>NC_081376.1:30444607-31718773 GCF_030684315.1 Stegostoma tigrinum | reverse complement strand
CAGGGCTAGTATGTCCTTCCTGAGCTGCTCACCATCTTGACTTGGAAACACATCCCTGTTCTTTCACTGTCACCTGGGTCAAATTCCTGGAATTCCTTCCCTAATGGCATTGTGGGTCAACCTACAGTCATGGACTGCAGTAGTTTGCTACCACCTTAAGACACGAAAATAAATGCTGGCCAGCCAGTGACTCCCAAGAGTGAATTTTTTTTTTAAATTGGAGTGTTGCACTCAACTGGCTGTGATTAATGAATGGCAGAGCAAGCTCAAGATGACTTAGTCCTCTATCGTCTGTTTTCACAACCTACCCAGCGACATAGTTTGTGCATCTGGTGAAATTTTGTGGCAAGTTCTCAACAAGTACTGTAAGCAGGGAAACCTAACCAGATAAATAGAAAGCGGGACATAACACCAGTGGGACATAACACCAGCGCTTCGTCGGAGGCTCACTGATGTTACCTAGAATGGTGACAAAACGTCTGAAAACTAACCTTCCAGCTCAGCGAGTAAACTCACATCCAGAACCTCAACCTGAGCTACAAATCTTCTCAAAACTCGCTAGGAAAACCATCCCAGCAACAAGCAGATGGAAATGTATCTCTACACAAAGGATGGTAGATGTTTGGAATACTTTCTACAAATGGCAGTGGATATTGGATCAGTTTTTCATTTACATTTCTGTCAGATTTATTGTTAAGCAAAGATATTAAGGGATATGGACCCAAGGTAGGTATGTGGAGCTGTGATCTTTTCATGTTACTCCAATGTAACACGAGGAAACCTAGACCAAGTTGCAGATATGATTGGACCCTGCTGCTTTGAGAACCATTTTGGAAAAAGTCAGGGACCTGCAACAGGCTGCTAACAAGAGAAAGGTATTCTTCTCTTGTAGAAAGGTCTCTGGGTTAGCAACAAAAAAAAACATCCAGCTCATTCCTTGTATACATTGGGCAGTATTGTGGATGATGTGCTTCCAAGGCAGAGTAAACCATTGATACAATGTCCTACAAAGGATGTAATTGGCACGTTTAACTCTCTCTTTGTATTCAGCAAAATATTATCAAATGAGCAAGATTTCACAAGAGAAAGATGCCGAAGGAATGCATAAATTTCATTAATGCAAAATGGAATGCTAAAATAAATTAAGGGACAAAATGGTCAATGGTTTTTGATGAAGCACTCATTTCCCACAGTCTAGGAAAGATCGAATGTTAATGCAGTGCAATCGGTTAGCTGGGGTAATGTTTAAAAAGAGCTTATCAAACAGTAGGAGTCAGAAAAGCATGAAGAAAGTGGATGAGGCACCATCTTGCCATAAGTCATTGGCTCAACAAGTCTGCTCTGCCATTCAGTGAAGTCATGGCTGAATGCTTATAATTCTAGAACCTCAGTCGGAAAACAGTCTTTTAATGTACATGGTATTCAAATTTGAGCAGAGAATGTTTCATCTAAGTTGGCATTCTCACATTTTGATCATCTCAAATATTCCACATATAATGCAGAATCAACCGCATTTCAAATTCTGCACCATGTTTTTCAGAAAGCCTTGGAATGTTTGTTTAATCACTTCCATGGAACAAATGGAAATCCTGTCCTTAGTGGTCAACGTGATTTTTTTAAATTAAAAAAACAGTGAGCTTTGCATTATTGTCCATCCATAAACTGGTGAGCAAATGCAGCCCTTGATGCAGGGTGCACTCAGTTGTTAAGGCAGGAGTCCAAAATTTTGGTACGGCAACAGTGAAGGAATCGGAATGATGGGGCACCTACAGGTGGCATACCCATTGCAGAAGTCGTACCCCACCAGAAGTGGGAATGATCATTGGCACTAGTGCCTGACAGGAATTCAACAGAATACTTTTTAAAATCTTGCTGTAAGTGTTTATGCAGAGCCTAGTAAACACTCGATGCAAACGAAGAGGGTTAGAGTGCTAACAACATTTCACAGGGATATGAATAACCAGAGGTCTGATTATAGTATTTACCAAAATAGAAGTTTCTGCAATTGCACTTCTTCAGCCGTATCCTATCAAGGGAAGGTAAAGAAAAGCTAGTGTATTGGGGATGGTGGCAAAAAAAAGGACAATAATATACAGCAGTGTCAATTTTGGATGCTCAGTATAAACAGGCAAGATAAATTGCAGTCTTCAAATTATACACTTAAAACTCACTACAAAATAACCTAGTCACTGAATATTTTCCTTCTCCTTCCCCTCTTCTATTTTTCCCCCCTTCCTCATTCACTTGTTTTGTGACTGGCATGAAGATTTGATAGCTCTTGACCCACACGTTGAGAATACTAACCTTGCGTGAGTTTTTGAATTATTTTGTTCAGTTCTGCATTCCTGTTATTCAGGTGCTGGTTATGTGAAAAGAGAAGGCAATGAAATACCAAAGTGTTGAAATGAAAAGCTATTACTGTACCAAAGTTTTTGTTATGCGGTTTAGAGGTAATTTTCTTTCAGTTGTGGATGTAGTCATTAAGAAACTAATCTGTTTCGAAAATTCAAAGTAGTGTGTACTGTGGGAGGCTGATTACAAAGTTAGCATTCAGGCTATTGTGCATCTTAATAGTGTGGTATAGCCAAGGGCTTTATGCTGCATTGTAAGTCTAGCTGCCTAAATAAATTCCAGTCTATTGTGGTGCCTGTGAGACTACGGAATATTTTGTGGGAGAGGTTGGGGAAGAAGTGATATCATTAAGTCTTTTCAACTAACATGTAATAAGATTAGTCTAAAAGTTCTATTGTGTTTCCCTGGAAAGTGTCTTGCATAAATTTTAACAAAGTTGCTCAAAATGCAGGGCCACCTGAAGATCAAAATAGAAGTTATGGTAAATGAAAACTGAAAAGGCAAAATTGAGTAAAATCATTAATTTAGAGTTTTACTGTTTTTGGATCACGTCTTCTGTATTCAATCTTCACATCCTATAGTTTGTAAATCCCAATATCTGTGTTTATTACTCCATTAAATCCATCCTCCCACTACATTGCACAGATGTTAGAAGGTGTTGAGTGAAGCTACATGCTGCCAGTAAGGGACAAGTGTAACCTCAATATGTAGGTTTCTAGAGGGCTTGGAGGTGGAGTACACCTGAAGATTGGAGAAGCAGTCGCCCCAACATCTCAGAACGGTGCAACACAAATCTCCTACAGGCATGTATGAGAAGAATGAATTCAGAGTGTGGCTGTTAAACCATTCTCTTCTTCCCCCCGCCCCCCCGCCAATCCTGCAAAGCTTTCTCCACAATTCAGTCATGTCGTCATGTCATAACTGAACTGGCACATTTCCCCATCCTATTTCCATAATCCCTCTATACCTTTTAATATTCAAAAGATATATTGGTTTCCTTTCATTCTTTTTACCAAGATGTGGGCATTGCTCATGAGGCCAGCATTTATTTTCTATCCTGAATTGCCCCCTCAAGTGGTACACTGTGTCCTTGAACCACTGCAATTCATCTTGCCTGAAAAAAGACTGACATTCGGAAGCAAGTAGCTACGGGTAGCTGTCATTCTTTGATCTGCGAGGATAAATTTTCTGACTATGCTTTGGTTTCGAGATTCCTTCCTTCTTTCATTCTCACATAATACCTCAATTACATGATGCAGAATGTTGTCTTCTGTATGTGTTGAATATTTTGATGTTCTTTGGTTTTTGTGCATCTTACCTAAAGATTGAATACTCATTAACAACATCTTAAATTTAATTTTTTGATAACTTATTTGGCAAGTCTTTTGATCTGCAACAGATGTGTTTTTTTATAAGAAAAATTGAAAATAATTGACACTCATTAGCTCTCTGACCTTGCTCCACTAATTCGAGCCTCTTTCCTGCATACTTGTGTCTTAACGTTTCTGTTAGCGGCCATTTTAATGTACCGGTTTCCAAAGATCCAACTGTGCAATAAGAGAACCGATACAAATTTTATTTTGGTAATACCAAGCCAATGAATGATTTTAATTTGTAAATGCCTCCCATTTGTGGATTATTTTTCTGTCTCAAGTTTATGTGCACTCATATATGATTATTCTGCACTTTAATGAGGCAATCTGGATGGACCGAAGGAGTGACAATTGTATTTCAATGTGCTCATATTAAACCAAGGCATGTTCTTTGTGACTTTTTTTCTTCATGTCTAAATTTCTGTTGTCAGGGAGTTATGATGCATCATTTTGTAAATGCCACTTTAGGACATTGATTCAGATGTTGGGATTATGAATGTGTACTGACCTAATTTAGGTGAATAATTAAACCTTTTTTAGATGGGCTATGATGGGAGTTCCCAAGTTAAAATGTGACAACTGAAAATGATTTCCATTTTGAGCATCTTCTCACTTTAAAGTATTAAATCTATTAAATCTAAAGGAGCATTGTTTGTTTGTATCTAAAGAAGCATTACTCCTTTTTAGTTTCAATTCTCTCTCTTCCCCCCCCCCCCCCCCCCCCCCAACTTCTCCCAAAAGGGGACTTTCAAAGGCAAATTGACCCATTTTGTTTTGAATCCTAGTTCAAAGATTTTGGTACAGTAATGTATGGCAGAATAGTTCTAAGCCAGGACTGTTTATCTAACTTAAAGACGAGCTTGCAAATGGTGTTCTTGTGCATCTGCTGCCCTAGTGTTTGTAGGGGTAGTGGGTCATGGGTTTGGAAGACTCTGTCAAAGGAAACCTTGCAAGTTGATACAATGAGTCTTGTGTATAGTATGTACTGCTGCCACTGTGAAATGTGATTATGTCAATTCTGGATTATGTAGGCCTACTTTAGTTATCTTTTTTGTATGACTGCTGTCCTCCCAAGAATCACTGTAAAGAATGTTGTATTGTCTCAGCTGCTATGTTGAATTTGTCTCAACTGTCAAGAAGTGAGCAGAGGTTTGAGAAAATGTTTGGATGTGGGCAGGCCTGAAGTTGTCTTTGAGAAAGGCTGTGATTTTAAAAAATTTCCATTGAGCTTGTAGTTACAAAACATTAACCAGACATTGGAAAGCCTCAGTGAAGAGCTATGTAATTGTAATAATCTTGAATTAAAGCAATATGATATGAGGTATGCAGGCTAACCTAGCTGGTTAACATGATTTTCCTTCCATATTTAACCTTGCATTAATCCTGACCTCTGATCTTTCCACTGCTGGCATATACTACATGAAACCACAGATTTTTGTGTGCCTATTGATATATAGTACAGAAGTTTTTCTACATAATCCCCTGGGGTGGATAGAATTTTAAAAAGTTCTCTTGTATTGTCCTGGATATCAAACTAAATTGTGAGGGTCTTGTACTGAGGAAGGATACCATGGGGTGAACGTAAAGGAAGTATTTAAAAGAATCATTTTTCTAACCTGCAGGATTGGGTCCCACGTTGATCAAACTGCTACAAAACAGATGTTTTCGTGTGCAATACTGGGAAGAACTTGTGTATCACATCTTCGAGTACATGATGTATTTGTCAGCCACATTTAGAAGTGCTTCATTAGAAGTGACTTGAGCTTTGTAAAAGCTAGGAATATATCTGTTATTAGTATGACTTTGTGGTGAAGTGCCCTTTTCTGAAATCTGCCTGTTAGAAACTTAAATTCTGTTTTACATTACAGTACCAGGTTTGGTTTCTGCATGCTAGTACAATGTTGCACATGCCTGAGTTTTCTCCTTGATTTTTTTCCCCCCAGACTAAGCTTTTAAAATTTCTCCAGCTGAATTTGAACACGGTGCTGGTGGGGAGGGTGAAGTGAAAAGGCATAGCCACAAGCAGACCAATTTCTCTTTCTTTTATCTGAATCTTAATTTTGAGCATTGCTATAAGCAACAATACTTTTGCACAAACCCTTCCCTCTAGCAGCCACAGGATGTCAACACTCAAACCTAGTCATTTGTTTCCACACAAAGGGAGGGAGTGCAGTTGGAAAGACTTTTTGGTGATTTCTAAGCCAAGAGATGACGTAGCTGGGAGATGGATCAATTTTGGAACTTGAGAAGTCACGAGTGGTTTTCAGCAGCCTCTTTTAAATCCTTTGTGGCCAAATGATTTTCCAGATCTTGTTTTTGTTCCAGTTCAGTAGTTTCCTTGGACAGTTTTTTTTTCCTCTCAATCTCCTGACTGATTCTCTATACTACTTTTGTTAATTGTGCCTGTACCAGTTCTTTTGCTTAAGGAAATCAAATATTTCCATTCTTTCTTCTCGTAATGGCCCTCTGCATAAAATCTACAATGTGCATTTTATTGTCTGTGCTTGTCTTGGTCAGTTGTTTGGTTATGCAGTTTATGCTATCAAAATCATTCAGTGCAATGCCCAATAAAGGAGTTGTGTGGAGGATTGGAGCATGTCATTGGGCTCTGCCAGTGGTTTATAGCAGGATGAGTGGGGTTGGGGGAATAAAGCAGAACTAAGTAGAGCGCAATGCAGTTACACTGGCGACCGGTATGGGGATGAGTATGGACAGCATGGGAGGTGTGGAATTGGTGATGGCACTGGAGGAGGAGCAATGTGGGATGAACAGAATGGATAGCATGGGGAAAAATATGAAATGGGATGGTGCTCTAAAATACTTGCAATTTAAGATAATTTCACCGAAGATGTTTTGAGAGTCTAGCTTTCTATTTCAAGGTGGCAGTGGTGCCTGCCTAAACCACTCATAGTGGCAAAGTATTCAGTGCTCTAGGGACTGTCTCTTTATAGGGACGTTTCTTTCTCTTAGTATTAACTGATTTCTTCTTTGTTTTAAGTGACTTGATTTGTCTTTACCAAGACCACTGCTTTTCATAATTCAAGATGCCTGTTAGCTCCTTGACATTTGTGTTTTGATGACTTTTGCATTTGCCTCATAATTGTATTTCCTACCCCTAGCATTGTAAAAGCGTATCAAATTTCAACCTAAATGAGATATTCTGGGCTCTTTAAACTTGATATGCCTTTTGTACAGATCAAGGTTGACCTTTTGGCTTCAACACACTTTTGTTTTTAATTTTCTGTCTATTCCTCTAGATTTAACTCCCCTGTATAGTCAGGATTTTTGAACTATATTCAAAGCAGTTACTCAGTAGCTAACTCCCACGGTTCTCGAGTAGAGAATTCCCTTGGATGAAGTTCTTCCTTCTTTTTATTCTTTAAATGAGTGACATGTTAGTCTGAAATTCTGTACAAGTTCTGGAAACCTGCCCAACCAGGAGAAAAATCTGTCAGCATCCACCCTGATAAGGCCCCTTAGTTTCAGTTTTGTCTTGATATGATTATTACAGGGGGTCAGCAACTTCCAAAGCCTCCCTAACAAACAAGATCCCATACAGGGGTATAGTAACAAATTTTAAGATCTAACATACAAATGTTTCCTCCTGCTTAAATGGCAATTTATGCAGAACCTGCATTGTGTTCTAACTTGTGTTCAAATTGACTTGCAATCAGACTGGAGATTGGAAACTGTTCACAACCTGAGGACTGCCTTGTATTCTGAATCTTTCTTTCAACCAAGGCGCTTCTACTCTTCTAAAGCTTGCCCGACTCTTCCTCGTAAGACAGCCTGCCCATTCACTCTAACATCTGAACCACTTTCAATGCATTTACATACATTTAAAAAATGTGACCAGTGCTATGCATGTTACAGCAGATGTGGTCTCACCAATGCCTTGTATAACTGTGGCAAATGTTCGGACTTTGTTTTCCATTCCTATTGAAATGTTAGCTTTCCTAGTTAGTCATTTTACCTACATTCTTGACTTTCACAAATCATGTACATGCTCTCTCTCTATATCTACCTGCAACTCTGACCTCTGAAATTTCTCGCCAACTAGATAACTGGCATTTGTTTTGTGCTGAATTGGAGACTTTATGCATCTATAATCCATTTACCAGACCCTAAACCCATCTGTTAAACTTCTCAAATCCCTGATAGTCTCCATGTATTCTCATCACAATTTAATTTGTTATCTTTGACAGCAAATTTTAGCAACTGTACATTTGGTCCCTTTGCAATTTATATAAATGACTTGGATAATGAGGTCCCAGTGCTGATCTCTGTGGCATACCACCCATTGTATCTTGCCAACTGGAAAATGACCCATTTAGATCCCTGCTGTTTCTTAACTAGCCAAATGTCTATCCTTGTTACTTGGTTATTCCCAGCACCATAAGCATTTACTTTGCAAATTTTTTGATTATCCAAAGATGTGTAGTTAAGTGAATTAGCCATGCTAAATTGCTGTATATAGTCCAGGGATATGCAGGCTAGATGGATTAACCATGGTAAATGCAGAGTTGCACAGAATAGGGCGGGAGTTGTTTCTGGGTGGATGCTGTTCGGGAATCATTGTAGACTTGATGGGCCAAATGGCCCTTTTTTCTGTGCTAAGGATTCTATGATTCTAAAACCTTATTGAATGCCTTCTGGAAATACTACTATCGTACATTTGGTTCTGCTTTTATCACCTCATTCTTAAAGAACTCCAGAAATGATTTTGTGAAAGGGGAATCACCAACATCTGATTATATTAGTAGAACCGTTGGATAAGTTCAAGGTACTGTCTTTTAATAATGAAGCTTGTGTTACAAAGTTGGGTAGAGTGATTGTGAAGCGGAAGGCAGGAAGCTCAAGTGTGTAGTTCCTTTAAGAGGCTTTACTTGTCTATATTTAGAAATAAAAATTAAAAAAATGTTTGTGAATAGCAGCTGAAGTTGCCAGTAGAGAGAGTCTCAAAGTAAAACAAGTTTATCAAAAAAAGCCTTACAGGTGGCAGGCAAAACAGTCTTGTTTTGATGTTGTGACAATGAGTTTGAATTTGGCTAGTTAACTTGAACAAAACACCAAATACAGCCAATTAAATTTAAATCTGGCTTCAGGTTGCCAGCGCCATCAATCATATAAAAACTTGATTGTCATTTACGGGTATGCAAGACCGAGGGTATTTGGAAAATCTGGGAGAGCCAACTGCCATCTGAAAGAGAGCCATCTGTCACCTACCAGAGTTAGTGCATTCAGCTCTTGGAGAAAGCCCATCTAATTAATCCAAGGTACCATGGAATTATAGCTCAAAGTCCTCATTGAAGAAATTAGAGAAAACGTCCCTGAGAGCAGAACTAACGAAGGAGGGCATTTATGAAGAGACTGGACACAACAGAATATCCAGAGGACAGCCTGTGCAAACTTGGAGAGATTAAGTTATAATTTATTGCTTCTTATTAATTGGGTTTATATTAGTGGGACTTGTCTTTTTTTGAACAGCATTCCAGTAAAATTTAGACCAGTTAGAGCATAGTTAGTCTAAAGGGGAATTGTATGTTTGTTAATTTGTTAATTTATTCATTGGGTTAAATAAATAAATTGTTTTTTGTTACTTGTAAAGTGGAAATCAGGGATTTTGTTTCTTTTAACCACTCTTAATAGATTACAAGGAGAAAGATGTGCTTCTCTGGGTATTTTGGGAGGTGATTATTATGAGGGAACCCCCTAATCACATCATAACAGATTGGGACTTGTGTTTTAGTTTAATAACAGAGGGGTTCGGCTGTTCCCCATCATAACACTTGTAACATCACTGACATATGTTAAGCTAACTGGCCTGTAGTTTTCTGCATTCACTATCCCTTCTTAATATAAAGGAGTTATTTGATTTCCAATCTGGTAGAACTTCCCTTAAATCTAAGGAATTTTGGAATGCTAATGCCAAATGTTAATCACCTCAGTGGTCACTTCGTTGCAGTTCCTAGAATGAAATGCATCAGGACCTAGAAATTTATTAGCCTGCAGTTCCAATAATTTGCTGTTAACATTGGAGCTCATAAGTCAGCAACAGATTTTTTATTTGCGGAATAACTGACAAACTTAGCACAATCATAATCCTAAGCAGTCCTTCCACAGACTGTTAAGTCTATAGTTGATGTATTTGTTACATGTGCATGAAGCTGGAAGATTTTAAACCAGGCAGTTTGACCTTTCTTTAACTGCATCTTTTCACCACCTTATTTAATGATTGACTGTTTTATTACGGTTGTGTACACTGTTTTCCACACCCCCTCCTTTTTATAATAGATCCTAAATGAGTGCTGTCTGAAGTTGGAAATTTTCCATTCATTCATAAGGAGTATGTTTGTCTCCTGTGTTAAAGCTTTAAAAATGTCCTCTCTACTTTGCATTTCTCCACCCTTTTTTTTAATTTTCAACACCTTCCGAAAAGTGGCATTCTTAGCCTCTGCTCCCTGGCAGTTTACCTGCTTTTTCTTTCTTGTGAAGGCATCAGCAAAAAATGCAAAATTCTCAAAGTATTTGATTTTTACACCTAGTTTGTCAGAAAGCAAGGACCAGATTTCTGTACTTAACTAGAATCTCAACTTATTACAAGTATTTCAATTCTGGCTACAGGTAAACAATTGACTAAATTTAGGTAAACTCTACAAATTAAAATTCAACTTTTAAATTCCTCTTTGCATTTGGACAAATAAACAGAAAAGATAAATTCAGTGGGGAGAAAATTGTCCCATAGCCTTTGTTCACAAAATCTGTTGGGTTGGTTCTTGCTAGTCCAAAAAATTCTCCTCAGTACCCCTTTCTCCAAAAAGGCAAAACTTTTAGCATTTTCTAAAAGACAAGCTAAGCCAGGTTTTCTTTTGGTTTAAACTGGCTGACTGCAATAAATCTCTTAATTGCTACAGACCCATACTCCAGCTGCAGTCAAATATGGTGTTCAAGACTGTCCTAACATAACCTCCCCAACTCTTTTATGACCAAGATATACAAAGTGCACCTCCCTTTACAATCTGATTTTTATATTTTAGCTGCTACCTTCAGGGACCTATAGATTTGTAATTTAACATCACATCCTCCATGATAGTATCTTGCCATTTATCGTGTTCTGCTGTGTTTGCAGCCCCTAGAAGTATAATCTCTTGCTTCTAATTGAATTCCTTTTGTGTCACTTTTTTTTCTGCCCATCTGACCAGTCAATATCTTCTGCAATGCACTCCTATTCTTTTAGCTCTGAACCATCTGATCAATTTTTACACCATCTTAATCATGTTGTGGATACTTAAGACTAATTGTTAAATACTAATAGATTTGGTTCAAGACCTGTTGAATCCTACTTAAAGCCGCTTTTTAGCCACTAAAATGCAGTTTGACCCTTGCCTGTTGCTTCCTACCATTGAACTCTTGGATTCTTGCCAAACATCTGTTAAAATCCATGTAGAACTTGTATCCCCTTCAAAATTGTCAACCAAGATAATAGTTTAAGACCTTCCCTTAAACCTGTACCGACTGAGTCAACTCAAAGGAAGGATTAATTCTGTCCCTTGAAATTTACTGTTTGTACTTTTTGTTCTCACAGATTCTGATAGCCAGAACTATGATGCTGGACTTGGGAATGAGGATAATGTGTTACCCTGTACTGAGGAGTTTGAGGATTTCATCTGTTTTGAGGCAAGTACATTATTGATGTGGCACACAGAAATCTTGCCTCCAGTTGTCTATATTTTTTCCTAAAATGTTCAGTTAGTAACTTCACTTTCTGGTACTGACAGCACAAAGTTCAATGGAGATTTTCTTCTGAGTTGTTTTGGTCTATTCTCAATCTCCAGTTTACTCATTTGAGTAATATGTTGCAAGTTTTACCATCATGACCATGATTAGAGTGGCCTCCTGAAGCTGATATACCAATGCAAATTTGAGGGATTCCTGCAGTGTCTGAGGTGTTCCCTTTCTGGTAAGATATTAAAGTGCAAGTCAGGGCCTTTGTTTAACTGAATGTTCATGTTGAAGTGGGAATCCTGGTTAATGAAGCTGCATTCAAGAAGCTCAGCTTCTCTTCCTTCCCCACCCCTCAACCCTGTTCTTTTTTTTTTATTAAGTCAATAGTTACTGTATAACAAAGGTCTGGATCTAATATTTGTGCTCTCTGGCTATTTCTTGGTATTGTGTTAGCCTTTAATTGCTTCCCCACATTCTCTGGCAATTGATTTTGATCACTGTCACATAAGAGGTACACTGAGAAGTGTTGTCTTGTGTGCTTTACAGGCAGATCATAACTATACAAATGTGTCAGGGGAACAGAACAGAGTGCAGTGTTGGGTGGGGGGGAGAGAGAGAGAGAGAGAGAGAGAACATTTAGAAAAAGTACATTCAAAACTCTGATAACAGTGGGAAGAAGCTATTCGTACTTGTACCGAAACTTTTTATATTTATGCCCAATGGAAGAGAGAGTACAAATGGGTGGGAGTAGTCTTTGATTATGTTGTTTCTTTCCCAATGCAGCAAGAAGTACAGTTGAAGTCAATGGATGGGAGGCTGGTTTGCATGATGGACTGGGCTGTGTACATAACTTCGTAGTTTCTTTTGGTCTTGGGAAAAGCAGTTGCCATACCATGCAGTGAAGTGTCCAGTTGGGTTGCTTTGTATAGTGCTTTTATAAAAGCAATTAAGTGCCTTTATGGACAAGCTGAATTTCCCAGCCTCCTGAGTAAGTAGAGGTGTTGCTGTGCTTTTTTTTGACTGTAGTGTCAACATGGGTGGGCCAGGGCAGATTGTTAGTGACCATGACTGCTTGGAATTTAACGCTCTGACCATCTCCACCTCTGCACCATTGCAGACAGGCATGCTCTCCAGTCTGCTTCCTGAAGATAATGAATAGCTCCTCCATTTTTTTTTTTGCTGACGTTCATGGAGAGAATATTGTCTTTACACCACGCAGCTAAGCATTATCTCTTTCCTATACTCGTTGTTATTTGAGGTCTGACTTGCAATGGTGGTGTTGTCTGCAAACTTGTAAATGGAATTGGGGCAGAATCTGGCCATCATCTGTGTAGAAGGAGTTTAGTAAGAAGCTTTTGTGGGCCACTGGTGTTGAGGATTATCATGGTTCTATCGTTAATTATATAAGCGCTACCCTTTGTTTGTTGTACCAAAATGCAATATCTTGTATTTATCCAATTGGATACATAATTGAAACCAATAGATTTATGTATTCAATTGTTGTTGAACACACTCTCGCCAGCTGGTCTGCACAAGATCCGAGTGCATGGCTGGGGACTTCATCCAGGCCGGTCGCTTTTTGTGGGTTCACCCTCAAGAAGACTGATCTAATGGCTGCGGCAGTGACCGAGGGTACAGGTGCGTCTGAGGCTGATGGACAGATGATATTTTTCACTGCTCTTCTGCTCTAAGTGAGCATAGAATGCATTGAACTAATTGAGTAGGGATGTGCTGTTGCCCAAGATTGGAAAGAATTCGTGGAAGGAGTATATCTACTTTTTTTTGCAGTACTCATGAACTCTGTTCACTGGCATCTTTTTTCAACAGGCTGGTTCTTTTGATGTTTTCAGTTCTTAGTTTTGGTTTGCTTCGGTTCACTTCAGTTTTATGCAAGTTTGTGTAACCTGGAGAATAAGCTTTCTTTCTCATTGAATCCTTGATCCTACCATGCTAATTCTCCCTGATGGCAATGCTTTTGAGTCTGATTTTTCTTTTACAAAATGAATTTGGCAATGGCTGAGCAGCATAAAATAGCACATACATTAAATTCCTTGACCACCTTTTTAGTTTTATAGAATTATGGGATATACAGCACAGAATGTACAAAAATGAAATGACTATACTTTTTCACAGTTCACAACAGAACTTTGATTTCTGATTTTATAATCTGTTGAGCTGGAAATGTTTGCCATGGGGTACCTATCTGTAATTGGCTAGTGTATGCAACTGCAACCTTTGATTCACATATTGCCATTGAGGCCCATTTATTTGAACCTATGGCAAATGTACTTTTGTTTACATAATTTTTTATTTGTTTTGCTGATTTTCCCCTGTTTACAAAGCAATGAGCTGAGGGTTCAGATGACATTTGCAAATCAGTAAATTCTTAGCATTTTCCTTGGCAGATTTATTTTTAGCATGATGTTAACTGAAAATCAACTAGATGATTTAAACCCATATTGCAGTTAGGGGTCTATGGTTTGTAGCTCATTAAAATGAAACTTTTGGTAGTGGTAATTTTGAAATAAAGGAGCAAAGTGTCCTCTCTACAGACAGGCCCCACAAATACTTTCTTTGAATTTACTGATTTCAGCGACATTGCTGAAGGAATCGTCATGTTGTCATTGAGGCCTCACCAGCTGCATGCCTCACAATCTGTTACCCTGCCGTACTGGTTCATGCAGCATTGTTGCTACTCTGGGGTGGAACAGAGGGCTTCTAATTTAGCATGGTATGAATTGTTGTTGCAGGTACTTAAAATGCCACGAGGTAATAACCTGGCATTTTGTCCGTTTTGTGAATTAGCAACAATTCAGATTGTAGATATTCTGATTCATGACATTGGCGGTGACTTTCAGTTGAGCCTTTAGTCTGATAACTAATTAGTTAAAGTCCAGAGGAACATTGAAATTAATATTCAGTTTGCTAGAGGCAGTATGATTGGCTATGAAGGCATATGGGATGCTTATGTTTTATTTGAGGAGACACAATGTAGTGAAGAGGTTATATTCAAGCTGTACAAATGAAAACACAAACAGAAATTTGCAGATGCTGTTAAACTGTCTATTAGTGTCTCTGGAGAAAAGCAGTTGCTGTTTTATGTTGATCTGTTTGTCTTCACAAATGCTGCCAGATGAGCTCGGTTTTTTCCAGCAGCTGCATCATTTTTGCTTTTGTTTAGGTATTCTAACTTACTGTTGCATCTTTTCCAGGAATGCTTAATGAAGTTCTGCCGTTCTCACTGTATTTTCCATTTTGCTTCTCTGTCTTGTTTCCTTTTCATTACTATTCATTTCCCTCCTAGCTTAAGATGTCTACCAAAGCTCTTCCACAGCCTGGGGTTGGTGGTGTTCTTTCATGCCTGTGCCACTGACCCCAACTTGCTGTGCTTGGGTTCCATCTGAAGTTCCATCCTTCATGTTTCAAATCTACCCAGACATTCTTCTGACTGATCTGTGTCATGTGGTGTTAAATGTACACAGCTCTCACCCTGAAGAGGAAATTTTATTAACGACAGAATTGTAAAATTTTAACGGAGTAAAGATTTGGGTTGGTTGTGGCTGTACTGACCAAGGAAAAAGACGAAATTTTAATTTCATGGGGATCACACCATAGAGGGCAATTTCCCCTCCAAGCCACCCTGACTCACCACTTCTGTTGCACTGCTAAAACCCTGAAATTCTGGACTCTGCCAGATGGACAATGAGGTTCAAGAAGGCAGCTCATCATCACCACCTCTAGGGCAATAAGAGGACCTGCAACAAATACTGCATTTGCCAACAATGCTCATATCCTACACAAGTTTTTTTCTTTTTTTTAAAAAAAAGTCACCAACAAAGGCTCTTCCTTGCTTTTGATTAGCAGAGAGGTCAAAATCCTGAGCTTAAATTTTTAAAATATTCAGAAATATTAGAGAGGAGTTGAAAAATTTGAGGATGATGGGAGTCTGATCGTCAATGCCTGAAAGCATGGTAAAAGCAGAAACGCTCATGTCTGGTGGGCGGGGGCGGGAAAGAAAACCTGAATTTATACTTGAAGACCTCCAACTCCAGGGTTGTGAACCAAGAGTTGAAAAATGGGACTGGCCTGGGTAACCTTTCTTTATGGCAACGTGCACAACTGAGAAAATTACTTCCGGTGCTGTAAATTTCAGATTCTCCTGAGCCATGTCATTTTTAACATTTCTTATTTAACTTAAATCTCTTGGCTATAGTCACTAGTATGTTAACAGCAAGCAATCACTCCACTGGGAGTTCATATGCCATTGCAAATTTTTCAATATCACCTAAAGACAGATTATTTGATTTTGAGGGAAGAGACTGACGACACTTCTCACTATGGCAGATGATCTGTGGGAAATGGAATTCTGAAACAGTACTTTACATGACAAAGAATTGGAGTATGGGGTGAAAGTAGGAGAGGTTTAGGGCTGGAAAATTTTCACCACAATTAGAGTATGGAATGCTGTATGCAACAGACCTTCCATCCTCAGCTCTGTTCAATCTTGCTTCTCTAGTCCCCTGAATTATCCAATATAATATTTTAAAATCCAGTTCAAATTTTCAGTTTCCCTGTTTGTTGGTATATTGCTTCAAATGTTTCATTTAAGTTCTTCCAAATTTGTAAATCTATTTCTGTTGTAACCAGTGAGGAAAGACGAATTAGCTTCAGTCCAATTCCCTCAGATGCAAGAAAATTCTTTAATTCATTTTAGTATGTAACTGTTAAACTAACTACAATGTATTTCACTCTTTCAGAATCAAGGAGCCAGTAAGGTTCCTTAATTGAATAGGAGGAATTTTATTATTTGCTTACCCTAAGGAAAATTGATTTAAAGCATGACGTCAAATGCATGCACGCAAACAAAAGGATAGTGTATATTGTGTAAGAAAGAAATAAAGAATATGCAGTTTTTAAAAAAAAATTCCTTTTGATGTTTGGTTAATCCCGAGACTACAGTTGTTTGTTTAATTGTGTCCTTGACTGTAGTGAAATTTGTAGGTTTTTTAAAAAACCTATGAATAAATGTTTCCCCAATTTGTCTTGTCACTGGAGGTTGTTTAAGAGGTTGAGAGTCTTCCAGTTCAAACTGTTAAAAATCCTTCTTTTTTTCTCTCTACTATACCCAAAAGTAATTGCCTGAAATTTAGTTCCTTTGGGTACTCCCATGACTAGCTTCATTTTTTTTTCTAAAGTTACGCATATTGTAGAAAAGTCTTCCATCCAAATATGTGGAAGTTCCAGAAAGCTGTATATAAAATATGAGTTATGAGTGATAGTTTGTCTTTTTGATAACTTGGTAACTTCAGTTTCAAATTGGGTCTTTTGTTTCATTAAATGACATCTGTCGTTTCATTAAAGTTCACCTCAACCTGATCTGATGGTCGAAGTGGCCAGCTTAAGCCAGTGTTCCTCCTTTTCTATAAAATTATTTTAGTCTGAGGAAAAATTATAATAAAAAGTTGCAAATTGATTGTCCATTTACCACTATCCTACTACTATTAAGTCCGTGGCCTTCTGTGGTCACTCTGCTACAATCCCAATGCTAATTGATTACTTTGAAATTGCAAATTCTCCAAGATGTGAAAACACTGCCAATTTGAGCTTGGTAAGTTGTTGCCCACTGAAGTGTGTTTAGTATTTTCACTTCATAATCCAGTATTTTCTACTTTTATATTCAACTTGACCTGAGTATTTGTTTATTGAGCAAAATAAGCAAGATCTGTGACGTTGCAGAACTGAAAAGGTAGAAACAATGGTTTTTTGGGAGATTAAGAGGGTCGGAGAGATGGTGGGAAGAAAGCTCTTTTGGGCTACAAACGTATTGGATACTGAAGATAAACTTGAGGAACAGCATCTCCTCTTTCACCTTGGTACTTTACAGCCTTCTGGATTCAATATTTGAATGTGATCATCTTACATAATCTTTTGATTTATTTTATTTCAGTTACTTTTCCTTGTTTGCTCATTTTTTAAATTTTGTTTTTGCATCTGATGACTGCTATACTGCCATTCACACATCCTCTTAAACACTTCCTTCATTTCTTTTTACTTGTCCTGTTACCGCTTTGATTTGGACAGTGAAACATTTTAGTAGTTTAATCTGTCCTGCCCTTATCTCAAGTGGTCTGTTATTTGTCCCATCTCCTCCTCAATAGTTACTTCAGAACCATTACATTTCTAATTTTATTTGGTTCTGGTGAAAGTTCAAGGTCTGAAATGTTAACTCCTTTCCCTTTTGGCAAATTCTGTTTGACTTATTGTTCTTTCATTCTTTTTAAAAACAAAAAAATTCCTGATTTCTAGCATCCTCTGTTTTTATTTTAGTATTTTAATTCCATATAGATGAACTTCCTATACCCTTGTCTCAGTGACTTTCTGTTTATGGTGGTGGATGTGTTTATAGTCATTGCAGATTATTTAACTCTTACAGCTCATTCTTATTGGGATCAGTTAGTTAAAACTAGTTCAGTGTGTTGGTTTCTTGCAACGTGGTGACCAGAATAGAACAGTGTATGATTGTGTGATCTGTACAGTGTGTTGTAAAACCCCAGTGCAGTTTAACTGATGCTCTGTAGATGTGGCTGTCTATCACAATGTGCTATTTTGACTTTGCTATGTTCTTAGTGCTGAAACCAAGTTCATTGTAACTCTCAGGCATTCCTCATTTTTACTAGTTTAGTACATTTTTAAATTTTCTGTTCATTCAATGTTATTCTTGGGATATAGTACCAGAAATACCTGCTGCTGGACTTGCTTCATTACAATGTACTTTGCTTACCTTGACTGAAGTGTGGAGGTGCTGGAGTTGGCCTGGGATAGACAAGGTCAAAAGTCACAAGACAACCTGTTATAGACCAACAGGTTTATTTGAAATCTCAAACTTCCGAAGTGCAGCTCCTGACTTCAACTGACACAGGAGCAGTGCTCCAAAAGCTTGTGGTCTCCATGAGCATTTTGGCAGTGTAGGTAGCTGTGATTATTTTTGGACAATACTTATTGCAAGCTGTAGTTTTTCAAACTGTTCAACTGGCTACCTGTAATGAAGCAGTATGTTCCTTTGGTCAAGCTTCCTGGAGAGAGGCCCCAACTTAAATGACTTACAATGGAACTGTTTCAGAGATAGTAGGAACTGCAGATGCTGGAGAATCTGAGATAACAAGGTGTTGAGCTGGATGAACACTGCAGGCCAAGCAGCATCAGAGGAGCAGGAAGGCTGACGTTTTGGGCCTAGACCCTTCTTCAGAAATGGGGGAGGGCAAGGGGGTTTTGAAATAAATGTGTTTCAGGAGTTGCAGGGAGAAATGCTTATGAAGGATCTCAATGTTCTGAATGTAGACATTGTCATGGTTGGGCCCAAATTGGGAAGGTCTGAATGTGGACTGTAGTCCATTGTGGATGATCTGGTTCCGTAGGCAGGTACTAAGAAAGGTGATATGGCTGTAGTACCTGGTTTGCTTAAAGACGTGGTCAAGCAGTTTCAAGGCTGAAGAGATTACAAGAAAGTTGCATTGGGAGAGAGGTCCACAGGTTTTTCTGGAGGGAGGAGGGTAACTTCTTCAGGGTAGGCATCCTTAGAAGAGGCTTTGCAGTGGGATTAAAATTGTTTGAGATAGTAGGAACCGCATATGCTGGAGAATCTGAACCCCCTTCCTCCTCCCCATTTCTGAAGAGGGATCTAGGCCCAAAACGCCAGCTTTCCTGCTCCTCTGATGTTGCTGGGTCTGCTATGTTCATCCAGCTCTACGCCTTGTTATCTACAATGTAAATATTCCTATATTAAGCCAACAGGTTCTGCAGGTATTAGATTTCCCCTACCCCCTCCACAGAAGGCTTTTACATATTGTATCAGAGATAGTAGGAACTGCTGATGCTGAAGAGTCTGAGATAACAAGGTTTTCTGAAGAAGGGTCTAGGCCTGAAACATCAGCCTCCTTGCTCCTCTGCTTGGCCTGCTGTGTTCATCCAGCTCTACACCTTGTTATCTCTCCTTTTTACATATTGCATTGTTTTGTTACTTGGTTCGCTCTGGTTTCACAAACAGTTTTTGTCATAAGCTGTTCTGTTTCCTGTTGCCTCCCACAACAAGCATGTTGTAATGAGAAATAAAGCCGATCTACCTCGCAGCCGTAACGTTCAACATAAAAGTCGACACATTTTTCCATCGGTTTGTATTGTTGCAATGCAAACGAACTGAGTGAAGAGCCTTCTATGACTTGATTTTAATGCTTGCAAATCAGCCAATCTGACCTCCATACTAGGAGCCTATAACCTGGCAGAGGAAGCCTGGACTTGAGTTTTGCACGCTAACACGTATGTATGAGAACAGGTCAGCAATGCTTAATCAGCTCATTCTGGGATTTGGTGCTGAGCTCAGCATTATGATTTAATGTGGATAACACGAACAATTAGTTACACTGGTATTGTTACTCTGTTTTAATTTTCAGAATGTGGGTGTAGTTGGCTAGGCTGGAATTTATTGCTGATTTTCTACTTATTTGATTATAGCAGAACTTTGAAGTTCCAACTACCCTCCAATCAGGGTAATGTGGGGCTGAAGACTTGTAGATCAGGTAAGAATAGCACGGGTTCCTTGCTCTAAAAGCAGTTAATGAATCAGTTTGGTTTTTGTGACATTCTGGCTGCTTTTGTGGCCACTTTCATTTGAGGCCAAGAATTCAGGTTTGTTTTTTAAACAGTTGAATTGGAATCTCAAACTACTGTGCTGGAATAGGAATTTATCCTGAGTTCTTAATTCAGCAATGTGGCTGCACTACCTTACCATTTACATGAAATACTGTTTATTTCTCACTTGAGAAGGGAAGAGCACAATTGTGATTGGGTTAACAGGGCAAGTTGCTGTGTTCAGATTGCCATTTGATTTTGCAGAGTGACTTAGCCTGTACAAATATTGGAGACACTTGGGCCTTTCAGTCTTACACAGCAGCTGCAAGACTCCTACCAAGATGTTTTGTAAGACGGTAAATGATGTATAAGGGGGTAGATCTAGTAAGCATTTTAAATTGCAGGAGCTGTTCAAGAGGTCACCACCTCAAGCTAAATACAAGTCAAACTTTAGATTAATATCAGGTACAAAAACAAAGTGCTGGAGAAACTCTGCAATTCTGGCAGCAGCTGTGGAGAGAAAAACCATTAAATGTTTTAGATCTAGTGACCTTTTCTGTTAGAACAGAACAGAATGTCATTAGGGTGATGGGTCACTGGACTTAAACAACTTAACTATTTTCCATTCTACAGATGCTGTCCGACCTGTTGAGTTTCTCCAGTACTTTGGTTTTGTTTGATTTCCAACCTCCCTAGTTCAATTGTTTGCAGGGAGCTCTACAGCAATAGACAATTTGAGAGATTTTCTATCACCATCTGGATGCTGCAGGGGGTCTGTAGAATCATTTGTATGGTTGAATAAAAATGGGCTGAATGGTCATCCTCCAGCCTAATCTGTGACTGGCATATGATAAAACATCTGTTGTTTTAGTTTTAGTTTTTTGGGAAGAATCTAATCTCTCACCGATTTTAGTGATGTCAGTTTTAAAATAACTGAATAGGTTGTCTTGGGGTACATGAGATGGGATGTCGATTTGACAGTACCCAACTCTGTACTTGCTAATGTCATAATTTCTAACAAAAGGTAATGTGTTAAAATGGAAATAAGTGAGCAGAAACTTGAGTGTTGAGATATCCTCCCCAGACTGAGTGTACTTTGTGATATTTGACCTAAAGTAATATCATGGAGCTCATTGCAGCTTACATTAATAAATCATCATCATATGAAAATGTGATGAATGACTGGCAAAAGACGGCGAGGGGTACAGAAAATTCATATCCATTAAATAACTGAAGAATCTTTTGTCACAGCAGTAAAGGACTTGAGCCTTATGCCATGGGTTTGTGCATGTGTGTGCAGTTGTCCCTTGGTTTGGAGAGACAAACAGGTGTCCTAATCTGACAGTTTTATCTGCCATTGTTATTGAAGCTCAACTTTTCAGACTCTAACGTGATCGTCTTGATTGTCTTTAACTTATGCTTTTTCATAGCAGTAATTGCATTTCAGTCAACAGAAGATGTCTTGCTCCAGTTCCTAGCTTGTGTCCTTTAGCCCAGAGCTCCACTTTTATAGTGAACTGCTGAAAGTGCTGTTTGATTTAAAGTAGGTGGTGCTTAGCAATTTAATATATTCAGCGTTGGTGTGAATCAAAATGGAGGCTGCATACACAACTAGGAAATTACTTTTTGAGTTGAAGTCACCTGACGGGTGTTCTTTAATACTTTAAATAGTCAAATGGCAAAGTGGGGTGCAAGGGACTGTCAATGGAGATGCTCCTATTAATGTACATTGACGGCATTTTCAAGGATCTGCAGCTAGCATTATGAAGTGGAGCATGTGTACAGAGGAGTGTAAGATTGTTAGGTGAATCTAGATAACATGATCAAATAGCTTGGTTAAATCAAGCTTGTTTTTCTGCAATCACTTCAGCTTTGTCATTTTTGCATAAAAGCAAAACATTGCAGATGCTGGCAGTTTGAAAGAGTGTCAGAGGATCTTCTCTGAAAGCAGCTGTAGAAGGCTACTCTGTTAACATTGAGCCGAAGATGACGACTGTTCAGAACCAAACAATGGTAAAAATGGAAATGGACGTATGCTGTTTAAGAAAGTGTTTTTGGTGGGGACAGAGGGTGAGCATAGGAGATCAAATGAAAATTTGACCGAAGACACAAGGTGTGATGGTAACAAAACTAAGCATTGGTCTGTAGTTGCTGTTCATCATTCTCCTGACATTCAGAGTCATAGTCATATAGCACGGAAGCAGACTCTTCTGGTCCAACATGTCCATGCAAACATAACCCTAAACTAAACTAGTCCCACTTGCTTGCTCTTGGCCCATATGCCTCCGAACCTTTCCTATTTGTGTATCTATCTAAATGTCTTTTAAACATTGTAATTGTAATTGTACCCACATCCACCACTTCTTCACGAAGTTTATTTTGCATGCAAACCACCTTCTGCCCTTTTTTTAAAAAAGGGTGGCTTTTTTTATCTCTCGCTGCTGTCCTTAATGTGCCCCCTCGTCATGAAATTCCCCATCTTGGGGGAAAAGGCAACTACCACCAACTATATCTATACCTCATTATCTTATAAACTTGTATCAGATCACCCCTCAATCTCCTGTGCTCCATTGGGGAAAAGGTCACAGCCTATCCTGCCTTTCCTTATAACTCAAACCTTCCACACCCAGCAACATCCTGGTAAATTTCTTCTGAACCCTCTCCAACTTGATATCCTTACTATAAGTGGGTGACCAGAAGAAGCCTCAATGTCCTCAACATAACATCCCAACTCCTATACTTGAAGGGCTGAGCAATGAAGGCAAGTCTGCCAAGTAATTTTCTGTCCACCCTGTCTATATATGTGACGCAATCTTTAAAAAAATTTATGTACTTGCATCCCTAGGTCCCTCTGTTCTACAACTCTATCCAAGGCCCTACTATTAATTATGTAAGCTATACCCTTGTTTGTTGTACCAAAATGCAATACTCCATTTTTATTCAGATTGAGCTCAATCTGCCATTTTTAAGCCTTTTTATTATTGACCCATTTGATCAAGATCTCTTTGTAATCTTAGAAAACCTTCACTGTCAACAATGCCACCAATGTTGGTGTCATCGGCAAATTTACAAATCATACCTCCTTTATTCTCTTCCAAATCATTTTACATAATTGACAAAAGAAGACCCAGAACTAGTCCCCTTGGAACACAGCTGGTCACAGGCTCTGGGCCAAGAAGCAACCCTCCACCATTATACTCAATCTCCAGCTGTTAAGCCAATTAAGTATCCAATTGACAGGCTCCCCGAATTCCATGTTACCTAAGTTTACTAGTTGGTGTACCACGCAGAACCTTGTCAAAGGCTTTACCAAAATCCAAATAAACCACGTCTACTGCTCTGTCAAGCCTTTTTCGGTACCTTCCTCAAATGCAATCAAGTTTGTGAGACACTGTTTTCCTCGCACAAAGCCATGCTGACTATCCCTAATCAATTTTTGCCTCTCTAAATGTCCATAACGCTTATCTCTTTATAATCACCTCCAACAATTTACCCACAATCAAAGTAGGCCTGTGCGTCTAACAGTTCCCCGTACAACTTTTCTTAAAGGGGCAATATTAGCCACTCTCCAGACATAGGTGCCTCACCCAAAGTTGTAAATAATGCAAATATTTCTTCAGACAAAGATCTTGGGAAGTAGACAAAATACTAGGGGGGTGGAAACCCAGCTGGTCAGGGAGCGAGAAAGAGAGAGAATTTCACGTCTGGTATAACTCAGAATCTGGATGTGAGTTTGCTTGCTGAGCTGGAAGGTTAGTTTTCAGACGTTTTGTCTAGGTAACATCTACATTGGACAAACTGGCAGAAATCTAGCCACCAGAATACATGAACATCAACTAGCCACAAAACGACATGACCCACTATCACTCGTATCCTTACATACAGATGAGCAAGGATACCATTTTGATTGGGAACACATCCATCCTAGGACAAGCCAAACAGCGACGCGCACGAGAATTCCTAGAAGCATGGCATTCCAACCGGAACTCCATCAACAAATACATTGATTTGGAGCCAATCTACCGTCCCCTGAGGAAAATAACAGGAAGTGACATCACCAACACAGGAAATGACATCACCAACCCAACCAGATAAATAAAAAGCGGGACATAACACCAGAGCTTCGTCGGAGGCTCACTGATGATGTTACCTAGAATGGTGACGAAACGTCTGAAAACTAACCTTCCAGCTCAGCGAGCAAACTCATATCCAGAACCTCAACCTGAGCTACAAATCTTCTCAAAACTCTAACTCAGAATCTTGGGAAAGCTGCACTCAGTAGTTTCAGACCGATTTTGTGCCCAGATTCTCTGTGGGTACAAGTCAAGGTGTAATTGCTGCCAGGATCAGTTGGTTCCGTCCCCATTCTCCTTTTCATGCTGGTCCTTTACTCAGTCTCAAAAGTGTCTGTAGTACCACCAGGCATCTCGATCTATAGTGGTGGTGATTATGCCATGAAGTTCTTTAATGTTTGTAAGGAGCCCCGCTGTTCAGTTTAATAATCTTCGCTCTCTTTGTAGTTATTTCCATGCTGTATGGAAGTAGACCCTTCAATCCAACCATTCCATGCTGACCATGTTCCCAAATTAAATGAGTCCCACCTGTCTGCATTTGGCCCATATCTCCAAACCTTTCCTTTTTCGTGAACTTATCCAAATGTCTTAAACATTATAACTGTACTTGCACCCCTCACTTTCTCTGGTAGTTCATTTCACAGGAGCCACTCTCTTGTCATCAGTCTGGACACTTAGCACCAATGCAGTTGACTTTGCACAAGGACTTCGACTCCTGATATTGACCATTTCCAGGTCTTGTGTTTGTGATGTGGCCCTGCCAGTGGATCTTGAGGATTTGGCAGAAGCACTGTAGAGGGAGCCCATGACAGCAGTGCAGGAATCATAACTCTGTTGTACATTGAGGCGGTAAGGACCGGTGGCTCATACGCTTTGGTCTATCCCCAAAGACACTGGTTGCTTCACACTTGTTTTTAGAGTCTACTGATTTGATTGCACTGTTTCCTTTTGAAAAAGTGCCTATCAAATAAGATGAAACCAAGAAGAGAACAGACAGCAAAAAAATTCACCAATGAGAGTCTGTTTTTGTGAACTTGAAGACACTGGAGATAGAAAACACCTCCTGTCAGTCCAGAATTGTTTGTAAACTCTTCTTGAAGACTCTTTTATTGCCTGTTTTAACAACATGCTAAAAATGATCAATAAGATCAAGGCCAGCTTACTTCGTGCCATTGAAGATTGAAAAATAGTTCAGAGTACCTGTTGTGCTGGATCTATTCATGTTTCAGGAAAATCAACAATTTAAGCAAGGCCAGGAATCTGAGGGGACATCTAGGCTTTCCAAAGGCTTTTCTTCAAAGTCCACCTCCGCAAGATGCCAGATATATTGGTAAGGCATGTGAAAGTGACATACAGGCCTCTTATTTTGCTTGCTATGCTTTTATTTTTATTTTTTTCTGCATATAGTAACCATGTTTGAGGTGCCTTTACTTACTCCAAAGCTGAATTGGCTCTCTGGGAGTTCTTCTTTTGCAATGGAAGGTACAATCCAGTTCAGAAGTGTTTTAGCTGGGATCTTCCCAGTAATGGAATGGAGGGTGACTCCATAGTAGGTGGAGTAGTCTGACTTCTCTGCTTTTTTTTTGTTTTTGTACAGTATGGTGATAACTGCATCATGAAGATCCTATGGAATACTGCCCTGTTCCAAGCATACCATGAAAAATCCATGGCGATTAGTTTGTGGGGTAACATTTAAAAGTATTCTAAATACGTATTTTCATCTATTAAGACTATTGACTGAATGGCATCTGAGCACAGTATTATTTTCTTTTTAGAAGGGTAGGGAAATGTTGCATCTATGGTAAATTTAACTGTGAATTTGCAAATGGGTAGGTCTTATTTGATTTTAATTTGGTGTTTGAGCAAGTATGAAGAACGATCTTAGATAAGTCAAATGATCTAAAGTCAAGGTGTGTAGAGTGCAAGTGTTTATATTTGCACATATATCAGTGAATCTCCCGTGATATTGCTTGTCAAAAATTTGAGCATGCACTTTTTAAGAATGCATAGTTACTGCATAAATAGGAAATGCCTTTTTATTGCAACTGTACATAACCTATGGAAAGTGTCAAAATATCAGTGTTTTGTTTGTATTTGTTTCTCTACAAGAACTGCACAGAACTGATCTAGAACACTTTGTACTGGTATTTTAATAATAAAAATCATTTCTATTTTTGAAATTTAAGAAGTCTGGAGAGAGTGGCCTGTAGCCATAGTCACAGTGAAGCCGTCTGGAAAGAGTCACCCACAGTAGGTGTGGCACGGTGGCTCCGTGGTTAGCACTGCTGCCTCACAGTGCCAGGGACCCAGGTTCAGTTCCACCCCGGGCGACTTTCTGTGTGGAGTTTGTACATTCTTCCCGTGTTAGCATGGGTTTGCTCTGGGTGCTTTGGTTTCCTCCCACAGTCCAAAGATGTGTAGGTTAGGCAGATTGGCCATGCTAAGTTGCCCATAGTGTTCAGGGATGTGTAGGTGGGTTATAAAAGGATAGTTCAGGGTGGGATGCCCCAACGTTTGGTGTGGACTTGTTGGGCCAAAGGGCCTGTTTCCACACTGTAGGGATTCTATGTTCTATGTACTACCATTCTTTAAGCCTTTTGGTCGAATTACATCAACTTGTTGGACTTGGTTACTGCTGCTTCTGGTTGTTAGCAGTCTATTTCCTCTATGGTTGGGCTTTTGTCCAACTACAATTGATGACCGTGTTATATGTTGTGCACTTGGCACTTAAGTGTTATGACCAGCTCTCCAGGTCTGGCTTTGCAGGTGTGTCTTGCTATCAGTGTTCCTCCATGTTTTTTTGGTTTGATTTGTTGGCCTATAGACAAGGTTTAGTAGTGCTCTGTAGAAATTAGTGTCGCCAGTATCAGCCTTCAGCCAAGTTCATTTATTTCTACAAATGAAAACCATTAGTCATTTTGGACGTTCTTCAATTTGCACTGAAAGGCGTTTGATAGTAGGCTGTCTTCCCTCCTGGTTGGCTGAGCCAAGTAAGTCTCGTAAGCAGACCTTTATATTGCTAGCAGGTTTTGAATTTCCTCATAATTTGCATCAGACCAATTCCTGTTCTTGGTGCTGTCTCTAGTGATAGTGTTGAAAATATTCAACACTACAGCTTTGTCCAGCTTCCTGAAATTGGGGTGTTCCAGCCTAGACTGTAAGGATGCTTGATGTCTACTGTTATGTGGTGATGTTTGTAGGTTGCTGACATGAAATTTCTTTGGGTTGCTTTCAGGTCAGTTCTTGGTCTTGAAGTGGGGTGAATGAGCTGGTTGTCTGTATGATGGTATGTGTTTGTCATGTTTGATATACAGGACATCTTTTAGGTCACATCAGCAAATAAAAACAGTCTTGCCAGGTGAGTGTTTAGAGCAAGGATGTATCCGTGTGCTCATGAAGCAATATTTTTGTTAACAAATGATGGTTATGGACAATCATTTTCCTACACCTGAGTTCTAAGAATGATATCTGGTTCACTGCAGTTTCCAACTTTGGTTTCTGAGCACACTCCATGCAAGACTGACAGCGTAACTGTGGCATTAAAATAGCCAAGGCTTGTCTTCAAGGTGGAGGTTCAGGGACATGGCATGTTTGGAATTGATAGTTGCAGGCTTAAATTTTTGTAATCAGTGATTTTTTCCTCAATGAAACTGACTGCAAAAGTTTTGCTCATCCTTGAGGTCTACCTGACAACAAATTGTATTCCATTAGACAAACGGTGCTGGAGAAACTTGGCAGGTTTGATAGAATCTATAATGTCAGTACTGATAAAGGATCACTGGAATTGAAATGTTAACTCTGCTGTCTGTAGATGTTGTGAAACCTCCTGAGTTTCTCCAGCACTTTCATCTCCGCTTTCCAACATCTTCCATTTTTAAAAAAATATATTTTGTTCTTTAGAATTGGGTAGCCTTGCTGGAGCAGTGAACCTCACTCGGGCAACATTCCTTTGAAGCTGTTGCTTGAAGTTTCTGCTCATTCTGTTCTAAACATTGACTTTTGGTTTTGGAAGCTGATGTCACACACTGACCATGGAGGTATCTGGTGACACAAAGAAAGGGAATGTTGCTCAGGACTGCTATATCAATGGCAAATCTGGTTAGCTTGTGGACCATTGGGGTGACTGTCGTCACCAGAGTTGATCATTGTGTTCTCATTCTTGCCGGCAAGTTTCAACATCTGAAACTGAATGGTGATGTAGTCTTTATCGTCAATGTCTGGAACTGTCTGCGTATGTGATTAGAACTGCAGTTGCTACTGCCGTCTTGCACCTGCAGTTTTTGTGCTTCCCAAAGCAATAGGACATGCTTGTGTTGCAGTTGGCTAGACCATTCATGCCTGGGCAAAGAATCTTTTAAAGTTGAATACAGTTTACATTTTGCCCACCCTTTGAGCGTGGAGCTCACCTGTCATGGCCCATTGATCTAGAATGGGGGTTGTGACATCTCGAAGCCATAAGTTTAACCTCCCAGAGTTCCCTCTCCTAGTCCAGAATGCTGTCGTTTTTGGTCATTTGGGTTTAGGACCCTTCTGCCCTAGCTGTTATCCTTTTTAAAGGAACATATTTGCCAAAACGGTATCATGTTCATTACTTTCTCTCCTCAACTAGGTTTCGCCCATCAACTTGAACTATGTCCCTTGGTGGATGGCAGAGTATCAAACCGGGGACAGTTTATGGTCTGGAAACTGTTGAGTTCAATGTTTTGAGTCCAGAAGGCGCTAAAGGGCCTGATTTGGAAAACAAAGTGCTGTTCCTCTAGCCTGCTGGAAAGTTGCAACAAGCAGAGAGCAGAATAAGTGAGCATGAGAGGCAAAGTAATGAATGATTTTATTGTCACATATCAATGAAAATACACAGTTTTCATCACAATCTGGTACCATTTTGAACTACAGAAAGAAGTTACTTAAGAGTTCATCTTCTGTTCAGATTGGATCTTGAGCACTGCTCCAGGGCTTCTACAAGGTGTTCCGGGCCTTAAGAAGTCCCCGCTCCAAGTATAGTAATGACGATGCTGATGCCCCGGCTCTGATGCCAACACCTCCAAGAGTCCAGGCTCTGGGCCTATGGCAGTTAGGGGTCCCTGATCATGGCTCTGCTCCTTCCATTACCCTGACCAAATATTGAAATGGCAAGCAGTAGGAATGTTGAGCGGAGCTATTCTGCAAAGCAGCCACCCTGACCGAGTTTAGTTTCCCCTGTGTTGTTAGCCATCATCATCATCGTTATTGTCATCAGTTCCTTGCAGACGAAGATGACTCTTTTCCACTGATTCTGTTGGTGGCTGTCCTGACCAATGTGGTATCACAGGCTCTGTAGGCCATGTAATTGATAACTAATGTATTACACTAATAGTAGTGTAATAGTCTTGTGTACACCTAATGGTAGTCTTGTCCATATTTCTGTCATCTGCGCGCTCCAATGTTTTGGAGACCAACAAAAACTGGAGGAACAGTACCTCATTTCATTTTTAAAGCATTTTTACAGCGTTCTCAGGTCAGCACACTTATTACCACTGTCTTTGCATTTTATGCTGTGACATTGTCATTTGATCTCTTCTGACCTTGGCTATTTGTTCCTGCCACTCCCTTGACATGACATGACCTACCACTCCCCTTTTTTTAGAGCAGCATAAAATCCCAATCTCCTTCAGTTACCAAAGTTTTTTGCTTTGACAAGAATTTCCAACTGTTTCTTAGATGCTGCCGGACCTCCTGAGGTCCACCTTCTTTTTCTTGTCCTTTACTTGCACTTTATGCAAGTTCTTGTAAATTCTTGTTCTACATGCTAATTGGAGATTTCCAAGATACCTTGTTTGAATTTTGTGGTTGAAAAGAGAATGTGACACTGGCTGGTGCCAGTCCTGCTTTGCATATCCCTGTACAGTTCAACAATCTTTTCTGTTCGATTTGATGCACAGGAGATCACATTTCCATTGTGTATAGTGGCTTTAGTCAACTTGCTGATTATCATGTGTGGTCTTAAAATGTACTAATTAAACTAATAAATCCTCAAACAGAGAAAGTTTGTTATTGGTTGGAATCTTGAGCTTATTCTCCTCTCTCAGCTCCTTGTATTCAAATAATCAAACAAAAAATTGATGATTGGATGCTAAACTATTATCTTGCCTGGATGGGGCATTGCTGGCAGTGTATCAGCTGTGTTGCACTAGGATATTAATGAACTTGTTCTTCTGCAGCCTCTGATATACCATATTATTTACAGTGCAACTACTTTGAAGTATTAACTTGTAAAATAAAATTAATTCATGGTGTCACTGGTCCAGCTTTATTGACCATCTGCAGCTGCCTTTAGTGATAGTGAGCTGCCATCTTGAATGACTATAGTCTGTTTAGTGTAGGTTTACTCACAAATGCCATTAGGGAGGGAGTTCCAGAATTTTGACCCAGTCATACTGAAGAATTGGCAACCTTTCCAAATCAGGGTGGTGTCTCTTGGACGGAAACCTGAATGTGGTGGTGTTCCCATGTATCTGCTGTCTTTTTCCTTCTAGATGATAAACAGCTCTTGTGGGTTTGGAGGATTTTGTCAAAGGAGCGTAGATTGATTTTTGCATTGCATCTTGTATGTGCTGCTCCTATTGGGTCGATGGTGGAGGGAGTGAATTTTGTTGGATGTGGTGCCAATTAAAGCAGCTGCTTTATCTTCGATGATGTCAAGCTTCTTGAGTATTGTTGGAGCCGTACTCTTCCAGCCATTTGGGGAAATTCTATTACATAGCTTACTGTGCCTTTTTAGATGGTAGGGAGTCAGGAGGTGAGTCACTCACAGCAGGATTCCTAGTCTCTGACCTGCTGTTATAGCTACAGTGTTTGTGACTGGTTCAGTTATATTTCTGGTCAATGGTAACATCCAGGATGTTGATGAGGAATTCAGTGAAAGTGCCACTGAATGTTGAGACAGCTGTTAGAATTTGTTATTTCAAGATGGTCATTGGCTCTTGAGGTGTAAATGGTACTTGCCACTTTTTCAACCTAAGTCTGGTTATTATCCAGGACTTTCTGCATTTGGCCATGTACCACTTCAGTTTCTCAGCAGTGGCAAATGGAGCCGAACATCATGCAGCTGCCAGGGAACATCCTGACTTCTCGCCTCCTGACCACCTGATTGAGGGAGAACAATGAAGAAGCAGCTGAATATGATTGCACCTTGGAGACTACCTTCAAGAAATAGTTCTTTGAAAGTTGAGTTGCAGGCAGAGAGTGGTGAAGAAAGCATTTGGCACTAAGCATAAGAGTTTGGACATTGTGTTTGGGCTGTCCTGGATGTTAATGAGGCTTCTTCTGGAGTACTGTGTAATGGTCTGGTAGCCCTGTTATAGGAAGGATATTATTAAACTGGAGAGGGTTCAGAACAGATTTACCAGATGTTGCTGGGAATGGAGAGTTTGAGACATAAAAATAGACCAGAAACATTTTTTGCCGGAGAGGACAAGAACAGAAGACCCAGGAGCAGGAATAGGCCATCTGGCCCTTGAAGCCCGCTCTTCCATTCAAGAAGATCATGGCTGGTCTTTTTGTAGCCTCGGCTCCATTACCCCACCCTCTCGATATGACCCTTTAATTCCTTTACTGTTCAAAAATTTATCTATCTTCGCCTCAACTACTTCACCGGACAGGGAATGTCAGAACCCTTTCGAGTGAAGAAGTTCCTCCTCAATTCAGTCCTAAATCTGCTTCTCCTAATTTTTGAGGCTATGTCCTCTTGTTCTAGGTTCACCCGCCAGTGGAAACATCCTCCCTGCTTCTAGTTCCTCTATTCCCTTCATAATTTTATGTTTCTATAAGATTTCGCGCCCCCCCCCCCTCCCCAATCTTCTAAATTCCAATAAATATAATCTCCTCCCCCCCCCCCCCCCCTTCCGGAATCAACCTAGTGAATCTCCTCTACCACCTTTCCAATGCTAGTATATCCTTACTTAAGTAAGGTGATGAAAACTGCATGCAGTACTCCAGGTGTGGCCTCACCAGCACATGAGAAGCTGTAACACAACCTCCTTATTTTTAAGCTCCATCCCTTTAGCAGTGAAGGACAAAATTCTGTTTGCCACATGAATACCACCTGTTGCACCTGCAAACTAACCTTCTGCAGTTCATGCACAAAGACACCCAAGTCCATCTGCACAGCAGTGTGCTGCATTTTTTACTGTTCAAATAATAGTCCTTTTTACTGTTATTCCTATCAAAATGATGACTTCACATTTAGCAACCTTGTACTCCATCTGCCAGACCTTTGCCTGCTCAATTAGACTACGTATATCCCTCTGCAAACTTTGAATCTTCTACACACTTCATTCTACCACTCACCTTAGTGTCATCCGCAAACTTTGACTCATTGCATGTGGTTCCCCAACTCAATCATCTTTGTAAATTGTAAACAACTGTGGTCCCAATGCTGACCCCTGAGGCACACCACTAGTCATTGCCAACCAGAAAAGCATTCATTTATCCCCATTCTTTGCTCCCTGTTAGTTAACCAACCCTCTATCCATACTAATATGTTGCCCATAATGCCTTACGCCATTATCTTGTGCAGCAGTCTTTTATGCGTCACCTTGTTGAATGCCTTTTGGAAATCAAGATATACCATATTTCCTGGGTCTCTGTTGTCCACCGCACTCTTGTAATGTCCTCATAGAATTTCAGTAAATTAGTTAAACGTGACCTTTTCATGAACACATGCTGCATCTGTCTAATGGGACAATTTCAATCTAGATGCCTTGCTATTTCTTGATAGATTCTTGCATTTTCCCAGTACAGAAGTTAAGCCAAGCGGCCTATAATTTCCCAATCTTTTGTCTACCTGTGATTTTTGTTTTAAAACAATGGTGTCACATTGAAAAACAGCAAATCTGCTGGAACTGCCCCGGAGTCAAGCAACAATTACCACAAGCGTATTTGTTATTTCCCCTGCCATCTCTTAGTACCCTGGGATGCATTCCATCAGGGCCAAGAGACTTGACTACCTTTTTAGTTCCATTAGTTTGCCCTACACTACCTCTTTTTGGTTTCTCATTTTTAGGTCTTCCCCTACCTTAGTCTCCATGCTATCAATTACTGGCATGTTATTGGTGTCCTCCACTTGGAAGACTAACACAAAATGCCTGTTCAATGCCTCTGCTGTTTCCTGATTACCCATTATTAAGTCCTTCTCATCCTCTAAAGGATGAATGTTTACCTTGGCTATTCTTTTTCATTTTATCTATTCGTAGAAACATTTGCTATCTGTCTTTATATTCTGAGTTTGTTTATTGTCATAATCTATCTTGCTTTTCTGTTTTTTTTTTGTGGCCTTCTGTTGACCTTTTAAAGTTTTTGCAATTTTCCAGTTTCGCACTAGTCTTTGCCACTTTTGTATGCCTTATCTTTCAATTTGATAGCCTCCGATATTTCCTCGAACGTCCATGGCTCATTACCACTTTTTCTACAGCACTTCCTTTTCACTGGCATATTCTTTTGCTGAACACTTTGAAAATTGCTTTTAAAGTGCTCCACTGTTCCTCGACTGTCCCACCATAAAGTCTTTGCTTCCGATCTACTTTAGCCAAGGCCTCCCTCATTTTATCATCTTGTGGTTTCCATTTGTTTAAGCACAGGACTCTGATATTGGATTTCAGCTTCTCACTCTCCATCTGTATTCTGAATTAAACTATTACTGTGATTGCCCCTTCCAAGAGGATCCCTAACTTTGAGATCATTTTTAATTATTCCTGCTTCATTACACGGGACCAGATCTAAGGTAGCTTGTTCCCTTGTTGGTTCCGTTACATTTCGTTTTAAGAAAACTATCACTGATGTGTTCGATGAACTCAAGGCTACCTTGATCGACCTGTTTCGACCAATTGACATGTAGATTAAAATCCCTCCTGATAACTGCTGCTTCATTTTTACAGGCATTAGTTATTTCTTTGTTTATCGACGGCCCAAATGTGATGTAGTTATTACTTGGCCTATAGACTACGACCAAATGGATGCTGCCTTTTTCCCCATAGAAACTATATTATCTATTGTTACAACCCTGATGTCATTTTTTAAATATCAGAGCTACACCACACCGCTCCCCCCCCCCCCCATATATTCCTGTCAGTCCTTCTGAATAGTCCAATGCCCATGGATATTTAATTCCCAATCATGACCATTCTGTAACCATGCAACGGTAATGACAATTTGTGGTGATAGCATTCAAAACAAGGAAAATGAGCTGCTAGCATTCAAGTAAAGGGCCTTCATGCTAGTTTTTATATCATCATCTCGAATGCTGACATCTCCATTAACAATATCCCCTGAGTTTTCCTTTCTTCTTTCATAGTCTTTTGTAACTAAATCCTACTGCAGACGTTAACCTGCTTTCTTCTTTATTTACCATTTATACTTCCAGTTGATTTTTCCCAATTCCCTCTCCCACCCACTCCCCAGTTTGCTGGTTTAAAGTTCTAGTAACCACCCTAGTTATCCTTTTCACTCAAACACTCATTCCAGATCAGTTCAGGTGGAGACCATCCCAACAGTACAAATCCCTCCTGTTCCAAAACTGATGCCAATGCCCCATGAAATGGATCCCCTCTTTCCCACACCACTTCTTTAGCCACATGTTTACTTCTTAATTTTCTTATCCCTAAGCTAACTTGCATGTGGAGTGTAGGAGGTTGAGGGGTGACCTCTTTTCCCTAGGTTGGGGGCAGTTCCAAACTAGGAGGCATACCTTTAAGGTGAAAGGAGAGAGATTTAAAAGGGACACGGGGGCAACTTTTTTTCAGGTGGTTTATGTGTGGAATGAACCGCTAGAGGAAGTGGTGGATGCAGATATACTTAGAACATTCCAAAGAAATTTGGATAAGTACATGACTAGGAAAGATTCGGAGGGATATGGGCCAAGCATAGGCAGGTGAGATTGGTTTAGTTTGGCAATATGGCTGTTTGTACTGGTTGGACTGAAGGGTCTGTTTCCATGTTGTATGACTTGATGATAGATTTGGCTATGCGGGAAATGGGTAAAGGACTTTCTCTACATTTCTAGTAGACCCAAGAGTGTGTGCTGAGGGGTTTGGATTGGCCAGGTTGCTAGTAATGTGTGAGGTATGTTTCCATTGCTATAAGAGATAGCAGATCATTAATGACTGAGCAACAGGATTCTGTATATCGTTCCAAAGGGTTCTTGTCCTGTGGTGATAAAAAGCCAAGTGGTGAATTACAGTGCATTGACCTCTGGATTTACAGGGATTTCAATAGCCACGCTACTTATGTAGATCAGAAAATTTGAATCTGAGGTGGCAGATTTTCAAGAAATATGAGCCAGGGATGTACCCTGCAATCTGCAGGTAAATTTCAATGGTTTGCACAGTTCAGTGGGTACATGAGTCATGAAAAGTTGAATAATGAAAGTTAGCATGAGTTGAAAATTATAATCTTAAATATGCTATTTTTTTGCAATTGATTGACAGGGTGGACACTGAGCAGTGGTTTGTGGCGGTTCTCTAACCAGGGGGTTAGTTTCAAAATCTTCTAAGATAGAGATGAGGGGTTTCGTTAGAAACCTGTTTAATCTTTCGAATTCTTTTCCCTCTGAAAGCAGTGCCAACTGCATCATTAAATATGTTGAAGGCTGTGATGAACAGGTTTTTAACCGTCAAGGCATTTGGAGCATGTTTTGGGATAGCTTGCAGGAAAGTAGAATGAAATCCGTAGCACATCATGATCTAATTGAATGATGCAGCAAACTTAGGACTAAATTTCCTACTCCTCCTATTTCTGTTCTTTGTACTCTAGCCCAGTCCATCATAAATTTAATGTAATCCAAGGTCAATTTTGGGTAGCACATCACAGAATTATGCATCAGTAATTCAGCCTGGGCTCCAGCATTGGATATTTTGTGAAAGGTACATTCTTTAGGTCAGTGATTATTACTGTGCCCATTACTTGGCTGCCTGCGATTTTAAATGTTGTTTTGCACTCTAGTTGAGGTTTTGGGGGAAGTAAACAAAACTTTCCCCACATGTTGCATCATTTTTCACTTGGTACAGTTTAGTATAGGAAAAGTACAACTTGTAATTTCTATGCCACTATTTTAGCATTTACTCTCAGCATCCTGTCTGATGTTCGAGTCAGTGTTCTCTCATTTTGTTCATGGCGTGTTCATAGTAATGGATGTAAACTTCCTCGGAAATTATTTCAATCCTTCAACAAGAGTAGCAAGGACAGTGCTAGTACAAGAAAAAGCACAGTATTAATATGCTAGATGTTAAATTTTGAAGTGATGAATCATAGATAAGGTGGACATGATTTTATGCTAGGCATTGTTTGAATCTCCTCTGTGTACATATTACTGCAAACAATGCTGATGAAATAGAACATAAAGCTAAGCATGCCTTTAAAGCACACAGATGTTAAAATAGCAAGACAGATGTTATAATAAAGAAAAATGGAACGATTACTGGCATTATGGATCAAGGATCCACACAACAAGAACAGTCCAATCAGCTCAGAGGAAGGCCCTATGCTTGCACTAGGATCTGAGAAAGCCTTTGTGAGATGGGGAAACCATTCAAGGCTGCCTGTACATTTGTGTCTGAAACTCGTAAAACCATATAATTGTAAAAACGTTTAAAAATCAGGGAGTCAGCTAGTATTAACGTAAATTCTGCAGAAGCATTTCTGGAAAAAATTAAGACAATCATTGAAAGTGGATATGATCCTAGATAGGTGCTTAACATTGATAAAACCAAGCTAAGTTGGAAACATGTCTTCTAGGACGTTTCTGATTTCAAGGCTTCCAAAGATCAGTTAACTGTCCTTGTAGAGATAACATTAATGGCAATATGAAACTTAAACAAATGTTCATGTATAGGAAAATCCACATACACTGAAACATTTTTAAAATGTAAAATGGGTATCCAATTGCATGGCCTAATGATGAGGCACATCTTCTGTGAGTGATTAGCTTTTGTACCAGAAATGAAAATTTACGGTAAGGAAATTAATCTTGCTTCTGAAATTATTCTTGTTGGATAATATTTGTACCCGTGACCTAGATTTCAAACAGCTATACAAATATTAGAGTCGTGTTCATACTCTGAGGACAGCACTACTTATGCTGTAAATGGACAAGAATGTTATTGCATGCTTCAACGCCTTTTATTTGAGGAAGTCATTCCACAAACTAAGTGAAATAGATGGCAATGACAAACTCACGGTCCAGGAATTCTGGAGAAAGTTTAACATTTTGCACTTGACTTTACAGGCTTTTCCTGGCACAGACTGTTGAAGCATCTAATGAATCTAAAGATTCATGAAAGAAAACATGTCCTGATTCAGTGCCTTCCTTTTGAAGAGTTCTGTGACATGTCACCAAAATATTGGCAAAATAGTGTAACTAGCAAAGTAAGTCTGCTTCGAAGAAGTAGAAGAATGTTAAGTTGTTCACATTTCTCCTAAGCAATGAAGATATTTCTGAATTAATTGAGCATACTTTAAGATGCAAGTATGGATGACTGACTGACAGATTCTGTTCTGGTGCGAAGAAATATGAATGAACAGATCAACTGCAGTTGTTATCCAAAAAATGACTCTTTTGGATCATTCTTTGGCATGCTACTAGGAAAATTTTAAATCTTAAATTACAACTAGGAAATCCAACCAGTCCAGCATAAAAATGAGCCAAAGTAACCCCAACTAGTCCACAAATGAATCTTAAGGAGGACCTTCTGGCACTCTAATGACGGAAACTGCTGAGCCTGCATTTTCTATTGAAGTATCATTACTGGAGGGTAGTGATGTCTAACATGTTGAGATGGCAGTTGATGATCCCCCAATTGCATCTCCACTTTCCACTTAATCATTTCCCCAAGACCTCCCACCTTCAAAATAAAGGTTAAAAATGTTTTATAATTGCTGTCCAAGTTCTGTGCGCTTTTTTACTCTCTCAAAAAGTTTTCTGTTTGTCATTGCTTACTGTCATATAAACCATAAATGTACGTATTTTAATTGCTAAATAGGAGATGTTACATTTCCCTCCATAACAGTTCTGAGCCCCATATTTCTATCCTTTATAGGGGAAAAGTTCCTCAATACAAGCCATTCCAAAGAAGTTAAATGTCAAGTGTTCCTACTAGAGAAGGGGCAAAACTTAGCTGTCTTTCAGGCAATAAGGCAGGGCAGGTGACTGAAGTAAAAGTTGGAGAATGTGTTGGGTCTAGTGACCATAATTCTATTAGTTTCAAAATGAATATGGAAAAAGATAGGCCTTGTATAAAAGTTAGTTTTTAATTGGAGTCAGGCAAATTTCAATGGTTTATCACCAGAACTTTCAAAAGTTGCTTGAAGTACACTGTTTGCAGGTAAAAGAGCGTCTGACAAGTGGGAGGCTTTCAAGAATGTGATAACGAAAGTTGAGGCATTATGTTCCTGTTAGAGTGAACAGCAAGGCCGGTAAGATTAAGGAACAGTGGATGAATAAAGATATTGAGATTCTTGTCAAGAATAAAAGAGAATCTTATTTGAAACAACTTTGTTTAAAATGAATCTGTATATCAGTACATAGTCATGGAGCTGCACAGCACAGAAACGGACCTTCGGTGTAACTCGTCCATGCCAACAAGATGTCACACGTTTAATTTAGTCCTGTTTGTCAGCATTTGGCCTATATCCCTATTAACCCCTCTTATTCATATACCTATCAAGTGTAAGGGCATTCTTGAGAAAGAAATCAGGAAATCAAAAAGGGGATATGAGACAGCATTGACAGATAAGGTAAAGAGTAATCCAATGAGATTCAACGAGTACATTGATTAGGATGGTGACTGGAGAGAGGGTGAAACCTCTTAAACAACCTCTTCATCTTTTTGTGCTAAATCTCAGGAGATGGGAGAGATACTGAATGAATATTTTGTCATTTTTTACTGTGGAGAAAGAAATTGAAACTTGAGAGTTCAGGGAATTAAATATTGATGTATTAAAAACAGTCCACATTACTGAAGAGGAAGTTCTGGAGGTCTTGGAGAATACAGGGTTGGATAAATATCTGTGGACTGATCTAACGTATCCCAGAACGTTGTGGGGAAAGTCAGTCGTACAGCTGCACGGCATGGAAACAGACCCGTCAGTCCAACTAGCCCATGCTGACTGGCTATCCTAAATAAGTCTCTAGTACCATTTGGCCCATTTCCCTCCAAACCCTTCCTATTCACATACCCATCCCCTTCGGCCCATTTTAAATGTTTCCCTTCTTGCCTTCAACCTATGCCCTCTAGTTTTGGACTCCACTACCTGGTGGAAAGACCTTGGCTATTCACCCTGTCCACGCTCCTCCTGAATTTATAAATTTCTATAGGATCATCCTTCAGCCTCTGATACTCCATAGGCCCCAACCTATTCACTCTTCTTATAGCTCAGACCCTCCAACCCTGGCAACATCCTTGTGAAACTTGAAAGGGTGCAGAAAAGATTTACAACATCCTTCCTAAAGCAGGGAGACCAGAATTGTACACAGTATTCCAAAAGTGGCTAAATCAATGTTCTGTGCTGCTGTCTGTATATGATGTCCCAACTCCTATACTCAATGCACTGATCAATAAAGGCAAGCATACCAAACACTTTCTGCACCATCCTGTCTACATATGACTACTTTCTACTTTCAAACAACCTACGAACTTGCACTCTTTGTTCAACCACATCCCCCAGGACCTTGTCATTAAGTGTATAAGTCTTGCCCTGATTGGCGTTACCAAAATGCAGCACCTTTATTTATCTAGATTAAACTCCAACTGCCGCTCCTTGGTCTGTCAGCCCATCTGATCAAGATCCTGTTGTACTGTGAGGTAGCCATCTTTGCTGTCTGCTACACCACCAATTTTGGTGTCATTTGCAAACTTACTAACCGTACCTCCTATGTTCACATCCAAATCATTATATAAAATGACAAAGAGGCAGGCCCAGCAGATTCTTGTGGCACACAACTGATCACAGGCCTTCAATCTGGAAAGCAACCCTCCACCACCACCCTCTGACTCCTACCTTTTGAGGTAGTTTTGTATCCATTTGCTGGTTCTCCTGTATTCCAGCTGATCTAATTTTGTTAACTAGTCTACCATGAGGGACCTTGTGAAATGCTTAACTGAAGACCATACAGATCATATCCACTACTCTGCCTTCATCAATCCGTTTCATTACTTCAAAAAACCCACTCAAGTTAGTGAGACCGACTACCTATACACAAGGCCAAGCTGACTATCCTTGATCAGTACTTGCCTTTCCAAATCCTATCCTTCAGAATCTCCTCCAACAACTTGCCTATCACTGGTAGGCTTACCAGTCTGTAGTTCGCTAGCTTTTCCTTACCACCTTTCTTAAATAGTGGCACTACATTAACCAGCCTTCGGTCTTCAGGCCTCTTGCCTGTGGCTATCGATGATGATACAAATATCTCAGCAAGGAGTTCAACAGTCGCTTCCCACAGAGTTCTAGGGTACACCTGATCAGGTCCCAGGGATTAATTTGCCTTTTTGTGTTTTTGAGACATCCAGCACCACCACCTCTATTATGGACGTTTTAAAATGTTGTTATTTATTTCTCCAAGTTCTCTGGCATCCATATCCTTTTCAACAGTAAATACTAATGCAAAATATTCATTCAGTATCTTTTCCCCCTCTCCTGTGGTTCCACACATAGGCAGCCTTGTTGATCTTTGAATGGCCATGTTCTCTACCTAGTTATCCTTTTGTCCTTTTTAATGTATTTGTAGAATCCGTTTAGCTTTGGATTCTCTGATCCTATTTCCTGTCTTTTTTTGCCCTCCTAATTTCTCTCAAAAGTAAGAGGAAATTGAGACCCCTTGCAGTAATATTTGCATCATCTATAAGTATGGATGAGGTGCCTGATGACCAGGCTAACGTTATGTGTTGTTTAAGGGTTGTAAGGAGAAACTGGGCAACTGTAGACCTGGTGAGTCTGACTCCGATTGTGGGTAAATTGTTGGAGTTGATTTTAAAAGATAGGATTTATAACATTGAGAGGGACAAAAATTGTCAGCATGGTTTTGGGCGAGAGAAAATCATGTCTATGAAATTTGATTGAGTTTTTTGAGGAAGTTACCAAAAAGATTGAGGACAGAGCAGTAGATGTTTACTGAGACTTTAGTAAAGCCTTTGACAAGGTTCTGCATGGTAAGCTAATTAGTAAAGTTAGGTCCTATGGGATTCAGGGTGAGCTTGCCAATTGGATACATAATTGGTATAATGGCATGAGACAGTGATGCAAGGTTATTTTTCAGACTGGAAGTCTGTCACCAGTGGTGTTCTGTGAGGATTGGTTCTTGGTCCTCTTAACATTTTTATAAATGATCTGGCTGAGAATATAGAAGGTATGGTCAGTAAGTTTGCAGATGATGCCAAAATTGGTTTGGTTTTCCAGGGCTATGAAGGTATTTTTATCAAATGGGTCAGTGAGCTGAAAATTGGCTGATGGAGTTCAACCTGGAAAAATGAGATTTTGCATTTTTGTACGACAAACCTACAACAAAGGTAGCGTTTATAGAATTAATAGTAGTGCTTTGGGTAGTGTTGTAGAACAGAGGGACATAGAGGTGCAGGTAATAATTCTTTGAAGTTTGCATCACGTAGACAGAGTGGTTAAAAAGGTGTTTGGCACGCTTGTTTTCATTGCTCAGTCCTTTTGAGTATAGGTGTTGGGACATCATGTTGAGATGCAGAACATTGGCAAGTCCTCTTCTGGAGTACTTTGTCCAGCTCTGGTTGCCCAGTTATAGGAAGGATATTATCGTGCTGGAGAGGGTTCAGAAGAGATTTACCAGGACGTTGCTGGGAATGGAGTGTTCGAGTTATAAGGAGAGGCTGGGACATTTTTCACTTGTGTAGGAGGTTGAAAGGTTTACAAAATAATGCGGTGTGTAGATGGTTTACTGGTAGGTGCCTTGTCCTTAGGATAGGGGATTTCAACATTCAAGGGCACATTAAGGTGAGAGGAGAATGTCTTTGTCTTTGTCTTTGTCTTTGTCTTTGTCTTTGTCTTTGTCTTTGTCTTTGTCTTTGTCTTTGTCTTTGTCTTTGTCTTTGTTCAAAAATCTGAGTCACTTTGCGTGTAGAATGAACTTCAGAGGAAGTGGCGAATGTGCACAATCACAGCCTCTCCTTCCCTGCTCCTCCCTCCCTCCCCCCTCCATCTTCCTTTTCCTTCCCTGCTCTCTCTGATTTTTTTTTAAATTTAAGTCTTTAGAAATATGAACATATGTATTTGAGTTTACAAGCCAGAAGTATACAGTAGGAATCTATTATTGAAAATGCTGCAAGATACATATGAAAATAAGCATAAAGCAGATTGAGCATTAGGTGGATCTGTTGATTAGTGGGCCCACTTTTGTGTTTTTCAACACTTCTGATTATTTGCTGGACTAGGCAGGAGAACTGCAAGTTAGAGGATTGGAAAAGTATTGGAGTCTATCTCCATTTAAACAAAAGGACGCCAGACCACCTTAATAGATTCTAACTCTCTCCCCTGTGTTTGTTCAGTCTTGTGTGGATAAACTTGACACTGTAATTGGCAGAGATGCTATATAAAGGTTTCTGTTCAGGCACCTGTTCTTTCATCCAGCTGAATTATCTGGTATAGGCCTGATAGAGGCAGTTTTGTGTGCAAGACAGGCTGGGTTGTGACGTGGATACTCACACCTTGTTGCTACCTATCTACAAGGCTGCCTATGAGTGGAGGTAGCTGGTCCTGCTGAGGCCAGTGAGAGGCCAGCTCCTGGTTAGGCCCTCCTTTTAATTCTAGTGAGGTAATCTGTAAACAATGCTGATTGGTGAATACGTGCAGAGGAATTAAAAGTTTCAGTATTCTGGTTGAACTTTGGACTTGACTCGCAACACTCAAGTTGATGTTGAATTGCAGTAATTTAACCGTGTTTGTTTATATTGGGGAAGGTAACCAAAAGTCCCAGCACCACTGATGGCATGTGATCTTGGTATGTTCCTGTTTCAGTTTTTCTCTAGATTTATTACTGTACTGTAGGGAGAAATGTCAAATAGTTGTCGTCTTTGTAACTGTGTACTCTACTCGGTGACCTTTTTCTGGTTAGGGTTTGCGTTTAGCTTGCATGTTGTAGATAGTTAAGATGGTTCTTAAAGACCTCCTTGCCTTTTAATCTGAAAGACCTTCTCTAGAAATTTCTTCCTTGTGGTGTTATCTCATGCCAACTTGTGTCCAATCCTGAGATTGGCCGGCTGATTATTGATTCCTGTTTTTCATTTTAACCAGTTTCTTGGAACAAGGTAGGCTTTTCACTTCTGGTTTTATGCTGTGAAATGTCAGTGTCATAATCACCCTGATGATGACTCCTTGCTTACTGGTCTAAAATGTCAGCAAAGCCTATGTGCTCCTTCAAGACCTCTTCAGGGGATGTCTGCTCTTGATTGCTTAATGTCTACACCTGACTGATCTACTGTTTGACTTTGTATATAACCTTGAACATTTGGGTGTTGTTATTCTCTACCACTGTATGTTGAGATTACAAATGCTTTGATACAAAGTATGGAGAACCAAACATTTTTGTCATTAGGTAAGCTACTGTCTGGTTCTGAGCCCGAGTTCCAAACTGTTGATATTTTTGAATCAACCTGTTCAGAGATGTTATTACAGTCCTCAGGAGGTGGGAATTGTACAAGGGACACTTGTCTCAGGGTAGGAACATCACCATTGTGCCAAGAAGTTCTAGTCTGTTAGCTTGCTCTGTAGATCTCTTCTGTGCTGCTGAAGCTACTGTAATTGACCTTGTGACTTTTCTGGCTGAGAAAGAAAAATAAATTTGGATACCCACTGTCCCCCGTGACCTATACTGGAGAAAAACACCTCGGGCGTTTTGTAGCTGGCAGAATTGGGCTCAGCTGTGATACTTTTCAGGGTTGAATCTTCCTGAAGTTTTTCACGTGCAAGATAACTATCAAAAACAGGTTCAAATGAATGATTAGCTGACTGAATTCTACTCCCCAGTTTTGCAGTTAGTACATAAATAGGAAAATAAGATGCTAACTTCTTCCTGGAATTGATTGGGCACACTTTATTACTGGGTTCTTGCCTTTTTCAGTTTGTACAATAAGGTTTTCTGTTGTCACTTTAGTGTTACTGTTGTAGGTTTGCTGGTTAAAGCATTTGACCTGACTTATGTTGGTTGTCTGAAGGAATAATTCATCCTATGCCAGTGCTCTGTCTTTTCCACACCCCTGTTATTTCTTCCCCGACCCACTTCTTTTTTTCTCCAGATAGACGCTTCCTACACCCCAAACAGCAATGCAGTCCAGTTGCAGGTTTAGTTTGGATTGAGGGACATAATGTCATTAAAGTATGGAACATGTATAATATCCCAGATGTCTCAGTAGACAATTTTACTACAAATGTTCTTTTAATAAATAAAATGGAACACATTTGAAGATCTCTTTTAAAAGATAAACACGAAGATGGAAAAATAGTATGGCCGAGGAAGAAGGAAGTTGCTCTTTCAGACGCCTGCCATGTACCTGAAATCCCAAATGGCTCCTGCTGTGCTGTAACCTCCCCTTTACTTAATCATTCTAAAATAGTCTATGGCACTTCTTACGTGAGCACCACTATCCAATGACACGGTTTTACTGGCCAATTCTGGACCTTTTTTACCCTTATCCTACTCTGTGCTTTGTCTACACAGTCTCCTACTCAACCATCTATATTCATGTTTTTTAATGGTCACCATCACTCCACTCCTCTTAATATCCCAAGTACTGCTTTTGTTTTCTCCCTGTTCACTCTGCTTTCCCTTTTCTAGTTCTACATTGCGTTTGCTCCACACTTACCCCCTTGGTCTTTGCTATTTTTATTGCTTCCCCTTCCCCTAAAGAGGGACAGTAATATTGTAACCCACATTGCATCCCTTCCTATGCAGTCATTCTCTGCCAGAATCTTCTAAGATTCCTCAATAGTTTTTCTGTCACCGTGCTATATGAAAATTTAACTGCTGCAATTTGGTGTTACAACAGTAACTACACTTCAGAAATATTTCTGATTACTTTGGGTGGCTTGAAGCGGTGGAAGGTGTTACATAAAATTAAGTTTATTTTAAAATCCCATGAAATTACTGTCCCCTCATTATACTGTCTCTGACTCCTTGTGTGCCTCTTCTCCCTCCCCCCTTCTCCCAACAGGAAAAAAATATATTGTCCCCTCAGATGTTTTCTTTGTATGTTGTGTTTTGCCTTGTTCAGGGCCCTAACAGATCAAAGTAAAAGTAAAATCCAACTTTGAAGTGCTATTGAATTTTTCATGGAACTTAGTCCAGAAACCTAACCCTCCTTCTCTGACAGTGTAAACTACAAATTCTAAAGAGGTGGCCTGTCTCCAGGTTCAGGACGGCCGGTTTCCAGGATCAAGATACAATACCTGGTAACTGGCTGAAGGCACATTGCTGTAACATGAGCAGCGCTTCAGATGTAGTTACAAGAATAAAGATGATTACTCCAGAATGTGATCAACCTTTTCTGCCCTCTGCAGTGACAGTGGACTGTGGGCAAATGTTTAGCATTTATTCTAGTTGACAGTGTATCCTAATCACATGACCTGTGCCCTGGAAAGAAAACTATTGACTCCAAAAGTGCATGTAAATAACATGCACCAGAATACTGTCACTTCACAAATTCGAGCCTTTAATTACAAAAATTAGGGTTAAGGAATGTACTGAACCTCCACTGCATTGCTCTGTTTGAGTGAATGACTGTAACTCTGGAAAGTAGGGAAATCATGCTGATTTTTAGAAGTTGCTCATTCAAACAATCCTATGTTTACATGCGACAACTAATTGTTACCAAATTTAAATACTCAGTGCAATTGATGTGATTTCTATCACCTTATTCTTGCATTTCTCTTGAGTTCCTATGTCTGCTGGGAGTGGTTTTTAAACTGGATACAATCCAGAGTTTTGCATTTCCTAATGTGTTGTTTTAAGTAGGGGTTGATTTGGACTGTTGCTGGATGATGATTTATAAGAAGTGCCAGTCTCTCCAATTGCAAGTATCCTGCTGGTTCTTTAAAAGAATAAAAGAACCACACGAGCATCCCCCAAACCCACATTCCACATTGCTTGTGTGGCCCTCGTCTACATACTTCCCAATTTTTGAAAGGGAAAACACTCTGATGCCTGTTACCCTGATTTCCATCATCACCCCCCCAACCTTTTTTTGTAGGCTTCTGTTTGTTTACACATATTTATAGTTAGAGGTTTTGTCCATGCTAACCAGATTTCCTAAACTGAATTATTCCTATTTGTCTGCATTTGGCCCATTTCCCTCTAAATATTTGCTATCCCATTACCTTTTCAAACGTCTTTCAAATGTGCTACTTTTCTCACTTAAGTCTTACATTTTTCTTATTTTCTTACATGAATCCAGACACCAACACCTCTTATAGGGACAACTGTTGTGTGGACGGATCTGATGTGGTGACACCATGTTCCGGGACTTTGGGAATGTTAGTGGGGACTAAGGATGCAAGGGTAGGTTTTTAATTGGCATGTTTACAACATCAGGTAATGTCCCTTCTAGTGGTCAGATGTTTAGTGGGGATTGGACATGAAGAGAGCAAGAGGTGGATTTCTTAAGTTGGAACATTTTGGTAAGATAGAAGAAGGAGCAGAGTTGGCATTTAGAACTATGGCGGGAAAGAGTTGGTGAAATTTGCATCTCATCTGTACTATGTCGTTATACTAAATGCCTTTTTAAAAAAAATCTCAGGCACAATTCACTGTAGGATAGAAATCTCTAATGTATACTAAATGTTTTCCATTTCTCAAGTACATACAGTGCTTCAAGTTCACACGCTAACTGTTGTTTTTTGCTGAGATCCTAGTGATAACACTGGCTTTGCCTGATTTAAGCACTGAATATTGTGGAATTCCATGAATTTGCTTCTCAAGTTGCTTTTGTTTCCATCTTTGTTTGCATTCATTTGGTTGAAATTTAATTATTAGTCCACTGGAATTGAACTGTTTGAATACTCAGCATTTGGACACAGGGTTAGTCCACTGCAAATATGGGGGAGGGGTTGAAATGTTCATGGATTGGCATTTGATTTGGCTACCACAGACTGGATTTATGTATTGTCTACACTCTGTCCTTGGAACCAGTTTCTGAGGAACTGCAGCATTTGACTGTGTTTCGAAAGCCCAGACTGCATTAATCTTGGGACCACCAGCGATGCATCATAATGGAGATGTACAAAATGAAGTTTGTTCATAAGATCCTGCTAAACTGAACCCACTATCTCCACCATCTCTGGTCTATTGATTTGTTACTGTTGATCGTGATTGTTGTAAGTTGTGAATCTGGCCTGTTTGAAGGACTTGGACTTGGCTAAAATTTAAGGTAATTGTAATGAAACAGTAAAAAAAATTCCAAATTATTGGTATGAGAGCACTTGATAAGAATCTGTTTAATAGTGTATTGGACAAGTGTTGTTCAACTGGTAAAGATTTAAATTTAATCTGTAATGAATTCAAATCATAGAATTGTATTTACAGTTTTTTGGAATTTCTGACCAGAAATTGTGGTGGAGAACTAACTGTAAACAAGCTTAAAAATGCTGGCCTTGCTATTTGTGTGGGGTATGCTGTGGGCAGTTCACAGGATTATCTTCCTGTTCTAGTGCTGGTATTCACATATCTTTTTGGTTTGCTTACTGTTTTTGGGCTGACTACATGAACGCCTTGCTGCAAAAGCCATCAGGTTTCAGTGTGAAACTTCATACTGCTTAATGGCTAAATTAGCATTTTATACCTGGTCATTAAGCTTCACCTGTCTCTTGCAGCTATGTAATAGCTCCTGTTTCAATGCTAAAATGTTGCTGTAACTCTCCACTGTAGATCCAATGCTGTGGAATGCATTGATCTCCACAACTGGAGGAAGAATTCCGCTAGGTTCCTGTTCCACTTGTTTAAAATAACCTGTGTTCTGTCATGGCTAGGGACAAGTTCAGTCTTAGCTACAATGTCCAAACTTCTGTGGTAACTGGCTATTTGACCAAGATACGAAAGCCCAGGAAGGCTTTGTGCTGTTACGAGAGGTGAGGAGAAAATTGCTACCTTATGCGCTTGCAATTAACATGCCCCACTCACCTTTTTAACAATAATTTGCAGTATTTCAACTTGATTTGTGGTGGGGGGAGGGGGGGGGGTAGTGGGAATTAAAACTCTCCTTTCAACTAGGAGATGGTTTCATTCATCGTGGAGACCACCTGATTCCTAATCGGCTGTTGGTTTACTTCTACATGGCTACAGCCAGGAAAATACAAAGAGCTGGTCAAAACCATGTTTTGGAAATAATTCAGTACAAGACACAAAACAAGAACTTATTGGTAAGGTGATGCTGAGCAAGTATTGACCTGCTAATAAATGTTTTATTGAACATAAAGCCCCACGTTCCACAGTGCAAAATATCACAAATGGAGACCTGCTGTTTTTAACTTCATGATGGCCATACCCTAGCTGGGTGTAATGCTGCGATTGTGATGCACCTAATCTACATACATTGGTACTGTACCTGGTTAGAAGGGAGATATTGATTGGTGAAGTGGAGAGTTAATCTGTTGCCATAGCTACAGTTTACACTGAAGAATCCTGAATCTTGGCTGTCATTCAAGGCAGTGATAACCCATTGCTGGGTGACAAGTGGCAGTTGTAAGATGGCATCTGGACAGTGATTTTTGGCATGTTCCGTCTAGCTAAATTCCTTTGTAGATGTAAAATATTCAACTTGTTTAGTATAGTTTCTTGCTTCTGAGACAATTTTAAAAAGGTCTAATCCCGTAGACACAGCACCTGATTTTAGACTGGGCAAAATGTCAAGGCTGTTGCTAAACTGGGTCTTGACATTCTTATAACTTATTCTAAGCAATTGCAGTTGATTTTAATAAGTTATTTGTCACTTGAGATTTAATATTGTGTTGATAGTCTCATCAAATACATTGGTAATGTGACTACCATTAGACAGTCTGTATTTCAAGATTCATTGATTTGGAAACCAGGTGTGGTCTTTTGTTGAGTACTAACACATTTTGTTCTCCCTGCTTTCTGTTGTTTCAGAAGCTGAACTCGCTTAAGGTCACCTTTTGTGATTCCCACTGCCTAGTTTTAAACTACATCTAAATCAGGTTGATTTTAAAAAAAACTTTGTTCTCCTGAATCACTACAGTATCTTTAAAAACTTTTTTGTTATATTGCTAGTGTGGTGCAAGTGTTTTGGCTAAGATTATTTAGTGCACTGATTATTCTCAAGTCTAACTTGCCACACTTTCATTTTCAGACTAACGAGGTGACGGATAGTGCTTACATGGGCTCTGAGAGCACCTACAGTGAGTGTGAGACATTCACAGATGAGGACACTGGCACACTCGTTCACCATGGTGCACATGATGAGTTGGAGACAGACAGCGCTATTGATGCCACACTGAACTCAGAATTCACAGATACACTTGAAGAGCCAGAAAATAGTGTTGTTTTTAATGGGGAAATAAAGTAAGTGGAACCTCTGTGTGAACTGGGCCTCATCTCTGCTTCTGTTAATCAATGCTTGGTTCACTCTTACCTCAAGACAGCTATGTTTTTAATTCTAGCATGCCCTGAAGAACTGTTCATTTATGTGTGAAGTAAATACAAGTTTAATGAAATCTGCAGTTGTTCACTTTGGGTATGAGTGGGCTGCACGCTGGTGTACATCCACGGTCACTGGCACTTGACATGCTCAATCCACATCTAGACATGTCTTACTGTAAAAGCTCACTTGTCCACATTTTTCTATCTGCCAAGTTTTTGTTCACTTTTTTTATCTGTCCATATCCATCCATATCTTCACTATTCTCAGCCCATACCTGTTATGCAAACATTCAAACTTGGAGCAGAAATAGAGCATTAATCCCCTCTACTCTGCTCTGCCATTCAACAGATCATGGATGATCTGATTGTGGCTTCAACTCCATGTACCTGCCTATTCCTGATGACCATAGGTTTTGGCCAACCAGTAAGTCAATCAATCTGTGCCTTTTTTAAAAATATTAAATTATCTCTGTCCCCATCGTTCTCCAGGGAAGAGGATTCCAAAAATTCATGACTGTCAAAAAAAATTCTCCTGATCATAGTCCATATATGGGAACCCTCTGCTTTTTAACTTTCCTATAGTTCAAGTCTCTCCCACAAGAGGAAACATCCTTTCTGCATCTACCCTGTCCAGTCCCTTCAAGCATCGCCTGTCTCAATAAGATTTCTCATCTTTGTAGAGAAGAGAGAGGGGTGGAGGCCCAGTCTGTCCAACCTTTCCTCAAAGATTGTTCCTGTTCCAGGAATTAGTCAAGTGAACTTACTCTGAACTGCTTCAAATTTACATCCCTCCCTAAATAAGGTGTCAAAAAACTGATATTCCAGATGTGGCTGCCTCAATTTCTCAATAAAACTAGTTAAAACATTCCTAATTCTATATGTTCCAGTCAAGCCACCTCCCATCTTATCTAAATCTGATATTATCCTTTCTCTATTGTACTTTGTCTAAATTCCCTTAAATTTATCTACACAATTGCTTCACCCACTTCCTGTGTTCTAGACTGTAGCTATTTTTTGGGTAGAGGTTTCTTCTGAATGCTTTTTTTTGTTTGAAATGTTTTCAGTTTCCTTGCTACTTAATCCCTCTCTTCCTGGTGTATCTCCTGTAAATAGGACCCACCAACATCATTTCTCAATGAGCTCCAACATTTCCCATCTTAACACTGAAGAGCACTTTGAAGATTATGGAGAGAACAATGACATTGACTTTGACTTTGCTACCAGTAGTCTGTGTCAGGATGGAGGCAATAATATCAATGGTCACTTCAATCGTTCATCACTACTCTCTCCCAGGTAAGATTAGCATTTCATGAATCACGCTGGATCTCTATGCTGAGGAAAAGGTCAAATCATGGAGAAACTTGAATTTGATGTTGATTCCTCGCAATCAACTTAATCATTCAGTTTAAAGAGGACTGCATTGCTGAATCGGGAGGTCACTTCAAAAGAATGCTGATTTTTTTGTTTGGATACATTTCAGTCACAGACTGATTCTGCACAAGAATCTGGTGTATTTTTGATTTTTCAGATAAGGAAAGCATTTTAAGTAGCAAATTTTTTTTGGCAAGTGGGGTACGCTAGGAAGTATACAAAGTTGGCTTGTTTAACCACTTGCCTCAGTAGTGCAATTTGCTGGGTGGTTTTTTTCTGGAAATCTTTAGCTGGTAAATCTATTCCAGCCACTTTTGGAAATGTGTGGACATGTTCAATTAATTTATCTAATTTCCCAATTGACGCTTCTGATTTTCTAGTGATCATTTCACTTCAACTTTACAAAGTGTTATTGGGGAAGAGATGCTGGAGTTTTACTGCACCCAGTGTCATAAGCAAATCAATCGCCTGGAAGATCTGTCCACCCGTATCAACACTCTTGAAATGAATAGGTAACTGCATGTTTCTGCCTCATTTTACCCCTGGACTTTTTCCTTGTTTGTGGGTTACCCTTTCCTATTGCCTTTCTGACAGGGTTTCATTCAGTACAAGATTTGTGTTTTAAATGCAGCATGCAAAGTCACCATAAACTTTAGTAGTGGCATTTCCTAAGAGCTTATCATCAGTTGAAATCTGCAGCGTATTTTGCCAGGTCCAGCCCTGAAGTTTCTGTTCTGGGTCTTTATTATGATAGAATATTAAGTTAGTTTGGGAATCTGGGTCAGCGTGGATGAGTTAGACCAAAGGGTCTGTTTCTATGCTGTATGACTCTGCTTCTGACTCTAGTTAGAACAGTTCCTTTTAGTACTTAAATGGCAACAATGAATTTTTTGATGGCTAAATGCAGGCTATTTAAAGCCCAAAGTTACATGCCCAAGGTCAGTACAGATGACCAAGGATGTTTGCTGCATCTGCTACATTATTTCAAATTTATACTGATGAACTTTGCACTAAATGCCATCACCTATCAAGAAATTCATGTTCGAAACATTTTATTGCTGACGTCCATGGTCCCAAGACTGACCTAGTGTTGGATTTGATTGGGCATAAAATGTATTCTTGTGGTTAGTTGTTGATAAAGTAAGTCCCAGTTGAACATAACGTGACCCACCGCAGAAAGCTCTCAGTTTATGACCTGCACACATGCCAAAAACTGGATGTCACTGGTATTCATGGCCTCTTAGTCTTTTAAATTTTTAATTGCGCTAATAGAAAACAAATGTCACGAAATGCCTTTGATCTTGATCTGCAAAGCTGTTGAATAAGCTAGCCTAGTTGAGGGTCTGTTGATTGGTGAACACAGGAGTGATAGTTGAACAGGACATAGTGCAAGTTAAGACATGGGCAGCAAGGTTTTGGATGCCCTTCAGTTGAAGCTAAAATGTGGGAAACCTGAAGTAGAGCAATCCAGTGAGACTTCAGCAGCTAGTGAGTCAGGGCAGAAATGTGAACAACAAACATTGATATAGATAAGGGAGAGAGCTGAAGTCCTTCAACCAGATTTTTGGAATCTAGCCAAAAGACTGAAATACAGAATTCAATGGAATAATCTCTACCTATCTTGTCTTATGCATCAAGGAGAATAGGATAAAGTAGAGAATATGTGGCTGGACAGAATGTATATTTATAAGGGGCTTTAGATTCCTTAAGCATTGGAGATTTGGGACAGGTTTTGAAAGAAGTTGATCCCATAACAACTAGAGTTGCAAATCAGTGGGGCTGGGAGCAATTTGCCAGTGTTGGGGAAGATTTCAAACTAATTTGATAGGGATTAGGAACAAGGATGTAGGATTAGAAAAATCAACAAAATGGGCAAAAGATTGTGAGAAGACAGATGCACTACAGCAAGAAATAAGGTATTAGGATCAGACCACGAGCAGAACTATACAGGCTGACATTGCATGGGTGTTAATACAAGACACGGTGAGCTAAAATTCGTGAGCTACTGATGAAAATAGCCATGTTAGAGAATGAAGTGATGATAATGAGAACCTGGCTCAAGAGGCAGAACTAGCTAAATATTCTGGAACGTTGTCAGCAAAAATGGAAAAGAAAGGAGGAATGGGCAGCAATCTTGGTTGAGGAGCATACTACATTGCTGGAGAAGGAGAATGTCATGGCAGAGTAGAGGGCTACAAGCAATTAAAACATTACTACACAGCTGGGGGGAAATTAAAGACTCAGTAATGTTAATGGCCCTTATACTATCCTTTTCAATATCAGAATATTATAGTGTAAAGACCAGCAAAGGAATTGAGTGTCTGAACTATTTTTTGATCAGGTTAATTAATGAAAGCACATTGATTTCACTCCTCCTGATCAGCTGCCAAAAAAAAAATCAATGAGTATGTTGTCAAAGGAAGAGTTACTCGAGTCATCTTGTTTGGGGAGGAAGTTGTTTTACTGGACAGGCCAGCATTTGATGGGAGGCTTTAATTAGGGTGACTGACTTAAATTCATCAGGACTAGGTGGAATGCATCTCTGGATGAGAGAAGCAAGGATGCAAATTGTAGAGGCATGGACATCCACATATTTGAGGAGGATTAGACAGTGTCAGAGAACAAGATAACTTGTAAATATTATGAATTCTTGTTCAGGAAGTGGTGCAAGGATAAATCCAGCAACAATAAGCCAATTAGGTTCCCAAAATAGTACCGAATCCACTACTTTTCTTGATCAGTATTAATGACCTAGGCTTTGTAAAAGACAACACCAAGATATGCAGATGACAAAACTTGATTTATTTAGTAAACAGAGTGGAAAATAATGATGAACCTTGGAAATACATTTGATCTTTTTCTGTAATGTCAGTACAAAAGCTCTTTTGGAAAAATGACCAGCTTTCCCTGATAGGAATGATTGTGGAGTGTCCTTATGAGGATGTTGAATTCTTGAATTTTGAGCTACTTCCATTGTCGCTGTTGTCCTTTTCAGAGTGCATTGGGAAATGAGCAGCACTATCAACATTTCCTCAAGTGTGTAGATGTTTGATTTGTTTTCATTTCCCAGCTCCCACCTGTACATTTTGTGCAAATGGAAATTTAAACTACAGAAGTGGAGTAATCCTCTCTGGAATCTCTAGACAAGGCTGAACCATTCCTTCAGCCCCAACCACCAAGACAAGTTGTATTCTTTAAATTTTTTTTTGCAAATTTGTGAATATGAAAGCAAACGGCTCAGAAACAAAGAATAAAACTAACCAAAACTGGATCCTGTTCATAAGAAGTTCCAAAATGGATTTCAGTACAAATTTTGAGGAGGAATTGAGCAGTGGGATCTGGCAGTAAGGAAGGTTTAGCTTGCATACCCCCACTCCACCCAACTCTCCTCCTCCCCTCTTTCTCCGTCAGCCTTACCTTTTGTCCCTCTTCCCCTGCCCCATCTTTCTCTCTTTCCTCCCTCCCCCTTTACTCCCCCTCTCACACTCTCTCTCCATGATGGACAAGCACTTCTACAGAGGTTCTACAGAGGAAACAATTAAAATCAAGTCATCTTATACAGAGGTGCAAATAATCTTTGGCCACCACTTAAGGAATTAATTGTTCCTGCAAGATGATTTGACTAAGAGTGCAGAGAAGCTCCACTTACCGAATTTCCAAATCTTAGTTTCTTGCTTCCTCTGCTTCAGTCTCATTTTCATGACCCAGCATCCTGTTATTCTGCTTTCAGCCCCATTATGAGACTCAGCAGCAAGAAGGTGGCTCGGTGAGTAGAGACCTAACCTAACTGTTTATTTGCATCTTATAATGGCTTTTGGAGAGATGTGGCTGTCAGGTAGTGAAGGGTAGAAGTACTCTGGGGAATGGTAACCCAAGTAAACTTTGGGAAGGTGGTGGGATATGGATTTTATGGAGCTGTTATTGCTCTCTGGCATCCTGAGACAAAGCATCGAAGATTTAGCTGTTGCTTCACAAATCCTACAAACTTAACTGGCACCATACAGAGAATTGTATTTCAGTCAGCATTTGAAAGAGGCAGATGATTAGTATTTCCGGTATAACTGCCTCAGATTTGTGCCCTTTTCAGAAGCTGCAGTCTGGTTTGCAATATTTTCTGTCACTGTGACGTACTTAAGTGCTTTGTAACGGTTTGTTTGGTTTTGAATCCACACACGGCCACCCCACCTTGCTCTCCAACTGCCACTCCCCACTTTTTTTTTCAAAGCACTGGGACTGTCATTCAGTCTGGACGTATAAATGTGGCAGATACGGAAGCATTAGATGGATAGGGACAGCTGGTGTATTCTGTAGTTATTTGGATTTTTGGTTGAGGGGTGGTGACCAGTGGATGTAAATAGGAGTTCTGTAATGCCGTGATCATTTTTGTAAAAATAAGCCAAATGCTCTACAAGGCAGCCTGTTTTCTCCTAATTAATACAACAAGTGTGTGGGTTCTGGCATCTATAGTATTGGGAGGAGATAGTTTTAGGTTATGATTGGAGTGGGAAGCTGAAAACCAATGGCTAATTAGGGATCCATTACTGTACTTTAGAATCACCAGCAATAAATAATAATTTTCTTTAAAGTGTCTCTTGCTAATATGTTGAGATATTTGCTACATCAAACTGAAAATTGTATTTGGATTGAGGATGTATTAGAGTTTAGCTGCTTTGCTGTGAAGTGCCTGGCACTGCTTGTCACTCCTCAGCATCTCTTAATACAAAGGGTTTGCACTGTGTGGTCAGCTGTGGAAATCGGCTTTGTCTCTTTTATACTAAACATTCTGTCTAATTACAGGCACCTCCAGCAGAACAGTGCAGACAGCATTGACAGAATGGAGAATCTATCCACGAAAACCCTGGGCTTTGTCCCGTTGGATCTCACTGATCAGGTAACTTTGAAATTGAACCAACGTTCGTTTTAAATCTTTATCTTCAGAGGCCCTGAGTGTTACTCTAAATACTAAACAATCAGTTTTTGAATAAATAGTCTGCATTGCTGTTACAGGGATAGTTGCTTTGGTGCAGGCAAGTGTGGCACTGCTCAAAGTTCAGGTTTAGTATTTGCATGAATTCTCTCAAAGCTCATGTGGCTGAGGTCCAACTTGTCCCTTTGCATTTCTAAATATGATCTGAATGAAGAGTTTGGGCTTGGAGTATCACTCCTCCATAACACAATATGTTACCATAATGAACTACCAGGCCCATCATGCCTACGCTTTCCGGTTAAAGCATAAATTCACCCACTGAAAATTCTTGCCTTTCTTCACCACCACAAACCACCCCCCTGCCCCATAGACCTTCAATTATTTTCCTTCTTAAAACAAATCCACCCCATTATTCCTCTACTCCTCATCGCTCTTTCTCAGTCCCACCTTGTTCACCTGTCCTCTCTCTGGTTACAGGTTATTTTCCTGGAGAAGCGAGTCACTGAGCTGGAGAAAGACAATATGACCAGTGGAGAAATGCACAACCGCCTAAGACAGGAGAACCTGCAGCTGGTACACAGGTAGGACTTATGGAATCCCAAGATAATAAAATGTGAGGCTGGATGAACACAGCAGGCCAAGCAGCATCTCAGGAGCACAAAAGCTGACGTTTCGGGCCTAGACCCTTCATCAGAGAGGGGGATGGAGAGAGGGAACTGGAATAAATAGGGAGAGAGGGGGAGGCGGACCGAAGATGGAGAGTAAAGAAGATAGGTGGAGAGAGTATAGGTAGGGAGGGGATAGGTCAGTCCAGGGAAGACTGACAGGTCAAGGAGGTGGGATGAGGTTAGTAGGTAGATGGGGGTGCGGCTCGGGGTGGGAGGAAGGGATGGGTGAGAGGAAGAGCCGGTTAGGGAGGCAGAGACAGGTTGGACTGGTTTTGGGATGCAGTGGGTGGAGGGGAAGAGCTGGGCTGGTTGTGTGGTGCAGTGGGGGGAGGGGACGAACTGGGCTGGTTTTGGGATGCAGTAGGGGAAGGGGAGATTTTGAATCCCACCCTGTTTCTCCCCTCTGGTGGTATCAGATACCCAAATGTGGGAGGTATCTGTACCTACCTGAACTGTGTTCTGCGTGATTACCTGGGAGACTGGAGGTGCCAGTGTTGGACTGAGGTGAACAAGGCCAGAATTGACATGACACCAGGTTATAGTCCAACAGGTTTATTTGACATCACAAACTTTTGCAGTGCTGTCCCTTTGTTATGTGATGAAGGGGCCATGGTTTGAAAGCTTGTGATTTCAAATAAACCTGTTGGATTATAACCTGGTATTGTATGAATTCTGACCTTGTTCAGAAAGACTTGGGGGTTCAGGTGCATAGCTCCTTGGGATTTTCCACACTCGTTTGTGACATTTTAATCAAGAAGCAATTGAATGCTAGCCTCTACATTCAAAGCTTGAGAGGACAAGGATGCAAAAGTTATGCTGCTGTTAACCAAAACTCTGGTTAGACCCCTCTTGAAGTACCGTGAGCAGATTTGGACACCACGCATTGAGGGATGTACAGTGTAGGCTTGTAAGAATGACACCATTTAAAAATAATGGGTAGGCCATTTAGAACAGAGTTGAGGAGAAACTTCTTCACCCAGAGAGTGGTGGATATATGGAATGCACTGCCCCAGAAGGCAGTGGAGGCCAAGTCTCTGGATAGTTTCAAGAAAGAGATAGAGCTCTTAAAGATAGTGGAATCAAGGGTTATGGGGATAAAGCAGGAACAGGACACTGATGGTGGATGATCAGCCGTGATCCTAATGAATGGTGGTGCTGGCTCAAAGGGCCGAATGGCCGCCTGCTGCACCTATTGTCTATTGACATAGATTTCAGGGATTAAGTTATGAGGAGATTATTCAAATTAGGCCTGTTTTCTCCACAATTTAGATGGCTAAGGGGTGCTCCAATCAAAGTATTCAAGATAGTCGAGTTATATTCAAGATGGGGTAGTTGAAGACAACTACTTAGAATATTTTGGGGATTCTAGAACTAGGGGAAATGGCCTAAGAATTAGGACCAGACCATTCAGGAAAGATGCTGGGAAGCAGTTCTGTGCACAAAGGGTGGTGAATGTTTGAAACTTCCACAAATGGATGTGGATGCTGGATCAGTTGCTAATTTCAAGTCCATGATAGATAATTTTTTGTTAAGCAAATGGGCATGCCAAAGGCAGGAGTCTAAAAGTTAAACCACAGTTCACCCATAACTTTGAATGTTGGAACAGTCTTGAGAGGTTAAATGGCCAGCTTTCTGACATCTGGCCTTAGCTATTGACTTTCTAACAAAGCAGACTTCATGTTGACTATTGATTTGTATCCTTAGAACCAGAGAGATTTCCCCCCAAGTGCTAGCATATCATAAATACTTGATTTGAACTCCTTGAAACCCCAGTTTGTAATTTTAAAAGATCCAGTCATAATTAGCCCAAAAGCAGGGATTTAGTACTACATTAGCTGATGATTTCTGGTTTACTGCTTTGAAGGACTAATTATTCATTTGGACTTGTGCATTAAAGCAGTTCTATTTAATACAAACCTTTTCATGTCCTGATACAAAGTTGCTTTGAGCCACAGGAGCAATGTTATAAACAATGGTAGTGTCCATGCGTTGGAGCCAGAAGGCCTGAATTGATGTCCCACCTGCTTTAGAGGTGCCTGAACAAGTTGATATTTTTTTCTAAATCTGCTTTTCAGATGCAGTCACTATCTTACACACAAGCATGGCAAAAGTTTGCAGTCAAGAGCCCCTGGCCAGCAAACATGCTGAATATCTATTGATCTTCAGTGTATTTTCCTCGTAATTTTATTCTGCCAATTCTCCTTTATACTTTGTACAGTAAAGTAATGGATTTCACTGCTTACCCAACATCACTTGCTGACTGATACTGAAAATAGATGCTTATGTTGGTGTAAGATTGGTAAAATGAAAATTCAGTTATTAGTATTAAGATAGCTTATTCTTCTCTTGTACGTCTGAACAGGGCAAACGCATTGGAGGAACAGCTTAAGGAGCAGGAGACCAAATCTGAGCAGATGTTACTGGAGGAACTTAAGAAACAGAAAGAAAGTCTGAGCAAAGTGGAACGAGAACAGGTCATTGAAATTGAAAGTCTGCATACCAGGTAAGTGTGAGTGACCTGCCATAAAGCATATATATCCATACTAATTCTTGTGACCAAATGTGTTGTGGCAGAGACCACCTAATTTAGTAAATAAGAGTGGCCTTGTCTTTAGTACCTGAGATTTTTTTGGGGCTGGATGTTACTGGTTGCTGACACAAGCCATTGTTCTGTCAGGAAAGTTGAGTCTCATGACCTCCAAGACTAAAACTGGCGCTTGTGTGAACTTTTTTGAGATGGCTGTTAATTGACAATTTTACCAGTCACTCTTAGGGGTGGCACGGTGGCTCAGTGGTGTCTCTCGGCACTAGGGACTAGGGTTTGATTCTAGCCTTGGTTGACTGTCTGTCTGTCTGAGTGTGTGGAGGGTTTGCACTTTCTGCCAGTATGTGTGGATTCTGACAGGTGCTCCAGTTTCCTGTCATAGCCTAAAGACCTGCAGGCTAGGTGGATTAGCCATGTTAAGTGTGAGGTTACAAGAATGGTATTGGTCTAGAGAGAGATGCTCTTTGGAGGTTCACAGCAGATTCAGTGGGCCGAATGGCATTTTTCCACAATGTACGAGATTTCCGAGTCCAGACTTTTGTTGTTTTTTCAGTCAGCTAGACTGATGGCCTGGGCTAAGATGTACATAGTATTGCGAGGAAGGAACAGATCCTTTGTAAATCTGGAATGCTAGAATATTTTTAAATTTAATTCTTGATGTAGGTATCGTTGGCAAGGTCAATATTTGTTGCCCATCCCTAATTTCATTTGGCAATGGTGGTGTGTTACATACTTCCACCTTCTGGGTGGAAATATTTTTCTACAGATCACCTCTTTGCTGCCTCCTACCTCTTACCTTAGATCCTAGCACACTCGTTATTGACCTTGCTAGCCTATTCACACCCCTGAGGAAAACAACTCCAGCCTATCCAATCTTTTTCCTCAAATCTAACTCTTCAACCTTAGCATCCTGGTAAACCACCTCTGCACCATGAACCCTGTGGAGCCCCACTGGAAATGGACTTCCAGTTACACAAACATCCCTGTACCATCACCTCTGCTTCATGCCTCCCAACTAATTTTGGATCCAATGTGCCACTTTGCCTTGGATCCCCTGGGCTCTGTTTTTACCAGTTGTAATGAAGGACCTTTTCAAAATCCTAGATGAAGTCCATGTAGATCACATTGGCTGCATTATCCTCTTCAACACTTTGGTTATCTAAAGTGGGATCTGGTTGCCATTTGGCAACCTTTTTTAAATTCCTTTTGTTTTTGCTGAATTCAGACTTCTATTACAGTGGGATTTGAAACATTCCCAAAATATGAGCCTAGATTTCCAGCTTACTAGTCCAGTGACATTACCACATGCCACTGTCTCCCACACCAATTAAATCTTGATCTTTACCTAGTGGGGGAATGCTGAAGTTAGTTCTATTTTACTTTGAGTGAATCTACCCTGCATACTTTAGATGTTGTGAAGACGGTTACAATTTATGCACCCTTTGGCAGTAAATTATGTAAATATTGCATCTGTCTGTCTATCTGTATACAGGTTACACCAGCTGGATGAGGAGAATGGGGAATTACGAGCATGCATTCCCTGCCTTCGGGCTAATGCTGAGAGACTGGAAGAGGTACGCTCATGTTTTACGTGGACATATTTTAAACGAAAGCCTGCATGATGTATATCTACTGTCAGCATTCTTGCTGTTATTTGTAATGTAGCAAGTCTCATCTATTCTTTTTCGTAGAATCCCTGTAGAAGCAGGCTGTTTCAGCCCATTGAGTCACACTATCCTTCTGGAGATAGTGTGTGAGGGATTTGCACAGTTGCCCATGGGTGGAATTGAACCTGGGTCTCTGGCACTGAGGCAGCAGTGCCAACGAAGCCATCATGATGCCGTGTCCCCTTCTTTTTTAACCCTTGAATACGAAAATAGTTGATGGAATTCACTCCTTTGTCTCTTCCTCAGTACTGTCCCGTTGACAAGTCCCCATATGGTAGTCCCAACATTTATACTCTTGCATGGGCAGTCACTCCAAGTGTTTATTATTTTAGGAGAAGCAGAAGCTGTTAGATGAAGTAGATGAACTCTCTCTCAAACTGAAGGAAGAGCAACAGAACAACCAGAAACTGTCAGATAAACTCTTACACAAGCAATACCAGTTTCAGAAAGAAAAGGAAGCCACTCAAGAGGTGAGGTTTCTAAAATCTTTCTTCCCCTCTCCCCTGCCTTTTTGCCAAGTGTACTCCTTCGTTTGAGTGTTTTTCAGAAACTTAACATGATAATTCCTGTGTTTGGAATATTTTTCCTCTTCTTTGGCAACAAAATTATGCCACCCTTACCTAGTCAACTAACTTTCATCTAATTTTTTTTGTTGCCTAGCTTATAGAAGATCTGCGGAAGCAATTGGAACACCTACAACTCTTCAAGCTAGAAACAGAAAAATCACGTGGACGTTCAAGCAGTATCGGGCTACAGGAATACAATTGCCGTAATAGAGAGACTGAACTAGAGCAAGAGATTAAACGGCTTAAACAGGTAAAAATGACTACGGTTATGTCACCCGTCTTTGAGTAAACATTATCTGTGTTTATGCCTGTAGAATAGTCAGTGTTTGATGTACTTCCTCTCCCTTTATCTAGGATAACGAAAATCTGAAGGAGCAAAATGATGATCTGAATGGACAGATTATTAACCTGAGTATCCAGGGAGCGAAGAGTCTTTTCACCGCCTCTATCACAGAATCACTGGCTGCAGAAATCAGCTCTGTTTCTAGGGATGAGGTAAGTTCATCAGAATTGGTCTTTGCCTTTTGCTTTTTTAAAAAAAAAATTGGCCTTTTTCCAAAAAGCACAACAATTTTCAATTTAATTAATGGTACCCAAAACTCAAGTGAAATTGTTTTGGGATCTGACCAAAGGATCAGGGAGCAGGGCAGATTTGCTTTGGTGTGTGTATGGAATGCCTCATGCCATCTCCAGCCATTGAAGCTTAAATACATTCTAACTTTCTCTACTGCCACTTTTCTGTCTTAATTACAGCTTATGGATGCAATTCAGAAACAAGAGGAGATCAACTACAGGCTACAGGATTACATTGACCGAATTGTTGTGGCAATCATGGAGACCAACCCTGCAATTCTTGAGATCAAACATACTGAGGCACAGTCCTAGCCCCTCTCAGGACCAGTATACAAACAGTAGCTCTTCTCTTCTGTTTGAGTGTAAATTGTGAGGCAATTTCCTCACAGCAATCTTTGACCAACCTTTGAATCATGGACCTGTGCAACTCCTGCACAACTTCAATTCTGTCATCACGCCAAGGTACGAAAGGCATTTGTAATTTCCTACAGGTTTTTGTTCCCCTTCCGTGGGTAGGTTTGATTGCAGGTTACAGCATGGATGGCTGCAGTGTCAGTTTGGACTGCCCAAGTTTGTTTTCTTTTCCTGTAATGCAAAATGCAGTGAAGTAAGGTAATGGATTATTAATGGTAGGGAGGACCAGCACTATATTGGATGGAGCAGATTGTCAGGTGACTGTTCACAGGATCTGCTGTAATACTGGCTGATGTATCCAGTGGCACCTGCTGCATTTCTCAATCCTGGCCCTTTTTTTTCCTGTTTTGACTCATTTCACAATGAAAAGTTCACACTTGCCATGAACCTGATAGTTGCCCTGCCAGGTTCATCTTGCACAGCACAGCTGTCTTGTTGAATGAAGCCACATATCACTACTTGTCTGGTTCAAAGTTAAATTGCAGGGGTTTTAATGCCCAGTCCTTATTTCAACCTGGCTCTTTTTTTGTTTTTAAAGCTACAATTTCAACTTGTGCCTCTGTTAGACTGGTTCTGATGAGCTTGAGTTGAACAAGATGTGATGCAGCTTTGATCTGAAACTGCTGTGAAATCATTAATAAACTTCAGGTAATGGGGCAGGTCTGACAGTGAAAGTACTTCAGTAGCTGCACTTTGGTCTGACTGTTCAGTTATGTCTTCTATAATCCCACCACTCCACCTCAATACATGAAACAGATGTTTGCGTGTAAATGAACATAACACACTGTCACTCATTGGAACACTCCTGTAACACTGCTTTGTATCAAATAACTTTATGATAACACTATACTGTAACTTACTTAAGTTGTTTGCACACTTAGCTTTGTTCTTTGTCTTGATGTTTTGTTGCGATAATACTGACTCTTTAACATTGCTATATGGTGATTCTCACATTGTTCTTTTTTTGGGTTCTTGTTCATGACCTGTTGGCAAAGAGGTTAATTAGGCCATTGATTGTCAGCTGTTTTAACACTATCTCATGCATGTGATCTGTGCAAACAAGTGTCCAGTAACATTACAAAGTTTATCCAAAATATTGGTATTTTTGGTCCCTTTCCTCGATTTTTTTGTTTCAAAAGTGCACACCAGCTAAATTTTTAAATGACTCCTTTTTGGGCACTCAAGACTTGCTGCATGCTTTCAAAAGTTTTGAGCCCATTGTCCTTATCTGCATGCAGAGGTATGGTTGGAGAGCTAGACTTTGAGCTGTCACTGCTCGAAAAATTTAGAGTAGGTCCTACCTTGATCCATTGCTGTGCAGTTCCAGTTCTTGCTCTTTCCACTAGATTCGACCCTACCCTACCCTTCTGGTGTCAATGTGAAGCAGCATTTGGACAGCCTTGCTGTATTAATTTTGATTTTTCCGTAGGATTGCCCAGGTGTTTCAGAACACTGCTTTTGCATTCATATACTCCCAGTCCTTGCAATTGTGCAGCATTCTTTGTTAAGCATTTCTATCCGTAGTTATGATTTGAATTGAATTTGGTGAACAAGGATGTTTCCTTTGAATTCATACTCCATCTCAATGCTGTAAATCAGAAAAAGCCCCGAGCATGCATTGCATCATTTGTACAAGGGAGATCAGGTTGTGGCCTTTTTTTAAAAATTTTGGACAGCTGCAGCTGATGGTGGTGCCGAGAGCCTGTCTTCAGTCTGTTCTGTTTTAAGCTCTGTTGAAGTTTTCATTTTCCGTTCAGAGTGCATGTGAGAGCTTCAGCTCAAGGAGAGCTCTCCTGGTGCCTCTCGTGCCTTCTGCATGAGTTCCATTGATACAAGATGCTGCTGTGTGCTTGTAAACTTTGCATGGTTTCTGGTGTAAATCGATTGTATATTTTGAATTTTCTATCCTTAAACAGTAGAAAGTTATTTTTTATAGAATGAAGGCAGATTTATACTGGAGTTGGATAACTAATGGATTCATTAGAATCACTTGACAGCTCAATTTTGTAAAGTCAATAGGTTGTGTTTGTATATAGTTGGAAACTGAGAGAGCAGGTTGGATGTTGATTTCTTTATGGTCAATGCATTCATTAACTTGCATCCAACTAGCCATAAAGAAGATGATACTGTCGATGATTGTATAAATGAAATGTCTTAAAATATTTTGTCTTATCAATGTAGTAACTTAGCAATTGGAGAAAATTGATGCAAGTTGAGTGACATAGCTCATCTTAAACTGTTTTTAAACAAAGTTCTGATCCTGGCTTGTGTACTGCTTCATCACCAGAGCTAATCCTGAGCACCAATACTTGCTGTTTATACAGAAACTGTCTATCAACCAGGGAATAAATGTTGCATTGATCATCATAGTAATCAGTGACTGTACAGAAATATGGGTTTGTAATCCTGTATAGACTGGCTTTTCTTGGTGCTGAGGTATGGAATGAATGGTGATGTATTGGTTACCGTAAGCATCCAGGCAGATGTACCAAATAAAATATCTAAAACAACACACCCTTGTCTCTGCAAATTTGTTTATGGATAATCACAAACAGCTGGTCCACATATCAATCTTGACTGTTGTATTGTGAGGGGTAAAACCTTAAAGATGCATACTGCAAATCTACTGCAGGATGTCCAAGTGTCTCCATTCATAATAAAAACAAAGAACTGTGGATGTTGTAAAGCAGGAACAAAAACAAAGTTGTTGGAAAAGCCCAGCAGTTCTGGCAGCATCTGTGAAGGATAAAAACAAGAAGTTTACATTTTGGGAAGGGTCCCTGGACCCAAAATGTTAACTTTTCCTTCACAGATGCTGCCAGAACTGCTGGGCTTTTCCAACAACTTTGTTTTTGTCTCCATTCATAGGAACATGCACAACTGGAGTTATTTGGCCCATGCTGTCTGTCAGCTTGCAAGAGCCATACACCTGGTACCACTCTCCAGATAATGATCCAACTATCTTGAAAGCCATAAGTGAGTTGGTCTACACTATACAAACATTCCAGACTACACCACTCTGCATAAATACTTTCCTTGTGTTGCATTTGCCACTTTTTTTTTAGAAAGAGTTGATGTTGAGTTAATACCACGATCAAATCACCCTTTTAATCTCTACTTTTGAAGCTGAAGCTGTTCTTGTCTATCCACACTCATATCTTTAGAACCATCCTTTTTCGGGACATCCTCCACCTTCACACTTTCAAGAGTAATACCAAAAATTGATACCACTGAGGCCAAACTTGTTTTAAAACAACTTTGATATGGCATATGATTACTAAAGCAATGAAGACTAGAACACACTCTTCTTCATCAATCATTTTGTGCACATATCAAAGATGGGTTGACAAATACCACAAAGGTTGGTACTCCTACTTCCGTCTAATTTCTATTTCTATTTCCACTTCCTTACCCCACCACACCCCTGCCATTCCAAGCAAATTGTTTGTTTGTCTTTACAGTTCTCTGCATTAAATTTAATCTGCCATTCCATTCCAGCAACCTGCATCTCATCACTGTCCTCTTCAGTTCAAATACTTTCAAGTATTGTCAGTTATGATTTTTGGAATTGGCACCCATATTTAATTGCAACTTCTGGGGAACTCTAATGTATCTCTTTTTATCCCTAGTCACCTGTGCTATCTCCCATAACTTGGTCAATTTCGTATCCATGCTGGTACTGGTCTCATTTATTTCAAGATCTCTAATTTTGCTGATGGGTTTCCAAAATACACTTGATGGAATTGTGTTTGCCATCACAAAGGGGCTGCTGTAGTGTAGCAGGACTGATTATGGTTCAAGTCCCACCTGCTGTGTAAATGTCATAACATGCCTAAATAGGTTCATTTTAGAGGGATTATGCGCTGAAATGATAGTGTCTCTACTGGGCCAGAAGGTCAAGTTCCACAATGTCACATGGTTGAACAGATTTATTTTTTTTAAAAAAGTACATCTCATTTTAAAAGTTCAAGTAATTTAGTTAAACACTATTTGGTCTCAACAAATCCCTACTGCATTTCTTTCCAATTTTGTAATTGGAAAGAAATTACAAAATTTCTTTTGTAAGTCTTACAGCTCTCACTCCACTTACGTTACACTTATACTGGTCATTGCCTTGCCTATAAAAATCCAGATGTTGTGACTATATAATAGTGGCTCTCAATGAAAAATCATTGAGATTTAGCATCCACTTTTCTGGGATCCTAGATGCCAATGTCTGGACTTTTAAAATCTGCTCAGTTAATTTCTCTTTCCTACTTGCATCTGCTACATCTTTAAAAATTGCAACAAGTGAATATTTCGAAAGTTACCTGTTTTAAAGTGATAATCACTTACAGGAGATTTTTACTTGGATTGGAACAAAAGGCTGACTTCAGAGCAAGAGAAAATTTAATTAATGTTTTTGTTAGTACTAATAAGTGTCCTGTACTTAATCCATCAGAGATGGACCTGCTGTCTCTACTATTCTAACACCTCCACATGTTGGTTATGCACTGAAGGGTTTGGGTCTTTTCTGTAATAATAGAGCTCTAAAAGGAATTGGAGGAAGATCAGGAAGCATTGTCTACACAGCTGTTGCTCAGGGTCAGGACTAGAAGTCATTATCACTTTCATCAAGCTCCTGCTTGTGGATTCTACTTGAAGACTGTTCTGGTTGAATATCAATACTTTCATCATCATCTTCAGCAATTTCATATTCATCTTCTTCATCTTCAACATCAATTTCACTGTCATCCGAATCTTCCTGAAGTGTGAAAATTTGACAACTTGTTAATCATGTAATAGTAGAGACCAGTGCCACCTTCAGCAATCACCTCATGACAAAAGATTATATACAGAGTATCTTAGGCTAATCAGCCAGACTTTTGCAGCAGCAGCCTCCCCTCCTCCATGATTATGAAGGTGAGAACATTCAACCATTTTTGTTCCTCCAAACTCAGCTGGTAACAAAAGCTGTATAATCATACTGCAGCTCTTTGTTAAACCCCCAGCTTATAAAAGATTTGAGTGCAGAGGACTTGGAAAACAGTAACAGGATCAGACAAAGCATGCAACTACAAAAGGGAAGGCATGCTTGACAGATCTACTGGAATTCTGAGGATGAATCTGCCTACACTACACAAAAATTTGACATCAAAAAACATGCAGCATAATATTCTTTGTTTTGCTGTTGGATTTGCTGATCACCTTAAATTGATGGTTTGGTTTGAGGGGGAGTAGGGCTTGGACCCCCCCACCAACTACACTCAGTACATTTAGTTCTCTCATCTATAATATGCAAATTCCCTAGGTTTGCATTTGACACATGATTTGAACAAGCTGAGAATGTGGGCAGATGGATTTTAATATGGGGTTATGCACTTCAATAATCTTGCCTTCCTGTTTTTGCTATCAGAGCAGTGACAGACACAATGTATAAATGCAGGTGCAGCAAGTTGTGAAGACTACAAGTGACTGTAGGCCTTTGAATCCTCCCACTTTAATCACACAAACAAGGGTATCTCGCAAAAATTCTACAGCGCCTTGATGAGTACTAGAGATAACAAGGTGTAGAGCTGGATGAACACACCAGGCTGCGCAGCAAAGCTCACATTTCGGGCCTAGACACTTTTTCTGAAGAAGCGTCTAGGCCCGAAACGTGAGCTTTGCTGCCCAGTCTGCTGTATTCATCCAGCTCTACATCTTGTTATCTCAGATTCTCCGGTATCTGCAGTTCCTACTATCTCTGAGTACTATGTAGTTTTCATCTTGAGGATGGATATTCTGGCTATTGTAGAAGTGCAACAGAGGCTCACTAGACATTTCATATGTCAGTCCTGCCATCCCAGAAGAGAGACTGGATCAGTTTAAAAACTGTATATTCATGAGTTGTGAAGAACGAGAGGGAAATCTCAAACCTGCAACAGGATTAGAAAGAGTAAATGCAGAAAGGATGATGACCAGAGTCCAGAATCAGCGGTCACAGTACAGGAATGCAAGAGGTGGGTAAATTTCTTTGCCCAGAGAGTGGTGAACCTGTGAAATGCTCTGCCACAGAAAGTAACTGAAGCTAAAACATTCAATGTTTTCAAACTATAACTCTTGGGGCTGAAAGGATCAGAGGGCATGAGGAAACAGAAACAAGGAACTGACTTGCATGATTTGTCATGATCATGAGTGGTAGAGCAGTTTTTAAATGGGCTGAAAGGCCTCCTATTTTCTATGTTGCTTGAATGAGGCACATTTCTCAGTATAACAAATTGAATATACATGGATTTGGGCATCAATGGATACTACTGTCTATTAGGCCATTATCAATGTATAATAAAAATAACTGCTGAGTGAACTAAAGCAACAAATGAAACGCAAGTCTCTACAGATGAACCAACCTTGCTGCTGCTGGAATTCTCGGCTTCCTTTGACTGAGCAGATAATGTTTGAAGCTTTATGAAAGCAATAATGGAAAGCAACAGAAGAGAGAAGCAGATTTAAACTAAAAAAAATCAAATGAAAAGCCATTGATAACCAAGCCTCAGACTTGCTACTTCTATGTCATTTCATTTCTCTATACAGCAATCTGTACAAGTTACTGATAACTAAAAGCTTTCAACAATTCCAAACACTGAACATGCCACTATAATCTAGCTCACAAATAGCTTTCCCCGTCCTTTGGAATTGCTAAGCGTGAAAGCGGGTGTAGTTTTACAGGCTGAAATTGTCCAAAACACAAGAAAGGATGGGGAAAGCAGGGCAAGCCAAAACACAACCATCACAGCAAATGGAAAACCACCCAGTGAGAAAGTGAGCTGACAACAGCAAAACAAAAAAAATGATGAGGATGATAAGGAAGCCATCAGCAAACTATACTAAACTGCTGGAAGATGATATCTGGGTTCCTCAAATCATACCTCTTAGGCACATGCTGAATGTGACAAAATGTGTGCTAATACAAGTTTATTTGTCAGATTGCTTTCTTGGCAAACAGCTACCATTCTCTAAGCTCCCAAATATCCACTTCCCTCACTGAGGAACCTGTGGCCATTCATTCCATTGAAGGCAAAAGACTGGTTGCACTGCAGGATGACCTTGATCACTTTTAAAAGGATCAGAGGCTGCTTATAATCCACCAAAGTGCCATTAACATCAAATGTGCAAAGTACTACAAGATCTCAAAACAGATGAATCTAAACAAGCTACAGCTTCTCACCTCATCCTCAGTGTCACCTCCGTGCATTGTCCCGACCACGCGACCACCAACTCTGCCTGTAAATGTTAAATTGATTTATTTAGAGTGGTACATCCAGCCATCTTATTGTTTGTGAGTCTTAAAATACAAAAATCTGAACATTGTGAACCTTGTGCCTGAAAGTGGTGAGCACTTTCCAATTTGCAAAGTTCACTGACTAAGCAAAAAGCAAACCTTTAAGTCAGTTAAAAATGCAGGCACAGTTTACAGGACAGTGTGAGGAAGCAGCCATGAATTTAAAAGGTAACACAAATTTCAATCCTTTTGCAACAAGGAGCATTACTAAAGCACTGACGTTTATGGTTAATGAAATCCACTGAACTGTAAAAATTCTTTCGAACTGGATCATGCAATTGCTGTGGGCTGAACAATCTCAAAAGATAAACAACATTCCTTGAAGAAATGCTAACTGCAAGCCGAATCCTAAATCAGAATCTTGGTGAGAAAATAAATAACATGATCGAAGAGCGAGGGTAATGAGAGAACAAGGGTTACCCTTTAGAAAGGCTTGAACCTAGGCAATGGATCCCGCATCAATTAATTAATTGAGTACGTGCTTAGCATCTGCAAGCACTGATCACTCAAATTGGATAAACTATTATCCACAGAAAGGCCAGTTTCTTATGTCAATATTCACATCTCAACATACAAGTTCAGTATGTGATCGTCCACTGAGGTCCTGACAAAGTTACCTTACCACAGGCCAGTGTACTTGGTACCATAATGGGATACTGAGCGTCTAGACCATTTCAGGTAGGATTACTGATGGGACACTTACCTGCATCTACAGGATGATGGCATTAAGATTAATTACAGAAAATGGATGATCTCCTTGGATTAAAAGCAAATCTTTAATGTAAATGATTAAGAGCGACATTGAAGCAATATGTTGAAGGGCAGTGACTCAGTACAGCATTCTAGGCACTGGTATGCACGTGGGTAGGTTTGTTTTCAGATCATGGCTCAGTGGTTAGCACTGCTACCTCACAGTACCAGGGACCCGGGTTCAATTCCACACTCAGACGACTGTCTGTGTGGAGTTTGCACATTCTCCCCATGTCTGTGTGGGTTTCCTCCGGGTTCTCTGGTTTCCTTCCACAGTCCAAAGGCGTGCAGGCTAGATGGATTAGCCATGGGAAATTGCCCATAGTGTTCAGGGATGCGTAGATTATGTGGGATGGGTCTGGGTGAGATGCTCTGATGGTCGGTGCAGATCCTATGAGGAGGATTCTATAAGGCACTGCAAGCTTTGCAGTGGGCCAAAAAGTTGGATTAATAAAGCACTCGAGTTCCAAGAAAAGATTAAGCAGAGTGGAAATGGTTCCATCAGAAACTAGTAGCCAGCGAGATCTCAAGCTTCTGAAGAAAGGTCACAAACTTAGAATGTTAACTTTGTTTCTCTCTCCATAGAAGCTGCCTGACCTGTGTATTTCCAAGAATTTTGTTTCCTTTTCAGAATTTCAGATTTCCGCACCTACAATCTTTTGGGATTTTCTGTCCAAGATCTGAATGGACAGAAGCCAGATTGGAATAAATATTTGAGACAAAACCGTAAATTAAGTAGCATCGCCAGACACTTAAGTAACTGCGTAGAGAACTACTCAGTTATTTAGGAAAGAAAACGTGGAGTTATGGAAGATAATACAGCACAGTTGTTTTAGCACTTTGCACTTACCATTTGCAGCAGCTTCATCAACCATCATAGTGTCCATAATATTAGCGTGCTTGCCCACGGTCTCTACAGGAATCTAAAGCAATGTGCTTGAAGCCTTTATGCTAAGTTAATTTAGAATAGCTGTCAATAAAGCCTCCCTAAAGCAAGGCAACACCACATACCCTGAACAGGCAGTTCCCTGGTAAGACGTGGTTTTAGTGGTCTTCTGTCTTCTAGTTCACTATCTGAGCCTTCATCTTCCTGTAGCTCATTGTCAGAATCATCGTCTTTCCCTATTTTGAGGTAGAAGTTTGTTAGTATCAGCAATCTATATTTATATAGCACCTTTAACATAGGAAAAGTCCCAAAACATTTTAAACAGCATTAATAAGAATACCTAATACCAAACCACTCAAAGGAGATATTAGGAAAGGTCCTGAAAATCCTATTTAAACAGGTAGATTTCAAGCAGTGTTAAAACAGGGAAGAGGGATTTAGGAAGTTTATGGACCAAACAGTTGAAAACATGGCTGTCAATACAGAAGTGATTAAAATGGAAGTATAGACATCTTAGAGGATGACAGTGAGTTCATAGAGGATTTGGAACATTAATGGAGCGTTAAGATAGTTAAAATTGATGGACTGCTCAATACTGAGCCAACAGCAGGTGCTTAATGAGTACACAAGACTTGGTGCAAGTTTAGACGTGGACAGCAGAGCTTTTGATAAGCTTAAATGTTGGAAGAGCGGAAGGTAGAAGGCTATCGAACAATGTTTTGCTGCAGTCAAGTCTAGAAATAACAAAAGCATGGACAGGAATTTCAGGAGCAAATCAGCTAGAATGGTTCAGAGTTCAGGAAATGTTGGACATAGGCAGTCTTAACAACAGTCTGTAACAGGTATGGTGAAGTAGAGTGGGGTTTCACCAGAATACATGTAAAAATACTTTTTGAATGTGGTCACCACAGGGACAACATGTGGATTGGAAACAGGAAGGGTCCAATGAAGGATCCTTACAGGACATCAACAGTAGCTGATTTGCAATGGAAAGGTGATTTACTGGCTACAATTGGATATGGATAAGTAGAAAACCAGGTGAGTGTGGAACTACTGTATTGCAGTTCTAACCAAGTGGACGGCAAAGGAGCTATGCTAGAGAATGGAATGGTCAACTCTCAATATGGAGGGTAGGAGGGCTGGCCATGCTAAGTTGCCGATAGTGTCCAGGGATGCACAGGCTAGGGGGATTAACCATGGAAAATGCAGGATTACAGGGATAGGGTTGGATGCTGTTTGGACAGGCAGTGTGGACTTGTTGGGCTGAATGGCCTGCTTTCACACTGTAGGGATTCTATGATTCTAAAAGCCTGAAGGCTGATCGAGAAGGATGAAGGATAGTTTACCTTTGTCACAGTCACACAGGATGTGACTTGTAACCATGACAGGAACCCTGCCAGTTTGGCACTGAGACAGAAAATCCAATGGAAGCCATTCAAGTATGAAATTCCTGGAAAGAATGCATAGAACGGAATAGACAGTTTGGGGTCAGGGTGATGTTTACAAGAAAAGAAGGTTTGGGGGCTGATGATCATAGATTTGAAGGGGAGAGAATTGGTACCTGAGAAAACAGACGTTTGCAACTTTTATTACGTTTTGGGTCTACAGAGAGCACAGTGTGTGCCTCTCCTGAATCAAGGTTATATATTACACAATAAAAGACTGCCCACCAGAAATACCCGCATATTACCACAGACATATGCAATGCACATGCAATATATTCTGCATTTTCTGAATTATGGCAGTTTACTCTTCCAACTCCTAGAAACAATGGGTGATCATCAGTCAGCTGGCTACATACAGGTTCTCTCTCCTGTCCAATAATCAGATGCTGCTGGACTTATACTGTCAGAGCAAAAATATTTGAAATAGCTGAAACAATTAACAGAAAAACACAACAGAGTTTCACTTTACCTGTATTTTTCATAAGCCTCTTTTCCTCCTCCTTCAATTTATTCTGCATCAGCCGTAGTGTATTTTCAGTTTCCTGAGAAACAGGGAAATATCCAAGTATTGGTTGCAACAGTATAGACACATGATAAAGACCCACACATTCAACAATTATTATAACCAATAATTCTATTTTTAAATAAAATTTCTGAATCACTTACCTCAAACCTTTCCTGTTCCATCCTGTGCAAGTCTTCAAGCTGCTGCTCCAAGTAGCACAAATTACGAAACTTTTCCACATAGGTCTCGTATTGTTTCTGGAGCTCCTCTTCAATCTTCTCATATTCATCCATGAAAGCTGGCCTGAGGATAAAAGATATCAAAAGACTTTCCATTCAAAAATACAAATCAATTTAAATCGCCAGAGATCTCTTATTATCATGTAGGAAATGGCAGACCAGATGATCAAATCCAGTTGACTGGTAGTTTTATTGGTATGCAATTTCTCATGTTGCTTTCCGACCAACTGGAAGTAGATCAAATCATTTCAAATCACTGAAAATCTGAACCATTTTATTTGTTTGGAACATTAGTCCACCAGCTAAGGAAACTTAAAACATCCACTATTCTAATAAATGTCACAATTGCAAAATTGTCTACCATACTGAGGCATTTCACCACCCGAGCGTATATAATGAATATGTCATATATCAGTGCATATCTCTGAACTTACACATGGACGTTAACGTTATGGAAAATAAATTCTCTGTTCCAATGTGCAAAAATTACAGTTTACAGGGAACTGCAAGGGAGATTAAAAATCAGCAAACTTATGGAAATAATTTCTATTTCCCACCATTACCAGCCAAGCGTTGCCAAGCATGTTACAGTGGGAATAATTCACTCCAACTTTATAGTTTTGTAATTCTTGGCTTTGGCTAGCAGTGATATGGGCCATTGACGGCAAGCAGCTTAATGCTGAATGATTTTGATGAACACATCAAATGTCGCACTTACACTACTAACCCCACCAATTTTAATAAATTTGTTCTTGTACGTATTTCCACAAATCTTCTGTGATAATGGGAACTGCAGATGCTGGAGAATCCAATATAACAAAGTGTGAAGCTGGATGAACACAGCAGGCCGAGCAGCATCTCAGATGCACACCCTCTGATGAAGGGTCTAGGCCTGAAACGTCAGCTTTTGTGCTCCTGAGATGCTGCTCAGCCTGCTGTGTTCATCCAGCTCCACACTTGATTATCCACAAATCTTCTGACTACTTTTGATTCCTATCTGAACTTGTTTTACATTAATTTGTGGGATGTGTGTGTCATCGGCTAGACCAGTATTTATTTCCCATTCCTGTAGTCCTGGAGTATCTGGTAGTGACCTGTCTTCTTGAACTGCTGCAGTCCTTGGGACATAAGGAAACCTGTAGTGCGATTAGGTAGGCAAGTCCAGAATTGTGACCTCGTGATGATGAAGGAATAGAAAAATAGGGCGAGATGGCAGTGCAGTAATGTCACTGAACTCTTAAACAAGCAGCCCAGTATAATATTCAAGGAACATGGGTTCAAATCAAAACACAGCAGATGGTGAAATTTGAATTCAATAAAATTTGAAATTCAATGCTCACCTAATCATGATCATGTAACCACTTCAAGTACTATTAAAAACTCATCTGGTTCACAAATGTCCAGCATCCTTACCTGGTCTGGCCCACTTGTGACTTGCAGCAATTGCGGCTGACTCTCAAATGCCCACTGAATAGGTGAGCAAACAACTCAGTTGTATCAAACTGCTACAAAGGAATAAAACTGGATGGATCAACTGGTATAGTCATACCCACAGATTAATGATGTCCCAGACAACACCATCATTATTTCTAGGCCTATCACATTCCCACTGATAGGACAGACCTTCCGCATGTGCCAGTACTGTGGTGACACAGTCAGAAAGGAGTTGCATTGGGAGTCTTCAACTTTGATTCTGAAACGCATGAAGTCTCATAACTATAGGTGATACACGGAGAAAGAAAATCTGCTAATTATTATCTACCACCCTCCCTTGAACAATGAATCAGTACATGTGAATGTTGAACATCACATGAAGCAAGCACAGAGGGTGAGAAGGGCACAGAACATACTCTGGTTGGAGGACTTCAACGTCTATCACAAAGTGTGCCTCAGCAGCATCAGTGCTGACCTCTGACTGAGTCCTAAAGGACACAGCAATTGTACTGGGTGGTGAGGAAACCAACAAGATGGAAAAAATATACTTGACGTCTAGTTTACCAATCTACTTGTTGCAGATGCATCCATCCATGACAACATTGATGGGTGTGATTGTTGCACCATCCCTGAAGAGATAAAGTCTCATCTTAACAACGAAAATACACTCTATCATGCTGTGTTGCACTACCACCATGCTTGATGTGAAAAGACGTTGAGCAATTAAAAGGTGAATGTCTATGAGACACTATGGGCCAACAGCTTGGCATAACTGCATTTAAACACTATCTGTAACCTCATGGCCTAGCTTAAATCCACTCTACAATCATTATCAAGCGAGGAAATCAACCCTGATTCAATGAAGAGTGCAGGGGAACATGCGAGGAGCAGCACTAGTCCCACTTAAAATGAAGTGTCAATCTGGTGGAGCTACAATATAGGACTACTTGCATGCCAAGTAGCTGATGCAGCATACAATAGATAGTGTCAAGCAATTCTACAACCAATGCATCTGATCTAAGGTCTTCAGTCCTACCACATCAGATCATTGTGGACAATTAAAACTAACATGTGGTGTTAGTATCCCACAAATATCCCCATTTTCAATAATGTGAGGGCCCAGCATACAGTGCAGATTCTGGTACAGATACCACTCTTCAACCAATTTGATTTACTCTACATATCAAGAGAGGGATGAAAACACTGGATATTGTAAAAGTGAAGAATCCTAACAACATTCCGGCAATAGCACTGAAGAGGAGTTGTTTTCCACAACAAGCAGTACTTCTAACCAAGCTACTGTAGTATAGCTACAACAGTGACATCTACTTGACAATGAGGAATATTGCCCAGGTATGTCTTGTGCACAAAAAGAAAGACAATCCAATCGGGTCAATTATGATCCTACCAGCCTACTTCGATCATTGGCAAGGTGATGGAGGGGGTCATTGACAGTGCCAACAAGTGGCACCTGCAAAGAAATAACCCCTACTCTTAACTGCGCTCTGAAATAGCCTTACAAGACTATCAAATTGTATAAAGTCTAAAGAAAGGAATGAAACTGGACAGATGAGCTAGTGCAATCTCAGCACCACACATGACAACAGCAAATCTAGTCTTGCTGACCATGAAAAGTCCTCCTGACGACGATCTGATTGTTTGTGCCAAAATTCGGAGATTTGTCATGACTTACAATCTCTCAGACACCACCACCATCCATGGGTATTTCCCACCCAAATAACATGACAAACTCACCACAGTTGACGCCACTGAGGGCTGGAGGTGCCTGGGAGTAAACATTGAGTCAATGAGGTCTCCTGGCATTAGGTCAAACATGGACAGGGAAATCTCCTGCTGATTACTGTCTATTGCCATTACTGCCCCATTCCTCAAAGATACTACACTTTCCCAATCCCTCAACTCCTTCAGGTGAAGCTATTCTAAGTTACTAAGTCCATGAAAGAAACAGCAAGGTTGCAATTGGCAACATAACAGTCCATGCACAGATCAAAACACTACACCAAGTTGTTTCCGAGTCTGACCTGACACTCTGCAAGGTCTGCAGCCGCTTCTTACTCCTCTCCAGCTCCATCTTCTTCTTTTCAATCTTAGCCTCCAGGTTTGCTTCATCAGAGGCAACATTGTTCAGCATTTCCTTGGTCCTTTGCACTTGTTCCTGGAACAAAAACAGCAACAAAATATTGTGCGTTTTGAAAAAGGGTCAAATTAGGTTTCACAAAATATCCACCAATTAAATTTGGCAATTGCTCCCAGGGTGAAATAGCACAAAAATCAGAATGTAGGAAATACCTGCCCAACTGGAAGCTCTGTCATTATAGATAAAGACTGACTTAGCTTTCAATTTCCACAAATAACAGTTTGAAACCAAAAAATGCAGAAAAGAACAAAAGACTTGAAATTATATAACATTTTTTTACCATCGCCATACATCCAAAAGTGGCTTGCAAAAAATTAAGTACTTTTTAAAATGTAGTTATTTTTGTAATGTAGGAATTGCATAGCTGATTTGCACAACAAACTGCCACAAACAGCAATGCAGTAATGACCAGATGATGTATTTTTGGGCTGCCGAACAAGGAAGAAGTATTGGTTAGGACACACTGATCCTCTTTAAAATATAGTGATATGAGATCTTCTATATTCATCTGGGAAGGAAGACAGAGCCTCAGTTTAACATTTTGTCTGAAGGACAGTACCTTCAACCATATAGCACTCCTTTATATACTTAAGAAGAGGGACTTAAGAAAATGTAATCAAGATCAGCACTAGATATTTCTACAAATTGCTTCATAAATTTTTTTCATAATTTTTTTATATCACTCCAAAGTACAGCTAATCTGCACAGGAAACTCAAGTCCTCCTGGTACCCCTCCTCCAATATATTGCTTCCTGGGAAAGTAATTAACGAGGAGTAGAGAAGATAGATATTTTGAAGGAGGTCAGTGGGACATTATCAAAATTTGCTACTGATAGCAACAATTACTCAGGATCATGATTAGTTTCCAAAACAAAGTCTTCCCGTGTTTTCAATTTTCATGGGCCCTAATATTGTTTTCAGTCCAGATTTTAAAAAAATACAGTAAATATCAATATATATATATTCTGTAAAGGTTTCTTAGGACTCTTATTTGTTTTGAAGACAGTCTTTTTTTTTATTTATTCATTGATTGTTAGCATTGCTGGCTGGCCAGCATTTACCTCACATCTCTAACTGCACTTTAAGTGTTGGTGAGAGGCTTGTGAACCACTGCAGATTAAATTGCATCTGCCACTGTGCCGCCCATATGACTAACCTGTCTGTATCTAAAGCTAACTCACTATAATTTCTTTAATTCCAGCTCTTAATGCCTTCTCAGTCTCGTTGATTTCCAGTGGTCTGGCTATTGCAGCTGTTCTCATCTCCTGGAAAAGAAGCAGAATAATTAATTACAAACTTATAAAAGTTAGCTAGAAACAAGAAATAGGTAAAGAACAGCACGTTCTATCAGACCAGTCCAATGCTGGCACCAAAGGACCACAAAACCTACAACATGCAACTCCGGAGAGACAGAACAGGCAGATTCTTGATCAAAAGGAAAATTACGGGGAAAGGGCAAGAATGTGGATGTTAGGAAAGTCAGATCAGCCATGATTCTATTGAATGACAGTGCGCGCTCGAGGGAATGAACGGCTGACTCTTGCTCCTACACAGACAGCATGGTTAGTAAATTTGCAGATGACACCAAAATTGGTGGTATAGTAGATTATGGAGAACAGTATCTCAGACAGCAAAGTGATCTTGATCAGTTGGGTCGATGGGCTGAGAAGTTGCAGATGGAGTTTAATTTGGATAAATGTGAGGTATTGCATTTTGATCAAACAAACAAGGGCAGCTCTTATACAATTAAAAGTACAGCCCTGGGTAATGTTGTAGAACAAAGAGACCTATGGGTCCAAGTACATAATTCTTTGACGTTTGCATCTTATCAGGACAGGGTGCTTAAGAAGGCATTTAGCACACTTGCCTTCACTGATCAGACCTTTGAGTATAGGAATTGGGACATCATGTTGTAGTTGTACGGGATGCTGGCAAGGCCTTTTCTGGGGTACTGTGTCCAGTTCTGGTCGCCCTGTTATAGGAAGGATATTATTAAGCTGAAGAGGGTTCAGAAAAGATTTACAAGGATGTTGCCAGGAATGGAGGGTTTGAGTTATAAGGAGAGGCTGAATAGGCTGGACTTCTTTCCACAGGAGCATAGGAGATTGAGGGTGACCTTATAGAGGTTTATAAAATCATGAGGGTATAGATAAGGTGAATAGCATGTGTCTTTTCCCTAGGGTGGGGGCTTTCAAGACTGGCAGGCATGTTTTTAAGGTGACAGGAGAAAAATTTAAAAAGACATGGAGATAATTTTTTTTTAAAACACAGACTGGTTTGTATGTGAAATAAACTTCCACAAGAAGTGGTGAATACCGGTTAATACTAGTGAATACAACGTTAAAAAGACATTTGGATAAGTACACGATTGGAGGGATATGGGCCAAGTGCAGGTAGGTGGGACTAGTTTAGTTTAAGATTATGGTCAGCATAGACTGGTTGGACCAAAGGGTCTGTTTCCGATTCAATATGACTAATTTCTTATTGTCATGGGGTTTAAATGATCTTATAGGAAAGGAAACCTAAGGAAAATCCAGGGAAATTCCTCTCTGACTTCTGATAATGATTAAACAAGCCTCTAGTACCCCATAGTGCGAGAAAGACACAGTCCTAAATAGTCCCATCACTATAATAGTCACACAGAGACTCAGGAGACATGGTGGCAGGGAGATAATGTTCCTGAGCACTAGTAATACAGACTAATGAGTAATAGATGCTGGCAAATAGATGCTGGGCAAAAGCCATGACAGAACAAAGAAAAAATCTCTACCCATCTCTTTATACAATGACAGAGGGATTAATGACCCGAATCTCCATTTGTCTCCTCCAGAAGATTATGTGGATAACACTCGAAAGTCCAACTAGATCCCTCTGGAATATGTGCTGAGAATCTCGATTCATTATTTGAGGCATTAAATTGTTCCCAAGCCTTGATTAACTCTAAGAGGTTTTTCTGGTCAACAGCTGTGCCGGTTCTATATTTACGTATCTAAAACTCATATTCTGAGGTCTTGTCTATGGGTAGCGAAGTTGTAGAAGAAGGTGCTGAAGTAGTTTGTATCCATGAAGTTGTCAAACAATTATAAGCCTTCCTGGAAAGAACAGGATTTTGGGATATCATGATACAAGAAGACTAGCACTGACATCATAAAGGGGCAACAATATGGCTTAATTCCACAGAAGTTTTTTTAATAAATAAACAATGGACTTAAACAGCTTAATGAGCTATGCAATTTCAATCCTATGTGATGCTTTACCTTCACTAAGTTGGAAATTAGCAATGCAACTACAAAAAAAAATGCCTAGAGTCAATGCTAGACAATAGCTTGCTTGACAATATTGTCCCCTATGATATGCCTGCACTCCAGTCGAAACTCATTTGGTATAGACAACTGTGTTTCCTTCAGCTACCAGGAACCCCGAAGTACTAATAACATTGTATTGCACTGAAACTTGGCACAGAATTTTGCATGGGCTTGGGAAAACCCAACCTACTCAACACTGCTCATCATACGCACTCAACATATCAGCATAGGATTTTTGTCATTTACACAGGGGTCAGGTTTACAGTGCATTTTGTGAGCTAGTTAGAGGACGTCCTTGGTGTTCCATGGGTTAAGGATCCTTTAACGTCACACACAGCCACCTCTGTGCTGCCCTACTTCCTTTCTCTGTAGTCATCTACCTTGCAGTATGCATGGCTAAACGTAAGGAGTTATTTCAAAATAACTGGGATAAAATAAATGCTAGCAATTGATCAAAACCCTGAATCCAAACACACTAAAATTTATACTGTAAGAGAGAAACTCCAGTTTATAAAATAACGTAATCCACAAAGGCATCTTTTGTGTTGAAACCTCTTAAAAGTTTCAAGCTTTCTTGAATCAATGGACCACTTACTGAGCTGAAGCCATGACAGACATTCCTTTATATCCGTGAGGGTTCCATCCCTGAAAACCCCCGTGAATCAAGAAATTCGTGAGTGTGGAGTTCACTTAAAAGTAGTTTTAAAATCGTGCCTATGCAATTTTTGCCCACATATGTTCATTTTTGTTGTTACTTATTTTGTGACAGTTAGGCAAATTTGTGATTCATGCATTTACAGTTACAGAGGATTTACTGTAGATCATTTAAAGCCCAGCCATGCATTCATAATGGCTACAGCTGTTATCATAAATACTTATAACAACATTGTCTGAAGCTGGCAAAATTGATACCCCACTTCATTTCTAAAGCAGACTGTCTCTTAATCAATGGAAACCAGCAGGTGAAGTGATTTATTTCTCAACTTTCAAAAGCAGACTCTTTTTAAAAAAAAATCAGTATGTCAACTGTTTCAAATTGCATACAAAACATGGACAGTAGATGCTGACAGGATTTTGTTTTTACATTTTGTAGTAGTTGGCTTCTTTCAGAGATGAAAGCAGAGGGAGGAGTCATGTGACCTGCCAGTCCAATCAAGGACAGGGTTGGGATTATGCAGAGGGATGTGGGGACTTGCCCAGACATTAAATGGGGAGCATGGCATGCATAAACTGTGTGATGTACTCGGTAAATTAGATTTATAGTTGTATTAAATCATGTTTTGCAAGATAACCAGCAAAGCTAAGGTTTTAAGTGATTACAATGACGAGGAGGTAAAGGCCAGCAACTCAGATTGTAAGAATAAAGTTAGAATACCAAAGTTGCAGAATAACTCGTTGTCAAAGAATAATCAAATGCCTCTCTTCAGAAAATTACAGCCGTTCCTCGTCAACCCAGCTCTCGACACATGGACACAATACAGGCAGATACTGGGTTGCAAACTGATTCTATTCTTGGGTCCATTCACACATCAATTTGTATAGAAGTCAGAACACAACACAGAACAATATAAAATGGCCAATCACAAGTAAGCAAAACATTCATGTTGGATCTTTAAAATTAATATTAACAAACCCCTGTACGGTATCACGTTATCAAGTTGGACCTTTTACAGCAGGGACACCCTGTAAGTATCTGTGACAATGAAATTGAGGGCAAAGAGAAATACGCAGTCATTTTGTTAGCTGTATATGGGACACAGACATACAGTCCAATTTGATGGTTAACTTCCCTGAATTCCCTTATTACAAAAACATTTGCAGAGATCATACAGTCACTCAAATGGAACTACCACCCCAAGCTCCCAGTAATTTTATAGTGTTACAAGTTTAACTTGACCAAGTTTAACTTGACTTAGGGGAGACCACTGCAGCCTTCATTAGTGAGGTTCAAGGAGATTGCAGAGCACTGCGGCTTTAAGTCTATGTTAAATGTGATGCCAAGAGATTGCTTAGCATGTTGCACTAATGATGAAGCCATAAAAAAGCTTTCAGTAAAATCAAAAATTCATAAAAATGATTGCTCGAGTTTGCTTTAGGCACGGACGGTGTGGAAAGAGAACACAGAAGGTCTGTAATCTACCAATTAGGTGGGAAACCACAAGCAGCAGTGGCACTCGGAATGAAGACACTGGTAAAAGCAAGGAAATGAATGTGGGACAAAAACAAAGTTACTGGAAAAGCTCAGCAGGTCTGGCAGCATCTGTGAAGGTCAAAACAGAGTTAATGTTTCAGGCCTGGTGACCATTCCTCAGAACTGATAGTGGCTGGGAAAACGTCAGTTTATATGCAGAAAATAGGGACATGGGTGGGGTTGGAAGTAAATGATAGGATATAGCCCAAAAGGAAAGAAAGACAGTTGGGCAGACAAACAAGTTGCTAACTATCAGGCTGAGAGGGTGAATAGTTGTTAATGGGCACTGTTAGTGACTAACAACAGGTAGTGTAATGGCAGACTACATGATAACAAGGCCTGGTGTGTGGGGTAGGGAACTGGAACATGGGAGAGTTTAGGCCCTAAAATTATTGAACTCAATATTGAGTCTGGAGAGCTGTAGGGTCCCCAAGCAGAAAATGAGGCGTTCGCCCAGCTTGCGTTGGGCTTCGCTGGAACACCGCAGCAAGCCAGAAATAGAGATGTTGGCCAGGGAGCAGGGTGGTGCGTTAAAGTGGCAGGCAACAGGCAGTTCAGGGTCTTTTTTGCGAGCAGAACGTGGATGTTTTGCGAAGCAGTTGCCAAGTCTACTCTTCATTTCCCCAATGTAGAGGAGACAACATTGTGAGCAGTGAATGCAATAGACTATATTCTGGGAAGTGCAGGTGAAGTGTTGCTTCACCTGGAAGGTATGTTTGGACTCTTGGATACTCGGGAGGGAGGAGATAAATGGACAGGTGCTGCATCTTCACCAGTTACAGGGGAAGGTGCCATAGGGCTCTGGGGAAGTGTTGGGGGTGAAGAAAGTGTAGACCAGGGTCTCCCGGAGGGAAAGGTCCCTGCGGAAGGCGGACAAGGGAGGGGAGGGGAGGGGAATAGGTGTCTGCTGGTGACTTCTTGCTGGGGGTGGCGGAAATGGCGTCTGATGATCTTCTGGATGTAGATACTGGTAGGATGGTAGGTGAGGATAAGGGGAACCCCATCGCTATTGAGGGAGGGAAGAGAAGGGGTGAGGGCAGAAAAGCGGGAGATGAGTTGGACTTGGTTGAAAGCCCTGTCAACAATGGAGGTGGGGTATCCTCGGTTGAGAAAGAAAGTGGACATGTCAGCGGCTTCCTTGTCGAAGTTGATCTCATCTGAATATATGCGATGGAGACAGAGGAACTGAGAGAACAGGATGGAGCCTTTACAGGAAGCAGGGTGTGAGATGTATAGCCCAGATAGCTATGGGAGTCAGTGGGTTTGTAGTGGATATTAGTGCCAATCTATCCCTAGAAGTGGAAACAGAAATATCAAGGAAGGGAATGGAGGAGTCAGAGGTAGACCAGGTGAGCATGATGGCAGGGTAGAAATTGGAGGCGAAATTGATGAAGTTTCCAATTCCAGACAAGGGAGGGAAACAGTACTGATGATATCATCGATGTATCGGAAAAAGAATTGTGGGTGGGGGACAGAGCAGGACAGGAACAATGCTGCTTGGCCTGCTGTGTTCATCTAGCTTCACACTTTGTTATCTTGAAACAATGGGTCTGCCCAGACAGTCCTGTTTGTGGATTTTAACAAGTTTCCACGTACCCCATGAAGAGACAGGCATAACTAGGAACCATACTGGTGCCCATGGCAACCCCTCTTACCTGAAGAAATGACAGGAATTGAAAGAGATGTTGTTGAGGGGGAAGACAAGCTCAGCCAAGTGGAGGAGGGTGGTGGGTGGGTGGAGATGGTTCAGGTCTTTGCTCCAGGAAGAAGCGGAGAGCCCCAAGACCCTCCTGGTGGGGAAGGGACATGTAAAGGGATTGCACGTCCATGGTAAAGAGGAGGTAGTTGGAACCGGTAAACTGGAAGTTTCGAAACCCACATAAGGCGTCAGAGGAAACAAGGATATACGTAGGCAGGGATTGGACCAGGTGAAGAAGACTGAGTCAAGGCAGAAAGAGATGAGTTCTGTGAGGCACGAGCAGGTTGAAACAATGGATCTGAGATGATGGGAACTGCAGAAGCCGGAGAATCCAAGATAACAAAGTGTGAAGCTGGATGAACACAGCAGGCCAAGCAGCATTTTAGGAGCACAAAAGCTGACGTTTCGGGCCTCTCTGATGAAGGGTCCAGGCCCGAAATGTCAGCTTTTGTGCTCCTGAGATGCTGCTTGACCTGCTGTGTTGATCCGGCTTCACACTTTGTTATCTTGAAACAATGGATCTGCTCGGACAGTCCTGTTTGTGGATTTTAACACACTTTAACACACCACCCTGCTCCCTGGCCAACATCTCTGTCTCTGGCTTGCTGCAGTGTTCCAGCGAAGCCCAATGCAAGCTGGAGGAACAACGTCTCATTTTCCACTTGAGGACCCTAAAGCCTGCCAGACTCAATATTGAGTTCAACAAATTTAGGGCCTAAACTCTCCCATGTCCCAGCCCCCTATCCCACACACCAAGCCTTGTTACCACATAGCCTGCCATTACACACACCCTGTTAGTCACTAACAGTGCCCATTAACAACTATTCACCCTCCCAGCCTGATCGTTAGCAACTCGTTTGTCTGCCCAACTGTCTTTCTTTCCTCTTGGGCTATATCCTATCATTTACTTCCAACCCAACCCACGTCCCCATTTTCTGCACATAAACTAACTTTTTCCCAGTCAACATCAGTTCTGAGGAATGGTCACCAGGCCTGAAACATTAACTCTGTTTTTACCTTCACAGATGCTGCCAGACCTGCTGAGCTTTTCCAGCAACTTTGTTTTTGTTCCTGATTTACAGCATCTGCAGTTCTTTCGGTTTTTAAATGATCGTGGGAACTGGAACATTTAGAATATTAAACCACCAGCCTCACATAGACCCCAAATAAGCAGTGTGTTTCGGATCTGGGTGAAGCCACTTCACAGAACTATGCAAATTTAGGGAAGTTAAATGCTTCAGGTGCCAAACAAAAGGCTACTTGAGGCATAAGTTCAAGCATACTTGCTAGAGGAGGAAGATACAGAATAAAAACCATACTACAAAAACATGAACAAAGCCTGCCTAACAAATCAAACAATACAATGTCTGTGTACCATTCGGTGATCGTACAGAGATGACATGGACAGTTATGTCTGACAAGCGTAAAAGCAAGAAAAGTGGCCTTGATCATAACTGAGTTATTGGTAAACAGAAAGGCAGTACAGATGGAAGTGAAGACTGAGGGCTCTGCCACTGTCATGGGAGAGCAAGTCTTCAGGAGGATTGAAGACCATTGGAACCATGCTGACAATATACAAGTTTTGTAGGGTCAAAAAAGCAGACAATAATATATTTTTTAAAAATTCAATATTTCACTACACAACGTACAATTACAAAGGGAGGTAAAAATCCAGCCCCTGTTACTGTGTCAGCCAGCTCATAGCTTTTAGCAAAGCTATCATCTTCAGTTCTCAACTGCTGCTGGTTGTGTCAAACTCATATGTTGGAAATTTTGTCCCACTAACATGTACCTCAGCTCCATTTAAAGTAACTAAGTAGCAGCAAAACATTTTAAGGGAAGTCAGGCAACTGGTTTACAGAGAAATGATTATGTCAAAAAGCTGATTTAAGTAAATAGTGGGAGGAGGCTCCTGACAAGCATAAATTTCAGAATTAGGCCAGTCATTTGATACCCTTTGCCTCACTGTAATTTCTATGTAATTCTCTGAAGTGAGCCAGTAAGCACCTAAAATGTTAACTGTGTTTCCCTCTCCAGAGATAGTGCGTAGCTTGCTGAGGGTTCCAATTTTTATGTTTTATTTTGATTTTCAGAATCCACAGCATTTTGTTATGGTTTTGAATTGTCAGTTCACCAGTGACTTGATATTCAAAAGTTCAGAAGCAAGTCCTCCCTATGATGGTCATACAAACTGCAGCAAGTTTTTTGACATTGTTGAACTAGTGTCACAAATTTACACTGAACACAGTAAAACCATTTATCTTTTATTTGGGGATATTGTTATCTTCCAGTTGTCAGATGCTAGTTGATCAGAAACCTGCTGACTCACCCTCAGGTCTACTTCTTTTCCCAACAAATCAAATACAGTTGCTCCTTTGGAGGTAATCTCAGAAGCTAGTTGTCTGGCAGTTTTCAAATCTGATATCTGGAATAGGTGAGAAGATGGAAAATATAAGCTACAAAACATCTCTCTGCAAATATTATTAAGGGCAGTTTACATCATGAAGACAGACTCTATGTTAGCACCAAAATTTGTGCACTGTCAGGGTTTATTTATATATTTTGTACAGTCCAGGAGCAAATCATTGGGTTGTAACAGGTGTATAACACATATTTACCACATGGTCAGGATTAAAACATCTCACTGCTGTAGGCCAAAATGAAAGTTTCACTTAAGTTCCCTGTATGGTTGAGTGTTGAACTGCTAACTTGACCTTGCGGCAACACTTTGATGGAACAGTAAAGCTAGATTGTTAAACATACTCTCAGTCAAAATACAGTGCAAATTCAAAAAGGCAAAGCTCCTGTGGAGCAGAATTTCACTGGAAAGGGTAATGAGTCATAGGTGGGGCTAGAAAACAATAGCCCTGGTCCTGAGGGATGGTTTAGTGAGAATTGATTTCGGTGGCAGAGGGGCATTGCTGAATTTGCCCTTATGTTCTCTTGTATTGTACTGCTCAAACAACAAACATCTGTGCTAATCTTGTCCTGAATGAGGAATTAAGTTGCATTACTCACCTTCGACCCCAAGTCAAATTTGAATTTTGAACTATCTTCTTCTGTATCCTCACTTGTGTCCATTCGCTTTGTTTTCATAGCATTATAGAGAACAGTAGTAATCTTCAGCAACTCTTTCACCGCATATCCATCAGCCTGGTATAACTTCTTAGTATTGAGCTTAATGTGAGCTTTAGTAGCCTGCAATACAAAGTAAATATATTCACAAAACATACTGCAGGTTTCTGGAGTTCATCCCAGATTCATGCTGTCCTACAGTTTTCACACACCAGGCTGAGGAAGAGCTATTTGCTGCTTACCATGAATTGTGCTACAGCTTTGATGAAGAAAACTCGGTCCTGTTCTGTATCTACATCTGTTGGGATATCTGTCTGGGGTTCGTATCTGATAAAACAAGTTCCAAGTAAGGTAAGTTACTTTCCAGTGTACTATTTTCACAACCCCCCTCCCTTTTAAAGGAAATTAGAACTTTTAAGGTTATCCCCAAAACACAGTTAAAATGGAAGGTGATGGTATAGTCTGTCAACTGTAACAAATGTAGTGCAGCAGAATCCAAACCTCATACTTTCCAGCAAGAACAAACTGCTTATTTTAAATCTCAACAGACCAAAGATCGGAATTACCTGCACTCCCTTTTTTCTATATCGTACTCCCAAGACGTAATGAACAAGTGCACATCAGCTGAAGGATGAGTGTTACAGTAACAGACTTGTGCCATAAGGTCTGCTACGATTTCTCATTTATTATGTCTTAAACAGTCTTATCATAAAAGTAAAGATTTAGTGCAAAATTTTCAATCTAAACACTCCATTTATACAAGCAAAATCACTGGGAATATTCTAGATGACTCCCTCTCTGCAATGGCCTACTATACCAACCACAGAAATACATTAATGCATTGATGTGATTTTGCAGCTGCACGTGGTTTTTCATCTCACAGTTGCATTGGCCTCAAATGCAGTCACTTTAATATGTATTCATGTTTTTATGCAGACAAATGCTGTAGCCAATTTGCACATAGCAAGGTCCTAAGATGATCAAACTAGATGAATATCCAGATATTTCAGAAGATGTTGATGCTGTTTGAGAGAAAAATGATGAATTTTCCAAACAGACAGTGCTGCTACAAAACTATACAGCCTTGGTTAGTGGTACAGATACCAAAGTAAATTCAATACCAAAACTTTCATAATTCATTCCATAGATATTGAATAACTAAGGTTATTATAAAAGTGCACTTTTAAGATCACAAACCTTTTAACGAGCCAAATGAGAATCTCTGATACCAAAGGAAAATTCGGAATCCGAAAGTTTTCCATAGAGATCAAACGGGGATACCCCAGAGCCCTCATCATCTCAGTGAAGTCTGAAATACAATAGGTCATCAGTGTTTATACATACATTAGTTAATTAGCAGCTTGGAGGTGCTAATTTCTGGAACTTTCCCATTATTGCACTTCTCAGAAGGATACTCTATTCTTGTAGTATCAAATTACATCTGTACACTGATTATAGAGGCTTTCTTCTTAAATAATGTATTAAGGATTAATATTGACAAGTCTGAGAAAGTACTAATAATTGATGCATCCATACAATATGGAACTAATGGCAAATTATTGTGCTCCTCAGCCTGCTTTTACAAAACAGAGGATGGTGTAAGGAATAATCTTGCAGATAATGCAAATTAAATCTTATTCTCATTATAAATGACAAAATTCATTCCTGGGTAAATAGTGTAAGAGAAACTATGTAATCTAAGATCATTTTTGTCTCCGTAGCTCTGTCTATCCTAAAATTTAAAAAGTTGGAGGCTGTTTCTGAATATAAATAATATACAAAGATGATGATCCTCCAGGGTTAAATAGCAGACCTACTGAACCCGAATATTTGTAAAACCAACGCTACTTCTACCCACAGCCTAAATTCAGACATGAAAATTATCCTTACTCCTCAGGTCTCTGAATGACATGATGCTGATGGAATCTATAGTCTAGATGGGGCCCTATCTTCCTCGGTCATGAAACACAACAAAATACTATATTTCCACTGTATCCAATACCGCCTAGCTTTGGTCCCGTTCACGGGCCTTCCCCGATTCCCAAACGCCGAGCATTGCCCGGTGACTGAACGCGGAATCAATCCACGTTTGCCCCTGCCACACCCCGTCCCTACTCTTCCCCAGACTGTTCCTGTCGGCTCGATTTTTTTTCTAACTTCTCTACTGAGTACTGGAGATGTGTAGCTTCAGATTTCTTTCTTTGTCGTTAGGCCCCGTTTCCATAGAGATCCCCGCCCGCTTTCTGCGCGACAGGCATTCTGGGAGCCACGGCCCCGGCGTCGTGCGTGAGACATCACCTGACGTCACGATCGATATGATGTCCAGGTAAAACGCGGTTGTGTCAACGGCGTTTCAGTTAGATCATGGCTGATTTATCTTCACTTCTTCAGTGTCAATCGTTTGTTCCATGTGGTGTGTATATTGTCTAAAATATTTATATATTGATATATAGGTCACATGAATATGATGCATCATAAGCTGCAAAATATTTTCGTCCAAACAATCCAATCTTTCATTTTTAAAAAATTGCATGCACAATAAGACTGTAAGAAAGGAAAACATGAGTAGATCTTTTGCAAGTTATGAACGTAATCCATAAAGAAAATTGTCATGCGCGGGGGGGAAATCTTTGTCCTTCTAGTCAACTCCAATTTTGCCTGTCCTGTACCTGTACTGGACATAAATCTTTAAATCATTCATGTATTTTAATTGTTGTTTTTGGCCATTTGTGTGGTGTCGGCAGTTATAGGCGTGTCATTACTTTTCTAGGGAACATTGCTACAATGGCAGCTGTGATAATTGGTGCTGTAAATTCATTGCATTTTTGGGAATTGAGGGTCTTATGGCACAGTGGTAGTGTATACCTTTGGGTCCTCTAGGGGCTGATTTAAGGTCCTATCTGATATAGAGGCATGATATGTACGAACACTTTGTGTACATTTTGTTTTGGAGAAATGTTGACCCCTGGAACTGATGGTGTTTCAGTACCTTGTTCAATTGACAAATCAAATCTCCTTCATCAGTTATTTCTGGTTGTATCTTTCCATATGTAGTTGCAATGATAGATCTGGGGGTCATTGGCTTTCACAATGTAAAGTTATGATGACTTGTGTCTCAAGTCTTCAAATTGCCAAGGTTAATGACTTATGTTGAATGTATTGAATTGTTTGTACTCTGATGATTTTCTAACATTGGCACTGATTTGTCACCTTTATCAAAGCGGAATTTAGCTATCTGTCATTATACTTTGATCTTATCATGCACTGTTGCTGCTGCTAGCTTCAGTCATGCTGCTGTAAGGAGCACGCAGCATGACGTTAGTTGCTGATCTGGACCATGTTCTCTGCTTCAGAGGGTTTATTTCTCCCTCTAAGAATACCCCTTGTACACATTTATGCTGAATCCAATATATTTTTTGATGATCCTTTGACAATTTTAACTTCTGCCTTAGCTGTTCCATTTTGATTGGGTGTAATGTGGAGAGGATATGTAGTGCTGAATTTTCCAAGCAATTATTAAATGTCTTAACTCATGGATTGAGGCTTGTTATTGCTTATCATATTAGGAATGCCAAGGCAATTGAAATGCTCTTTCAGGCATTCCAAAGTCTCACTGGTAGTTATTAACATCAGCTGATCTAATTCTCAGCAGTCCGAACTTCCAGAACCAGGCATCACTGTCTAAAGATATGCAGTGGGCCATTTAGGACTGAGCTGAGGAAAATTTCTTCCCTCAGAAAGTTGTGAAACTGTGGCATTCTGCGTGCCAGAATGCAGTTCATGCCAAAACATTGAATGTTTTCAAGAGGGATTCAGATATATGTCTTAGGTCTAAAAAAAATCAATGGCTATGGGAAGAAAGCAGGGACACAGCATTGAGTTGTATGGTCAGCTATGATCATATTGAATGGTGAAGAAGGCCTAAAGGCTGAATGGCACATTACTGTTCCTATCTTCTGTTTCTACGTAATAGTAATTAGTTTTAACAAGGTAATCTATTCCAGTGAGGGTAAAGAGGCCTATTCAGAGCTTCATCCATAGCCTGGGACTTAACATATAAGAAACCTACACTTTTTAAACATTCTACAGAGTATATTGTGGGACAAGTGGAAAATTAAGAAGCACCAACAGAGGTCTTGGGATGGGTGGTAAATACAGCATAGTCTATCTCAAAAGGAAAAGTAAATACAATTTTGTTTTAAATTCCTCCACTTGTGAACAGAAGAGGACAAATGTAAAATAATTAAATGAACCTCTCTCCCTATCTGTAACAGTTTTTATCTATCGAAATTCAAGAATTTTGCTTAGTACCCATCGTATAGAATTAAAGTTCATCTTCATTTCCACATTATTGGACATCAATTTGGTTTGCTCTTGCTCTGCATCATGGAGCCTAAACATTGCCTTTTACAACTTAATTTCCAGGTTATCGTCTTGGGAAAGTTCACAAAAGTCTGCGAAGTTTGTGATTTGCACAAGAACAGTTTAATTTGATTCGCTTCATGTGCTTCCGGAATCATCATTTCAACACTCAGATTTTTTTCGCCTTGGGACAATACAGTACTAACTTTTTTCTAGGATGTGGAGTATTTTGTCAGAATCAACAGCTGATAATTCTCCAGCAACTATCTTTTATCAGTTTAATTTTCTTTTTTCTCACAAAATCCTTGTATGTAAAGTGATTCAGCTTGCTGCAATTACAGTCTGCTTTCCCTGTGCTAAACATACTTTCTTTTCTTTCTTGTGTTGTCCTCCTTGTATTTAAATCCAGTACTGAAAACTGGATTTTTATGTTGTCCTTTCCTCAAATCATCCTTCCTTTCAGTTGTCGTGTGCTTGGAAGATTGGGATTGTCTCTCAACATAATACATAATTTCATCAGTTGTCCTATCAATACACTTCAATTGATGATTAAACACTTCAGAGATTCTACACATCAACAGTTTCCTTAATAATAGGTTTCTCTTCTCTCAGCAGACATACACTCAAAGCAGAATCACTTCTTTCTAGGACTATCTTATCTCTGATGCAATCATCGTTCAGTTGCCCTGACTCATAAGATTCAACTAGACATTTCATTGCCGTCAGTATTCTTCTTGCCTTCCTGGTCTCTAGTGTTAAACACATAGCATTTATAAATAACATGAGCAGAGTATTTAAATTGGGTCTTCAAAACCTTAAAAACTGTAAGTTTGGTTTGGTTCTTTGCTGAGATCTAGAGTGCCAAGCTTTCTCTCATACTGATAACAGAGTTGCTACTCTGGACTTTTACAGGTTTCTTGCTCAACTCTGTGGCAATTGCATAATTCTGCTTCTAAGACTGGAAGAATTTGCAACTCAGTCTCAAATTTAATTTCATTTCTTCAGGAGTAAGTGCTGGAATATTCATAGTTGTTATGACTTACACAGTTGCCAATTTCCGGTATAAGGGTTCAGAATTAAGCCATTTCTGAAGAAGGGTCTAAGCCCGAAACGTCAGTTTTCCTGCTGCTTGGCCTGCTGTGTTCATTCAGCTCTACACCTTGTTATCTCAGAATTAAGTCACGGTTGTTTTTTGCAGCTATTTGCTCTCAGTTGTGAAAATATGCTGAATCCAAGTTGTACACTTCTGACCTCCTGTTCCATGTGAAGTATAAATTAGCTACTGCCCTAAAGCTTTATTTACATCCGTGATATTTCATGATGTGAGAGATCAAGTGTATGGTAAGCCACAGTGTACAAAGGTCTTTATTCAAACATACTCCTTGTATCCCTTAGTACCCAACAATCTATCAACTCTTGTGAATATATTCAACGACTGAGAAACCCCAACTTCCTAGGATAGAGGATTCTAAAGATTCACAATCACTGGTCCTAAATGGATAACCTCTTATTCTGAGACAGAGGGAACATCAGCATTTACACTGGCAAGCCCTTAAAGCTTTTACATCTTTCAGTTATATCATGTCGTTTTTAAAATTCCATGGAAGATAGGTCTAGTTTATTCAGTTTCTGAATACCAAATCCCCTCACATTAGGAATCAGCCTCGCAATATTCACCAAAGGCAAGTACATTCAGTGTGATATTGCCGTGATCATAGCAAATAAAATGCTCTTTTGTGATGTCATATCCTCCCTACCCAGCAACCAGGCAATGGTGGCCAAAAGCTTTTCAGCTAACTTTATTCTTCTCCTGAACATGTCACAGTTATTCAATCATACATGTGTCAACTGTTTAATTTATTGTCCCCAATTGACGTCAATTTGCATTCATAAAGATTTATGATGGATTTTTTTCTAAAAGATATATTGGGCATTAGCTTGAAATCTAAATCTCAGTACTGCCTGCCATACCCTATGAACAATGTTTGCTTTGAAAGTGAGACTGAAGCCCAGGAATGGTTTTACTTCATTGGATTTCTTGGAATTGTTCCTTTGGCCTTGTGTCTACATTTCCTGATGAGAAAACTGAAAACAATAAAGGTATGGTGCATTTTCCAACTCCCACCCTGAAAAAATTCTGATGTTTTAACCTGTTCTTTCATTGGCCTCCATTAATGCATCAATAATGGTTTAGAGTTTGAACACTGAGTGTGCACATTTACAAGCATCATTTACATATTGCAATTCAATGCCTTGATCTAGGAAGAGTATTATTAAGCTGAAGAAGGTTCAGAAGGGATTTACTAGAATGTTGCCAGTAGTTTGAGTTGTAAGGAGAGGCTGGGTAGGCTGGCATTTTTTTCTATGGAGCATAGGAGGTTGAGAGGTGACCTTATAGAAATTTGTAAAATCATAAAGAGTATAGATAAGGTGAATGGAAGGTGTCTTTCCCTGGGATAGGGGATTTCAAAACTAAGGGGCATATTTTTAAGGTGAGAGGAGAAAGATTTATAAAAGACTTGAGAGGCAATTTTTTTTAACACAAGTGGCTCGTTTGTGGAATGAATTTCCAGAGGAAGTGGTGGATGCAAGTAGAGTTACAACATTCAAAACACATTTAGATAAGTACATGAATAAAATATGTTTAGAGGGATATGTGCCAAGTGTTAGCAGGTGGGACTAGTTTAGATTGGGATTATGGTCAGCATGGACTGGTTTGTCCGAAGTGTCTGTTTCCATGCTATATAACTCTATGACAAAGATTGGGATGGTCTTGTTTCTGGACTTGAGGTGAAACAATTTGAAAACATTTCACTGAATCCTTTAAAGAAGCTCCACTTCATCACACCCCTGGTTTGAGTCTTGGAGATGATGGAAAGGCTGTTGAGCATCAGGTGTATAAGACCATAAGACATAGGAGCAGAAATTAGGACATTCAGTCCATCAAGTCTGCTCCACCATTCAATCATGGCTGATAAGTTTCTCAACCTCATTCTTCTGCTTTCTCCCCATAATCCTTGGTCCACTTGACAATCAGGAACGTGTCTATCTCTATCTTAAGTGTAGTCAATGACCTGGCCTCCAGAGCCTTCTAAGGCAGTGAGTTCCATAGATTCATCGCTCTCTCGCTGAAGAAGTTTCTCCTTATCTCCATTGTAAAAGGTTTTCTTTATCCTAAGTCTGTTCCATTGGGTCCCAGCCTCTCCTATCAATGGAAACATCTCCCCAACATCCACTTTGTCCAGGCCATTCAGTATTTTGTAAGCTCGATTTAGGCACCCCCCCCCCCCCCCCCACCACCACCATCACCACCATTCTTCTAAACTCCATCAAGTATAGACCCAGAGTCCTCAGAAGTTCCTCATTTGGTAAACTTTTCATTCCTGGGACTATTCTCGTGAACTTCCTCTGAACCCGCTCCAGGGCCAGTACGTCCTTCCTGAGATATGGGGCCCAAAACTGCACACACTCCAAATGTGGCCAGACCAGAGCCTATAGGGCCTCAGAAGTACATCCCTGCTTTTATATTCAAGTTCTCAAAATAAATGCCAACATTTCATTTGCCTTCCTAACTACTGACTTAACCTGCAAGTTTACCTTGAGAGAATCCTTGACTTGAACACCCAAGTCTCTTTGCACTTAAGATTTCTGAATTCTCTCCCTATTTAGAAAATAGTCCATGCCTCTATTCTTACTAAGGTGCATGACCTCACACTTTCCCACATTGTATTCCATCTGCCACTTCTTTGCCCACTCTCCTAATTTGTCCAAACCCTTCTGAAGCTTTCCCTCCTCCTCTATACTACCAATTCCTCAAACTATCTTTGTATTATTTGCAAACTGAGCCAGTGTGCCCTCAGTTCCTTCATCTAAATCATTAATGTATAAAGTGAAAATTTGTGGTCCCAACACTGATCCTAGTGGAACACCACTTGTCATCAGTTATCATCCTAAGAAAGACCCTTTTATCCCCACTCTCTGCCTTCTGCCAGACAGCCAATCTTCTATCCATGCTAGCACCTTGCCTATAACGCCATGGGCCCTTATCTTACTAAGTAGCCTCAGTCCAAATATAGTGGCTGGAGGAGCAGAACAAAGATTGGGAGTTCTGCGTCACTTTGTGTCAGGTCCAGTAAGTCTCTGGTCAGTAGTGATCCACTTGATCTTGGATGTTGGGAGATTTAGTAATCTTAATACCATTTAATATCAAAGAAAAATGATGAGATTCTCTTTGTACATCTGTAACATGAGTATCGCTTATCATTTATTGGCATAAACCTTCCTGTTGTCCAGGCCTTACTGCATAAGAATAGCAACTGCTTCAGTACCTGAGGCATTGTATTTCTGAAGATGGGTCAGCCTTCCTGCTCCTCTGATGCTGCTTGGCCTGCAGTGTTCATCCAGTTCTACACCGTGTTAATGACTCTGGCTTAAGGATGCCCAGCCCTCTTCCCCCACTTCCAAGGACACAAAATATCTAAGGCACTAAAATGGAGTCTAGTGAGGTCATTCCAAGAAAAGGTTTAGAAAACACTGCAGTACAATATAGTGTTTTCTTCTGGCTTTCAATTGACTTCAGTTTTACTAGGCCTTCTTGATTACGTACTTGACCACTTCCTTACTGTTAGTACTAGTCTCAATCACTTCAAATCTAGAATTTAGTCAGTTTTTTGTTCTTATTTAGACCAAAGCTGTAGTGAGATTTGGAGTTGAGAAGTCCAAACTGAGCTTGTTACTGTTTAAGTTAGATAACACTGTCAATGCCACTTTCCATTACTTTGCTGATGATTGACAATATGTTTATTGATGATGTGGTAATAGTATTTGGCTGCTTTTAGGTGAAAGGGCATACAATTTTTCATGTTACTTTATGTATAAGAGCATTGAGGGCACACTAGTACTCTTTGACGAGGGGTGAAGATAGTTCTGAAGCACATGTCGCTACAGCTTGGATGTTGTCACAAGAATGGAGATTTTTGTTGCACCTCCTCCCATGGCATGTTTTTTGTTTTGATCCACTACTTGCCATGATTGGATATAATAAGCCCACAGACCTTTCTTTGACCTGATCTGTTAGGAGTACATAGCTCTATCTATAACTTGTTACTCCTACATGAATACAGTTTTGAGTTGTAGTTTCACCAGATTGTCACCTCATTTTTGGATATGCACGGTACTTCCCTGGCATGTTGTACGCTCATTGAACTAGGCTTGGTAATACCATAGTAAGGAATATTTTGGGCTATGAGATTGCAGGTTGTGGTTGAACATATTCCTACTGCTGCTAAAGACACACAGCACCTCAGTGATGCCCAGTTTAAAGTTGTCCAATGTGATCTGAATCTATCCCATTTAGCAGAGTGGCAGTGCCACATTACATGATGAGTTATATCCTTATTACTAAGATTTTAGTCCAGATTTGAACTTAAATTCCCCACTTGTCACAGTGGGATTTAAACATCACTCCTGATTATTAGTTCATAACTATTAGTCCATGAATATATCATTACCATTTACAAACAGTTGTTACAAACCCCATCAGATTGAGATGAAGCTCGAAGTAAGTGTCTCCTTGGACAACTGAAATGTATTAGTATGCACTTGTGAATCGGTCATTTCCAGACTTCTCATGGATGGATGCATGTGTCAAATTAAGTATTTTTATGTCATTAGAAAAAAAATTCCCATCTGCCACTGATTCCCTTGATTATTTATCAATAAGTCTGCTGAAATTTGCTGAGTGCAACTGAGCTGCTGAGTAACAACAGTAAAAGTGATCATCCTGTGGGTGTAAATGCAAACTCTTTCTTAAAAGTATTCCTTTCTTTTTTCAGAAGAAAGCACAAACTTCAAATAAGTCTGAATATCTGACAGAAATCTGCACTGCTCCAGATGTTTCATTTGAAGACCCCTGTGTTTTACAGACCCTGCATACACTCGGAGGGATTCTGGTACAGAGAAGGGAACTGGAGAAAAAACTGAAAACTTTTCAGAATTCAAAAAGCTCTACACGTAAAAGACTGAGGCACAGGGTAGAGCAATAGAATTGTCAATCACGTAGCAATTTATAGCAGTGAATGGGATTGTGTATATTTAATAATTAAGTGAGGCCTGAACTTTGTCCCAAAAGTGACTAAATTAAAACTGTGCTGAATATTGTTTTTGACTGATGTGCATCTTCACCACAGTAGCATTATACACAAGTAACAATCCAAGATAACTTACCCATGGATGTCAGTCAAACTATTAACCATTCAATAGTGAAATTTCATCATTTTGCACCTGTAGGCTCAAGATATTTTATATCTTTTTTCCTTCCCAAAGCCAGATTTTGTTTCATCCCCTGGTTCTCTCTCTCTCTCAAAATGATGGCTGTCAATGACAATTCAACAGAAATCATTTCCAAATCTGGGCAACAGCGGCTTTGAACTTAGTTGTGCAACTTATAACCACCTTGTCACAGGCGAGAGAATGTCCTTTCCATTACAATAAATGTACTTAGGAGCTCAGTTTCTGAATTGATGATGTGTGGAGACAGATTTAAAGAGATGATAAACAGCATAATCTTTTCTCACAAAATTCTCTCTCTGTGTACTTGTCAATGCTTCTCAAAGAAAATCACCAGGAGTGGAACAGAATGAACAGACAGAAAGGAGACTCAGCACACTATTGGATTTGAGAGCAGTACATAATTTCCAGTCCAGTTCCCCTGTCATTTTAGAATTCAGCAAAACGTATTGAGAAATCCTATGAAAAGTTGCAGGTGAAGGTTGATTTTATTTTAAAAGAATAAACACTTTGAAACCAATTCACAGGACATGGCTTTTTCTTTCAAACAGTGAAGGATATTCTCTTTATACTACAAATCAGGTACTATTTTGTAGTGAGAAGAGTTTTGTAACTGCAGAGGACATGCTTGGGATAGTGACAAACACAACACAGGTCCTGGAATCTCCTGTATTCAACGAATATCCTATGAAACTGCTAACTGTTTGGAAGGTACAGGCCAAGGGAATCCTCTGGGATTCATTTCAAGTCCCCTTGATGCAAATGCAACATTGTGCTCATCCAACTCCAAACTTTGTTACCTCATATTCACCTAGCTGCATGATCAGCTTGCTGATGGGTGAAGAAGGGATCAGACTGAAATGGTTTGCCCTTGAGTGGAACATCTTAACCTGATGTTATCTGTAGTTGCAAATTGAACTCATTGTTAAGACAGGATAGAATTAGGTTGGTGATAAAGAGAGTTCTGATTTGGGAAGAAATGGAATGAGACAAAGGAGAAAGAGATAAATCAGCAGTTTAGAGACTGAACAAACTAGGAGAAGAAACGTAAATATATACCATGGGAACCACTATAAAGGCAAGATCATGCTTGGTAGGATATCTGTTGCAATATTGGTTTATTGTAAAACCAGTTGTGATGATAAAGAATCCCTGTGAAGAGTTTAGCAGCCACACTTAGATTTGTGAGGTCTCTGCCCTGGTTACAGTACCTTATTGCGTGGAATTTTCCACTCCCTTGAACTGTGTGGACAATGGTGGAATTTCTCCACTAAGCAGTGACTACATTATTTCCATGCATTTGCATCTCATTATTATCCAACGCGACGCATAATATTACTTATGTTGCTGCATGATAAATTAACTACCTTATCAATAGGCATTACACCTACTGAAAAGTACTGGTAAGTATAGAGACACTTTTTATAAATTCAAATGATTTTTTTGTGCTGTTTGATGGGTAGCTCCCAGTTTGACTCTCCTTCCCAAGAATCTAGACGGTGCCAATCCTGACATGAAAGTCAGTGGTAACCTGGTAGTGGCTCTTTGCTGCTTACTTGAGTTTATCACTCACCATAAAGTCCCTGTATGCTTCATGGGCACTGTTGTCTTCTACCCTTCATCCAAACCACCTGCCTCAACACATCACTATGGCTATTTTCATAACAATTCATCACTATTTCAACCTTTAAGATCTTCACTTTGGGACAAGCACACGTGTGCCTTATGTTATGCCAGGTTGCTTTCACACAGAGGTACATACACGTGTGTTACATGCAATTAGAGGGGATATGTCTACTGGTTCTAAGTTTGCTTTCTTAGCACTCGCTTTGTGGCTTGCATTGCTTCTTAGCATAGAGGTCATCGGAGACGAAGGGATGGCAACACAAAGGGAACATGAAGGATGGATGAGAGAAGCATGTTATGTTTCATGGGGAGCCTACAAATAACTCAGAACGACACAAAGTTGAAACGTTGCCGTGTTTGATCTGAGGTCAACCACACAATAATGAGATAAAGGCTGCCACTTCTTGAAGAGAGGTTGCACTTTTTCTCTTCAGGGCAGAGTAAAATTCTTTGAATTTGAGGCCCTGCTAAGGGTATTTGCATTAATAATGCATCTACTGTTTCAATAATGCCACTCATCTGGCATCAAATTCAATTAATTGGCAAGTCATTCTTCTTGTAAGAATTAACATGAAAAATTATGACCTTGAATGATCATTGCATAATGCTGTTTGCGCAAATTGCCTCCTTGTCAAGTCAGATAAACAGATGTAATCAGATGCTAAATTTCAAATCTCTCCTGGGTTTATCATTTCTGAATCACATTTTATACCTGATACTGGAAGATAATGCTACAGAATTGCCACGTTTGCACATTGAATTATGAGTATGCAAGGAGATGCTCTGTGGTGTTCAATATTTTGGTTCTGTAACATGCATCTGGATAAGTTTGTATACCTCAGAACATTTGACTGAGGCATGACATTCCGTTTCTTGTGAAACCTCTGTACCACACTGTGTCAGGACACAAGGTTATTATGATTGATTTGAGGGCTCAGGAGTAGTGTTACTCTACTGTTCTATTTCTGACATTCCCCAGGGTTTTTGGCTCATGCATCTTTGGTTGGATTCTTTGTGGCCTTATGGCACAGGTGAAGATAGCTTTGAAGAAGGAAGCAATTACAATATTGTCAGTCAGCCCAGAAAGAACAGCAACCTCCAATGGCCGCCACACAGCATCCAGAGAGAAGGGCAGCAGATGAAGAGTCCCAAAGGAGGCAAAACAGAATGATCAGACCAGGCATCCACTGACCATGCTGTCATTTTCTACTTCTCTCAGAAACACAGTGCAGGCACGGATTAAGATTGTCCCAAGCAATCATCATCAAACTGGATCATCTGTTGAAGCGGAACTTGCCTTCTGAAGGGCCAGGTGGCAATCCTATCCCAATGATCATCAAATTTCACAGTTACCCTGAATTTTTCTGCTCATTTCAAACAGCCACTGGAAACCAAATCAAGTGGAATACAAAATAAATCCTCAATGGCAATCATGGGGATATTATCAACAACTGTAATGATCCCAAGGTTTCTTTGACACTGGAACCAGAACTGCCTTCTATCAAGGACTGTCTGTCTGCTGACATGCAACAGCATCCCCATGTTAAACAATATCCTACACAAGGCATCTTCCAAGAAGAATTCAACTCTAATATCTGTCTACCACACAGACGCACACACAACACACAAGCCTTCTGGTGAGTGTAAGAGATGATGGGGACAGGACCATGAGATTTGGAAGACCCCAGCTTTGGACCACTACATAGCTGGTGGAGTTTAACACAATCAATTCATTTTTGGAATAGGAACAAGAGAGCGTTTCTGCAGCTTTCTTCTCAACTGAGCAGCTCTGTTCAGGATCCACTCTGTTCACCCTGCACAGGGAAGGAGCTAGAAAACGTGCCCTAAAAATGGGCTAATCTGTCACTACGCTGGCTGGAAAATTGTATCCAGCATGTTCATCAACCTCTGGTTTGAAAATTGAAACCAAAGTCAAACTCAATCTTGGAACCAGTAATGTGCAAACACTCATGGAAAATGAGCAAACCAATCATCCAGAATGAAGAAAAACCCTTGTTGTCCGTGAATTCAAGTACTCCAACATTGATATTGCTACCCCACAGAAGACTCAAAAAGCAGATGAAGGGCAGCTGAGGGAGGAAGGTGGTGGTTACATTTTCTGGAGAGGAAAACTGAGTATCAACCCAAGACACATGGAATTGGATTTGCTATCAGGAACAAGCTCATAACTGACTCTTAGAGCTCCCAACTGGCATCAATGATTGCCTCACGAGTCTTCGTCTACAATTTGCCAAGAAACAGCAAACTCCCTTGTCTGTTCCACACTCCCCTCCAGCCCCACCACACCCGGTACTTTTCCCTGCAACCACAGGAAGTGTTACACCTGCCCCCCCCACCTCCTCTCTCACCCCCATCCCAGGCCCCAAGAAGACTTTCCACATCAAGCAGATGTTCACCTGCACATCTGCTAATGTGGTATACTGCATCCACAGTACCCGTTGTGCCCTCCTCTACACCTCAAGTCGCACCCCCATTTCCTACCTACTAAACTCATCCCACCCCCTTGACCTGTCCATCCTCCCTGGACTGACCTATCTCCTCCCTACCTCCCCACCTACACTCACCTTTACTGGCTCCATCCCCGCCTCTTTGACTTGTCTATCTCCTCTCCACCTATCTTCTCCTCTATCCATCTTCTATCAGCCTCCCCCCTCTCCCTATTTATTTCAAAACCCCCTTCCCTTCCCCCATTTCTGATTAAGGGTCTAGGCCCAAAACATCGCCTTCCTGCTCCTGTGATGCTGCTTGGCCTGCTGTGTTCATCCAGCTCTACATTTTGGTATCTCGGATTCTCCAGCATCTGCAGTTCCTACTATCTCTGAGACAACAGTCACAACTGCCTATGTTCCATCCCTTGATGCCATAGATGAGTTCAAGGAGGGATGGACACCAAACTCAACAACATCCCTTAGGAAAATAAAACAATCATCCTTGGGAACTTCAACACCAGCCTTGGGGACTTCATCACCAGGTTTGGAAACAATGCCCAACTCTGGAAAAGCGCAATCAGGATAAAAGGAATCAGGAATTACAACACCAGCGGGATTCTCCTGCTTAGCAAATGTGCGAAACACCAGCTGGTCATCACCAACACACTGTTCTGGCAAAAGGACAAGTCAAGACTTCTTGGAGTCATCCACAATCAAAGGACTGGCTCATGATCAACTACGTCCTCATTCAACCTTGAGACCAAAAAAATGTCCTCATTACCAAAGCAATTACCAGTGCAGACAACTACTAGACAGATCATGCCTCATTACATGCCACCAGAAGCAACTGAAGATGAAAAAACAGTACAAAGAAAAGCTGAATGTTGAGCAGCTTCAAGAGTTAAGCAGACTTGCAAATATCTAACAATGTCTTTACCAAAATCTCCAAAGTGTTCATTTTAATGGGGTGGAGAAAACCTGGAATGAGTTGCAGATAGCAATCATCTCATGATGTGAAGAAACAATCAGCTACAAGACCAGGAAAACACCAAGTTATATGAGAATGGCTGCACCATCCAAGACATCATCAACAAGAAGAGGAAGGCTCTCCTCCATACCTGGCAAAACAACATTACCAGCGAGACAAAGAACAGAACCATCAGCAAAGTTCAAGTTGCAATGAGGAATGAGGGAAATCAAGAACCATTTGTGGGCTGAGAAAACAGCTCCCGTTCACCAGCATGACACTTCAAGTTTATTCAGTGCCACCAAGGAAATATATGAACCCAGCATCCTTAACCAAACTGTGTAGAGTAAAGATGGAACCCTTTTAGGAGACAGAGTAAACATAAACCAAGATACTGTCATTGATGAGGGCATATTTTAGGAAGTCCCCCAACTCCTCAAAGATAATCTTGAACTCCCATTCCTTGTGGCAGAAGCTAAAGCTGATATTAGATGTATTCAAGGTCGAACTTGAATGCAGAATACAGGGTTAATGGCAGAATTCTTGGCAGTGTGGAGGGACAGAGGGATCTTGGGGTCCACGTCACTAGATCCCTCAAAGTTGCCACCCAAGTTGATAGGGCTGTTAAGAAGGTATATGGTGTGTTGGCTTTCATTGGCGGGGGATTGAGTTTAAGAGCTGCGAGGTTGTGCTTCAGCTGTATAAAACCCTGGTTAGACCACATTTGGAATATTGAGTTCAGCTCTGATCGCCTCATTGTAGGAAGGATGTGGAAGCTTTAAAGAAGGTTCAGAGGAGATTTACCAGGATGCTGCCTGGACTGGAGGGCAAGTCTTATGAGGAAAGGTTGAGGGAGCTAGGGCTTTGCTTATTGAGAGGTGACTTGATAGAGGTGTACACGATGATGAGAGGCATAGATAGAGTGGATAGCTGGAGACGTTTCCCAGGGTGGAAATGAGTATCATGAGGGGCCATAATTTTAAAATGATTGAACATAGAACATTAACACAGTACAGGCCCTTCAGCCCTCGATGTTGCACCAACCTGTGAAACCAATCTGAAGACCATCTAACCTACACTATTCCGTTATCATCCATATGTTTATCCAACTACCATTTAAATGCCCTGAAAGTTGTCGAGTCTACTACTGTTGCAGGCAGGGCATTCCTTGCTACTCTGAGGAAAAAATCTACCTTTGACATCTGTCCGAGATCTAGGACAGATTCCAGGTCAAAAAGATCATTTCAAAATGATTGATTATTGGCTCTCAATCCAAATTCACCAATCAGAACATTTAATTGCTGAAATGGAACCATTCAACTGAGGAGGAGTTGATCAATTTCAAAAATACTCACTGGACAGAGAATGAATCTTCTTCATCTTATTCTCTTTTCCAGATTGACTTTGACAGAAAAGAGACTGCAATTAACAGCCCTGACAGAGGAAGCTGTAAAAATTCATAGCCACATGAAACTTGAGGAAAACACTTGTGGAGATTTTCACAATAACATGAGAATCCTGTCCCTTTAACAGTTACAAAACCTTAAATTGGAACTGGCAGCTGAGCAGGAAGGAGGTCTGAAGCAGAGACTTCTGAGGTTCACATTGTTTTTGTCAATCTTCAGGAGGTTTTACTTGGCATCACAAGCCAACACTGTCCCCATCATACACTCCCAGGACAGAGTCAGCACGGGATCAGATACAGAGTAAAGCTGCCTCTACACTGTCCCAATGACCTGTCTTAACCCCTGAATCTCAGAAGTGTCTCAGAGCCAGTCCCGAGAAGGAAGAGAGTTGAAATTCCGTGCTGACAGTGACCTTTGGAGGAACATATACAGGAGGTAGGTTCTTTACACAAGGAGTGGTGGGTACATGGAATGCGCTGCTGCTGGTGGTAGTGGAGTCAGATACATTAGGGACATTTAAGTGACTCTTGGATAGGCATATGGATGATAGTAAAATGTAGGTTGTGAGGGGTGGTTTGATCTTAGAGTAGGATAATAGGTCGGTCAAATATCATAGGCCGAAGGGCCTGTACTGTGCTGTACAGTCCTATGTTCATTAAAAATGGAAAATCTGTAGAAGTAGATAGGATTCAAGTAAAGGTTTTCAAACTTGGAGGAGTATAGCTTTCCCATTACCTCTGACTACTTTTCCTGAAAATCTGAGACAAAGAAGAAATCCCTGCCAATCTTGGGGATGCTACCATCATCACCATCTTCAAGAAAGGAAACAGTGGATTATGGAAACTACCAAGGAATTTTCCTACCCTCCCAGAAAGACCATCTCCCGAATCCTGTCTAGACTGTAGTCTCTGAGCAAATCTGACCAAATTGTGGAACTACGGACATGATCTTCAGACCCTGGCAAATCCAGAGAAATTCTTCAACATCCTCCATGACAAGATATTGGCGACAGGGTAATATGACAGAATCCTTTGACGTCAAAACAGGGATCAAGCAGAATTGTGTCGTCACTCACCAGTTTGAGGGACAGTCGTACTAATATCAGCATCCTTGAAGCAGCTAATAGCACCAGCACCTAGGCCGTGATAATCTGAATCCAACTCTGCTGGGCCAGCCACTTGTTGGTGATGCCTGAAGCAAATCATCTTCATCCAGCTCAACGAAGTCTCTTGAGTGAAAAGAGGACAAAGGAAATGTTTCAAAGATTCCCTGAAGGCTTCCATCAAGAAATGCAACATAGATGTCAAGGCATCGAAACTGACTTGGACCAAATTCCAGAAAGCAGGGACACAATTCTTCAATGATAATGGGAACTGCAGATGCTGGAGAATCCAAGATAACAAAGTGTCCCGAAACGTCAGCTTTTGTGCTCCTGAGATGCTGCTTGGCCTGCTGTGTTCATCCAGCTTCACACTTTGTTACACAATTCTTCAAAGTCATTTTTTGGCAAGAAGAAGTGTGGAAAAGGAACCAGAGAAAGGAATGCCAGGCTCATCAGCCAAGCAAGGACCCATAGAAGCCCATGACAAGTGACACAGAATATCCTAGGTGAATAATCATAGCCATTAGTGAGTGATTGACAACAATGATAAAAGATGACTCCAGTCTGTCCACTGTCCATGACAGTGGCTGGTTTAAAACCACCTCTGGGTGTTCTTGGTTGGAGGTAAACTTCTTTGTCGCTCAAATTGACAATATGCATTGAGACACTATGCTTTTCTCCCACAGTGATAAGGATGGCTCCCAGCAATCAGGACACTCAACCTCCAATCATCAACACTACCCTGACAGGGGGAATGCAGATTGATCAATCCCCAATCACCAATATGACCCTGTTACATGGAGTTCATGATATTCATGTGAGCAGTTGTGTTCTTTTCCAGGCAAATTCATGGTGTGAGTTGTCTATGTGGTCCACAATCTCCCAGTCTCTCAGCCCAAGTATGAAATAATTTCCCTGCAATGAGATAAATGAAAGAAGATTTGAGTATGATGGAATCAAGTGGGAGAACTGTTAGCGGTGATACAAGAGCAGGAGAGGTGACAAGGTGTCCCCAATGACTGAGTAGGAAACACGGAACAGGAAAACCCAATGGTTTGGGAGGATGATGGGTGAGAGATGGATGATGGACAGGACTCAGCAGTAATGAGAGCTGTAATCTATGAGCCTTGGTGAGAGGCCTGTGCAGTGGCAGAGTTAGGGTGAGTAGCAAAGAGGAGACAGTGGCACTTAGGCTTGTGGATACAGATTATTAATCTTCTTCCTACACTCCTCAGCACTTCTTTTAACCTGGGACACTGCAGTGACCAACTGCTGTGGTCAAGACTGGCTGAGTTTGGTGCTGTGGCCTCCTTTGCCAGTCAGCAGGAAAATGCATTATTCTCCCTCCATTACCCAGTCCACCAACCATCTCCAGGCCTCTGTCAGCAAAGCAGGTTGAAAGCTTCCTGTTCTGGACTATATTTTCAGTAATGCCAATCGAACAATTCAGAGTAAGGGACACTTCCTGCCTTGCAGGATTTGAAGTAGTGCACGTCTGGAATTTAATATGGCACATCGACTTGAACATTACAAAGTCCTAGCAGCGGTGACATGTCTGCCTCTCCTGCCACATAAATGTGTGAGATGGGTGCCAAAGAGTCATTTGCATAATTAATTAGATGAAATGTGAACGATTGCATGAGAAAGATCAGGAATGATCAGGGCAAACCAGATTTCATAAATCTCACCTGAAAAAAAATCACTTTACTAAAAAAACTTGAAAATTCACCTATGTCAGTTGGTACATGGCTGGGTGACTGGTTTGTAATCCAGTGACACTTACAGAATGGGTTCAATTCTTGCACTGGCTGAGGTTACTAAAAGGACTCTCCTTCTCAACTTGCCCCTCATCTAAGGTGTAGGGGTGACCATCAGGTTAATTTACCACCAGTCATTTCTCTCTCTCCCACACATGAGAGAGTAGCCCTATGGTCCAATAAGACCATGGTAATTTGACTTATGCCTTTGTGTGGAGGTTACGGCCAACTGCTGTTCCATCATCTTCCAGCTAGTGGCACTGTTTCATTATGCTGTACATCTTGTTCGTTGATGATTTTATATTAAAAAATGTTGTACATTTTGAATTGGTGAAGTTAGAGATCAGTGTTATTGAATTACCCAGCTCATCAATCCATTATGTACAACTAGAGTAAAATAGTTGGATACAAGACAAATGCACCTCCAAAGCATAAAACAAGCAGAGGTCTGAGACTGACAGGTCCCTGTATCTCAAACAGACATTAAAAGTCTTAAGCTTGGAATTGCAAATATCTTGTCATTTTTGTGGTATTGTAAAATGAGATTGTCAATTTAATTTGACCACGAGCATTACATCATGATTTTGCAAGCCGTGTTCTGACTGACTCACCACAAGTAAAAAAGTTTCCTGTATTCTTTGAGAACTGGATATGATGATAAGTTGACGAGTCAAAAAGACAGTGAGCTAATCAACTGTAACAGTTAACACCTGTCAGAGATATCTGGGTCTTCTTTCTGTGAAATGGCACTTAAGTGAACTGGAATAGTTTTAACAGTCATCATAACATCAAACGGGAGAAGGGCTGAAAAGCTTCAAAACATTGTACTTTAATCCATCCACAATTGGAGACAATAGCTCAGCCAACCAATTTTGTATCAAATATAAACAGCTTGCATCATTTCAAGAAGGTGGCATTGACAGATTGACAACTGACTTGTGATATCTGGAATGTGATAAACAAACCAGTAATCCTTAAACTTTATAAACCAAAATGAATAGGCAGATAAGATGCCTACATACACAACTAGAAACAAATATAGAGATTTGTTTCATAAGGTAACAGAAAAGGATGTCTCCTGAGTAGTAGATGTAGACATATGGACAGATAGAAATTTGTATTGGGTAATATTTATGAGGCAATGTAATTGTACAGTCGATAATCTCGGTGATTAAGGTCATTTGCATCAAAATTCAACTTATCGCTAAATATCACGTGCCACTCTTAGTTGTCTCAAGTAAATTTTTAAGAAAAAATATAATATTTATAAAATTTGAAAAATATATTACGGAACATTTCAACTTCAATATTTCGGAATTTGGAATTAATTTATGTTCCATTCTTAGATCCTCAATATGATTGATTACAGCTGTCTTAATTATTTTTATCATTCATTCATGGGGTGTGATAGCACTGGCCAGTTTTAATATTTACAGTATTCATGTAAGGTTACAGATTGAGGGTAAAACATTTCACATTGAAAGTTATGGAAAATGATATATAAATAAGTTTTTCTCAATACACTGTGCTCCAGTCTGAGGTGCCTCAATACGATTTCAATAGTCTTGATATTCACAAAGTATATTCTGTATAAGACACACAGCTTGAGGGAGTTCTACAGTTTGCATTCCTGCAGTGTAATATGGCTAAAAGGCCTTAGACACCAATCTTTCCCCAATGCACCCCTTCAGCTGTTGCCCCAAATTTTAGTATCCCTCAGTATGCAGTCCTGGACCATTGAATGTGTTAGTTCAGTTCAGGATAAGTCTGTACATGAGAAGGTTTTGGACAAACCAAGGAAAGTCTTATACTGAGTTGATGGTCTGCCAGGTGGCGTTTATATATGATTTGGTGTGCATACCTTCCCATACAAACTTCCCATAGAGCAGATTCCTGCATGGGAGCTGCTCAGGATGGATGTTGACAAATATCACCATATCTCTTTCTAGACCTTTTTCAAAGGCACATTCCACAAGGAGGTCGACTCATAGAGGGCAGTGTGCAGAGACAGGGGAAGACTGCAGGCATTTATGATCTGATAGCAAGAGCCTTTCCCACTGCCAGCCAAACTAAGTCTCTGTGCCCGTTTATAAAGTTATGGTGATGAAGCGTTCTTTCAAATAACTTTGACAGTCTGCTTGGGAGCCATCCAAAAATATCGATCTTCTTCTTTTCCTGCAGGTCCTCTGTGCTAACCACTGCTTGATGGACTTGCGGCCAAAGGTGTTTTCTTCTGCACTGTGTTGTCAATGAGGGACAGATGGTACGGCACCATCCAAACCCGCCCTTCACAACTAAGGGAACAGACAGAATGTCAGCATGCAGATTCATTTGGTACTTATGTAGTGAAGATCTAAGCAGCTCGATGTAGCATCACCAAAGATGACCATCAGGATGAGGGTAAATGTGTACATTTTTTGCCTCCATCTCAAGTTTTGTACATCATGGCTAAATGAACATGGACCTCCAGGTAGAGCAGAAGATAACTGGAGTAAGGAATGGGCCAGACCTGCACACAATGTGTACATCAACACTGAGAGCACCTTTCACCTGACGATTGCATTCTTACTTGTAAAAGAGAGGAAGGATCCCTGTCATAACCTCAGTTTTTGTTTGATCTTGGCTACCTGTTCTTTCAAGATTTTAGTGCACAGTCTGGGAACTATATTCCCAGCACCTTCAGGTAATCTGACATGACATTGAAGGGCATAAAGAATTAGTCAGCCCAATTTCCAAAGAATTTTATCTTATTCTTGCTATGAATTTATTTGGTGAGGTCTGTTCAAACAGATCCAAAGAGAGATCTTATGGCACTGCACTTGAATGCCACAAACTTTGGCCACACAGTCAAAGCAATTCCTCAGGTAGATTTTCACTACTTTTCTTTCAAGGACTTCGCTGATTCTTCACATGCAGCAGGTTTTATATGAACAGGTTTTGCCTGTATCGACCATGGTGCACTTCTTTCAAGAACCTTCTCAACTATAAGCTCCAGTAAGTTGTGGTAGAACAGATGTACTAGAAATGTCCTTTCCATTGTCTGTTATGGCCAATTCTGTGTTTTCAATCACTCATGAGCTAAAGCAGTGGCCATAGAAACAGTTTTAGACATGCTTTCTGACCATTTGGAAATTGAGCTTTCCAACGTGGCTTGCTGACTGTCTCTCCCCTTGCCAGCTCTTCTCTTCCTTGCTTTTCTGTTTGCAAAGTGGCCTCCTTATTTTAAATTTCTTCCTGTTGATTCTGGTTCCAGCTGAAATGTCATAAGATTTTTATTATTCAACAATATGAATTATTGCTAATTTTTTAAAAAATTGTGGAAGCTTTTGTCTTGCATTCATTAGGACAAACAGAAAACACACAATTTCAAACAATCATAAGGATTTATGATTCCGAAGAAAAGATTTTTGATTGTTAAGCAAGTTGACTATTGCTTGGCCAAGGTATTGGCAAGGAGAAAGCAACAGGGAACTATAGGATCACAAAGCTTTCAAATAATTAGAAGGAAAATGCTGCGCAAATGGATATGTGTTGCTTCTATCAAGGGTAATTTATCATGTTAATAAAATGTGAGGCTGGATGAACACAGCAGGCCAAGCAGCATCCCAGGAGCACAAAAGCTGACGTTTCGGGCCTAGACCCTTCATCAGAGAGGGGGATGGGGGGAGGGAACTGGAATAAATAGGGAGAGAGGGGGAGGCGGACCGAAGATGGAGAGCAAAGAAGATAGGTGGAGAGGGTGTAGGTGGGGAGGTAGGGAGGGGATAGGTCAGTCCAGGGAAGACGGACAGGTCAAGGAGGTGGGATGAGGTTAGTAGGTAGCTGGGGGTGCGGCTGGGGGTGGGAGGAAGGGATGGGTGAGAGGAAGAACCGGTTAGGGAGGCAGAGACAGGTTGGACTGGTTTTGGGATGCAGTGGGTGGGGGGGAAGAGCTGGGCTGGTTGTGTGGTGCAGTGGGGGGAGGGGATGAACTGGGCTGGTTTAGGGATGCAGTGGGGGAAGGGGAGATTTTGAAACTGGTGAAGTCCACATTGATACCATATGGCTGCAGGGTTCCCAGGCGGAATATGAGTTGCTGTTCCTGCAACCTTCGGGTGGCATCATTGTGGCAGTGCAGGAGGCCCATGATGGACATGTCATCAAGAGAATGGGAGGGGGAGTGGAAATGGTTTGCGACTGGGAGGTGCAGTTGTTTGTTGCGAACTGAGCGGAGGTGTTCTGCAAAGCGGTCCCCAAGCCTCCGCTTGGTTTCCCCAATGTAGAGAAAGCCGCACCGGGTACAGTGGATGCAGTATACCACATTGGCAGATGTGCAGGTGAACCTCTGCTTAATGTGGAATGTCATCTTGGGGCCTGGGATGGGGGTGAGGGAGGAGGTGTGGGGACAAGTGTAGCATTTCCTGCGGTTGCAGGAACAGCAACTCATATTCCGCCCACAATGATGCCACCCGAAGGTTGCAGGAACAGCAACTCATATTCCGCCTGGGAACCCTGCAGCCATATGGTATCAATGTGGACTTCACCAGTTTCAAAATCTCCCCTTCCCCCACTGCATCCCTAAACCAGCCCAGTTCATCCCCTCCCCCCACTGCACCACACAACCAGCCCAGCTCTTCCCCCCCACCCACTGCATCCCAAAACCAGTCCAACCTGTCTCTGCCTCCCTAACCGGTTCTTCCTCTCACCCATCCCTTCCTCCCACCCCCAGCCGCACCCCCAGCTACCTACTAACCTCATCCCACCTCCTTGACCTGTCCGTCTTCCCTGGACTGACCTATCCCCTCCCTACCTCCCCACCTACACCCTCTCCACCTATCTTCTTTGCTCTCCATCTTCGGTCCGCCTCCCCCTCTCTCCCTATTTATTCCAGTTCCCTCCCCCCATCCCCCTCTCTGATGAAGGGTCTAGGCCCGAAACGTCAGCTTTTGTGCTCCTGGGATGCTGCTTGGCCTGCTGTGTTCATCCAGCCTCACATTTTATTATCTTGGAATCTCCAGCATCTGCAGTTCCCATTATCTCTAATTTATCATGTTGTTGAGTTCAAGATCGCAACAGATTTTCTTAAATTAGTTGTTAGTTTCATTATTAACACAGTTGGGATAATTCAAATAGTGGCCAGTTGGAAATCCTATCCAATTGTAGACATTTTGTAAGATCTACTTCAGAAACCAAAGGAGCTGTTAGGCTGCTGTACTGTCCTTGGTCTGTATGTCTCTCCATGGCACTTCAACCCCAGCCCCTGTAAGAATGAGGCTAGATGATGTATCACTGAGGCTGGGTAAGTGGGCGGGGTTGATCTTGTGTGTCAGGATTATCAGATGACATTTCTCCAGACAACTTGTTTTGTCTCTGCTACCTGTTTTCCACACCCAAGCCTAGGGCATCACCCCACTGCCCCCAACCCCTGCTCCACCTCCATCTCTTCCTCTTCATTGATTCTATCCCTATTCACCATATTCATGAGCTTTTGCTAACAATAGATTGCTGTCTGGCTGCTTTCCCAACATCAAAGACTTTCATCGACCACAACACTAAACAACTCTGCCGCAGCAACCTCTACTAGACATGTCAGATCTCCAACACAAACACTACTATCACACATGAGAATGCCACCCACCACATGCACAGGAGATACTCGTGAGTCAGCCGACATTGTCTTTCTCGTACTCTGCAGGCAAGGATGCCCCAAGACATGGTATATTGGCGAAACCATGCAGACGCTATGACAATGGATGAATGGACGCTGTGCAACAATTGCCCAACAGGGATGTTTCATCCCATTGGGTAGCACTTCAGTGGTCAAAGTCTTTGGGTAAACGTCTTCCAAGGTGGATTTTTGGGATGCACAACAAAACAGAGTCGCTGAGCAGAAGCTGATAGCTAAGTTCAGTCCCCATGAGGACAGCCACAACTGAGATTTTGGGTTCATGCCGCACTACAGGTGACCCCATCACACTGTACACTCTCTGTCACACACACACTCTCGCACAGACCCTCTCTTATAAATACAAAGTCTGTCAAGCGTGCGCATGCGCACACATACACACACACACACACACACACACACACACACACAGAGTCTCTCCCACACCACTCTCATGCACACACACATTCTCCCTCTCCCCCTCACATACAGACACTGACTCTCCCTCCCCGTCACACACAAAATCACCCTCCCTCCCCATCTCACTCAAATAGACACTTGCTCCCTCCCCCTCACACACACTCATTCTCTCCCCTTCACACATACACTCGTTCTCTCCCCCTCACACTCACATTTGTTCTCTCCCCCTCTCACACACACTCGTCCTCTCCCCCTAAAACACAGACACACACACACTCGTTCTCTCCCCCTCTCGTACACACACTCGTTCTCGCCCCACACACACACACACACACACACTCGTTCTCTCCCATTCACCCGCACACACACACAGACTTGTTCTCTCCCCCTCACACAGACACACACATTCTCTCCCCCTCACACATACGCACACACTTGCTCTCTCCACTCACACACACACACTCACATTCTCTCCACTCTCTCACACACACACACAAACACACATTCTCTCCACTCACACACACACACTCATTCTCTCCACTCACACACACACACACACACTCATTCTCTCCACTCACACACAAATACACACACACACACACACACACACGCTCGTTCTCTCCCACTCACACAGACACACACATTCTCTCCCCCTCTCACACACACGCACACAAACACACACACACACACACACACTTGCTTCCTCCCCCTCACACACACATTTGTTCCCTCCCCCACACACACACACACACACACACACACACGTTCCCTCTCCCTCACATACACACACAGATACTCATTCCCTCCCCCTCACACACACACTCATTCCCGCACACACACACACACACACACACACACACACACACATTTGTTCTGTCCCCCTCATATACACACACACTTGTTTCTTCCCCTCAAACACACACACTCGTTCTCTTCCCCCCCCCCCACACATGTTCTCTTCCCCCCCTCACACACACTTGTTCTCTTCCCCCTCACACAGACACACACTCGTTCTCTCCCACTCTCACACACACACTTGTTCTCTCCCCCTCTCTCTCACTCGCACACACATACACATACACACACTCTTTCTTCCCTCCACTCCATCTCTCTCTTTCCTCCCCCCTCTCTGACACACATACACAAATCTATGGATGAATTTGTATATGCAGATACATTCTGTTTTGTTCAAAAAGAACACAATTTATAGACAGTCAGTCAATGTCGGGTTTTATGAATTCCTACTGTAGAAATACAAGGAGTCTGACTCCAGACCAAAACACAAACAGATTCTAAACAAGGCCTCGCACCTAAAATGCATTGTCTGACTTAAAATGTCTCCTGTTCTTTACACTTATAACCTCTTTAGTTCTCTCAGGGCAGTGACTTGAAAGGAATTCAGGGATTTACATATTCTTATTAATCAATTAAAACCTTCTAACTGATTAAAAATTTAACAGCATCTTAGGTTTATTTAATATATCCTCATCAGTGGTGTGACCCTTTGATCTCTTACTTATAAATTCTGTGCTTGATACTACTTCTTTTACTAAAACCTGAAGAAGGGGCGAAGCTCTGAAAGCTTGTGTTTTCAAATATGCCTGTTGGACTATACACCTGTTGTGTGATTTCTGACTGAGCTGTATATCCCACTTTTTGGCTGTTTGAATCAATAAGAAGGAAAAATAAGTTGAAACTGGATTAAAATCACAAATATATCTAACTGGTATAACCAGTATGTACTGGAAAAAAACAGAAAAAATGGAAAATCAAACCAGAAATAATTTTGTACCAGATTTGTATACCTCCATGGAATATAAGATTGGCCTTATCAACATTTGCTCACTTTGCAAGGTGATGCAGAGAAAGTGCACATCAAAGCTATCTTGTGGGAGAATGCCTATCCTAATCAGACCAATATTCACGATGTATTGGGTAACAACTGGGCAATCACTTTCAGATTCCAAAATGCCCAGTTTACCTCAAATTACTCTAGAAAAGTAAGGTTCCTGAAAAATTTGAACAGCTTAAGCAAATCTTTCTCTATTGTTATCATACAGTGGCAATGTGAGTAGTATTTCCCACTAACAGTTATCAGGCCAAAACAATGCTTTATTTTCCACATAATTAGCAATGACAAGTGAAGATAATCAGTGAGCTTACTAGAATATACAACAGTACAGCACAGGAACAGACCCTTTGGACCATCATGTCTGCACCAACCGTAATGCCATCTATTCCTGGATTGTTAATGTGTCTGTCTAAATGCCTCTTAAATGATGCTATTGTATCTGCTTCTACCACTTGTTCCAGTAGCATGTTCCAAGCATTTACCACTTTCTGTGTAAAAGAAATTCCTTCATATCTTCTTTAAGCTTCCCCCTTTCAACTTAAACCAATGCCCCTAGTATTTGACATTTCCACCCTGAGGAAAAAACCCTGACTATCCACCTTATACGTACCTCTCATAATTTTATATACTTCTATCCGGTCACTCCCTCAGCCTCTAATGCGCTAGCAAAAATAATCCAAGTTGTCTAACCTCTCCTTATGGTCAAAATACGCCAATTCAGGCAATATCCTGGTAAATAAAATGTGAGGCTGGATGAACACAGCAGGCCCAGCAGCATCTCAGGTAAACCTCTTTTGCACTTTCTCCAAAGCCTCCAAATCCATCTTATAGGGTGGTGACTAAAAAAAATTCCAAATGTGGCCTAAGTGAAGTTTTATACAACCATAAGATGACTTGCCACCTTTATAATCAATGCCCTAACCACTGAAGGCAAGTGTGCTGTACATCTTTACCATGTTGTTCACTTGTGTTGTTGCTTTCAGAGAGCTATGGACTTGTACCCAAGGTACCTCTGTACATCAATGCTCCATTTACTGTGTTGCCTGTGAAATATGTTACACAGATACCTCAAACAGTTTGTTACTCATAAAATGTGTTGACTCGGGCACTGATACTGTATGAGACAAACAATGGACTATAATTCAAATGTAGTTTAATTAAAACACTCGCAATTTAAAGAAGTAACTCCTGAACAATAAATTCAGTTAAAATTTCCCCAAACTAGTTTGATTGCCTGAAAAGTACATACATTACCCTGCTCTGGTGAACTTTATGGGGTATGTTGGATTAAATTCACTGAGCTTTGTTGATGGGTACAGTCAGAGTCTTCTTGGTACAAAGGTGGACCTTGCAAGGAGTCTTTGCCGGTGAGTTGTCACTGATGTAGCTCATTTACGATATGTTCAAACCTTGTACGATTTTTGAGTTATACGAAAGCGCAGAGGGCCTATAGTTCCCACTGCATTCTCCATGCAATGCTTCAGCCTATCAGAGCTAATTTCTGAAGTAATCACTGCCCTTTCGTCTTTGCTCTAAATTGCCTCACTTTTCAAATGTCCTGCACTATCAAGCATTGTTATTCAAAAATTATAATTTATACCCTTATAAGTGATATAAACTCATAAGTACTTTTGAAACATTTTAAATAATTACAGATGGTGTAAATATTTTCAAGTAATCACACATGTTCCTTATTTTAGAGCTTGTGGGGCATGACGGTCATTATAAAATCATAATAAAATAGATAGGGTTACTGTGTCAATAGGTGTCTTTTGCCTAAAGTGGGGGATTTTGAGACCACAAGGTACTTTTTTAAGGTGAAAATAGAGAGATTTTAAAAAAGATATGAGGGATTTTTTTTTACTCAGAATATGTGGAATGACATTCTACGTAGCTATGGAGAAGGAGAGGATTAGGCAAAATGGGAGGATATTTAATTGGGGAAGAGGAAACTATGACGCGATTAGACACAAGTTAGGAAGCATGGACTGGGAGCAATTGTTCCATGGTAAGGGAACTATAGACATGTGGAGACTGTTTAAGGAACAGTTGTTGCGAGTGATGAGTAAATATGTCCCTCTGAGATAGGCAAGAAGGGGTAAGATAAAGGAACCTTGGATGACGAGAGCGGTGGAGCTTCTTGTGAAAAGGAAGAAGGTAGCTTACATAAGGTGGAGGAAGCTAGGGTCAAGTTCAGCTAGAGAGGATTACTCGCAGGCAAGGAAGGAGCTCAAAAAAAGGTCTGAGGAGAGCCAGGAGGGGGCACGAGAAAGGCTTGGCAGAACGGATTAGGGAGAACACAAAGGCATCTTACACTTATGTGAGGAATAAGAGAATGGTCAAAGAAAGAGTAGGGCCGATCAGGGATAGCATAGGGAACTTGTGTGTGGAGTCTGAGGAGGTAGGGGAAGCCCTTAATGAGTTTTTTGCTTCTGTCTTTACGAAAGAAACAAACTTTGTAGTGAATGAAACCTTTGAAGAGCAGGTGTGCATGCTGGAATGGATAGAGATAGAGGAAGCTGATGTGCTGAAAATTTTGTCAAACATTAAGATTGACAAGTCGCTAGGCCCGGACCAGATTTGTCCTCGGCTGCTTTGGGAAGCGAGAAATGAAATTGCTTCGCCACTTGTGAAGATCTTTGCATCCTCGCTCTCCACTGGAGTCGTACCTGAGGACTGGAGAGAGGCAAATGTAATTCCTCTCTTTAAGAAAGGAAATAGGGAAATCCCCGGCAATTACAGACCAGTAAGTCTCACGTCTGTCGTCTGCAAGGTGTTAGAAAGGATTCTGAGGGATAGGATTTATGACCATCTGGAGGAGCATGGCTTGATCAAATACAGTCAACACGGCTTTGTGAGGGGTAGGTCATGCCTCACAAACCTTATCGAGTTTTTTGAGGATGTGACTAGAAAAGTTGACGAGGGTCGAGCTGTGGATGTGCTGTATATGGACTTCAGTAAGGCATTTGATGAGGTTCCCCATGGTAGGCTCATTCAGAAGATCAGGAGGAATGGGATACAGGGGAACTTAGCTGCTTGAATACAGAATTGGCTGGCCAACAGAAGACAGCGAGTGGTAGTAGAAGGAAAATATTCTGCCTGGAAGTCAGTGGTGAGTGGTGTTCCACAGGGCTCTGTCCTTGGGCCTCTACTGTTTGTAATTTTTATTAATGACTTGGATGAGGGGATTGAAGGATGGGTCAGCAAGTTTGCAGACGACACAAAGGTCGGAGGTGTCGTTGACAGTATAGAGGGCTGTTGTAGGCTGCAGCGGGACATTGACAGGATGCAGAGATGGGCTGAGAGGTGGCAGGTGGAGTTCAACCTGGATAAATGCGAGGTGATGCATTTTGGAAGGTCGAATTTGAAAGCTGAGTACAGGATTAAGAATAGGATTCTTGGCAGTGTGGAGGAACAGAGGGATCTTGGTGTGCAGATACATAGATCCCTTAAAATGGCCACCCAAGTGGACAGGGTTGTTAAGAAAGCATATGGTGTTTTGGCTTTCATTAACAGGGGGATTGAGTTTAAGAGTGGTGAGATCTTGTTGCAGCTCTATAAAGCTTTGGTTAGACCGCACTTGGAATACTGCGTCCAGTTCTGGTCGCCGTATTATAGGAAAGATGTGGATGCTTTGGAGAGGGTTCAGAGGAGGTTTACCAGGATGCTGCCTGGACTGGAGGGCTTATCTTATGAAGAGAGGTTGACTGAGCTTGGTCTCTTTTCATTGGAGAAAAGGAGGAGGAGAGGGGACTTAATTGAGGTATACAAGATAATGAGAGGCATAGATAGAGTTGATAGCCAGAGACTATTTCCCAGGGCAGAAATGGCTAGCACGAGGGGTCATAGTTTTAAGCTGGTTGGTGGAAAGTATAGAGGGGATGTCAGAGGTGGGTTCTTTACACAGAGAGTTGTGAGAGCATGGAATGCGTTGCCAGCAGCAGTTGTGGAAGCAAGGTCATTGGGGTCATTTAAGAGACTGCTGGACATGCATATGGTCACAGAAATTTGAGGGTGCATACATGAGGATCAATGGTCGGCACAACATTGTGGGCTGAAAGGCCTGTTCTGTGCTGTACTGTTCTATGTTCTATGTTCTATGAACTTTCTGAGGAAGTAAAGGATGCAGGCACAGTTACAACTTTTAAAAGACATTTAGAGAAGTACATGTATAGGGAAGGTTTGGAGGGATAAGGGCCAGGAACAGGCAGTTGGGACTAGATTAGTTTGGGATTATGTTCAGCGTGGCAGTCCAGAGACATGCAGGTTAGGTGGATTGGCCATGCTAAATTGCCTATAGTGTCTGGGAATGTGTACTTTATGTGGATTAGCCATGGGAGATGTGTGGTTGCAGGGATGGGTGAGTTTGGGTGGGATGCTCTTTGGAGAGTCATGTGAACTTGTTGGGCCGAATAGCCTTTTTCCATACTGCAGGAATCCAATGACGGATTCTATGAACTATCAATGGTTGGACTGTAGGTTCTATTTCTGTGCTGTAAGACGCTATGACTCTATGTTGATTGGATAGCGCACAGATGTTCAGTTGCAGTTGGTGGCTCGATTGAATGATCTGACAGTGACCAGTTAAATGCTCCCACAAATTTGGCTGAGTTAGGTGGTCTAGGTTACTGGGTTAAAAACATATGAACATACAAAATAGAAGCAGAATTAGGTCATTCAGCCCCTTGAGCTTGCTCCACCATTCAATAAGATCATTGATGATTTGTTTCTACCCCAGTAAGTTTTGATTCTCTCAACAAACAAAATTCTATTTCCCTTTGCCTTAAAATCTTCCAATCTTCTGAGATGGAGTTCCAAAGCCCAGAAAATAAATCTCCTAAACTAGGTCTTAATAGGTCACCCCTAATTTGAAAACTGTGTCCCCTAGTTCTGAGGTCATTCTCAAGAAGAAAATCCTGTCCACCTTGTTACGATCTTTCAGGATCAAATATACTTCAGTCTTCACTCTTTTAAACTTCAGTTGAAGCAGTCTGACCAACGTATCCTCATAAAACAATCTGCTTAGTCCAGGTATCACCTAATAAACTTCCTCTAAACCACCTCCAATGTATTTTCATCCTTGACAAAGGAAATCAAAATTGCATTCCAGTATTTAAGATGTGATCTCATTAGTGTTCTGCTTTACTGAAATATAATATTCTCATCTTTATGTTCAATTCCTCCTGTAATAAGCAAAGGACCCAATTAGTCTTTGGTTATGTGCCATACCTGCATAGCAAAGTTTTGTTCTCATGCAGTAGAACACCTAGACCCTTGTGTAAGCCTAAATTCTGCAGTCATTCTCTAGGTAAGAAATACTTTCCTTTTTCTTCTTTCCTAACAGTTAATGATTTCACATTTTCCCACATTATACTCCATCTGCTGGATATTTTGCTCCTTTGCTCCATAATCATCTAAAAACTTGTTAGGTCTTTTACAGGGATAGTAGGAACGGCAGATGCTGGAGAATCTGAGATAACAAGGTGTAGAGCTGGATGAACACAGCAGGGTCGAGGCCCAAAACTTCAGCTTTCCTGCTCCTCTGATGCTGCTTGGCCTCCTGTGTTCATCCAGCTCTTCAACTTGTTCTGTCAGGTCTTTTACAGAACTTACTTTCCTATCTGTTTTGCAAATGGTTGAGGGTCCAGCACAGACCCCTGTGTCACATGGCCATGCCAAACAAAAGGGCCCTGTAGTGTCCAGAGATGTGCAAGTTTGCTGTGTTAGCCATGGTAAAAACCCCATTCTGGGATATGGGGATGGGTTTGGGCAGGGGAGAGGTCTGGATGAGATGTTCTTTAGTGAGTGAGTGCTGACTTGATGGGCCAAATAGCCTCTTTCTGCACTGTAGGGATTCAATTATTCTACTCTGTGACAATGGGGCAACTTTTTCACACATAGTTCCATACACACGCCACCCTATCTGCCACAGGAAATGGTGGAGGCAGGTACATTACAACATTTAAAAGACATCTGGATGTGTAGATGAATAAGATGGGATTCGAGGGATACGGGTCAAATGCTGGCACATAGGACTAGATTAATTTAGATATGTGGTCAGCATGGATGAGTTGGACCAAAGGGACTGTTTCCATGCTGTTCATCTCTATGACCTATATGCATACTTTCCATTCTCCGCCAGCCAACCAATCTTCTACGTCCAAACGTGTTACCTTTATACCATAATTTTTTTTATTTTATTGGGTCGAATTCAGTGGTTCTGGGTGGGATTTCCCAGATTAATGCGTTAGGTTGGGCGATCCCAGCTGGTGGGTGAGGTTGGAGTTGTGTGATCCTGGAAGTTGGATCCAGTTGGAGTTGGATTGGATTGGATGGACTCCGGGAGTTTGGGCTGTGTGTTTCTCGGTTGTGGCTGAGACTTTCCTGGAGTACACTGTAGGGCTGGGCATCAGGGAGGCGGATCCCTTTCAGCTGGGGAGGCGGTGACTGTGTCCCGGACCGGACTGTGCCGGTGCTGCATACCGAGAGGTTGTTCCTGACCATGTACACCATTACCCGGGGACCCAGTAGGCTGGCTACACAGCGGAGGACGGGTAGGAGGCAGCGCCGCGCAGCGCCCCACTCGGCCCAGCGCACACTTTTGGCTCCTTCTCACACTCTCTCTCTCTCTCTAACGCAGGTCCATCCCAGCAGATCGAAGCCAAGTCCGGTTGTGACCTCAAGCTGAAACCGGTGGGGAGGTAAGTTGAGGAGTTCGGGTGGGGACTCGGGCAGGCGGTGTCTGGCAGTCCAGCTCTGTGACCTTGCGGTGAAGGTGACATTTAGGCTGGGGAGCTCGCCACAGGAGCCGGCCTTATCTTCTCGCTCTGTCCCGTAGAGATCATTGACCGACACAGATTAGGTAGCGCTCTGGGTTTGTGTTACAATCTGGGACAGAGTACTCTCTGTGTGTTACAATGTAGCACTGTGCTCAATGTGTAGTACTCTGTGGGGCTGTGTGTTATAATGTGGGCCACTGTGTTTGGTGTGGCTTATATAACATAGGAGGGTGTCTGTTGCATAATATTCGAGCGGTATCTCTTGTACAATATAGGAGCATGTGCTCGTGTGTTATAAGGTGGAGCAGTATTCTGTGGGACAGTGTGTTGTAATGTAAGTCACTGTGCTCAAGTGTATGTTGCATGGTGCAGGATAAAAGACAACCCACACTCAGCACACTGCCACCTGATGCTGTGCACATAAGCCAGTATTCTGCTCCACAATTTACAACACACAACCAGTACAATGTAGAGCAGTATGTTGCATGTGAGCACTGCATTATATGGGACAATGTGTTGGTTGGGTGTGTATTGTGGGACAATACTTTATGTGTATTGTGTTAAATTACGTGGAGCTGTGTGTTCTGTGTATTTTAACATTTAGACCAAGGTACTGTGTCAGTGTGTTATTAAAATGTGGAATTGTATTTTTGGTGCAAGTGCTTAACATGCAACAGTATGATTGTTATGTGTTGCTTACCATGGATTAGTGTAATCGTAGTGTGTAGAGCCCTATGCTGCATGTCTGTATAATGTGGAGCAGTGTGCCTGGTGTGTGTAGTGTGGAATAGCATGCGTTGTATAATGTGAATAATTTGACCTTCATGATTGGTTTTGCTCGTAGGCAAACACTTACTAGTGAATAGAGGATTGCAACATGTTACTGCACAGTGTATGCTTCAACTGAGAGAACAAGAACGGGGTAAAGACCAAGCTAGCTACCCAATTGTGGAGTAGGAACAAACTGCAGGTTTTTGACTTTGAGCCCAATATGAAAATACGATATCCTATTTCCCAAGGCTGTTATAACATTTAAAGTACTTCACAACTTTATCTTTTCAGTTGTGTCCTTATCATTGAACTGCTTGTCGGTGATAAAGAATTACTCAACACTTAAGATTTCCTGACTCGGGACATTGACAACTGCATGCCATTATGTGTCCTTTACCTTTTACCCACATACTGGTTATGTTGGTCTTTTTAGTTTTTAATGAATTCCAGTTTCGATGATGGCTGAATAACACTTATAGACCATGAAATATCACCCTTAATCCAACATTTCCATGGCCATACTGTTGGAGGTCTTGTGCCCGTTATGATATTTGAAGTGGAAAACTTTGCTGACTCTGGAAGTCTGCTTGTCTACTGTCAGCTGTACTCTACTCATATAAAGACCCCTATTGATCTGTTTCAGATTCAGGCTCTTGATCTCGGCAGCAGTACCTCACATTACTAACATGGTCAAGTGAGGATACCTCTGTGTTGCTCGTGGATATAACTGCCTGTAGTCTGTATTCAGGTCAAGCAGACAGCAGCTGTTAGTTTGCCAGGGTTAAGGTTTGGGTTTCACTGATAGATATGTGCTGAATAGAGACAGATTTAATGTTTTCCTAAAAGTAAACCAAGATGTTGAGCAATTACCACCCATTTCTGTCAAACCATAGGAGTGTGTGCGAGAGAAAGGGTATTTTTTATTGTGTTTGTATTCTTCAAAAAAATTATATTTTCTAAATGAGAGATAATAGGAACTGCAGATGCTGGAGAATCCGAGATAACAAGGTGTAGACCTGGATGAACACAGCAGGCCAAGCAGCATCTTATGAGCAGAAATTAGGAGCAGTTATTTTCTAAATAACCTGTTTAGAGATGTTATTACATGTTTCTGGTAGGACTTGAATCTGGGTTTTGCTTTATGTTATTCAGAGCCCCCTTATGTTTGGTCTGTCTGCTAGGCATCTCCTTGCTGTTTTAAAGAACGCAACACAAAAGTACCAGAATGACTGAAGGGGCCTGTGTACATCTGAAACATAGACCAAAGGTTAGGGGATATTTGTTGAATGGACTTTTATCTGAAAGACAATCTAACTGTTAACTTCGTGCCTGTCAGTATTCTAAAGTTTTGTTCCAGCTTTTAGTTTGTTTTCCTTTAGTGTGCAATTTCAGAAGGTTTGACGCCAAGTCCAGTAAAGCTAGTGTCCTGATTCAGACCACAACTCCTTTTCTTCTCTTCAATTCCCTGCAAAGTTTCAGCCCTCCTTCCTTATTGGGTCAGTACATCTCCTTCCTAGAGTCAGAGTCATATAAAACACAAACATCCCCTTCAACCCAACTTGTCTGTGCTGTCAGGATTTCATAGATGTCCTGATGGAGAAATTACCTGTATTTCCTTGGTAATCCACAGGGTAGATTTACTATGGAATTTCACTTTGTTCTGCCAGTAAAGGATCTGCATTCCTGGAGAGAGGTTAACTTGGCGTTTACAGTGGTGTCTGTCACAGCTGCCTTGGGTCTTTTTCAAGCAGCGTCATTCCTTTTTCCTACAGCTGAGGAGAGGCTGAGGAGAATTCCTATTTTGGGGTGCACTGATGTCCCAAGTTGGGGCCACAAAGGAAGGAGGGTAACTGTGCATGCATTCCTAACTTAAATATTCCAGAAGGCCTGAACTGCTGAGAGCATAGAGGTACCGCACAAGAACAGGCCCTTCAGCCCACCATGTCTGCACTGACCATGATGCCATTCTAAACTAATTCCATCCCCCTCCCCTGCCCAGTATTTGTTATTTCCACAATGGGAAAAACATTTCCAACTATCCACCCTATCCAAGTGTCTCATTATTTTAGCTACTTCTATCAGATTGCCCCCCAGGTTTTAACACTTCAGCAAAAACAGGTTTGTCCAACCTCTGTTTAGAGCTAATTCACTCCAATCCGGTCAACATCCTGGGAAACCTCTTTTGTACCCAGCCCAAAGTCTCCACATCCTTCCAATTAGTGTGCTGACCAAGACTGCACACAATACTCCAAATGTGGTCAAAGATTTTATACAGCTGCTACAGGATTTGTCAACTTTTATGCTCAATACCCTGACCGTTGAGGGCAAGTAACTTGCACACCTTTTTTTTTGTATCACCTTATCCACTTGTGTTGTCACTTTTGGGGAGCTATGGACTCGCATCCCAAGATTCCTCTGTATATCAGTGCTCTTAAAGGTCCTGCCATTTACATGCTTTCCTCTTGCATTTGAATAGCTGCTCACAATTGGTTAAAAAGTGACATATTTTGGTAGGAACAAGAAGAAGTACTGATCCCATTTTAACTCTTGAAAATTAACATGGTCCCAAATGCAAATGAAAACAAAAGCTTTGTTTGACAGTGTTGTTTGAAATGGATAAAATTGTAAACTTATTTCCCTCACCTCTCTGCACGTTACTTTAATTCTATTGATTGTAACAGGTAAAATCAAAAGGTTTACATAAATGTATGATATTTCTTTGCCTGTGCGAGTTAGAAGGATTACCTCAAAAGATGTATTCTGAGCTAATTGAAAAAGTCAGTGCAGGAGTAGGCTGTCCAGCCCTTCAAGCGTGCTGTGCCATTCACCGTGATCATGGCTGATCCTCTATCTCAGTGCTGGTTTTCTTTCATACCCTGAGAATCTTAAAAATTTATTTGAAAGATAATTAAGGTTGTTTTTATTGTACTCACCACTGTGAAAGCTCATCTTTTCAACATTGGATAAATGTGGTTTCCTGACTTGTTCTTGTTTTCAAGTGTTAAGTTTAATTGATTTAATGCTTTTGCTGAACAGGAGACAAATGAAACATTTTGGCTTTTCTTCAGATTTGACAAGAACATTTGTGAAAGCCTTGAAATTGTTTAGCGGATATTAAGATGTAGACCTGCAGAGGGCCACTGGTTATATTTTGGTTCCTTTTGTGTACCTGTGCTAACATTGCCAGACCTCACTTCTTTGATATTCTGAAACTTTGGTTAAATCACAGGTACTGGCTGTTTCTAGTTAGTCACATAAGAGAGGAGAGCACAACTTGCAATCAGTAAATCAGTATCTTGGTAAACCAGAATTAATTCATGCAGTCATAGGTTTCTTATTGTATTGTATAGTTCAGCCTGTGTTTACAACTTTTAATTCAAATGTATTCATCTGAATTAAAAGTTTATCAATTTAATTCAGATTTGGACAAGCATATGGACGTACATGGAATAGTGTAGGTTAGATGAGGTTGAGATCGGTATGACAGGTCGGCACAACATCAAGGGCCGAAGGGCCTGTACTGTGCTGTAAGGTTTTATGTTCTATGTGTAATATTCTCTATTTTATTACTTTATGACCCAAAAAATATAATGCAATGCTCTTTGAACTATTGGCTTCAACTTTGATTTATGTTTTTTGTCATGGATTTCTTGGAACTCTTTCACAATAGCTCATGATCTCTATTTTGAGTTCTGCTCCTCTGATGCCAATACAACAATATTAAGGCTGGTGGGACTAAAGTTATAAACTGATTTTGTATGAACCAGTCAGCTCTAGCACATAGATGATATCAGTTCAGAGGGTAACCTGCATAATGCTGGCTTCAGTTAGAATTTTTGACAACAAGAGTAGCCTTCAAACCAGTAAACTCAGAAAGGACATGAGTGAGAAACAGAGGCCCTCCATAAATCATGAATAACAACCTAAGTTCCCAGTTATTTGGCTGCTCCTCTTGCCTGCCAGTTTGTCGATGCCGCAGTGACACTATCCCAACGGTTTCATAGAATTATCTTTGCTTTTGGTCAGTAATTCACAAATGTTGTGCAAGTTCTTGAGGAAAATAACTATCTGAAGGAGTGTAGAATTAACAGACTCTGTGTTAACTTTACCTGTCTCTTTTGTACAGTCATTTTCTTCATTAACTTGGATCTCCAGCTGTTACAAGGTGTAACTTGCTGAACTGGGAATAGATGCAAGGTTTGTCAAATCTTCCCAGGACAGATATATCACAGGTTTAGACACAGAGTATTGAATGTCTTCTCCTCTGGTTTAATCAGATTCTCCAGAGCGGGGACTCAGAAAAGGGCTTTAAGTAATTTGCTTAGGTAAATTCTTCATGAAGGACAAAATATACCTGCATTCCCAAATCGGAAAGGCTGTTGGCCAAACCATTAGTTGTTCCCCAAATAAATATTATACATAGCAGACATTATCAGCAGAATGATTTGAGATGCATAATATTTACTGTTATGTCAAACAGCAGAACTAATTTTATTTACCAGATTTGATGTGGTTGGTGTAAAACATTAACTACAGACCAAAGTTAACTTATGATCCACTTTTTCAACTGACATGTCTCATCCATGATGATTTGTATGCCGAATGGATGATTAGTTTGATGTATATGACTGACTTTCTGACTTGCTCATTCATTTACCGAATTATTGGCTTCTTTCACTGGTTGGCTCTGTGACCAGCACACTCATAGGTGTATTCATTCACTGATTATCTCAATGGCTGGCTATATGTCTGTGTTGTTGGGCTTGTATTGTCAACAGATGGTTCACAGCATTCAGTTAATTGAATTTACTACCTAATTCCCGAATTCCATTTTCTGAAGAAAAGTCTAGGCCCAAAACGTCAGCTTTCCTACTCCTCTGATGCTGCTTGGCCTGCTGTGTTCATCCAGCTCTACACCTTGTTATCTCACTTCCTAATGCATTGGCTACCTTGGTGATTAGCTGCTTGTCAGTGTTGTTATTTAATCTCCCATTGATTTTATTTCACTGTCAGTGAGACCGCTTTAACTAGAGCAGTGAATGAGTAGTGACATTTCTAGAAAATATTTGAGATGTTGTGGGTCGCTGGTTTTGCAAATATTTGTATTTTGACTTAGAATCTGAGAGAGTATGGGGTTGGAAGATGTGTCTGATAACAGGCTGCCAGATTCTGTCAATAGCTATGACAACTGAATGACCAACTTCAATGATTTATTAAATTTCTAATCAGATCACCTTGAGGAGCTCTGTATTAGACTCATTGTGCTTGTAGTCCTAGCACTCTGCTCTTCGAAGAGCTGGTATTATTTGATTTAAAATAATGTTTGTTCCATGGTCTGCGCAGTACTTTGAGGCAAGGTCAGACTTGTTGCCCAGTCCTTGGTGTTTGCTTTTCCATCAGGTAGCTTTCTATCTTTTATTTATAAGCTGAATGGTCAATGATTATAAAATGATTGTGCAAGTGTTGCAGATTGGGTAATAGGTGAGGAATTATTACTGATACTTTAGCCCTCTGACATTAGAGCTGTGGTGACCTATTCAAAGTCCAAGCACAGCTAATTTGTTACATTTTGCTATAGAGCGACTAAATAAATGGAGTGGAATGGTGGAGCAGATATTGTGAGGTATCTGTAACACTGAATCCAAATTTGATTCAATGTCATACTTCTGATAATGAACAGGATTAGGCAACTTGACGTGACTTGGGAGGGCCGGGGGTGGTTCTTCAACTGATTTTAATCTCTCTCCCTTGGCTTGGAGTGCTTTCCATATTCATAAACCAATGTAAATTGGGGTGTGGGGAAACTCACTGGTTGCAGTTAAACCTAGCACGAAGGAAGATGGTTGTGGTTGTTGGAGGTCAATCATTACAGTCCAAGGACATCTCTGCAGGAGTTCCTCACTATAGTGTTCAATGCCGAACCATCTTCAGCTGCATCATCAATGATCTTTCTTGATCATAAGGTCACTGATTGCACAAAGTTTAGCACTATATGCAACTCCTTCAAGCATAGAACGAAACATTGTCAATATGCAGCAATACCTCTGGCACCACTCTTTTGTGCATATTGTAGTAGCTGATTATTTGCCCGGTGTCTGTCTCGGTTTGTATGGTCTGCTTTCCTCTTTTCCAGTTGCCCAGCTCCGAAGCTGGTGTTTAACCGAGTGAATGGGAAGCGCTGTCCAACTCCAGGAATTATAGACACCCAGGAAGAGGAGCACACGCCGGCTCATGAAGAGAATGTCCAGTTTGTTTACGAAGGTAAGAGAGGCTGATCTGAAACGGGACCAAGGGTTTGCTGTGCAGATGATGGCGATTTTTTTTCTCTCTGTCTCTTTCCCCTGCTCTGAGTCTGGCAGTCTCATTAGCTCCCCTCCTTTGCACGCCACTCTCATCCTGCTCCATGTCTTGCTTGGTAAGCTCTCTGTATGCTGGTGTACAGTCTATCTGTGGCTCCACTTGCAAAATTTTTTATCCACAGAATGCGGAGTAAAATTTTAGTGGTGCTCGCATCAACCTCTGATTGACCTCCCACACGGCAGCAATGATAGCAAATCTGCAGGTTATAGACTAGGATCTTTATTCCAACATAAATTCTCATCAGGTTGATAGATATTGATGCACGCTTACACGATGTGTAATGATACTGGTTTTATGTATGATTCAGAGGAAGGAGAATGATTTACAATGTCAGCTAGTGATAAAATTGGCTGGCCAGCTGTTTATTGGAAAAGGGTCATGGGAACATAAGGTGAACGTCATTGATGAGTTACTCTGATCTCAACTTTGTATTGAGACTACAAGAGACATCAGTGGTCATCTCTACTTTAGCTGCTGCTGACTTTTACTAGGGGAGTCAAGTGTGTCTGTTGCATATTAGTTTTCTTTTAAATACTTTCTTGGACAAAGCCACATTCCTTACTGAAATTCTGTACAGAATATGGATGAATCCATCCCTTTATTAGAGTGCGATCCCAAAGTGTTGGATTGGTCGTTTTTGTGGGCTGATGCTGATTCCATCCCCAGGAACGTAGAACTTAGGAACAGGAGGCCATTTGGCCCTTCAAGCCGACCCCCTTGAGATTTTATGTTTCAAAAACTACTACCTGTTTAAAACTTCTAAACTTTAAAGGATATAAGCTGAACCTGCTCAATCTTTTTTTCATAAGGTAAACCCTTCATCCCAGGAATGAGTTGAGGGACCCTTCCCTGAACTGCTTCTAGGGTCTTGCATCTTGTTTCAAATAAGGAGAACAAGATTTTACACCACAGTCGCGATGTGGTTTCACTAAGGCCCTGTACCGCTGCAGTAAAACTTTCAGTAGCAACCTTGTGAACAAGCTCTGCACTGCCTCCAAAGTGTTTCCATCCACCTTTTAAAAAGCCATGTTGGCTTTATCTTGATCATTGTGATTTAAGTAGCCTGCTATAATCCTCTTAATAATAGATCATTGCACCTTCCCAGTGATGGACTTGGGCTGATTGGCCTAATTTTCCCGCTTCTTATCTCCATCTTGAATAATGTTGTTAGATTTGATATTTTACTTCTCAGCTGGGACTCTTCCATACCCTAAAAAAGTTCTGGAGGATTATCACCTTTTTCAGCTTTTAGTGCCAACTGGCTGAGATTGTCAGTTTTTGGTGTCCCCTCGCTGCCATCATGGCATGGTTTCTTGGGACAAATACCATTTCCAACTTGTTATGTGCATTGCTTTCTGTGTTAGCTCACTTGACATATGCCAAAAAGTATGGGTTCTTGGTGAGACAGATGCCCTAATGGTTATTTACAGTACTAACTATTTCAATTGCACTCAACACAGACACTAAGCATTGTCTGTATTCTGTACTCACTGACTATTACACACTTCTTTCTGAACATACTGTGCCAACTTCATTGCACTGACCGAGTGACTGAAGGTGAGCTGAGTACCTTTATATCAGAATGTCACATGTTGTGATATCATGTAACTGTCTTAAAAGTACATTGCCTGTCTGATCTGAAATATATGTAGTAACAGAGTAACGAATGCATTTAATATCTATGTCATTTCTACTTCAAACCATGGGATGTACCTTTGTTTTTGGGAATGTTTTATGAGTTTCCAGCTGTGCAGGTAAATAAAAGTAACTGTTGCAAGGCTGCCCATTTCTTTGTTTTCCGCTGTCATTTCTCTCAGACACTGGCTAAGTGGTCAGCACCAGCTTCAATTTCTCTTTTCCAGTTCACATATTTTGTAGAAACTTTCATCTGTTTTTCATATGACTTGCTACCTTTCTCTCAACCTTAGTTTTCTGCCTTTTGTTTTGGTAATTCCTTGCAGGTTCTTAAAGTATGTGCAACAATCTGACCTCCCACTAATCTTTAGAGATTTGTATTACTTTTATTTAACTACTGAGTGATGCATCGGACCTTTTTCTTTCCTACTGGAATAAATCTTTGAGAGTTATTAATGATCTCCTTAAAAGTCTGCCGTTGCAATTCTACTGACCTACCTACTAACCTAGTTTCCCAACTCATTGTAGTCAACTCCACGTTCATTTTTTTTTCCTTTATTAATTCCATGGGATGAAAGTGTCACTGGACAGGCAGCATTTATTGCTGGAGTCACATGTACGCCTGACCAGGTAAGGATGGTAGCTTCCTTCCCTAAAGGACATTAGTGAACCAGATGGGTTTTTCTGACAATAGACAATGGATTCATGATCACCATTAGGCTCTTAATTCAGATTTTGAAATATAAATCAAATTCCTCGTGCATGGTGGGATTCGAACCTGGGTGCCCAAAACATTATCTGGGTCTCTGGATTAACAGTCCAGTGATAATACCACTAGGCCATCCTCTTCATACCCTCATAATTACTATTATTTAGGTCATGGGCTGTTACTTCTATCTTTCAAATTCTTGTGATTGCTCACTCCAAAGCACCTTTACCATGAAGTGAATTTTGTCTCATTACATAGGCCTAAGTCTAGGATAGCCTGCTCCTTGGTTGACTGTGGAACATAATGTTTTAAGAAATTGTCCAGACACTATTCTATGAACTAATTTTCCAAGCTACCTTTGCTGATTTATTTCTTCCAATATACATTAAAGTCAACCATGCCCCATTCATTTATTTTCTGCCTATTGTGTAGCTACTTTTTGGGGGCCTAAATTACTTCCACACAAGTGACCACTTGCCATTAATATTTCTTATCTCTGCCCAAACTGATACTTCATCCTAATTTTACAAATTGACTCAACTTGCAGTACTGACAGAATGCCATTCCTAATTTACAGAACAGTCCCTTCATGTTTTCTTAGCTCCGTCATTCCAAAAGTTAATTATCTTTTGACATTCAGGTCCCAACTCTGGTCACTTTTCATACATGTGTCTTGAATACCTCTTCAATCTTATATATTTATCTCCATCCAAGCTAACAATTCATTCTTTTCCAGAACTAGAGCTGCAACTAAGCAGGGAGAATGAAGAGTTTGAAGTATTAGTTACAATATTGTATTGGAGAAATTGATAGATCTGTAAGTTTATTAGTTACTGGGGCCTAATACTCTATGTCCTTGAGTGCTGAAGGAGGCAGCCATAGAGACAGTCAATGTATTGGTGGTCTTCTAAAATACTATAGATTATGGAATGATTCTTGTAAATTGAAAGCCAGGAAATGTTACACTGTTGTTTAAGAAGAGAGTGGGAGAGAAAACAAAGGGAACTACAGAACTATTAGCTATGTGTCACTAGTAGAGAAAATACTATAATCTCATATAAAGAGTGTGAGAAATGGATAGTTGGGTAAAGCATTCCCTCTAACTTTCTTACCTGCTTCACAGGTCTCCCAGGCTGGTGTGATGCCAATCAGCATATGGAACATTGGAGCAGTTGTGCATGTATGCAGTACCACTGTTCAGAAAGAATGTTACTTAGATACTGATCTGATTGGACACAATCAGCATGGAGTTTTTTTTGAGGATGTTACTAACAAAGCTGATAAAGGGAATTCGACTGATGTTGTTTACTTGGATTTTCAGGAGGCTTTTGATAAGGTCCCCCACAAGAGATTAGTTTGCAAAATTAAACTACATGGAATAGACAGTAATATACAGGCATGGATTAAGGATTAGCTAACAATCAGAAAACAGAGTGGGGATAAACCAGTCATTCTCCCGTTGGCAGGCTGTGACTGATATGGTAATTATGCTGCAGCTGTTCAGAATATGCACCAGTGGTTTGGCTATGTGGACCAAATGCAATTCTTCCAAATTTGTAGATGATACAAAGCTAGTCAGGAATGTGTATCATGAGGAAGCCATAAAGTGGCTTCAAGCGCATTTGAACAGGTTCAGTGAGTGGGCAAGAACACGACAGTTGTGACATGATGTGAAAAAATGTGAGGTTATTCACATGATAAGAATAACAAATGTGCAAAGTATTTTTAAAATGGTTGAGAAGTTAGAAAGAGTAGATGTACAAGGGAATCTAACGTCCAAGTCAATAAGTCATTGGAACATTATCTTTTATTGCAAGTGAATTCTTAATTGTATAGGAATTTGCCTAGACTGCAACTGGAGTATTGTGTGTAGTTTTGATCACCTTACCTCAAGGTTATCATTACCAGAGAGGAAGTGCAACAAAGGTTCATTGGACTCGTTCCTGGGATTTTCATTGAAGAGATTGGGCAAACTGGGCCTTTGTTCTCTAGAATTTTGAAGTATGAGAGGTGATCTCATTGAAACCTACAAAATACTTAAGGGATAGACAGACTGGATGCATGTAAGATGTTTATCCTAGCTGGGAATTCTGGTACCAGAGGATACAACTTAAAAATAAGGGCATGCCATTTAGGACCAAGATGAGAAGTATTTTTATTTGCAGGATTGTGAATACTTGGAAATCTCTACTGGTGTTTGGCAGGGGTGTTTGGAATTTCAGTCTTTGCGAATGTTTTAAGTAGAATTTGGTAAATTTCTGAATAGCAATGGTGTAAAGGGTTATAAGAAAGTGGGTAAAAAGCACTAAAGTGTTCAATCAGCCATAATGTGTTAAATGGCAGAGCAGTATGATGGGCTGAATGGCTTACTCCAGTTCTCAAGTTACAAATGTTGTGTGCATTTGGATATAGGGTCTGAAACTCTTAACATTTTTACGTCTCTGGCCTTATCTGCCAATGCATTCATAGGTTTGTCCTTTCCTGTCAATACTAGTAATCACTATCTAAATTGCTGCAACCCCATTCAGGTTAAATGTGTTTAAATTGATTATGTATTAGAGGGTGGATCTTGTTTGAGTGTTTCAGTGATACGTGAATGTGTTTTGTCCTTTCTGACTTTCACGACTGTTTTATATTTGTGGTTGTTAGGAAACTTTAATAATTAACCACTTTGACTGTGGCTTATCAACTTGAGTTGATTCATTGTGAAAGTTGTGCCTGTTTTATCATTTGATCTTCCCTAGCTTTCCAACTCTGCCTTGTTTTACAAGATGAAAGCAATTTGGACAATTATGATTTAGATCTTGCATGTTATAAGTCCTGCATACTAAACTTTGTACTTTTCTGCATTAAGTACCACCTGCTCAAAAATAGTTTGGAATCAATAACACAGTTGAGTGTCTAAACATTTCTGCAAAATAGAAACAACATTGGTCCCAACATGACACCTGAAGTACCATACTGTGTTCTTCGCTCCACTCAAGTTGTAAGAGTGGTAAGGGCATGGAATGCCCTGCCTGCCAATGTAGCTAACTCGGCCACATTAGGGGCATTTAAACAGTCCTTGGATAAGCAGATGGATGATGATGGGATAGTGTAGGGGGAGGGGCTTAGATTAGTTCACAGGTCGGTGCAACATCAAGGGCAGAAGGGTCTGTTCTGCGCTGTATTGTTCTATGTTCTAAGTTAAACCTCTTTAAATGAGTACTTGATGTTTCATACTGTTCAGTTCATTATATCTTCTCTTATTCAATTTGAATCCTTCTCAACTCTGAGTTTAATGAATTGCCTTCCAAATAGATTTCAATGAAAGGCATTTTGGAAATCGAAATGGGGTTTACCAAATTTTAACCTCAAAGGAGCAAAGAGTATTGTAAGGCAGGATCTTCCCCATCTTAATTCTGCACAGAGTGTTCTTAACTCGGTTAAGTTATTGTTGAATAGATAATTTGCAAGGTTTTGCTTGACAAGTCTGTTTCATTAGCTTATGTGAAAAGAAAGTTGGTTTTTGTTTGAGTGCTCAAAGTTCATTCAGTGAAAAGGCAGCCCCTGAGCTGCAACAGCAGCTGACTGTCAGCCCTGCCCCAATCTCCTTCTGCCTCATCAGAGAAACAGTTTGAGGGTGTTTTGCAGTCAATGCTGCCAAGCACATCTGAAGATTAGTAGCTGTTTGGACATTCATATTGAAGAGGAAGTTTTCTCTTCCAGCTACAATGCACACATGTGATTTAGGTTACAGAGAATAGCATAATATGAAAATCTGATATTTGCACTAAGGCCATAATACAGACCTGTGTAGGCTTCAGTATTAATGACTTGTATTTCTAAGGTGACTTTTAATATGTTAAAATATCTCAACACTTCATAGCGTTGTTATAAAATTGGGCACTTGAAAGAAAAATAAATGGGGTGACCGTAATGATGGGAGAAGACTTTGTAATGATAGAGAGGGTGTCTTTTGGAGACATATTCAAAATCCATTTTGTTGGCAGTTGAGAAGTATAAAGACCATGTTTTTATTTTTCTGTAGCTTTGACTGTGGACTGAAATAGGACTAGGAGAGTCAGTGTCCCCTTGTATTAAAAAAAAATTGGGTTAACTGCAGATATCAGCAAATGGTGGTAAGTGGTTATTTTTCATATTGGAAATGGTATGACCGTACTCAATGGTCAGTGTTAGGACCACTATTTCTTTTTTGGATTACAGAGAAGACATTCAAAATTTGCCATGATGCCAAACTTGGAGGCAATATGAAGCACCCACAGCAGGACGTAGACTAGCAGAATGGGCAGACAGGTGGCAAATGGGATTCAGAGTGATGTGAGATGACCCATTTTGGCAGAAGGAACAGGGAGAGGGAATATAAAATATTTCGTTCTGGTAAATCTCTGAGTAGTTTCAATGCGTGTACATGTTCATAGCAACTCCAGTGGTTCATGTGCATTGGATTTTAAAATTTGGGTATATTTTGATTAGTGAGCAATGCATAAGGGAACTTAGACTTAAATACAGTATTGAGTGTAAAAGTAGGGACAGTGTGCTAAACCTTTTGGAAGCTCTGTTTGTGCCACAACTAGAGCATTGTATTGAATCTGATCACTATGTGGGTCCTCGAGAGGGCATGGAGGAGATGTACAAGAATGGTTCCAGGGATGGAGGTTTTTTTTTTCTTTGCTATAAAGTTCGTTTGGAGAAGCTGGGATTGGTCTTCTTGGAGCAAAGAAGTTTGAGGGAAGATTTGATGAAAAGTGTACAAGATCTCTCCAGGTCTGGATAAAGTAAGCAAGGATGAGAAGTTTAAGAGGATGAGAGGGGATCTGATTGAGGCGTAAAAGATTATTAAGGGATTGGACACTCTGGAGGCAGGAAGCATGTTTCCGCTGATGGGTGAGTCCAGAACCAGAGGACATAGTTTAAAAATAAGGGGTAGGCCATTTAGAACAGAGTTGAGGAAAAACTTCTTCACCGAGAGAGTGGTGGATATGTGGAATGCTCTGCCCCAGAAGGCAGTGGAGGCCAAGTCTCTGGATACTTTCAAGAAAGAGATGGATAGAGCTCTTAAAGATAGTGGAATCAAGGGTTATGGGGATAAGGCAGGAACAGGATACGGATGGTGGATGATCAGCCATGATCATAATGAATAGTGCTGCTGGCTCAAAGGGCTGAATGGCCTACTACTGCACCTATTGTCTATTGTCTAAAAGATGTCTCCATCAGTCGACAGTATGAGGGCTAGGGGACAAAGATTTAAGCAACATGGGGTAATGATCTGGAACTTGGTACTGATGAAGGCTGTGGAAGCAGAAAGGATCATGACTTCAAAAGAAAATTGGATGAAAATTTGAATGAAACAAACTTGCAGGTTTGTGGCACTAAGAGTAGGGCAATGGGATTGACTGAATTAGTTTAAGAAGAGTCAGATAGGTTTGAGTCAAATGGGCTCTTTCTGGGCTATGTATGATTCCAAGAGCCATATTAGGAAAGCCAACTGAAAGCTTGGTTAAATAGGTAGGTTTTAAAGATCTTCTTGAAGGAGAGGTAGAGAAATATAGGAAAGAAATACCAGAACTGAGGAGCTGTTTTTGGTTGTCGGTTCCTGTGCTTTAAAATACTTTTTAAAATGTAACTCCTTGACCAAGCTTTTCAGTATCTGACCTGAAATAATATCAATGTTTGTTTGATTACTCTCTTAAGGAGCATCCTGGAACATTTCATTACATTATATGTGCCGTCTAAATGCAATTGGATAGGAAGCTATCAGATGGCTGTGTGTGGAAGTTATCTCCTTTGAGGCACTGTTGAAAGAATGGGTATTTGTTTAGTTTAGAATGTAATGTTCTTGTTAATAGACTTTGTTTTATAAATATTTTCCATCAAATTGGTCAAAGATGTTATGACACTCCTCTAGAGCAGTTGGGACTTGAACCCAGGTTTCTTGGTCCATTGGTATGAACCACCGTTATACCACCAGATCTTTTGGATTTTGTTTCTTGTCTTTTCAGAAATGCTGTTACATACCTCTTGAACTTTTTCTTAAACACCACCAAATCTCAGATTTTTGTTTTACCCTTAAAGAATTGAAATGCTAAGAGCTGTGCCTCAGTTTACTATAGTCAACCAGAAGCCAGTGGTGATATTGGGTGGAGATAGTCACCTTGACAGAGTTTTATCACTTTCAAAAAATCGCTCAATACTTGAGACTGTGCTCAAGAAACTGTCTTGAATGTTGAGACATGTTGTGAGAAACTGTCACATTTTGCTGATTGATTAAACAATGTTACATAAATTTTCTTGTTGGCTTAAAGCCCAAGCCATGGTCCGATAGAAGGGACTATTTTTCACCAGATGTGAATGAGCTGTGAGATGGAGTACACTGCATTTAGCCAGGGTATAGTGACAAGGCTCCCCTGTTTGATTCCTAGGATTCACTAACTAGATATTGGCTAGGTTTATGTGGGACATGATATCCATTTGTAGAGTGATCAGTGAAGTGAAGCTGGATTTGAGAAAATATCTGATTTAAAAAATAAATTAAAGTCAAGTAATTAAACTCGAGCAACTGTATTATGAATTAATCAGAGAATTGGTAATTATTAAACCTTGGGCAATAAATTTTTATTTAGAAGTTTAATAGATCACTGGGTAAACCACTGGTAATTCTAAACTTTGCCAGTGGAGGAAAGTCTTTTTGTGTCCAAAGTACTTATTGTTCAAACTGGAAAATAGATATGAACATTTACTGACATAGAAAGCTCTTTGTAACAGAATCATTATGGACTATCTGTCCTGAATGCCTCTAATGAGGAGGAGGTCATATATTTCAGACAGTCTTGGTTATTGTAGTTGGAACAGAAAATTCAGCAATGACAGTGACACAGGAACAGGAGAGAGCCTATTTACTCCCTTGAACTTCTCCACTGTTTGGTGAGATCATGGCTGAACTGTGTTTATCTGTCTTTATCTGTATCCCTTAATATGTGAATTTGCAAAATTTATCACTCCTGGCTTAAAATTTACAATTAATCAAGCATCAATTGTGGAAGTAAATTCGAAACTTCTGTCACCCTTTGTGTGTAGAACTGTTTCCAAGTCTCACTCAGGAACAATCTGGTTGTAATTTTTAGAGTATTGCTATGAAGATGTGTTTGCTGAAATATTAATTTAGAATAAGCATTGCACCAATATCTATGTCTTGGAGCATTTGAACAGCACACTATGCAAAACAACAGAGAATTGGCTGTAGTAAACTAAAATGTTGCTTTTGCAAAGAACTCAAGCTGCTTGGCCGAGTTGCTGAGTCTTAAGTACTTTCAGAAAGAAGTCAACTAACCCAGTTTGGTGTCATGGGGTGGCTATGATATGGAGGTACCAGTGTTGGACTGTGGTGGACAAAGTCAGAAGTCACACGACACCAGGTTATAATCCAACAGGTTTATCTGAAATCACACAAGGTTTCGGAGCACAACCCCTTCATCAGGTGCAGTGAGAGGGCACAGCACACAGCCCCAGAGTTCATACACAAAGATCAGAAGATTTGATGTGAGTAGCATGTCAGATGATGTCTCCATGTGACCAAGAGTGTTGGATGATGAATAAAATGTCAACAGCTGAATAACCAGAGAAGGGATGGCCTATGATCCAATTAAGTGAGACAGAGCGACAATTACAAATAAGGTGGTGCTGGGGACAAACTAAATGATTGAAATTGCATGGCAAATTCAAAACTGTACAAACTAATTAAGGTAGAGAGATCATAACAATTTACCAAGGTGATGCAGTCAAAGCAGGACAGTAAGGAAGATTTTACAGCACAATATGATGGGGTCACCTGTAACACAATATGAGTCCAAGATTATGGTTGAGGCCATCTTCATGAGTACAGAACTTGGCTATCAGTTTCTGCTTGGTGATAGTGCGTTGTTGTGTATTTTGAAGTCTGCCTTGGAGGATGCTTACCAAAAGATTGCAGACTGAAAGTTCTTGATCACTGAAGTGTTCCCTCACTGGGAGGTGATTGTTGTTCAGTGTCCATTCATTTGTTGTCATAGCATCTGCACAGTCTCACCAATATTCCATGCCTCAGAAGCATCTTTGCTTGCAGTGTATGAGAGACAACAATGGCCGAGTCACATGAGTATCTGGCATGCATGTAGTGGGTGGCGTTCCCCTGTGTGATGGTAGTATCCATGTCAAAGATCTGAGATGTCTTGCTGAGAGTTGTCATTGGTAGGGTTATGTGGTTGATTGTTGCCTTGAAGGCTGCTTAGTTTGCTGCAAACAATGATCTGTTTTAACATTTAGCAGTTGTTTGAAGACGAGAGGTGGAGATGTAGGGATGATCTTGGAGAGATGCTCGTCATCATTGATGACGTATTGAAGGCTGCAAAGAACATGGTGTAGTCTTTCCACTCCAAGGAAGTACTGGACAATGAAGGGTACTTTATCAGTTGTATCCAGAATATGTCTTTTGAGGAGAGCGTTTGAACTGGAACCTGTTGGCCCACAACCCATGTTGTGATTTCTGATTTGATGAAGGAGCAGTGTGCCCAAAGATTGTAATTCCAAATAAACCTGTTGGACTATAACCCTGGTGCTGTGTGAGTTATGATTTTGATAAACTGTGCCAGAGTATGCTTTTTGTGCAGTAAATTAGTTCTATCCTTTTTAAGGAACCTGCCTGACTTGTTTCTAATAATGAGCTGTGCAGAGGCAATATCAATACAATTTTTAAATTCAGACCTTTTGTGACCAGCAGAGGAGAAAGACAAGGAAAGGACAAGTGCTTTGGTTCCAGACTCCCCAACCAGCAGACCTAACACATCCATTAATATCTTGCAATTAAAACCAAAACACCTCATCTATCTAACTTCCAAGCAGTACAACCCTATATTGTAAATTCCTTTGTCATAATTTAACTCTTCAAGTCCAGATATTATTCTGGTACACCTAATCAGCATTTCCTGAACAATTTATTTTTGGAAATGTCACACCCAGAGATCCAGAAACTGGCAGTCCTTGAAAGATCTTTCACAATGTTGGAAAGTTCCATAAACCATTAAAAGGCACTTCAGTTAGAGACTCTCATGTATAAGTGGGAAATAAACAGGGCCGTAAGGACAGGACAGTAGGACTAATTAGATCTGGCATGATGGGCTGAATGGGCTTCTCTGCTGAGTCATTCTCCATTTGTAAATAAGTGGCTGTTCACATTTTTGGGCGCTGGTCTGATTTGAGGAGCATGCTCAAGTCTGTCCTACTCTCTCATGGTGCTTTATTTTAGTGTCTGCCTTGGCTCAGTCAGTAGTGCTCAGGACACCATCCAAACAACAATGAAATGTCAGCACAGTACAAATGTGATCCTGCCCTACCTGAAGTGCTGCTGGTTGGATATGATGTTAAATGCCATTCAGCACAAATTTGCACATATATTGTTTCACAAAACAGCAATGAGATAAGCATTTCTGATTTCATGATGTTGGCTGAGGGATAAATAATGGAGAACCACAGTGAAACTTGCCAGCTCTTTTTTTAAATATGTTTTTCACCCACGTGAGGGAGCAAATGGGGTTTAACGTCCAACCATTTCAGGTGGGGAAACATTTTCTTCGTACTGCATGTGGGTGAGAAATATCTTTTAAAAACATATTTAAATGGACTGAGTGGGCTCCTTTGCTGTTTTATTTTCCAGTTCTGATCATGGATATTTTTGGGAGCTGCTGTGATTTTGAGGAGATCTCTCCAGCTTGTGTTATGCTGTCCTGTGCACTCTCTCGGCCGTCCTTGGCTCAGACAGTAACAAGTTAGCTGCTGTGACAGTGACTATACTTCCGAAGTCCTGAATTGGAAAGTGCTTTGGGATTTTCTGACATGGTGAAGGGCATTAATTAAATGGAAGTTTTCTTTTCCTTCCTTCATTCTGCAGATCACAGCTATCACATTTTTGCTTCCAATAATATTCTCTCTCCGCACCCCCCCCACACCCCCGCCACTGTGTGTGTATGACTGAATGATTGATTGAAATTCTTTCTATTTTTTGTCTCCCAGCATGGCAGCAGGTAGAAGAGCAGCTTGGAGCCAGCCAGGAGAATGGGCAGCATGCACATGGGCCAGTGCAATACGTGGAGAAAACACCAAGCCAAAACCTGAAGAGTAGGTGCCAGGGGTAATTTTGAATATTTATATAGACCTTACAGAGGAATGGATGTTGTCTGGGATTTGCCACCCTTCCAGGATTGACCTGGAATATCCAGGACTTCTAACAGTATTCATTCGAGCATTGTTGCCATCAATAACGAGGTCAGCATTAAGCACCCACCCATTCCAAGTAGCTGTTGAGAAGGGATGGTGAACTGCCTTCTCAAACGATTGCAGTCCATGTTTTCTAGGTACATCCCCCAAAACTGTCAGGGCAGGAGCTCCAGGATTTTGACCCAGCAACAGTGAAAGAATGTTGATTTGTTCCAGGGCAGCATGGTGCATGACTGCGAGGGCTAACTTGCAGATGCAGGTGCATTAAAGATTCACTCCCTGGTCACTAACTGACCATGCAGTACTTGCTCAGTACTGCATTGGGAGTGTCAGCCTGGATTATGGGTTCAAATATCAAAAGTGGAATTTGACCACACATCCTTCAAACTCAGATGAGTGTGCTAATCCCTGAGCTGTGCCTGGCACAAGTTAAAATGGATTGTGTTTGATTTCATTTTCTTTTTAAACACGTATTTACTAGACTATTGGAGGTGGGTTAAGTAAAAAGATGAGACCATGTGATAAAATCCCCAGAAATAAAAGCGCTTTTGAGAGGGCTCCTTAACTACACTTAGCCTGTAGCTGAGGCACGGACCAAAGTCACCTGGTTGTAAATTGAAATTTTGTATGAGCTGATCTGAGCTGGGATTACATTTGTGGCTTCAGTCCTCTCTGTCAAGGAGAGGGGGTCTCTCAGTTGGGATTGTTAATCCTGATCACTACAGGGAATGTTTGCCACAGGACAGTGTACACTGAATTGGGCGTGGATCTGGACAATCCTCTCTGGACATCTCACTGAATAACAGAGGTCACGGGATTAGTGATTGTGGTGGTGGATTATTGGTGATAAGAGTTCTGTATATCTAACTCATGCTGTAGTGTTGACATTAAAAAAGAAATGTGACAATGTAAATAAGCAATTATTTGTGAACACGATCTCGTGGGATATTCATGTTGTTTCAGCATGTTGCTCACTTTATTTCCCAGACTTTGTCCCGATTGATCTCGAAGAGTGGTGGGCAAAACAGTTCTTGGCCAATATCCAGAACTCCGCCTAAATGTCCTCCTCTAGGGGAAGAGTGTCAGCAGCCAGTTAACACTTGGACTTCTTCAGATCTCTCCCCAATGTCTGTGATTCGCACATGAAGACATTTTTTTTGTAAAACCTGGATCAGTTGGAACTCTCAACAAGTGACCTCTCAGCTTCGACTGGATGAAATTCACTCACCTCTGAGCAATAAAGCTGCAAGTCTGTGAGCAGGAACCCCAGAAATGTATTGCATAATATTTCAGAAGATACTTCTCCTTTTGTTTTGTTCTTAATGAGTCATATTATGCTCTGTCTGTGCCAGCACATACCTGATGACATCCTGGAACATCTAGGCCCAGGTTACAGCTGCACCCAACATGTGGCTTGAGTGGAATGGCGAGAAAAACACCAAAAACAATTGTGCCTGGGGCACACTGGATTCTGCGCAGGGCTTCCCCTCCCCCCTCACCCCCTCCAGAGGAGAATATATCCTCCTGTCCACTGTGGCTGCTGTCTGTCTCGGAGACAAGTATCCCCCCCCCCCCCCCCCCCCCCTTAAATTCAACATGTCCCCTGTGCCAGAAACTAGGCCCTTTCCAAGATAATAAAATGTGAGGCTGGATGAACACAGCAGGCCAAGCAGCATCTCAGGAGCACAAAAGCTGACGTTTCGGGCCTAGACCCTTCATCAGAGAGGGGGATGGGGTGAGGGTTCTGGAATAAATAGGGAGAGAGGGGGAGGCGGACCGAAGATGGAGAGAAAAGAAGATAGGTGGAGAGAGTTTAGGTGGGGAGGTAGGGAGGGGATAGGTCAGTCCAGGGAAGACGGACAGGTCAAGGAGGTGGGATGAGGTTAGTAGGTAGATGGGGGTGTGGCTTGGGGTGGGAGGAAGGGATGGGTGAGAGGAAGAACAGGTTAGGGAGGCAGAGACAGGTTGGACTGGTTTTGGGATGCAGTGGGTGGAGGGGAAGAGCTGGGCTGGTTGTGTGCTGCAGTGGGGGGAGGGGACGAACTGGGCTGGTTTAGGGATGCGTTGGGGGAAGGGGAGATTTTGAAGCTGGTGAAGTCCACATTGATACCATTAGGCTGCAGGGTTCCCAAGCGGAATATGAGTTGCTGTTCCTGCAACCTTCGGGTGGCATCATTGTCTCCCCACTGCACCACACAACCAGCCCAGCACTTCCCCTCCACCCACTGCATCTCAAAACCAGTCCAACCTGTCTCTTCCTCCCTAACCTATTCTTCCTCTCAGCCATCCCTTCCTCCCACCCCAAGCCGCACCCCCATCTACCTACTAACCTCATCCCACCTCCTTGACCTGTCCGTCTTCTCTGGACTGGCCTATCCCCTCCCTACCTCCCCACCTATACGCTCTCCACCTATCTTCTTTTCTCTCCATCTTCGGTCCGCCTCCCCCTCTCTCCCTATTTATTCCAGTTCCCTCTCCCCCATCCCCCTCTCTGATGAAGGGTCTAGGCCCGAAACGTCAGCTTTTGTGCTCCTGAGATGCTGCTTGGCCTGCTGTGTTCATCCAGCCTCACATTTTATTATCTTGGATTCTCCAGCATCTGCAGTTCCCATTATCTCTGATACTAGTCCCTTTCCAGCCTGTTTGTGCCATCTGGATGAGCAGCAGCCTCTAATTGTGAGCAGGAAATTCCAGTTCTGTTATTGCAATATCATATAAGTGGTTTTTAAATGGAAAGCATTTTAAATTATGTATTTTTTTTCTTCTGGTTGACCCACTCCCTCCCACAAACACTTATATAAAGAGAATCTAGATTCCCAAGTCAGTGTTGCAACAAAGGGGTCAGATTTGCAGCTGTGATCACCAGCATCCTCTGTGTCGATGAGCTTCACGTCCTCTGCGTGTCCTGTTAACAAGACGCTGAGGGTTGAGTTGAAATAGTGGCAGTCGGTTGCCCTTCATCTCTCCTCCAGCAAAACAAACTTCTGTCACTTTACCCCTACCCCCAGCTCTGAGGGGCCAATCTCTGTGGGGAGATGATCAATGGATCATTTCTTCTTAAGGTGTAATGCCAGATCCCACAGGACAGAAGGTGGCTGTCGGTCAATTTGTAGGGACCCAGTCAAACAAGTCTTGGATGTGAGCAATAAGCGTAACTTTGCATGTTTGAATGTTAGTGAACAGCAGACCTGACATATTCAAATAAGTACTTGTACTTCACAGTGGATGGTATTCAGGCAAAGCCATAGCTAAGGGCAAGGCCGGGGATATCCTCTTTATTCTTGATGAAACAGGAAGAGCATTATTACTTCAGTGGCCCTTCCATTTGCAACATTGAGAGGGAGTGACATTGAGCAGCCATTCAGATGGTATTTAAAAAGACATTTGTCATTGGTCAAATGCTTTTAGGAAGCGTTGCTGGAATTGACAGGAACTATTTATGAATATTAATTCTCATGACAACTCAGTTAGCAAGGTAAGATGTTTGTTTCTAATCTAGAGAACTTTATGTTTTGTCACTACAGACAGGACACATTACAAGCTAAATCAGAACTCAGTCTCTCTCAGGTTCTGCTCATCTTCCATTTTAACAAACAGATTTAAGTTACCCGCTGTCTGGACTCCTGCTCCTGATACTGGGGTTCAGATGCTTCTTGCACTTGAAGCTGTATTTGGAAAATGTTTATAGTCAAAGTTCTAATTTTAGTGACTGACAGTGGAGCAGATTATTTAGAAGGCACCTATGGTGGCAATGTCCAGCTCAGTTTAAAAACCTGCTTCTGTACTCATATGGCCTTGTTCACCTTTGTCTTAATGTTAGTGAAGCTGAGAAGATAATGATTGTGTTCTGGTTAAGAGGCTGAACCCACACGTCGAACCACAATACCTGTACAGCTTTCTGATTACATTCATAAGACTACAAAGTCATGAGAAGTTGTGCTGACTCCCTATTTCATAGGATCATAGAACCCCTACAGTGTGGGAAGAGGATGTTTGGCCTATCAAGTCTTCTGAATAGCATTCTACCCCTACCCTGCATTTACCATGGCTAATTCATCTAGCCTGCACATTCCTGGATATTACAGGGCAATTTAGCGTGGACTGTGGCAGGAAACTGGAGCATCTAACAGAAACACACAGACATGGGGAGAATGTGCAAACTGCACACAGTCACCCGAGGCTGGAATCAAACCCGTGTCCCTGCTGCTGTGAGGCAACAGTGTTAACCACTGAGCCACCGTGCCATCCCATTTGGTGTGGGTTGAGGGTTAGGTTCAGTTGTGAAGGTTTCCTGCAATATGGGCCAATGAGCTTCCTAGTGCATTGTACCTAAAAAGAAAATATAAAGTCATCCTCTTATTTCCAGTTATACACTGTCATCTTGGGCGGTTTCTTGCTATCTCTTTGTTATTTTCCTCATTGCTTGTAGATTTCTGTTAAGATCCCTAATTAAATTACATAATCAGATAACAATGTCCTCTCCCTCTAAATTAAGTTCTCATTTTCTTATATATCCTCTTGTGGGGTGCTCTGCTATGTGTGGGAATTAGTAGATTTTATTCCTAGAATCTCATGTCATGCTACCATGCATCTCCTAGTTTCCAGCCCTGCAGTTTAACCTTTTAGAGCCTGGTGTTGAGTGCACAGTCCACATCCCACACTGATTATTCAGCTTCAGCTGGGTTTCATTCAAGATTTTGCCTTGTTATTGCTGCTGTATGGGATGATTGTTAATTGGCTTGTGTGACTAGCTGCCTTTTCATTCCTGACACTGGACTGTGCTCTCTGAATGAGGAATTTCGGTTCTGAATCCAACAGAAAATGGTGTCAGAATCTCCATGTTGCCACCTGCCCGTACCATGTTACAATAGGATAATTCTTCATAAAAACGCCCTGTTTCTTTCAGTTGCTTAATGAAAGCTCTGTAAAAGTGTAGTACAGGATCCCTTACATATTTCTCTGGGAAGACTGGTATGACTTTACATTTTGGATTGAATACATTTTGGGGATAAGCTAACAATGAAGGGTGAGTGCACATAATTTTCTGTTTGTATAGTGCAAAAATAAAAACTAAAGTAATTCTAAATCTGACACTGTCACATATGATAGAATACTGACCTGATGCCTCTTAAGAGATCCGTGCAGGGTGCACAGCAATAAGATGGGGACTTGACTAAGTGATTGGCTTCTAGCAAGCTGCACATGTTTTTCTAAGATCAGAGATAATGGGAACTGCAGATGCTGGAGATTCCAAGATAATAAAATGTGAGGCTGGATGAACACAGCAGGCCAAGCAGCATCTCAGGAGCACAAAAGCTGACGTTTCGGGCCTAGACCCTTCATCAGAGAGGGGGATGGGGGGAGGGAACTGGAATAAATAGGGAGAGAGGGGGAGGCGGACCGAAGATGGAGAGTAAAGAAGATAGGTGGAGAGGGTGTAGGTGGGGAGGTAGGGAGGGGATAGGTCAGTCCAGGGAAGACGGACAGGTTTTCTAATGTTTTTTCTAACAATGCAATCAGCTTTTTTTTAAACATCATTGAAGAGTCAGAAGGGGTCGCAGTGATTAAATCATGAACTTCACTGAAAGTCACATGAAAGCCTGCCCTATTCTGATAGCTAGAGGGCAGTGTATCCAAACCATGGTTCAGGTGTGGCCTCTGAAAGTGAACTTGCATCTTTTGATGATTAATCTGAAAGGAAATTTTTAAAAATCAAAATAGTTTACACAATCAATTCTTTCAAGCAGCTTTTAATCTTTGGAAAATATCCCATTGTTTTGTGATTTATATGGGTATTGATCTGTATCCATACTACTGTTGCTGCCCTGCAAGTTTTTGATGGAACATTGCAAATGTTGCTCTATATCTTTCCTGCATTTTACTTGCCCTGGGTGCCTTCAATATGGAAAGTATAAAGCAAGCTTTATTTTATCTTTCTCATACCGTACCTGTTTTACTGGGCAAACAGGGACACAACAACTGTACCTGAGAAAGTACACAAGGTTAGGGAAGGGATGCAATATGAATTTAGAGCGTGTGTGCAATTTTCAGGCACCCTGATGGGTATCAAGTTTTTTTTTAAATTCTAGATTCTGGAGAGCATTGAGGGCAGTTTTTGAGATTAATGCAAGTACTTCCCACTAAAGTTGGAGTAGCAAGTAATTGGAGACCAGGGGCAGGCTTCCTTTGCAAGTGTTTGTGGAGCAGTGAGAGAGTAACAAATGGTAAGAGGGCATTTAAGATGCTATTAGATTGCTGCAGGTTTTTTTTGGTTTTGAGAGTATGTACATTATAATTTCCAAACTTTGTAAAATAATTTAATGAACTTTTAATACTGTTCATGGAAAATCAACTTTTAAATAGCTTTATTTCCTATTTTTCTTATTCCATCACTAAAGGTGCTATGGATGCCAGTAGTCCTGGGACCTTTGTCTGTACTGGCATAGTAATATACCAAGTAGTGCCTTTATCTACTAGAATTGTTGCAAATCTATTTTTTAAAAACCTGCATCTGTATATAGGTCCTGGTCAAGGTTTTACAGGCTGCTGTAATTAATTGCACCAGGGATATGGAACCTCAATTAAATAGGGAGATGAAAAAAGAACTGGGATTGTTCTCTGTACAGCCAAGAAAGTAGGGGTGGATTTAATGCAGGCATTCAAAATCATGATAGTGAATGGTAAATATGGACAAAGCACTTCTGCCAGAAATCAGTTTGTATCTAGGGGTTGCAAATGTAAGGTAATTGACTAAAGAACCTGTTGCTAACACATTTTTAATTGAGCAAAAAACCTGATGTTACAATTCTGCTGGTGAATAAGGGTTTGACACATAATGAAGCATAAATGCTGCTACGTCCAAGGAGTCCCAGGTGACGCAAGCTTGTGATTTCAAATAAATCTCTGACTAAAACTTGGTGTTGTGTGACTTATGACTTTGTCTGTCCCACTCCAACACCAGCACCACCATATCATTGATACAACATTGAAGAGTGGTATCGGTATTGAGAAAGTGGCTGGAGATGCAACCAACAGTTTGATTTTCATCCTTCTCTTCCTAAAAAGTTTAAATGAAATGTGTGGTTAAAGTAAGGTATCTTGAGAAAATAGGAAACATGTTGAAATTTTCTAACACTTGCTGGCACCTCTAAGTGTATTATAACATTACTAAAACAGCTGTAGTAATGAGGGAGGGAAAGGATATAGATCATTGTACTCTAAGATGGGGTGATTGCCTCATGATCTTTCACTGATTTTTGTTACACCATTTGCTAGATCCAAGATGCATTTATATTGACAAAACTAAAGCAAAATATTCCAGATTCTGGAAATATGAAAGAAAATGCAGGAAGCAGCATCTTTTCGGAGGAGTGCTAACAGACTTTGCCATTTTAAGACAAGTGAGCCACAACATTGTTCAGATTAAGCTGACAACAGTGTACAAAAAGAGTACATTGATTTTATTGTATTGAAATGAAGGTACAATTATCACAATAAAAGTATGTTTATATACCAAAATTATTCTTTGTAGTTTTTTATTTCTTGAACACTTATGTTGCGCACACAAATACCCACCCACCCTCAAAATACAACTTGCATCTTCAGATGTGGCATAGCCCTTGGCATGAAAAGTTTGCACACACGGGTGCAGAGCGAGAACTGTTCTGTTTGTAACTTGCACTGTTGTGTTTGCTATGTAATATCACAGTCAGCAACTGACCTAAAGTTTTCAGTCTCATTTGTGCCATGAAAAACAATGGTGTACACTAAATGCACCAGAACTGCATTTTACAGAATTAAAAAAACAAGTTAATTTATTCACCTTTAGCACATGAATAGAGATGGACTTTGGCTGCTTCTGGTCTAATATAGGATTGAACACAGCCCTCAAAACAACTGAAAAATAAAGACTCCAAGCACAACACTTATGTTCTCACAACAGCTAATAGTTTAAAAAAAGTTGTCTGCAGAAGAGGCAGTCAGTTTCCTGCTGCCTGTAAATATTCTACTTAACACATCACAAAACCATACACTGACAGACCAAATTATTACTGATTTTAATGTCTGCCCAAGATAAGTGAACAGGAAACCTGAATTCTGCAGCAGCCATCGCCACACATTGACAATCTCATTCATTCTTCTCTTGTTCAGACTGGAGGGGCTTGAGAGGTATCTTAGAAGAAAGGAAGGCAGGAGAGACTCCAATGCGGAAAGACCAATTCCCTAAAAAATCTCTCATTTAAATGATAGGGCCGACAGCAGTCGCCAAAACTTTCAAAACGGCTGCTTGCACAATGTTTCAATGCATCAGTCTTTAATGGCAAATGATATGGTCCAAATCCACACAATCAATCCTTGTTTTCAGCTCAGCAAAATAAGTGTTTGAAGAGAAAATCCCATAATAGATGTTGCCTTGCCAGCCAAAGGTCTGTGACACACATTTTGTTCCACACACTTCAATTAGTGAATATTACTCAGAAAAAATTAAACCGGAAGTGACTTTGGCTGTTTTGATCATGCATGCATTGAACTGCGCTCCCTTCTGAATTCACAGAGTCAGATTCAGAGAAATCCCCAACTCTTTTCAAGTTGCTCACAGATTTCCGAAAGACTTGGCTCCTTTTCTGCATTCCAACTGGTTTGATGCTGGCAGATTTTGTAGCTGAAAGACGCAACCAAAACACATTACTATGAGCTCAATGTTTGGCTCCATATTTCAAATCATTCTCAATCCTGTCACTCATGCAATCTCTCTCCCACATTATCGCAACTTGCAACTCATGTCAGTCACACAATCTACTTGCTCAAATGCTCCCCTTCTCCCCCTTACTGTTTGCCCATTCCATTGAAGCTGTGTGATCACATCTCCTGAGTGCCCCTGGATAGACCCTCTGACCTGCAAGCATCAATTTGAATTGTCTTTGCCATTCCTCTTCCATCTTTTTCCTGTAGTCTCCAAAAATGGACCTCATCATTTGCCGTTTCTTCACGAGTGGTGCTTTCTCACTGCGGAGGGTTCTCAGTGCACGAATAGCCTGCTCAGCTGCAAATGTAAAAAACTTTACTGTTAATTCTCTGCTCTTATCCAAATCACTGGCCTATTCGATTGTACAGTGAGGGCCTTGTGAAGTGTTTGGTTATCTGACAAATCATGTCTAATTTTCACATTCTACAGGAACTTTGGAGAGGAGCAAAAATGAATGAGGAAGTAACCAGGCTACTTTAAGGGGATACTTTACATACAGCTGCCAACTATATTGTTCCTCCACAGATAAGGTGCTTGCGTACCTCTCCCTGACGTTGAACCCTTTAATCGCAAAGTTCCACTTGCTGTTGGTCATATCAGGAGTGAGCAGTAAACCCAATGAAACACATCCTGACAGCAGGGAAGGTTAAGGGGAGAACTGACTGGCATTTAAAATCAGATAAGAATAAATATCATGAAAAAGTTTCCAACAGATGAGTTATGATATCCATAGGGCACAAATTTAAGGTGATTCACAACAGAATGTGCAATTCATGAAAATGAATGTTTATTACGTAGATGGTAGTTGCATTTTGAAACATAATGCTTGTTAAGGTTCATTTATAACCTCAAAAGCGAATTGGATAAATACCTGGAGAAAGAATTGCAAGGCCACTGTCAGAATGATATGTATTGTTTTCGGAAAGCTGCACACATCTGATCAATAATTAGCATATAATTCTATCTGTCCTGCTGCTTTCCTGCACTAGTTGGATAATGTGCTTGATTTTATTTGGATACCTTATCCCTATGAGAGACATTTCCTGAAGAAAGGAATGGGAAAAGGCCACTAACACAACCATCCCATTCAAGATCCTACAACACACCTTGTTTCGGTTTGGCTTTCTGCGTGCGTAGCCCAAGTTCTAGTTGCTCAATGCACCAGTCCACTTCCCGCCGCAGCTGCTCTTCTGAAGTCTGGAAGAGAAGAAGACAACAGCAAGTTACTGCAACCCACTGGATAAGATTCAAATATCCTAACCAAAAGAAACAAAAAGCAAACATGCACAGAGATCACCTCTAAGGTCCGCTGTTTTTCATCATTTATATAAATGATTTGGATGAAAATATAGGGAGGCAAGGTTACTAAGCTTGTAGATTTCACCAAATTAGTGTTATAGTGGACAGTGAAGAAGGTTATCTGAGAGTACAATGAGATCTTGTTCAACAGGGCCAACAGGCTGAGGAATGGCAGATGGAGTTTATTTCAGATAAGTGCAAAGATTTGCACTTTGGAGAGACAAACCAGGGTTATCTGTCTGACTCAAACAGTTAATGGTAGGGGCATGGGGAGTCTTGTCAAACTGACAGACCCAAGAATGCAGCTTCCTTGAAAACAGTGTCACAGGTAGACAGGGTGGTAAAGGCAGTGTTTGGCATGTTTGTCTTCATCAGTCACAGCACTGAGTACAGGATTTGGGATGTCATGTTATGGCTGTGCAAGACATTGGTAAGGCCACATTTGGGTATGGCTTACAATTCTGGTTGCCCTGCTACAGGAAGGATGTTACTAAACTGGTAAGGGTGCAAAAAAGATTTGCAAGGATTATAAGGTCATGGGGGCACTGATAAGGTAAACAGCCAAAGTCTTTGACTCAGGGTAGGGGAGTCCTAAACTAGAGGGCATAGGCTTAAGGTGAGAGGGGTAAAATTTAAAGGGACTCATGGGACAACTTTCTTCCACACAGAGGCTGGTGTGTATATGGAACCAGCTGAGAGAGGAATTGTTGGGGGTGTACAATACAACATTTAAAAGACATTTGGACAGGTACATGGATACGAAAAGTTTACAGGAATATGGGCCAAATGCAGGAAAATGTAGATAGTTCAGTTTAGGAAAGCTGGACAGGATGGACTGTTTCCGTGCTGTATTACTCTGTACGGAGCAACGTCATTATGGAAACAAGGCCTGTATTGGGCAACAGAATGCCTTTTTATTCAGTGCACCAACTCCAACTCTCATGTAACTGTTCCTGTCTCATAAGTTACAAAGAAACTGCTTAAAGCGCTGGATGCAATGAAATGTCTATGGGCCCTTTCAGCAGAAGTATTGAATACATACGCTCTAGAACTACAACTGTGACATCTATCTCACAATGTAGAAAATTCACTGATCCATTAAAAAAAAATGAAAAAGGCACACAGCTCCTGATTTTGTTACAACTTTGGTCCAAACATGATCAAAACAGCTCTGAACCTAAGAAGTGAGGTGGGTGTAACTCCACTTTCTGATTAAAGCAATATTTTACTAAGTGAGACATGAAAAAAACCCTAGCAAAATTTACGAGGAGGGTCACTGGACCAAAAACGTTAACTCTGCTTTCTCTCCATGGATGTTGCCAGCCCTGCTGAGATTTTCTAATAATTTCTGTTTTTGTGTTAGACAATTATTGTAGTTTTTACAGACTCATCATCACAGTGCCAGGACACTGCTCTAAGAGTTCCTCAGGGTTCCTACTGCTAGCAATCTTCAGACCCCCTAATTCATGACGTTCCTGCTATCATGAGGTTAGAAGTGAAATGTTCGCTGACAAATCCAGAATTCCCCTCTTAACACCATTGGTCCGTCATCCTACAGCACATGGGCTGCAGTGATTCAAGGCGGCAATTCACCATTATCTTCTCAAGGGCAGCTACAGATGGGTAAAAATGCCAGCCAGCCAGCAATGCTCACACCCCACAAGTGAATGAAAAAAGCATATCCTGTTCAAGATAATTTTCAACTCTTGAGAAACTAAAGCATTCCATGTCTAATTGTAGCAGGACCTGGAAAAGATTCACGTTTAGCCATTAATTGGAAAATAGAAATCATGCTATGCAAGCACCAGGCAATGAGATAGAAAACTTAAATCAATTGCTCCATGACACTGGCATTATCATCGCTGAAACTCCCACAGTCCACATCTGAGGTCACAACTGACCAGAAACTGAATTGAGCCAGCTTTATAAATACTAAGGGGAGGTCAGAGGATGGGAATTTTGCAGCAAATAATTCACCCAATGTCACTCCAAAGTATGTCCCTCACTGTGATCAAATACTCTCCATTCTCCTGGATGACTACAAATTCTGACCCAATCTGTGGCAACACATCCCATTTTATCGGCACACCATTCATCACCTTAACTATTCACACCCTCCACCACCACCACATATCTCCTCCAAGCAACTGACTTGGATTTATAATCACAGTTCCTTCACTGTCACTGGAGTTAGATCGTGAACTAGGTAGGCTGCAGAAATTCAAGAATGCAGCTGGTCTAGGGCAATTAGGAATGGGCACAAATGTTGGATTTAATAATAACGGTCCCATCTCATTAAAGAACAAATCAAAGAACTACTGTTACATTGTCCAATCAAGCACTCCGAGGGCAGATACTGCAAGGGTTAGATACAGAGTAAAGCTTCATCTACACAATCCAAATTTCCATATTCTGAAAACACCGCAGCACACTGGAAAACTGTATACTCAACACCTCTATTTAAGAAGAGAGGGAGGCAGAAAGCCGGAAACCATGGCCCTAGCATTCTAGGAGATGGTAGCAGGACAACTAGAAATTCATAATACGAATCAATTTGCAGATGATACCAAAAATAGGTGGGAAAATAAATTGCAATGAAGAAATAAAAATTTTAAAAATGGATATATTTAGTGTTTCTGGTGTCTACTTACCAGGCACGGTTCTGCTCCAGAAGTTGTGGAGTTACTGTCTCTGCCATCTCTGTCATTGCTCTGCCTCTCTCCATCCTTCTCAGCTTCAGCCACGGGCTTATTGCAACGCACTTTCTTTTTCTTTTTCTGAGCAGTTTTGACCTGGTTAGCCTTTTGATGGCTTAGCAGCTTGGGTTCTTCCTTTGGCTTCTTATCCTGAGTTACAGGCACAGATTGTTCTGTGCAGTTTCCCAGCTGTAGCTTAATATCTGCCTCAGGGATTACAAAATCAAACTTAAAAATCGGACTTGTGACTTGCTGCCCCTGTAAAGATTTTCTGCTTCCTTTTGCACCTTGATGAGAATCTTCATTTACACCAACAGCATTGCTAGTCTGCCGCTGACTGCCCGAGTTGGAGGTGTCAAATTCCAGGCAGCTAGAAACTGGATGTGTTTCAGTGGAATTATCATTCGCTCCCTTTTGCAAAATGGAACTGAACTCTGTCACTTTGCGACTGAATACAACTCCTGGGGCATTTCCCATGTGCTACCGGCCAATAGTATGTGGAAGTGGTTTGTCAAATTTTTTTCTGGGGTCAGGTTCAGGTTTAAACAATTGGCCAATTAGCTACAAGACATTTTTTTTTAAAAAACAATCGAGAAACAAGGAACTGTCTCAGAAATAGTAGGAACTGCAGATGCTGGAGAATCTAAGATAACAACGTGTAGAACTGGATGAACACAGCAGGCCAAGCAGCTTCAGAGGAGCAGGAAGGCTGACGTTTCGGGCCTAGACCCTTTTTCAGAAAATTGAAACGTCAGCCTCCCTGCTCTTCTGATGCTGCTTGGCCTGCTATGTTCATCCAGCTCTACACCTGGTTATTTCAACTGTCTCAAAAATAACACCAGAATTATCCTGCATCTCTATTTTCAATAGTCTCTTAGCTAATTTTTTGATAATATATTCTTTAATTTTGTGAAATAAATAAACCTTACAGCCTCAGGAGGCAGGCAGCAGTGAGAACATTCCTCCTATCTGCATGAACGTTGTCAATTCCTTTCATTATTCTGAAGTCGGTCATTAATCTTTGGAATTCTCATCCATAGCCTGCAGTGGAGACTAAGTCACCAACTATAATCAAGGCCACTTTAGACAGATTTTTCATCTATAATGAAACTGAGGGTTATGAGAGCAGGCAGGAAAATAGGATTAAGACCAACATCAGATCAGCCACGAACTTACTGAATGGTGGAACAGTGTCAAATGGCCTAAAGGCCTAATCCTGAGCCTGTTTCTTATAATCTTAGCCATCAACCACATCTCAGGATAGGGACACTCTTATATTTTCTTTTTTGAAAATGTTTTTGTTAGCTGGAAGTTTTGGTTTTACCAAGAACAAAAAGCTTCCCTCAAAACTCTGAAACAGAGAGATGAGGTTCACAGTGCATGCGCTCAGGTTGGGGTCCATCAGAACTGAAAAGAAGTTCTTTATTCAAGAACTGACAGCCAAAATAGGAAATTATAAACCAGTTAGCATGACATCACCAACCAGATCCCCTCACTACCTACTAACACTGGGCTGTCCACTAGGGATTGACTGCTTACCTTGTTGTGATGACAGTTTGAGCTGGGAGACCCCAGTCTGTTGTTGCTGGATCCCACAATCCAGCTCCACCTGGATGTTCTTGTTGAGGCTCTGTAACAGACAGAAAGCTTTAGCGAACCAATCTGTGAGCGACAATAGTAAAGCAGCATTGAGAAAACAGGTCTAGAAAATTAAGAATGAGTAACAATATCCACTTCCCATCCAAGTATTTAAACAGAAGTCATAATAGATATTCAACACACGCAAGAAGTAATAATAATTACAATCTGTGCTGTGATATTAAAGTGTCACTATTCATTGCATTAGCACTCCTAATATATTCTTAGAAATACATTGTGAAGCAAAAATCACTCTCAGAGCTCTGTAATCTCTTACTATTTAGATAAAGTTTTATACTTCCTGCCAGAATGGATAATTTCATATTATGTCAGATTATATTACATTTGCTAGCTATTTCCCCACTCTCAACCTATCTATAAATATTTGCAGCCATATCCTCTTCACTTTAACTATCTTAGCAATGATAACAAAGTTAACAATGATTCCTTCTTTCTCTTCATCCAAATCATTTATACAAACTGAAAAGATGAGACTCAGCACTGATCTCCATGGCACACCACTTGTTACAATGGCTAAACTAGAAAATGACATGAATGCCTACTGATTCCTATGAGCTAGACAATCTTCTAACTATAATCTTAACATGTTATCTCTTATACCACAAGCTTTTACTTTCTGCAGTAACTTTTGATGTGGCACCTTATCAATGCCTTCTTGTAATTAAAGTACAGCATATCCATTGGTTCTCTTGTATCCATAGCGTGTTACTTTCTCAAAGAGCTTCAAAAAAATTGTTAAACATGATTTCCCTTTCATAAATCATATTGTCAAGATAATCAGGCAAAGACACAACAAGCTGCATCCCCTGTATATACAAATATTCAAGAAATTGTATGAAAGGACTGGCCCAGTTCATACCCTAACCATTTTGGTGAATACATTGCCCGCCACCCTATCGAGTAGGGCAGTAATCAATTAACATGCAACTGGGTCAGGAGAAAAGAGAGCTTAGAATAGTCTTAATTCCGATAATGTAATCACTCACCTCCTCCATTAAAGTATCCAAAACACCTCCAACAGCTTAACAGATCATTGGCAGCCTGGGCACCTCCCCAAAGCAGCAATCTGTGCACCTGAAGGAAAAGACAAGACTCACTATAAAATCACACTAGCAAGGAGCTGTGAGGCACAGTGATATTGTCTCTATCTCAGATTTGGGAGGCCCAGGTTCAGGTTGTACAAGCTCCAGAGGAATGTTATTGTATCTTGAACAAGTTGACTTAAAAAAATCCCTACAATCTTGCCAGCTCTCTGCTCCTACTGGTGCCTGTTACTAAGATGTTGATCGAGGTTGAAAGCTTGCTAAAAGGGTATCCGTGTCGCTTTGAGATAATGGGAACTGCAGATGCTGGAGAATCCAAGATAACAAAGTGTGAAGCTGGATGAACACAGCAGGCCAAGCAGCATCTCAGGAGCACAAAAGCTGACGTTTTGGGCCAAGACCCTTCATCTGGTTCCCTCCCCCCACTGCATCACACAACCAACCCAACTCATCCCCTCCCCCCACTGCATCCCAAAACCAGCCCAGCCTGTCTCTGCCTCCCTAACCTGTTCTTCCTCTCACCCATCCCTTCCTCCCACCCCAAGCCGCACCTCCATCTCCTAACTACTAACCTCATCCCACCTCTTTGACCTATCCCCTCCCCACCTCTACTCTCCTCTCCACCTATCTTCTTTTCTCTTCATCTTCAGTCCGCCTCCCCCTCTCTCCCTATTTATTCCAGAACCCTCTCCCCATCCCCCTCTCTGATGAAGGGTCTAGGCCCGAAACGTCAGCTTTTGTGCTCCTGAGATGCTGCTGGGCCTGCTGTGTTCATCCAGCTTCACACTTTGTTATCTCCGTGTCGCTTTGATAGTTTTCTCCGGTTGGAGTTACCCCGTTCGAATACAGTGTACAGCCCGTGAGGTTCCTGGTGTTCCTGTACTTATTGATAATCTCAGATCACTGATCATCACAGACAGATGGACATCCTCCTGCGTAATGTTTTGATTGAGAGTCTATGCCAAAGGTAGGGGCTGGTTTGGAAAAGACAGGATCTACATTTCCAACCACGTGAAGCTCTAGAACCAGGAGCTTTCGACTGTGAATCATTTCACCCACAAAAGTCTGACAATAGCTGAGGCTGTCATCTCAAAAGGTTCTAGTCGAGAGTGCGTACCCTTCAAAGTTTCACAAGAAACCGTAGAAATAGGTTTCTCAGACTCTCCTTTTCTCGGCACTCAGCCACCACCGGAAATCGGGTGTTCTGTGTCCGTCGTTCAATTTGTTCCCCCGGTTCAGTGATAGACCACTTTCCAGTTACATCAGTGGGACACCTCCGGAAGCCGCCATTATGGAGGGAACAAATTCATGTGACAATCGAAGCAAAGCAGGATGCATTGGAATTGGTTAAGAGCTCTGTACATTCCAGTCTGGCCTATTAACTAGTTCCAGAATATTCTCGTCTACTGTCTGTTATCCAATATTTGGAATGTTTTTTCTTTCTTCTCACTTCAATGCTCTCGAATTCAGAAAAAATTCAAAGCCGGGGAATGAAATGCAACCTTTACATAATAGGCAAACTGTTTCTATTTTCCGGTTCTGGTCAGTGGATCTATGTTACAAAGCTCTGCACTTTCGCATTTTCAGAACAGCCTTGCCTCTTATTTTCGGTTTTCTCCCGGTTATTTCTATGTTTCTTCCCTAATAAGCCTCTCATGTTGTCTCTTTTTTTAAAAATTGTTTTTAACCTCCTATTTTGTGTTCTGTGACTGTTTGTTTGTTTCAGAAAATACTGCTCATGCAGTCACTTACCAGCAAATCACATTTTGTGCGAATATTTTTAAGGGAATTCACTTTCTAAATTCCAGGTTATGCATAAAGGTGATTTAGCACTGATCAAACATACTCTGCCACAAATGTGAAACTGGCAAAGTCAATTCACAAATTGGTTACGTACAATATGAACTTTTGAGCAGACTGGACATTTAAGCAGGATTTCTCCGTCCAGTGCATTAGATCCCCAGTCCTTCACATTCTTCTGTTGCTGATACAATCAAGTAGGAATTAAAGGATAAAAATGCACGGAGTAAGGTAACCAGTTGTTGATTTTCAGACATCACTCCCACCAATTGATTTCATATTTTGACATACAAACCTTCCAATGTAATTTAGTTATCAGTTTAATAATCCTGACCTCTCACTTAGGACGTTGAAGTGTTACCCTTCTCTAGGGTGAGTTACTGCCTTAGAATCATGCAGTACAGGTCATTCAACCCGTTGAGTCTGTACTGCCAAAGATAAAATACCACCTACACTGGTGTCACTTTCCTGTGCTATGCTTCATTGTTATTGACCATTAAGCTAAGGAGAACGTCTGCTTTCTATCCACCCTGTCCATGCCGTCTTCAGAGATCTGTGAGCAAGGACCCAAGATCTCTCTTTTCCTACGAGTTTCTTCGTATCTTGCCGGTAGAGTACTCCCTTGTCTTGTTCCTCCTTCCAAAGTGCATCACCTCTCAATTACAGTTAAATCCATCAGCACTGATCTGCCCATCTGACCAATCCAGTTTTATCTTCTTGTAACTTGACAAGTTCCTCTTCACTGCCAACCACAGCCAACATTTTGTTAGCTACAAAGTTATTATTTTTCTCCCTCTGCACCATTTGTGAATATTATAAACAAGGGACTCAGCACTGATCTGTGGTACACCACTGCATACTGGGCTTCAGTCACACAAACAGCCTTCTACCACCACTTTCTTATTGCTGTCTCTAAGTCAATTTTTGATCTAACTTGCCAAATTACCCTGAATCCCATGAACTTTTACCTTTATCAGTCTGCTATGAGGGACCTTGCCAAAATCCATGTAAACTACATCAACTGCTCTATCTTATCCAAATATTTTGTCACCTTCTTGAAAATATTCCTCCTGTTTTGTTAGATATGTCCTCCCTCTTGGAAAGTTATGTAGATTATCCCTAATCAGACCTTTCCTTTCTAAAAGGAGGTTAATTCCTCCTTAGATAACGAAGTGTGGAGCTGGATGAACACAGCTAGCCAAGCAAAATCTTAGGAGCACAAAAGCTGATGCTTTGGGCCTAGACCCTTCATCAACTTTAGAAGGAAGTTTGTTATACTCACTGGTCTATAGTTTCTAGGTCTATCTCTACAACCTGTTTTGTAAAGTGGAACCACATTAGCTGTCCTCCAGTTCTCTGGCACCTCTCCCTGTGGCTGGAGATGATTGAAACATCAGAGCCCCTGCAATTTCTTCCCTCCTCTCCCACAGTAGCCTGGGATACAACTCCAAACCCCAGTATATATCCACTTCTAAACCCACCAAACTCTTCAATACCCCCTTGTTTCTTTTGTTAACTTGCTCAAGAACTTCATAGTCCATCTTGTTGAATTCTGTTCTTGAATCCTCCTTAAGATTCTGTAACAACAATGAAAGCTGTTTGACCTATTGTGCCTGTGCTACCTCTGGAGGAGCAGCTCATCTACAGTCACCAGCCTACCTGTTCCTCAGCCATGCATACTCTTCCTTTACAGATAATAAACAAACTTCCATCTAAATTTGTCTCCATTTCCTCCTCATACAGCATGTTACCTTTACTTGTTTTACCAATTGCCTTACATCTGTACCCTCTCGTTCATGAGCTACCCAGTAATAGGAATCTTTCCCCCATTTCTCTGTCCAGACCCCTCTCAATTTTGAATACCTTCAATCAAATCCACCTTCTCTAAGGAAAACAGTCCAATTTCTCCAATCTATCTACATAACTGAATTCATAGAATATAATCAAGAGTCATACAGATTCTTTGGTTCTTTGGCAAAATTTTCTGAAGAAGGGTCTAGGCCCGAAACATCAGCTTTCCTGCTCCTCTGATGCTGCTTGGCCTGCTGTGTTCATCCAGCTCTACACCTTATTATCCCAGTCTATCCAGCCTCTCCCCATAATTCAAACCCTCCACTCCTGGCAAAACTCGGTAAATCTCTTTTGAACCCTCTCCAGCTTAATAATATCCTTCCTAATACAGGGCAACCAGAACTGGACGCAGTCTTCCAGAAGAAGCCTCACCAACATCCTTGATATAGTGTGCTGGAATCATTTTCACAATTTTTTTTACTGCACTCACAGCGATGAATGGCCAAATACTAAAGCATTTCAGACAAAGAAATATGTAACTTACAACTTTTAATGACATGTAGCAAATCCACATCTACAGTGGATGTGTGGGACTGACAGGTGTGGCATGCCATGCCAGCAGATCGCCTGCCAAGAGTAGCCACAACTAGCAGCAGTGAACAGAAATCCTTCTGGTCCAAATCAAATAGATGGAAGCACGAAAATTAAAATGGGTGTATTAATTTTCATTTTGTTTTTCTTATGTTCCTGCCAAGCCTGTGAACCAATGTATTTGTATAAAATCACTAAAATTATTTCAGCATTCAATGCAGTCTGTATGTAATACAGAATGAAGTTCACACGAAAAACAGAACATGACTTTGCTGGCTTGCATATATGTAAAAGGAAGCAAAGAACTGCAATAGTATTTTTCAATGTGTTCAAATTTGAACTTTCCACCACACAGTCAAGGCAATTAAAGATGGGTAATAAATGGCTCCTTTGCCAGCAAATGTTCTCAACATGAGAAAAGCTGTAAAATAAATTAATGAAAATTAACGAACATAGCACAGCAACATTCAGCATATAGTCATTAAGGTCTGTGTGTTCAAGGTTTTTTTTTGGCAAGATCTGTAGCTCAGGTTGTGTGAGGTTGTTGACTTGATCGCTGAGGTGGCTTGTTCTTGTTCAGACGATTTTTACCATGCTAGGTGACATTATCAGTGGAGCCTCTGATGTGGTGTTATTCTGCTCTGTTTGGTATTTATAATGTTTGGTCCGTTATGGTGAGTAGTGTCATTTTTGTTTTTGTTCTGTATGGGTTTGTGTATGGAGTCCAATTGTGTTTGTTGATTGCATTACGGGTGGAGAACGTTCCCTCTAGGAATTCCCATGCATGTCTATGTTTGGCTTGGACTACTGTGGTTACCTTGTCCCAGTTAAACTTATGGTCTTCGTTGTCTGACTGTGACAATATTAAGGAGAGTTCGTGCTATTATGTTGCTAGTTGATGCTCATGTATTCTGATGGCTAGTATCCTTCATGTCCAATGTAATGTCTGTGGCAGTCGTTGCATGGTATTCTGTAAACTATGTTGGTTCTGCATGTTGTGGGAATGGGGTTTTTAAATCCATGAGTGTTTGACGAAAAGAGTGGCTTTGGGTTTGTGAACCACCACGATTTCTAGTGGTCTTTAGTAGTCTTGTTGTCAGTTCCAATATGTCCTTAATGTGTGACCAGTGTGTTAGGGCATACTGTGTCCTCCTGGAGGTGAAGTTGCAGGGATATCACCTGCGCGTGACTAGATGCCTAGAGTAGTTATAAAGAGTTACATAGATGACATTTGACCAGTGGGCACCACAGTGCATTATCACACCACAAAACCAAATTTTAATGCAACTTACACAAAGGTCTAATGAAAATTTTTTTAACAATGCAACTTTTAAGGGTCCATCTGGCTTAAATTGGCTTTAAGTTAGTTTCATTGTTTTACTGGTCATTAAAAATGGTGCAAAGAGGACCATGGCCCTTCTAAGGGTCATCACATTTACCTTGTTTTGATTTAACCTCAATTGGTTTAATTAAATACCTCTATGAAGAGAAATACCAACTTCCCTCAGGGATCTGGGGTGGAAGGTGTTGCATGTAACAGTCCCTTGTAACCGCACTTCGCTGTGGTTCACTAACTCCCAGCCTGACATTTGTTTTGTGGTGCTGAAGAGCCTGTGGACCATGTGTATATTGGGTGTAGGCATTTGTACTACCTTTTTAGATACCTGAAGGACCTTCTTTTGTGATTTTGGTTACACTTCAGCCCCACACTCCTGATCTTTGGCACCCAGTGTGGAGGAGAGCGGGCAGGTCAGAGGATCTCTTCATGGATCTGCTCCTGGGACTGGTCAAGGCAGCAGAGTAAGCACTTCTGTATGGTAGTAGCGCAGGGTTAATTTATAAAAAGAGGAATACCAAATATATTTAAATTTCAAGTTTCTTACCTTACAGTTTGCCCTTTAAGGTTGTTTCCTCTTTTTAATTGGAATTAGTTGTTTTAAATTTAAAAAAAGAGTACAAATACAGACATCAAATCAGGCTTTCCAACAGAAGGCAAATGCATAATCATTCCACAAAACCAACTTTTACTTTGAATCTGAAAGCTCCAATTGGGGCTGCATTTTATCATTAAGTGCCTTTAAATGGGTTGTTAATTGACTATTTCTGAAATAATATAAAGAAAGGTGGAGGGGGGAGAGAAGAGAAGGTCATCTTGTAGTGCAAGGGTGGTGTCTCTGCCCCAGACCAGAGAAGCCTGGATTCCAGTCTCACTAGCTCCACAGGTGTATAATAACATCTCTGAACAAGTTGATTAGAAATACAGGTCATCAAAAATTTGAAGACACTAAGGTTTTTTTGTTGTTATGTTACAGTGCCCTTTAAAATAAATAAATGGATGACAATCCCTTAATTTGTTCATATTAGCTTAATTTAAAACTCTGAAGTAGGGCACCCCAGTAGAGGGTTTGCTATGCAGGAGTTCTCTCCCTTACCACTGTGGATATGCTGTAGAGTGCTGCATGCAGCAGTCCTGCAAAACCACAAGTTACACTCAGCACCTGTAATCTTGAGGAGACTGGAACCTATTTGTGGCTCAGACCCTGCTTTCTTTTTAGGGGAGCTTACTTAGGTTTGGTTTGTACTTCAGCCTCATGATCTGGACATCCAGGCACCTGGTTCAGAAAGCGTTCACTTGTCATAGGACACCGTAGCCATAACTGACCATTAAACACCCTCATCCCAAGTCTAAATGCCAACTCACTTGGACCCAATATCTGTTGTTCATGTCACTTATTACCCTCCATGTTTGTTGTCTAATTGCCCAATCACACATTCCCTTTATTCCTAATATCTGATGTCCAGCTCATTTCAGATATCAAACATCCAATTCCTATACCCTTCCCAACAATGTCCAACTCCCCTTTATTCATTCACCTTTTGGCTACTTGCCTGACGGTTACTCAATCTAACTGAGGATAGCTGGGAAACTAGAAACAGGGACTAATTTCTTTTTTAGTTGATTCTGCAAAGAAACAAATTCTTCCTCTACACTAAACCTTGCACTCTGCTTCACTTACGTTTGTGGCATATCTCTGCACCCACTAGCAATCCAATTCATGATAAAGTTAGAACAGGATGTGCTTCGAAGAAGGCAGTCAAATTGGCCCTGCCTTTAATTGTTTCTTTCCTCAGTATTTATAGAGCAAATGGGAACTTCTATTCCTGTCCCTGAACCAACATCACTGCCCACTCAAGAACATGTTAATAAGGAGCCTTGATTGCTCCAAACACTGACAAAACACTTGCCTCGCTCAGGTTAACTCACTGAGTTCAGGGTAAAAGGGGATCAAATTAACATGTCCCAATTCCTTGGCACTGGTTTAAGGTAATGATGTACACAGCAGTCACGTCCAGCCTGGGAGAGGATCCCAGTGTCCACTGTGGCCTAGTTATTGGCAGGGAGGCCCTACTTCCAGGCCCCAAACTTTATTTAATCTCCTCAGCCTTCTAGAGGATGTCAATACAACATCTAGAACAGCTCAGTTTCCAGTATGGTGGGAGTAGCAGAAACAGAATACATTCTAGCTCCTCCAAGCACAGGGTCTCTCCCACCCACACCGGCTGTTTCTCCAAACATAGATACTGTCTGTGAAGGTGCAGCATGGGTGGGAGGGAGGGACCCTGTCAGTGGAGAAGCTGGAACAGCTAGAGTGGGAGAGACAGAAGCTTCAGTGTCTCCAATACTTGCTCTTCCTCTAATCATAGTTATGCAGCAAGTTCCAGCTCTCCAATGACAACACAGTATGGAGCTGGAGGAACACAACAGACGACGACCTTTCTAGGGTCCTGACCCAAAACGTAAACTTTCCTGCTCCTCTGACGCTGCCTGGCCTCCTGTGTTCCTCCACCTCCATACTGCGGTATCTCCGATTCCAGCATCTGCAGTTCTTGCTATCTTCAGCTCTCAAGTGACATTTAAGACCCATACCAGCACCAAAAATTGGAACATATACTTAACGGCATCTTGAATCGTCGATGTCGGAGACATCCAACAGAGAGAGCAGAAACTTTTCATGCCTCACCTCTGATGCCCTTTCGTTACTCCTAAAATGTGGTTGAACTAGTGTGCTTAAAAAAAAGTATAAAAGCAAAGAAGCCAAGTCCTATTAATTAAGGCCTAGGATTAACCATTATCTCAACTTGCAATTATTTATGTACACACACACTTCCTCTTTAGAACTCAATCCTTTACTTTGTATTGTCTCTCTGCATTCTTCCAACCAAAATGATCACCTCACATGTTTCTGCATTAACATTTCATCTGCCACTTTTCTACCCATTCCACCATCCCACATCCTTTTGAAGTTCTACACTAACCTCATCACTATTCACAAACAAGTTCTGTATCATCTGAAAATTCAAACTGTGCCTATTACACAAAGATTTAAGACTCCAGCATCGGGAAATGCTCAGAATCATCACATACAGTGCAGCAGCTCACTTTTTGCCTGATTCGCACTATCGCAAATCCTACAGATTCTGCTCAGAGGGTAAGTGATAAATATGTAAAGATATTTAACTGACTTTATAAAAATGAAGCAGGCATTGGAGAAATGGTTAATTTTCATACTATGGAAAATCGATTCATCATTCAACAAATGACCCCAGATGCACATTACAGATATGAATCTCAATTTGTTTGCTCAAAATTATCTTAGTTTTTGTCTGGTTAAGAATTTTAGTTGTTTATGGTGACATTTTCAACAGGTATAAAATCAAAACAAGAATAAACTGTCACAAGAACAATGTTCAAGATCTGGCTGTTAGTGCTGACTTTCAATAAAAACTAGGCTGGGATGTGTGGCAGTGGATTGCAGTAACGCAGGATTGAAGATCTCTGATCTGGAGCCCCCACATCAGGCACTCTAGTTCGTCAAACCCGGGCTATTAGATCGGTTTTCGCCCACACTTCTGACTGAAAGCTTGGGAAGGACTTTGTTGTTTCATCAAGGCTTTACAGTCTAAACTGTCCAATTTTTGTACAGAGAACCAGTGGGGGATAAAAATGTTTGTTAATACGAAATTTTATGATCATATTGTTCAGTAGAATGGAGAAAAAAATGCTCCTTTTGACAACAGAAATCTAACCTTTTAAAGTTAGAGCTAAGTTGCTCAATTCTTTGCATAAAGGGTGCTGGTCTTCCGGATCTCTTCCAAAAGACATTTCAACCAAATCTAATTGAATGACAGAACAGGCCTGTAGGACTAAATGGTCTCCTTCTTTGATTAACACATTTTTAGGCAAGAATAGGGCTATTCAAAGTAAATCATGACACCTTTGCCTTCAAAAAATACAACAGAGCAAATAAAGTGCTTTAAAACAAAACACACCATGACTGAGATTCTTTAATGTTTTTTGTCTTTTTAAAACCACAACGTGCCCAACAATTCCTCCTGTCTATCTCTGATACACCATACATATACTGACCATGAGCCAGGCCGACAATCCAATCTTGGCCTTCATCCAGGTCACTGTATGTTAGTGCACTATCAGGTGAGTGTGCATCTTCCTCTAATCATTGTCTCCCCATTAGGACCTTTTAACACAACCAAGATCAGATGCCAATGGACACAGTGTCTCTTACTATACAGAATAAATCCATGAGTGAAAGTAGTAAGCAGAAATGGTCTGTATGTGATCTGCCCATTTATCACTGCATTGTCACTAACTTGTCTGTGAACTCCCAGAGTCTCATCGCTGCATTGGTGGAATACATATCACTCCATCCAGATGCTCCAAAATCTCTCCAAGAGCCTCTTTGGAAAGTTGCCGCAGTTCTTGGAGTTCCTTCTTTAATAGGATTGCTTCAGCTTCTAGCTGTGTGATCATTTCTACTGCAGTGAGACTCCCGGAGCTGTTATGTTGTTGGGGATTGGGAACTCCACCTCTGATAGGAGTGGGAGTAGAATTGATTCTCAATGCCAATCTGACTTCACCATGTCGTCTTCTCTCCTGGCTCATTCTGGATTGTACTGCTGCCAGTTTCTGCTCCACATCACCACATGTCAGGAATGCTGCTTTATGCCATCCTATGTGATCTCCCATACTTCGCTCCTGGTCTTTAATCTACAGAAATATAGGCAGATAGAGGTCAGAAATCGCAATGCAAATCACAACACTTCACAATTAAGTGGACATGAATGCAGAGATTCCTTGGATTAACAGATATCTTAAGTAGGGACCCTCTGACAGCACAGTTCCCAAATCTTGGGTTTTGTCCTCAAGTCTTTAGAGTGAGGTTTGAACTACCATGATCAAATTCATCAGAAAACATGCAAAGGCTGAGATCCAACTTGTAGTTTTTTAAGCAATCAGGCATAAAACAATTAATGAAGTTGGGACGTGAAATACAATAATATGCCCTTTCTGACTTTGAAATCACCTCCATCTCACCTGCTCTGACCTGTTGCATCCTGAAGATCAGTGGAACTCTAGACAGAGTCAGTCTTTTCCAAGGAAAGAAATAATCATCCATTGAGTTACCCATGCTAATTGTGTGAACTAAGTAATTGCTGACGGTAATGGCTCAATGTGTTGGATCTCTAAGCTTCCACCTTGTGTATTCTACAGCCGGAAGATAAAGCTAAAATTAGCCAAATGTTTTGGCGCCACACTGATCAAAGTTGAAAGCTCATGCTTACTGAAAACAATGTTAGGACTTGACAAGAGACTAGGTCTCACTCAGAGGTGGGATCTACATGTAGGATCTATCGATGCAAGTGATTGAAGGCATTGCTGAGATTTGAATATTTGGTAGCTCGAACCCAGAGGGGATATTTTAACTCCTAACATTGTGTACCCCCCTCAAAATAAAAAGTAGGACATAGATGCAGTAGGATTATATCAGGTGCAAAAAACCTTGGTGTGAGAGAAACTTGAGACCCTAGAATTAGTTTGTACGAAGCAGAGAATGCAAAGAGAAAATCTATTGGAGATTAATATAAGAATGATATTTTTATGAAATGAACGGGAAAAAAAATCAGAGTTTCATAAAATCAGTGATGTAGGTCTTCAAGTTAAATTGTCACAAAGAAAGAATAAGGAGGGAGGTCAGAAGTATTTCTTTACATATGATCGTTGACACACAGAATGATTTGTCATAGGGAGTGGTTGAGTAAGGGGTCATTACTCCTTTCAAATATTTGCATTAAAGATATCCTACTTCGGGAAATTTTTTAATTCTAAAAAAAACAGATAAATGAGTGATTTATACCCTTATCCAATTCTATCCTGAATAAAAGCAGTTTACTCTCTTTTTCAGCATTGTAAAAGCTTGATCATTACACAGATAGCAACAGTTCAAGAAATAGGCCCACTGTTGGCTTCTTTTGGATAGTAATACCCGTATTCTCAGGACAAATATGTTCCTCATATTTTGAATTCAAGTCAAAAGGATAGTTCTACAGTTGCCTGTAATGATCAGGCTGTAGAGGTATAAACCTGACTGGAGGTGGTTCTCCAAACAAAAAGTGCAGTATTTCACGCCATAGTACCCTTTCATCCTTCACCATTCTACGATCCTGTAGCTCTGACTGCAGCTTCAGTAGCTCATTGTAAAGTTTGTTTGTTTCTCTGAAGATATCAGGTTCCTTGCAATTCTCCCGCTGATTGAATGAGGGGGCAGTGACAGTTGTAATGTTTGCATTCAGCAGCTCTTGGGATTCCTGCAGCTTGGCAGACAGCACACTTTCCTGAGAAAGAACAAGAGATTTATTAATTCCATTGTGTATCAGATTGGATTCCACCCATCCCTCTACTTTGAAGACTAAATTGAACAGCAACAATCCTATTGTCCCCAAAAACCCTCTTCTAAATTTACAATCCATGTGAATACAGGGATGATAGTCCTGGCATTATCTGTCATTGTCAGCAGCAAGAGAAACACTGAATTCCTGGAGAAAGAGATAAGAAGGAGAAAATAGGAAACCTCATGAAACACTCCTGTTGAAACTAGAAAAATTGGTTAGCTTATTTTTGGGCATGCTTTCCATTTGGCTACGTAATTTGTGATGAGTCTCAATGTGGATTTCAGCAGGACTGAACCAGCAAAACTACGGCTGGCATTCTTTAAGTAGGTTCTACATCAGTTACAGCCATTGCATTTGCAAAATAACAGCTGAAACACTGGTGCTCTGTGTTTAAAGCATTAAAACAGAGGGTGAAGTCTTGTTCCTCCTTGACAGGTTATTCCTACAGTCTTGTACAAAACCTATATCAATTTAATCAGAAAAGCTCAGGATTGTATTTGCAATAGAGTTCCAGGTGAGGATCCTCACTTGGTGGGAATTCTTAATCAGAAAATCTTGGGCACTCTCCTCCAAACTTTAGTAATATCAGCACTTTAATTCCCAAATCAGTGGGGCAAACCTGCACAAACTGATTTCAACTAGAAGCCCAATAATGCTATCTACGTCTGTCTATTAAGCATAGTGTGCAGGATTTAGAATTAGGAACATTTCTGCCCACTCTATAGAAAATTTCTCTTACCATCCATTGCCAATATATGGGCTCTAGCCGCTTCCATGCCAGGTATGCCTCCAATTGTATGTTCTCGCGCTCCAGCAGCTGCACAAACTACAACATTGCAAATTACATTAGAAAAAGGTCAAGACATATCCTGATAACCTGAAGCAGTGATTTATGTGTAGCGGAAGGTGGTTGGCAGAACAGCTTAAATGACAGCATGAATGAATACTCAAAGATTATCTAGACAGGCACAGTTAGCAGGAGATCAAACGTAAGGTGGCGGTGGCTTTTTTTTGGGAGGGGGTGGTGCGGAGAGTATAAATTGATCAGAGAAAGATCTGAAATAACTGTAATCTGAACAAATTATTTGACACACTGCTGTTAAAATCCAGTCTAGTTATTGGAATTTTTTATATCTTGGATCACAACTGTTGGATTAGTAGTCTAGGAAGTATTTCCCCAGTACCTCAGGTGATTAAGGCATTGAGTTGCTGAAGCTTGGGCTTTAGATGGCCTTAGGTTGGAGCCCCACTCTGGGCTGTTCATTGACCCTAACCAGAGAGACTACAGAACTGTTAAAACTGGCCTGACACTCCTTCACTTGGAACGGAAAAGTGCCTAGGAATTGCACTCCCCATCACTGTCAAGCAATTCCTACTGAAGTGCCCTGTAAAGCAACTAGATAAGGAGAAAATCAGCCTCAGTTGCGATCTACCACACTTAAACAGCTACTGTGCCAACTTGGTTACCATGTCAATGGCTGACTGGACCAATTGTAGGATGGCTCCCATGGAATATTGTATCATTCAATTGTAGTTCCTGTAGAACAACCACCTAAATGTGGTATAGAGTGTTACTAATCAGAACCAGGGAGCATCAATGGCCATAGTTTCAATAATTGTTGAGAATAGGTATGTGAGAAGCAAGGGAAAGTCTAGTCTCAGCAAGCACTCAGGCAAACGTAGAGACCACTGACAGTCAGCTGAGAACAGGTACTGGAATTTGTCCCTATGTCTGATCCAAAGATACGTAATCACATCTCTGAATAAGTTGATTCAAAAATAGCTTAATTGAGTTGAAGGTGCACTATATACACTGGGTGAATAAAATCTTAAAAATTTATAGAAGTGAACTCTAATGGCACTGTGATAGTGTCACTACCTCTAAGCCAGGAAACTTGTTTCGAGTCCCACCTGCTCCAGATGTGTACAATAACATCTCTGAACAGGTCGATAAGGAAGTATCGAAAGTGTAAAATACAGACCATTTGGTTTAGTTAGTTATTTTGGAGGTAGCTGACAAATGAATTTGTAAAAAGAAAGTCATAGGATTTTGTAGTAGTACCCTGCAAGAGAAGTATTCTGGGCCACAGCCAGCTCACCTCAGTGTACTGCTCATGATCTTGGGTCAGACGTGCCTCAGTTGCAGACAAATGATCAAAGCTCTGGCTGCTGCTACATCCTTTGGTGTACAAATGAATCTGAAATTCAACATCATAAATTAGAATAAGATTTAATTCAGTGGCCTAAAAACAGAAACAAGGTTCAGCCTTTGGCGGGGGAAGTGCTTCATGCTATGCTCACAAGTTTCTAGTTGTTGCCAAACAAACTGAAAGCTGTAGGCCAGCCCACTCTGCTGTTCAGACAAGAAGTTGGGATTGTGTTCCTGAGTTATTCCAAGCAGCTCAAAATCATTTTCCATTTGAACTACCTTTGGGAGTGACTGATGATCAGAAAGTAGGCAAAATACCAGACACTGGAGGTGCTCACCCAAACTGTCAATGCCAAGCATCCACATCGTTGATGAGACAATCTCGCTGGGTCAATCTGGTCATATAGCCAGAATGCCTAATACCCACTTACCAATTTGAATTTCCTATAGAAATCTGAAGTCAGAGACACTGAAACGCAAGAAGAAATTTGAAACTAGCAATTCATTTAAAACTTAAAAATTTAAGGGATTCTGTCCCATTTGTCGCAGAGCTTTCTAGATTAGTCTTAGCAGCCATCCACCTAACCTTCGAAACACCAGAATTTGAGGTTGTACAGTACATTGAGGCCTCTTCTGGAGTACTGTGTGCAGTTCTGGTTGCCTGCTACAGGAAGGATATTATTAAGTTAGACAGGGTTCAGAAAAGATTTACCAGGATGTTGCAAGGAATGGAGGTTTTGAGTTATAAAAATAGGCTAGGAGTATTTTCAGTGGAGAGTAGGAGGTTGAGGGGTGATCTTATGGAGATTTATAAGGTCATGAGAGGCATAGATAAAGTGAAAGCAAGGATCTTTTCCGTAGGGAGGGCAAGTTCAAAACTAACAGGTAAATTTTTAAGGTCAGAAGAGAAAGCTTTAAAGGACATGAGAGGCAACTTTTTTTAAAAACGGAGTGGTTCGAATGTGGAATGAATACCAGAGGAACAGGCACAGTTGTAATAATTTAAAAGACATTTGGATAAGTACATGAATAGGAAAGGTTTGGAGGGATATGGGCCTAATGCAGGCACGTGGCACTATTTTAGTTTGAGATGATGTTTGGTGTGGACTAGTTGGTCCAAAGGGTCTGCTTCCATGCAATATGATGATATCTTGAGATAATAAACATGGTCATCTTTGCTTGAAGGATGAACAAAATTAACAATTGCGACAAATTCTCTTGTCATTTTAATCCAGATTGAGGTTTGATTGTGGGTGCATGGCCAACCTGAACGACAACTTCACAGCACACATATTCTAAACACACACTTGGGTTGAAACAGCACCGATAACCCATACAGTTTAGTTCACAGCATTAGATAAACCACAAGTGTTGCTGCCTTGAAACAGACAGCAGCCTGCCTTATCTGATAAGGCACAACTTAGATCCAACGGATCCTCACACTGAGGAATGAGGATGCCGCTTAAAGCCAAGTGTTGTACATACCTTATAAAGGGCAGTACACCTCTCCTGCTGAGCACTGTAAAGATTTCTCCAGTGGAAGCGCAGCTTCCCATATAAAGACTGCAGATATCGCACATCCATCTCCACTGACTGCCTGCTTTCCTGAAGGTCTGATCTCTCCATGGGGCTGAATGGTAGAGTCTGTTTGCACTGAAAGCAAAAGTCATCATCGCTGTCATCATCAGAATTCCTGCTAGCTAATACTAGCCAAAAGTTCTATTTCAACGTTTTTTTAAAAGCCGGGGAAAACAAATTTCTTATTGCATCATTGCTTCATAATACCGAGATATTTTTGAATGCAGTGTCTGTTTGCTCTCACCACCATCATGCTGCACAAATAGCCAGACCAGTGATCAAAACTGAGATTATCACACACTTCTGCATGTTGAAGCATTACTCTACAAAGGCAGATACAAATATAATTACACTGAATAGCAATTAAAGAAACAATGTGGGTCCCAAAGCAACCAATAATGAAAAGGACAACAAGGAAATGGTGGATACGCTAAATAATTACTGTGTGTCACTGTCAGCAGTAGAGGAAGGTCACAATGTGAGACATTGCAGGAAAACTAATATTACATTTTTTTTTAAAAAGACAGCAGCACGCCAAATGAAGAATAGCAAATTCTGAAGATCAGATGTTTTCAAACCCAATGATTTAAAGAAAGGCAAAAATATTGCAGATGTCATAAATGTAACCATTCAAAGTTCCCTTGCTTCAGGAACTGCTCCTTTTAGATTGAAAAATTGCACATGTCAATTCAGCTGTTTAAGCAAGAGAGAGACCAGAGAAGCAACCACCAGCTTTGGAAAAGCAAACCCAATGGGCTGAATGGCCCACTTCTGCTCCTACTTCTTTTGATGGGTGACACGGTGACTCAATAGTTAGCACTGTTGCCTGTAAGTGCCAGGGTCCTGAGTTCGACTGCCTCGGGCGACTGTCTATGTGGACTTTGTATATTCTCTCAGTGTCTGTGTAGGTTTCCTCTGTGCGCTTCAGTTTCCTCCCAAAGTCCAAAGATGTGCAGGTTAGGTGGATTGGCTTTGCTAAGTTGCCCACAGTGTGGGGTGGCCATGATGAATGCAAGTTTACAGGGATAAGGTCAGGGGTTGGGACTGGGTGGGATGCTCTTTGGAGGGTTCGTGTCAACTCGATGGACCAAATGGCCTGCTTCCATGCTGTAGGGATTTCATTATTCCATCTAACATTGGCTGTCAGGAAGTTACTAGAATTTATAATTAAGGATAAAATAATTCTCAAGTTCAGTTACTTGGAGGGAATCAGCATAATAGATTTGTAAAAGGACAAGTGTAGCATGCAAAACCAAACTGAACTTTTTTTTGAAGTTGAAACTAAATTAGATGAGGATGTCCGGTTGGTGCAGACAAGTTGGACTGAAAAGTTCTCTTTCCATGCTGTACGACTTTTGATTCAAGAGAACACAGGAATGTCTATAAACATTATTTATCCTATACCAACCATCAGAAGGTATGAGAGAGTCCCTCACAAGAGACTGTTAACCAACATTAAAGTCCATGGGATTGAAGATAAATTATTGATCGGTTTAAGAAACTAGCTGATTGACAGTTGAGAGAGTGAGGATAATGGCAGACACTCTGTGTGACTGGAGTGTCCTGTAAGGATCATGTAGAGGCCTTAACCATTTGGAATATTTAGTAATAACTTAGATTGTGCATAAGAAGTCATCTGTCAAATAGCTGAAGACACAAAAATAAGTCAGAATTTTAAGCAGTGTGGATGGAAACATAAAATTACCAGGAAACACGGATAGATGAAGTAAATGGACAATGCTGTGGCAAACAGACTCCAATGTATACAAGTATCAGGTCACTCACTTAAAACCTAAAATAGAACAGGTGAACCAATAAAAAGATACAAATAGTGGTGATCCAGAGACTTTGAGGACTAAGTAGAGAAAACAATTACAGAAAAGACTTAATGGAATGCCGACCTTCAAATCTACAATTCCAGACTACCATGAGTGAAAGTTTCAGGTATGCAGAGGTCCTGAGTGAAACAAACCCTGAGAATTGACTGCAGTTCTGGTATTCACATCTTAAGAAGCATATATCGACCTTTGAGAGATTCCAACATTGATTCATCAGTGATACCACTATTCAGAGGCCAAGGGGTGACCTTTATAAAGGTTTAAAAAAATCATGGGGAATATGGATAGGGTGAATAGCCAAGATCGTTTTCCTAGGGTGGGGAAGTCAAAAACTAGAGGCCATAGGTTTAAGACGAGAGGGAAAGATCATAAAGGACCCAAGGGGTAACTTTTTCCACAGAGGATGGTGCGTGTATGGAATGAGCTGCTGAAAAAAAATGGTGAAGGTACGTACAATTACAACATTTTAAAAGGCATCTAGATGGGTATATGAATAGGAAGGGTTTAAAAGGATATGGACCAAATGCTAGCAAATGGGACTAGGTCAGATTGAGATGTCTGCTCAGCACTGACAAGTTGGACTGAAGAGTCTGTTTCTGTGCTGTACGACTCTATGGTTCTGATTCTAAATAAGGAATTAAACAAACTAGGTTTGTACTTCCCAGAATTTAGAATGGCAAGGGTGACTTATCAAAGGGCCAAATATCCTCCTTCCCCAAAATGACTCTATATTAAAGGGGGGAAAAAGACAAGGTAAATAATTAGAAACTGTTTTGACTGTTTGTTTGGACATTATTGTAAGGGGCCATAATCAGAATAGTAGAACCAGACATATCAAGAGTAAACATCCATTGAGTATATAATATCATTTAGAATTTGGATTTTTAACTAGTGGCATTTGGGTTTTAATCTGTGTGCACGAGGGGGTTTAGCAATTAATTTGACAGTATGTGTGAAGCCAGTTTTTTTTTTAAAAGAAGCCATTATGAGAGAGAATGTTCTTGCAGTACTAATGTGAATTTGATGGCATTGGGCGAGTTTTACAAGTGGATAGGGTAATCATTAAAGAGTATTTGGCTGCTTTCAGTTAGAAGCATCAGAATTTTTGTGATTTTGCTTGGATAAAACACTCGGAGCTTGGTAACTTTTTGGGTTCAGTTTGCAGATATCTTTATTAAAGTTAGATGTGTGAAACAGTTCTCTTGGAACAAGGAGTTAGTTCAGACAAGTTAGAAATCGATTACCTTGGTGTAAAGGTTTTTAAGTTTGTAAATTCTGGAACAGCAAATATTTGGTTAGGACCCTGAAGGGGTTATTTGAAACTGAGACAGTCTAAGCTCAGTTGAAGGATGAAGCTATCAGACTCTCGTGACTGAGAATTGAGAGAAACAGTCAAGTTAAACTTTTATAGGTATGATAGAAAAGTGAATTCTCCTAGTGTTTGGGTACTGTAAAACTTTGCTGGCGGACTAGATGGAATATTGTATTTTACTGTGCTTCAAAATCTTTCAAGTTGGGTTAATTGTAAATAGCTTGGTTTATTTTATTTTATCTTTTCTTTTGTGGAATAAGTGTCTGTTTATATTTTAAAAGCCAGATCTCTGCAGCATGTGTTATATACTAGTGTTTCAAAGAAAGACCCCCACCATCAAATTTTTAGAAGTCAGATTTCAGTCTGGGATTCTACTTGCTCAGTAGTCGTCAGTTGGGAATATGACAATAGAATCTGACAAATTCTTGTCACCTATCAGAGCAGGTGGCTGTGTCTGTAAACATTACCAGTAAGGAATCTGCTGCTGTGTGCTGCAGGGTGTGCTTACCATGCAGAGTGATGCTCTATCTTCCACCTGTAGTCTATGCAGATTCAGCAGCTGCTCCAACAGGTGAATTCTCTGTAGCAGCCATGAGAAAGCCAAAAGAAGATCTCGACTACCCAGACTGCCATCCACGGGCAGCTGGTAGAAATCCATGAATCCATAACCGTAGTAGCAAACTTCAGTTTTCACATATTTAATCTGGTCAGCTGTGCCAGCAGAGAAAACACAGAAACCAAGGAGGACTGTTAAAGGCAGTTTGCCGCACACAGAACACCTTTACTTGGTTATTAGTAAACTTTAAAACTTTTTTTGTTTGAGATCTGCAGGTCTATCACTGAATTTTCTTCGTGAATTTCAAAATTACTCTGGAAATACAAACAGACCATTTCAGCTCAAGTTTGTTCCATTAGGTAATGGACAGATAGAACATAGAACATAGAACAGTACAGCACAGAACAGGCCCTTCAGCCCACAATGTTGTGCCGACCATTGATCCTCATGTATGCACCCTCAAATTTCTGTGACCATATGCATGTCCAGCAGTCTCTTAAATGACCCCAATGACCTTGCTTCCACAACTGCTGCTGGCAACGCATTCCATGCTCTCACAACTCTCTGCGTAAAGAACCTGCCTCTGACATCCCCTCTATACTTTCCACCAACCAGCTTAAAACTATGACCCCTCGTGCTAGCCATTTCTGCCCTGGGAAATAGTCTCTGGCTATCAACTCTATCCATGCCTCTCATTATCTTGTATACCTCAATTAGGTCACCTCTCCTCCTCCTTTTCTCCAATGAAAAGAGACCGAGCTCAGTCAACCTCTCTTCATAAGATAAGCCCTCCAGTCCAGGCAGCATCCTGGTAAACCTCCTCTGAACCCTCTCCAAAGCATCCACATCTTTCCTATAATAGGGCGCCCAGAACTGGACGCAGTATTCCAAGTGCGGTCTAACCAAAGTTTTATAGAGCTGCAACAAGATCTCACGACTCTTAAACTCAATCCCCCTGTTAATGAAAGCCAAAACACCATATGCTTTCTTAACAACCCTGTCCACTTGGGTGGCCATTTTAAGGGATCTATGTATCTGCACACCAAGATCCCTCTGTTCCTCCACGCTGCCAAGAATCCTATCCTTAATCCTGTACTCAGCTTTCAAATTTGACCTTCCAAAATGCATCACCTCGCATTTATCCAGGTTGAACTCCATCTGCCACCTCTCAGCCCATCTCTGCATCCTGTCAATGTCCCGCTGCAGCCTACAACAGCCCTCTACACTGTCAACGACACCTCCGACCTTTGTGTCGTCTGCAAACTTGCTGACCCATCCTTCAATTCCCTCGTCCAAGTCATTAATAAAAATTACAAACAGTAGAGGCCCAAGGACAGAGCCCCACTCACCACTGACTTCCAGGCAGAATATTTTCCTTCTACTACCACTCGCTGTCTTCTGTTGGCCAGCCAATTCTGTATCCAAGCAGCTAAGTTCCCCTGTATCCCATTCCTCCTGACCTTCTGAATGAGCCTTCCATGGGGAACCTTATCAAATGCCTTACTGAAGTCCATATACACCACATCCACAGCTCGACCCTCATCAACCTTTCTAGTCACATCCTCAAAAAACTCGATAAGGTTTGTAAGGCATGACCTACCCCTCACAAAGCCGTGTTGACTGTATTTGATCAAGCCATGCTCTTCCAGATGGTCATAAATCTTATCCCTCAGAATCCTTTCTAACACCTTGCAGACGACAGACGTGAGACTTACCGGTCTACAATTGCCGGGGATTTCCCTATTTCCTTTCTTGAAGAGAGGAATTACATTTGCCTCTCTCCAGTCCTCAGGTACGACTCCAGTGGAGAGCGAGGATGCAAAGATCTTCGCAAGTGGCAAAGCAATTGCATTTCTCGCTTCCCAAAGCAGCCGAGGACAAATCTGATCCGGGCCTGGCGACTTGTCAATCTTAATGTTTGACAAAATTTTCAGCACATCAGCTTCCTCTATCTCTATCCATTCCAGCATGCACACCTGCTCTTCAAAGGTTTCATTCACTACAAAGTTCGTTTCTTTCGTAAAGACAGAAGCAAAAAACTCATTTAGGGCTTCCCCTACCTCCTCAGGCTCCACACACAAGTTCCCTATGCTATCCCTGATCGGCCCTACTCTTTCTTTGACCATTCTCTTATTCCTCACGTAAGTGTAAAATGCCTTTGTGTTTTCCCGGATTCCTTCTGCCAAGCCTTTCTCGTGCCCCCTCCTGGCTCTCCTCAGACCATTTTTGAGCTCCTTCCTTGCCTGCATGTAATCCTCTCTAGCTGAACTTGACCCTAGCTTCCTCCACCTTATGTAAGCTACCTTCTTCCTTTTCACTAGAAGCTCCACCGCTCTCGTCATCCAAGGTTCCTTAATCTTACCCCTTCTTGCCTGTCTCAGAGGGACATATTTACTCATCACTCCCAACAACTGTTCCTTAAACCATCTCCACATGTCTATAGTTCCCTTACCATGGAACAACTGCTCCCAGTCCATGCTTCCTAACTCATGTCTAATCGCATCATAGTTTCCTCTTCCCCAATTAAATATCCTCCCATTCTGCCTAATCCTCTCCTTCTCCATAGCTATGTAAAATGTGAGGCAGTTATGGTCACTATCACCAAAATGCTCCCCCACCACAAGATCTGATACCTGCCCCGGCTCGTTTCCGAGCACCAAGTCTAGAATGGCCTCTCCCCTCGTCGGCCTGTCAACGTACTGCGTTAGGAAACCCTCCTGAACACACCTTACAAAAACAGCTCCATTCAAATCTTCTGCTCGAAGGAGGTTCCAATCAATATTAGGAAAGTTAAAGTCACCCATTACAACAACCCTACTGCGTCCACACTTTTCCAAAATCTGCCGACCTATGCTTTCTTCAATCTCCCTGCTGCTATTGGGGGGCCTGTAGTAAACCCCTAACGAGGTGACTACTCCCTTGCTGTTCCTAATTTCCACCCATACTGACTCAGTAGGCAGATCTTCCTCGACAAAGGAAGCTTCTGTAGCTGTGATACCCTCTCTGATTAGTAGTGCTACACCCCCTCCTCTTTTTCCCCCCTCCCTATTCTTTTTAAATGTTCTTTGGGATGAAATGTATCTTTACACTGTTCACCCACCTTTGAACCAAATCCCTTGACATCTTAACCCATTAATCTGTCTTGAACGATTCAACTGGCCATGAGCATTCAGTCTTTGGAACAAATTCCAGATTTCCATAATATCTGTATGAAGCTGTTTTTCCTGATTTTACACCTAAGCAACTTGATTCTAATTTTAACATTTATTCATAGAATCCCCGCAAACGTGGAAACAGGCACAAGCCCACACCAACCCTCAGTGCATCCCACCAAGACCCAACCCCCTGTAACCCACCTAATCTACGCATCCCTGAACACAATGGGCAATTTAGCATGGCCAATTCACCTAGCTTGCACATCTTTGGACTGTGGGAAGAAACCCATATAGACACAGGGAGAATGTGTGCAAACTCCACACAGACAGTTGCCTGAGGAATTGAACTCGGGTCCCTGGCGCTGTGAGGCAGCAGTGCTAACCACTGAGCCATCACGCCGCTCCTTAGATTTTTTTTAAAATTTCTAAAACATCTGCCCTTGCAAGTCCCTTTATCATTTGAGATATAGATAAATTGTCCTCAACATTTAAATTTTTTAAAAATACACAAGCCTCAAATTTATCTAAGCCTCAGTATCATTCTAGGAAATTAGGTTGGCGCTCTCTCAAAGGCCTGTAAATGCCTATAGGTCAGCTAAAGTCTCTGTTACAGCCAACTCGTCCCAACTTTAGAATGATCACCTGCTTTGCAGATGACAGGCCACTCTCAGTGAGTGCACCTTAAAATAGGTACTTAGTAAATGGGAGGTCGAATGTCTGCGTTCTCAGACATTTTGAAAAGTGGCCATAACAAACATGACATTGCCAAGTGCACCCACATTTTGATGCTTCTCTCCTGCACAGAAAATTGCCACAACAAGGATCAATTTCTGATGAAGGGTCTAGGCCCGAAACGTCAGCATTTGTGCTCCTGAGATGCTGGTGGGCCTGCTGTGTTCATCCAGCCTCACATTTTATTATCTTGGATTCTCCAGCATCTGCAGATCCCATTATCACAGATTCAATTTCTAATGCAGCAGGTTCAGGATTAGGACAGCAACAGACAACAGGTGAATTTAGTGAAATGAGCAGACTAATGGCTTTAGGCAGTTAGATATTAGCAAGAAGCTACAATAGCAGCAAGGACATCAGAACTGATAAGTACAGCTACAACTGTGGGCCCAGACACGGGTTTACAAAGCATACAAATTTTTGCAGGACTTTGTTTATTTTTTACAGTTATTACATCTCAAAAGTATTTTGCCAGGGACATTCTAAGGCTGTGAAAACTACTTTATCAATACACATCTTTCCTTAACACATTTAGTTTCCCAAATCTGAAATAAACAACGTACAGAGAAGGTACTTAAAAAACATTTTCTCTGATGCCATTATTGCAAGGAAAGAGTGGACCAGAGTAATTAACAATGCATGTGGCTCTGCAAGACTGACTGGCATCACAATGAACATAGAACAGTACAGCACAGGCCCCTCAGCCCATGATGTTGTGCCGACCTATTACCCTACTCTAAGATCAAACTAACCTGCATACCCTTTATTTTACGATCATCCCTGTGCCTATCCAAGAGTTGCTTAAACTTCGCTAATGCATCTGACTCTATTACCACCACTGGCAGTGCATTCAGTGCACCCACCACTCCATGTGTAAAGAATCTGCCTCTGACATCTCCCCATACCATCCTCCAATCATCTTAAAATTATGGCCCCTCGTGATAGTCATTTCCACCCTGGGAAAAGGTCTATAGCTATCTACTTTATCTATGCCTCTCATCATCTTGTACCCCTCTATCAAGGCACCTCTCATCCTTCACTCCAATGAGAAAAGCCCTAGCTCCTTCAACCTATCTTCATTAAGCCTGCCACCCAGTCCAGGCAGCATCCTGGTCAACCTCCTCTGCACCCTCTTTAAAGCTTCCACATCCTTCCTACAATGAGGCGACCAGAACTGCACACAATATCCCAAGTGTGGTCTAACCAGGGTTTTATACAGCTACAGCATAACCTTGCAGCTCTTAAACTCAATTCCCCCTGCCAATGAAAGCCAATACACCATACGCCTTCTTTACAACCCTAACAACTTGGGTGGCAACTTGGTAGGATGTACGGACATGGACCTCAAGATCCCTCTCATCCTCCACACTCCATGAAGTCTGGCATTAACCCTGTGTTCTGCATTCAAATTCAACCTTCCAAAATGAATCCCTTCACATTTTTCTGGATTGAATTCCAACTGCTACTTCTTTGCTCAGCTCTGCATCCTGTCAATGTCTCATTGCAACCTACAACAGCCCTTCACACTATCCATAACTCCACCAAACTTTGTGTCATTGGCAAACTTACTAACCCACCCTTCCACTTCCTCATCCAAGTCATTTATAAAGATCACAAAGAGCAGAGGTCCCAGAATAGATCCCTGTGGAACACCACTGGTCACCAAGCTCCATGCGGAAGACTTTCCATCTACTACCACCCTCTGTCTTCTATTGGACAGCCAATTCCTTATCCAGACAGCCAAATTTCCCTGAATCGCATGCCTCCTTACTTTCTGAATGAGCCTACCATGGGGAACCTTTCCCAATGCCTAACTAAAATCCACATACACCACATCCACGGCTCTACCTTCAACATATTTTGTCACAATCTCAAAGAATTCAATAAGGCTTGTGAGACATGACCTGCCCTCACAAAGCCATGCTAACCATTCCTAATCAAATTGTGCTTTTCTAAATAATCCTAAAATACTATATCTCAGAATCTTCTCCAATAATCTGCCCTCCCCAGAAGACTGACTGACTGGTCCATAATTCCCAGGATTATCACTATTCCCTTTCTTGAACAAGGGAATAACATTTGCCACTCTTCAGTCATCTGGTACTATTCTAATGGACAGTGAGGACGCAAAGACCATTGCCAAAGGCGCAGCGATCTCCTCCCTCACTTTGGGTGTATAAAAACTTTGGGTATATCCTGTGTGGCCCAGGGACTTATCTATCCCCATGATTTTCAAAATTTTCCTTATTCCTACCTCCCAAGGCTTTTTCCATGCCCCATTCTAGCTCTCCTAAGTCCTTTTTTCAGTGCCTTCCTGGCTATCTTGTAACCCTCTACAGCCTTGTCAGACCCTTGCTTCCTCAACCTTAAGTAAGCTTCCTTCTTCCTCTTGACTCAATGTCCCATATGTCTTGTCATCCAAGGTTCCTTCACCTTATCATCCCTTCCTTGCCTCAGTGGGACAAACCTATCCAGCATATGTAGCAAGTGCTCCCGACACAACTTCCACATTTCTGTCATACATTTCCCTGAGAACATCTGTTCCCAATTTATGCTTCGCAGTTCCTGCCTAATAGCATTGTAATTCCCACTTCCTCCATTAAATCCTTTCCATACCATCTGCTCCTATCCCTCTCCAGGACTACAGTAAAGGTCAGGGAGTTGTGATCATTATCACTGAAATGAATTTCAATCCGAGAGATCTGACACCTGGCCTGGTTCACTGCCAAGCACCAAATCCAATATGGCCTCCCTCTAGTTGGCCTATCTACATATTGAGTCAGAAATCCTTCCTTGACACACCTGACAAAATTTTCTCCATCCAAACTATTTGCATTTAGGAGGTTCCAGTTGATATTAGGGAAGTCACCCAAGATGACAACCCTTTTACTTCTGCACCTTTCCAAAATCTGCCCCCCAATCTATTCCTCAGTGTCTCTGTTGCTAATGAGTGGTCTATAGAAAACTCCCAATAAAGTGACTGCTCCTTTCCAGTTTCCGACTTCCACCCATACTGACTCAGTATACAAACCCTCCTCACCCTCCCTTTCTGCAGCCATGATATCATTCCTGATTAGCAATGCCACTCCCCCACCTCTTTTACCTCCCTCCCAGTTTCTTTTGAAACATCTAAACCCCACAGCATTAAACCACCATTTCTGCCTCTGCGATATCCCAAGTCTCCATAATGGCCCCAACATCGTAGCTCCAAATACTGACGCTCTAAGTTTATCAGCCTTATTCCTGACACTTCTTGCATTAAAATAGACACTTCAACCCATCACACTGATTGCAACTGTGCCCTATCAACCGTCTGTGCTTCCTCTCAGATTTTCTGCATGCTGTATACCAGCTAATCCATCCTCTCATTCGCAGCTCCAGTTCCCATTCCCTGGCCAAATTAGTTTAAACCCTCCCAAAGAGAAAGGATATTGGTGTCCCTCCAGTTCAGGTGAAACCCATCTTTCTTGTACAGGTTCCACCTTCCCCAGAAAGTATACCAATGATCCATATATCTGAAGCCCTCCCTCCTACACTAGCTCTGTAGCTACGTGCTTAGCTGCACTTGCTCTCTATTCCAAGCCTCACTAGCCCATGACACTGATAGTAATCCTGAGATTAATACTCTGCTCATTCTGCCTTTTAGCTTCCAACCTAACTCCCTAGACTCACTTTTCAGGTCATCATCCCGTTTCTTAATTATGTCATTGGTACCCATGTGTACCACGACTTCTGGATGCTCACCCTCCCTCTTAAGAATCCTGTAGACTCAATCTGAGACATCCCTAACCCCGGCACCCAGGAGGCAACATACCATCTGGGAGTCTTATTTGCAGCCACAGAATCTCCTAACACTATTGCTCTCCTATTTTCCCCCATTCCCTTTGAGCCACAGAGCCAGGCTCAGTGCCACAGACCTGGCCGCTATGGCTTTCCCCTGGTAGGTCATCCCTCCCACAGTATCCAAAGCGGTATACTTATTATTGAAGGAAACGGTGGTGATTTGAATGGTGATTTAAATGACTATTTTTGCAATAATGATATACAAGTAAATCATATGCAAATATTTTGCAGGTCTCCATTAACTTTAAATAAACTACACAAAGGAGGACTATTTCTTACCCACATCTGAAGCCTCAGAGAGCCTGTCTTCGTTAAGTAGCTTCAGGAGCCAATGCAGCAACTTCCAGAATTCAGTTGTCTAGGGTGGGGCCAGGGGATTGGGGGGTGGGGAAGTAGGGGAAGAAAAGTTAAACAGGGAACCAGAGGGTTTTTCTCTTAATGTGATCTTCAGTTGCACTCTATGCCGCCTAGCTCCTGGGCCATCCTCCTCCACTCCCCTCCAATCTTTCCCAGCACACTCTTATCTCTCTGTTCCCTCCCTCACACAATATGATCCTCCTCCACTTCCATTAAATTAACTGCACCACCACCTCCACCCCTCCCCCTGAACCCCCATGACTTCCTTCCTTCCCTCTTCCATAAATCCCCTCTCCTCTCCCTGTTTCTCAACTCCTCCATTTTAGGGCGGTCAGATTTTTGGGGTTTTCACCAAACTTCCTGGTATCCCAACATTTTTATTAAGATTATTCAAATGTTTGCATTTGCAACTCTATTGCCCTTCTCCTTCAACAGGATTCCCAGGTTCCAACTATTATCAGAAAATCCTCCCGAAAAACAATGTAAGACCTTCTTACAGTGTGCTATACACTGCAAGTGGGAATTCTAGAGAGTTGAGTCGTTCTTCCTGGTAGCATAACACTCAATAGGTGGGGAAACATTAGATTTTTATTAGATTTTATCTATATCATGCTTGCATTCCCATGGATGGAAAGTATATGATATGAGTGATTTACACTCCCATCTGGCTTGTAAGGGGAACAATGAATTAAAAGTTGAACCTAGTGAAGAAGGGTACCATCTATTACGACAGGTGAGTGACTGGTGTAGGTTATGGCCTAGCAGTAAGCACCATCAGTCCAATCCATCCAAACACAGATTTGCTGTAAGTTTTCATTCTCTCTGCCACACTCCTCAGTGAAGTTGCAGGAGGACATTGATGGGGCTATTTGTGGCTCTTTCATTCTGAAGCCTGATAATATTTGGGTTTCAGTTAGCACATGACTAAATTACTTCGCATTCCCATCCCTTCAAACTTTTTTCATTTTTGCATTTGAAGTTTATTACTGTACCACTCTGCAAATTTCTTTATACTTGTGCCCAATAATTAATTAGGCTTGGCATTTCACTCGAAATGCAGTATTCTTCCTTCAAATGAGAAGGTCAGACACTGTCCATCTATATCTTAGATGCTGAGTTTATGATTGTGGTGATTGACAGTCAGGGGCTAGCGATGCCATGAAGACTTCTCTCCCTCCTCAAACTTAGCTGGTCAGCCCCCTGCACAGAAGCCAGGTCTTCTCCAGGCACCCGGCCAGATACTTTACTCCAGATTGATTGAAAATAAATTAATTGCATACAAAGGTTTTTCAAGCAAATATTAACAATTACCAACAAAAACAAAGCCGATCAGTTTTGAGGAAAGGTCACCAGACCTGAAACGCTAACTCTGTTTTTCTCCTTCACAGATGCTGCCAGACCTGCTGAGCTTTTCCAGGAACTTTGTTTTCTATTCCTGAATTACATCATCTGCAGTTCTTTTCGTTTTTATTAACACATACCACGTCAGCAGGCTGGAATTTCTTAGTATGTTTTTACGAAGTATTAATAGACTAATATATATAAATGATAGGTAGATATCATCAGGTTATACATGTTGCTTTCATTGGTTTTACTGATATTTTGGAAATGAAGAGAATATGTGTCAACAAATGATATTTCACACAGACGACGATTGTTCCTTCAACCTTAATTATTCTAGGAGGGAATCTTTTTCCTCTGGGTACCAACTGAAGACTGACATGGCGTATGACAAGCTGCATCAGAAGATGTAGCAAAACAGGGCCCAGTAGTAACTGCTAATCAATGCTGAAGAATGTAGCAGCATTGAAATTGGGGCATGTTCTACCAATCTGTACCTCAAATTTGCAAATAAATCTCAAGCATTTGATGAACATTTCTCATTCAAAATCCAGCTTGTATCTGAAAATGACTATGGTCAAACCCCATTGCAAATTGGGGGAAGGTGATGGCCTAGTGGTATTAATGCTTGACTGTTAATCCTGAGACCCAGATAATGTTCTGGGGACCTGGGTCCAAATCCTGCCACAGCAGATGGTGGAATTTGAGTTCAATAAAGATCTCGAATTAACAGTCTAATGATGACCATGAATCCATTGTCAATTGTCAGGAAAATCCCATCTGGTTCACTAGTATCCTTTAGGGAAGGAAACTGCCATCCTTACTTGGTCTGGCCTACATGTGACTCCAGACCTACAGCAATGTGGTTGGCTCTTAACTGCCCTGTGGGTAAGTAGGGATGGACATTAAATACTGCAAAGCCCTCATCCCATGAATGAATAATTAAAAAATAAGGCTTTGGAATGGAAATCAGACTTTACTGTTGAGGGAAAATGATGAATGGAATATATCAAAAAAATTCTCCTGGGGATCTCCTCTCCTAACAAACGAAGATTTGGTTCAGTTTTTTTTAAGAAAAAGTGTCTTCAATGTCATCGAAACAAAACTAAAATACATGACTACTGGCTTCAAACGGATATCTAAAGAGTATAGGCAACTTTGACTGAACCTGTAGATGATCAATTCACTCCGTATTTTCCACGGTCCCACCCTAGAAACATGCCATTGGCTGTCCAACTTTGTGAAGACCCCACCTCCACCAGATTCATGTACTCTCGCCATCAACCAATGCAGACGATCCTACCCTCCTCCCTGAAATCACTCACCACTTCATTTCGGTTGAACTTGGCCTTGCGAAACATTTCCGGACTGACATCGGCTACAGCGGCCGCCCCATCCCCGAACCGAATCCCGACGAGCACTTTACACAAAGCAGCGATCGCCTCCTTAATCTTCATTGCTGAAAGCGCGAGCGCGAGCGCGCCCCCCTCCCTCGCGCTTCAGGCAGCCGTTAAGCAATGAGCTCGAGATGAAGAGACTTCCGCACTTTGGTCCTCCCCCTGCAGCGCCCCCACCGCGGACCCGCATCGTCGCAAATCTTAGATAATGAGAACTGCAGATGCTGGAGATTCCAAGATAATAAAATGTGAGGCTGGATGAACACAGCAGGCCAAGCAGCATCTCAGGAGCACAAAAGCTGACGTTTCGGTTCTAGACCCTTCATCAGAGAGGGGGATGGGGGGAGGGAACTGGAATAAATAGGGAGAGAGGGGGAGGCGGACCGAAGATGGAGAGTAAAGAAGATAGGTGGAGAGAGTATAGGTGGGGAGGTAGGGAGGGGATAGGTCAGTCCAGGGAAGACGGACAGGTCAAGGAGGTGGGATGAGGTTAGTAGGTAGATGGGGGTGCGGCTTGGGGTGGGAGGAAGGGATGGGTGAGAGGAAGAACAGGTTAGGGAGGCAGAGACAGATTGGACTGGTTTTGGGATGCAGTGGGTGGGGGGGAAGAGCTGGGCTGGTTGTGTGGTGCAGTGGGGGGAGGGGATGAACTGGGCTGGTTTAGGGATGCAGTAGGGGAAGGGGAGATATTGAAACTGGTGAAGTCCACATTGATACCATATATGGCTGCAGGGTTCCCAGGCGGAATATGAGTTGCTGTTCCTGCAACCTTCGGGTGGCATCATTGTGGCAGTGCAGGAGGCCCATGATGGACATGTCATCAAGAGAATGGGAGGGGGAGTGGAAATGGTTTGCGACTGGGAGGTGCAGTTGTTTGTTGCGAACTGAGCGGAGGTGTTCTGCAAAGCGGTCCCCAAGCCTCCGCTTGGTTTCCCCAATGTAGAGGAAGCCGCACCGGGTACAGTGGATGCAGTATACCACATTGGCAGATGTGCAGGTGAACCTCTGCTTAATGTGGAATGTCATCTTGGGGCCTGGGATGGGGGTGAGGGAGGAGGTGTGGGGACAAGTGTAGCATTTCCTGCGGTTGCAGGGGAAGGTGCCGGGTGTGGTGGGGTTGGAGGGCAGTGTGGAGCGAACAAGGGAGTCACGGAGAGAGTGGTCTCTCCGGAAAGCAGACAGGGGAGGGGATGGAAAAATGTTTTGGGTGGTGGGGTCGGATTGTAAATGGCGGAAGTGCCGGAGGTTGGTAGGGTGGTGTGTGAGAACGAGGGGGATCCTCTTGGGGCGGTTGTGGCGGGGGCGGGGTGTGAGGGATGTGTCGCGGGAAATGTGGGAGACGCGGTCAAGGGCGTTCTCGATCACTGTGGGGGGAAAGTTGCGGTCCTTAAAGAACTTGGACATCTGGGACGTGCGGGAGTGGAATGTCTTATCGTGGGAGCAGATGCGGCGGAGGCGGAGGAATTGGGAATAGGGGATGGAATTTTTGCAGGAGGGTGGGTGGGAGGAGGTGTATTCTAGGTAGCTGTGGGAGTCGGTGGGCTTGAAATGGACATCAGTTACAAGCTGGTTGCCTGAGATGGAGACTGAGAGGTCCAGGAAGGTGAGGGATGTGCTGGAGATGGCCCAGGTGAACTGAAGGTTGGGATGGAAGGTGTTGGTGAAGTGGATGAACTGTTCGAGCTCCTCTGGGGAGCAAGAGGTGGCGCCGATGCAGTCATCAATGTACCGGAGGAAGAGGTGGGGTTTGGGGCCTGTGTAGGTGCGGAAGAGGGACTGTTCCACGTAACCTACAAAGAGGCAGGCATAGCTGGAGCCCATGCGGGTGCCCATGGCCACCCCCTTAGTCTGTAGGAAGTGGGAGGAGTCAAAAGAGAAGTTGTTGAGTGTGAGGACGAGTTCAGCTAGGCGGATGAGAGTGTCGGTGGAGGGGGCCTGGTCGGGCCTGCGGGACAGGAAGAAGCGGAGGGCCTGCACATCTGCCAATGTGGTATACTGCATCCACTGTACCCGGTGCGGCTTCCTCTACATTGGGGAAACCAAGCGGAGGCTTGGGGACCGCTTTGCAGAACACCTCCGCTCAGTTCGCAACAAACAACTGCACCTCCCAGTCGCAAACCATTTCCACTCCCCCTCCCATTCTCTTGATGACATGTCCATCATGGGCCTCCTGCACTGCCACAATGATGCCACCCGAAGGTTGCAGGAACAGCAACTCATATTCCGCCTGGGAACCCTGCAGCCATATGGTATCAATGTGGACTTCACCAGTTTCAAAATCTCCCCTTCCCCTACTGCATCCCTAAACCAGCCCAGTTCATCCCCTCCCCCCACTGCACCACACAACCAGCCCAGCTCTTCCCCCCCACCCACTGCATCCCAAAACCAGTCCAACCTGTCTCTGCCTCCCTAACCGGTTCTTCCTCTCACCCATCCCTTCCTCCCACCCCAAGCCGCACCCCCAGCTACCTACTAACCTCATCCCACCTCCTTGACCTGTCCGTCTTCCCTGGACTGACCTATCCCCTCCCTACCTCCCCACCTACACCCTCTCCACCTATCTTCTTTACTCTCCACCTTCGGTCCGCCTCCCCCTCTCTCCCTATTTATTCCAGTTCCCTCCCCCCATCCCCCTCTCTGATGAAGGGTCTAGGCCCGAAACGTCAGCTTTTGTGCTCCTGAGATGCTGCTTGGCCTGCTGTGTTCATCCAGCCTCACATTTTATTATGTCGCAAATCTTATCCTACTTCTTGCTCCACTCTTCTTTTACGCAGCGTGACAGGTATTGAAGGAAGTGCTGTGGAAGATGTCACTAAGTTTTGGGGTGGTTGTTTCGCTGTGGCTTTTTGGCGTGGCTCAGGCTGCGGGAAGGACAAAACATAAACAAGAACAGCAACTCATATTCCGCTTGGGAACCCTGCAGCCCAATGGTATCAATGTGGACTTCACAAGCTTCAAAATCTCCCCTTCCCCCCCACTGCATCACAAAATCGGCCCAGCTTGTCTCTGCCTCCCTAACCTGTTCTTCCTCTCACTCATCCCTTCCTCCCACCTCAAGCCGCACCTCCATTTCCTACCTACCACCTCATCCCGTCTCCTTGACCTGTCCGTCTTCTCTGGACTGACCTATCCCCTCCCTACCTCCTCACCTATACTTTCCTCTCTACCTATCTTCTTTTCTCTCCATCTTCAACCTGCCTCCCCCTGTCTCCCTATTTATTCCAGTTCTCTCTCCCCATCCCCCTCTCTGATGAAGGGTCTAGGCCCGAAACGTCAGCTTTTGTGCTCCTGAGATGCTGCTTGGCCTGCTGTGTTCATCCAGCCTCACATTTTATTATCTTGGATTCTCCAGCATCTGCAGTTCCATTATCACACCACAAAACACAAACAGGTGCCTTGATGATAAAGTACAATGTTTAACGTTGGGAAAGGTTGCATTACACAGACACTCATCAAACAAAAAGTGAACACTAAGCTGGTTAGGTTGAATGGTCAGAATTGGGTGTTTGGAATATTTCATATGGTGCTTGAATGACAACAGCCTTTAGTAAACAAAAAGCAAAAGCAGAAATTGCTTGATAAACTCGGGAGGTCTGGCAGCATCTGAAGAGGATAAAACAGAATTTGTGACCCTTCTTCAGAACTTACGAAGAAATATTGATGTCAGAGGTCTAACGCTATCTGAGCACCCCATTGTAGGTGCATGGCAAGCTAAAGTGTGCAAAAGATGCTTAGCATTATCTTTCCACATTTTATTCTAGATCTGTTTCCTGCTTCCCATCCTGCCAGTACATCTATAGTTTCCTTCAGCTTCATACTGGGCAGACCCAAGTCATAGAGTCATATAGCATGGAAACAGACCCTTTGGTCCAACTAGACCATGCCAACCATATTCCCAAGCCAAACTTGTCTAACCTGCCTGCATGTGGCCCATATTGCTCCAAAGCTTTCCTATTCATGTACTTATCCAAATGCCTGTTAAAAGTTGTAACTGTACCTGCAGCCTCAGCTTCCTCTGGCCATTCATTCTAGACACTAACCACTCGCGGTCTAAAAAAGTTGATTCTCATCCTTTTTAAATCTTTCTCCTTTCACATCTCACAAACCGGATTGAGTTTTTTGAGGAAGTAACTGAAAAGATTGAGGGCAAAGCGATAAACATTGTTTACTTGGATTTTAGTAAAGTCTTTGATATGGTTCCACATGGTAGATAAATTAGTAAAGTTAGATCACATAGGATTCAGGGTGAGCTTACTAACTGGGTACAAAATTGGCTTTACGGCAGGATACAGAGGGTGGTTGTGGAACACTGCTAGCCACAGGCCTCCAGTCTGAAAAACAGTGTTCCACAGCAATCAGTACTGGCAACACATCTTTTGGTGTAAATAGCAAACAGCTCTGATCTGATTCCATTAATTTCTGAAAAAAAGTATAAGACCATAGACATAGGAGTGGAGGAGTGGAGTATAGAAGCTGATGATCTGAAATAAGAACAGAAAGTGCTGGAGAAATTCATTAGCTCCAGCAGCATTTGTGGAGAGATATACAAGTTAATATTTTGAGTACAATTTGACTCTTCCTGAAAGACGCTAAAAAGGGCAGTGTTATCAGGAGGATAAGAGGTGCCTTCCATTGGCACAAGACCTGCAGAGGAGATCCAGATCCCATTCTTGCTTGGATTCAGACTGTGCAGCTAAAGCTGCTGTTTAACTGTTGATGAATGAAATAATGGCCTTCATGTCCTTGTAGTATTTCATACAGATAGGCATTGGATAGGCAAAGAGTTGGATTTTATGGGCCCATCCCCTCCCCCACCTTCAATTGTGCTCATAGGAGAGTGTAAAATCACAATTAGTACGATACACAATGGCGCCATTTGGCCTATTGCACCTCCTTCAGCTTTGTTAATCTGGTGCCAATCTCCTCCTTTTCCCCATACTCTGCGCACCATTACTATCCAAATAATCCAATGGCCTTTTAAATTGTTCAATTGAACCTGCTTCCACCACATTTCTGGGCAGTGCATTTCATACCCTAACAACTCACTGTGTGAAAATGTTTTTTTCTGATATCACTCTTGATTGATTTACACATCACTTAAACGCTAAGGTTGTCACTGAAATGTGCCTTATGGAATGCCAGCTGAACAAAACAGGTTATGGAATTTTCAGACAAAATAGAGAAGGGGATATGGTTCATGGTGTTGGTTAAATAAACAATCACAACTGGACAATCAGTGAATAAGTTTTTCCCATTTTAATTATTAATTGGCCAAGATACTTGTGGGTTGTGCTAATTTTCAAGTAGTTTATTGATGTATTTGCACATTTGAAGTCATTTTTTGACCTTTGCTTAAGATTTTTTGCAATGAACAAATTATTTGTTAATTTAAGAGAACTGACTTATTGCTAGGGTATATATATCCTCAAATACTAGATGTATATGAAATTGATAATGTTATCACCCTTTTATTGGAGGAATGGGGTAAGGAAAGATCTAACTGGTTCATAATACATCACGAGCAACAGGATAATTAAGGAAAGGGTAGGCCCAACTAGAGATGAAAAGGTAATGTGTATATCTAGGCAGAAGGTGTGAGCCTGGTTCATAATGAACTCTTTGAGTCTTTTCACAAATGATGGGGAACAATGCAAACATTTTTGTTGAGGATAGTTGTGTTAGATAATGGTTGGAAGTCATTGAGAGGAAAAATATCAATGCATTTGGAAGCTTTTGAATTTTTAAAAAATGATTCCAGATTATTTGACTTGGATCAAAATTAGATCCAGGAACTCCACTTGTTAAAATTTGAGCAAATACAGGCTTGGGAACTGGAACAGCAGATCAGCTAGTGAGGAGAAGATAAAGGTTAATAGGATGAATGAGAAGCAAAGAAGCCCACAGAATTGAGGGCATATTACTGACATGGATTGAAGATTGGTTGAGTGGCCAGAAATGGAGAGTTGAAATAATGGGTAAGTGCTCAAATTGGCAGGAGGTGACTAGTGGTGTCCTGCAGGGATCTGTGTTGGAGCCTTAATTATTTGCAATGTTCATTAATGATTTGGATAATGGCATAAAAAGTCAAATATCCAAATTTGCTGATGATACGAATTGGGCAGCATTGCAGACACTGTTGATGACAGCATAAAATTCCAACAGGATATTTTATGGATTACATGAATAGACAAAGCTGTGGCAGATGGATTTTAAAATAAGCAAGTGTGAAGTTATTCATTTTGGACCGTTAAAGGATAAATCAGGGTATTTTTTTAGAATACACAAAATTAAATACAGTGGATGTTCAATGAGATTTGGGATTTCGGGTGCATTGCTCTTTGAAATGCCATGAACGGGTGAATAAAATAGTCAGAAGACTAATGGAATGCTGGCCTTCATACTGAAAGGGCTGGATTATAGGGATGCAGATGTTATGCTGCAGTTATTCAAAAGCCCTAGCTAGACCCCACTGAGGTTAGATAAAGATAAACTCTTTCTATTGGCTGAAAATTCTAGACCTAGGGGCCACAGTCTAACAATTAGGGCCAGGCCATTCAGGAAAGATGTTAGAAATCACTTCTATGTACAATGAGTAGTGGAAGTTTTGAACTCTGTTCCTGAAAAGGCAGTCAATGTTAATTCAACTGCTAAATTTAAACCTGAGGTAGACAATTTTTTTTATGAAGCAAGAGTACCAAGGGATAGAGGCCTAAGGCAGACAAATGGAGTTTAATCACATACCAGAGACTCATCAAACAGGTAGTTCCTTTCTTTGTGTTGGAGCAAGAATTAATTTAAGTCACCTGCAATTAATCTCAATGCGTCCAATGAAGAAAAATGTAATGACCGACGTGTTCTTGTAGCTGGAAGGCTGTTTCCAACGGAGTTCTTCAGGGTGCAGTATTGGTTCCCATGTTTTTTGTGGCACATACCCATGCGCCATACTCATAGAATCATAGAGGTGTACAGTACAGAAACAGACCCTTCGGTCCTACTTATCCATGCTGACCATATATCCTAAATAAATCTAGTACCATTTGCCAGCATTTGGCTCATATCCCTCTAAACCCTTCCCATCAATATACCCATCCAGATACCTTTTACATGTTGTAATTAGACTGCCTCCATCACTTCTTCTGGTAGCTCATTCCGTACACACACCACGCTCTGCCTGAAAAGTTGCCCCTTAGGTCCCTTATAAATCTTTCCTCTCTCAAACTAAACCCATGCCTTCTAGTTTTAGAATCTCCCATCCTTGGGAGAAGACCTTATCTATTTACTCTATCCATGCCCTCATGATTTTATAAAACTCTATAAGGTCATCCCTCAACCTCCAATCTTCCAGGGAAAGTAGCCCCAGTCAATTCAGCTTCTCCCTATAGCATGAAAACTCCAACCCTGGCAACATCTTTGTAAATCTTTTCTGCACCCTTTCAAGTTTCACAACTTCCTTCCTTTAGGAGGGACACTAGAATTGAGCACGAAGAGTAGGCCAAGTTTTGCACTTTCTCTAGTAGGTAAATCCACACACTGAATCATAGCATTTTCTTGTACACATTTAACAAATTCCTCTCCATTCAAACCCTTAACACTATGGCAGTCCCAGTCTATGTTTAGAAAGTTAAAATCCCCTATCGCAACCACGTTATTATTGTTACAGATAACTGAGATCTCCTTACAAATTTATTTCTCAATTACCCGCTGACTATTTGGTTGTCTACATTACGATCCCAATAAGGTGATCATCTCTTTTCTACATTTCAGTTCCACCCAGATAACTTCCCTGGATGTATTCCCAGGACAATCCTCCCTAAATACAGCCAAAATGTTATCCCTAATCAAAAATGCCACTCCCCCTCCTCTCTTGGCCCCCCACCTTCCAATCTTCCTACAGCATCTATACCCTGGAACTTTAAGCCGCCAGTCCTGTCCATCCCTTAGCCATGCCTCTGTAAATTGCTGTAATATCCCAGTCCCATGTTCCTAACCATGCTTTCAGTTCATCTGCCTTACCTGTTAGGCCACTTGCATTGAAATAAATGCAGTTTTAATTTAGCAGTCCTACCATGTTCTCTACTTTATTCCTGCCTGCCCTGTCTGTTTGACTGATAGAAGGAACTGCAGATGCTGGAGAATCTGAGATAACAAGGTGTAGAGCTGGATGAACACAGCAGGCCAAGCAGCAATCAGAGAGCAGGAAAGCTGACGTTTCAGGCCTAGACCCTTCTTAAGAAAAGAAAACGCCAGCTTTCCGGCTCCTCTGATACTGCTTGGCCTGCTGTGTTCATCCAGCTCTGCACCTTGTTATCTCTGTCTGTTTGACGTCCTCCTTTTCCCAATTGTACCAGTCTCAGACTGATTCCTCACTAACTCCCTGGGTCACCCCATTTACTAGTTTAAATCCTCCCAAGCAGCTCTCACAAATCTCCCTGCCAGCATATTAGTCCCCTTCCAATTCAAGTGCATTCAGTTCCTATACAGGTCATTTCTATGTCAGAAAACATTCCAATGTCCAAAATGTGAACCCTCCTCCTCTACACAAGTCCTCAGCCACACATTCATCTGCTCTATCTTCCCTTTCCTAACTTCACTAGCTTGTGGCCCTACGAATAATCCAGATATTATTACCGTTGAGGACCTACTTTTTAAATTAAATTTTAAATTTTTACAACTTCCTATATTCTCTTCTCAGAATCTTGTCCTTTTCTCTTCCTGTGTCATTGGTTTCAATGCATAAAACCTCCTGCTGGTCCCTCTTACCTTTGAGAATATTCTGCACCCTCCCCGAGATATCCTTGATATTGGCTCCAGGGAAACAACACACCATTCTGATGTCTTGCTGTCGGCCACAAAATCATCTGTGCCTCTGACTAGAGTGTCCCCTAATCAATCGTCACAATCAATCGCTTGGAATCTGGCATACCCCTTGTAACATTAGAGCCATTCTCAATACCAGAAATCTGGCCGGCAGTGATATATTCTTTTGAGAGTCCATTCCCATCATGTTTTCCAAAACAGCATACTTGTTTGAGATAGGGATAGCCACAGGAGACTCCTACACTACCTGCCTCCCTCTCCAACCTTTCCTGGGCGTCACTGATCTACCTGACTGTATCAAAGAAACAAAGAAACCTACAGCACAGGAACAGGCCCTTCGGCCCTCCAAGCCTGCGCCGATCAAGATCCTCTGTCTAATCTGTCATCTATTTTCTAACGGTCTGTGTCCATTTGTTCCCTGCCCATCCATGTACCTGTCCAAATATATCTTAAAAGACGCCAATGTGTCTGCGTCTACCACCTCCGCTGGCAACGCGTTCCAGGCACCCACCACCCTCTGTGTAAAGAACTTTCCATGCATATCTTCCTTAAACTTTCCTCCTCTTACTTTGAACTCATGACCCCTAGTAATTGAGTCCCCCTCTCTGGGAAAAAGCTTTTTGCTATCCACCCTGTCTATACCCCTCATGATTTTGTAGACCTCAATCAGGTTCCCCTCAATCTCCGTGTTTCTAATGAAAATAATCCTAATCTATTCAACCTCTCTTCATAGCTAGCACGCTCCATACCAGGCAACATCCTGGTGAACCTCCACTGCACCCTCTCCAAAGCACCCACATCCTTTTGGTAATGTGGCGACCAGAACTGTACACAGTACTCCAAATGTGGCCAAACCAAAGTCCTATACAACTGCAACATGACCTGCCAACTCTTGTACTCAATACCCCGCCCGATGAAGGAAAACATGCCATATGCCTTCTTGACCACCCTATTGACCTGCGTTGTCACCTTCAGGCAACAATGGACCTGAAAACCCAGATCTCTCTGTTCATCAATTTTCCCTAGGACTTTTCCATTTACTGTATAGTTCACCCTTGAATTTGATCTTCCAAAATGCATCACTTCGCATTTGCCCGGACTGAACTCCATCTGCCATTTATCTGCCCAACTCTCCAGTCTATCTATATTCTGCTGTAATCTCTGACAGTCCCCTTCACTATCAGCTACTCCACCAATCTTAGTGTCATCAGCAATCTTGCTGATCAGACCATCTCACCTTCCTCCAGACCATTTACATATATCACAAACAACAGTGGTCCCAGCACAGATCCCTGTGGAACACCACTGGTTACAGGTCTCCAATTTGAGAAACTCCCTTCTACTACTACCCTCTGTCTCCTGTTGCCCAGCCAGTTTTTTATCCATCTAGCTAGCACACCCTGGACCCCATATGACTTCACTTTCTCCATCAGCCTGCCATGGGGAACCTTATCAAATGCCTTACTGAAGTCCATGTATATGACATCTACAGCCTTTCCCTCATCAATCAACTTTGTCACGTCCTCAAAGAATTCTATTAAGTTGGTAAGACATGACCTTCCCTGTATAAAACCATGTTGCCTATATATATCCTATATAAGCCCATTTTCTTCCAAATGGGAATAGATCCTATCCCTCAGTATCTTCTCCAGTAGCTTCCCTACCACTGACGTCAGGCTCACCGGTCGATAATTACCTGGATTATCCTTGCTGCCCTTTTTAAACAAGGGGACAACATTAGCAAGTCTCCAGTCCTCTGGGACCTCACCCGTGTCTAAGGACACTGCAAAGATATCTGTTAGGGCCCCGGCTATTTCCTCTCTCGCTTCCCTCAGTAACCTGGGATAGATCCCATCCAGACCTGGGGACTTGTCCACCTTAATGTATCTTTGGCTTATCTCCCTCCCTGCAAGTGCCATCCATCACACCCCTAGCTCCTGTAAATTCCTCATTGCCTCTAAATACTGCTCCAACCGATCAATGCTACTCAATAGGATTCACAACCAAGCACACTTTCTGCAGACATAATCATCAGTAACATGGAAATTTTCCCTAATCTCCCACATCCAACAGGAAGAGCACATCACTATATTAAAGGCTACTTTTGCACCTTAACAATCTACACACCTAGAAAATAGCACAGTCTTACTGCTATAACGGCATTGCTGCAGACTATCATAGTACCTATCGTTTTATATTTTTAAAGTATTCTCAAGAGACAGATCGCAAAAACAACATATAACAATAAAAAACACTCTACTCGCAATTGTAGATTTACAAAAGAAAAGCAGTAAGGTTACACTTTCAAAAGTCACTTAGCTGTTCTCTTGCAGTGAGCTCCCACACACAGGTTTCTCCAAGGTCAACTGTGAATCTCACTGTCTGTTTATTTTTCTTCGAACAAGCTCAGACGTCTAGAGATACTTGAAACCAGACAGCAAAGGCAGCAACTGTACAGGTTACTGCCGGGTCAGACAGCAGTGTAGGTTTCTTTTCTCCCTTAGAATCACTTCCCATATGGCCAGTGCCTTTGCTGATCTTCCTCCTTTTTCAGGCGCCATTGTTTTGATCTTTTTTTTTCCAAAGTTCCAAAATAAGGCAACTGATTATAAAATGGTAATTACTGCTCCTAACATTCGAGGAAATCAACTCTAACACTGAAAATACCTCAAAAAAGGAGCAGCTCTTACAGTCACATTTTTCCCATCTTCCATCTTGGATTACCTAAAATGACTTAGGTATAAATGTGGAGAGCATGATTAAGAAGTTTGCAGAAGATGAAAAATTTGTTGTGTGTTTCATTGGGAGGAAGAAGGCTGTACACTGCAAGAAGATGTCAATAGACTGATCAGGTAGGTAGAACAGTGACAAATGGAGTTCAATACAAATAATATGACATGGCGCACTTGAGAAGGGCAAACAAAACAGGGGAACTCATTGCATATAGTAACGTATGACATGAAAAGAAGAAGAGGGACCTTGGATAAAGCTCTGGAGTACAGGAAGATATCATTAGACTAGTTGGATTAGCGAAAAAGTGACAAATTGAATTTAATCCAGTGAGGTACATATTTAGAGAGGATAAACAAGGCAAGGAAATTCTCAATAATGATAGGATACTGAAATTAATCTAGTAGTGGAACCTTGGATTCTGTGCCCACAGATCTCTAAATGTAGCCATATAAAATATTCAGAGATAGTAGGAACTGCCGATGCTGGAGAATCTGAGATAACAAGATGAAGAGCTGGATGAACACAGCAGGCCAAGCAGCATCAGAGGAGCAGGAAAGCTGACATTTCAGGTTTGGACCCTTTCTGAAGAAGGGTCCAGACCCGAAATGTCAGCTTTCCTGCTCCTCTGATGCTGCTTGGCATGCTGTCTTCATCCTGCTCTACACCTTGTTATCGCCTATGTAATATTTCCTTTTATTAGCTGAGGCATATTTTATTAGAGCAGGGAAATTCATTAGAACTGTACAAAATACTAGTTAGACATTGACTGGAGTGTATTGTGCAGTTCTGGTAACCTTATTAGAGGAACTATACATTCACACCAGAGGAATCCCAGAAGATTTACAAAAATGTCACCAGGAATGGAGAAATCTAGCTATGAGCAAGGATTGTATGGGTGTGGCCTGTTTCCTTCACTACAGAGGAGAGTGAGGAGAGATTTAATTGAAGTGCATGCAATTATGAGAGTCCAAGCTGGATGGTCTTGTGGCACAGTGGATAGTGTCTCTGCCTCTGAACCAGAATCTTGGGAGGTTCAAATCCTACTCCATGATTTGATGGCTGTGGGGAAGAGTTCACCCATGGCATAGTCATAGAGTCATACAACACAGATACAGACTCTTCGGTCCGACCGGTCCGTGCCAAACAATTCCAAACTAAACTAGTCCCACCTGCTAGCTCCTGGCCCATATCACTCCAAACCTATCCTGTTCATGTACTTATCCAGATGTCTGTTAAACGTTGTGATTGTACCCATAGCCACCACTTCCTCAGCAAGTTCATTCCACACGTGAACCACCCTCTGTGTAAAAATGTTTTCCCTCATGTCTTTTTTAAATCTCTTGTCTCACCTTAAAAATATGTCCGCTAGTCTTGGAATCCCCCATCCTAGGGAATAGACACTTACCGTCAACTCTATCTATACCCCTCATTATTTAATATGGCCAGACTGCTTGTGCATTAACTTGTAAATTCTTCCAACACAGCCAGTGGCAGGCATTAAGAGTGGGAAAGATTCCTAGTCAGCCATATAATGGAAGGAAATTAGAACTTCTACCATCACTGTCCAAAGCTGCAGGCTACAAAAGGTGTTTACAATGTATGCTTTCATAGCAACACGGACATCTGGGGACTGACTGACTGAACAGCCAGTGTTGATCAGATTAATGCCAAGAGGATTTATTCTGTTTCTGCCTGTTCCTGCCAAACAGACCCCATTTCTTCCTACCTTGACTTTACCTTTTCCTCCACTTGTTCAGTCCCGTCCCACTATCTCCTGTGATTCATCTGACACTTTACATCGGTTTTAAAATTTACAGTTTGCCACCTGCAACCCCCCTGTGCTTTACTGTGGATGTGCAATCTCTTTTCATGTCCACCTCCCTGCCAACCAAAATGGTTTGAGGGCTTTCCACATCTTCCTTGACTGCAAGCACTACTTTCCTGTGCCTGGCTAAATTTGTCATCACATTGAACAACTTCATTTTCAACTCCTCTCGCATTCTTCAAGTCAAAGGTGTGGCAATGGAGTTATACCTGTCTCTTTGTGGGTTACACAGGACATTCCTTTTTCCAGTTCTACTTGGGCCCTGCCAACAACTCTTTACACAGTACATCGTTGCTGTTTCCCTCACTCATCTGAAATTGGAAAAATTGACCAATTTTGCTTGCAATTTCCACCTGCTTTCACCTTCATCTTGACCATCTCTGACTCCTTTTCTCCCTTCCTCAACATCTGTTTCCATTTCTGGAGATAAGCTGGCCACCAATATTCCTTACAAACTCACCATTTCCCATAGTTGCCTTAACTACACATTCTCATGCCCTGCGCCCTATAAGGACTCTATTCCATTCTCCCAGTTTTTCTGGCTCTGCCTCATCTGTTCTGATGATGCCACCTTCTTCAAGGTCCCATAAATTTTCAATGTTTTCCTCAACCAAGGATTCCCTGCCACTGTGGTTTACAGCAATGTCTGACCCATTCCACACCCTTATTCCTTCCCTTCCCTCCTACAATAACGATAAGGTCCCCGAACCTCACGTTCTACACCACCCCTTCTTAGCCAAAGGATGAAAAGCCACCATTTCTGCCACCTCCAACAGGATGCCATCACCAGACAAATCATTCCTGTCACCTCTCTTTTCAGCATTCCACAGGGACTATTCCCTCTGAGACATTCTGGTCCACTCCTCCTTGACCCCCAACACTTTACACCCCCAGAGCACCTTCTCAAGCAATCACAGAAAGTGATTTGTCTGTTTACCTCCTCCCTCCTCACTATTCAATGCCACAGAAACACCTTCTAGGTGAAGCAGCAATGTACTTGCACTTCATTTAATCTAATCTATTCTACTTGCTGCTCACAATGTGGTTTCTGTATTGGGGCAATGAAATACAGACTGGGTGACTGCTTTGCCAAACTTATGCTCTGTCTGCAAAAATTACCTCAAGCTTCCAGTTACCTGTCACTTCAACACACCTCTGTGCTCCCATGCCAATATTTCTGTCTCTGGCCTGCTACAGGCCTCCAGTGAAGTTCAACGCAATCTGGAGAAACAACCCCTCATCATTTATCTAGATACTTTACAGCCTTTAGAACTCAACATTGAATTGAACAATTTCAAAATGTGAACGCCTCCTCTATGTTCATTACCCACCACACTAAGCCCTAGGTCATATTTTATATAAGTTACTCCCAGAACAGCCAACCCATTTTCAACCATTTGCATTCCTCATTATCACCCTACCCAGCATTTATCTCTATCTTTCAGTTTACCATCAGCAATCTCTTTGTTTGCCTATCCATTTTTTTCCTTTCTCTCTCTGGGCCACATCTCTGTATACTCTATTCACTTGCCCTATCCCATCATCAGCAAAATATCATTCCCAGATATTTTCAGTTCTGATGAAGGGACACTAGGCTCAGGACATTAATTCTGTTTCACTTGTCCTGATGCTGCCAGACCTGTGAGTTTCTCTGGCACATTTTGTTTTTGTTTCAGATTTCTAGCATCTCTAGTTCTTTATTTTTATTTTAGCATTCGATTTTGTGCTGGCTGTAGCAGATTCCGAAACTGCCTCCCAGTCCAATCTATAATGGAGATTGCAATGCTATTCAAAACTGAAAAAGAGTGATTGAAGGACGTATTTCCCTTAGTAAGGAAGTATGTAATTGGTGAGCATTCAAGTTGTATATAACTTCAGAGTAATTGATACTCATCGGAGATGGAGGTAATTTAGTTCACCATCTGGGTGTTTGGAATTCACTGCCGTTCACTGGAATAAATAGGTTATCAACTTTTAAAGAATACTTGGATAACCCAAGGACCACAGACCAAGAGGGGGAAAATAGAATAAACTGAATCACTCTTTTTCTGCTAGCACAGGAACAATGAGCTGAATGGGCCCTTTCCTTGCTAATAAAACATCAATGTTCCTAGTTTACCCTTTGTCAGGCTAAGTGTAGGGGTGGACATGTCAGGTATCAACTAACTCACTGCTCCCACTGCTGAGAAAGCTGGCTGTATTGAGTGCCAGTCAGCTTGTTAAAAGTTGACCAGTGAATTTTCTCTTCTCAGCATATTGTAGCCCTGAACTGTGCCAGAGTGACTCATCAGAAGTTGCAGACAATGAGAATCCCTTAGTTTCTGGGTCCTAAAGCCAATTATTTGAGGCCTGCTCTGCATGGAGACCTAATGGTGAGAAGGTAGGTTTTATTCTCATTTGCTTCCTGCAGTGTATTTGTAATGGAGAGAAGAGATGAAGGCTGTAGAAGGCAAGGGTGGGAAGATGCCTTCATGGACTACTCCCTTGTAACCATCCATGCCTATAATTTACACCGGATTGGGTCCCTCTCCCCACTTCCTCCAACCCTTTCCTAACCAATAGGTTGGGAAACTACTGTTGTTACTTGCTGGGAGGCCCAAGTCCCACCTCCTCCAGAGGTGTGTAATAACATCCCTGAATGGGTTGATTAGAAAAATAGGTTAGATAAAAAAAAAGGGTCTTAATTGCTGGCTAGTCAAGAAGGTCCCCAATGGGCATTTTCGCTCCTCAATTGGTGAGGAGGCGAGAGGGTATGAGTTTCTCTCCAGGGTAAACTTGCCTAATTATTTCTCCACCTCCAGAGAGGAAAAAATTTCACTCATGGACATTGTATCTACTCTTCCTACAGTCCATTACTGTAACATTCCTTTTGTTTTAGTCTTGCAACTTTAAGTTTCAGCACTTCCAGATGCTTTGCAAGGTATCTTTGCTACTTCCTCTGCATCTGCATTAAACAATTCTAAAGGGGAGGAAAGAACTACATTAGTGTAGTGCTTTTCACATGCTCAGGAAATGGCAAAGTACTCCACAGTCACTTATGCGGTGTGAGCAAATATGCAACAGCTAATGCATGCACACAACAATGCTGCACAAAGAAAATGAAATAATTAGCCAATTTGTTTCTCTTTCAAATGGTGGTATTTGTGTTAGATATATTATGTGGTCAAGTGTCTGAAGAGAAGCTTGAATCCACAACCTTCTGATTCAGAGGCTATTACTACTACCACAAAGTCAAAACTGAAAACACTAGTCCATTTGTCATTGTCTCTCTCTACCCATGTACACATTTTTAAGTGTTGCTGTTGGCTTCACTTTATTTCAATGGAGAAAAATGACAATCCTGATGGTCATTAGTGACAGTTTGATCCCACTTTTAGTTGCCATTATTGAGATGTTTTGGGGTTTCTGCCCCCAATATTTCTCGTGTGTTTAATGTCTCAGAAGATTCTCATAGGTAAGCTATAACTCAGATTGTGCTGCTTGTAGGTAACTGTAGTGAACTGAACAAAGAAACAAGGTCCTTGTTGCTGAATTTCCATTTGCTGATTACTACATATACTTAAGTGATTTTTTTTAACTTTAGAAGTTACTGTAGAAATGCGAGCAATATGATATATTAAAGACAAAAATATTGACTATCTACCCTGTCTCTGCACCACCCAGAATACATATCTACGTTGGTGTAACCTGTCCAACAGTCTGGTGGAGAGGATGTAAGATGGGGGACATTTTAAGTATTTTGGTGCTGCCACATGATCCTTTTTTTTGTTTTTAGAAAATGTGTGCACTACGATAAGTATTTAACCAGAGCTTCTTGTGTTACAACTCTTTGAATTATGGGTAAGAAAAATTTTGATTATGCTTTTCATCATCTCGTCATGAGCTCCGAGGCAGTGTTCCCTGCACTTTACTTGGAGGCTACAATCAGCAGTTTAAACCCACATCCCCCTCTCTGATGAAGGGTCTAGGCCCGAAACGTCAGCTTTTGTGCTCCTGAGATGCTGCTTGGCCTGCTGTGTTCGTCCAGCCTCACATTTTATTACTAAGTGAAGCATCTAATGTAGTCAGTGACTTTACCACAAAACCTAGATGTGCACCAATCAACTTTCTGCTTCTTAAAATTTGTGGGTGTTTCCTGTAATTTACTGTGGAAAAAATGACTTTGCTTGAAGCTGCATGCACAGGAGTTCAAGTGGAGCTGTAAATTTGAGTGTTTTCTACTGTCATTGGGTCAACATTACAGATCTATTTTGGGGTGAAACTCCAATGTAACACATTTTTTTGATTTATCACTTTCTAAGGCCGTCCTGTAGTTGCTTCTTATATTTCTTTCTGCCCTCCCCAAATAATTTTTGCTCTACTTCCCTGAAGGTGGTGACTTCCCAGGTGTCTTTGCCTAACAATGAGCACTGATGGGTTAATCAATCTTTGGAGTATCACAGAGTCATTTCTTCTGTTACCTCCATTGCTGTGAAACTATCCGTGACAACCAATACTTGATACATCTCAGTAACTGTCTAAAGACCAAGAATAGGCAAATTTTTATTCCTGCTATGGTTCAGAGACAGGCTACGGTAGAAATTGCCTATTGATGTGGAAATTTAGATGAAAGGAAGTGATGCCCTAGTGATATTATCACAGGACTGTTAATCTACAGACCCAGATCATGTTCTGGGGATCTGGGTTCGAATCTCGCCATGCTAGATTGTGGAATTTGAATTTAATAAATATCTGGAATTAAGAATCTAGTGATGACTGTGAATCCATTGCCGATTGTTGGATAAACCCATCTGGTTCACTAATGCCCTTTAGGGAAGGAAACTGCCATCTTTACGTGGGCTGGCCTACATGTGACTCCAGACCAACAGCAATGTTGACTCTTAACTGCCCTCTAGGCAATTAGGGATGGGCAATAAATGCTGTCTAGTCAGAATGAATAAATCTATAGTGTTGTTGTATGACTTAATTGTACCAATCTATGGTGTCCAGGTTAGGTTAAATAAGCCGTGCAGGAGCCCAGACTTTCATGTAGGATGTTTATAAGTATAATGTCAATGGTCACAGTAAGCAGATTTTACCTTTCCTACAAGTTTGGGTAGACCTTTACCAATGTGATATGCATATGTTGCAAGACTCCAGGGGTAAACATAGAACTCCTTCCCATGTCTCACTGGAATGTATCTCACACTAACTCATTGCCTCTAGTTAAATAGGTGAATAAATCCCAATCAGAATCAACCATCATATACACTTACAAAGGGGAACAGTAATCTAGTAGTTATGAGAGTACTCTAATAGCCTTGAGGTTGAGTTCAACTCCCACATTATCTTGAGGTCTGGCACCAGGAAATGACTGCCAAATTTTGTAAAAACTCAACTGGTTCTCTAATATCAATCTACATGCAATCCCAGTCGTACACTATTTTGTGGTTGGTGTTTCATACCCTTTGACAACTAGAAATAGTCAATAAATACTGACCTGTCAGGAACACCTACAATGCAGTTGTCAAAGGGGATAAACTTTGTTGCAAGTTACAGTGAGGAGGTAAATTGCATGTTATATGAGATGTATGAAGCATTCTCTTCTAGTCTGGGATGAAGATGAATTCAGAAAGATCTGGATTCCCATCTTCCTGATGTGTGAAGAAGATAATATAACAATAACTCAACTAAAGTATAAAAGATTTAGTTTTCTTCTAATAAGGATAAAAAGGCAAATTTAATTTTGTAAAGTTTTAGAATTTTAGAAATAATTTTCATTTTGTAAAATCGAAATAGATTGCTTAATAATGTTGGGAATAAGGACTGTGAGGTTACGTTTAATGCGCAGTAACAGATGTACTGCAATGAATTGTACAGTAATTCTTTCTGTGCTTAATTCTTATGTGGGCTGTATGATGCATTGAGAGGGATGATACCCCTTGCAGCTTAACTCATCTTTGTATTGTCTTGTTTTTTGTCTGCATTTTGATTAGTTGCCATGTGCTGATTATTCTCACATCCTGTTGTCTGTCATACTAACAGGAAGACAAAAAAAAAGTCAACCAACAGGAAGAGATGTCACAAATGGAAGACAAGCTGTTTTTTTTCTTCAAGAAATTACAGTAACTGTAAAGATTTGCCAGGTGCGGTAAAACATCTGATGAGACATTCTCTGTTGCCCTGATGGCTACGGAATTCTTCTAAAAGAGTAATTTTGTTGCGTCATTTTTAAATATCGAGAAAAGTGACAGACAAGTCACTAATCAGAAGGGTTCCTCGTGTGGGTCTGTTTGCGGTTTCCTTCTACCTACCAAGAGCTTGTCTGCATTTTTTTTGAATACTCTATAACATTTGAAAGGAAGTAATTTAACGGCTAAAGGAAAGCTCCTCTGAAAAAGAAGCCTGTTGGATAAATACCAGGTTTTATTTCATCTTTCTAGCACTTTGGTCTCATTTCTGAAACTTCACCGGGTATACATAAGGTAAGTTTTCCTTTAGCCTCAATACCTTTGTAAGTCAAGATAAAGTATTTACATGACTCTACACAGCGCTGATATTAGTTTGATCTCAGTGGTTACAGGGCAGGAATTATTCTGTATGTCGACATGTAAAGTTCTTTCAGTTCTAGAAAGGTGACTTAGTTTAAGGAGCAAACTTTGTGGGATGACTGCTGAAGTGGGTCAACAAAAGTTGGTGGAATGGGTTAACATATGATGCTTTCATCTCTAAGACAGAGGTAGGTTTGAAATCAACCTCTTCGATCTTCTAGCAGTGAGATTTCCATGAAAAATAAGTTTCTATCTTGAAAACAGTACCTAAAGTACGGGCGGCACGGTGGCTCAGTGGTTAGCACTGCAGCCTCACAGCGCCAGGGACCCAGGTTCGATTCCAGCCTCGGTGACTGTCTGTGTGGAGTTTGCACATTCTCCCCGTGTCTGCGTGGGTTTCCTCCAGGTGCTCTGGTTTCCTCCCACAGTCCAAAGATGTGCAGGCTAGGTGGATTGGCCATACTAAATTGTCCATAGTGTTCAGGGGTGTGTAGGTTATAGGGGGGTGGGTCTGGGTGGGCTGCATCAAGGGGCGGTGTGGACTTGTTGGGCCGAAGGGCCTGTTTCCACACTGTAGGGAATCTAATCTAATCTAATCTAAAGGATTGAAGCTCAGAAATATATTACTCCCCTTAATCAGTCATAAAGGTTACTTCGGATGCGCTGACCTCTTATAGTTTGTGATTAATGGTAGATCTAATTGAGATGTTTAAGAATTTGAATGGAATGAATAGAAGCTGCTTCTTTTGGTGGGCAATCCAGAAAAAAATAATTAAGTTAAAGCTGGGCCATTTAGAGGTGATGTTAGAAAGCATTTCTTTATACAAAAAAAAGTAGAATTCTGGAGCACTGCCAAAAATTGTCCCTGTAATTTGTCCTCTATAGTCCCATCAGAATGCTATAAGAGAAGTGGTCTCAATAAAACCAAACTTTCAGTTGGCAAGTTTCAAGTATATCTTAACACTAATTGAAGTTAAAAATAGGAGCAGATGCAATTGACACCAGGCTAGAGACTGAAATTTCTCAGAAATGGGTGCCAACAATTTAAAATATAGAGCAAGCAAGGACGTTATATCACAGCTGTTGAAGTTAGGACATTTCTACACAGTGGAGTTTGAGGGAGTTACAGATCCCTGTAGTGAGTCTGGTGAATATACATATGGATATTCCGTGCTGCTATGAGCCAGCTGTGATGATTCATATTAGGTGTGTAGCACTGGAGCACAGTTGTCAGGCAGTAACTTGCATAACATTGGAGCAGAAAGGGCTGTTAGCCCCCTGAACATGATCTTATTTGCTCCATGCCCATTTATACCTTTGGTTTAATATTTTCAGTTGATTGAAAATCAATGACCATTTATGAACAGGGTTTTGGATTTCCTTAGCCTTTTGAGTGTAGAAGTGTTTCCTGTTTTCAATTCTGAAAGGCCTAGCTCTAACTTCTAGACCATATCATTGGTCTTCGACACTCCATCTAACCGAAATAGCTTCTCTCCATCTGTTAAAATAAAAACTGAAAGAGCTGCGGATGCTGTAATTCAGGAACAAAAACAGAAATTGCTGGAAAAGTAGGTCTGGCAGCATCTGTGAAGAAAAAGAATCAGCGTTAACATTTCATTAGAAGTCCTTCAGAACTGATGGCACCTAGAAAATGTTGGTTTATATGCAGAAGATAGGGAGGGTGTTGGCTTAGGGAGTAAACAAAAAGATAAAGCATAGAACTCAAAGAGAGAGAAAAGCAGTTGGATAGACAAAGGAATTGATAATGATTTGGCTAGGAGGGTGAATGGGGGACTGTTGGTGACGAATGTCTAGTGTTTAATGGAAGTCTATGTGATAAAAGGGACAAAAACAAAAGTTGTTGGAAAAGCTCAGCAGGTCTGCAGTATCTGTGAAGAAAACGTCAAAGATAACATTTCAGGTCCAGTGACCCTTCCTCAGAACAGATGCTGCCGGACCTGCTGAGCTTTTCCAGCAACTTTGGTTTTGTTCTTGATTTACAGCATCTGCAGCTTTCCGTTTTTATTATGTGATAACAAGGCCTGGTGTGTGGGGTAGGGGCTAGAACATGAGAGTTTAGGCCTTAAAATTATTAAACTCGAAATTGAGTCCTGAGTTTCTTCATCTCCTATGCATATGTTCTGATGAGGCTAACTTCGACAGGGAGCTTCCTTCTTCCTCAAACAAGGATTCCCCAGCAACACTGTCAATTCAGCCCTCAACTGTATTTCCGTCCTCATCCCCTCTCTTCCCTCCTGCAAGAGCGATAGGGTTCCCTTATCCTCACCTACCATCCCACCAGCATCCACAACGAGGAGACCATCGGACACCATTTCTGCCACCTCCAGCGAGATGCCACCACCAGACAAATATTTCTTTTCCCTACCTTGAATCCTTCTGTAGCATCCATGCCCTCCGGCACACTTTGATTCAATCTTCCTTCACTCCCAACAGGCCCACGGCACTTTCCCTGAAACCAGTGAAGGTGCAACACCTGCCCATTTACCTCCTCCCTCTCCAGTAACCAAGGGCCCAAACACACCTTCCAAGTGAAACAACACTTCACCTGCACTTCACAGAATCCAGTCTATTGCATTTGCTGCTCACAATGTGGTCTCCTCTATATTGGGGAAACAAAGTACGGAATCAGTGACCACCTCACTGAACATCTACATTCTACTCGCAAAAAAGACCCTGAGCTTCCAGTTACCTGCCGCTTTAACACATCACCCTGTTCTCTGGCCAACATCTCTGTCTCAGGCTTGCTGCAGTGTTCCAGCGAAGCTCAAAACAAGCTGGAAGAAAACCTAATTTTCTGCTTGGGGACCCTGCAGCCCTCCAGACTCAATATCAAGCTAAATCATTTTAGGGCATAAACTCCCCCATGTCCTAGCCCCCTAACCCATACACCAGGCCTTGTTATCACATAGCCTGCCATTACACACTACCTATTGTTAGTTACTAACAGTTCCTATTAACAGCTGTTCATCCACCTGGCCAGATCATTATCACCTCCTTTGTTTATCCAACTGCTGTTTTCTCTCTTTGGGCTCTATCCTTTATCCCATCATTTACTCACTACCCTATCCCCCACCCTATCTTCTGCATACAGACCAACGTTTTCCCAGCTACCATCAGTTCTGAGGAAGGGTCACTGGACCCAAAAAAATTAATTCTGATGTTTTTCTTCACAGATGCTGCCAGACCTGCTGAGTTTTTCCAGCAACTTGCATTTTTGTTCTCTCTAGCTGTCCTCTGTATTCCCCTTAAAATCTTGACAGTTTACAAATTACTGACAAATTACCACTAACTTTCTAAATTTCAAGGAATAGTTTGTGCAATCTCTACTCATCAGTGAAATCCTTGGCGTTCAGGTATCATTTTGATAATGAGCACAGAGTAGGATAAGGCAATAAAAAAGCAGGCTTATTACAGATACTGAGGATAAGATACCGCAGAATGCCTTGAAAAGTGTAAAAGGTTCAGGGGTGAAACTGAAAATGAAATTAGGAAAGCAAAGAGGAAGCATGAAAGACATTCACAACTAAAATCAAGGAAAACTTAAAGATTTATAAGTATGAAAAGAACAACAGGGAAGAGTGGAGCTGATTAGATACTGAAAAGGTAACTTGTCTGTGGAGGCAAGTGAGATGGGCATGTTTTAATGAACTTAAGAAATACTTTGATTCTGTTTTCAGAATGGAAAGGATTGATACAAATAGATACCAAATTAAAGGGGATGAGCATGAGACATTGAATGAGATGAACATAGTGAGAGAGGAGATATTTGACATCTTTGAAAGTGGACAAATCACTACGCTTGAACAAACTGTTTCCCAGACTGCCAGGAGCACGGGGAGAATTTTTCCAATCCTCTCTGGTTGCAGACATGATGTTGAAGGAGTGAAAGACTGTCAACATTGTGCTGTAGTTTAGCAGAGAAAGAAGTAATATACCAAGTAATGACAGAGCAGTCAATCTGACCTCTATGTGGGCAAGTTATTGGAAAATATATATAGGGGTCAGTATAAATCAGCTTGAATGACACAAATTAATCAGCATGGAGTTTTTTTTATGTATGACTAACTTAATATAGAAAATGGGGTGGGAGAAAGTTATAGACCGCAGGAAGATATCAATGGACTGGTCAGGTAGGAAGAAAAGTGACAAACTGAATTTAATCCAGAGAAGAATTATGTGTGTATTTGGTGGGGAAGCAATCAACAAGTGGAATTCACAATAATGGTGGGATACTGAAATGGATACAGGATCAGAAGGACTTTAGCATGCATGTTCACAGATTCCTAAAAGTAGCAGTGCAGGTATTAAGGCAGTTAAAAAACATATAGGATACTGTCCTATTTTAACCGACATATAGAATATATGTACAGATTAATTACTCATACCTGGTTGTACAGGGCGCAATTTCAAAATTTGCTGATGGCACAAAACTTGGAAGCGTTGTGAACTATGTGCAATATATCAGGTGACATGGACAGACTGGTAGAATAGGTAACCAAGTAACAGAATATTGTAATACAGAGAATGTGTGAAGCCCTAAGTTTTGGTTGGAATATTGAGGAGAAACAATATAAAACAAAGGATAGCATTCTAAGTAGGAACAGGAACAGAGACACAGGTGTAGATATGTATAAATTGTTGAAGGTGGCAAACAGGTTGACAAAATGATTTTAAAAGATATTCAGATCCTAGGCTTATAAAGAGAGGCTTGGAATATAAAAGTAAGGAGTTTAGGATGTGCCATAATAAAACATTGGTTAGGACACAGTTAAATTATTGTATCAATTTTTGGGCACTAACACTTTGAAAAAGGTGTGAAGGCTTTGAAGAAGGTGCAGAAAGATATTTGAGAATAGATGAGGGTTTTATGAGGATGTAGTATATGAGCTGGAACAGAAAGCTTAGAGCAGAAAGTGCTCAAAGCAGAGTTGATGGAAGTGTTCAGCATCATAATTGTTTAGACAGTGTAGAAAGGTTTAAAAGGTCACCAGAGGACACTGATTTAAGGTGATTTGCAAAAGAACCAAAGATAATGTGAGAAAAAACCTTTTTGCACAATGCATGGTTAGGATGTAGATTGTACTGTCCAAGAGTATGGCAGCGGCAGATTCAATCAAGGATAATTATCTAAAGATAAAACAGTTGCTGTCTGCAGGATCAGGGTGGGGGGTGGGGGGGGGGGTGGTGGTGGTTTGGTGGGGGACAGTGGGCCTAATTGGTTTGTTCTTCCAGAAAGCTAGCATTCATGCAATGGGTCAAGTAGCCGTCTTCTGGTTACAATATTCTCTGATTGTAAAAGAACAGAGAGGTTACTCTGCAACGAAATGAAACACAAGTTAGAACGCAGCCAAACTATGGCATACAGTTCTGATCGCTGCATTGCAGGAAGAATGTGATCTTATTGGAGAGGTTGCAGAGGAAACGTGACAACATGACCAGAAATACACAATTTTAACTCCAAGGAAAGATTGAATAGTTTGAGCTGAAGACAAAAAGTGCTGAAGATCACATTGGTCAGGCAGCATCTATGGAGAGAAAACAAACTAATGTTTCAAGTCTTGATGACTGTTCATCAGAGCTAAAGTGTGGAAGGGGTAGCATTTATGCAATAGTTGGTGGGAGTTTTGGAGTGCTGAGAGAGAAAGGATATTGATAGTTCAAATTAAGTAATCAGATGTGAGAATATTTGAGGATAGTTTGAGGTTATTCTCTTTGGAACAGAAGAGACTGAGGAGACATTTAATTGAAGGTGTACACAATAATGAACAGATTTGATAGTGAATAATAAAATGGTTACAGCACAGATGGAGGGCTATCAGTTTGTCATTTTTCTGTCATTTCCATAAGAGCAACAAACTTACTCTCATTCCTATACCATTCCTCTACCCATAGTCTGCAAATTCTTTATCTTAGGATAATGATCCAATTCTTTTTGGAAAGTCACAGTTTAATCTGCTGCTGTTGCATTCTCAGGCAGTGACTCCAAATCACAACAGATACAAAGGTTTTCCAAATATTGCCTCTGCCCTTTTGATAAGCACCTTAAATCACTGTGTTCTGGAGCACAGTGCTTCTTCAGATGGGAACAATTTATCTCTATCTAATCTGTACAGGCACCTGTATGAAATCTCTGGATATGCTGTTCTCCAAAGCTCCTGTAGTCTAAAGTTCTCAATCATAGAATCCCTACAATGTGGGAACAGGCCCTTCAGCCCAACAAGTCCACACCAACCCTCAAAGCATCCCACTCAGACCCATCCCTCTATAATCCACCTAATCTACACATCCCTGAACACAATGGGCAATTTAGCATGGCTAATCCACCTAGCCTTCACATCTCTGGACTGTGGGAGGAAACTGGAGCGCCTGGAGGAAACCCATGCAGACACGGGGAGAATGTGCAAACTCCACACAGGCAGTTACCCGAGGGTTGATTGAACCCACATCCCTGGCACTGTGAGGCAGCAATGCTAACCACTGAGCCTGGAATCATTCTTGTGAATTTTTTCTGTATCTTCATTAGTGCCTTCACAAACTGTAATGAACAATACTGCAGTTGAAGCTGAAACAGTTTTTAACAAAGGTTCATCATGACTTCTATAATTTGAATACTATGTCTGTATTTATAAAAGCCAGGATCCCTTGTGCTTTATTATCCACTTTCTTAAGCTACCCTCTTACCTTCACTGATTTACAAACACATAGCCCCTGGTCCCTCTGACCATGCACTCTCTTTGGAATTGTACCTGTCTCTCCACGCTATTCCTCTCAGAATGAATCACTTCATGCTGCATTTACTTTCATCAATCACTTGTTAGCCAATTTCAGAAATCTTTCTGTCCTTTAAAAGCTCTACATTTTCATTTTCACTGTTTATAAAACTTACAATTTTTGTATTGTTTGCAAATTTTGAATTCTGCCCTGTGTACCAAGATTTGGATCATTCATATTTATCAAGAAGAGTTGGGTCCTAAAACCGACTCCTGGGCAACTGCATCAACTTTTCTAAAATTCTTCTATGTACACTTTATTAAATGCCTTTTGGAGGTCCAAATAAATCATATCAACTGCATTACTTTTATCAACCCTTTCTCTGTTCTAACTTTCCATTTTTAATCCACTTTTGTCCATTTTTATCCATGGCTGTTGTTTGTAAAAGATTTTTCACTACTGTGATTAAACTAATTGATCTTTAGTTGTGAGGCTCATCTTTCTACATTTGTTCAAAAAAGAGTCTACTATTTACAATTCTTCAGTCCTCTGGCATTATTCCTGCATCTAAGGTGGATTTTATTCAAATTTATTCATTCACAGGATGCGAGTAGTTCTGGCTCGGCCTACTTTTATTGCTCATGTTAATTTCACAGAGAGCAATTGAGAGTCAACCACATTGCTGTAGGTTTGAAATCACATGTAGGCCAAATAAAGGACAGCAGTTTGCATCTGAAAAGGACATTAATGAACCAGATCCTGTCAATCAAAAATGATTTCAGGTTATCATTGAACAGTTAATTACAGATTTGTTATTTAACAATATTGAATACTGTTGAAATTCCAACATCTGCCATGGCAGGATTTGAACTTGGTTTTCTAGGACATTGTTTGGGTCTCTGGATTAATAGTATAAGCAACAATACCACTAGGCCATCACCTCCCCTAGATTGGAAGACTAAAGCCTTTTCCACTGTAACTTTCCTAGGTTCATTATTTTATTTAGCCCGAGTGATTCATCGACCTTAATTGAGCTAAAAATCTCCTCTGTACCAATTTTAGCCCATGTATTGTCTCAACCATCTATTTGGGAGACATTTCCCTTGATAAACCCAGTACGCATTTAGTATCTCAGCATGCCCATTGCTTCCAAGTCCACTTTTAGGTCTCTAACTGGCCTCACTCCTTTTGCTATTGTTTTACCATTTATATGCTCTTATAAGACTTCTGGATTCACTTTTCTGTTTTCTGCCAGCATCATCTTTGTCTCTTTTATTTGTTTTCTCACTTCCCATCTGAATCTTCTATGTTCAGCTTAGTTCTTAATTGTATTATCCACTTGATATCTGTCCTAAGCATTCTTTATTTGCTTCATCTTACTCTCTGGTCGTATTTTTTGCAGAATCTCCTGAATCATTTAAAATTAGTGGAAGTCACTCCACCATTTCTAACAAATGCCATTTTTGGCAACAAGCGTATATATCATGTGGTTGGAAACCCACACCCATTTGGACTGTTATAAATCAGTACTGTACTCAACTGGATCATACTTTGGCTCCTCCAAGGTCCTTGACTACATTGTGAATGTCACAAAATGATACACTAGGCATGAACATTCCTGAAAACACTTAACGTCATTTTAAACGTAATTTGACCTGAGGTTTTAAAACCCCCAGCCCTTCAAACATGAAAAAAAGGCTGTAGCTGTCTATTTAATAAAAAAAATCCCTCTGTTGGACAGTTTTGATTAATATGCAATCTAGTACAGATTAGAAAAAAAAAATTTCTGCACTTTAAGATAACAAAGTGTGGAGCTGGATGAACACAGCAGGCCAAGCAGTATCTTAGGAGTAAGTTGAGTTCTTTGTTGACATTTCCTGTGGGTTGCCATTACAACTAATGACATTATAAAGGTTTGGTTGAGTTTCAAAAGCTACAAAAGCCCTTATCCTGGGGGGGTGGAGACAATAATTTCATGCTTTGATTAATAGTTTTAAAGAGGCTATTAAATGATGAGTTGTCTTTGAAATGGTTACTGAATAAAATTACGTTATAACAGATTGAACACTTGAAAGGATTTAAAATCTTTGAATGTATTCAAATTGAAGCTTTTCAGTATCAAACCTGTATGAGTGAGAGTTTTAATAGATTGCTAAAAGTTTAGTTTTATTTTTGTCTCCACATGACTCTTGGTGTCTACCAATGTTGGATATTCGGTGAGTGCATATGGAGATGGTATAAGTATATGAAATTGAATGGATAGGAAGGACTTACTTTCCTTAGCTAAGAAGTCAATAACCAGATGACATTGACAAGTAATTAATGACAGGATTAGAAACGAGTCGAAGAGTATTTTTTCGGTCTGAGGCTCAGCTAGGACCCTGGAATTCACCACCTGAAAAGGTGGTAGATCTGGAAACACATATTACATTAAAAAAAACTTAGATATTTACTTGAGAAGTACCTAGCTGCAGGAATACAGACCAAGGTCTGAAAAGTGTGGTGAGGTTTATCAGTTATTCTTCACCTAGTACAGACTTGATGTGCTGAATAAATGGTGGCCTGTGTGCTGTAAACTTTATGTTTCTACATAACATTAGTTAACAGTCTCCTACAAATAACTTCATCAAATGTCTTCACTTACATTATTTTCATAGACATTCTCTTGTCCATTAATTTAGCCAACTCTTCAAATAATGCAATCAAGTCTGTCAGGCACGCTACCCTTTACAAATTTGTGCTGGTTTTCTCTGATCAGCTGAAAATGATCAATTATTTACTCACCCTAGAATTTTTTAGCTATTCTCAAATCCAGTAGTATTCCAATAGCAGCTGTTAAGTCAACTAGTAAAGCTTATGATTCTCTTTGTTGCTCCCCCACTTTTATTAATCAGTGTAGTAACACAGGCAGCTTTCTAATGTGAAAGTATGGTTTTGGAATAAAAAGAACTTTGCAAAATTAAAATTAAAGCATCTGTCCTCTAAAATTGTGCAATGGAATCAATCTGTTCTTGGGAACATAGAACATAGAACAGTACAACATAGCACAGGCCCTTCAGCCCACAATGTTGTGCTGATCTATTATCCTACTCTAAGATCAAATGACTCTGCATATCCTACATTTTACTATCATGAATGTAAGGGTATTGAATTTCATTTAAAGTATCATTGTTATCATGGAAGCCTCATTGCACCTGATCACCTTCATTTCAAAGGAAAATGGCATTTAGTTTTGAATCCCTCTTAAGTTTACTTTCATACTGTTTTGTAACTCTTTGCCGTTTCTATCCTTCCCAATTGCCAGAACCTATACTTGTTTCATTTTTGTATGTTTTTAATTTTATGTTCTCTCTTAACTCTTTAGCTGTTGTTTGCTCTCATTTTTGAGAGCCTCTTTTTGGGCTAGGAACTGCTTCTATATCACGTTAAATTATTTTCTAAACACCTTTCACTCATTTTCTATCATTTTAGCTAGGAGCAGATTTGCCCAGAGTGTCTGTCATTCTGTTGAAGTTCATCTTATCGAAATTTAGATTTGTAGCAGTTGTGTTGCATTTTGTCCTTTCAAACCCTACATTGAAGCCGGTCATATTAAGATCACCATTAGATGAATATCTATGTTCTTCAAACATTTACCTCATTCTTGTTCATTTCTCAATCCTAATTCAAATTTGACTTCCCTTTTGCTCATATAGAACATTTTCCTCAGATAATGACACAGTCAAGAAATGCAGTATGTGTCTGATATGTGCTAGTCGCTTTCTCCCAAGCTATATGGATGTTAAAATTTCCCAGTAAAATCATTCATATTTTGCTATATGCTTGTCTAGTTTCTTCATTGGTATAATCTACTACATCACAGCTGCTACCAGGGGGTGTATTCACAATTTCCACTATAACCTTAAATCCCGAACAATTTCTTAATTTTACCATAAAGTCTCTACTTCCTGCTTTTTATTGTTACATCTGTTCTTATCATTGAATTAATTTCAACTATAAGGCTATTTGTCTCCCTGAACCAATACCGTACCTTTCCTGTGGACCTTATAACTTAGTAGACCTTGCTGTCACATTTCAACTGCGTCATAGCCTCGAAGTTGAATAGACATCTGCAGTTAAGCCAGTTTGTTCCTTTTCATCAGTATATTTGTGAATAGGATGCTTATTTGGGCGACATACTCTAAACTGTCTTTTTGCTCAAATGTTTTACACTTTTTTTCACTTCTGTTGTTGTGTTTCTGTGATTCTCCGAATACCTCAAGTTTTGAAACTCCAGCATACAGGCGGAATTACTAGAAGGAGATGACTGCAGACAGAAATCTTCGATATTTCCTCTCCCTGTGCAGGGAAAATAGCTGTGAAAGCTGCCTATCAATAGGCAGATAAGGTCATTGGGATGGGGGCTAGGCAGATGGAAAATTGGATCAGGAAGTCCTGGAGGTTCTCTAAATCATATGTTTTAATGTCTGTGTGTCAGGCTCCTCTGCAGTATTTCCTATATTTCAATAGTGACTGCGCTTCAAAATTATGTATAGAGTTTCATAATACAGAAACATCCTGAGGTTGTAAAAGGTGCTATAGAAATGAACATTTTCTTGTTGCGAAAGGCAAGTGTAGATGAAGCTCTATTCTGTTTCTAGTTTGTGCTGCAAATATTTTATTCTGTATTTAACCTGTGCTTTAGTTGCCCTGGGAGCATTTGATGGACAGTGCCGAGAAAACTCTCTTCCATATTTAATCTGCTCTATATCTGCCATGACCTTGTTTGTTGAGATGTCACAGAGAGATGAAGATGAATGTTACACATGGAAAGAAATTGAGAATGTTTTTACTCTGTTTTTAATGTTTAAAAAAGAACAATTGCAAAAATGAACAGTTAGTGGCTGATCTAAGCGTGGATATCCTGCTCAGACTATAGCTGCAAGGCACTATGTAAGTTTGCATGTTACTGCACACTGTGTGGTTTGATGGTTTCTAAGCCCACAGCTTTCAATATGTCAACTGTTTGTGAGTTATAACCTAGGTCATCTGGGTACTTTCCTGATAATTAAGATTTACTGCATGACTCCAAGCTTCCTCAGTATTTTAATTCAACTCTTTTAAATGTATTAAAACATTCCTAAAGGGACATGAATCCAGTCAACATTTCCAAAATCAATCAGACTGAATCCAATTTTTAAACATATTCGTTATAAGCTCTCTCTACATTGCTCCATCAAATTTTCTAGGGTAGTCAAGAAAAGGGGTTAGATAGAGAATAAAGCATCCTCTTTCCTATCCCATCAAACAAATGAATTTGTCCTGAATACTTCTTTGGCAATGCCATAAGATTTGTTGTTTCTGACTATCACTGTCATGGCAAGTACAACCAAGGTAATATACAGAATAGAGCTCCCTCTATGGTGTCCTGTTGTATATTCCCAGTGCAAGCACTATAAGCAGACACAGAATAAAACTCCTTCTACAGTTTTTCCAGTCATAATATGAAAATGTTAATTTCTCTAGCATCTTTCACAACCTCAGCATGCCTCAGCCAACGTCATATTTTTGAATTGTAGTCACTGTTGTAATGTGGGAAATGCTGCAGAGAAAAAGCCGGTCTCACACACTTGAACATATATTTGGGAATGCATATTTACGGACTATGTCAAAAACTGGAAAAAATTGAATGGTTTCAACACTTTCTGGATTGAAAAAGGATTTTACAACGTGGCTTATTGGAAAATTAGGTCAACAGTTTAATGTGACCTGTGATTTGCCTGCTATATAGAAATTCAAATGACTTTAGCGAAAAAGACATGCAAAGCTTTTAAGAAAATAAGGGATGAAATTTATGGCCTTTAATTGCTAGCAAACCTAGCTTTGTGAAACACTGTGGGAGCCCCAGGCTGATGGTTGCTTAGCAACCTTGTCTGGATTTGATTTCTGTTTTCACGGACCTATTTGGTTAGTAAGGAAGAAAACCTCAAGAAGTTAATTTGGATAAATTCAAGGTTTTGCATTTTGGTCAAACAAATGAGGGTGGGACTTACCCAATTGAAAATGGGGCTTTCGGTAGTGTTTTAGAACAGAGAGGCCTAGAGGTTCAGATACACAATTCTTTGAAGTAAGTGTCACATCTAGACAGGTTGATTAACAAGGCATTTAGCATACTTGCCTTCATTGCTCAGACCAATAAGCACAATGGGACCACATGCTGAGGTTGTGCAGGACATTGGTGAGACTTCTTCTGGAGCACTGTGTCCAGTTCTGGTCACCTGGATATAGGAGGGATATTACTGAGCTGGAGAATGTTCAGAGGAAATTTACCAGGATGTTACCGAGATGGAGAGTTTGCTTTACAACGAGAGGCTGGACACATTGGGACTTTTTTGACTGGTTGAATGGTATCCTTATAGACATTTATAAAATCACGAGGGGTATAGATAAGGTGAATGGCAGGTGTCTTTTCACTAGGGTGGGGCATTTCAAGACTAGGGGACGTAATTTTAAGGTGATGGGAGAAAGATTTAAAAAAGACATTGAGGGAATTTTACTTTACACAGAGTGGTTTGTGTGTGGAATGAATTTCCTGAGGGAATGGTGGATGTGGGTACAGTTACAACACTTCAAAAACATTTGGGTAAAGGGATGAATAAAAAGTGTTTGGAGGGATATGGGCCAAGCGCAGGCTTGTGGGACTAGTTTAGTTTGGGTTTATGGTTGGCATGGACTGTTAGCAAGGTTAGATCACATGGAATACAGGAAGAACTAGCCATTTGGATACAGAACTGACATGAAAGTAGAAACAGTGGGGAGTGGTGGATGGTTGCTTTTCACTCTGGAGGACTGTGACCGGTGGTGGGTCCACTGCTTTTCGTCATTTATATAAATGACTTGGATGTGAACATAGGCGATATGGTTAGTAAGTTTGCAGGTGACACCAAAATTGGCAGTCTAGTGCACATTGAAGAAATATACATCAGAATGCAATGGGACCTTGATCAGAAGGGCCAATGGACCAAAGAGTGGCAGATAGAATTTAATTTGGATAAATGTAAGGTGCTGAATTTTGGAAAGGCAAATCAGACAGGACTCATACACTTAATGATAAGGTCCTGGTGAGTGCTGTTGAACAAATGGACCTTAGGGTGCTGATTCATAATTCCTTGAAATTGGAATCCCAGGTAGATAAGATAGTGAATGAAGATCCAACGCCAAAGTCTCTGATCCAATGTGATTTCAATCTGAGCTCAATATCTTCCATCAGTCTATGGCTGTCAGCAATTTCATTTCATAGCTAAGAAATCTATGACTGTGAGATGTTATCAAAGTCTGTTCTTTGTTTTCAGACTTTTAGCCAATAGGGGTACTTTTCCTTTTGCCTTTGTACTTAGCCATCATCTTTGCAGAGTCTGTTCTCTTTCGTGTTGTGTGAATAAATGTGTGTTGGAAATAAGGGAATAGAGTTCTAATTCTAGATTATAGTTTAGATATTAATCGGCGTTTGCCACCTGTTTTAAGAATTAGTCTTGTATTATATAAATACATTATTTTTAGTTAATTAGAGAAGCCAGATGAAAGCCTCTATCATTCTGGATGGTCAAAATCCGAAATTATAACAGGTTATAGTCTGACAGGTTTATTTGAAATCACAAGCTTTCGGAGTGGATAGGCAAAGGAGCAGTGCTATGAAAGCTTGTGATTTCAAATAAACCTGTTGGACTATAACCCAGTGTCATACGACTTCTGATTTTGTCCATCCCAGTCCAATACCAGTGCCTCCACATTCTGGATGGTCATGCAATAGGGAATCAATTGGCCATTTTGATAATTTAATCAACACATTTATATTAATGGTGTAATTAGTGGAGTAATGGTGCTTAATTACCAGCGCATTCTTCTTATCACAGTCATAACAATATGATTGAGAGAATCTCAAGGAAATACTATCAGGAAGTTCCACCTCTACTATTGTCTCAGTATTATCTCCCAGCCAAGTAATAGTAAAAAGGATTAGAACTTGGACACTTTGAGCAAACAGGTCAAAAAATACTAAAGACAATGTTTTACTTGTAACAATATAAACTACCTTTAATCCCCCATAATGCTTCACAAGGATGTTATCAAACAATATTTTACAATGAACCATGTATTTGGAGTGTTGACCACAGCATTAGTAGAAGAGATTAGTTTAGTTTTAAAGAGTGTCTTAATTGAGGAGAAAGGGGTTGGAAAGATTTGGGGAGGACACTCCAGAACTCCAATCATTTATTGTCTTAACTGTCTTTGAAAATGTTTGGTGACCCATCTTCTTGAACCACTGAAGTCTAGTTCGTGAAGGAGTCCCAAGGTGCTATTAAGGAGGATCCAGGATTTTGTGCCAAAGATCACAAAGCATAATCAGCATAGTTTTGTGTTGGCATAGCTTTGTTATTGGAACATTGTGTCTTAATACCTTACTTTAATATTTTGAGGAAATGAAGATTGAAGAGGATAGTAGAGTGGATTTTGTTACATCGGTTTTAGTAAGGTATTTGACAAGATTCCAACATTGCAGACTGTTTAAGAAATATTAAAACCACAGGATATAGGGGAATGTGGTGAATTGGATCAAAAATTAGTTCACTGACAGGAGACAAAAGGTCAATGGATATTTTAGTGTATGAAAAGCTACTTCCAGTGGTGTTCAATAGGGCACAGTTTTGAGTCCCCTGCTGTTTATTAATATTAAAGATTTGACTTAAATGTAGGAGGCATAATTAGGAAACACAGACAACACAGATATTGGTCAGATAACTTATAGTGAAGAGGATGGCTGTTACCCACCAGAAATACAATCCAGAGTGGTGCAAGGTTATGCATTTTGGGAGGGCAGATAAAGTAAGAGAATACAAAATAAATAGGAAGATGTTGAGAGGGGTAGAAGAATGCATGTCTGCAAGTCCATGAAGTTGGTAGAACAGATAAATAAGGTGGTAAAGGAGGCATATGGGGTGCATTCCTTCATTGGGAAAGATATTGAATACTAAAGCAGTGATGTAATGCTGAAACTATACAATACACTTGTTAGGCCACAGCTGGAATTTTATTTACATTTCTGTTTACCACATTCCAGGAAGGACATAATTGCTCTTGACAACATATAGAAAAGATTTACAAAAGTCTTGCCAAGCCTTGAATATTGTGAGTATGAGGAAAGATTGGATAGGCAAGAGTTGTTTCCCTTAGAACAGAGAAGGCTGAGGGGTGACAATTGAGACGTATAAAATAATGAGGGCCAATGAAGACTTGTTTCCTTAGTGAGAAGTTAATTACCAGAGGACACAAATTTAAGTAGAATGTTTAGAGGGGACAGGAGGAAAACATTTTTTACCCAGAAGGAGGTGGTTATCTGGAATTCACTGCCCAGTTTGACAGTACAAATTCTAAATTCATTCAAGAGGAGCCTGGGCGGTCAGCACTGCTGCCCCACAGTGCTGGGGATCTGGGTTTGATTCTGGCCTTGAATAACTGTCTGTGTGGAGGTTGCACATTTTCCCCATGTCTGTGTGGGTTTCCAACAGATTCCCCACTTTCCTCCCAGACTCCAAAGATGCGCAGGTTGAAAGGATTAGCCATAGTAAATGTGAGGTTACGGGCGGTGGGTCTGGGTGGAATACTCTTCAATGGGTAGGTGCAGACTTCATTGGCCAAATGGCTTCTTTCTGCACCACAGGGATTCTGTGATTTTATGGATTGACACCTGAAGTGTTAAAACTGGCAAGGCTATAAACCAGATGGCTGGTCAGTGGGTTTAAAACACGTGGCTGGCCTATTCAGCTGGTGCAGATACTGACAAGACTGTATCTGTGCTGAAACTTTTCTCTGGCTCTGGCAGCTATATACTGGACAGTTCTAGTCTGAACTGGTTCCCCAGACCATCACAGGACTGAGGTTATTTTTTCTTATATCTCAATTTGTTGCCTTGCTGATCTTACCAGCTGTGTGACTGTAATTTTGCTTGAGGGAGAGAAGTAATATACAAACATAGAAAATAGGAGTAGGACTCGGCCATTCAGCCCTTTGAGCCTGTGTCTCCATTCAATATGATCATCCAATTCAGTACCCTGTTTCTGTTCTCTCCATGTACCCTTTGAGCCCTTTAACTGTATAAACTATATTGAACTCTTTCTTGAAAACAAAACAGTAAAAGTGTAGACTTTTAAAAGTGTAAAACAGTAGACCTAATCTAGAAGAAAATTGAGTAAATTATACAAAATGTATGTGTGCCAGAATTCTGAACATTGAATGAAATACTAATTTTTCTTTTGGCAGGATGGAGAAAGGGTGACGTGAGGGGCAGCTGTGGATGGTGATATACAGATTGCAATTTCAAGCCAGTCGCAAATGTTATGTTTTAGAGCTGGTGTCAGAGAACAAGCAGAGGTGAAGGATCATCATTGTCCTGATTGGAACTGGCAGCCCAAAGCTTGACAAATAATGTCTCAGGGCTTTGGAAAAAGCCCCTTGCACCTTTCAAAGTTGTAGCTGCTGTGTGTGTGAGATAATGGAAGGTAGGTCTAGTCTATGAGATCTGGGATGTGATATTTGGACAGGTAATGAGCAATATTGATCCATATCATCAACATAACATTTCAAGATATCCTTCCTCAGGAGATACATCAATGAATTTGAATATGCCTGAATAATAAAAATTTGCATTGAGGTTGGAGGAGACACTTTATCAAATCCAACCCCATTATACATATCCCCTGACTTGAAAAGCACTGGGTGCCATGGAACTGAGTTATCAGACACATTTTGGCATAATGATTGATCCAATTATGGCCAGAGTATTAGGGTCCTGAAGAGGGAGGTTCAGGACTGCTCATATCAAGTTTACAGCAGTGACCACCAGAAGGGTTACAGATCAAGGGCAGGGAGAGCTTTTAAGAATTTGTCTCTGGGACGTGATTTCATCCCAAATTGTCCTTGAGAGATGTTGAGCCACCTTCCTGAACCGCTGAAGTCCATGTAATATTGGTACACCACAGAGAGTACTTTTAGAGAGGGAATTCTAGGTTTCTGACTCAATGGCAATGAGGGAATGACAACTGAGATCCAAGTCAGCATGATTTGGAGGCGAACATGCACATGCTGCCTTATAAGTCTTACAGGACACAAATTGGTGCTGTCAAAAAGAGCCTTGGTGAATTGCTGCAGTGCATTTTATATATAGTACACACTGTGCACTGGTGGAGAAACAATTACAGTGCTGGTAGGATGGGAGTTTCAGTTTTTTGAATCAGTGTCATTACATGGCAATATATTTCAAAACCAGGCCAATGTGTGATACAGTATTTAGTCATGCTTCATATCGTGGGAGTGGATTGAGTAATGATAATGATATTGAATGTCAGAGGCTGATGGTCAGATTGTCTTCTGCTGGAGAAGATCATTCCTTGGCAATGTTACGTGAAGCTTTCAGTCCAACCCTGAATGTTTTCCGTTTCTTTCTATCATTGCAGGTACAACTCCTCCTTACCTGAATAGCTCAAAATGGAATTGAACATTAGTACGATCATTAATTGTCATTAATTAGGAAGTTGAAGTTGGTTGATCTTTACGCAGCCAACTCTCTTTGTGCTAGATATGACCCAACCAATGAAGTAGATATGACCCAAGTTCTGTTGACTTCAATTAAGATAGGTCATCTTGATGCTGCACTCAGTTAAATATTAACTTGATGTTTGATGCAATCACTAGCATCTATGTAATTCATTTTTTTGTTCATGTTTGCACTAAGGCAGTAATAATTTCAGAAGGAAAGTGGCACAGGCAGAACACAAATTGAGCATTGGTGAATCGCCTATTTCTCTATGCATGCTGCTTGGGCAGCATTGTCAATGATAACTTCCATTATTTTGAGACTGAGAATGATGGAATGGCAATTGGCTAGATTTTACTTGCCCTGTTTGGCATGGACCAGACATAACCTGGGTAATTTTCCACAATTTTGAGTAAATGCCAGGGTTGACAAGGGTACAGCTAGTTCTCAAACAAGTCTTCAGTGCCACAGCTGGGATGTTGACAGAGAACGTACCTTATACTGCACTGTATATAATTCCTTCAGTTGTTTCTTGATATCACTTCGATAGAATGGAATAAAATTGTCTGGAAACTGGTATTTATAATAGTTGGGACCACAGGAAGAGGTCAGTGTTGGTTACCCACTTGACACTTTCTTTAAGGTGGTTGCACTCAGAGTTTAGGTTTTCATTTCCATCATGTCTTGTGTGCATTGTAGGTATTTGGATCAACAGATATCGGAAGCAACTGGTAAAATCCATCAGCGGGCCCTTTCTGGAGACTATAATCCGTTACATGAAGAGGCAGGATTTGATCAGTGCTGAAGAAGTGAATCAGATTCAGGAACTGAGTACCCTATCAGACAAAGTAAAGGCAGTCATTGATGTTCTAGCTGGTAAAGGGAACACAGCCTCTGAATCGCTGCAGACCTTTATAGAAACCACTAACTCACAGCTGTATCTTTCCATTACCATTTATGGTAAGATGTTTTATTTGAACTGAATTGCCCCTATGTTCTCTGTTCTGTTATCCTCTGGTCTCTTTGGATGATGGGGCTACAAGAGCCGATCTTAGGCTCCCACTGGCTCGTGTAATGTCATTAGGGCCTAGGACGACCTTTTTTCAGATCAGTATCTCACCACAGCTCTGGTGAAAGTCAGCAAAAGGGGACATAAAAACTCCTGGACAACAGGGAATTGAATAGTGGAGGAAACCGAAAAGGGGGAGGAGATAGAGACAACAAGGAAAGAAGTGGCGGAATTATGAAGGAGGTGCTCCAGCCGACCCATCTTTGCATCTTTCTGAACACTAATGGAAGAACTATTCATGCAATCGGGGTTCTGCAATATCATTTAATAATGTTCAGTTTCTTTTATTTCTTGAAGATTTTCTTTTGCAAAAGTAGTCATTTCTACAGTACATGTGGATAAGAAGCTATCTGGGTGTCTTTATTGGACATTAGTGTCAGGTAAATCAATGCAGACAGCATTTTCTCAGTTATGGAAATCAGCTTCCTGTAGTGACACAAGGAACCTGTTCTATAGGAAATCAGGGGAGCAACCTCTGACCTGATTTTGAACTTAAGACTGGCTGACTTGAAATGAAGTTCTTTCAATATACAATGGAGAACTTTTATGCGTGTACTTTAAGCAGTTGGGTATTTCATTGTTGGAGTAATTGAATTTCATTTATCTGCTGGTAATTTATACTGTTCCTGATGCTGAACTACAAAATGCATCCACTTGTCAATCTTAGCAGTATCATCAAGCATAGAGGAAAATTAGCATAACTGCAAAGAACACACCAAGAGCAAAATTTGGTGTATTTTGGATGGCATTGCCTCTTCACTGCCTCATTTACTTCCTATCTCTTCATCTTCCTTCTTTCGCTTTTCTTTTCCTCTCCTTCTTAACCACCAGTTCCTCCTCATCTCTTCCCTAACTCTCCCACCTGCTGTCATTCTGAGTGTTGTGCCAATGTGTTTACCCTCAAATAGATTAAAGTGCCAGGTCTTAGTATTTTAATTTGTTCATTTGGTAAGGTCACCAACAAGAATTAGTAACTGATGTCAACATGCCTTATGTGGGCTGGTAACTTGTCTTAATTAGCAATCAGGTCCTCATTTCATTCTCTTCTGTTTTTGTTCAAAGAGCCAATGGTACAGAAACATATCGAGGTTTTGCAGAACAAGTTTGGGAGTGGGAATGACATCAGCGCAATGTGTGAGAAGTCCTCCCTGGAAAGACTGACCAATCTCCTGCTCATTGATGGGCTGACGGACATCCAACAGAAAGAACATGATGTGATGCAAACTGAGGCCACCAGAGGGATGAAGAACAGCCCAAAACATATCCCATTGGAAAGGCTCTTCCTTCCCCTTTCAAAGGTTAACATCCCACCACGTATTTCAGTAACAGTTGGGGTGGCTGGAATTGGTAAAAGCACTTTGGTGAAAATATTGGTGTACAAATGGCTGAAGGGGGAGTTGTACAGAGATGTATCTTTCATATTCCCCTTCATGTTTCGAGAACTGAACTCCTTTGAAAGAATATCTGCAGAAAAGCTGCTGAAGTTGACCTTTCCCCACATCACTGAAACCAACCACATCCTGAATGGGACAGCAAAGGTGGTGCTTATCTTTGATGGTCTGGATGAATTCAAGTATCCACTGGAGTTTTCAAACTCCCAGATATGCACTGACCCAAAAAAAGACATCCAAATCGACAACTTAATCACCAACATAATACGGGGTACCATCTTTTCCCAGGCAACTGTCTGGATCACTTCACGCCCAACAGCAGCAGGTCAAATTCCAACTGGACTTGTGGACAGAATGACAGAACTCAGGGGCTTTGGGGAATTGGAGATTAAGGACTTCTTAGAAACACTGTTTGAAGAAAGAACAATGGCAATGCAGGTCTTTCTGTGTATAAAGGCCCATAAATCGCTCTACATAATGTGCTCTGTCCCGGCCTTTTGTCTGATGATTGGGCTGTCCCTTGCATACTACCTCAGAATCAGTAATGATGGTCTTAAGGCTGGGAATTTCCCAAGGACAATGACAGAAATCTATACATACTTCTTCAAAATGATTCTCAATGGGGACTGGCAGGAAAAGGAACAGGAGGCACTGAAGATTGGACAAACATTTAGTAATAACAAGAAACTAATTATTAACCTAAGTAAGCTGGCATTTTATGGGTTAATCAAGCGGAAGTTTGTTTTCTATGAACAGGACATGAAGGCATATGGCATTGACCTCACTTCACTACAAGGGAGCATGTGTACTGGGATCTTTGGCAAGGATGACTCCAATATCTGTACAGTTTACTACTTTACACACATAACCATACAGGAGTACCTAGCTGCCATTTATTATTACACAGCAGCCAAAAGGGCCATATTTGACCTCTTCACTGACAGTGCTATGTCTTGGCCCAAGATAGGCTTCCACAACCATTTTAAGAATGCAATCAGTAAGTCCCTTCAGTCAGAAGATGGTCATTTGGACATATTTGTGCGATTTCTTTCTGGGCTGCTCTCGCCAGAAGTGAATGGATTGCTGCAAGGCCTGCTCCTGACAAAGGATGAGCAAAACAGCTACCGAGCACCAGTGATGCACCACCTGCAATGCTGCCTCAACACCGACTACATCATCTCCTCACGAACGGTCAACATAATGCACTGCCTCAATGAGTTGCAGCACACTGAGATTGCAAAAGGGGTGGCAGATGCCCTACGAACAGGGAGTCTGGCTGGGAGACTGACACCCATAAACTGCTCTGCTCTGGCCTATCTCCTGCAGGTATCTGAGGAATGCATGGAAGAGACCAATCTCTCCAACTGCCTGAGCTATAACATCTTCAAGAGCTTGCTCCCCCGTCTACTGTATTGCCACAACCTCAGGTGCCTGATTTTTTTTTTATTTGTTGAATGGATGTAAGCATCACGGGCTAGTCCAGCATTTATTGCTTATCCCCAAATGCCCTTGAGTAGGTGGTCATGAGCTCCTTCTCGAACTGAGATGGTAGGAACTGCAGATGCTGGAGAATCTGAGATAACAAGGTGTAGAGCTGGACGAACACAGCAGGCCAAGCAGCATCAGAGGAGCAGGAAAGCTGACGTTTTGGCTCGAGACCCTTATTCAGAAATCAAAGGTTCTGAAATCTGAAGAAGGGTCTCGACCCCAAAATGTCAGCTTTCCTGCTCCTCTGATGCTGCTTGGCCTGCTGTGTTCGTCCAGCTCTACACCTTATTATCTCCTTCTTGAACTGCTTCAGGTTAGTAGCTGAGATTTGCTACTTTAGAAAGAAGTTGAATTTTGGAACTTCACCTCATCATTTGTGTGGTTCCTGTTGCTTCATGGTTTGTATACATAGACTGAATAACTAGGCATACATTGAAAACAGACAATAGATAGTCTTACTCTTAGAAATTCTCTGATTGGACAAAGGGAGGTGGCTATATGGCTGGAGGAGCTTGTTGACAGATGGTTGGGTGAGACCATGTAGAGATTAAAGGGAAAAGGTTTACTCTGTTGGGTGATGGGGAGCTCGCCTATTGATGGGGTGGATAACCGTACAGAATAAGAAGCAAATACACAGAGTTTCTGAAGGATGAGAGGATGTGTGATATTTCATTCTGAGGGTCTGGGATAGAAGGACTAAGGTTTAGGGCAGGTAGAAGTATGTAGTCTTGTGAAGGGCAGGGAGAAGGTGTATGGATATGAACCTTCACTCTTGTGTCTACAGTACATTAAACTAGTCCAGTATTGTTCATTCAAAATGAGAAGATGGACAGAGGTTTGGTATCAGTAGCAAGTATGCAGATTCAGTGGGGTCTAAAGCAATGGTTTCAGTCCTCCTTTAGTTCTGCTGTAAGTTCAGACGTCCACAATATCAACTGGGAAATATGACAGCACAGTAATAGTTATCAGGTGGTGCGGAGGTGTTTCTGGGTGTCATCAGCATGTGGGCAATGACAGCTGATATATCAAGGGCTTCTGTGGTGCAGTGGTAGTGTCTGTTCCTCTGAGCCAGGAGACTCAGAGTTCAAGTCCCACCTGTTTGCGTGATGTATAATAACATGATTAGACTGATTAGAAGATATCTAACCGTCTCCAAGTCATATGATCAGCTAAGTCTCAAGGATAGATTCTTAGGTGTACAAGACCAAGTGGGTGTTGCATTGTTGGTTTTGGACTGACAAAGTGCCAAATAATTCATGTTTGACTTAGCAGAACTAAATCGTTGGAAGTGATTTTTTGATGGTAGTAGGTCAAATATTTATTGCACATTGTGTGATCTACAGGGGAGAGGGATGCTGCATCATTAAAGATGCTGTACTGAGGAAGTACTGCATTGCTGGGGATATTGTACTGAGGAAATAAAACAACGTTGGTGTTGCAACAATGGAGTTTTGTACTGTGTGAGGTGTGCTGTGAGGGAGTGATGCATCTTGGACTGAGGTTCAACAGAGTTTGAGGACTAAGTGCTGCATTGTTGGTGTTAGACTGGGTGAACAACACATTGATTATTTTGAAAAGAAGAAGTGTTGCAGTTTGTTTATGGCCATGAGAGTATTATATTCATGTTGAGGGAGCACTATGTGTGTTACTGAAGGAGTGTATGTTGTTCCAGCAATTGGGCTAGAGGGAATATTACCTTATCAATATTACGCTGGGAGTGTGCTACATTTTGATCTTAAACTAAGAGAATTATACATTAGTGGAAGAGTTAGCCAACGGTGTGTTGCATTCCCAAAGTGGTATTTTTGGATGTGATATCCTTGACATTCCTGAGATGATGACCTTGACAGTTGCACTGACCAGATGAAGATTGCGGGACCATTTAGAGGATGCCTCATGAACCTGCTGTAGGAGAATGCAGTTATCCCTAGTAGCTATCTGCTTCATGTTATGGAAACATATCTGTGCTTACCTTCAAAGAGGGGTGGGTATCTTTCCAAACTCTAATGCAGATCATTGACTTCTTTCATTTGTCCATTCTCAACTTCACAGTAAATGACAAATAATAAGCTAGGAACCAAAGGATAGCCATAATATCTGGTGACAGTGCTGAGCTCAGCATAAAATGTATGTTTTATTTATTTTCTAAAGGCTGGAAAACAACCAGTTCAATGACAATGTGATGGATCTACTGGGCAGCTTGTTGAGTGCTAAGGACTGCCAGATCAAAAAGATTAGGTATGCCTTTTTCTTAACTGCTTCCAAATGGATTTATACACTGAAAAAGCTCTATAGAAATGCAAACTATTGTTCTCTTACACAATCTAATTCCTACTCAAAGCAGTGTATTGTGTACCATAGCCAACACAAAATCATTGAATTTTACAGTACAGAAGGAGGTCATTTGACCCATTGTCTCTGTACTGGCTCCTGAAAGAACTACTCAGCTAGTCTAATTCTCCAGCCATCTCTCCATGGCCCTCTAAATTAATCAGTTTCAAATATATATCCAGTTCTGTCTTGAAAATTCCTATGGAATCCGCCCCCACTAATCTCCCAGGTAGCACATTCCAAATCCTAACAACTCCCTGAGTAAAGAAGCTTGTCCTCATCCCACTCCTAGTTCTCTTGCTGACAATCTTAAAATTGTGACTCCTGGTTACTGACATGCCAACTAGTGGAACAGAATATCCTTCTTCACCTGGTTAAAATTGGCAATAATTTTGAACAACTCAGTAAAGTCACCTCTTAATCTACTCTGTTCCATGGAGAATAAGCCCAATTTCTCTAGTCTTTCTTTGTATCTAAAATCCATCTAAAATAACCAAGTGATTGTCCATTTTGCCAAATTGTCAATGTCAGCATCATCTACCTAGCTTAGTATCACCTGAAAATTTAGAAATTTTGCCCTTAACACCCATCTCCAATTCATTTATGTAAGCCAGAAAAAGCAAGAGTCCCAAATCTGATCCCTGGGAACATTATTTTCAACTCATCTCTAATCTGAGAAATGCTCATCTAATACCTACACTGTGTTTCCTATCTTTTAGCCAATTTCCAATCCATGATGCCAAGGACCTATCAATCCCAAACGTTTCTAGTTTGCTAACCAACCTGTCATGTGGCACTGTATCAAATGCTTTTTACAAGTTCAAATATGCAATATCCACAGCAATAGCTATACGTTTGTTTGTCTGTGTCACCTCAAAAAATAACTTACTGAATTTGTCAGACATAACTTGTATTTGACAAAGCCATGTTGATTGTCTTGTTTTAACTTATTTTTCTCTAAGTTTATATTTATCTTATTCCGTAATGTGGCCTCCATCAGTTTTCCTACTTATTGATGTCAGGCTGACAGGTCTGTAGTTTTCTGGATTAGCTTTCCCCCCCTTTCTTAAAGGATGGTGTCACATTTGTAATTCTCCAGTGCCCTGGATGAATCCTTTGTTCAGAGAGGCCTAGAAAATTTCTGTTGACGGCTCTGCAATTTGTTCCCTTATATCTCTCAGCAATCGAGGATGCATCCCGTCTAGATCTAATTACTTCTCTACTTAGAGTGAATCATAGAATAGAATAATAGAATCCCTACATTGTGTAAATAGGTCATTTGGCCCATCAAGTCCATATTGGCCCCCTGAAGAGCATCCACCCAGACCCATCCCATCCCATCCCTGTAACCCCAAATTTCCTATGGCTTGCCTACCTAGCTTGCACATCTCTGAATACTACAGGCAATTTAACTTGGCCAGTTGACCTAACTTGAACATCTTTGACCTGTGGGAGGAAACTGGAGCACTCAGTGGAAACCCACGCTGACACAGGGAGAATGTGCAAATTCCAAAGACAGTTGCCTGAGGATGGAATCATGCTGCCAGCCTTTTTAGCTCCTCTTCTGCAACTATCACAGTACTGCTCAGTTGCTGAACACTCACATTTTCAGTGTCACTATTTTCTAATTTGTCAAAGACAAAAGCAAAATATTCACTTTGTGAGGAGCTCACCCTGCTTGGTCCTAATGGGTCCCCACTCTATGCTTCACTAATCTTTTACTATAAATATGTTTGAAGAACATTTTACTATTTGTTTTAATGCAAGCTGTTATCCTTTCCTCATGCTTCCTCTTAGTCTTCCCTATTCCTGCCTTAGCCTCTTTCCTGCAGTTGAAATACTCTTCTTGATTTCTATTGCTGTTATTCTAGTATGCAACATATTCCCCCTTTTAACGTCCTTATTTTCTCATCAATATTCTTAGTCATCCATGGTATTTCACCATATTTAGTTCTCATGGGTATATACCTGGCTTGCACCCTATTCATCTGTCTTTTGAAATTCTCCCATTTTTCATCCATCAGTTTATCAGCAAAACTTAATCCAATCAGTTGTGAATTGCTCCAGTTCAACTTTTAGACCGCTAAAATCTGCCCTTTTCCAGTCTAGCATCTTAATCCTTGGCTGATTTTTATCCTTTTGCATCTTAATAATGAACCTTTTATATTATGATTGCTATTTCCCAAATGCTCCCCTACTCTGACATTCTCCAGATCTATCTTGGCCTGCCTCATTTCCTAGGACCAGATCTACCACAGCTCCCTCCATGGTAGAACTGGAAATATACTGTTCCAGAAAGTTCTGTTGCACACATTGCAGGAATTTGTCCCCTTTCTTGCTCCACACTCCATCTTTTTCCCATTCCTCTCTAGGGTAATTGAAATTACCAACTATCACAACCCTACTTGTCCCGCAGATATCCATAAACTACCTACTTCTTCTATCTTCTACTATCTCCACATTATTTTTAGGTCTGTAAAAAATACCCAGAAAGGTCATCACTTCCTTTCTATTTCTCACCTCTACCCATATAGGTTCTAGTTAAGGAACTGCACTTCGTTTAATGGCAATGATATTATCTTTGACCATGATTGCTACACCGCCACCCTTTTTACTCATCCTGCTTCTACTGAAACTTCTACTGTACCTTGGGATGTTAAGTATCCAGTTCTCTTCTAGCTTGAGCTACATTTCTGTCGATGTTACGGTGTCAAATCCCCTGAGAGCAATTTCTGCTTCCAGTTCACCAGTTTTGTTCACTATACTCCACACACCAGGGCAAAAAAAATATATATTTATATATATTAAAAATAGACCCCCGTCAAGAGCTACCTTTTTGTTTTTTTACAGGCTACTTTTTGCTTTGAGGGTTTTTATTCTTACAAACATCTTTATTAGATGATGCAGAAGATTTGATTAATAATCTCAACCCCAATAAATTTAAACGGTGGCTAGAAAGATGGTTTTAGACTTTGAGACCAGCTCTGGGAAAATGGGAGCTATACAGGGCAGATGATTTGCCCCTGAATGGAGCAGAGACTGATTTCATTGCAGGATGTTTTGCTGGGGCTCCTAGGGAGGGTTTAAGTGAACTTGGCAGAGATGTGGAAAGGCCAAAATATCAGAGAGGAATCAAGGTGCACTGAATACTGGGAAAGTATAACTAGTACTAAATTAGAGAATAGAAGTGTAATTGATTGGGTTTCATTGAAGGAGAATGTAATGAAGTCTAAATCCGTGTTACTGCGTATGTTTGTAAATATACAGAGTGTAATAAATAAGATTGTTGAGTTGCAGGTGCAGATGCAGATTGACAAGTGGAGATGTAATATTGTGCCCTTACAGCCTGCCTTTCTGTTCTTTACCCTTGCAGCTTCACTCTTCACTCCTTGCCATTGCAGTCTTCATTTCTCTATTATCCATGTTGTAGCCTCTTTTCATGTCCTTGCAACCACACCCATTCTCTGATCCCTCTTGTATCTCCACCTCTCATCCCCTCACCCTGCCCTGCAGTGTACTTGTCTTTACCACCCCTTGTAGCTTATCCAGTCTCTCACTGCTGCTTTGCAACTTCCCCCTTGTGGTCTTCCAGAGAAGAGGATCTTGGGCTGGGATTGTGAGGGAGTTGGGACTGGGCTGGACAGGCAGCAGGAGAGGCCTTGACTAGATGTTTAAAGGTGTGAGTCTAGACTGGAAAGACAGTGGGAATTGAGACTGGATGGGAGGACAGGAGGATTATGGAAGGTTGCAGCCAATTGCTTTAACTTGTAGAGATTATGATCATTGTTGCATTAATCCTGGCTTTTGGTGTTATTTGTTTTGAGCAGTTTAGCTGAAAACCTAATTGGCAACAAAGGAGCAAAAGCAATTGCACGGTCATTGATGGTGAACAGGACTCTGGCTGCATTAGAGTGAGTATTTTCAATGAGTGCTATTCCTAATGTTTTCCTTCATGCACTTTCATCATTCTGCAACTGTTTATTATTTCTCAACAGCCTTAGGAGCAATTCGATTGGTCACAAAGGAGCAAAAGCATTTGCAGATGCCTTGAAGATAAACCAGGGTTTGGTCTCATTGAAGTGAGTGACTACATAGAAGCTATAACACAGTAACAGGCAATTTTGTACAGCCTGCCTACCTGCTTTATGCTTAATTTCAGCTTCTTCCCATCCTTCCTTATCTTACCCCATCAGTTATCATTCTGTTCCTTTCACGTTTTCATCAAATTTCCCTTTAAATGCAGCTACAATGTTTACCTCATTCACTCCCCATGGTATTGAGTTCTACATTTCCACTACTTTTTGAGGAGAGAAATTTCTTCTGAATTGCCTTCTTGATTTCTTGGTGACTATTCAGTGGCCCTTAACTACTTTTCCTCTATACTATAATCACAGAAGCATTCATTGTAAGTAAAATTGATCGTCTCAGTAGGTGGCAAGATGTGAAACTAATCAGGTAAATTGTGCAAGAAGAGATATTCGTCCACTTGTTGCACTCATCAATTAACTGCTGGACAAGAAGGTCTTTTGGGAACTTTCTCAACTCATCAGCAAATCAAGTCTTTGGATTGTGAATTGCTAGTGATTAGAGAGCCTCAGCACATCATTAGCTGGATTATTTGTCATCCTGAGAAAAGTGGCTGATTTCCTGTATTGAAAACAAAGATAATCTGCCTAATAGGAGCAAATTATTGCAGATATGGTAATCTGTGCTGAAACCAACAAATGCTGGAGATCACAACGTGTCAGACAGCATCCACAGAGAGACAGAAGCTGAGGTAATCTGCCAACTGGGTTTTGTGGAACACTCCATGTGGGGACATTCATGAGCTGTATAGGACAGAAGGTGGGTATCTGCTGAAAGCCACCCCACCACTCCCTTATCTTAAATCTCCTCTCACTACAATACCCCTCTGTGAGAGCCAAAGGAAAAGATTTACCTTCTCACTGTTGGATCCCTTAAATACTAGGCCTTAGACAGTTTTTTTTAGGATCCAGAAGCAGCTGGCCTCTGAATGGCTGGAAGTTCCTGGCAAGACAGGAATCCATTGTTTAAGCCTATGATTGGCTGAGAAGCTCACTGGTAATTCTTAACAAGGTGATTGGAACTTGATCTGGTGAGCTATTTTGGTGGAGGAGGTAGCGAGTCAGTTGCTATTTGAACACATCTTGGCTATGATTTTCCAATTTGCAGTCTATGTGTCCACTCTACTAAAGTTTTCCAATAACTTTAACAATCTTGACACCAACCTCAATTTTCTTTTTATAAGAGAAAAGAGATGTAGCCAACTCATATTTCATAACAAGGTAATGTGTTCATAATTTTGGCATCATCTAAGTAAATTGTTCTCTGTGCCCTCTATTTCCTTTTCAGCAGACACATTGAAATTGCGTACAGTTCTGGTCTGCCACATTAAGGAAGAATATGGAAGCACTGGAAAGGGTGCAGAGGAGATTTACCAGGATGTTGCCTGGTATGGAGGGAATGCCTTATGAGGAAAGGCTGAGGGACTTGAGGCTGTTTTCATTAGACAGAAGAAGGTTAAGAGGTGATTTAATAGAGACATACAAGATGATCAGAGGGTTAGATAGGGTGGACAGTGAGAGCCTTTTTCCTTGGATAGTGATGGCTAGCACGAGGGGACATAGCTTTAAATTGAGGGGTTATAGATATAGGACAGAAGTCGGAGGTAGATTCTTTACTCAAGAGTAGTAAGAGCATGGAATGCCCTGCCTGCAACAGTAGTAGACTCGCCAAGTTTCAGGGCATTTACATGGTCATTGGATAAACAAATGGATGCTAACAGAATAGTGTAGGTTAGATGGGCTTCAGATTAGTTTCACAGGTTGGTGCAACATCGAGGGCTGAAGGGCCTGTATTGCGCTGTAGTGTTCTATGTTCTATGTTCTAAAACACAAAAATGAGGGAACAGTAATGCAAATCCTGTTCTCTCATAACCTAGGAGAGAAATTTGTGAAAATCAAATTTTGTGCAAAACTCAAGTTATCTTAATTTTAAATATTTAGCAAATGTTAATCTGCTAATAGGCCTTGTTATTGGCTATTTCAGTTCAAAAAAAGTTATTGTTTTTTTGAAATTATGAAATGTTTTGATGGAGTAGTTGCTATTGAATGCAGAGTATTGCGGTCGCTACGTTGACATCAGAGTTGATCTGGCTGGAGCAAGGATGAGCGAGATAAAAGAAGCGGGGCATCTGACTATAGCTGCTGATGTATGACATTGGAATGCTCATTGAGACTAAGAGTCAAGGCCACAGCTGGTCAAAAGGAATAACACTGTCTGTGCAAAAGTTTTCAGCCTCTGTGTTCTGTTGAAAGAGCCTGGTTGGGCTTAGGACCTCTTCCTCTATGAAAATGATCAGCACTGGTTGAATTTGCCTTTTTAAGTACCCCGTTGTCGAAAAGTAAGTGTAAAACCAGCAATCTGTTAGGATTAAGGAGATATTCACCACTAAAGGCAAACCTGTGTTTTGGAGTTGAGCAAACATGAGTTAATTCATTTGTATTAAACTGTCGATTTAGGACCTTTTGAATCAACATTTTCCTTGTTGCCTTCTGTGGTTTAGACTGGGAAGCTTCTAAGTGTTTTCCTACTGTAGACCTTCTGTTGCACAGTATCTGTTTGGACAATTTTGGAGCTCATTTTTAACTACAGTGTCGACTATCCTGAAATTGACATGCTGCTTCAGGCCTTTCCTTACATGCACTTCCCTTACATATCACTTCATTTAAATAAGTTTATCAGAAAACAAAAGGTTTCAGTTCCAAATTACTACTTGAATCCTTGTTATGAAAGGAACTGATTTTATTTATTTATTTTTATTTCCTGTACCTCACTTCCTGCAAAATGATTGGATATTTTCAATGGCTGCCAAACCCACTGCATATCTTTTAATTTGTTTAACCACTGAAACATGTGACAGGATTTCTGATCATTTAGATTAAAATGAGGCTGTACAACCTTGATGATATCTGACTGAGTTTTTGCTGCTCCAACACATTATTTTGCTTTCCCACAGTCTTCAGAATAATTTTGTGGCTGAAGATGGGGCAAAGTTCACCGCAGAAGCTCTTCATGTGAATCGCAAACTAACAGTATTAAAGTAAGCCTTGACCATCTTTCTGAATCATTGTTCCTAATTTTGTGTTAATGCACTAGAGGCCCTATCTGGTGAATTTGCTTACGTGATCAAAGTGTAACAAGCTTCATTGTCTGGAAAGTGCAGGGTCCTTTCTGTAGTACCTAATGATGATCAGTTGGAGGTTAAGATTTTGGGCATGTGCACAATTCAGCCCCATTACTTCAGCTAAGTATCCATGAATTGCCTTGAATTCTCATGCCTGATTGAGGGCTTAAAGGTCATTGAATATTTTTAAGGCAGACATGAATTGATTCTTGACCAATATACGTTATGAAATTGGATAGAATATTCGTGAATTAGAAAGCAGGAAGCTAGAGTTTATTGGTTAAAAATGATCATGAGGCAAAGAGTGTCCTGGTCCTTGAAGAGCTTGTGCTTTGTCTGTGTTCGGAAGTTTGTAAGTGCAGGTGCACAGTGTGCCCGAATGGAAACATTTTGCATAGAGCAGCCAAGTAGCATATTTAACAGGACAACAGATTTGAATTTGGCCAATTAATTTAAACCAAGCACCTAGATATGGAAAGCCAATTGAATTTAAATCTGATAGTTTCGGGTTGTCAACACTAATCATATTATGTCATTTTGGATATATAAGACGAGGGCATTTGGAAAATCAGAGAGTGTCACTTGCCCCCTGCCAGAGAGGCTTTCTCTGAGAGCTGAATAATGCTATCTAATTAATCAAAGGTACTATGGTATTATAGCTCGAAGTCTTCATTGAAGAAATTATAGAGATAACAAACCCTGACCACATAATAAGTGGAGCGTGTTTATGGAGAGTGGAGAAGACAGAATATTCCACAAGTAGTCTGTGCAAACTTGGAGAGATTAAGTTTTAATTTATTGTTTTCTTTATTAATCAGGTTTATATAAATGGGACTTATGTTTATTCGAATAGCATTCCATTAGAATTTAGGAGATAGTTTCAGTTAGGGGATAGTTTGTACTTAGGGGAAATTGTTCAGTTTGTTGGTAATTCAGTTAATTGCTTCATAGTTGAGTTTAAATAAATAAATTGTTTCTTGTTATTTGTAAAGTGGAGATCTGGGATCATCGTTCCTTTAACGGATTTTAATAGATTACAAGGGGAAAGGCAAGCTTCTGTGGGTGTTCTGGGAGGTGATTATTATGAGGGAACTATTACTACCGTCGTAACAGATTGAGGTGTGTGTTGTAGTTTAATAATCAGAGGGTTTTGGCTACTCCTTCTCCATAATATAAGGTTATCAAAGATAACGGGGATTAGACTGGAAAGTTAAGTTGAGGCCACAGTCAGATCAGACACAATCGTAACAAATGAGAGAGCAGTTCGAAGGATCAGAGGCCTACTCCAGCTCCTAATTTGAATGGTCATAGTGACTGGGCAGCTGACAAATACTATTGGATCAAGAATGTGAGCTTAACCTGGGGAGAACGATTTGTGTGTCTCCTGCCTGTAGTTAGAACAGTTTGACTCTGAGCAATTATAAAACTTCCTCACTGGGTAAGTACTTAACCTTACAGGCCAGCTTTAGTCCGAGACTACGCTGTGCCATGTTGGGGAGCATGAGGGTATTATTAGGCTTCAGATCCCGGCAGAGGGAGGGAGAAAGTTAGTAAACTTCCCTCTCTTCTTACTCCTTCCCATTTAGCAATCAGTATTTGTGAACGTTATTGGAAAATTTGCAGGTGGGCTGAAAGTGGGGTTGGATTGGGTCTAAATGTGAAGTTAGCAAGTATTCTTTTTCTTTGTTTCACACAATTAACCCATCTTTCTTTATTTTGTTTCAGCCTTCAAAAGAATTCCATTGGCCATGAAGGTGCCAAGCGGATTGCAAGTGCCTTAAAGCATAATGGGATCTTAAAGGAACTCATGTAAGTCCCACCTGTCAGTTCTCCCATGGACTTTGGGCACTGAGTGATGGAAAGGTTAAACATATCCATGATTCTTCTTACTATGGAGCTCAGTGGCAGCAAGGGTTCAACAAAAGCTGCAAATTTGCCAGCGCCCATTAAATATCAACCTGTTAACCATCTCACCGCACTGCCCTAGTCCTGCCTCATTAACACTGATACCTATTACACAGTTCTCTCAGTGATGACTGTCATGACCATGGGTTAGAACCTCCAAAGTACTTTGGACATCTTTCACTTGTAATTCCAAAATCTGGTTTTAAAAGAAGGCCAATGCAGCCAAAGATGGCTGCAAACATAATTCAAGGGGCTGTTTGGTGAAGAGGAGACACATGGAATGCCACACCTAAAGATGCAAAGGAACCTCAAACAGAGGAGAGACATATCAAAACAGACTGACTGTGATCTGTCTGTAATGATGATGTGGGGCTGATGGTGCCTTGCTGTGCAGATTATGTTCCAACCTGCAGTCACATTTAGTATTGTTCCCTTTTGAAGAATACACAAGTACAAGAGTTAAAGAGCCAGTTTCAGTTCCACTGAAGTTTGTTGCTGGCATTGAGGTTCTCGTATATACCATTGGGCTAAGATACCTGTATGTACTAGTCTGAATTCAAACATTAGCATGTTGTAAAGATCGTAGACAAATAACTATTACCTAGTCACCCCCTGTGTTGCAGGTAAAGGGATTTCTTAAACTGAATGCTAGGAGCCAGCTAGTTAGCTAGCAAGCTAAATGTTTGAATTCAGTCAAGAACAACAGAATTAGAGTTAGAGAAATTAGAGCAACAAAATTTCAACTAAGCTGCAGGACTAAGAATCTTGAAGTCAACTGTTCAACCATCAGCGTTACCAGTGACTTCTTCTGCAACAGCAGTGATGTTTAACTTCTGCCTTTTGCAAACATTTGTACACATAAGTTCAGATATCTGATATCTGTTGTTCTTAACTTTTTTCCTTTTTGGACCTACCTCTTATTATTAATCTATATGTAGGTTGTTATTAAATTTTCCTCATTTCATTATTCATAAAACCATTGTTTGCTCACTCCAGAGAGTCTGTTTAAATTGAATCATTTTAAGTTAATTTGGGCCAGGGAAAAAGGTATCCACAAGAAAAGGGATCAATTTTTAAATTTACTCCGTTGCAACCATCTGAGGGGCTGGGTGAATAAAGGAGAGCAAGTTCACCCCTCCTTATCCCAGACCTTAATTGAGGTATCCCATTCGGAACTGTAACAAATTGGGGAACCTTGCCTGGGGTCTGGGCGTACCATGACGAGAAGTGCCTTCTTTTCCAGTTTGTCCAGCAACAGCATTGGTGATATTGGAGCTGCTGCCATAGCTGAAGCCTTGAAAGTGAACAGAAGCCTCATAACACTCAAGTAAGTTTCTATCTGTGTCTTAACGATCGGCAATCTCTTAACATCGCATCAATTCTTCAGCACAGGGTTTTTGTTTATCACAGGACATTGTTTCAAGAATAGTCACGGAATAAATACGTAGGCCGCTAGGGAAAATTTCCTCTCCTACCCTGCTTTGGGTTCAGTAAAGGCCCAAGTGTAGATTTAGGTATTCTTCACCTCTCTGGGCCTCAGAATAACAACGTGTGATGAAGTGAGATATAACCAGCCCATAATCACAATGTTGCTGCACACAGTCTCTAATGCCAAAAGAGGTCAATGCTCATAATAACATTCAGCATCATCCAAAATATAACCATCAGAGCTGCAGCCCTTGGATTTCATGGTCAACTTTTCCCTCCTTCTTTCCTAACTTATGCATTAATTTCAGATCTGTCCAAATGTAATACTCCTGTATCTAGGGGATCTCTTTTAACCTCCTCTGCCACACTCCTGTAAAGATTTCTTGTAAAAAAAGATGAGTCTCATCTTTTCTCCAGGCACTCTGTCTACCTCAACTTATTTGAACAAGAATGCAACTGAAGTTTTGCATACTGTGAAATTTACAAATATGTTAACTGATTTTGGCCAGTGCTGATTGGTCAACAAATTCTTCGTTCACACAATGACTTATGTAATTTTCTTTTCTGCAGCCTCCAGAGTAATTCCATAAGTAACAATGGTGCCACTGCCCTAACCGCAGCTCTCAAACTGAATGAAGGCCTCATCAACCTGAAGTAAGACTCTGTATTTTGACCCTGAATCTCTTGGAGATCAGATATTGGAAACCAGATTTTCACTGTTTCTGTGTGAATGGGGTTGGCCTTTGAGTGACGTGTGGATGTATATCTTATACATAAATATGCATGTAATGATGTATAATTATAATTCACATTTATAACATTAGCATGTGAATGTGACAGTGATTGAATAAAAAAGTTCCATTTTGCTAATGATATTTCTCTATTCTGCCATGGATACCCCTTATTGCTCCTTTAGATATGTACCATTAAAGTAATGGAAGATGTTCTGCTGTTCCTTCATTATTGTCAACTGACAACTGTATTGTTAACTGCTTAGGAACAGCAGGATAAGTTCCAATTTTATTATTGTTTCTATTTCTAGCCTTCGAGAAAATTCTATTAGCCTCAATGGTGCAAGGGAAATTGCGAATGCACTACGTGTGAACAAGGTGCTTAGGACCTTGGAGTAAGTCTAACACATTAAATTTACTTTTTTACTTCAAAGAGCCTTAAGCAATTCTTAAGGGTTATACCATGTGTCACTAGAGTGAGAGCTCTTTAATTTATCACTTAGAAGTATTTCTCAGCTTAGAACTATGAGTTTGTATCTTAGATGGGTTGTGATTCATTCAGAATCCTTCATATGCAGGATCACCCTCTGATGCAACATCTACAAAGACTATCATAGACAATCTCTACAGAGCAAAGTACTGTGGATGCTGGAAAACTTAAATAAAAACAGAAGCTGTTGCAAATATTAGATGGAAAAAGACTTAATCATCTGCTGATGAATTCAATATTTTAAAAGACTGCGTTTACTGACACCAAGGAGCTTGCGCAGTATGCTCTTGGGAGATGTTTGCCCATGTGACAGTGAATGAGATTTATTTAAGTTTTTCACTGGCATGCCTATTTCTGCTGGAACATGGACCCAGGATGGAGAGGGGTGAAATTAAGACTCGGGAGGAGAATTCCCCACTGGTCTGAATTCCCCCATGTTGAGTCTTTGTCCACCCTCCTTTCTGAACCCACCCTGCTTGACCCTGGAGGTCTTTTCTGCTGTGCACTTCAAACGTGACACTAAGACATACTGTGAGCATGCTGGTGCAGTTGCAGTGTCAGCAAATGCAGTTCTGGAATTGTGTGCAGGTGCATTTCCAAGTGAACATTCGGATGGAGTTGTGGTGTCAGCAAACACTGTTGATTTTAAAATCAGTATTTTAAAATTATTTGCTATATTTTTCTTTGAATCCCTACAGTGTGGAAACAGGCACACACCAACCCTCAGAGCATTCCACCCAGACCCATCTCCTCCCCCCCGCCCCCCCCCCCAAATAGCCCACCTAATTACACACCCCTGAACACAATGGGCAATTTAGTATGGCCAACCCACCTAACCTGCACATGTTTAGACTATGGGAGGACTGGAGCACCCAGAGGAAACCCACACAGACACGGGGAGAATGTGCAAACTCCACACAGACAGTCATCCTTGGGTGGAATCGAACCCGGGTCCCTGACGCTGTGAGGCAACAGTGCTAACACTGAGCCACTGTGTTGCCCTTAAACTTTAATTTAATATGCCTTGATCTCACCTATAAACAAGCATTGTAATTTATTGTCTCACTTCAAAAAGTCTCGATAATCAGATATCCCACTGTGATAATGAAAGATTGTACAATCAATCATGGAGCAATAATCTTGCAATGATAAATCCTAACCTTATGTCATTAAACAAAGTAAAATAGCAACTAACGTTTTGGAACTCTGCAGTTTTTTTTAAAACGGTATTTAAACAGCAAGAGTTTTAAATAACCTAAAAACATGAAAGCTCTCTTTGAAGAGTTTAGATTTATTGGTCCCTTTGAAAGCTGTTTAACAGTTCAGCCTACCAGCTCTATTGTTAGTTTAAATTAGATTAAGCACCTTTTTACATACATTCATGATTACCTTTAAATATCCTAATGGACACCTTATCTCTCTTCAGTACATTTCCTGGGACCATAATCCAAAGGATATCTTCCATATCTAAGCAATTCTGGAAAGTTTACCACAGAGTTTACAAATATTGCAGCTCTGATTTGTATATGTTGTATTTTGTACTCTTGGCGAGCTGAGACCAGACAAACTGGTGATGACTGTTGTTTTATATTAGCAGCTGCCACTATGGATCATGGATGTATGATTTGTAACTTACTCCCACTCTCCTGCCCTGGTGAAATTGGTTTGGAATGTTTTCATCAGGAGCTGGACTTCCAAATTTCCAAATGCCTGGCCTACAATTCCTCCAGCTCAACAATGTATTACCTCTGACTCCAGCATCTGCAGTTCTTGATATCTCTGACTTTTGTGACAGACGTCCTTTAATAAACCCCAATCCTAGATTGCGCTGTTCCTCCTGGAGAATTAATTAATGTAGATAATGTTTCAAGTATAAGGGCTGCTGAATAGTCTGTTCATTATTTTCAGTTTAACAGCGAACTTGTTACATGATGAAGGAACAGCAGCAATTGCGTCAGCTATTCGAGAAAATCAAACTCTTTCCTCTCTGCAGTAAGTATAATTTCTTCTGGTCATATTTCTGTCTCGGTAGATCCATTTGCACTGTATCACTCTGTCCTGATCTCATAGCTTTTCCATTCTTAATGTGGAGACTGAAACACATAGGTAGGGAAATTTTACTTGTGACTAGTGTTAAAACAAAAGACCAATCAAGGAACAGAAGTGTACAAGGGAACAATTAAAAACTTGATTCCATAATAGTGTTTAGGTTTAATATGAAACTGAGTTTTAAGTAACTGAAAGTGTGTGTATGGATTGAGTATGTCTTTAAAGGATGGTATGTATGTAGAACAAGAGAATTTTAATTTTGAACTCCGTTTTCTCCAGTTCCCATAAGGCCTTCCTCTTAACCTGCTAAACCCAACAGACAGAGTGCCTTCACGAAAGGCACCTTCCCACACTTGACTGTATCAACGAAGCAGCAACTGGCTCATGGCCCCAAGCTTTTGTACTACAACTCCCACATTGCCAGTGCTTACTTAAGTAGCTCTTCACTGCCCTTCCAATCACAGGATTTTTGCTTCTGTATTTGTTGTTTATAGATTTACTGGTTAGCCTATCTGCAGCAAGGATAGGAAAGAACAACCCTTTGATTGGACAAGCAACTGTCTTCACCATTTCTTCTATTTATGGGGAGGAGACACTTCTCTGTTTGGTCCCATCAGTGAATTTTCCCAGGAGTTTTGGGGATTTCAGGGATGAAAACACCTGCTAACCGCATGTATTTTGAGCATTGATGTGGAGTATGTGTTGATAGCATTGAGACAGTGAGCGGAGTGTGTTCAGAGCAGAATTAATATGTTAACAGTGGAATGAGTTGACATAAATAGGGCAGTACAGTGGCTGTGGTTGCAGTGGCTGCCTCACAGCGTCAGGGGCCTGTGTTCAATTCCACCCTCAGCTGGTCGTCTGTGTGGACTTTGCATGTGTGTGTGTTTCATCCAGGCATCCCAGTTTCCTCCCACCGTTCAAAGATGTGCAGATTAGCTGGATTGGCTGTGCTAACATTGCCCATGGTGCCCTGGGACGTGCAGGTTAGTCTTGGGACTAATAGAGAATGGGGCCGGGGGTTTACTGTTCGGAAGGTTGGCGCATTCTTGATGGGTTGAATGGCCTGCTTCTATTAAGATTGTATGATTCTAGGAGTCTGAGAGTGAAGGGCATGTGTGTTTGTTTGTGGTGTTAAGGTTTCAATGAATAAAATTTAACTGAATGCAAGATCAGGTCATAGCCACACAATTAGTATGGGTTATGCTAAGTTTGACAAGAAAATACAAAATACTGAGTATAGGTTTGAAAATTATTTGAATAAGAGGCCATATTTACTCAAACCAAACTTGGCGCACGATGTGCCCAGTGACAGTTGTAAAGGTAAAGAGATACAAATATAAAGATAATTTGTTCTGTCTTGCATTCTGTAGCACTATTTAGTACATTTGCGAAATTGCTGCAGAGTACAGACGTGAAATGTGATGGATATTCACCGTTCAAAGTCTGCCCATGTTCTCTTTCAGTCTTCAGTGGAACTTCATCAGTTCAGAAGCTGCAAAAGCTTTAGCTCAAGCACTACAGTCCAATCACAGCATAACCAGCCTTGAGTAAGTTTCTGACTATCCTACCTGTTGCCAGCTACAGCCAGAGAGTCATGTGTCAAAAGTGAACCCTAAAATGCAAACCTCATACCATCACTATTTTTAGGTCTTAATCATTGATAAACTGTGCTGCATTTCAGCCTATGTCAGTCTCCACTCTGCTGGAAGTCATTTCTGTGCTTTAGTCACTTTTACACGACTTTTCTAATGCTTGCTTGGGCTTCTTGTGGAAGGTGAGACTATAGGTCAGTAAGGGATGGCTTGATGAGTGACTGGGGCATTGTGACTAGAATTATCACCTATGTGTATTCCTGCTGATGTCCTTAACATTAATTTTTTGGTCTTATTTCTAGCCTTCAGGAAAACAGCATTGGAGATGAAGGGATCATCGCTCTTTCAGCTGCACTCAAAAATAACTCAGTGCTGACCTCTTTATAGTAAGTTATTTGTTCACTTCAGCTAACAGGAAATAATGTGTTCAATTTAAAAGTCAAATCCCAACTAAGTTAGAAAATCACAATGAACTGGAGTCATGTGCATAGGGTACAGGGACCAATATCCAGAACTGGTACAAAACCAACAGGATTAAACTCCGTAAATGGTAGAAGGTAAATTCAGAATTCCTGGGACAGTCCTGCTGTAAGGGAGTCTGGCTGGAGTCGGGACTGAACACTAGTGAAGATCCACTGATCTGCACACTCTTGACCATAGCTGTTCACTCTGAGCACTGAATTTACCCAAAATTCCATTTTTAAATACAATAGTTACCGGCTATTAGCTGAAAGAAGGTACCAATCAATTCAATAGTACAGTGTATCACTTAATCACTACTACTGATCAGAGGTGCTAAGCATCATCACTTTCTTACACATTATTCTGGAAGAATTTGTTTTTGTGTTGGATGCCATTTGTTGAATGTGGATCTGTTTAGTGGGCTGTGTGTTGGGTAAGATAACCTGAAGTTTGATTCTTGTAAAGTACACATTAAAATGATAAATGTTACATAGAATTTGAATTTGGAAGGGAGTGGTGTCCATGATTGCCATGGTGACATCCAATCTCTATGAAGGCAGAATTACTTCCTGGACCTGATAATGCACATGGGAAGAGTGTTTCCAGCCACTGATGTGATGTGTCCTGCAATCGTAGTTTGCATTCAGATAAATGTGATCCTATGATGTAATTAATTAGTCTCTTTTATCCTAGCCTACAGGGGGCGTCAGTGAGTGTGAGAGGTGCAAAGGCCTTGGCTGATGCTTTGCTGGTGAATAACAGCTTGATGACTCTGGAGTGAGTACAACTAATGATACTGCTGAACATTTAGCATTCACCTACACAGAGGGCCATTTTCTATGAGTTGTGTAGGGGTTGATTAAAAACTGACAAGGGCACTGATTTCAGTTTTGAGCGCTGGATTATAAGAAGATAATTTCTTCTCGGAGATTTGAGGATCAGGAATTCAACTCCTGATAGAGGTTCAGAAAATTGTCTTTTCCTTTCCGGAAATGTGTAAAATGTTTCACTCAGATTGGAGATTATATTGGGACTGATCAAGGATAACTGTCAGGTGCTGAAGAGTTCAAATACTTAAGGATGATAATAAGGCTAAGAAGGGAAGTTATTAGGATGGAGGTGGCATGCAAACAGAATAAATTCCTACTGAATCCAATATAATCTTTGGGAAGATGAGATAATTGTGTCCCTGGATAATGAAGTAATAAAGAGAAAGGGTTAAGTGAGTTTCAGGGAATTTGGAAAGAAATGGGTTTTGTATAAGGTAATAATTCCAAAAGGGTTAATGCTATAGACTACATTAAACTCCAACAGGATTCATACTCGAAATCCCAATGGAGACCGATTTTTCTCGTGTCACCTGATAGTCAGTCTGTCTTCTTACATCTAACGTTTTTGCACAGACAAGTGTCCCTCCTTGTTAAGAGTCAGTAGTAGGTAATGTTCTACCCGTATTAAGCAAATAGGCCCCTGGACCCACTGTAGTATGGAGGACTGGTGGCAGCATTCAGCCTCAACTAATTGTTGGTAATGGTTTGACCAGCAGCACATACAACATGGTGATCAGTAGTAGTGTCATAACTTATGTATCACATGGAAACAATGGAGTAAACTATCCACTGGACCTATGAGAAAAGATATTCAGATGACAAGTGAATTTACAACTTCTTAAATACTCTGCCACTTTAACTGCATGAGTTGTGAGAGAGAAGTAGGCGATTAAGCTCATCGATTTTGCTCTGCCTTTCGAAGAGATCATGGTTGATCCAATATCCTCAACCCCATTTTCCTGTGTTTTCTCTATAACCCTTGATTCCCTTACCTTTTAAAAGTTTGTCTCTCTCAGCCTTGAATATACTTAATGGCCCAGTCTCAACAGCCCTTTGTAGTAAAGAACTCCACAGATTCACTACCTTCTGAGAGCATTGCTTTATTGTACAGTTTAGAAGATGGTAAAATGAAGAAAATAAAAACAGCATAAGAGATAACAAGGTGTAGAGCTGGATGAACACAGCAGGCCAAGCAACATCAGAGGAGCAGGAAGGCTGACATTTTGGGCATAGACCCTCCTTCAGAAACATCAGCCTTCCTGCTCGTCTGCTGCTTGGCCTGCTGTATTCATCCAGCTCTACACCTTGTTATCTCAGATTCTCCGGCATCTGCAGTTCCTACTATCTCTAAAATAAAAACAGCATTGCTGCTTACAGGTGTTTTTAAAAAAAAAACTTCCAAGACAAAAGGATAAAACAGCTTTGGTTTACTGCAAAGTTAAAAGGTTTGTAGTCTTTAATACAACAGAATTTAGATACTGAAGAATTTCATATAGCTTCTAATGTGAAGAATAAATAATCACATTAAGAATGTGTGGTTGGCAAGAATAATACTACAGAGATTCAGTATAAGAGGTAGGCCAGATGGAACACAAGATTGGAATCTTGGAGAAAGCCATTATTTAGATATAGAATTACTTCAACATTAATATTATACCTGAAGCTGAAAAAAAATGACAGTATTGTATGAGGATATACAGGTATTGATGTCATAATTTGCAAAAATATAAAAGGCAAAGATAACTCTGCCAAGTTAACTGCAGTTCTTTTAACTTTTTTACAATGACTTTAACCTGAGAAGGAACAGAATTCTTGAAAAAGCAAGGTTTAACAGAACAGTTCAGCATCCATGAGCATCTGTAGATAACTATATTAATAATCTCTCTCTAATCTAGATTAATGGAAAGATGTGACTATGGAGCTTTGAAATCAGAATGCAGATGAGAGAATTGTTGGAATTATTGATAAATCTTTGTTGGGTGTATTAAAGTCCAAAGAAGATTTGACTTTGGAAGCAGAAGCCAGGAGATTCTTGGATGACAAACTCAGAAAATGACAATTTTATCACTCAATCCATCCACTTTATAGAATTATAATCTATTTTATACACTCTAAAGACATGTCTTTAGGCCAGGCCAAATATCAGATAAAATGAGTCAGTGTGGTACAAAGCAGTTTCACAGGCACAAGCAGTACCCAACCAAGACAAAAGAATGCAACATCTATAGGTTACTTCCAAAAGATGTCCAGAAGTAGGACACAACTTCTAGAGCAGTAAAATGCCAAATGCTTTCTCAGATAAAGGTGTTAATAAGGTGGAACCATTATCATTAGAAAAGATATCCAAAGCATTCTAAAGGAAAATCAGTGATTCATCTGATTTTTTGTTTTATTTATTGTTACATGTACCAATATATAGTGAAAAGCTTTGTTTACGAGCGGTACAGGCAGATCATAGTAAGGAAAGGATGTACAGATCAAAAAGACTTGGAGGCATACAGGTTACATTGCACAGGGCATGTGCTAGGTGAGATCAACGTTAGCAAATCAGTGTGACTTGAGACTAGAGTCCATTTATCAGGTTGATAACAGCCAAGAAGAAGCTGTTCCTGAACCTGCTCGTGCATGTGTTCAGGCTTCTGTATCTTCTGCCTGATGGAAGAGGTTGTAGGAGATCATTACTGGGGTGCGATGGGTCTTTGATGTTGGCAGGTCTTCCACGGCAGCACACCTTCTGTAGTTTCTTGCAGTCGTCATACCTGACCGTTATGCACCTGGACATGCTTTCAGTGGTGCATCTGGGGAAGTTGAGGGGCTTTATCGGCATTACAAATTTCCTGAGCTGCCTGAGGAAGGGTTGTCGTTGTACCTTCTTGACTGTCACATCTGGGAAGTCCAGGACAGCTTGTTGGTTATCATCACTCCAAGGAACTTGATGCTGCCACCCTCTCATTTCTGTTGATGTGGATGGGGTGTGTTCTCCTCCTATCTGAAGTCAATCATCTGTTCTTTAATTTTGTCAATGTTGAGAGACAGATTGTTTTCATTGCACCACATCACCAAGCCCCCTATCTCCCTTCTATAGTTTGACTAGTCATTGTTAGATATCCGTTCCACTAAGGTGGTATTGTCAGTGAACTTGTAGTTGATGTTCATTTGGAATTTGGCAACACAGTCCTAGGTCTAAAGGGAGTACAGTAGAGGGCGGAGGATGTGTCCTTGGGGTGGGAGATCTCCAGCATTGTGGAGGAGGTGAACTTACCTAGCTTCATTGATAGCTTTCTGACCCACAGACCGCAGAGGATCCAGTTGCAGAAGGCAGTGCTGAGACCAAGGTCATGGAGTTTTGAGATCAGTCTGGAGGGGATAATGGTGTTGAAGATGGAGCTGTTGTCAATGAGCTGGAGTCTGATGTAGGTGCCTTTGATGCCTAGTTGCTTCAGGGATGAGTGCAGCGCTAGGGAAATGGCATCCTCTGTGGACCTGTTGTATCGATAGGCAAATTGTAGGGGATTGAGGTGGGCTGGGAGAGTGGAGTTGATGTTGACTTCAGTTTGACATCTAATTAATTTAAGCTTGATACAACGGTGAATGTCACTGCTCTATCAGATTAAATACCATGCCTAAAGAAACAGAAATTACAGCTTCTGCAGAACAACCAAAGGTCAACTGGCAGAAGATCTCAATGTGCTTCCTAGACTCATGATGGAACTTAAAAAGAAGAGAACATCCATGAGATTACCTATGACGGCATCAAGAAATGTTTTGTATGGCAGAGAAGAATCAGTGACCAGAAAGCCAAGCAAAGATTCGTGCAATTCAACAAAAACAGAAGAATCAAGTGTACTACCATTTGCAGGCATTGCATTAAAGAATGGCCAGACCAAGCATCCAGTGAGTCGGCTGAGAACACAGACTTTGATCACTGAACATTTTGAAATAGATGAATACTAATGCATGACCAAAGACTAGTTATTCCAGCATCCTTTCAGGAAATTGTCTTGGAAAAAATACACTGGGATACTATGGCATTGCCAGATGTATGGACAGTGGTCAGGCAGTGGTCTGTGGTTAGCGATCTCAAGAGAGATCTTCAATCTGAAGAGAGATCTTCAATCTCTCAACTTGCTGTGAAACTTGTGATCAGACAGAATTGTCAAACAGACCTATCATTGAAGAAAGATCAGAAGAAGCATATCCTGAAAACAAGACTGACTGTATAATTTACATAAGCTCATTAGCAAATCTTTAACCAAAGTTGTTCAGGTAGCAAAACAGTATAGTGAACAAATTGATACAGCAGATTTAGTTTCTATATTTGATGATCAGATGATAAGTTCAAGAGCAACATTTCAATCCTTCCTCTTTTAAAGAAGAATAATCTGTGTAAGTGTCAAAGATAATATTAAGTAAGCGATAGTAACAAGTCTAAGTATGTGAAGATATCCAGTGTACCAGGAACACATCTTCAAAGGGTAAACAAAGATGTGGCACTTTTTTGACAAGTCAAAGTGCTTGCATACTTCAACATAGGTGTATCAGCAGATTGAGAATGAAGATGAGCTGCATACCACATCATGGAAGCCAGACCAGTATTCACAGCAGGACATGGTTAAGGAGAATTCCACTGGTTCCAAAATCCAGGATGCTGTAAACAATAAAGTACTTGCTTCCACCGAGCAGCCATCTCATTCCCGTAATGGAAACTAATGAGATTAAAAATCCTTCAGATGGCGCTATAGAGTCATAAAAGAAATAATCATTTCTCTACTGAAGGATCTTTATGAACCAGTCAAGGTAAAGATCAATGTCAAGGCCAACATTCCTCAAGACAAAGAACCCACTGACTACCCAAGTCTGGAGGTAGTGTGTTCTGGAAGAACAGTGATTACTCTAGATATTCTGAATGTGTGAAGTCAAGAGACCTGGAGAAATGGAGTCTTTGTAAATGTGGTTACATATCCAAATGTATAAATGTTTTCTACTGGCAAAAAATGCTTGGAAGGAGATATTGTAGTAGGTAATATTCTTAAACAGTTAATGTTGGCGACTGCATTAAGCTGTACCCGTCTTGAAAACGTTCTCAGTGGTTTGGTGGGGTGAGGGGGTGGTGGTGAATATAGTTTGAGAGCCTGATGGAGACATATGTCATAATTATCTCTTCATCGTCTTAGTTATGTACCAACCAGACCAATGTGACTTATGTTACTCGATAACCTATATCTTGTTAACTTTGAACCTCAAATGAATCTCAACCGAATAGACCCTTTTGAACCAGTATTCAAGTCCTACCTGTTCCAGACATGTCATAGCATCTCTGAACCAGGTGATTTATAAAATAACTATGTCCTGCTCCAATAGGGTCTTGCAGCACAGTAGTAGTGACCCTGTCTCTGGGGCCTAGAGACCTGGGTTCAAGTCACACTGCTCCGGTGGAGATGTAATAACACCTCTGGGTCGATTAGAAAATCAATTTAGAGATTAATAATTAGGTTTTTCCCCCAGAGAGGGGATTAGTGTCAGCACAAGGAAAGGATTCTGACAAACACATCTCTGAACTCAGACAGATTGGATGACTGTTAAGAAACACACACTGACCCCATTCCAATGGCTCTTATGGTGCAATGGTAGTATTCCAACTTCTGGGCCAGAAGGCCTGGGTTTACGTCCGTCCTGCTTTAAATATGTGTTATGCCTAACGCACACGTTGATTTGAAAAAATAATCTAATAAAGAAACTATGGTAGTTAAGTAGGGATTGTGTGATGCATTAGTAGTGTCCCACCTCTGAGCTGAAAGACCCAGGTTCAGGTCCCAGCTCCAGAAGTATGTCAAATATGTTTGAACAAGTTGATTAGAAAATGTCTAGCAAAGAGGATTGTTCCTCCACCAAGGGCTGTATAATCCAATTAAAGTTTTGTTTAAGAATGGAAAGGAAGATTGTTTCCATTGGCATCTTGATGTTTTGTTATGTTGCCCATTAGGATCTGTCTAAACTATTACTGTTCATTTCTTAATTAAAAAGTAGCAAAGAGGATTGGATGCAGCACTCTACCCACAGCCACTTTCTGTTAGTGCAATAGAGCAGTAGATTGGATTGTGGGACAGGTAGTAGAGGGTCGTTGAGAGTATGGAAGGATATAGATCAACCTACCCCAAGTTTATCTTCAAGCTTTGTTAGTGTTTCATCACATTGTCAGCCCTAATAGCATTATGAATCAACCTACAGCAGGAGGAATGCAGCAGTTCAAGAAGGCAGCTCATCACCACCACCTGATCAAGGGGAATTTTAGGGATGGGCAAGAAATGCCAGATCCCCCAAAAAAAATGAATTAAGGGAGTGTGTGCCATTTGACAATAACCAGATCCTCCGACCGTAATGTTTTTCTTATTTCATCTTTCAGTCTCCGAGGAAACATGGTGGGTGTAGCTGGGGCAAAGGCAATCGCTAATGGTCTGAAAGTCAACAACAGCCTCCAAACTCTCAAGTATGTACATAATTCATGATTTGCAATTTAACCTATATCCTTGGAAAAAGTACTTGAATGAAATGTAATGGCCCTGAGGTGTGGTATCTGTCTTGTCTTTGGGAAAACATGGTAGGCGAGAGGTGGTACCCAGCAGTGTGAAGAATTGCTGTGACAATACTGGGCAATGACTGAGAGACTGATTTATCTGCTCCACACAGTGACTCATGTTGAAAGGGAAGAGACACGTCATAATCGACAAACATAGCAAGATTCCACAAAATAGAAATGAGCTGAATATTTGGAGTGTGACCTGTACATCTTAACCCTCTGTTCTGAATGGTGTCTAGATATGCTGAAAGTCAGTTCAATACGTTAGAACACCACTGACAATGCAGCACCTCAGTACAGCATTGTAGGGCTGTTTTAAGATCTTGTGCTCAAATTCTAGGATGACTTTCTGAGCAGTGAAATTGCCATGAAGCAAGCCACACAGACACTTTTACTCACTACCAGGTGTTTCTGGGAATATTTACTGACCAAATTTAGTTAACTTCAAGGCTCTTGAGAGTTAACCAAATATGTTAGAGCAGTCTGGAGGCCCCTGGCACAGTCTGCTTGAAGGACTGTAATGTAATGCTGAACATTTTATTTCTCTTTTTCTAACTTATTCTTAAGAACTGTACCTAAATACCCATTTTTTTGGTACCTAAAATGGCTCTAAGTGGTGACTTTGTAAACTTTTCACTGCATTCATGAGTGCATGTGACAATAAATCTAATATCACTCAGGAGTTAGAATAGGAGGTTGCCTTTCTTGAAGGCCATTAAGGAACCAGCTGGCCCTTTAGGAAAATCCAAACAGTTTTGTGGTCACCTTTTACTGATACTAATTCACAGATGATCAGATTTCTTGAATTCAGTATCACAGTTAATGTTTGGAACTTGAATTCATATCCTGTGGTAGCTGGCTGAAGTTTGTCCTCGTGCATCGAGCACTCAGTATATTAAAAACATGAAATGTTGAAAATACTGAGTGGGTCAGCAGCTGGCAAGGACAAAGAGGCTGATATTTTAAGTTCGGAGGGTGGTTGCTGATTGCCTTCTGTATGTTACTAGAATTCTATTTTTGACATGTTGAGTCGGAGACTAAAGAATTGTGCAAATTTTGGTGATGGACAATGAAAATAATCTGTGAAAGTGGCACTTAGCCTTAAGTCAACATCTTGAGTCACTTGCACATACAGCAAACTAAACCTGTAAGTCTTAGTCTTAAATGCAATCTTGGTTTGACTCTGAGATGAGTGATGCATTGTGGGCTTTGCCATTCACTGACCGTTGGAATGCTCCTTTATTTATTTACTTGAATAAATAATTTAGTTTCTGTGTTTTTCTTTTGCAGCCTTCAAGAAAATTCCTTGGGACTTGATGGGGCAATGTGCATTGCAATTGCTTTGAAATACAACCGCAGCCTCAGCCACATCAAGTGGGTGTCACTTTTGTTGTTCTTCTAACCTATTTTAAATTTGCTTTGTCCCTCTGCCTCTCTTGAGGTACCCAAAATAGCCAAAGAGTAAAGTTAACCACAGAGGTGCCTCACTGCTATCACAGATATCAGTGCACCAGTGAGAAGTGGTGAATAATTGGTTTGATGCCATTTTATAGCTAAATCAACATCAGGGCTAACAGGGCAGTTTAAATAATGATGCCAATCATTAACAACATCTCAGGCCTTCTGCTTCCTCAGTATCATGGCAAGCAGTTTTGACCATGGACATGTAATGGTGATAACTTGGTTAAGCAATAGTCTTGCAACCTGTCACAAAATACATTGTTACAAATTAGGTTATCCTTTCCCTTCTAGATGCACCCCAAACATTAACGTGACAGTGTTGTGTTCTTTTCATTCCATTGGTTCTTTTTCTCTTGCAGTCTCCAGGGCAACAGGATTGGAGAATCGGGGGCAAAGGTCATCGCTGCTGAAATAAGAAGCAAGTCACCGCAATGTGTTGTTGAAATATGAATTAAGAATAGTCTGTGTTGGAATCCAAGCAGTATTGACCAGCTCAGAGTACCGTCTTCCTTCCCTAACACATTCCATTGCACTCAAATGCTTTGTACATTTTGAGCTGATCACTGGACAGGCCATGATGCCTCTGCTAGGTGGGCACAGTGTGGTGATCCCCATTACTTCAGACTTTCTGAGACATTTGCAGAAGGTGGTGTCCACCTCGTTTTTATTTTCTACCCCCCCCCCCCCCCCCAACAAAAACCACACATGGATACTAATGAGTATAAGGATGTTCCCATTGACAGGAGTGGATAACATCAGTGAAGTGACTACACATGCAATAATTATTTCAAATTCAATCCCTGTGAAAAGGTTAACCTAACATTGTTCCAAATGCAGCCTATAACATTTTGTTTTCTGTTTTCACCTGTCTGAATAATTTAACTTATTGGACTGGGCAATGTATGACTGGTGCTGATGCTGTTTGTAGCCCCAAGGCGTCAAAAGCATAGGAACAGTGTTTTAACACCACAAACCCAATAGGGTAAATTGTGGTTAATTACCATTCATAAATAAATCTGAAGGATTATTTCCCATTATCAGCAGTAATGTTAAGACAAGGTAAACCATATGGCGATCTGAATTTTTGTTGGATTAACTTGTATAGGAAAAATTGGGAGAAAGAATATAAAGAGTATCATTTTAAAAATTTGAGGTGGGGGGCAGTGGAAGAGCAGTAGGAACTGGGGGTATATGTACACATCATTGAAAGTGGCAGGGTAAGAATGTCATGAATGAAGCATCAAGATTCTGGCTTTATAGGTAGAGACATAGGTTGAAAAATATAATGAGAAATGAAAAACTTGTGGTGAAACACTGGTCAGCCTCAACTGGAGTATTGTGCAATCCTGGGCATCACACTTTAGGAAGGATTTGACAACACTTAGAGGAGTTACAGAAGCTGAGGCTGTTCTTCTTGTGAGAAGATTGAAAAGAGATGTGATATTGAGACATTAAAAACTCACTAGGGGTCTAGACACAGTAGAAGCTGATTGTATTTGTAGAAAGGTCAAGATCCAAAGGATGCAAATTTACAGTGATTAGCAAGAAAAACAAGGAAAAGCTTTTTTTTAGACAGTTAGGCTCAGAATTCACTGCCTGATAATATGGTAGAAGCAGATTCAATTCTGGCTTTCAGAAGAATTGGATCATTATCTGAAGGGAAAACAACGTCAGGCACAAGGACAAAAGACGAGGGAATTGCTCTGCAGAGAACCAGCAAGGACGTGAGAGGAGTGGCTTTCCCCTTTCTTATGACCACTTTGTCACCCCGTTGTAAACAAACATGTTCTCTAACTCCTTATGGACAAGATCCACAGGTTTGAGTGTTGCAGACATTTGCTGTAATCCTCTGGTCTATCAGAAGCTAGTTTGTGATTTGGTTTCCATCATCTTCCATTAATTGTAACTTTTTGTAAAACTCAGCATGACCAGTTATTGTTTGAGGCTGTGCAGAGTAGCAGTGAGTAGGTAGGAGGTTCTGATGACAATAGTTTTGTATGTGTATACATGTTATTTACAGTATAAAGTTTTATTTATCACTTTTTTCAGAAAATGCACCAATAAAACAAATTGAGCATCGAAGTGTGAGGGTGGTGAGATGATGGTATTCGGTTTCTGCCTCTCAGCTCAAGCTGCTGTGACTCCAGTACTGAAACTGTTTGTTTCTGACCCATACTCCCTATGTGAAATCTTTCTACTTTACACTTCTGCTTGTGAACAGGGAACTGTTAGTTTTGTTGGCTAGTATGTGGTTCACTCTCGAATGGTATGGAATTGATTCCCATTTTTTTTTTTTTTTGCAGAGATAGGTCCCAAGTCTATCTCCTATCTTGAATCCAACAGTAGAAGGCAATGCCAAAACATGACAAAAAAAATTGTCAAAGGATTGGCTAAGGTCAAAGCATGAGCAAACAATGAGCCAAGCACCTGCTTTCAGACATAGCACTCACACAAGCATGTATTCAAGGACTGGTGCTGAGTCCACTATTGTTTGTCATTTTATCTAGGAAGCATGGATATTAAGGTTGTGGGTGACGCCAAAATTGGTGATATAGTGAACAGTGAAGAAAGTTATCTAAGAGTGCAATGGGATATTAATCAGCTGGGTTAATGGGCCAAGGAGTGGCAGATGGAGTTTAATTTGGATAGTATAAGTGCAATGTGTTGCATTTTGATAAGACAAACTTGGGCAGCACTTGCACAGATAATAGTAGGAGCCTTGGGGAACGGAGACCTAAGGGTTCATGTACATTGGTCAGAGCATTGAGTATTGGAATGTTGTGGTTGTTCAGGATATTGGTGGGACCATTTTTGGAGTACTGTGTACAGTTGTAGTTGCCTTGCTATAAGAAAGATGTTATTATATTAGAAAGGGTGCAGAAAAGGTTTACAAGTATGTAACCAGGATTGGAGAGTTTGAGTTGCAAGGAGAGAGTGGATAAGTTGGGGCCTTTTTCTCTGGAGGAAGGTAGGAGGTTTATAAAATCATGAGGCATAGATAGGGAAAAGACCTTTGCTATTCACCTTAAGGTAGGGGAGTTCAAAACTAGAAAGCATAAATTTAAGGTGAGCAGGTAAAGATTTAAAAGGAATCTGAGGGGCAATTTTTCACACAGATGGTGGTGTGCATATGAAATGAACTACCAGAGAAGTGGTAGATGCAGATGCATTTATAATATTTAAAAGACGTTTGTACAGGTACACAAATAGAAAACATTTAGAGGGGTATAGGCCAAATTCAGGAAATTGGGACTAGTTTAGTTTGGGAAACATGGTTGGCATAATTTGACCCAAAGGAACTGTTTCCACGCTGTATGACACTATTTACAAATCATTCAGAGATCATAATGATATTTTGTCAACAGATAATGGGCTAACAATATTATAGACAGACATAGTAGGAACTGCAGATGCTGGAGAATCTGAGATAACAAGGTGTATAGCTGGATAAACACAGCAGGCCAAGAGGAACAGGAAAGCTGACGTTTTGGGCTTAGACCCTTCTTCATATCCAAGATTTTCCTGAAACTGACATGGTAAATCATTTTCATGCATCTGATGTCTTCATGTGCTTCTTAAAATGTGTCCAGAATAGGACCAAAAACTCTAGGTAAGAACAATGTTTTATAAAGTTTCAATAAAATTTCCTTGTTTTTGTAATTATTATCTCTATTTATATAACTTTGAATCCTTTATGCTGCTTTAACTGCCTTCTCAAGTGGCCCTGCCACTTTCAAACAATTTGTGCACCTGTCTAGGTCTAGGCCCGAAACATCAGTTTTCCTGCTCCTCTGATGTACTAGGCCTGCTGTGCTCATCCAGCTCTACACCTTGTTATAACAATATTATAGACCAAACTGGAATTACAGGTGCACAAATTGTTTGGAAGTGGCAGGGCCACTTGAGAAGGCAGGTAATAAGGCTTAAGGTGTAATAAGTTATACAAATAGAGGTCACAGTTACAAAAATAAAGAAATTTTGGTGAAACTTTATCAAACATTGTTCTAACCTAGAGTTTTTGGTCCTATTCTGGACACATTTTAAGAAGCACACGAAGACATCAGTTGCATGAAAATGATTTACCACGTCAGTTTCAGGAAAATCTTGGATTTTTCCCCTCCAAGAAGAGAAGATGCTGTTAAAAGGAGATTTGATAGAGATAGTCAAAATCATGACTGGTCTGGTCACAGCTGATATGGGAAAATTTGTTCCCATTTATGGAAGCATTGAGAACCAGAGGTCATGGATTTAAAGTGTTTGGCAAAATAACCAAAGACACCATGAGTAAAATCCTTGTTATGTACTAGGTGATTAGGATCTGGAATGCACTGCCTAAAAGTGTGTTAGTGGAAGATTCAATCATGTCTTTCAATAGGAAATTGGGTAAACCACCTGAAGGGAAAGAATCACATAGCTACAAGGAAAAAGCAAGTCTCGCCAAATTATTCTTGGAGAGTTGGCATGGTATCATCAGTTCAAATTGCCTCCTTTTCTGTTACAATGATGCAAAGATTCCAGGTGGCATCCTAAGTATTCTCTAGGTAGAAATTTGTTGTGATTAGGGTTGACTTTTTTAAGCCTGAAATGCACTAACCCACTGAAAGCTGATTTTAATGGAACCTTTATGAAAGCTTTGCGTTCCCAGAAATTGCCACCAGTCTTTATATAACTTGCATCATCAAATCTGCAACATGCAGGGTGTACAGTAGCTGCTTTGGATGAGATGCGTGTTATAAGATGGGCTACATCCAAAAGCATTTGTCATATATATATATATGACAAATGCTTTTGGATGTAGCCCATCTTATAACACGCATCTCATCCAAAGCAGCTACTGTACACCCTGCATGTTGCAGATTTGATGATGCAAGTGTCACTAAAAGACACCTTGCAAAATCAATAACTTCTCAGTGTATTCTCAGTGACATGAGAATGTGATGGAGGGAACAAAACAAAGTTGTGTGGGCCGGATTCTCAGGTTTTGGGTTTTTGCTGGTACTGTTATCGTATTGCAAGGCTGTGTATCTTTTTTGAAATGGCATTTTGTTGTGTTATTTATTGTGTGCCTTTTCCAAAATGATGCTGTAAAAGCTTCCACCTCGTATTCTTGATAATTTTGAATTGTGAAAGTGAACAATCCTGTGGCATATAGATTGTCTATACCTCCTGTCACTGCCAAAGAAAATAATGAAAGCATCCACTGGAAAGGTACTAATCCTGAAGGTCAGCACTGCATTGGACTCCAGACAAATTCACACCTTCTGCAATCGCAACTTAATTGCAGAATTGCTTAAAAAACCAGTATTGACCAAAGCAAGAGCTGCATGAGACAAATCAAACCTAATGTGACTATGTTCAGGAACATTAATGGATTGGAATGAAACTAGCACACTGTACAAAGCACCATGCTAAGATTTATTTCACTCCTAAGTTGGCAATAGGTGGAAGATAATTACATGGTAATATTTGAATATATATTTAACAGGTCATTTCATTTGGATATTAAATTGGAAGCATACAATAAACTCTAAATAAATACAACTAAAACAAGTTCATAAGCAACATGTATCTGTAAAATGGAACTTTGATAAAACTTTGACATTTTGAGGTTGTTATTACAGGTGGAATCTCTACCGCTGATTAAATTCCTATATCTGAACCCCCATGGGCAGTGTTAAATTTGTATGGCGCAGATGATCTAACCAATTGCTAACATTTGTTTCCAGTGTGAGTTATTTTAGGTAGAGAGACACTGACTATTCTTCTTCTATTTTGAGACTGGCATCATGAGCTAACATAGATGCTTGAATTGAGCTGAAGAAGAAATGCCTGTTTTCTCCTAAAGGAATTGGCTGGCACTGCTTGAATCTCTATGGGTGTTTGCCTGAAGGAGTCTAAGCACTAACAGCTTGCTGGTCCTGCTTTTAATTGGATTCACATCTCTGCTTTGCTAGAGATAAGTTTGAATATCATAACATTGAATCTTAATGGTTCTGTAGGCTGTGGGCTGTAGCTTTGGGGCCTATATAGCTGCATGTTTTAAATCATTTACTAATCATTAGTCACATCTCCAAATTAAACAGTTGAGCTGGCTGTGTTACACTAAGTAGCTCACGCTGCTTGCTGAACATTGTTTTGTCAGCCAGCCTGAATTCACATTGCCAGTAGCTGAGGAGGAAGCAGAGCTTTATCTATAACATACCTGCAGGGAACTATGGGGAGTTACCATAGGAATAGAAATGAAAGAAGATTCAATAGAAAATGTCCAAAAAATTTAAGCAGATCTCACTCTTAAAAAGTAAGCAGTGCTAGTCAACTGTAGTCTAAGCTCATCCATCAGGCTTATTTCACTACACAGTAGATGAGTGATTACGGAAAAATAAATAGGGAAAACCAATTCAAACATGTAAAAAGAAAAACAAAATATAGAGGTATTTCTAAATTGTTTTTGTTGTACCACTCTTTAAAATAGAAACAGTTGTTGCCTTCTAATTGGAGCTGTAGAGGTGACAATGCAAATATTGTTACTGCAGCAGGTTAGGAATCTTGTAGCATGATCTGGTGAATACTCTGAGGAGCCAGGGAGTCAAAGAGACTGCTGATCAATTGTTCCACCTGTTCAAGAAATCAAGGTAATGGAGAGGAATCATTCACCTTATAAACCATAAGAGTAAAGTAGAGGGAGGAATCGTACACCCCATAAATTAATTCCTAACTCCTCTCTCTACATATTCTTCCAGAATGTTTGTTTGTTTCTTTCCACATATGAACAAGCCTTTGACATAACTGACATATGATGATTGGTCTTAGTTGAATCCTAGCTAAGGGATGATGACACCTTTCCCTAAATTAAGCCTCCTTGCCAGGCAAAACAATCCACCATTTTATTTGCCTAGACAGTTGCAATGCCAGTAAGGCGCAGATCACCAAATTACACTTTGGTTTATTGTTCTACTACTCTGGCACTTCCTCTTCCTTTTGAGCTTCTCATCTTTCTACATCCCTCTCACCTCTCTTAAAATCCATGCTCTGTATCTCCCATCCAAGAATGATTTAAAATGTTCTCATCAAGTTATCATTATTACTGTCATCCCTCAGTATCTGCACCAATTTTTAAATTTTTCTCTTCTGAATTCATCGCTGTCTTATCCTCCCTGTACCTCTCTATGTAAACTCCCCAAACTGTATTCACAACTACCTCATTGCCATTTAAACTGCATTGCTACTCCCATTGTATGAATTACAGAAAATGCCCTCTCTTCAATTCCTTTCATCAACCTCAACCTATCTAAACCCTGCTTTCTTCTGTGTCTCACCACCCAACACTGAAAAGCAATCTTCCAATTCACTTATTGCAGTAATTTTAAAATCCCAAACAGAGTCATACAGTACGGAAAGAGACCCTTCAGTCCAATCAGTCCATGTTGAAAATAATCCCAAATTAAACTAGTTCCACCTGCCTGCTCCTGGCTCAAATCCCTCCAAACCTTTCCAATTCATATATCCATCCAAATGTCTTTTAAACATTGTACTTGTCCCTGCATTCACCACTTCATCAAGAAGTTCACTGCACATGCAAACGACCCTCTGTATTTCAAAAAAAAAGTTGCCTCATGTCTTTTTTAAATCTCTCTCCTCTCACCTTTTAAAAATATGGCCCTTAGGGAAAAGACAACTACCATCAATTCTATATTTACCTCTCATTATTTTACAAACTTATATCAGGTCACCCTTCAACCTCCTATGCTCCAGTGAAAAAAAGTTCCAGTCTATCCAGCCTTTCTTTATAACTTAAACCTGCCATGCCTGGCAACATCCTGGAAAATGTCGAGTTCAGCCACCCCATTCCCCATGGGAATTCTGCAGCTCATGGTTTGGTGAAACAAACCTTTATTTATGCTTTTGAAATTCTTGACCCCATTAAAACTTTGCTACTCTCACTGAAGTCATTCCATGCCTAGTTTCTCATTTCTACTCTGTAAGGTCCAATAGATGCAGACTTGAACAGATATTCAGAACAACTGGCTTTGTAATTTATTTCCAAGTTTTGTTGGTCTACAAGAGGACTATCAGGTCTATTCTTGTCCACTAAAACTGCTCACTATTCCTGGAATACAAAGATAATGCCTGGGTTAGTTTTCTAGACAACCCATCCACTTTATTCCCTTTCCTGTCTTTTGCAACTTCACCAGCACGTATGAGGGCCTTATGGAGTTTTTTGTCTCTAAGATCAAGACCATCCAATCAGCAGATCTGTTGTGTCTCTCCATTCAACTACCCCACAGGACAAAATTTCTTCTAAAGGTCCTACTGCCTTAGCTCTTAATTTGTGTTGTTCTCCAATATATTTCCTAGCTCCCCTCATGTCCTCTCCAAACTCATCTTGGCTATGAAAACTTTATTTCGCCCCTGACTTCCCACAGTAGTTGGTATTAACTGTTCTCTTTTTCTTCAGGTATTATCCCATTCAAATCTTATCAGCTTCTGCACAAAACAGTTGAATTTATTGTCCATGAACATGTTGTGTCCAAAGTCCATATCCATCTTTCTTGGAGCTTCAAGACTGAACTTATCTAATCAGTTTCCTGACTTCACTACAGTATCAGAATGGCTGTCATTAAAGTTTCAAACAATGTTTTACATGATTGAGACAAAGGAAAGCTAAACCTTGTATTGCACGATCAATGCAAAAGGTACAGGAGGTACAGAGTCTTAAAAATGCATTCTGAACTTTATTTTATATGTACTCCAATAAGATTTGGACATAAGAAATGAAGCTAGGCAGATGGAAGGGTTTCAGTTGAAAAAAATTTAGTATCAATGATTAGTTAGATTTAGAGTACTTATGGTAAAGAATGATAAAGAAAGATCAACAGCAAAAGTTTTAAACTGGGGAAGGCTAATTTTGCTAAGCTCTGACATGATTTGGAAAATGTGGACTGGAAATAGTTAGTTACTTTGTAGGTAAATCAGCGTGGGTGTGGTGCCAAATATCCAAGGATAAGATAGTGAGGGTTCAGAAAAAATATGTTTCCACAAAGAAAAGAGATGTAATTCTCAAATTTGGATCCCCCTTGATATCAAAGTGCTTATGCAGTAAGATAAGGCAAAAAATGAAACTTATGTCAGATACCAAGAGCTAAATACTGCAGGAAATCTAGGGGAATATAGGAATTGTGAAAGTAACTCCACATAGGCTGGTATCCCTTCACCCTTTATTTATATATGCTTTTTTTTTGAAAAAATATACTTTATTCATAAGATGTACAAAAAATAAAACATTTATACACCGACCCAGTCATGCAAGCCGCTCCGGGTTACCCAGGGGGTACATACACCAACTAAAGGAAAAAAAACAAACAAAGAAGAAAAGAAAAACAAAGAAAATACCCCGGCAGTCGTCACCCCGCGCAGTCCCAGTTAGCCCCCTGACCAGTTGGGGAAGGCGCCAGCTGGGCCCAGTTACCAGATAGGGCCCTTTTTTCTATTCTGGACAAGGGGTTTCATACCGTGGTCTTTCCCCACCGCGCCTTGGCGGCGGCTGCCCCAAGCTTTAGTGCGTCCCTCAGCACGTGGTCCTGGACCTTGGAGTGCGCCAGTCTGCAACATTTGGTCGGGGTCAGTTCTTTCAGCTGGCAGAATAGCAAGTTGCGGGCAGACCAAAGAGCGTCTTTCACCGCATTGACGGTCCTCCAGGCGCAGTTGATGTTGGTCTCAGTGTGCGTCCCGGGAAACAGCCCGTAGAGCACGGAGTCCCGCGTCATGGAGCTGCTTGGGACGAACCTTGACAAATACCACTGCATCCCCCTCCAGACCTCCTGCGCAGAGGCACACTCCAGAAGGAGGTGATCGACAGTCTCGTCGCCCCCGCAGGCACCTCGAGGGCAGCGTGCGGTGGTGCAGAGATTCCGGGCATGCATAAAGGATGTCACTGGTAGAGCCCCTCTCACCGCCAGCCAAGCAATGTCCTTGTGCTTGTCTGAAAGTTCTGGCGATGAGGCATTCTGCCAAACGACTTTGGCAGTCTGCATGGGGAACCACACGACGGGATCCACCCTCTCCTTTTCCCGAAGGGTCTCGAGGATACTACATGCTGACCACTGCCTGATGGCCTTGTGGTCAAAGGTGTTTCCTTTCAAAAATTTCTCCACGAAGGACAGGTGGTACGGAATGGTCCAACTACTCGGAGCGTTCTGCGGCAACGAGGCCGGGCCCATCCTTCGCAACACCGGGGACAGGTAGAACCTCAGTAAGTAGAGACACTTGATGTTTGCGTACTGAGGATCTACGCACAGCTTGATGCAGCCGCACACAAAGGTAGCCGTCAGGGCGAGGGTGGCGTTCGGTACGCCCATTCCCCCATTTTCCAGGCCTTTGTACATGGTGTTCCTGCGGACCCACTCCATCCTCGACCCCCAAATGAAGTGAAAGATGGCCCGGGTGACCGCAGCGGAGCAGGTCCTGGGAATAGGCCAGGCCTGCGTCACATACAACAGTACCGAAAGCCCCTCGAGCCTGACAACCAGGTTCTTACCCGCGATGGAGAGGGACCGGAGCGTCCACCTGCCCAGCTTCTGCTTCAATTTGGTGATACCCTCCTCCCAAGTCTTAGTGCACGACCCAGCTCCACCAAACCAAAAACCCAGCACCTACAGGTAGTCTGTCCTGACGGTGAAGGGGATGAAGAAGCAGTCGTCCCAGTTCCCGAAGAACATGGCCTCGCTCTTACCCCTATTGACTTTGGCACCCGAGGCCAGTTCAAACTGGCCGCAGATGTCCAACAGCCTACTCACCGACCGACGATCGGTACAGAAGACGGTGACATCGTCCATGTACAGGGAGGTCTTGACCTGAAGGCCTCCGCTGCCTGGGATAGTCACGCCCTTCAGGCTCACGTCCTTCCTGATGGATGCGGCGAAGGGCTCCACACAGCACACGAACAAGGCAGGAGAGCGCGGGCAGCACTGCCTGACTCCAGATCTGACTGGAAAACTCTCCAATTCCCGCCCGTTGATCGAGACTGCGCTAACGATGTTGGTGTAGAGCAGCCGGATCCAATTGCGGATGCCCTCCCCGAACCCCAATTTGGAGAGGACGTCCCTCATGTAAGCATGAGAGACCCTGTCGAAGGCCTTCTCCTGGTCCAGGCTGACGAGGCAGGTGTCCACCCGCCTGTCCTGCACGTAGGCAATCGTATCCCTGATGAGCGCGAGGCTCTCAGCGATCTTCCTGCCCGGCACAGCACAGGTTTGGTCAGGGTGAATCACCGACTCCAGGACAGACCTGACTCGGTTGGCTATGACCCTGGCCAGGATTTTGTAGTCCACGTTCAATAGTGAAATGGGACGCCAATTCTTAATTTCTTCCCTCTCCCCCTTCCTCTTGTAAATGAGGGTGATGATGCCCTTCCTCATGGACTTGCACATTTCCCCTGCCCGAAGCGCACTATCGTACACCTCCAGCAGGTCCTGGCCGACCAGGTCCCACAGAGCGGAATACAGCTCGACCAGTAAGCTGTCACTCCCGGGAGTCTTATTCCACTCCAAGGACTTGAGGGCTCTGGTCAGCTCGTCCAGGGATATCGGCCGGTCCAGCCACTCCCTCGTGCCGTCGTCTAAGACCTCCGTGATAGACGACAGGAACGACACGGAGGCCGTGCTGTCCATGGGCTTCGTGTCGTACAGTCCGGCAAAGAAGGATCTGCTGATCCTCAAAATGTCGGGCCGAGGCAGCTATAGGGGGGCTATTCGAGCTCCTCTGACGAGGGAGATTCGGAGAGGGCCCGCCTGATGCAGAAGCTAAAGATCTCAAGGGAGAAGGAAAGCAGCACCACGCTTCCAGGTGACAGGTGGCGTCCTGAGGCTCCCTCCGACACCCAGTCACGTGCCGCTGGGGCACTGGAGGGCCCCCCGGAACTTCCAGGCGGGAAGGAGGAAACAGCGCGTCCCCAGCCTGACCCAGAGCCAGACTCTCCTGCCTCCGTACCCCGACGGGGGGATGCCACCCGGAAGGCAGCACGGACGGTTTCCTGAGCCCGGAGAGCGTCCAGCAGTTAGCCCGGGCAACGGGCATGAAGGGACAGATGGAGGGGCTGGACCTTGGACTTGGGGAGGGTACTGCGGTCACTGCCCACAATGGGGGTACGAGTTGCAAGCATTAATGTGCGCAGCGTCAAGTCCACCGCAAGATGTGTCCACGTTGGCCTACCTGACCACCATCAAGGCGGACCTCCTGTTTCTGCAGGAGTGCGGGATATTGCACCTCAGCAGGTATGGGAAATGGTCCGGTGCCTGGACTGTGGGCCTTCGATCTGGTCGGGGGGTATCGACTGTCGCTCCTCGGGCCTGGCTATTCTGCTGCGGGGGCGCGACTTCACCATCTCTCAAGTTCAGGAGGTGGTGGGGGGGGGGCACCTCCTAGTGGCTGACGTCACCTACAGGAACGCTCCCCTGAGGCTGATCAACGTGTACGCCCCAGCAGTACGGAGTGAGCGGTTAGCCGTCCTGCAGCGGCTTCCATCCCTGCTGGCTACGTCCAAGCCGGTCATCCTAGGCGGAGACTTCAACTGCATCATCGATGCAAATGGAAGATCCGGCATGGGGACAGCGGGTGGGGGGAGTCAACTGGACGTCACGTACACGAGGTACACCTGGTCGCGGCCAGATGGGTCTATTCGCTCAAGGATAGACTTCCCGTTTGTGTCACGGGCATTCTTGGTCAGGTCCACCGGCGTCGAGCCGGTGTTCTTCTCTGACCACTGCCTCCTGCTGGCCGACTGTCACTTACAGGACGACCAGCCGGCTGGCAAGGGGATGTGGAAGCTCAACACGACTCTGTTGACCCCAGAGAACGTCGAGGAGCTTAAGAGGGAGTAGGCCGGTTGGAGAACCGTGAAACCCCTCTTTGAGTCTCCGGGTGACTGGTGGCAGATGGTGAAGAAGAACATCAAGAGGTTCTTTGTCCTCAAGGGTGTTCGGAAGGCGAGAGAGAGGCGGAAAAGCTGTCGCGACTCCAGAAAAGGGTGCAGAACCTGCTCCTTCTGCAGTTGATGGGGGTCGATGTCACGGAGGACCTCCGTGAGGTGAGGGGCCAGCAAGCCTCGCTCTTCGCCGCGGAGGCCTCCAGGATAATCTTCCGGTCCAGGGTCCTCTCTGTGGAGCAGGACGAGACGTGCTCACGTTTCTTCTTTCAGAAGGTGCACAAAGAGGGCTCTGTGCTTAGCCGGCTGGAAGAGGACGACGGCTCGGTGACGTCGTCTCGGCCCGACATTTTGAGGATCAGCAGATCCTTCTATGCCGGACTGTACGACACGAAGCCCACGGACAGCACGGCCTCCGAGTCATTCCTGTTGTCTATCACGGAGGTCTTAGACGACGGCACGAGGGAGTGGCTGGACTGACCGATATCCCTGGATGAGCTGACCAGAGCCCTCAAGTCCTTGGAGAGGAATAAGACTCCCGGGAGTGACAGCTTACCGGTCGAGCTGTATTCCGCTCTGTGGGGCCTTGTCAGCCAGGACCTGCTGGAGGTGTACGATAGTGCGCTTCGGGCAGGGGAAATGTGCAAGTCCATGAGGAAGGGCATCATCACCCTCATTTACAAGAGGAAGGGGGAGAGGGAAGAAATTAAAAATTGGCGTCCCATTTCACTATTGAACGTGGATTACAAAATCCTGGCCAGGGTCATAGCCAAGCGGGTCAGGTCTGTCCTGGAGTCGGTGATTCACCCTGACCAAACCTGTGCTGTGCCGGGCAGGAAGATCGCTGAGAGCCTCGCGCTCATCAGGAATACGATTGCCTACGTGCAGGACAGGCGGGTGGACACCTGCCTCGTCAGCCTGGACCAGGAGAAGGCCTTCGACAGGGTCTCTCATGCTTACATGAGGGACGTCCTCTCCAAATTGGGGTTCGGGGAGGGCATCCGCAATCTGTTAACTGGGCCCAGCTGGCGCCTTCCCCAACTGGTCAGGGGGCCAACGGGGACTGTGCGGGAGGACGACTGCCGGGGTATTTTCTTTGTTTTTTTTTCCTTTGGTTGGTGTACGTACCCCCTGGGTAACCCAGAGCTGCTTGCATGACTGGGTCGGTGTATAAATATGTTTTATTTTTTGTACATCTTATGAATAAAGTATATTTTTTCAAATAAAAAAAAGTGACGAAACGTCTGAAAACTAACCTTCCAGCTCAGCGAGCAAACTCATATCCAGAACCTCAACCCGAGCTACAAACCTTCTCAAAACATAAGATTTACTGCCCATGTCCTGACTGCCCCAAGTGCTGTTTGCTCATCAGTTCTGTGCTCACTAATCTATATTCGGTCTTGATTAAGCAATACCTTGACTCTAAAAATCTAAACCTTCTTTTCAACTCTCTTAATGCCTACGCTGTTGCCACTATGCCACTACACCCCTCCCCCAATCCTGTGAGATATCTGTGCTCCTTGAAATCTGGTTTCTTGAGAATTCTTAGTTGTAATTGTTCAAACCTTGGTGTCCATGCTTTTAGCTCCTAAGGCTCTGAACAACGAAATTGGTCCCTAAACTCCATCTCTCTTTAGACCTTCCTTACAACCTACCATTTTGGTTAAACTTTTGTTATCTGTCCCTGTATCTCCCTGTGGCATTTGTTTCACATTTTGCTTTATGCCACTCTTGTGAAGCAATTTTGGCAATTTAATTAACTAACAATTCACCATAAATATGTTACTGTAAACCACAGCGCTGAGGTGCAAGTAATTTTCATGTTTATTGTGGTCATTCCGGTCTTTGGGCAGATCTACCGCCCACTTCTTTGGCTATTTCGGCCACTGTACTGAGACAGGCACTGAAATTCTTATGTTGCAACTGTTTCAGATTAAATTTAAAACTGACTAAAGCAAGTTAAATTATTTCACTTGTTTGATTCAATTAAGAGTTTATCAAGTAAATGAAAATCCACAATACGATTCAGGCAGAGAATTCTAGCACAGCCTAGTCACGATCCACAAACAATGTCTTTACAATATAATGAAGGTATTTCTTAACTTACATAAAATATAATGTTCACAAATGTTCAAAAAAGGACATTAGGCAAATTGAGTGAATGTTCTACAATGATGAATGAAAAACGTGAGGAGCAGTGTGCAGGAACTGCTAGCCTTAGTACTCACCTGTGGCTCACTCTTTGGATAGATGAAATACTGCAGACAATCCTCAAGTTCCAGCTTTTCCCAAGAAAGGCTGAAACAGACAGCATAGTCAGTGACTTTCACTGAATCACTGAGGTCCAAGTTCACCTCCTGCACCCACCCAGAAAATCAAAGCGCATTTGTTTTCTGAAACTTCTGTAGTTATAATAGTTCTCTTCCATTTGTCACTTTGTCTGCGATTCTCCAGACTATGTGTATTAAGTCAGAGAATTGTTATGGTACAGAAAGAAGCATTTTGGCCCAACATATCTGCATCAGACTGGGATCATAAATCAGCATGTCAGTTTGACTCATAACAAAATCACTGACATCTTAAGGCTACTTGTGAATTATTTTTTGAAAGTAGAAAGTGTTTAGAATCTGGAATGTACTGCCGAAGTGTGTGAAGGAAAGCAGATTTAACAATGCCTTCTAAAGCTAATGATGTAGAGGTGCTGTTGTTGGACTGGAGTGGACAAAGTCATGAGTTATCTGACACCAGGTTATAGTTCAACACTTGAATTTGCAAACTTTTCAAGTGCTGCTACTTCACCAGCCGAAGTGTTTCTAAAGGGTATTGGATATATATCTGAAGATAAAAAAAATTGTAGGACTTTGAGGGAGGGATGGGGGCAGCTGTGTTGTTCTTGAACAGCCAACAGGAATACGATGGGCCAAATGGCCTCCTCCTATGGTGTAAATATTCTGTGATTATTTGGCGGACATCCGCTGATTTGGAGGCTATAACTTTTGGGTCCTGTGAAATATTGAAGAATTAACGCTATTAATTTTTCTACCGGCTTCTGACAAATGGAAACATAGCCATCATGCAGAGTCTTATCCTTTGACTCTATGCATTTGTCTGTTGAACTATCTGGTATACTTATAAAGCAATGTAAAGCATTACACATGTACTCACCTGGACAGTAGCGTACTAAAGCAGCAGACTCCATTATCTCTTTCCAGAGCCAGCATTAGGCAGGGACCACTGGTGAGCAATGAGCACTGAAAAATGAAAATTGAAACAATGTTCAGATAGATAACATGAAAAAATAAAATAAAAATATGAAAAGTAAAAGTATATATTACTAGTGAGTGCTACATTTCTGCCATACACATCCCCAGAACAGCACGTGCATGAATAGAGAGATAGAAATAGACAACAGGAGAAAACCTTGGGCAGTTCACCTCATAAAATATGTGCAATGTATTGTCCTGATAGTGAGAAGTAACCATTCATAAAATAAGCTTCCAGCAATAGATAGGTTGTTTGTCTTGGGCATCTTTGAAGACAGGTTCTCAGATGTAACAATGTGTCTACATAAATATGTCAGAAATTTCTTCAAATTGCATCTCAAAGCATTAGTTATGGAGATGAAGGCAGATTTCAGCCTGATGGCAAGGCCAGATATCATGCGGCCAGAATTTCATCATTGATGTGCATATTTATAAGATGCATAATGTTGTATAAAATGTGAGCTTTAATAATTATAATGAATGTTGCTATGTTGCTTTATTGGTGTTTCTGTTGTATCTCAAGTCAGGCTAATTTCAGTGCCAAAATGGGGTCACATTGGAAACTAGTGGAGTAGAAGGATATGCTGAAATATTTAAATAAGGGAGGATGATAAGATGCTTGAAAGGAGCAAAATCACCAGCAAAGTATTGAATAGGTCAAATGGTCTGTTTCTGCTGCACATTTTATGTAATTCTATGAAACCTTGCCTGATACTTGCCATGCATACGAGGCAATATTGAGAAACACAGTGGAAATAATAGTCTTTCTGAAAAGTTCTTTTATAATTGTTATGACTGATTTCACTTATTTCCCAACTTCCTTTCCTATGCTCAGTTCAATTGCACAATGGCCTGATATTCCAATATCCGTCAATTTGAGTGAGGTAAGTAAAGACAAATCACAACAGTTGTTCCTGGCAATTTTCCAATTATTAATTTTAAAATACACAAATTCAGATTATAAAATGTGCCCAGTTTTTATATGAATGCCCCTCAGCAGATCAGTAAAAGGGACGTACTATTGTAGATGTGTTGTCCACAGTGATGAGCTCTGCAACATGCTGGGCCTGTGTATGGTCCAGTACGCTCATTCTTGCTCCCATCAGCTGATAATTACAGCTCTCCAACTGGTCCAGCACTTCAATGAATGGTGGATGGTAGCACCTCCTTACGAATGGAGATGGTAGCAGTAAGCACATGGTCTGACAGAGTGGTCTGGGCAGCAGAAGGTCTATGGGACAAAGAAAAAGAAATGGCAATAAATTAAATTTGATACAATGGCAGGAAACTGTGATCAATTTCAACGGTTCCAACTTGTGACACCTTACGAATAGTTCTCAACAACTTATCTATACAGCATCTTTAGCATTATGAACTGTCCCAAGGTACTTCACAGAAGTGTTGTAAAAGAAAAATTTGACATAAATCCAGAAAGGAATCCAGAATTAGAGAAGTATATCAGGGGGTTGTGGGGCTGGAGAAAATTAGAGATAGGAAGGGCAAAGCAATGGAGGGATTTGAAAACAAGGGTAAGAATTGTAAAAACAAGACATTGCTTGACTGGAACCAACATAGGTCATCAGACAGGGTAATAATGGAGAACAAGGCATGTTGAAGTTGAAACATTGCACCAGAGTTTTGAATGACTACTCAGGCTGGATCCCCATCAATCAAATTTACATAATTCCAAGGAGAGGGCTCTTCATTATATTTCCCACTCTCACTCATTGCCAACAATATTTGTAATACTAGCCAGAATTTTTACTGAGGAAAAAGCATATGGTAGACTACTTAGTACTATTGCTGAGAAAACGGATTCTGATTCCAACTGTCATTGTTACTGAGAGGAAGGCCATTGGTTCAGGAAGATATTCTTACTGATGGAAGGGACTACAGTTCAGGACAGTATTAATGAAGGAGGAGCTATGGTTCAGGCTGGTATTGTTACTGAGGATGGGACTATAGTACAGGCAGGTATAGTGACTGAAGGAAGAGGCTGTAGTTATTACTGAAGGAAAGGATTATAGAACAGGTTGTATTATTATTATTATGAAGGAAAGTTTAGCATTAGCTGATTCATGAAGCCGACATGATTATGGAGGGAAAGAACTTTCTTACTAATTTTTGAACTATTCCTAAGTTAGTTGGCAGCATCAGTAAACCTTATATGGAAACTAGTGTCAATGCTAAGTCATTTGAAAATAGAGAGAAAACAGAAAATGGAGACGATAGGGAGGGTTCTGATTTTGTGCGAGGACTAAAAGTTTTGAGTTTCTATTTATGAGTTTAAAACATGTTGTAAGGATTACCTTGCTGCTGCTGCTGCCATGTGGGTGTTCCCGAATACAAATGAGTGAGAGTTAAAGACCTGACCAGTTTGAATTTTTTTGGGAACTCAGGGTTGATGAACCAATCCTTTCTGTTACTGGCAATCTGCAAACAAAAATTAGAAATTTGAGAAATGTATTGAAATGACAGCACACAAAATTAAGGGAAGCAATGCAATGTTTTACTCAAGGATACTGGGATGTCCCGGTCCTTTCCTAGATCACCTACATGAGGGTCCCAAAAAGTCTTGGTGCTTTCCCCATGTTTGTACCTGAGAGTTTGGTGATATCCAGTTGGTAGCCCTGTGCTCCTAACTCAGAAAATGAGCATAGAACATAGAACAATACAGCACATGATGTTGTGCTGAACTTTTACCTGAAACCTAAGGTCTATCTAACCTCCACCCCCTACCTTATACTATCATCTAGATGCCTATCTAATAGCCGCTTAAATGCCCCTAGTGAGGCCAACTCCACTACCCTCTCCGGCGATGCATTCCACGCTCCTACCACTCTCTGAGTAAAGAACATACCTCTGATGTCTCCCCTATGTCATCCTCCACTCACTTTAAAATTATGTCCCCTCGTAACAGCTACTTCCACCCTAGGAAAAAGTCTCTGGCTGTCTACCCAATCTATATCTCTGATCATTTTGTACACCTCTATCAAGTCACCTCTCATCCTTCATCGTTCTAAAGAGAAAAGCCCGAGCTCTCTCAACCTTTCTTCGTAAGACCTTCCCTCCATTCCAGGCAACATCCTGGTAAATCTCCTCTGCACCTTTTTCAATGCTTCCACATCTTTCCTGTAATGAGGCGACCAGAACTGGACACAATACTCCAGATGAGGCTGAACCAGGGTTTTGTATAGCTGGAGCATAACTTCATGGCTCTTGAACTCAATCCCTCTATTAATGAAATCTAACATACCATACACCTTCTTGACAACTGTATCCATCTGGATGGCAGCTTTCAGGGAACTGTGGACATGAACCGCAAGATCCCTCTGCTCCTCCATACTACCAAGAATCTTTCCGTTAACCCTGTATTTTACGTTCAAAATTGTCCTTCCAAAATGAATCACCTCACACTTTTCAGAGTTGAACTCCATCTGCCACTTCTCAGCCCAGCTCTGCATCCTATCAATATCCCTTTGTAACCTTTAACAGCCCTCCACACTATCCACAACTTGACTCACCTTCATATCGTCCATGAACTTACTAATCCACCCTTCCACTCCTACATTCAAATCATTTACAACAATCATAAATAGAAGAGGACCCAGAACAGATCCTTATGATACAGCACTCATAACTGAGCGCCATGTTGAATATTTTCCGTCCACTACCACCCTTTGTCTTCTAAGGGTCAGCCAATTCTGAATCCAATCTGCCACATTTCCCCCTATCCTATGCCTCCTTATTTTCTGCATAAGCCTACCATGGGGAACCTTATCAAATGCCTTACTTAAATCCATCTATACCACATCCGCTGCTCTATGTTCATCCACGTGTTTGGTCACCTCTTCGAAGAATTCAATAGGGTTGTGAGGTATGAACTATCCCTCACAAATCCATGCTGACTACGAGCATGTCATGGTGTTTTCCCAATATCTTAACCTGGGATATCCCAATGTTTCCCATGCCTGAGGATCCCATGATATCCTGATGCTTGTATGTTGATGAGGTGAGGTGGTATGTTCCTGACATTTTATCTTATTTAACTGTCACAGGACCTCTGTGCCTCTTTCTAAATGTCTAACAGGCCCTTGGATTTACAGTATCAATGAGCTGCCAATGTTGAATGAGGAGAGATTCTGCACACCAATTTCATCTTGACAATGTGCCTCACGATCTGAAGTACCGAGCTGGTCTGCACCAGCAATTGAGCACCTAAATCAGGTTCATCTTTCCTAATGCCTTTTTTACATTATATGAGGGCTGGGGCAAAGAGGATGGGAATTTTTAGCTAATCAATTCTCCATGATACTCCAGCAGTCTTAGTAAATAACAAGGGATATCAACCTTACTCTTTAAATCACATTTTATTTTTTACAGCATCAAATGTGATACACAGTTATATGGGCCTAAGTTGAAAAATATGGTGCTATATAAAAACATCTTTAAGAAATAGTGGGCAGCAAGAGCACTTTTTTTCTGAACAAATATCACATTTTACCTGCTGATCCCACATCATTTGTGACTCTTCACAGCAAAGTCCTTCAGGGAAAAATGTCTTCACATCCCGGATTGCTGTCAAAAAGGATGAAGAACCTATAAAAGGAGAAAATTGGTCACAGGGAAAGTACAAGTTTAATGACCTACATAAATTTTTAATAACTGTATTGCATTACATTCAATTCTACTTTGAGTGTCAATTCATGCCCTGCTTCTGGATGCACCTACTGGATTTACAACATCGAATGAGTAAGATTTCCTATGAAAATTCCAGCTGATTATTCTAGAATCCCTGAATATATAACACATAGATAACAATAATATAAACTTGTTGAGCAAAATTTGCTCAACTGTTCAAATGCTGATGATGACATCTCAAAACTTTATTACATGATTTCACATATTAACTCTACAGTTTAAGTTTATGAATACTAAGCACTACTAAAGTGGTACCGTATATATCTTACTGAATTCTGTACAATTGCCACACTACAGTTGCTGAATTTTCCCACTAGCTGCATCATGCACTTCTGGCACTGATTTCTTGGGAGTTGGAGAGATATGTGGGTTGAGTTCTTAATTTCTATCAGACAAAGGACAAAATTCTATCATAACCGTGAAATAATCCAACAGAGCATAACACAAATTGTTTATGTGATTATCCCTTTAAGTTTTAACATGGTGCCACAAATACTGAGCTGTTCTCTGAAAAGAGATGATGATGAGAAGATTTGATTCAGGAGTTCAAGACTGAGATTTCCAGACAGATTAGACAGGGAGAAGCTTATCCCATTGGTAGAAGGATCAAGAATCAGAGGACAATGATTTAAGATGTTTAGCAAAAGAAGCAATGTGATGAGGAGAAAAAAATTTTCACGCGCTAAAAGATTAGGATTTAGAATGCACTCCCTCAAAACGTGGTGGGCAGATTTAGTTGATACCTTCAAAGGAGAATTTGATAATTATCTGTAAATAAAACATTTGCAGGATGAGAAAAGGTAGGTGAGGTGCTTTTGCAGATAGCCAGCATGGGCACAAAGGACAAAACGGCCTTCTCTGTGCTCAAATGATTCAATGATTCTCTCAGAACTGAATGCTAGATCAGTTTACTAGCACAAATCCTTACTGAGAGAAGCACAACAGTATTTACAGCTTAAATAAAAACCGAAAGAACTGCGGATGCTGTAAATCAGGAACAAAAACAAAGTTCCTTCACAGATGCTGCCAGACCTGCTGAGCTTTTCCAGCAACTTTGCTTTTGTTCCTGATTTACAGCATCCGCAATTCTTTCGGTTTTTATTTGGTCCATCATCATTATCATATTGCTGTTAGTGTGGGTGCTTGTTGTGTGCAAAATGTTGACCAAATCTCCAACATTACAACAGTGGCAGCAATTCATTAATATAATTAATTGAATGTGAATCATTCAGTGGATGCTGTGACACCACAGAAGACCATAAGACATAGGAGCAGAAGTAGACCATTGAGCCCTTTGAGTCTATTCTGCCATTCAATTAGATCATGACTGGTCTGATGATTCTCAACTCACTTTGTTGCTTTTTCGCCCATAACCCTTGATTCCCTTACTGATTAAAAATCTATGTCAACATTAAATATATTTAATGACACAGTCTCTACAGCCCCCTGTGGTAAAGAATTCCACAGATTGACTTCTGGTTATTGGCAAGGTGGTAGAGCCGGTGCTCTTGGTTGCAGGGTGAGAGTGGGTCCAGCACAGGAGCTGGCATCAGGACCCTGTCAGCAAGATGTCCCAATGATGATGAGATGGCTCCAAACAGTGGCGACTTGCTGCAGGCAGCAGAGGGATGGTGGCGCAGGTATCATTGGTCGGCCAGCTCAGGATTCCTGACGGAGGCAATGGATTGAAGATCGACTCTCTTTCAGCTATATCATTTTATTGTTAAACTTTACAAAATGGTGCTGGATTGTGGTGACTGTTGAAGCTTTTCACTGTATTTTATTGTGTTATTCATTGTGGAGTACAAGTGACAATAAATCATTATTCATCATTCATTCATCTCTGACTTAAATGGGTGACTCCTTGTTGAGATTATGCCTGCTGGTCTCTTTACATGGGAAAACACTATTTCTGCATTTACCTTGTCAAGTTTCAAAAAGGTCATCTCTCATTCTTCCAAAATCCAAGTATAGGTCCAACCTACTAAGCTTCTCTGCATAAGACTGTTCCTCCATACCTAGTTTAGCAATGAAACTTCTCTTCATTACCTCTAATGCTAGTACATCCTTCTTTAGATATAGAGCCCAAAACTGTTCACAATATTCTGGCTATTGTCTGACGAGTGCCTTGTATAGTTTTAGCAAAACCTCCTTACCTTTATACTCCATTCCCTTTGAAATAAATGCAGACATTCCATTTACCTTTCCTATTATGTGGTGAACCTGGATGATAGCATTTTGTGACTCATATAATGTTTTCACATAGAAGGTTTGTGGAGTGGTCTTATGTGCATGCATTGTGTTGAATGGTCATCACTGAGCCCCTTCTTCAGACAGGTCAGTAATGGAACAAGGGACACATTGATAGCCCAGTGTTAATTATTCACCCATCTGTGAAAAATTGCACAAAGCTCTTGCACTTGGAAAGATTCTGGATCAGCAGCATGTAGGATGCCCTCTAGCTGTCAAGCTCCATGCCAATGCTCTGAGTATGAAGGCCCACCTGTATGTGCACCAGACCCAATATAGGGTGCAACTTACACTTCCTGAGCCAGGTGGCTGACTGGTCACTGAGGGGTCCAATGACCCATCGAGATTGCTCCACCATTCAATGAGATAATGGCTTTTCTGACAATCCTCATATCCACTTTCCCACCTATTGTTTGGTAAATGGATATGTTGCATTAAATCCATGAAGTTGCCTGATACTAATGTGTTAAATGTCTTACCATACAAGCCATTATGGACTCTGTCTGTCCCACAGTGACCTCTCCAAAGGAATTGGTCCAGGTCTCTTGCCTGCTGAGGATCTTCTGGGCCAAGCAAGTCAAGCAGCTTTCTCACAGCATTATCTCGTTGAAGACACAGAATGACAGAGGCACCCGCAGTCAGGAAATCAATGCTGCATTTCACCATTCCTACATCCTGAAAATATATTCGGCTATTACAGTCTTTGTGTTGAGTCATAGAGCATTAATGGCGAAATGTACCAATCTACTCAGCTATGAGAAGTGTTAGCAGGACATGATAAATATCACCCAACAAGTCATTTATCAAAATAAAACAACTTGTTCATATTATTTACTCTATTGTTTTCCTGAAACTGTCAATTTGACTCAGTCAGTAGCGCTGTTGCCTCTAAGGTAGAAGATTTTGGGACGATTTTCACTTGAGAGCTGCTGCAGTTTTGAGAAACTGTTGCATTGTCAGAAGCATCACCTGTCAAATGGGTTATTAACTCAAGGCTCCATTTGTCCAAATGATGTAAGAGATTCCATGGTACTATTTTGTGAGCTGTTCGGCCATGTTCATTTCTCAACAGGAGAAAACAGGAAGTGAAGGACAAATTATTTAAGTTTTGAAAAGGAGATAAATGTGAAGGACAGATTACTGCCATTTTTATATTTGTTAGTGTTAGTGTTAGTTAAAGGAACAGAATCGAAAGGACTGAGCATAACAAGATGATGCCAGAGGTTTTGCAGTTGGGATGGGAGAGACCATCTCCCAACACATGGGAACAGAAAATGCCAGAAAAGGTACAAAAGATAATTTAACATGCAGATTGTCTCAAGGGAAAGTGCACACAGAGTGAGAAGACTATCAGAAATTTCAAGAAAGAGGGAAGTGTACAGCTTTATGGAGTATGAAGTTAGGTACTGGAGATTTGGGAAAGGCAGTTACCATGAATGATTAGATCTTTAACAGAGTTAAGAAACAGGAAGATCCAGATATGCAGATAAAGGGATACTAAACATGAGAGAACAGGATGATGGAAAATGGGGTTCTCACTTCAATATGTGGAAGCAGTGAATGTAGAGACAAAAATGCAAATAAAGCTCAGCAGGTCTGGCAGAAAAGTATCAGAGTTAACGTTTCAAAACAAATAGGAATCCTCTTTGGATCTTCTGAGCCAAATTGGACTCAAAACATTCACTCAGTTTCACTTTTCTGCAATGCTGCCAGAGCTTCTCAGTTTTATTAGCACCTTCTGTTTTTAATATCCATTTCCAACATCCACAGAATTTTGGTTTTATTATACGGCCAAGGAGTTCTCCAAATCACACACTGACGAGTGTCATCACAACACAGAAATGCTCCCTGTCTAATTTTATCTTGATGGTGTTGAATTTCTTAAGTGTTTTTGGAACTGTATCCATTCAGGCAAGTGGAGATAATTTTATCAAACACCTGACTTATGTCTTTTAGATGGTGAATAAGCTTTAGAAAGTCAGGTGAATCATTGACTGCTGAGTTCCAATACTGAGCAGCTCTTACAATCACAGATTTTATATGTTGGTTTGGTTGAATTTCTGCATATTGGTAACACTCTAGAAAATTCTTGGTTGGAGATTCAATAATGGTTATCCCATTGAATTTAAAGGACAGACTTTTTGACTTTCTTTTGCTGCAGATCATTATTATCTGGCACTTGTGTGGCATGAAAGTAGCTTGCCACTTTTATCCGAGGACTGAATGTTGTTCTGGTCTCGCTACATAGAGGCAAGGATGCTTTAACATCTGAGCAGACACTTCACTAAGGCGAAGTTCAAGTGAAAGCCAATCTTGATGTTTGAGTAGTTCTGCAATTTGACAACTGGTAACGACTGACTATGAGACTGCTGTGCACATCTCCATTGGAATAGATGAAGCCACTGCTGCTGGAAACATTCCTGATAGATACAATTCCAGGATATGTTGATTACCGATGATCATGGCTTCCCCTTACTAATGAATTTCCTACTTATATCACCTGTCCTCTACACTTGAGCCAGAAATTTGACTCTTGCACTTTGTTGAGGAACCAGTGCCCTCATCCCTGATCCAAAACAGAACAAGGATTTGTGATTGGGAGCCTGCACTACTTGCTTCTTTCTCTCTGACATTTTTTAAAAATTCATTTATGAGACATAGATGTCGCTGGCTGGCCAGCATTTATTGCCATTGTTAGGAAGGGTAGGTTGAACCCGCCTGATAATTAAAATTGAAACACAGGCCCCCAGTCTGGAGTAGAGGTCCCTTCTAGTAATTACACTCGAAACATCCAGAGAAGCTCGCCTCACCTTGCCTAATCTGTTAAACTGTTATGGCAAAGGGAAGGTTAAATGAAACAAAATCCCTGATATTCACTTTATAAGTAACAATTTATTTATTTAACCCTAATACTGAACAAATTAACAGAATTACTAACAAACCAAATAAATTGCCCCTTAGCTACTGACTATTCCTAAACTGAACTAAACTCTACTGGTATGTTATTCCAATAAACACAAGTCTCACTTATGTAACCGCAAGTAATAAGAAAATAAATTAAAACCTAGTCTCTCAAAGTCTACACACCATTCTTCTGCTGCTCTGGCTGTCAGGCATATTTTTTCTGTGAGGATGCTTACCTAAAAGTGCCGAGGTACCTTTTATGGAGAGATGGTGCTTTCTTAGAGAGCTTCTTGTAAGAGCTAAATGTTTATTTCTCAGATGGTCATTCAGTTTCACACTGATTTTCAAAAATCCTCTCCTTATATATCTTGGATGACATATCAATTTTTTTACAATAGCATTGGTCCAAGGTTGTCAAAACCATCAGATTTAAATTTAAGATAACATGGTGTGAAGCTGGGTGAACATAGCAGGCCAAGCAGCATCAGAGGAGCAGGAAAGCTTGACGTTTCGGGTCAGGACCCTTCTTCAGAAATGCTTTCTCGGAGGGAGGAGGGTAGCTTCTTTAAGGAAGGCATCCTTAGAAGAGGTTTTGCAGCGGGGTTAAGATTGTTACATAGATAGTAGGAACTGCCGATGCTGGAGAATCTGAGATAACACGGTATGAAGCTGGATGAACACAGCAAGCCAAGCAGCATCAGAGAAGCAGGAAAGCTTGATGTTTCAGGTCAGGACCCTTCTTAAGAAATGCTTTAGATTTAAATTTAATTGGCTTTCACTTGCTAAGAGTTTGGTTTAAATTAATTGGCTGATTCCAGCTAGTTGCCAGTACGTCAAAACAAGCTTAAGGTTTCCAATCATAAAACCAATTGATACATATTTCAATTTCAGAACTGTATGTACCCCTTCAGCTGCTTAGACACATTTTCTGTATAAATCTCTAAGCTTAGAAAAACAGTTTACCTCTTAAAGCAGCAACACTCTTCTCCCTTATCATTTTTTTAAACAAACAAATTCTAGCTTCCTGCTTTCCAATTCACAATTACTCTACACAACTTCATAACATCTGTGATAACAAGGTGCAGAGCTGGATGAACAGAGCAGACCCAGCAGCATCACAGAAGCAGGACCCTGAGGGTCTGAACCCGAAATGTCAGCTGTCCTGCTCCTATGATGCTGCTTGGCCTGCTCTGTTCAACCAGCTCTACTTCTTGTTATTTCAGATTGTCCAGCATCTGCAGTTTCTACTACCCCTTCATAACACCTGTCCCTGGCTGCCTTTGAGAAGGTGATGGTGAGCTGCCTTCTTGAACTGTTGCAGTCCATGTGCTATACGTTGATCTTTTACATTGATGTTTTGGGTATAATTATTAGAAAGGGACCTCTATTCCCAACTCTACTCCAGATTGGGGGTTTGTATTTCAATTTTAATTATCAGGGGGTTTCGACCTACCCTTCCTAACGTGGGCAATAAATGCTGGCCAGAAAGTGCCGCCCATGTCCCATAAATGCCCTTAGCAAGGGAATTCTAGGATTTTGACTCAGCATTCAGTTAAAGAATGATGTATTTCCAAGTCAGAATGGTGAGTGGAACTTGCAGGTGATGTTCCCATGTATCTGCTACCCTTGTCCTTCTAGATGGAAATGGTTGCTGGTTTGGAAGGTGCTGTTAAAGGATCTTTGGTGAATTTCTGCAGTTCACCTTGTAGATAGTTCATACAGCTGTTATTGAGTGTCTGTGGTGGAGAAAGTTGATGCCCATGGATGTGGTGCCAATCAAGGGACCTGCTTTACCCTGGATGGTGTCAAGTATCTTGAGTGTTGTTGGAACTGCACTATTATAGGCAAAGTGGGGAGTTTTCCACATCAGACACCGGACTTGTGTCTTATAGATGATGTACACGCTACGGGGCACCAGGAGCCGCATTACTCACCACAATATTCCTAGCCTCTGACTGCTCTTGTAACCAGTGTTTTTGTAGTGTGTCCAGTTGAGTGTCTAGTTAAATGGTAAGCCCAAGGTGTTCATAAGGGGTTTTCAGTGATAGTAACACCAATGAATGTCAAGATTCAGTGGTTAGATTGTCTCTTATTGGAGATAGTCATTGTCTGGCATTTGTGCAGTGTGACTATTACTTGTCACTTGTCAGCCCAAACCTGGACATTGTTATATTTGAACACGGCCTGCATCAACATTTGAGGAGTGCAAACGGTGCTGAACATTGTGCAATCATTGGTGTACATCCCTACTTATGACCTTATGATGGAAGGAAGGTCATTGATGATGCAGCTGAATATGGTTGGGCTTAGAAGCCTGCTGAGATATCCTGGAGCTGAGATGACTGACCTCCACAACCACAACCTACCTGACCATCATCTATGCATTTTCTACCTTTAAGCATTAAGCTACGGTGTGATCATCTCTCTGAACTGGACTTCCACTTGCTATTGTCTTCACCCAGAATCACAGAGGTGTCTCAAGGTTTATACCAATAGGAAAATTTAAACTAAAGGCAAACTGTATCAATCATACAAACCTGCTGAATGCTAAGTGGCGTGAGAAGTGAGGCTTTCTCTGCATTCAGACTGATGAGTTTCATCCCAACCACACAGAAATGCTCCCGGTCTAATTTTCGGAGTATCTTGACGAAATGTCGTGGCCAAGCACAAGGTTTGATAGCCAGCACTGTAAGCAAAGGCTGGGCACCTGCAATCAACAGCAGCACACAGACATTTATTTCATCAACTACAACAATGACATGTTATTAAACCTGCAGGTAGAATATTGATAGGGTAACTATGAAAAATACTAAGGTTCAGGAGCAACACATCTTCAGATGCTTGTAATACATTCTCCAATCATTATTTTGGTAAGGTAAAAGGATGTACATGAATTGTAGGTGGACATAACATAACCTCCCTAGAGATGACAGATTTGAACACTCAACACTTACCAAGGAGCATGTAGCTGAAGATTGATTCAGTTTTGATAGTTTGCGTTTCTTTATCTGAAACACGGTTATGAATGATAAGAGACAGATAGGCTGCATTAATGGTTTGAATCTTGTGCTGGAGATACAAACAACATGAATAGTAGATTCAACAGACTTTTATTAGTCTTAGAAACTGTTAAACAGTCTTACAATTGAACTATTCCAACTGGCATCAGTCTTTACAATATAGTAACATAGGGCAATCAGTATTTGTTACATTGTTTATGGATTATGACTTTAACATTTCCAAGACTCCTGGTTTATGCTCAGGCAATCATACATACCTGGCTTGATTATCCCAGACCTGAGAGAGGGAGATAGGTATTTCAGTAAAGGCCGAGCCCCTGAATCTGCGGATAAGACAGCATGTGCATAACTTCAGAACCAATTCAACAATCAGACTAAAAACACCAGGCTGTTGGGAGCAGATGGGAATGAACATAGCAACAGAAGAAAGACAATCAGTCCTTTGAGTATTTTCCATCATTCAATGAGATCATAACCTAAATCCATATACCAATTTGGCACATATCCCTTAATACCTTTGCTTAACAAAATAAAATTATTCAGAGAAATTAAACTACTATTACCTGTCAGCAACTTTCACTTGTAATATTGTTCACGTTGTGAGGAAATACGTGATACAATGAAAAAAAATTAGGCTAATAATTACTCTTGAAGTGACTTTTCATCTAACATCCATTTATCCGAACTTTACTGCATGAACAATGATTACTAGACACAATTCTTCACCAGCTAAGGCCCAGGCCCCTGACAAAATCTCCTACAGTTTTGAGGATTATAATAGTAGGGTTATGAGCCTGGGTTTTTGTTACTGAGTTAATGTTCCAATGATAATTTCTTGAAATTATTTGTTTGTGGATCTAGGCTTCTTCGGCAAAACTAGAATTTATTGACTAACTCTAAGCCCCCTTGAAAACATGGCATTGAATTGCTGTTTTATGTGGTTGCTGTCCATGTGACATTTAGATTCATAGTCATTGAGATATATTGTATGGAAACAGACCCTTCGGTCCAACTTGTCCATGCCAACCGGTTATCCTAAATAAATCTAGCTCCATTTGCCAGCATTTGGATTCTATCCCTCTAAAACCTTACTATTCATATACCCATCCAGATGACTTTTAAATGTTGTAATTATACCAGCCTCAATGACTTCCTCTGGCAGCTCATTCCACACATGCACCACCCTCTGTGTGAAAAAGTTGCTCCTTAGATCTCTTTTAAATCTTCACCCTCTCACTTAAACCTATTCCTTCTACTTTTGGATTCCCCCGACCCAGGGAAAAGTCCTTGTCTATTTACCCTACCCAAACCCCTCATGATTTTATGAACCTCTACACGGTCACAACTCAGTGTCCGATGCTCCAGGGAAAATAGCCCCAGATTTCTGAAAGAACAAACCAGACAGGAATGCAGGTACTCTTCCTGAAGTTGTGCCAGCCAATGACACGCCCCAGACAAGTGTTTAAACCAGCAGCTGATTTAGGACTGACAATAACAGAGGATCAGTCTTGGATACCAGTGCTCTGCCTAACCAAGTGTACAGATCCTGAACTCTTTTGGGCCATAGGCAACTCAGATTGGACATTCTGGATATCAGCGTAGTCTTAAATTCAGTCACTGCAGACAATCACATTGCTTATGAGCTGAAACAGGAGTAAGCACCACACATTTTGCAGTGATATTACTTGTAAAGAAGGGTGTTGGAGACTGAAGGGAAGAACCTATCGAGCTCAGTGTAAATCTTGAACAGAGGCAGTGGAATGGGCCTGGGGTCCAATGAGACTGGTTAGATCTGAGAATACTTCAGGTGAACTGGGAAGATCTGTTATAACATGGTGTGAAGCTGGATGAACACAGCAGGCCAAACAGCATCAGAGGAGCAGGAAAACTGACGTTTTGGGTCGAGACTCTTCTTCAGGTCTATTCTCAGGTTTCACTCAAAATCAGAATCTCAATCTCTCTAAATTGTTTCTGACGCTATACTAAGCGCAATAAACTACCTAAATGTAAAGCCAACAGACAATGATCACTTGGTTTCTGTCAGAAAAGGAGGCTGAAATCTAAAGCAAAAGAATGGAAGGATTGACTCACACAAAGAGGAATGGCTGCACAATTCCTGGGACACAAACTTACTTGAAAGGGCAGCACTCTAGGTACCTCTAGTGAGCTCTAATGGAAAAATTAACAAAGTGTTATATGAAAAAGGCCAGTCTGTAAACTTGCAAAATTATCATCCTATCTTGAGAATGCAAATGAAAAATGAACATGAAAGCTAATTTTAAAGGTAGCATGGTGGTTAGCATGCTGTCTCATAGCGCTAGGGACCCAGGTTCAATTCTAGCCTTGGTTAAGTCTGTTTGGAGTTTGCACATTCTGCCTGTATCTGCATGGGTTTCTACCAGTGCTCCAATTTCCACCCACAGTACAAAATGTGTAGGCTGAGTAGATTAGCCATGCTAAATTGACTGTCGTTTCCAGGGATGTGCAGGTGAAGTGGTTAATATGGGTTTATGGGGATGGGGTGGTGGGTGGGTCATGGTGGGATGCTCTTTGGAGGAGACGCAGACTAGAAGGGCTGGATGGTCTCTATTTGCACTGTAGACATTCTATGATTCTAAGAGTTAAAATATGTGTTTGACTCCTTTGAACATCGACTTGACTCACCATACCTGACATTAGTTCCCTGTCAGCGAAGAACAAAGTTGCCTGTCTGAAGGCTAGCTCTGGGGTTAGTGACATTACTTTTTCCAGGTTACCGTAGTTTTCATTCAACAGACTAGCCCTGGCTTTGGGTGTGGTGAGTACTGCAGCCAGCACTTTGAAAGCATCCACATGGCGTAGCACACACACCAGGGCAGGGCTGGATACCAAGCAATCAATGCTTGCTTGCCAGTGTCTGTCACCCACTTCGTATGGGGTCAATTCCTTGGCTTGGTTTCGGCTTAATTGTGGCAGCCATTTCAACCCCAAAAGTTCAAAGCCTCCATCAATCAGATCTTCACCTGAGAAGAGAATTAAAGATTAGAGACATCCCACTGTATATTCTTTAGTTCCATCTAGTGTAGTGACATTCCTATTATAGCTATTTTCTGATAAACCCATTCAGAGATGTTATTACACACCTCTAGAGCTGGTGGGACTTGAACCCAAGCCTCCCAAACCTAAGGTAGGGGCATTATTACTGTGCCACAACAGCCCCTAGGCTTGGACTTGCATTCAAATTTTGATGAGCATATTTTTTCCCAGCTGGAAGCAAGGAGGACTAAGCTATTTTCACCTTTAGGTCGGACATTAACTCAGCACTTGTTATTAGTTATTTCAGCTACTCTCTTTGACTGAACTTTGCTGTTCTATTTGGTGCTGACTGAGCTTCATACTTCATATCATCTCAATGACTTCAACTCCAGACATCTGTGACCCAAAGTCATGTATATGCCTTGGTTCCTTCTAAAAATATCAATCCTAACATGGCCCTGACATGGTAATTCACCTTCTGTAAACTCCAATGTATCCCCATCCTATCCTACTCATATGCCACTGGTTTACACTGGATGTCCAACACCACACACAGTAAATTTTACATTTTTCAATTCATTTTTCAATCACTCAACGGGCTCAATGAAATGGTACTTTTGAAATCCTCTCCAGTGCTCCACTATCTTAAATCTATGATCCTGTGATTGTCATTTGAAGCATCTGCCTGACAATCATCCAATGGGAACAGCGTATTCAGACCTCAGTTTGATTCTCTGGAACTCCCTTCTTGAATCTTTCCATCACACTGGATCCCTTTAAAAACTTCAAAGCCATCTCTCTGCACAAGACATTGGTTATTTCACCTGTCTTCTTCATACTTAGTTCAGTGTCTTTTTTCCTTTTTGTGAAGCATTCTAGTTAATTATTTAAAGATGCTAAAATAAACACAACACCATAGCAAGTAGTTCACCTGATGAGTTGCGTGAGTTATATGGTGGAGGCCGTAGAAGGTCTCGCAGACAGTTCCCAGCATTTCTCATGGCTGTGGGCCCAGTTAGAGTGAGAACAACAACTTGCTCCAGTTCAGGATTGCACATGAAGCTGTGTTTATACAGTACATCTGGAGTCAGACTGGCACAATGGGGAACAGCACTGAGAGGTCCACCTACACATGGCAGAAAGCAATTAAAGTATATCAATTCATTGCACACAGAATCACTCACAAATGCTTTTCAGTTCTAGGTATACTGGTTACAGTTCTGGAATGGATGCAGTGAGAAACAATGGGTGATATAACTACATAAATATTACATAGTGGGAATGTCAAAAAACAGAATATTATGGAAATACTCAGCAGGTTTGGCAACATCTGTGGAGAGAGTACTGTTAACTCCTCAGATCAATGACCTTTCAGGAGAACTTATTAGAAGTTATAATGTTATGGCATTAGTAATCCAGAGTTTTGTTCAATGATCTAGTGACAAGGGCTTTTTCCATGGTTGTTAGGGAACTTGATTAAATTCATTAAATAAATTTAGAATTTAAAATAAAACTACTCTCTACAACAGAACTACCAGATTGGCTTTAAAACTCACCTAGTTCACTAATGTCCTTCAGGAAAGGAAATTTTACCTAATCTGGGCTGCATATGGCTCTCCACATACAACAACAGACTTCCCTCCAAATGTTCTAACAAATCACTCTCTTGTATCAACGTGCTACAAGAATAACAAAAATTAAACTTAATTTAACACCCAACATAAACATAGATACCTGACATGATAAAGTCCATTTTAAATATCCCGACTATAGAATTGTAGATTTTTATCCAGAGCTAGCACGCACCTCTAAATAATCTGCTCCTATAAAGTTCTAACACAAGTATCTATCCAATAATGTGGTAAACTGCCCATGTCACAAAAAGTAGAACAAGTCAAATCCAATCAATTATCGCTTCATCAGTCCACTCTCCATCATCAGCTAAGGGAAGGTAGCTATTGCTGCGGCAGCATGTGGCTTTAGGTACTTGGGCATATAACTAACAAGTAATATTTTCACCACACAGCTGCAAGAAAGCAATCATTTCCAAAAAAAAATTAATCATCTTCTCTTGATATATAATGACATTTATGACATCACTGAATTTGCTACAATCAGCATCCTGGCAGCTTACCATTGTCCAGCAAATTCAACCTGAACAGTTGCATAACTTTTATGACAAATGCCGGAGGACTGTGTTGTTGGTCTAATCTTGCTACTCCAAAATCATGAGGTCACAATGTACAATAAAAAATATATTTCGTATTTAATGCGATGGCCGATTAAATATCTTATTTAGACTGGTTAGCAAGGTTAGATCACATGGAATACAGGGAGAGCTAGCCATTTGCATACAGAACTGGCTTGAAGGGAGAAGACAGAGGGTGGTGTTGAAGGGCTGCCTTTCAGACTGGAGGTGGCGTGACACAGGGATTGATTGATGGTGGGTCCACAGCTTTTCTTCACTTATATAAATGATTTGGACATGAGCATAGGAAGTATGGTTAGTAAGTTTGCAGATGACACCAAAATTGGAGGTGTAGTGGACAGCGAAGGAGCTTACTTCAGAGTATAACAGGATCTTGATTTTATGGGCCAATGGGCCAAGAAATGGCAGATGGAGTTTAATTTAGATAAATGAGAGGTGTCATATCTTGGAACGACAAATCAGAGCAAGACTTATACACTTAATGGTAAAATCCTGCGGAGTGTTGCTGAACAGAGAGACCTTGGAACGCACGTTCATAGCTCCTTGAAAGTGAAATCTTAGGTAAATAGGATAGTGAAGAAGGCGTTTGGTATGCTTGCCTTTATTGGTCAGTGCATTGAGTACAGGAGTTGGGAGGTCATGTTGTGGCTATACCTGACATTGGCTAGGGCACTTTTGGAATACAGCATGCAATCTGGTCTCCCTGCTATTGGAAGGATGTTGTGAAACTTTAAAGGTTTCAGAAAATATTTACAAGGATGTTGCCAACGTTGGAGGCTTTAAGCTATAAAGGAGAGGCTGAATAGGCTGAGGCTATTTTCCCTGGAGTGTTGGAGCCTAAGGGATGACTTTATAAAATCATGAATGGTGTGGATAGGGTGAATAGACAAGATCTTTTTTCTGGGGAGGGGGAGATCAAAACTAGAGGGCATAGGTTTAAGGTGAAAGGGGAAAGATTTAAAAGAGACCTAAGGAGCAACTTTTTCATGCTGAGGGTGGTGCATGTACGGAATGAGCTGCCAGGGGAAGTGGTGGAGGCTGGTATAATTACAACATTTAAAAGGCATCTGGATGGGTATATGAATAGGAAGGGTTTAGAGGGATATGGGCAAAATGCTGTCAAATGGGATCAGACTTATTTAGGCTATCTGGTTGGTATGAACGAGTTGGACCACAGGCTCTTTTTCTATGCTATACAACTCTATGACTCTATTACAATCTACATCAAATATTAAATTAAAAAATCTAACAACCAGGTTTCTTATGTAAACATGTGTACTGGTTTATTATCAAAACAAAACTTACTCAGGGAAGAAGCAAAAAGTGATTAATAGTCAGTGATATGGAAGTGCAAATGTTTATCCCTCTAAAAAACACCAAAACACACACATAAAGCCACTTCTGTGGAGGTTTACTTTAAAGAAAACATTAAAAACAGTCTGGTTATTACTGTTATTCTGGAAGGCAAAAAAAGGATAAGGCATAGGATGTTCCAAAGTTTATAAAGCTGGTGGTCTTGTATATGTAGTCAAGTCACTAAACATGCATAGTTGTCTTTGGGGTCTTGGTAGACATAGCTTGTTCAGAAAATATAACATTGAAATCAATCACTCTTTCGAAAGAACAAATTGGTTTCACTATATATTCAGTGTGAAGGTCCTTTTCAGAAGTAGGAGAGATCAGCTGGGTTTCATTTCCTCCACATGTTTCTTATCCCCCAAATAATTCCAGATACCAAAGCATCCAGTCACTGTTCAAACAACCCAACTAAGGCCTACAGCAAAACAAGCAGTTATTACTAATCAGATAATTTCTGGGAACCTTTGTTAAAAAAATCTCTAATGTCCACAGTCAAGAATTCTTTTAAAGAAACCATTCCATATATTTCCACAAAATTTGAAATTAACACATTTTCTCACAATTTCTCAAAACTTAAATTATCCTTCATTAAGTATGAAGAATCTGTGTGACACAAGTAACTCACAACCTGTCTCTCCAAACCTGGTAAAGGTTCTAATGGAATATTGCCTGGGTGAGTGCACTCAAGGAGATTGACAGTATTCAAGCCAAAGTAGGAACACTATAAATATTTGCTCTAAGTGAGTGGTCCAGAGGTTACCATGCAGGCTGCACACCAAGTGACCCCTTTATGTTAAATATAAGCAGCCATACAAAAAACATTAAAACATCTGTGCAATTATGTGAATAAAGGAAAAGTTGAACAACTACAGTGCAAGTTCCCTTCCAATTTACACACCATACTGATTTGAAAGTATGTTTTTGCTCTTTCACTGTTCTTTAGTTAAAATTCTTGAGGTGTACCTAGACTATATGGACAACAATCGTCTGTCCCATGAAAAAAGAAAAATCGGATCTGAAGCTTATGCCATTGGATCCCAGGAACTTTGCCACTTGTCTGTACTTCACCTCTGAGAGATTTGGCCATCTCAACCACCCATTGCAAAATCTTACCTAAGCCTTGCAGCGTTTGTTCAGTATAGGGAGCCACATGAAAACACGATTCAATCTGAACTTCTGCATCAGGGGGGAGTCTATTCCGAACACTTCCAAGTAATCCTTGTTCTGCTAGTTCATTAGCTAAACCTACAGCAGGACAGAAGTACAGCATGAGTACAATATAGAGAACTGTAACAATGGTGGTTGAAATTAGGAACATAGGAGTTACGAGCAGGAATGGCCATTAAGTCCTTTGAGCTTTTCAAATAGGTCACGGGAGATCTAATTATGGTCTCAATTTCACTTCTGTCTCTTTCCCTCAATAATCTTTGACTGTCTTTTCAATCTTGGCTATCTAACTTGGCTTTGAAGAAATTCAGTGATCAACCTCTATTGCTTTTGGACATAGAGAATTCCACATATTAAAGATCCTTTTAAACAAAAAAATCTCTTTATCTCAGTCTGAAAAGAGGGACTTCTTATTTTAAAACTGTATTCCCTAGTTCTAGAGTCTTGTCACATGAGGAAATATTCTCTTAGTGTCTATCCTGTCAAGTCCTCTCCAGATCTTAAATATTTCAGGAACATCAGCTCTCATTCACCTAAATCCTAATAGATACATGTCCAACCTGTTCGACCTTTTCTCATAAGCCCTTCAATTCAGAATTAGTTGAGTAAACCTTCTCTGAACCGCTTCTAATGCAATTTTATATGTTTTCAAATAAGCAGACTAAAACTGTAAACAGTATGCCAGATATGGTCTTACCGAAGTCCTCGACAATTGTAGCATAACTCATTTACCTTTATATTCCAGACCCTTTAAAATAAAACATCATATTCCACTTGTCTTCCAATTCACCTGTTGAACCAGCATACTAATTTGTTGTGTTTCATGTACCAGGACACCAAGATCCATTTAGACACGAGTTCGGAAACCTCGTTCCATTTAACGTGTATAATCTATTTATATTCTATTCCTGCTGCTAAAGTTAACAAGTTCACATTTTCACACCTTCTACTCCATTTGCAAAATGCTTGGCCACACACTTAATCTGTCTAAATCCCTTTGCAGACTCTCTGCCTCTGCTTGACAACTTACTTTCTTTACCGATCTTGGTGTCATCAGCAAATTTAGCTCCTAGACATTCAGCCACTTCATTCAGGTCACTAATGTAGATTGTAGTTGAGGCCCAGCACTGATCCCTGTGGCACTCCCCAGTTACAGCTTGGCAACCTGAAAAATAATCGTTTCTCCCTACTTTGCTTCCTGTTAATCAACAAATCCTTTATTATTTCTAATATGTTTCCCTCCACACCATGTGCTCTTATCCTGTGCAGTTCTTTGATGTGGTACCTTTTCAACTGAGTTTAAAAATCTATGTACACCACATCAACAGGTTTGTCTTTATCCATCTTGCTTGTTACTTCCTCAAAAAACTCTAATAAATTATTTCAACAGTTTCCCTTTCATAAAGCCATATTGACTCTTATCATGTTATGGCTTTTAAGTATTCCGATATAACCTCCGTAATTATGGATTCTAGCATTTCCCAATGACAGACTTTAGGCTAAACAGCCTTTAGTTTCTTGCTTCTGTCTCCCTCCTTTCTTGAACAGAGTTAAATTAGCTATTTCCGATCTACTGGGATCCTTCCAGAATCCAAGGAATTTTGGAATTATAAAGAGTACATCCACTATCTGTGCCATCATTCTTTCAAGACCTGATGATGTGGATCATTTGGACCATGGCACTTGTCAAACTTTAGGTCTAATAGCTTATCCAGTATATTTCCTCTGTTGATGGCAATTATTTGTAAGTCTCTCTCCTTCCTATCTGTCTTAATTTTCAAGTATATTTGGAAAGATTTCTAAGTCTTCTAAGTGAAGGTAGTCACAAAAGAGTTGTTCACTACCTCCACTATTTCCTTGTTTATCATGATCAATTTCCCAGATCCTCCCACAATTTAAACTCCTTTCCCATTTAAATAATGCAGAAACTGCTTTTATATTACCAGTTAGTAAACTCTCATACTGTACTTACTCCCTCTTTTTCTTTGTCATTTGTTTTGCTTTTTATTAATCTGACCAGTCTTCTGACCTATCATCAGTCTTTTTGTATGCAAATATTTCAATTTGATGCTATCCTCAACTTGCTAGCCATAAACGATGCATCTTTCTCAAAGTTTTTCTTTCTTACCAGAATAAATCTTTGTTGAATTATTAAATATATGAGTCTACCAATATATTTCATCTGTCCTACCTTTTAAAGTTTTCAAGAAGATTTGCAACTTGGGTTGTGGATGAGGTTGTAGACATGCTTACCGAGCCGGTGGGTTTGGTTGCAAACGTTTCATCATCCTGCTAGGTAACGTCATCAGTGCACCTCTGATGAAGTGTTGGTATTCTGTCCTGCTTGTTACTTATCTGCCCACAAACCAACAACCACCCTGCAATAGCTACTGACGAATGTAAAGGATCCTGTACCCAAAACCAGCAATACCAATGTAATATACAAAATACCATGCACGGACCATGAGAAACACTACATGGGCTAAACCAGACGAAAACTGACAATACAGATACACGAACACCAACTAGTCATCAAGAGACATGACCAATTCTCACTCGTCTCACCACCCACAAACAACGAGGGACATGAATTTAACTGGGACAACACATCCATAATCGCACAAGCCAAACAGAAACACGCCAGGGAATTCCTGGAGGCCTGGCCTGGTGTTCCAACCAGAACTCCATCAACAAACACATCGAATTAGACCCTGTATACAAACCACTAAGAAACGAAACCGGAATAATACAAACCAGCAATTGAGGCATATCAGTAACAATCATTATGTTATTGGTTATATGTCACATTGCTTATTACTAGGTTTGGGATAACCTGCTCTCTGGCTGGCTCTGGAATGTGCTACCATAAAGATGTGTGCCAAATTTTTTCCACAAACCTATTTTCCAGACTATATTTGCCAATCTGATTTGACCACTTTATATTTGATTAAAGTCACCCAGGATTATTTCCATACTTTTCTCACATACCTCATTTATTTCATCATGCATATTTTGTCCAAAAGTGCTACTACTGTTAGGGGGACTACCTACTCTCACAAGTGATTTCTTAGCTTTTTCTCAACTCTACCCAACCTGATTCAACATCTTGCTGTTTTGAGCTAAGGTCAGCTCTCAAATCTCAGTGGCTGCAGAAGAATTGGCAGCTCAGTTAAGACCCGATGCCATTGTAAAACTCAACCCATAGCTTCATACTGGTGAAATATTCCGATTGTTGTACCTTTCAATAAGTTGGCAACATGATGACTTGCATTTTCTTTCCTCACAAGTAGCAAGAAACAGGGACAGAGCAGCTCAGAAGTGGGAGGGTCACCAGGAGAATCATTAGGAATTAGGGCTCCAGTCTGACAAAACACTGGGATCTGAAAGACCAATGAAGATTTTCTGAGAACTGGTGAGAGCTTCTAATAAATAATGGTTCGCAACTGCTCATTACGTACTATGCTTCAATCTATTAAATACATTATCACCAAATAAGCCATATCTCACATTCCCCAAAATCATTGTCACAGTTCTATCTTGCTGCCATTTTGTACTGGCAAGATTTCACTGTGGCGAGACACCATCTGATGCTCTTATTTACATGCAAAGTCAGAATTAGTTAAATTTGTCAATTTTACCCTTAAATGATGCGATATCTTTGATTCGACAATTCCTTGTGGCAAAGCTTCCGCACTGTCACAACCCTCTGCACATTAAAATTGCCTATGTGTTTGTGCGTTCTGTTATCTTCCTCCTTACTATATACTGAACTTATTTTCAATGTGGTGTTCCAATTCACAAACTCAAATTATTTGTGTAAACCAAAAAAGGAATGGACCCAGTACTGATCCTTCCAACAATACCAATTGAAGAAATATCCATTTACTCTAACTCTTCGTTCCCTGTATTTTAAAAAGTTTTTATCCATACTGCAGGAAGTGCTGAAGAAATTCAGCTGGTCTGGCAGCATCTGCTAAGACAGAAAAAGAGATAATGTTTTGAGTCCAGGGTGACTCTTCTTTGGAACTAGAAGCTGCCAGCCTGCTGAATTTCACCAGCATGCTCTGTTTTATTTTGGATTCTCAGCATTTGCAGTATTTTGCTTTTATTTATCTATGCTACATTCCCTCAAACTATACTCCTTTGTATTTTGCAACTAAGTTCTCTGAACTTATGAATACTTCTTGAAGAAAACTTCTACCAGACCAACAGTATTGTCTTTATCTAACCAAAATTTATAAATTTGTCAACTGTGATTTGCTTTAATAAATTCCGGTTGTTTCTAATCATGTTATGTACAAGAATAGAAGGAGACCATTCAGCCTCTAAAGTTGTTGATGTTAGACCATGCTAATTTGTATCTCAACTCTACCTCTCTTCAATAATTTGTGCTAAAGGTTGAGGTATTTTTCCCGATGATCACTCCTAGTACCTGATGGCATTTGCCACCTCTGCCAGTACATACCACCATTCAGTATCTACAAAAAAGGTATTTTGATAAGATATGGTTTATTCCATGCCACCAATAAGTACAACTGCATTGGGCCAGGAACAATTACTAAGACCTTAGGGAGCTGGTGTAGATACATCTGATCCCTCCAGAAGCTAGGGATTCACCCACAGACTGCATGTGATATCAACTGAATGAGTGAAGCCAATGTAACACAAATATTAAACTCTTCAGAATCTTCATTATCTTACACAATGCCTCCCTATTGTGATCCCAGTGAGCTATATCTTCTTACTCTGACCTCACACAGTGCCATATATTTTTACAATGATTGCTAATGTTCCTCCACGATGTCATAACACTTTTACTAAAATACTTGACCTTCTTCTGATGTGCTGTACCTGCATACTTGCAATCCCAAGGCTTTCTGCTCTCTTTGGAGACAAGTGAAAGCGTCGTACACCACGTAGACTGAATCCTCGCCTAATACAGACAGATATTATATCTCCATAACAACGAGGAGGCACAGCAGGAGATACTAGTAGAAAGATATCAGCTGGATAAAAAGTAAAAGTGAGAAATTAAGTTATTCTGTCACAATATAAAGAGCGGAGCTGGAGCCTGCAATTTGGATGTTAATGACTGACACAGTGCCAAAGGCCAGAAAGCAGCATTGACACTCAGCTTGAAAACCTCTGTTCTCTACCACAATACATTTTCTCAGCAGGTGCAGTCCTTTCCTTACCAGTAATGCAGTACAATTCAACTGCACCTTCTGCCACAGCACTCTAACAGGAAGGTAGCGCGCCATCCTTTTGCACCTGGGACTCATCCCATCCATAGGCGCATGCATGGTACCATTTATGTCATTGTTATGAGCCCATAGCAGATCTGCCATTCACTTTCTCATTCTACTGCTTCCCACTACTTGTGGTTTCTTTATTTTCTTCTTTGACCATTCTGTTCTCAACCTTTCATTGCCTCCCTTGCACTCGCTACCTTTTCACCTTGTACGTGGGGAACGTTAGGCAGTGAGAAAACACAGCAGTGAGCAGAAGATAAGGCAGTATGGGTCAGTGATGCAGCAAACGGAGTCGTCTGTGAAAACTGCATCCCTAAATGAAGAATGTCCCAGTGAGATCACACAACATTTCAAATTCCACATACCAGAAAAAAAATTGGAACAAGAATACATTTTGTTGATGCTGCTCTTGTTAAAATATCTTGACATTGGTCAGTATTGGGTTCTATTATTTGTTACAAGCAGAAAACTGCAGCGTCACTAACAGTAACATCATAGGCTCTATGACTATGCAGCCTCTGCAGCTGGAATGGCAACAAGTACAATTAAGGTGGAGATCACCAAGTCACTGGATGTGATCAAACACTGCTGCCAGGACTTACCTTCAGGAAACAGGAATCTCAACCACTGGAACAGACCACTTTCCTCAATTTTGGAGTGAGTGGCAGAAGATGCTTAACAAAAGTAACATTAAAATGGTCTTCATAGGAACAGTACAGTATATCATCTCCCCTACAACAATGGTATAAAATATGTTATGTTTCGTGGACTACACCAGAACCTATGTTTATGGCCTTTCACCAAGAATCAGTCTAAACCCACAGACTTCTGAACGGGGGTAGGGGCTGTAATTATCTGAATAATATTCTGTCTTCGTAGTTAAATCTAGAGCGTGTACCTCTAATAGTTGCAATAAGGGTAGCAGGAGGTCTGCAGGTCTCTCTGGGGTCTATATAGGTCCCTGTAGACTGGAGACGGTTAGATCTGTGGATAAAGGATTGATATAGTAGAAGCAAATCTAAATCAGCTATGTAAAGCATGCTTAACGGATTAATAGCCAGATACTGAATTAGGTAACAAAAGATTTTCAGAGATTTTCAAATATATTGTAAACCTATATTTTAGCGCAAATATCAGCTTACATTTTTCCTTTCTGAACCCTTTTCTTGCCCAGTAGCCAAAAACTCACCGAGGAAGAGATAGTAGGAACCGCAGATGCTGGAGAATCTGAAATACCACAGTGTAGAGCTGGATGAACACAGCAGGCTAAGCAGCATCATAGGAGCAAGAAAGCTGACGTTTCGGGCCTAGCCCCTTCTTCAGAAATTGGCTTATTTCTGAAGAAGGGTCTAGGCCCGAAATGTCAGCTTTCCTGCTCGGCCTGCTGTGTTCATCCAGCTCTACATTGTGTTATCTCACTCACTGAGAAACATCACAACTGTTTTTTTCAGTCACCAATCTGTTCAGATGTGTTATGATACACCTCTGGAACTAATGGCATTTGAATCCTGTCTTCTAGCAGAGACACAAACACTGTTGCTACACAATAACCTCAGAAGTAGGGGCACAAACAGTGTGTCACAACAGCTCTCTAAGAACCCAGTTCTTGATATTTTTAAACAACCTGTCCAGCCATAAGGAACCACATCTTTTTTGTATGTGTCCAGAGGTGCTTTCACACAATTGCATGGCTGCACACCCACTACCAAATCAGTGATGGTACTTTTCATTTATTAACCACCACAACTAAATCACCTGTGTCTCCAACTAATCAATTTACATACAAAGCCTGGTAAGGGCAATGCAATATCACTAAAGATGAGGGAGAGGTAGGGAGAGAGGGAGAGGATTATATCAAAGTGCAATTAGAGAAGGAAATAAGGCACTGTGGGGCCTACCTTTCTCTAAAAGCATCGTTAGTATAGAGCCCAGCACTTTTTTCTTTTCCATACAGAAATGCTCCTAGACACAACTGTACTATTTTTCTGTGCACCACCAAATTACAATGGGTGTTTGTCAGCTAATATCCAGCACCATTAAAGCATACGGCGTTTTCAATTAAACAAATTATGTGCAAAGATCGACAAGGGCCAGAATCCAGCTCTTTGCAAACAGTAGATTTATAAATAGAAAGCAGGACATAACACCAGCGCTTCATCGGAGGCTCACTGATGATGTTACCTAGAATGGTGACGAAATGTCTGAAAACTAACCTTCCAGCTCAGCGAGCAATCTCACATCCTGAGCTACAAATCTTCTCAAAAAAAGTAGGCTATTTCTTTAAGCTTGCCTTTAAAGTTTAGACTGCTGTTTCTGCCAGACCTAGCAGGTGTTTGTGGTCTGTTATTATTACAAATTTACGTCTGTAATGGTATGGTGGAACTTTGTGACTCCAAATATAACTGCCAAATCTTCCTTCTCTATCTGGGCGTATTTACACTCTGCATTAACCAAAGTCCTGGATGCATATGCTACTGGGCATTCTTCCATTGGGCCACCTACACAAACTATCCTGACACCAACCGGGGAGGCATTGCATATCAGTATCAGATCTTGCTAGGGATCGTGGTGTACAAACACCTTAGAGGGACGATAGTTGTTTCTTCACTTCCCTGAAAGCTATGGCTTGGCTACACAACCATTTCTAAGGCTGACCCCTTTTGAAGAGTTGATGCAAACATGCCAGGATGGAGCTTATATTTCTGCAATAATTCACCAGCCCAAGGAAAGACCTAAGCTCCGGTACAGACGTAGGAGCCGTGGCACTTTTGATTGCCCCCTCTTTGTCTTCCAATGGGTGTAACTTAGTCTTGTCCACTCTTTAGCCTCAGTAGATCGCTAAGAGTACCTGGAGCACATTTTTCCCTTGTAAGGCATACGACTGCTTGGGAGAAATGTCTAAGGACTACGTCCAAGTTCTCTAAGTGCTTCTTATTGGTCTTCCCTGCTGTTTTTACATTGTCTAGATAAATGGTGACCTGGAGCAGACTTTGTTAAATGTTCTCTACCTTCCACTGAAAAATAGCACAGGCTGGCAATACCCCAAATGGAGTCTTGTAAATGGGTACAAACCCTTAAGGGTATTAATTGTGGCATACTTCTGGAAATCCTCATCTAACTGCAGTTGCAAGTAAGCATGGCTCATTTGAGCTTCATGCAGTCAGCTCCCCCCACCAACTTTGTGTATAAATCCTCTATGAGAGTGTTTGGGTACTTGTCCAGCTATAAAAAGTAGTTCACCATTTGTTTAAAATCCCCACAAAGGTGAACGGACCTGTTGGGCTTCACAGTTAGTATGATTGGTGCTGCCCATTCTACAAACTGGCACTGGGCAGGCCTGAAAAATCATGGAATTGCTTCCTGGTCAATATGCAAGGTAGCCTTGGTTCCCTTGACAGTCCCCAGAGCTTCCTAGAAGACTTCGGGTATTTAAATTAGGAATTTATTCTGACAGTCATTTCCTAAGCAAAAAATGTTCAGCCAATCTAGGTGAACCTTTCTCAACCTATTTTGCCCCATCAAGTTCGGGCCTAAGTCTTTTAATACAGGTAATTCTACTAGAACGCGTGTTTCATTAACACAAATTGACTGTAACGCAATTGATGAATAGAGGATGCTGTCTGGATAATGCAAACTTTCTGCTGTACAGGTATAGCAATTTTCTATAGTGATTTCCCCATAACGCAATTTTCTATAGCACGATTTTCTATAGTGTGAGGTCACACAAGAAGACAACTATCGTGTTATAGGAGAACTACCCATACAATCAATGGTAACTAAATCAACGGTTTTTCATAAGAGACCAATACTGAAGTTGTACCCCTAATCTGTAAAGGTGCCCTGGTACATTTAGCTGAAGTCTTGCACAAACTTAAGGGTTAGCGGCCAGAGGAAATTTTGGTAAAGACTGGTTCTGCATTCACTGAAATGCCATGCTGGTATCAACCTCCATTAGAACGAGGTGACCATTTAATGAGAAATTTATTTTGATTGATTCTGATTTGGATGTTGCATAGTAATTTAACTGTTCCAAACCAGATATAAGTGGGCTTTCCAGGTTCCGCATTCTCCGAGATATTGGCCTGTGAGTTCTCCTGCTCAGTTTAGGTCTAATGGAACTCTTTTGCTGTTTCAAGTCTCTATGTCAACAGCACCTACAATGGCTTGCTAGCCTGGATCCTAAAGAAAATTTTAAGCATTTGGCCAAGGTTTGGCTTTGCCTTGGGATTTTCCTGTGGGCTGACCTCGAGTCCCTCTGCTCAGGATAAGTCTTGAGTGAGGCTATGCCATTGCCTTCACTCAAGTGATGTTCCCCAAGCTCAGCAGGATTGACGAGGGTGTCCACTTCCATTGGAATACCCTGCAACTCAAATGATACAGCCAGTGTTGTGGTTTTTTGAAGTCTAGTTGGGCTTCAGCTAGAAGGTGCTCTTGCATCAATCATTAATCCCACACATGAAACAATCTCAGCATTTCATTAAGGGTTAAATCAAAGTCACATGCCCTCTGTCAGCCATCTTAACCTAGTCAAAAATCCCAATACAGATTCCCTAGGTTCTCGAATTGTCGAGTAAAACCGATAGTGTCTCAGGAATTAGAGGAGACTTGGGGTTGGAATATTCCTTAACTAAATCTGTCAACTCTCGAAAGTTTTTAATATCTGGTGCTTCAGGGTACGTTAAACTCCTAAAACCAAAAACTGCAGGGCCACAAGATGTCAGAAGAATTACTCTTTGTCTTTCATCTGCCCCAATGTCATTTTTGTGGGAAAAAAACACATTCTTGCCACACGGTGAGCCCAGTCTTCGATGGCAGGATCAAATGAGTCAAGATTCCCAAACAACGGCACGATGCCAGAAATGCTTACTCCAACTCAAAGACTATCTGGAGTGCATTTTCTCTTGTCACCACTGAAAAAGCTCCAGAGGCTGGTATCCCATCACCAAGCCACCCTTTATTTACACATGATAAGTCCTTGACACTGATCCAGCTCCCTCAGAACTAGCTCTCAAAGTGAACAGGATGTCTGACATTCCTGTTCTTATCTGTCAGCCAGGGCTCCCTGACTGGATCATATTAACAGGTGCAATCAGGGAACTTATATTCTATGGACCTATCTGGCTGAACTCGTTACAATCACTACAGTACTTAAACCTGTGCACTTGCCAAAGGTACGGACACTATCACTGCACCTCAAGAACCCTCCCAAGAGTTCAGCTCTTCATTAAAATTTCTTTTTTGTTTTTAATTTTGTTTATATCCAGAAGTGTTATCTCACACAATTGAACATTTCTCCCACCACCACATCATCTGAGAGTATAGAACCCAGCTCTTTTTCTAAAATGAAATCAGTTTTTATTTTCAAGTATTATGCCTCTATAGAATTCAGATTTTTTCTTAACATAAGAACTCATGCCCTCCCCTCTACCTTCCATATCCAAAAGTGTTTCACACACCGAATAGCCTTTTTCCCACCACCATGTCATCTATGGTATTTTTTTATCAATTAACTACCCCCATTAAATTATCCGTATTTTCTAACCAATCAAATTATATGCAATTGAGTTTTGAGGAAGGGTCACTGACCAGAAACATTAACTCTGATTTCTCTCCACAGATGCTGCTGGACCTACTCTGTTTTTCCAGCAATTTCTGCTTTTTTTTTCTGATTTCCGACATCCACTGTTCTTTTGGTTTTTAAATTGTATGCAATGCCTGGCAAAGACAGTGCAGCCCACCAAAAGTGAAGGCCAGGTAAGGAGAGAGAGTGGGAGCTAAATCGGTACGGATTTGGAAGGGGAGATAAGGCACTCTCCTCCTTGCAGTGCCCATTTTCTCCAGAAATATCAAGAGTATGGGGGACTCCACATGCACCTACCCCAAGGGCATCCATGCACAAATGTAGCTGTGTGAGGGGGCAGACAGTAGGCAGCTATGATCTTTTCCACTGCATGTTGCCTGGGCTTGTTAATGGTCTATTTGGCTAGGTCTAGGAGCAGACCCATGAGGAAGTCTTCCAACTTGTCCACACCCATCCGCACCAGATGCCCAAAGATAAGGAGTGTGGGCATTAAGCACAATCAAAAGCATAACAAACATTTTTCAATTAACAAAAGAGGGGGTAAAACAGCTAAAACAATATATACATTGTCCATGAACTCCGCAGCAACACAAAATAAACAATTTGGCCGGAAGTACCTGAAACACCATAACCTATGGTTAAAGAACACAGCTCTTTATATTATTTTCTAAGCAACCTATTCAGAGATATTATTACATACCTCTGGAGCAGATGGGTCGCCTGGCCCAGAGGTGGGGATATTTACCATTGTGCCAGAAGAACCCTGAGGAACCATGCTCTTGATATTTTCTAATTAACCTGTTCAGAGACGTTATGACATATGTCTGGAACAGATGGGACTTGAACCTGAACCCACAGAGGTAGCGATGTCATCACTGCACCATAAGGAAATGTTATAGGCTAGTTTTTCTTTGGCCTTTAAATAAATTTGCTCAGACATTTATTACATATCTATGGAGCAGGTGGGAATTAAACTTAGGTCTCCTGGTTCAGAAGCAGGGATACTACCACTGTGCCCCAAGAACCCAGGGAACCTAGCTCTTATATTTTTAATCGACCCACTCAGAACTGTTATTACACATTTCTGGAGCAGGTAGGAATTGAATATAGGCCTCCTGGTTCAGAGGGAGAAACACTACCACTATGCCACAAGACTCCTGGAATGCAGCTTTTTTTGTATCTAGATGTGCTCTTGCACACAACTGAATATATCTATTTCCATCACCAAATCTTGCCGAGTATTTTTAAATTTTTTCTCATTTTCTATATCCAGAAGTTCTCTGTCACAGACAACTGAACAGTTTTTATTCCCATTACCAAATCTGAAACCCAGCTCTTAAAAACAAAGTTCTTTGAGCATCACCTGCTTTCAAACAATTCTGGAGCTGTTCTAGTTGCCCCTTAAAGGGAGCCACATTTCTAACACTAGCAAAACATACATTTGGTAAAGCTTTTACAAAATATATCTTTTAATTTAATTTATATTTCAATGATCTTCTTCAGTTTGGCTCAATCAAGTTCAAGTCTCAGCTCTAATTCATAAGTCATGCGTTTGAACTGCATTTCAGGATTAGGGTACCAAACACATTGTACAGATTTGCTTATCCAGTGGTGTCAGAAATGCTTATTCAGTGGTGGGAGAATTGCTTATTCAGTGGCAGTACTGAGAGAGGACTGCACTGTGGTAGAATCTTTGTGGGTCTCCCAATTCCTTATTGTAACTTCCATTCATTGTGTTACATACCTGCATTTCAAACTACTTTGTGTACCAGGGTTCTGAATGCCAACTCGTACAATTCCATTTTCAGGAACTCTACCACCAAACCACACACTTAGCTCCCAATGGATTCGGCTTTTCTGACGTGGAGAGTACAGGAGTGGTTCATCACGATGCTTGCAATAAAGAGCATTGATGGAGTGCTGATCTGTCACACTGGCTAGTTGAGGATCAGAGGGCCCAACAATGTCCATCCACAGTGAACCTGCATTCATGCCTCTCAGTGCCATTGCCAACACAGGCCTTGGATTAACATCATCTGGAGTGTAAACAGAAGGCAGCTTACCTATGGAAAGAAAAGAAAACATAGTAATCATACCAACCAGCAAATGTAAAAACCTACATATTAAATAACTGATGTAATTATGGGTTTAGATTCTATAATTTTGTTTGTTTGGTGTATAGCTTTGCAAGGGGTTGACTTGAATGAGTGAATTCAACCCAGGATTAGTTGGCCAGTGCTTCAGGAAGACTAAATAGGATTCTGCTGCTCCAACTATGTTAGAATACTAGTCACATTTGGCTTTACCTGCACTGTCTGCCAGGAGCCTGTATGAAGGGTAGAGTAATCGAAGGCCACAAATATCCATACCATTTCCTAGGATGAGCTGCAATGTATGATGAAGGGCTACAGGATTAATCAATAAGTTCTCAAACAGTAGCGCCATAGTAACCTGAAACAGAATAATGTTGAAATGAGTCAATTGCCTGATGCTTTAATTCTTACTAAATGTCTAAAGGTATGTACCATATATACTCATGTAAAAGTCAAATTTTTTAGATTATTTTATGAGGTTAAATTTATGGGATTGACTATTAAGTGGATACTACTTTTGAGGAGCTTAAATTCATGCTACAGTCAAAATACCATATCATGAGTAGAAGCCCAATTATTCTGGAAATGAACAAAAGAAAAAACATGATATTTACTGGATAAAGACAATAGAAACAAGAATCAATTAGTAAGCTTATATTTATACATACAAAAACTGAGGTAGAAATACAGCATGGCATTAAATTATAATTACATAGTACATTTTAAAATAAACATGTCAGATACAAAAATTCCATGAGTGTCAGAGTCCAATCTTAACATTTCGCGCCAAATTCTTCCATTTCCTTCTGATTTCTCTCAGCTATGCGTATTTTAGTTTTTCAAACTAACATTTTAAGCTTTTATTTCTGAGAAAAAAAGTTATCAGACATTTGACTCTCAAACGATCATTTCCTCATTGTCACATTTATGTACAGGACAATACCTTGACTCACAAATGTTAATTGTTATTTGTGAACAACTAGGGTCAACTTTTACATGCGATATATGGAAAATTCCAGATCTTTTGGCCAAAAATAGTCGGTTGAATTTTACATGCGACTCATACATTAATACGCGGTAAAAGTAATTTCATATGATGCTAAGTGGAAGCATTACCTACACCTTGAATGTGTCACTTTATTCCTATGACTCAGCATGACCTATTTTCCTATATTCACACAGGCATTCTAGCATACTGATATATGACAACAGTGTGTGATTCTGCCCTTACCTCAGGTTTCTCCTCACAGCTCTCACCAATGTCAATCACAGAGGGACAGGAGCTCTCATCTGTCTCTATGGTCTGCCAATAAAACCCCATCTCAATCTCAAATATTTTCTTAACAGCCTGTGTGAAAATCAAAGAACAGATGAATTACTTTCAAATTCTGGTCAAAGTCACATGAATATTTTGAATTTCTTTACTGTTTCGCTATCTTTCACATCCTCCCAGCAAGCAAAACAGCAAAGACACTAGTGACCCACAATCAGTATGACTAACATTCAGTGTGATCCATGCATATACAGTGTGGAAAAAAAAAGTTTATTCAAGCCCACCTTGAGATCTGGATTGGCAGAAATCACAGAGTTGAGACAAACTGGTGGAAGGTAGACATCTGGAGGGAACATCTGTTCCCGAAGAGAATCATTCAGTTGCTTACTCCACCACATCACTGCTTTTAGGCACGCTTGGGATAAAAATTTCACAACCACTTCATAAAATATTGAAGTTCCTCGTAGTTCCTCTTTTGTCTGTGAATAAACAAAGAAAAGATGCTAAGGCTGCCAGTTCTCCAAGCATATGACATAACCCTAAGATATCAGCTATTACTCCTCAGTCTGGGTTCTCTTTGAGATTAGGTAAAACTCAATAGATAGCACATCTGGTTAAATCAATGTAATACAGGTTAAAGTTAAGATCTTGTTTTTTTTTCACCAAAAATGTACATTTTATTGAAGCTTTGAGTCATGCACTCATCAGGAGAATTTGCAAAATGAACAAATGTAAAGGGAAAACAATATTTGATGCCGTATGAGGGGTGGGTAATATTTGTTTGGCAAGTAGCCTGATCGATAGAAACATTGCCATGGAGAATACATCAGTTATTGATGACTAACACTTAACTTCCAAGCATAGATTAAATTTTAAACCAGGTAAATTGACTCTGGTTAATCAAGGTATTGCCCTAAAAATCCCAGAAAATGGTTGTCATGAAGTCTGCTGAGCTGAAACAGGTGCAGTGTGTGTACATATTCTTTCTGTCTGCAAAGAACAAGATCCTGTATGTCAATATGCCTAACTTCCTGGACATGAAAGTACACCACACTGTCAGCCAACCTGAGAATTCTAAATTGGTCATCAGGGTAATTCTTTGCACAGCCACAATTACGTAGCAAATGTTATCCAATCTCAGAATCCCACTTATTGTTTGATGATCTTTGTAAACTTGTATCGGTTAGGTACAGTCAGTACCTAGCTTGTGGTGAACAGCCAAATGGATATGCTGTTTGATACAATCCACCTGGAACATGTGTCCTATATATCTAGCATTATGTTACTACTGAAATTTATATACCACATCATTCATTTGTGTTGGCAGAACATCTTTTAGGCTTGATGCAAGAAACATGTTAGCAGCAAACACCACTTGAATTTCCACTGCATAAGTGCAATGTGAAAGAGTTAGCTTTATTTGTTGCTCAAACATTTGAGAGGCCTAATCCATTGAAGGGCAACCAGAGGTATAATTTTTCAGGATCAATACCTATGACCTTGGGCCCATTCATGAGTTTGAGCAACATAAATCAGAAAATGATCTGACCAGTGATGCATTACCTTGCAAGATGGCATTGATGTGCCCTATTTCAACATACAGCTTGTAAGTGAACTTGGGCCATATTTACAAGGTTTCTAACAAGGAAATCTTATATTGCATGGAACTGTAGGAATCCCAATCCATATACTGAACAGTAAAGGTAGGTCTTTGGTAATCAAGAATCTATATCACATGCTCTAGGATCAGCCTCATCGGCAATCTTGTCTGAGCCATGTGATCACCATATAAGGTTGAAGCTGAAACAGGGCTCATCAAAGCCATCCTGAGTGTTAATGGCTGCCGTCATCAAGCCATTTCCCACTTCATATGATGTTTCACCTTAATGGGGTTGCACACTAGGAATTAAGCTCCACTATTCTCGGTCACAAAAGTTAAAGATTTTAAGTAGTATGGAAAATTCCACCATTCACCTGATCTTTATACCCAGGTTGATAGAAAGTATAGACCAATTACTAAACAGGAATTGCTGTTTATTACAAGTAAATAGATTCTAGCTACAGTAAACAATTATGAAGGGTTGGACTATAACTCTACTAGTCAAAACTATAATCTCTAGGATGGTTAGTTGATACTTTTTGAAAGTCCTCTGACTTCTTAATGAAAAGTCACAGCCTACAGCAACCGCTAAAGGAAATGTACACCAGTTTTGTTTCGGCTAGAAAAAGAGCTCCTGAGCTTCTGGAGGTCTCATAGCTTTTCCCTATCTTGTTCACAGCTGTTCAACTGCCTGAGGACCAATAACGTAGCTGTTGCCAGGCATAGGGCCATTCTCATCAATAATTGGTCACTAGTCCACAGATCAATCAGCTACTTGTTGCTGGCTGAATCTTCATTTGTACATAGCACTTGGCTCCAGCTCATCTACAAACTATATTTCAAGTTCTGCTTTAACAAGCAGCTATGTACATGGCATTTACTATTCGTGTTAAGTAATCATTTAGCAATCCTCATTTTTACAAAGTTCTTTTCTCATTTCAATCTATTATTAAAAAGAGCTAGCCTGTACAATTGTGCTAAGTCGTGAACAGGCCTAAGTCCATTATTTTTAGTTCTGAAAATGCTCAGTAAACTTCAAATTATCCTTGGGGCTAACTGAATTTACTGGAAGCTACATTTATTAATAAACTGGGTGCTATACTTTGCAAAAGGAAAGAATGTTACTCTATGCCTGTTTCAATTCTACAAAATAGGTGACAGCCATTTTTAGTTGATTCTCAGGGCATTGCCTTGACCAGTCAGGGACAAGCTGCCTGTTTTAAAATTTCAACAAAGCTTGGCAGTTAACTGTGAGTCATCATTACCTGGTACATTCTTTGTGGACAATATGTCTCTAATCAGTCTACTTTCCAACAAATCAGCACTCTCCTCTCTTACAATATAAGTGTTGTTTTCCTTTTACATTGGTAGCACTTCTGAATTTTCCTGACATGTGCGAGATGAAAACCTTTGAGAAAACAACTCTTTTTCTGGTAATACACAATGTTGGGCTGCCAAATGAAATTGCATGTGCTTTATTCTTTAAAATGAAAAACACCGTCCATACACAGTATTGCCCATTCAACCCTGGGTATTTTCTAGGGAAAAGAAGAAGTGAAGATCCCCAGCCTGTGATGTCTTTGCATCACCTGCTTGCACTATTTACATTCAGTAAATACGCTCTTCTGTTCATACAATGGAATGCCAGCTAATGCTCATCTCCAAGTAACATGACAGTGCTTACTTGTGTTCCTGCACATTTTGACGATTGAGATAGGAAGGTGTGTAACTCGTGGACTACATGTATTACTGCACAAGCCAACTAAATGTACCAAATTTTCTTCATTCAATTTCATCTAGGAAACTGACATTGTGAATAGGAACAGTTAATAATTCATAATGTGAGTAGTCAACATTGACCTTGTTTTTCCGGTTCTTATTGCAGGCGGTCTTGCTGGGGTTTGGAGCCTGAGTCATTGGCACCACACAAACATAAGTGGCCAGGCCATCTTCTTGCCACACCTGTTGAAGTCCCAGCACCTGAAATGGTGCCTTCAACTCAAGGTCAGCACAGCCGTCATGTAATCTGTTTACAGCAAGTAGTTGAGTTGGCACCTGGTCAACAGGAGAAAGTTTCTTTAAAATGTATTTTATTCAGAAGTCGAAAATACAAATTCATTCAAAACGTGGAATTTTCTTTTCAATCAATAATCACATTGGAGTCAGCAATCTTCCACAACTCCCGAATCGGAGCCATTACACAATAAAGTTCTTTTGTTTTGTTTTTTCCTTTTGTTTTTAAAAACTGATGTTATAAACAAGTGCTTCATGAAATATTAAAGCACTGCTACTTGGGTAATGCGAAAGAAACTGAAGTTAAGGCCATGTCTAGTTAGAGACCACAATCTGCACATAGCATAGGAATGCTGTACTTCAGTACCCGATTGTTCTCTTTTAGCCAGAAACTCACCAGGGAAAGAAACCATGACACCAGCGCATTATACAAGTTGACTGTGGTCATCTTACTGTCCAGCAAATGACTGGTCTGTTGTCTATTAGTTGCCAGTTGGCCACAGCTGGAGAGTTGGACTGTCAATAGAAGCATGTCACTTCTTCCTTTCTGGAGTAAAGTGCTGATTTTGGGCAAATAGGAGGCTTCCTGTAAACAAAGAGTAGTGAATAGGAACAGTTAATAATTCATAATGTGAGTAGTCAGCATTGACCTTGTTTTTCCGGTTCTTATTGCAGGCGGTCTCGCTGGGAATTTGCTTGGAACTTTCTCAAGTTTTAGATAGAATTTGACTGTATAGTGTTGGAAATTAGGGGTCCCCTTTAAACCTCTATGTTTTATCAGTACTCCTTATTTAGTATTTCTCATGTGGCATGAGACCTCATTTCACTCATTTATTGGGTGCCAAACTACCGTATTACGAGTGCAGTGTTTTCAAAAAAATAAAAAGTTTTTGTTCTTGGAATGAATGAAAACTAACCATAAAATGTAGGTGGACAACAGTCACCCTGACATGATGGGTAGCTGTCTATGATCATTGGCTGAGAGGGTTAGACAGACATTTGGAAAACGTTAGCTCAGCTGGCTATATGGCAAGTGTGATGAAAAATAATGCCAAAGTGGGGCATTTGATTCCTGTATAGCCTGTGATAATTCATGGAGGGCTGACTCAATGCCTTTCCCCATGTTTAATGTGGAGTAGTGCCCTTCAAGCTTTATACACCATAAACACCTCACTCTAACAATGTGGTATGCCCACGCTCTTCTGTGGACTATGGCTAATTACCTGATTTGCCTTTATGAAGGCAGAATGGTAGATGTTGTCTATACCAACTTCAGTAAAATGTTTGGCAAGGTTCCACATAGTAGACTGATTAGTCAGGTTAGATCAGATGGGATCCATGGGATGGGGGGGGGGGGGGGGGGAGAGCCAACTGGTTACAAAATTAGCTTGGTGGTAGAAGACAGAGGGCAGTTTTATAGAGATGTAGAGCTGGATAAACACAGCAGGCCAAGAAGTATCAGAGGAGCAGGAAGGCTGAAGTTTTGGGCCTAGGCCCTTCTTCACAAATGGGGGAGAACCCCTTTCCCCTCCCTCATTTCTGAAGAAGAGTCTAGGCCTGAAATGTCAGCCTTCCTGCTCCTCTGACACTGCTTGGCCTGCTGTCTTCATCCAGTTCTAAACCTTATTATCTTGGATTCTCCAGCATCTGCAGTTCCTACTATCTCTGAAACAGTTTTATTGAGGGTTACTTTTCAGACTGGAGGCCTGTGGCCACTGGTGTGCCACAAGTATCAGTCCTGGGTCAACTGCTTTTCATCAGTTCTATAAATGATTTGGATGTGAATATGGTTAGGAAGTTTTCAAAATACACCAAAATAGGTGGATTAGTGAATACTGAAGATAATCTCAAAATACAGTGAGACCATGATCAGATGTGCCAATAGGCTGAGGAGTGGTAGATGGAGTTTATTTAGATAAATGTGAGGTGCTGCATTTTGGTCAGGCAAACTCGGGTAGGACTTATATAGTTAATGGTGGGGCCCTGGGGAGTGTTACTGAACAAAGGCACCTCGGGGTGCAGGTGCATAGTTCCTTGAAAATGTAGTTGCAGGTAGACAGAGTGGTAAAGAAAACATTTGGCACACTTGCCTTCGTTAGTCAGAACACTGAGTATGGGGAGAGTTGGGATATCATGTTGAAGGTGTACAGGATATTGGCAAGGTCACTTTTAGAATACTGTGTACAAGTCTGGTAGCCCTTCTATGGGAAGAATGCTGTTAAACTTGACAGGGAGCAGAAAAGACTTACAAAAATGTTGTTGGGACTGGAAGGTTTGAGTTATAGGGAGAGATTGATTAGGCTGGGGCTTTTTCCCTGGAATGTCAGAGGCTGAGGCTGAGCTTATACAGGTTTGTCAAATCATGAGGGGCATTGATAGGATGAATAGCCAAGGTCTTTTTTTCCTAAGGTTAGGGTCCAAAACTAGAGGGCACTGATTTAAAGTGAGAGGGGGAAGACTTAAAAGAGACCTAAGGTGTAACTTTTTCACACAGAGGGTGCTGCATGTATGGAATGAACTGCCAGAGGAAGTGGAAAAGGCTGGTACAATTAAAACATTTAAAAGGCATCTGGATGGGTATATAAATAGGAAGGATTTGGAGTGACATGGGCCAAATGCTGGCAACTGGGGCTAAATTAGTTTAGAATATCTGGTTGGCATGGATAAGTTTGACTAAACGGTCTATTCCTGTGCTGTACATCTCAATGACTACAAATCTTCCCTGACCCCTTTTATTTCCTTCTGAATTAGCACCTTTGTGTTGCCGCAGCACAAATCTCCATTCAGCCACTGTGAAGGCTGCGAGTGCCTATTCATTCCTGTGTCTTAGAGACAATCCTGACTCATTATCTCACCTATCATCTCAAATTGGATAGCAATCCTAAATCATACTCCAAATTCAACTTCTGCAAAATCCAATCAGAAGACTAACCATTTGAGCATTCAATTTCCTGCCTGCGAAGGAATCAACCTGCCATTTGAGCAGAAACTAAGGTTGAAAGACCTGCCCTGTATCTGACTTCACATTGTCACCCTCTATATTCCACACTGCACCTCTGGTCCAGTCCCATATCCACACACATTCACAGACAGTCACAAAGACTGAGTGTTATGAACGGGAAAACCGAAAATCCTATCTTTGTTTTTTTTCCCCTCTCTCCATTATGCACTTTTCATTAAAATGGTGTAAGGTAGAGGAATTCTCACTCTTGCCTGTGCAGTAATCTTGGTACATAGGTAAGTGCTTATGTGCAACAAGCTAGAAAATAACAATCAGGAGTTATCCATGTAAGAACACAATGAAAAGAAAATTCAAAGGATTATGGATCTGAGGAATTTTTTAGCAGTATAATCTATGAATGATTAATCAATGAGCATATTCAAGAGTAAAATGAATAGATTCTTAGATCATAAGAGAATTAGGGAATATGGACTATGGCAGATAATGGAACTAAGATAGAAGATCAGTTATGATCTTATTGGAGCAAACTCAGGGGGCTGAATGTAATACTCTTGCCCCTTTCTTCAAAAAGTGCTTATACAAACTTCAGTAAAAAGTGTTGAGTGTGTGCAGAAGATACTGAAGAAATGGTGTTCCAGGTGTTTCCTCCATGTTGTACTTTTCACTCTAACTATTGGAAGACAAGTGACGATCTCTCCATGTTGTGCTGCACTGTTCATACTAACCGTGTGGAAGAGGAGTGGTGTTCCCTCTGCGCTGCACTGCATTCCTGTCACAGACTTCAAGGGCTTCAGGCTGTCCAGCTGCCTGTGCAACCTCTGACGGCTCTGCTGCTCTTTCCTGCAATACTCTCTCTGCATTTGATCATTTGGTTGCAGCCTGCCACATGGATTACTGTTTCAAGATGAAATAGATAGAAAAGCAGAATCTTTATAAAAAGGAGTGAAACTTGTAAATGTTGATATTCAGAGGCGGTTGAGCGTACTTTTACAAGAAACAAAAGAAAGTTAACGTGCTGATATAGTAAGCTGTCAAAAAGGCAAATAGCATGTTGATCATTATTAAAAAGGGGACGAGGTAGTCAAAATAAGGAAAACTTGCTAAAATTATATAGAATTCTGGTGACATGATAACTGGAGTAATGTGTGTAGTTTTGATTTCCACTTCTAAATATAGATATACCTCCTTTGGAGGTGGTACAATGCATGTTTATTAAATTGATTCCAAGGATGAGAGGATTGTCCTGTGATGAGGAGCTCAGTAAATTGGGCCTATACTATCTGAAATTTACAACAGAAGTGATATAACTAAAACAGACAAGATTGTGAAACAATTTGATAAGGTAGACCATAAGACATAGGCATGGAAGTAAGGCCATTCGGCCCATCAAGTCTACTCTGCCAACTAACAGATGTTTCATCTGACCAGAGAAGTAGAACATAGGGGCACAGTACCAGTATAAGAGGCTAATTATTTAGTGCTGAACTCAAGATAAATTTCTTCATTCAATGGTTTGTGAATCTAACCCAGAAGGTGGAGCATGTCTCATTGTTGAACATTTTTCAGGCTAAGATAGAAGGATTTTTGGTGTTCCAGAAAATCAAGAGATAAGGAGACCAGGAAGGAAAATGGAGTTAAAACTGTACATCGACCATAATTGTACTGAATGGCGGAGCAGGTTTGATGGATTAGATTGTCTTCTACTGCTCCTATTTCTTGAGTTCCAACTCAAATGGTTTCACAATTAGCAACAAAATAATCCCATCCAATTTACAAATGAGCGACAACTAAACCCCCATCATGAATTCACCATGGGAAGGCTAGTGGCCCAGGAATATTATTTACCATAAATGTAGGTTTTTTATTTCATCGGTCAAATTATAAAAAGCCTCATTCTGTACCAGGATTTAATTATCTGAGGAAGAAAACACTGAGATACAACAGCATCAACCTCAAGTCAATCTCTGTCCAGTTATTCCTTTATGTATGGCACAGGGCCAAAATTAGGCACTACTGTGATGGTCAGCTGATCAATCATGGTCTACGTTCAAAAAAGAGTGGTCTGTTGACTGAGGTCCTAAAGAACTTCTGAAAGCCATTGATTTGAACAGCAACAAGCCACTGACGTAGTCAGTGATCGATGCATTAAACACAACTACAATGGTTTGCAATTAAACTGCACATTTAGCATTGAATATCGACTCACACAGTTCACAGATAAGCAAATTTAAAAGGGGAGCTAGACTGTTGGTCAACGAGTTAGTTTTTAAGGAGGATCTTAATGGAGGAATGGAAGATTGACACGTAGAGGTGTTTAGGAGGGGATTCCGAATTGTGGAACCTTAATGGGTGAAAGAACAGGCATCATTGGTAAGGAAAGATGCCCACCCACAGATGTTACCTGAAAAACAGAAAATCTGCAGGTTATTAGAATCATGGGAGACCATGCATCGAATCCTGCCTCTCCTTGCTCTAAGGAGCTATCCAATTAATCCTATTGTTCTGCTCTTTCCACATTACATAATACAACACTGGCAACTGTCTAACAATGTGGAAAATTGTCCAGGTATGTGCTCTACACAAAAAGCAGCACAAATTCAACCTGGCTAATTACCACCCCATCAGTCTGCTCTCAATTATCAATAAACTGCTGAAAGGTGTTATCAATAGTACTATCAAGCAGCACCTGCTCAGCAATACCCTGCTCACTGATACTCATTGATGTTTGGGTGCCACCAAAGTCGGTCAGCACCTGACCTCATGACCTCATTCAAACATTGTCTAAAGACCTAAATTCCAAAGGTAAGAATGACTAACCTTGGCGATAAGGGTGCATTTAATCCGGTGTGGCATCCAGGAACCTCATAAAGCTAGGGTCTGTGGGAAGTGGGGGAAAGCTTTCTGCCGGAAGTGAGTCATCTCAACTCCAGGACAGTTCTGCAGAATTTTTTCAGGGTAATATCTTCGACCTAACCATCACCAGCTGCTTTATCAATGGCCTTCCCTCCAACATAAGACCATAAGTGAGGACGTTTGCAAATGACTGACAATGTTCACTACCATCCCCCACTTCTCCGATTTCTGATGAAGGGTCTAGGCCTGAAACATCAGCCTTTCTGCTTCAATGATGCTGCTTGGCCTGCTGTGTTCATCCAGTTTTACACCTTGTTATCTCGGATTCTCCAGCATCTGCAGTTCCTATTAACTCAGGTCCAAATGCTGAAAGGCCTTGGACAATACCCAGGTTTGGGCTGACAAGTAACATTTGTGCCACAACAGTGTCAGGTAATGACCATCTCCAACGAGAGAATCTAATTATCGTTCCTTGACATTCAAATGATATTACCCACACCTCACTATCAACGTCCTGGGAGCTACAATTGACCAGAAACTGAACTGAACTAGCTCCAGTAGCTACAAGAGCAGGTCAGAAACCAGGAATCCTGCAGCAAGTAACTTACCTTCTGATTCCCTAAAGCCAGTTCACCCATCTAGAATCAGCAGGGAGTGTGATGGACTACTTCCCTCTTTCCTGGATAAACGCTGCTCCAACTCAAAAATCTTATCACCAACCAAGACAATGCAGCCTATTTAATCGGCACCACATTCACAAACATCCACTCCCTCCATCACTGATCTAGGTAGCAGCAGTGTGTACTGCCTACAAGTTGCACTGCAGAAACTCACCAAGGATCCTTTGACAGTATCTTCCATAATCACAACCACTACAATCTAGAAGGGCAAGAGCAACAAATACACGGGAACACTATGACCTGCCACTAACCATCCTGCCTTGGAAATATCTCGTTGTTCCTTCAGTTTCACTGGATCAAACTACTGGATCTCCCTCCCTAACTGCATCATTAGTCGGTCTGCAGCAAATGATCTGCAGCATTCAAAAAGGTTGTTCATGACTACTGCCTTCTCTATGATAGTTAGGGATAGGCAATAAATGCTGGCCTATCCAGCAATGCCCACATCTTTTGAATGAATTAAAAAGAAAACTGTCACTGGAGAATGTTACAAAGAGTCACAGATGAGACTATGAAGAGATTTAAAGTTACGATTGAGAATTTTAAATTCAGTGTGTTGAGGAATCAATAAATGTAGCTCATTAGCAGTCTCCACAATCATTGATGATTGCCAATGATCATTACTGCTCTGAAGCTGATGGGACAGAGAGAGAAAAATTGGAAGAGAGAAGAAATCAGTGAAATGAAAACAGAAAAATAATGGACGGAATTTTGATGAGAGGACATGTAGGTTTAATTCTGCTTCTATCTCCACTGATGCTGCCAGACCTGCTGACCATTTCCAGCATTTTCCGTATTTCATTTTTCATATTCTGTATTTCATTTCAGATTTTCAGTATACGTATTTGCTTTTACTAAAGGAAGCAACAACACAGATCAGCAGCTCTATCAGCAATGATAACATACTCAAACTACCAGACCTGTGCCTCACCAAACACTTCGTCTTTAATGGTCAAGTACACAGACAGATCAATGGGGTCACTCATCTCAGGACTCATCACAGACCAGTCATGCAAAGACTAGAACACACCACCCTCCACCACATTCAACCTAAACTGTGGATCCGGTATGTAGGTGACACATTTGTCATTATTAAACGCAAACTAGAAGAGACCCACCACCTCCTCGACAACATAATTGTGAGCATTAAACTCATAAGAGTTGAAGAAAATAACAATCAACTTCCACTTCTGGGTGTCAGAGTTGGGAGTATGACCAACGGGGGGGTTCCAAACCTCACTATACAGAAAAGCAAACAAGACAGATCAAATCCTCAACTTCCACAGCAACCACCCCAACAATCACAACCAAAGCTACATTGGGACACTATTTAAATAGGCCACGGCTCACTGCAACACTCCAGAACTATGAAGGAAAGAGGAAGAGCGATACAAAATCTTCACTGTGAATGGATATCCCCACAACTTCATCTGCAGGTGCCTACTAAACACGAGGACACAGTACGCCCTAACACACTGGCCACTCTGCCCTACATCAAGAACAAATCAGAACTGACAACTAGACTCCTAAGACTACTAGGAAACATGGTAGCACAAAAGCCCATAGCCACTCTACAACAAACACTCACAAGGATTAAGGACCTCATTCCCACAACATGCAGAGGCAATGTGATTTAAAAAATACCATGCAACGACTGCCACAAACATTACATCGGACAAACTGGAAGGAAACTAGCCATCAGTATACATGAACATCAGCTAGCAGCAAAATGACATGACAAACTTTCCTTAATATCAGTACACTCAGACAATGAAGGCCATCAGCTCAACTGGGACAACGTAACTTTAGTAGCCCAAGCCAAACACAGACATGCACGGAAATTCCTAGAGGCATGGTTCTCAACCCGTAATGCGATCAACAAACATATAGAATTGGACCCCATATACAAACTCATTCAGATCAAAACTGGAAAAGACACTACTCACCATAAACGGACCAGATAGTATAAATTCCAAGTGGAGTACAACAACATCGCTTCATCGGAGGCCTCACTGATGATGTTACTTAGCATGGTGATGAAACTGAACGAAAACAAGCTAGCTCGGCAAGCAAGTCAACAACTTCACCCACAACCTGAGCTACAAATCTTTGCTAAAACTTTAAATTTGTTTTTGCTTTGAGGATGAGATTCATACTTGGTTAGCACATCAATGTACTATTCCCATCTCAGCCATATTCGCTTCCTTACCTATTTAAAGTTTCAGGATATTGTTCGCCTAGAGGCAGTGTCGGTTCATTTTGTCTGACAGCTGGAATTATGACTTTTGAAGTGATCTTTTTCAGTGTCAGAGGAGGTGTGAGGATGCATTGGTCACTTGGTGAACTGAGCTTCTCTAGGGCTCTTCTCTCTACGTTGCAGTCTGCAGCCAAGGGCAACGTATGCTGCTCACCAACAGGTTTATTGTTTTCATTTTTTACTTTCTTTCTCTTCTTCTGGGCTGGTTTGATCTGTTCGCCAGTTGTTTGTGCCTGTTCAGCTACACTTTTAGGATTACTGGCTGTCATTTTTGAGGACTTGACAGAGACTTTTCGCAGTTTCTTTAGTAGCATGCTTTTACCAGTATAGTCATTGTAACTAGTAGAGAAAACAAATAGAAGAAGGCGCATGAATAGCATGTGCAGTCGGTTCATAATACTGCAAGAGTTGATTTAGACCAGACTAAACCCCCCTCAAATATACCAAGGGGATAGCCTAGACCTTAACTCCTATCTAGTTTAACGGCAAGTGTAAGCTGTTGTGTTCCAGATGCAATTCAACTGGTTACACTTCTTAGCTTGAAGCAAAACACACTTTTTTCTTACACCACAGTTAAAATATAAACAAAAGGAAGAAAAATTAGTAAAAATTTATTGGAAAACTTAAACAGAATAATAGATTGTTATTTCTATCATCTTGTTTTCTTGGAAGAATACTGCACCAACAACCACATCACTCATGTTGATAGTCACCCCTTGAATGGACTTCTGTAATTAGGTGTGGCTAACACTGGAGCCATGGTTAACACAGCTTTCAAGTTGTCAAATGCCTTCTGACGCTCTTCCATCCATTCAAAGTTTCTGCACTTCTTCAACAAGTCAGTGAGTGCAGCAACCATGCTACTAAACTTTGGTATGAATTTCCATGAAAAACACTCAGAACAAGGAATTGTACTACTTCTTTTTTCATCTCTGGTATAGGAAACTCCCCAATAACCTACGTATTGATCATAGGGTTATAGAGCATGCTGACCAGATATCTAAAATTAATCTAGTTCCATTTGCCAGCATTTAGCCCATATCCCTCTAAACCCTTCCTATTCATGTACCCATCCAGATATCTTTTATCTGTGTAATTGTACCAGCCTCTACCACTTCCTCTGGCAGCTCATTCCATACATACACTACCCTCTGTGTGAAAAAGCTCCCCCTCAGGTCCCTTTCAAATCTTTCCCCTCTCACCTTAAACCTATGCCGTCTAGTTTGAGACTCCCTTACCTTGAGAAAAAGACCTTGGCTATTCGCCCTGTTTATGTCCCTGATGTTTTCACATCCAATGGGCCCATCTGTCTATGTCCAATGAGATGGCCTAGGAATGTGATTTGGGCTTTATCAAATTTAATCTTAGCCAGTTTATCACTCACCACACCTTCCAAAGTCTACCGAATAATTCCAATAGATGTTCCACATGTTCCTTCCATGTGTGACTAAAAATCACCAGATTGTCTATGTATATCAAACAATTCAGTAATCCTGAAATTATTTTATTGGTTAAGTCTTTGAAATGTAGCTGGTACAGTTTTCATACCAAATGGCAAAACTGGTAAAGTCCATTCAGTGTCACAGAAGCTGAAATTTCCTTCACTCTGTCAGATAAAGGTACTTGCCAGTATCTTTTAAGTAAGTCCAGGTTCGAAATAAAAGCTGCTTGTCCCAACTTCTCAATACAACCTTCCAGCCATGGAATAGGATATGAATCAGGTTTTGTAACTGTATTGACATTCTGGTAATCAACACACACTCGTTGGATACTATCTGGTTTTGGCATCAACAATATGGGTGAGCTTCATTTGCTGCAGCTCACTTCAACTATAGTATCTTTGAGCATGCTTTCAAACTCTTTTTGAAATTGAAATTTAGAGGATTAAGTCTGTAAGGATGTTGCTTAATGGGAGCAGCATTTCTGATATCTACATCATGCATAATCATGTTTGTGCTTCACACGTCATTCCCATATATCTCTCCATGTGATTATAATAACTTTTTCAGATCATTTTGATTTTCTTCTGGAACGTAACTCAACAATTTATTCTAATTTTTGAGAACTTCCACATTATCCAATTTAATTTGAGGAATATCAATTTCAAATCTGTCTGCATTTGGTTTTTCACTCTGAATTACAACAAGTACCACATTCTCTTTTTGCTTTCCTTCCTCATCAAAACACTGTTTGAGCCTATTCCTTATCTCTCACCATCAATGATTAACTTGCTCCTGCATCTCAAAATTTTAATTTCTTATCCTACTCCTTCCAGTACATGAGTATAGCTTACCCACACAGATAAATTCTTTCAACATATCTGGTATGTTTTACTAACCAACTCTTGACCAGGCTGTACATTCTTTTACAGCTCTTTAGCTGCCACTGTGACGTTCTTTACCAATTTAATAAACCCAACTGGCTTATTTTGCTTTATCAGATCCATTTTCCCAGTGCTTTTCATGTGTCCTATTTTATTACAGTGAAATATCTAAGGTTTTTTTTTACTTCTCTTCCCCCACTCATAGTTTTCCTTTCTAATCTGTGGTAAACTACCTTTACTGTCTTCAATGAGATCTCCTTTACTCTCTTCTATCTGAGGATTTGTCTTTTCACCAATTTCTATAATTCACAGTTTGAAATTGATGTCAAAAGCCAAAATGTGATTTATAATCTAACTCATAATCATCTGCGATTTCAGCTGCTAATCTTGCAGTTTTAACTCTCTGCTCTTCCACACGGGTTTTCACTATTTCAGGAAGCCAATTTTTGAACCCCTCCAAAACAACATCTCTCTACAAGCATCATATGTTTGATCTATTTTCAAGACCCTTATCCAGTTACTTTCTTTGACTCTGTTAAACTCCATATAACTTTCTTCAGGTTCCCTCCTTAGATTCCTAAAACATTGTCTCCAAGCTTCTGGCACTAGTTTATGTACACTTAAGATGGCTTCTTTCACCTCATAATATTTCCCAGATACCTCCTCTGATAGTGATGCAAATACCTCACTAGCTCAGTCTTCCAACTTTGTTTGAATCAACAACACCCACGTGGTCAACAGCCATGTTATTTGTTTAGCCACTTAAATGAAATTCTATGTCTTTCTCATCAAACTTTGGTGACGCTAAGACATATTTAAACACATCCCCTCCAGGCTTTTGGCTACAATGGGTTTGGTCCTCATAACTGTCCCCATCACTTCTTTAATTGAAATCTGATTTGTCTGCTATTACCATCAATTTGAATCATAACGTTCAGTTGCAGATAGCTCAAATAGCCTGCTTCAGGGACTTAGTGAAGGGCTTAAATGCAAGCCCTGACTTTGAAGCACAGAACCCAAGAATGAATTAAATTGTATCCCTAATCCTCCTGCTGTATAGATGCTTAATCCGTTCTATGCTGAGAGTATGTCTTTTGTGGGTTGCACTACTGACTGCCAGCTATTAGGGTACATGCTTTTTAAGATATATAATGATAATAAGTTGGCAATAGCTCCAATATTTTATTAACATGCCCTTTGGGGATATACAATGTTGATGGTCATAAAATTTTCTGCTCATCTTAAACCTTGATGCATGAGGTTAATAAAATGAAAGGCTTAGTCATCTTCCAAAGGTTGTTTTGGGTTTGTTGGTTGTTTATTTCATTGATATGTTTGTGGATGACATTCTGTGATACCAGGATTGTATCATGCTGTTGGTCACTTGCATCTTGTTGCAGGGGCTGCTTTGGCTTTTGAAACCAGGTTTCCTGCACATGCATGCCTAATGTCCTTTGGTATTCCATGTTTTACAGACATGAAAAAATGTCAGATAGCTTCCAGCAAAAAGTCAATCTGATGCTTTTTTCTTGCCCATAAGATCTTTCTTTAGGGCCTTGATTGGAGGGGATGCAATTGTTAAGTCGGTTAGCCTCTCTATGCATTCTTCTTTAGAGAAGTCTCATCTATAGCTGTAGTTCAGTGAAGTTATCATTTGCTGCCGAATCTGTAAGTGTATGCCTGCCTTCCATTTCTTATCATAGATCTGAGGCTTTTTGTATTACTGAAGTGCAGGGCATGTTTGTTCTTTTCTTTATTTTACTCCTTTTGTAACTATTTTACTTTCCTTTTCCCACTTGTGGCCTCTTTCAGAAGTTTTGCCGATTGTGGATCTGTTTCTTTTACACCAAATAGAGTGAAGACAACTTACCAGCTTTGGCGCAACTGAATGAAACAAAATAGTTGAACCAATTGACCAATGCACACAGATAAGCTTCTGTAAAGTAGAAAATCACTGTTGAGTGCTTAAAACACTTTTTTTAAATTCCCAAATACGGGGTTAGGATAGATCATCCATTCAACATTTCTGACAGAATATAGTTCTAAATGTTTCAATTTTGTCTTTTGAAGTCCAGGGCTTCTCCCATCATTGGGGATAGAGACATTTCTTGGAGCCTGCTCCTCCAGATAATTGTTTAATCATCCACCACCATTCATGACTGAATGTACGAACACTGCAGAACTTAGATTTGATCTGTTGGTTATGGGAATACTTAACTTTGTGTATCACATACTGCTTAACCTGTTTAACTTGTGTTGTAGTTCCATGAAATTGAAATCTTATTTTCAGCTCATCTCATTCTGCTCTTGGCATTCCCTCTTGCATGCTATATTGAACCAGGTTTGATCCCCTGGCTTCACAGTAATGGTTAGAGTGAAGGATATTTTTTATTTTGAGATTATAGATAATGGTCAAGTACTATTCTACTACTGTTGAAAGCCCATAGTACCTCGAGGATGGTTACATATGATTTGCTAGATCTGTCCAAGTTCTGTCTCAATTAGCCTGGTAGTAGGGCCACAAAACATAATGGCGGGATCCTCAATTTGAAGTCAGGGTTTCATCTCCAAAAGGACTGGGTACTGATCTCTCCTACCAACACGAGAACGGACCAATCCATCTGCAACTAATCACCCAGGTAGATTAGTAAGGATGAGATCTAGTAGGTTTTTGCCTCCTGTTGGTTCCTTCCCCACCTGCTGCGTATGCAACCTAGCATCTCCTTTTTAGGACACAGTCACCTCAGACAGAAATTATACTGAGCCATTCTTGGTGATGAGCATTAAAACTTGCATCCATACAAGTTGAATGATTTCCTTAAACTTCAGGACACTGTGGCAGATATTTCAATTGCAAGAGGAAAATTATTTAATACCCTAGTAGTTAGAAGGTAATATTACTGCTGTAACTCACATGGTAATAATAGCCAATCTGTACCACGTAATGGGACCTTAGTCCCACAGATAAACCAGATTGTGAATCATTTGCATCACACCAATGAACACACCTCAACCAAGTTTCCTCAGTCATTTCACCTCAGTTTCATGGGATCACAAGAGCTCAAATGCCATATATCTATTCAACTAGCAAAAATGCCATTCTCACACTAAATTATTAATCTTTCTTACTCTGAATCACTCTCAGGATCTTTCTGCTCTCGGTCACTGTCTTGGGCTGACATACTATGTTGGTTGTCTTCCTCAAAGGACGATTCCGGAGAACTGTAAAGGCAACAAGTACAGTAACAAGAATTAAGAATTAACCCTCATACCCATTGCCATTTGATGGGGATTTCTGGCAGCAGAAGGTCATAGGAAGCAAACATGTATTCCTAGTGATAATATCCCTGGTCTTGAAAATGTACTGAGCGGATGAAGTAATAACTGCAACTTGGTTACACTCCCTTGGTTTGGGCTTGATGTATGCGTAGGCTTTTCAATCTAGTGCTCCCAGGGGAAAATGTATTCAGAGAATATTGTTCAGGAAAGTACCTGTCCGAAAACTCTACAGCCCTTTAAACTTGCTGGATGACAGATGGCCATTGTTACTTTGGTAATAATGTGGACACTTTGGAAAAAAAAAATCATTTTCTCAATGCCGATTAGCCATGAGGGGAAGCAATGCTTGTTAACCACTTAGGTGGGCTTAGATCTCATCTCTTCTACGAAATAAAGACATCAGTAACACTGCATTTGTACAGATGGGCAGAAATTCAGTCTTGTATTTTGATACTCAGAATTCACAATCTCACAAATGTACAGCCAATCTACATACAAACCTGTTTGCACAGGCAACTAATACAGTCAACTTACAGCATAGGTTGAACACTTCCTTCTAAACACTTTGAAGCATCTGACCCTGAATTACTGCCCATTACCTTTCTTTCTGCAAATATGTGAGCTTTTCCTTCTTGCCTCTGCTGTCTCTCTGCAACGTGCTTTTTTCCTGTTCCCAATTCCGCAGATCAATGAAAATTGTTTTTGGTTCAGAAGCCCTTCTCATTGTCAGTTTTTCTTCCATCCACTTAGTGCATGTATTTGCTTCAGGACTGAAAGGAACAGAAAAAGTTAATAAATCAAGTGCATTACAAAATGTTACACTATGAGCTGACAAATGTACTTCTGTGCAGATCTGAGATCGTGGCTGAGAGTTTCCTTGATGTTGCTTATATCTTACTATTGTGATTGCAACAAGCTGGACATCATAGAATATGAGTTCCCTGATTGCGGCTGTTGATCTGGTCCTATCAGGGGCCCCTGGCCGACACATGAAAAGAGAAGTGTCAGAGATTCTGGGACTCCGATACTTGACTCTGAAGTGGCAATACTAAAGTCAAGGACTGTTCACATGCAAATAAAGGTGACAGGATACTGGCCTTTGTGGAGTTATTTCAATTGTGGTGACAGTAAAGCACGTTCCTGAAGAAACTCATTTGTTAACAGTCATCTTTGAGCTGGGGTAAGCATTTCCTATGTCATGCCTTTGTTTGGGAAGCTTGACTCATTCAACTCTTCTGTTGAGGAGTAGGCCCAGTATATGGAAAGAATGCATTATTTTTTCTGGACAAATGGCATGTCAGCAGATATAAAGTAATGAGTAATTCTCCTGACAGCCTGTACAGCTGCAGCCATTTCTGCTGTTAGAAGCCTAACTTTCCTTGGGGCATCAGATACTAAAACCTTTCAAGAACTGATGGACATAGGTAAGGAATATTACAACCTTAAGCCTCCACTAATTCTGAGATGCAATTGTTTTTATTCAGCAAGTGGAGAACCAGGGGAATCTATATCAGGAGTTTTGATTAGGTTAAAATGACTTGCAGAAGCATGTGAGCTTGGTTTAACCCTCCATGAGATGCTGAGAGACTGTTTGGTATGTGGGATTAACTATGTAACTATGCAAAACACCTACTAGGTCAAGCCCAACTGGACTTCAAATAGGCACTACAACTGTTTTTATCAATGGAAAATGCAGCAAATGGAGCATTTGAGTTGCCGGGTATTCCAACGGAAGAGGACACCCTTGTCAATCCAACAGAGCTTGGGGAACACCACCTGAGTGCAGACAATTGCATAGCCTTACTCAGAACATATTCTGATCAGAAGGACTCTAGGTTGGCCCACAGTAAATCCCCAAAACAAAGCCAAGCCGCAGGCAAATGGTTAAAATTTTATTCAAGATCTTTGCTGGCAAGCCACTGTAGTTGCTGCCAGTTTGTGGACTCGAGACTGCTAAAGAGGTCCACTAGACCTACACTGCAAGATAATTCACAGTCTGATATCCAGGAGGCTTCATACTCTGGAAAGTCTGCCTACATCTGGTGTGGAGCAGTTAAATTACTTTCCAACATCCAAATCAGAACCAATCAAAATAAACATCTGGTTAAATGGTCATCCGGTTCTAATGGAGGTCGCTACTGACACAAGAGTATCAGTGATTACAGAACTGGTTTTTAATAAAAGTCACTCTGAACTCCAGCCCTTAAATTTTTGAAAGGTTGTGACTAGGCTGAGAACCCAAACTGGGGAACCTTTACAGATTAAGGGTACAACTTCGGTTCCAGCCTCTTAAGAAAAGCTGCCAATTCAGTTGACTGATTGCACTAAAAGACTTTGGCCCAAGCTTGATGGGGTGAAATTCGTTGCAAGAGATTCACCTAGACTGGCTCAACATTTTTCAATTAGAAAATGACTGGCTGAGTGAAGTCATAATTAAATATCAGGAAGGCTTTCAGGAAAGTCTAGCAACTATCAGAGGAGCCAAGGCTACCTTGCATGTTGACTAGGAAGCAATTCCACAATACTGCAAGGCCCCCCCAGTGCCATCTGCCTTATGGGCAAAAGCAGAGGCAGAAATCGGAACGCTGAAAAGTGAAGGAATAATCAAACCAGTACAACTTTCAGAATAGGCAGCACCAGTTGCACAAATTTTGAAGCCCGACAGGACAGTTCCCCTTTGCGAGGATTTTAAACAAACAGTAAACAATTTTTTGCAGTTGGATAAATACCCAATCCGTCGGACAGAGGGTTTTTACACAAAGCTAGCGGAGGAGGTCTCCTTCATAAAGATGGACTGAGCCATGCTTACTTACAATTGTGTTTAGATGACAATTCCCAAAAGTATGCTATAATTAACACCCATAAGGATGTACCAATATATGAGACTGCCATCAGGGCTACCGTCAGCCTATTCAATTTTTCAGTGAACAATGTAGAATATTTTACAAGGTCTACCTGAGGTAGCCATTTATCTAGATTACAGGAAAAACTAATAAGGAACTCTGACAAAATTTGGACATAGTTCTAAGGCATTTTTTTCTGGAGTGGGTGTAGGCCTAAGAAGGGAAAAATGAGAGTTCCAAACCGCCAAGTGACCTACTTAGGCTACAGAGTCAACAAGACCAGGTTACTCCCATTGAAATGTAAAGGGAGGACGACCAAATGAGCCCTGGCTCCTCTGTCTGTCCTGGAGCTTGGGTCATTTCATGGTAAGTTATTATGGAAAGTTCATACACAACCTGGCCTCCATTCTGGCACCTTTACATGAAAATCTAAACAAGGAGTCAGCCTTGGAAATGGTTGCATAGATAAGCCCTAGATTTCAGTGGAATAAAGAAACAGCTATCATCCTCGAAGGTGTTGGCAAACTACGATCCCAAGAAAGCTTATGTGATGCCTCCCCGTACTGCATCATTTTTGATACCTATTCCATTTTTAAGCTGAAGGCACTTTAAAATAAATTCAAAAATTATTAATCACTAACTTAACTCACATATACCTTAGGAATTGTTTAAGTTTGTTGGTTCTGTCTCCATCAAGTTTGTTCCATGTCACCCTGTTGGATTGGTGCTCTCCATTATACACTGGTGTTTGGTTATTCAATGTGACAGCTCCTCCTGACTGCTTGATAGATAACGAGGTGAGCTGTTCCATAAGGGTCTGCTCATTATTAATGCGAGAAGGTACTGCATTGTAAAGTGAGGATACATAGTGAAATCCATTCTCACCCTGTATGCAGATCTACATTTCTTTTGACACAATATAAAATCACGTATGTAAAACTAATTAAGGTGTAGCTTTGTGAAAGTACAGCATACAGCCCATGACTGTGTGGTTTTCCATAGCTTTGAGCAGAGGGTCACTCTTAAATTCTTTGCAGTAGCTAAGTTTGTGCAGTTACCCAGGAAATCCCATTTATTATAACTTTTACAATGTCTACAGCAAAGTTACAGCATATGTTAATAAACAAAAATTAATCAGGCATTCATTTTCAATGTGTGGAAAGTCAACAATACCCTATCTAAATGTATAGGATGAAATTATAGGAAGTGGAAAAGGAGTTGTTGTCCATACCTTAATCAGTCAGTCCTTTTCCTAGGGCTACAGGCAGTGAGGCAGAACACTTAAATTAAGTTCTTTCAGTATTCACTGATGTACATGAATCAGAAAATCAATTTCATCTGTCTACTATTTTCTTTCCAAAAATACACTGTTTCATAAAATTTATGCATTACATGACCAAAGTTCACATTGCTCAAGGTGAAAACCAAATCAGTTTCTTCCAATACTGTACTGTCTTTACTTCCTACAAGTACAATTAAATTTAACATTAATTATATTTATTATGTCAAACATACAGTCTTAGGTGTTTGTATCCTGTTTCCAGCCCCGCATTGTACTTCAGGCCAAAGGTCTCAGAGGGAGATCTTTCTCCACAGCAATTTTGTGGCAGCTGTACTAGGCTTAATCATGTCCCTCAGTATGTAGTCCTGGATATAGTTGCAAACTGGCACATTCCAAACAGTTGTGGACAACTCCTAGCACTGGAATATCAACAGGTCTCGGGCAGTGACTTTTACTGAGTTGATAGTCCTCCAGCCATACATTTTCAAAGCTGAATTTGACATTTCTTTTATCTACAACTGAGTCCAGGGTTAGGGGAAGTAGACTGGTAGTGGAATTAAGGCCACAATCAGTAACCAGGACGTTAATGAATACAGAACAGGCTCAATAGACTGAATAGTCTACTGCTGTATGTTGTGATCATAAGGTGACGAATGGAGCGCCTATCCAGTAAGATGATCTTACTAGATAGTGTCAAGCCTTGATTGTTGTTGGAGCTCGACTAATCTAGATGAGTAGAGAAATATTTTCTTCACACTTCTCCATTACACTCCTGACTTATGCTTTGTAGAGCAGTTTGGGGAGGTAGGGGTTGAATTACTCTACACAGAATTCCTAGCTTCCTGGAGTCAAGTATTTATATGATTGATGCAGTCAAGTTTCTTATTAATGGTATCCCCTAATCTTACACCCTTCTATAAAGAAAAACATCTTCTCAGCACCCAACCCATTGAGTCCCTTCGGGATCTTACAGTTAATGACAAAATCACCTTGCATTTCTAATGGGCATAGGCCTAAACTGTTGAACATTTCTTCAAAAGATGACCCTTTCATCCCAGAAATCAGTTGTATGAACTTTCTCTAACTCTTTCAAATCAAATACATCCTTTTCCTAAGTAAAGAAACCAAAACTATGCACTGTATTCCACTTGGCTCACTGCAGCTGTGGTAAAACTTCACCACTTTTTGTACGTCCTTCCCTTACAATAAATGACAACCTTACATCTCCCATCCTAATCATTTACGACACCTGCATGTTAATTTTTGTGCCAGGACACCAAGATCCAAGGATCTTTTCCTTCTCTCCCTGTAATGACATAGTGCTTTTATATTCTTTGTGCCAAAGTGGACAAATTTATGTTTTCCACATTATCTCACATTCTTTTTGCATGCTCACCAAACTTACGAATACTTTTTTGCAAGCTTCTTATGGCTTCTTCAAAACATACCTCTATTTGCAACATCAGCAAAATTAGCAACCATACATTCAGTCCCTACCTTCATTGAAACAGATGATAAATAATTGAGACTCCAACATTGGAACTCTGTTACTTACAGTTTACCAATGTGAAAGTGACCCATTTATCCCTATCCTCTGCAACCTGTTAGTCAATAAATCCTCTAGCCATGCTAAGATGTAATCCAAATCATGAGTCTTATTTTGTCTAGTAAACTTTGAAATTCAAGTACACTGCAACTACATGCTCCTCTTTATTCATATTCCTTTTCCTTCCACAAAGAAGCACTATAAATTCGTCAGACATGATTTTCCTTTCACAACCATAATGTAATCAGTCAAAGGCAACAATGCTTTTTTTTAAGTGCTCTGCTTTAACCTCCTTAATTGCTTCTAACATTTCCCCTATGATAGCTATTGGGCAAACTGGTCTATAGTTCCTGTTTTCAGTCTTCCTTCTTTCTTGAAAAGAACAGTAGCACCTACTACGTTCCAATCTGAATCTACTGAATTTTGGTAAATTACAACCACTGAATGTACTAGAGATGTTGGGAACTGCAGATGCTGGAGAATCCGAGATAACAAAGTGTGGAGCTGGAAGAACACAGCAGGCCAAGCAGCATCCCAGGAGCACAAAAGCTGATGTTTTGGGCCTAGACCCTTCATTAGAAAAGGGGGATGGGGAGACGATTCTGAAATAAATAGGGAGAGAGGGGGAGGCGGACCGAAGATGGATGGAGGAGAAGATAGGTGGAGAGGAGAGTATCGGTGGGGAGGTAGGGAAGGGATAGGTCAGTCCAGGGAGGATGGACAGGTCAAGGGGGCAGGATGCGGTTAGTAGGTAGGAAATGGAGTTGCGGCTTGCCGTGGGAGGAGGGGATAGGTGAGAGGAAGAACAGGTTAGGGAGGCGGGATAAGCTAGGTTGGTTTTGGGATGCAGGAGGGGGAGGGGAGATTTTGAAGCTGGTGAAATCCACATTGATACCATTGGGCTGCAGGGTTCCCAAGCGGAATATGAGTTGCTGTTCCTGCAACCTACGAGTGGCATCATTATGGCACTGCAGGAGGCCTGGGATGGACATGTCGTCTGAGGAATGGGAGGGGGAGTTAAAATGGTTCACGACTGGGAGGTGTAATTGTTTATTGCGAACCGAGCTTAGGTGTTCTGCAAAGCGGTCCCCAAGCCTCTGCTTGGTTTCCCCAATGTAGAGGAAACCACACCGGGTACAGCGGATGCAGTATATCACATTGGTGGATGTGCAGGTGAACATCTGCTGGATGTGGAAAGTCATCTTGGGGCCTGGGGTGGGGGTGAGGGAGGTGGTGTTGGGGCAAGTGTAGCACTTCCTGCGGTTTCAGGGGAAAGTGCCCGTGTGGTGGGGTTGGAGGGGAGTGTGGAGCAGACAAGGGAGTCGCGGAGAGAGTGGTCTCTCCAAAAGGCAGACAAGGGTGGGGATGGAAAAATGTCTTTAGTGGTAGGGTCAGATTGTAGATGGCGGAATTGTCGGCCTAAGATGCTGCTTGGCCTGCTGTGTTCATCCAGCTCCACATTTTGTTAACAGTGTATGTACTATTTCAGCAGCTACTTCTTTAAGATCCTAGGATACTGGACTTATCAGCCTTTAGTTCTGACAGTCTTTTTCAGTAACACTTCCTTTGCAATTCTAATTGTTTTAAGTTCCTCCCATCTTTTTATCTTTGATTCACAAGTTCTATAGTGAAGACAGACATGAAATATCTGTTCAACACTTTACCATTTCCTTATTTCTCCTTAATAATTCTCTAGACTCTCGTTCCCCTCCCTCAACAGAGAACCAATGTTGATAATTGTTACTATGTTCTTTTCAAAATACATATAGAAACCTTTACCATCTTTTTATATTTCCAGATGGATTTCTCTCATTCTCTAATCTCTCCTTCCTTTATATTATTTTACATCACTTCTTGTTGGTTATTAAATTTGGTACAACTTCTGACCGACTGATTTTTGAACAATTGTATACTTTGTCTTTCAATTTGATACTACCTTTAACTTTTTTGATTAGCTACAGATGGTGCATCCCTCACGGAGTATTTCTTTCTGACTGGAGTGCATCTATGCTCACTGTTGTGAAATATCTCCTTAAATGTCTGCCACTGCATGTCTACTGTTCTACCTCATAAAGAAAATGAACTGAGAAAATACATTAAGAACAAAATACTACTCTTAAGCCCATATTTCTAACTCTACAACTAAATGTAAAATGCAATGATATTACGTTCACTGTTACCTATGGCTCCTTTACAGTAGATCACAAGTTAATCTTTTCTTATTGGTCATTATCAGGTCGAGAATTTGCAAACTGACCTTATCTACTGGTGGTGGTTGATACGCTCTGTCCATTTCTGCCTTGCTTTAATTATGGTTACCTTTACTTTACCACATATTCCCTCTTGTGATTACCCCCTTCCCCTTTTATTTAAAACCCCTTCTACCATCCTGATTATACAATTTATCAGAACACTGTTGCAGGCGCTAGGCGTTAAGGATGAACTGACATGCTCACTTGCTATGTCAGTGTCTGTTGGACAACGTCCTGTCAAAATTTTAGGACTTCCCTTTTCAGGCAAAATGCAACTTGGTATCTCAGACTGTGCAAAGTGTATTATTTTCTACAACACTCTTGGAGTTGTTTTCTATAATTGCTGTGTTTTAACAATCTTATTTGCAGTGTCAGGATAACCCTTCTCACAGCAAAGAAACACAATGGTGAATATGCAAACAATTCAGAGCTTTGAATGGGGAAAGCTAGATTTTAATCAGTATCCAAATAGTCTAGCTTCCTACTAGATGGAGTCCCCTTAGATTATTTTAAGAAGACGAAGAAGATCTGTGGAAAACTTGATTCCACAATCCCTACAGCATTCTATCCTGATGAGCATGACTTAGATTAACTTCCTCTATGGTTAAACGGATTATTTTAATGGTGAACAGATTATCAGAGGCAATGGAAAAAGAGGGATATTAATAGGTTATAAATGTGCGAATGTGATCTCTACTTACCTGAAGCAGGCCAAGTTCCATTCACAACGTTGTCAAATTTGCTGCTACTCTTTTCCACCTGTTGTAGACTCTTTAAGATCCCATCGAGGTCTATTTGCTCTATAGGCTTTAAAGAAGTGCAATAACAATCAGAGATCAGTTTGCCAGTTCACACTAATTAGATTCAAAATGAAAAATGTATCAGTTTAGAAAATATAATTCAACAGCAGCTTTCATAGGCAGAGGACACACATTACTAAGTCTCAGTCTTTGATCCTGACTTTGATGAATATTGGTTGGAGCAAAAAATGCGACTTCAAACTTTACCAACTATTATCGGTGGAGGTGTTACAGAATAGTTCCTTCTCACTGTTAGTTCATACTTGATCTGCACAGTAAAAATACAATTATCATAATCCCTTTCCTATCTAGTCACAACCTGCGGTGAAAGGACAGTGAGTACTTTTTACCAAATCAATTATGCCCAGTATTCAATTCCTATGTAATATTGGCCCTTCTGGAACACGTTAAGGATGCAGTTATAATGCGCAGAGAAGAGAAAAAGTTTTACAGCTCACCTTTAAAGACAGTATAGGTGGTCTGTGGCTATGCCTTCTAGTATGTGTTGATTTCCTTCTCTTTAGCCCTTCTTTTGGCACTTTTGTAGTTTCCTGGTCTTGACTGGAATTCATTAAATGCCTTTCTGTGAACATTTCTTTGTGCAAGACTGTTTCTGGAGTTTTTAGGGAGCTATTTTGCACAAGGTTCTTTTCAGTTGTCAATTTTGAAAGTCCAATTATTGTTTTGGTTGGAATACAGCAGTAATCTAAATTTCTATCCCCATTGCCTTGACATCTTAGGATTTTCTGTTCCTTATTGTCAATGACATTGGGTACTATGGATGATTGTGGTTCTCCTCCACCACTATTTCTTAGATCCGCAACATATTTATTTTTAATAGGCCTGGATTCTGCTTCCAAGCTCAGTGAGTTCTCACTGTCACTGGTGATAGGAGCTGCTGATTGGCCCAACATTACTTTTTCAATATTGTTGTCAATTAAAGGACCAGTTTCAGTCACTATGCATTTATTAGTTGTGGTGGAATTTTCTAAATGTGTTGAATTTTCACCCTGAATGTCCTGCTCAGATGGTCTTCCTTTGTAATCTTTTGCCCAAGCCTCACGTGGCCATCTTGCAGATTCCAGCATTTCCTGTGGACATTCAGAAATCATTGACATTGTCACCAGGGTAGATATTTAATGTTAATTAAGTTAAAACTTCAAGGGAAAGGTAAGCAAAAAAAAATTAAAGAGTAAGTGAATAGGATGAAAAGCCTCACAAGCTATGAATATGGGCCAGAGAAGAAGAACTCCAGAGTGGTCACAGTTCTTCATTCTAGATTGGTTTATCAGGCTCTGTGCCAGCACATAAATCATGCACATAGTGAGAGTCAAATGTTTATTTTTTCAGAAAATTTAGCAATTCCACTTCCATCCTAGGTTGTAGCCAACAAAATGACACATACCTGATTTTACTTAAACCTGAAAAATTCACTACACCAAATGTGGGAGAGGGAGTCACATCATTGAATTGCTTGACAAACTACCTTGACCAACAGTTCAAGCACAGTGATGACTGTCAGACACATTGATGCATTTATTTTAATTAATGAAATACCTATAATAGGTTAAGGCTGTTTCACTGACTCAAACAACAAGATGTACAGTGTTTTTTTATTCACTTGTGGGACTTGGGCAATGCTGGCTGACCACCATTTATTACCCGTCCATAGTTGCCCTTGGTACGAGGTCTGAAGCACGTGTGCTTCACATCAATGCAATGTTGGATGAACTGAGGTTCATACAACAGAATGATCACAGGTGGAATCAGTAGAAACTGGGTCAGAGCTGGAGTGCTGTCAGCAAAGAAAACCATAAACTAGATTCTAGTGTAAAATAAAATGGACCAAAGCAGGATACAGAAAATGATGAGATAACAGGATTTGTGTTGAACAGTTGGATTTTACCTCAAGAACAGGATCATCAAGTGACAAGTCCCCCAGATCCTCGGGCATGTGTGAAATTAGCCCCATAGTACCACGTTGGAAAATAGCAATTTCACCATCTTCTGAACCAGACTGTGCAAAGAAAATGCCGAACATGAAGGTCTGAATCAGTGTGCAGTAAGAATAAATAAAAGGTATTGGGTTGTTGTGAACAATATTTTATAATGATATTCATGAGGAGATTAGGGGTTCACATCTGAAGAACCACAACAGTGCAATGATTAAAGTGAAAAATACCACATAGGTCAGGGTCAAATACTGAGGCTTACTATGGTCAAACAGCTTTGCCATGCTACCTGTCAAATCCAACACATGAAATATAGTCAAGATGGGAGAGGCTGTCAGCCATCAAAACTGAACACAGTGTCAGCTGCAAATGCAATAAGAAGTTGGGGAAGTCAATCACTTTGTTAGTTGCTTCTAGATGATGATGAAGGAGAATGGTTATTTTGAAGATGACAGGATGGTGATCTATAGGGGCTATATTGTTCTACATGATATGATCATTCTCACAGATAGGGACATGTAGAACAATGCACACCTGATTAATCAGGCTTACATCTGTTCTCTGAGTCCATCTAGGTGCTGAAGCTGTTCTTGGGAATTAACACAAATTGTGCAATTGGAATCAACAGCTTGTTTTACACTGGCCTAATTCAGACATGGTCATCTCCTACTGACCCCTTACTTTGTTTTTTACAGTCTGTTTCATCATTTTTCTAAACTGTTTCCACAGAAAGCCAAAATGATGACCACATGATGCTTGCTGCAATTGCCATTTGGCTAAGTGGAAGTACCAGTTGGTCTTTACACCAGAGATGAAATGTTTCACTCAGAATAGATTAGGAAATTGAGGGAATGCTACCAGTTGTTCCAATACCCGCTAGTAATAGATACCTCACAATCTGAAAGGGCTCAGGGAATTCACAACCATAATCAGTAAGAAGCACATTTAACTGTAGGATTCCAAAGTTGGGACTTACTGATGACAAGTCTGAATCAATGGAGGGAAGTTCATCCTTAACATGAGCAAATATCCTATCCCAGTAGGATTTGAGACCATCATGACCAATTGTTGTGCTGTCATATGTTCCTTGAAGTTCACAGTTTCCTTCATCAGCCTGTGCTGGTTTGTGATTATTATTTGAACTCATTTTTATTCACGGGCCTGCTTCCTCATGCAGTAAGATTCTGAAAACAAACAATTAATTCATTTCGATCATATAAGCTTCTTAGTGATTGAACCATGCTGGATAACAGAATATTTGTGCAAGCGTTCCAGCCAGTCTGGCTGTGAAATACGTATATTATCCATGAGTGAATGGGTAAAGCTCTCCTACCACTAATTGCAGTTCAAGGATTTAAAACCTGTGGAATTAGAAAATGCATCAAGAAAGAAAATTACACAGGCAACAAAGAAACAAGGCAGCATTCGGGTCCCCTTAAACATTAAATTCTGTCATAACTGCTCAGTACCTCAGCTTGATTTACCCACACTTGCTTAATATCCCTGGATATTCTAACACAATGAAGCCCAACCTTAAAAATTAAAAATGAGTCAAAATCAGGAGATTTGTTGAGGTAGAATTCTAGAGTTCTGTTACCAGTGTGTAAAAATGCAAAATATTGCACAGCTCTCAGAACAGTCACAGTGTTTGCCCCACCCTAGACTACTGGGAGGGGAGGGGAGGAAGAAGGGGCAGAATGTTTACAGCCACTAAGGTGCATGTGTGGTCCTTCACATCACACCTAATCACAGCTCCCCTGAGGATATTTTACCTAATAACTCGGACCCAAGTGCTCTAGGGGGTCCACTGTTTTTAGAGTAGGGGTGCAAATGCCAGGATCAGAGCAACATGGCAGTTCATGATTTCTGATCCTGTCAAACACCCCTCTACTTCTTTTTCTCTAGAGAACTCATTCGCTTGCCCACACATTCTATCCCATCTCTCCTAGAAGCATATGCTTACCCCACAACACACCCATGTGCTTGTAACCCCACCTGGAGGGCATGTTTGCCTTTCCTCAATTCTTCACCAGGGGTAGATATTTGCTTGCCACCCAGGCACATTGTGATCCATCTGTGGGCCCTCCACCCCTAGGGGCATATGCTTACATTGCCCATATCCCCTCCACTGGCAGATGTATGACAACCCCCACCCTACCTCATCATCCACTTAGGGCATGTATCCAGCTTCAACCATAGCCCTTGCATTCATCCAGGACATGCATTTGCCATCAAGTCCTCCCAGGGATATGTTCTGACCCCATAATTTGCTATACCATCCTATCCCTTACACCCACAGACATGTTGCCCAATGCATTCCACTCCCCAGCCCCAGGACATGTGTTCACACTCCTCCAGGGAGCACCTGTTTGCCACCCTACCTCACTCTTCCCCTAGAGGGACATCCCCGCACCCCGACACAACCCCTCCTCCAAGAGATTGTGCTTATCTTTGTTCCAGATTAGCCCCTTTTTTATAGAGGGACATGAGTTGGGGTCATATCCCTACCTTGTCTCCCTTTCCCCTGCGATAACGTGTTTGCTCCACAGCCCACACTTCGCTCAGAGCATGTATTTGCCTCCATTGCTCCCTTATGGACGCCAATTTATTCCCCACGCTATCCGATTTCCTCCTAAGGCTTGGGATTGCAACCCCATCCAATCTTGCTCTGCGGTTTTGACCACCACCACAGCCCCACGCCCCCCACCCCCCTCCGGCTACCCCTTCTTTACCAGGGGCATGCGTATGTTTCCTCCTTCAGCCAAACCCTCCTTTGCTCAGGGGACATAGATTTGACCTTAACCAAACACTCTTTCCTTGAGGACGTTTTCCGCTCCATCCATCCTTCCTACTGGGAGCATATGTTTACCTTGAACTTCTTCCCGGGGGCATCTATTAACCACTCTCACCCATCCGCCATCGGATTCATCTATTTACTCAAACCTGATTTCCATTTCTCATTAACGGTCGCACGGTTTAAAAAGCCCTGGACACAAAATGGCACCTCAGGCACTGTTGCCCTTGGTTACGAGACGCCAATCGGGCACTATTATAACAAGAAGTAGCGATAAATGGCAAGATGGTTACCTCCGAATTATAAAGCAATCGGTACTCCGACCACAGCGGCACATCCTGGAGGACTCCCTATTCACAATGCTCCATCTCGTGGATTGTAGTTTCGTCGAGGGAGTTGGAATTAACATTGTTGTGGATTGTTTGAAAATTGATTTAATGTTATGAGTAATTAAGCGTCACATTAACATACAAGAAGACTGCATCTACAAGAGGGTTTTTTTTTCTTGCAGCGACCTAGTACAGACACGGCAAACTGAAATGCTTCTCTGCGGATGATCACCTTCGCAAGAATTAATTTTACAACCCATTTGTGTCTACCTGCATTCATCCCCCCTCTCGTTCGATCCTTGGAACTTCAAGGAGGGTCAACCTGCCTCTGGCAATAAGCCCATCAACAAGTCACCTTGTTTTTCACATTTTGCATATAAATGTTGTTGACAATAACCTTTATACATCTGCTTTTGAGTCTCTCTATTCAGACGCACAACACATTGTTACATAGAGATACCAAGGTGGATGATCACAGCAGGCAAGCAGCATCAGAGGGGCAGGAAGGAAGGCCCATTCGCATGCAGATGGCCTCAAGGCCCTCCGGTTCTTCCTGTCCCGCAGGCCCGACCAGTCCCCCTCCACCAACACCCTCATCCGCCGAGCCGAACTCGTCCCCACCCTCAACAACTTCTCTTTCGATTCCTCCCACTTCCTACAGACTAAGGGGGTGGCCATGGGCACCCGCATGGGACCCAGCTATGCCTGCCTCTTTGTAGGTTACGTGGAACAGTCCCTCTTCCGCACCTACACAGGCCCCAAACCCCACTTCTTCCTCCGTTACATTGATGACTGTATCGGCGCCACCTCTTGCTCCCCAGAGGAGCTCGAACAGTTCATCCACTTCACCAACACCTTCCACCCCAACCTTCAGTTCACCTGGGCCATCTCCAGCACATCCCTCACCTTCCTGGATCTCTCAGTCTCCATCTCAGGCAACCAGCTTGTAACTGATGTCCATTTCAAGCCCACTGACTCCCACAGCTACCTAGAATACACCTCCTCCCACCCACCCTCCTGCAAAAATTCCATCCCCTATTCCCAATTCCTCCGCCTCTGCCGCATCTGCTCCCACGATGAGGCATTCCACTCCCGCACATCCCAGATGTCCAAGTTCTTCAAGGACCGCAACTTTCCCCCCACAGTGGTCGAGAACGCCCTTGACCGCGTCTCCCGCATTTCCCGCAACACATCCCTCACACCCCGCCCCCGCCACAACCGCCCAAAGAGGATCCCCCTCGTTCTCACACACCACCCCACCAACCTCCGGATACAACGCATCATCCTCCGACACTTCCGCCATCTACAATCCGACCCCACCACCCAAGACATTTTTCCATCCCCACCCATGTCTACTTTCCAGAGAGACCACTCTCTCCGTGACTCCCTTGTTCGCTCCACACTGCCCTCCAACCCCACCACACCCGGCACCTTCCCCTGCAACCACAGGAAATGCTACACTTGCCCCCACACCTCCTCCGTCACCCCTATCCCAGGCCCCAAGATGACTTTCCACATTAAGCAGAGGTTCACCTGCACATCTGCCAATGTGGTATACTGCATCCACTGTACCTGGTGCGGCTTCCTCTACATTGGGGAAACCAAGCGTAGGCTTGGGCACCGCTTTGCAGAACACCTCCGCTCGGTTCGCAATAAACAACTGCACCTCCCAGTCGCAAACCATTTCCACTCCCCCTCCCATTCTTTAGATGACATGTCCATCATGGGCCTCCTGCAGTGCCACAATGATGCCACCCGAAGGTTGCAGGAACAGCAACTCATATTCTGCTTGGGAACCCTGCAGCCCAATGGTATCAATGTGGACTTCACCAGCTTCAAAATCTCCCCTTCCCCCACCGCATCCCAAAACCAGCCCAGTTCGACCCCTCCCCGCACTGCATCACACAACCAGCCCAGCTCTTCCCCTCCACCCACTGCATCCCAAAACCAGTCCAACCTGTCTCTGCCTCCCTAACCTGTTCTTCCTCTCACCCATCCCTTCCTCCCACCCCAAGCCGCACCTCCATCTCCTACCTACTAACCTCATCCCACATCCTTGACCTGTCCGTCTTCCCTGGACTGACCTATCCCCTCCCTACCTCCCCACCTATACTCTCCTCTCCACCTATCTTCTTTTCTCTCCATCTTCGGTCCGCCTCCCCCTTTCTCCCTATTTATTCCAGAACCCTCACCCCATCCCCCTCTCTAATGAAGGGTCCAGGCCCAAAACGTCAGCTTTTGTGCTCCTGAGATGCTGCTGGGCCTGCTGTGTTCATCCAGCCTCACATTTTATTGTCTACACCTTGGTATCTCAGATTCTCCAGCATCTGCAGTTCCCACTAACATTGACACACATTCCAGTATCAATTCAAATCCAAATAACAGTCTTCAAGGATTGAGGTTTACGCAAAAGAGCTGATGACATCAGCTACAATTGGAGGAACAGTGTGGCCCCATAGCTTTGGGTGCTGCTGGTCCTTTGGTTCTTCTGGATGACGATGTCTAATGTGTCCTTCTATTTGCAAAGATGTAGCTGCCGAAGAGTTGTCCAGCAGTAGCTGAGTCAGTATGCTTCCACCTTCAGAGAGGGTCAACAGTGCAGAGAGGCCAGGGAGTCCGGCCTCTGCACTAGGCTTTTATGAGCTTGTTGTTTCCAATTAGAATCCTTCTGAACAGTGTGTGCTGCAGCCCCCTCCTATCAGGCTGAGTCACTTACCTTGCCCACTCAGCATGGTTGTAGCCATTTTCTTTCCATTGCACATTTTTGATTTTAAGGGTAACGTAAGGTGATAGTGAGTACTTTACAGTGACTCCCAGCCTCAGCCTGACTATGTCAATGTGTAGTCTAATAGCCTTTCCGAGTGGCCCATTCTGTCAAAAACATCAGATTAACATTTCCACAAGTCCTCACCCAACTCATCTACATTCGTCTACATCTATCTACCCTTTCCACCCAGACTCAAGCAAACAAGGTGAACATGCCTGGTTTGTCATTCATGCCCACGCCTTGAAGCCAGGGTACTACTAACCATGAACAATTGCTCCTCCGTCATAACATATGTCCCAGCTATGCTTTACAACCTGGCACACATCAAAATTCTGCTGGATCCCTCCTCGATTGTAGTGCACCATTTGCACAGTGGGCATTCCCCAGTCCCAAAGGCTAACGTGTTGGTACAAGACTGTAGCCACTATTTCACCCTCACCTGTCCAAACCACTTACTTTCTGAGAATGGAACTGGCAGACTGACAGTGGCCCACTTCCTCAACCAAGGGGTAACTGGACAGTCCCAGGCCAAATGTGCCCAGTCTCTTGACTGCCATCTATACATCTCCCTAACCATATTATTGCTGCCCTTTGGATTGGCTTCAACAATGTCAATAGACTGACCTTGGCCCACATAGATCCTCTTGAGTGAAAACCCACCCAAAGGATGCCTGACATGGTCAGTTGCCTGGACTATATTGAGAAGTTGCCTATGATGTACTGTGCTGGGATCTTCCCTGACAAAGAGGCCCTTGGGCTTCTTTGAAGATTATGCTTCAGAAATTTCTGAAGAAGGGTTCTGACCTGAAACATCAGCTTTCCTGCTCCTCTGATGCTGCCTGGCCTGCTGTGTTCCTCCAGATCCACACAGTGTTATCTCAGACTCCAGCATCGGCAGTTCTTACTATCTCTGGTACATAAAGTTACCCATTATAGATAATCAGAGAAAATTATCATGCATTAACAGAACTGTTCATTACCTCTAGTCAGTTACACTTCTATTAAGTTTTGTACAAGCATTGCCTACAAAGTCTCTCTCAATGCTATGTGTGTGCATTGACATTGGCTGTTTGGTATCTCGTTGCTCCTGGTGTGTCACTTCCATGGCAAGTGCTGTGACTATGGTAACTGTTGTTACCGATTCATTTCCATTGCTAAGGGATGGTGGTCAGCTGCATACAGTGAAGTACAGGATCTTCAGCTGAATGGCAATGTCTACGGGTTGTATTTTTTTAGCCTCCTTGCTGTTTCATTCCGTAATAAGTCTGAAAATTCACTATTTTTCAGTTGAATACTTATTACTGTTTTGGATATTTTCTTTTTACAAGATTTAATGTACACCACATTACTAGTGATAACTGCTTGCTTTGCTGTAGATGCCTGCTGGGGATATTTCAAAAAGGGACTGGCTGGTTTTTGTTTTATCTGGTTCACCATTCAGCTGCACTTTCCTGGCTGCCACAGCTTGCATGTAAAAGCACTCTTAGCTGAAGTAGAGGTCAAACGATTACAACAAGTCATCCAGTACACCAAGTACAAATGCATTTCTCAAAGCAGTTATATAATATATTTTTACAGAAGCAAATATATTTTAAATAAATATTTCTTGAAAAAAAATCTATACAAGTACTTCCTGGTTTGCAAAGCATTTTAGAATTTCTTGTGAACAAGGCTGGAGGAACATTATAGTTCTGATCCCATTACTCCACGCGTCACAACATATAATAGAAATCTTTTTTCCAGGCATCAAAATGGCCAATTAAATGCTTTTTCTATATCATATTTTTAAAAAAATCTTTGAATCAGGTTGCTTAATAAAATACAATTTCAAATTTATCAAAGTACAAGTAATTTAGTAAAGATACAATAATTGGTTAGTGTTCACAGGCAGTAGTAGAGATGTATAAATGTTTCTCGTTCTCAATATCTCCACAACACGCATGCTTCGGGGAAAAGAGAAAAAGAAACAGCAGACATTGGCTATCTGGAAAAATGGGAAAGAAAAACATTTTTGTCAAGAGTTATTCTTAAAGGGAAAAGGATAAAGCAGAAGATGTTCCAATGTGCACTGTTCTGATGTTCTGGCATATGTGGTAAAATCATACATGTCTCTGAAGTCTTGTAAACACAGTTTGCTCATGGAATACAATCTAGCAATGTATTGTCAATCATTCTTTCATAAGAACAAATAAATTCCACTCAACAAGAGAGTTTTTTCAGAAATGAGAGAGAAGAGCTCGGCAGCTTTTTGTTAGAAAGCTCTCCCTGACTCAGCTTGTTCTTAGCAAGCTTCCCTCCAACTGAACCAGATAAAACAAAAACCAGCCAGTCCCTTTTCGAAATATCCACAGCAGACCATGCAAACTTAGCAATAACAAAATTGTTCAGCACAAAGATAAATCTACACCACTTTACTCTTCTGGTACAGTAGTTGTGTCTCTACTTTTTGGTAGGTTCAAGTCGCATCGACTCCAGAAATGCGTAATAAGATTGATCAGAAAGGTATATAAAACTAACAACAGCTAAGAAAGTCCTCCATTGCAGGGGTATGCTGCTGGGCGGAGCAGAGATCTTTAACTCAGCGGAGTACCTTCTTGCATTCATCCTGCCTATCGTTGTTTATATGGCCTCATGTGTATATGATTGGCTGGTGTATGTCACATGCTTGTGTAGCCGGAAGAGAAGCAGCGGTGAGAAAGTGCGGTAGCCATTTTCTGTCCAACGGTGTTACTTTTACTTTTTTTAAAAAAAGGTAGTGATCATCGCAGGGGACGAGCAAGGGGGGCGCAATTGTTTCTTGCGGATGGACGTAAAGATTATTAAAAAAAACTTAGCGCCGTTGGCAGGAGGCCTAGGTACTCTAACCTCTAGCAACAAGCGTCACAACACAGATAGGGGTCACAGTAACCCATAGCAACAGGGGTGACAGTAACCTGTAGCAACTAATGTCACTTACACACCGATGGGACAACTGTAAAGTTCTGAATCTCCTTAGGTTATTTAATCATTTAAAATATCATTTCAGTAGATTAATGGTTCTTCACAAATCCATGACATTCTAATCCTGTCACGATATTCTCACGATGTCCTCGTATTTGGAGATGAGGCATGACTTGTCATTGAGGTTGTTTTTCCGCATGGTCCGTCTATATAGTCTCCGATGTGATCAGTACCTGAGCACAATATCAGGCCCACTGATACGGAATGTAGTTGCCTCCTCTGGCCTTCAAGGGTTGCACTGACTAGGAATTCCCACACCACTGAGCATGTGATTTGAAGGAGGTGTCGTGATGATCTGATCTTTCTGTACAGGAAGGAAATTAGACCAGCATGTCTGAGCTGAGTGATGACTCAAGTGAGACCGAGCTTCTGAATCGCAGCTTGTCCATGTGGCATGGCTTTGAACAGCTAGTTGGCTGTGAGGACCTGGATGTCCCTTTAGACCTTCACACGGCATCATCGATTGGACAGTATGATGTGGTGAAGGAGTGTATCCAGAGGTAAGAGCAGGAAGACTGTTAGTTGCCAGTGAGACCCAATGTGCAAGGATAATAATTTAGCCAGCATAAGCATGTTTACTTAAAGATGTGAATTCTTCCAAATTAACTTTTACTCTGCTTGTAGAAACTATTAAACTGGCTGATTTATGAATCCTCATGTATCATTACATCAGGTGCTTCCATACCTGAATGCTGTCAATTGATCCACCAAATCACTTCAGCTGGAAAGTGCTTATGTGGATTACAGATTGATGGTCAGTATTATCAATCTGTTGATAATTCCACTGAAAATCATTACATCAGCAATCCTAGAATGAAATCTTCATCAGTAGTGCCAGCGTTCAACACACTCCAACAAATCCAAAATCATATCTCACCTTCAGGAACCTGCACACTCTGCCAAAACTAGCCCCAACATAAGAATCCCTATTTAGTGCCTGACACAGTTACAGAAAGTGAAAACCAATGTCAAACTGTAGGGACTGTAACTTATCATCTTGCATTTCAGACAGGTGTTGACGGTACCCGTTGGTCGAGGGAATCTTTAGTGACTGGGTCTGTCTGTGTGTGTGTATGTGTGGACCTGGCTCAGTTGTGTATGACAGGGGAGTGGGAAAGTATCTGGCACTGTGTGTGTGTGTGTGTGTGTGTGCATGTGTGTGTGTGTGTGTATGTGGCTCAGATGGGGTTGGTATGTTTGTGTGCGGACCTGGCTGGCTGTGTGTGGGGGAGCGGGACTGTGAAATTGGAATGATTTGTTATTTGCCTTGTTTAGAGGAAAAGTAAACCCGAATCAGAAGAACCGGGGAGGCTGGACACCTCTGATGTACGCGTCATATATTGGTCATGATACTGTTGTTCACCTCTTGCTGGAGGCAGGAGTGGATGTCAACATGACAACAGAGAGAGGGCAGAGTGCATTGATGTTGGCAGCAAGCTGTGGCAATGAGAGCATTGCCTACTTCTTGCTTCAGGTCAGTATGTTTTGGGGTCAGTGATTATGCAGTGTGGTCTGGGGCAAGTTAGTGGTATAATTTGGATTATGGAAACAGTGATGGAGATAAAGTAGCACCATTCAGGCAACAGAATATCTTGGGTATGTAATGAATGGGATTGAATTGGTGCAGAGACATTAAAAGGAAACTGTGACTATAACACACATCACTGAAAGTTGATAAAATGTGAGGCTGGAAGAACACAGCAGGCCCAGCAGCATCTCAGGAGCTCAAAAGCTGACGTTTCGGGCCTAGACCCTTCATCGGAGAGCTCTGAAACCAATCCTTCGAGAGAGCTCTGATGAAGGGTCTAGGCCCGAAACGTCAGCTTTTGTGCTCCTGAGATGCTGCTGGGCCTGCTGTGTTCTTCCAGCCTCACATTTTATTATCATGGATTCTCCAGCATCTGCAGTTCCCATTATCACTGAACGTTGAGCCAGTGTACAAGGCAATAGAACTGGAATGCTTGGATATGTAGCCACAACAGATGTATATGATTCCACAGCAATTAAATTGATGATGTATAATGCACAGGGCAGCTCTCTTTTTACCATAATGGTTACCTCAAGATCATAGGTGTATTTATCCGGCAGAACTACTGAGCTATTAGGAAAGATTACAGACTACGTCGAGGAGAGAAGATGGTTTGCAGGATATTGTTCAGGATATTAATATTGAGTGGGAAGTTTAGGGGACATATCATTGCAAATGTTTGATGCAAACGAAGCTGCAGAAGTAGAATCAGATATCAAAATTTGGGCTTCAGTGGAAGGTTTTGGACATGGAGGGACTAAGGTGCAGTAGGAGGGTTAGGGTACTCGAAGGATTGGTTTCAGTTGGTACTGGAGGTTTGGGTTTACCTGGAAGTGTTAAGACACAAGAGGGCTGAGATTTGATGAGCTGAATTGCTTTTTCTTTCAAGCAGCAAGGGGCTGAACTGGAACTGAAGGATCACAGAGGCTGGACTGCACTGTTCCATTGCACGAGCACTGGACACCAGCAAATGGTGAAGTTCCTTCTGGATAATGGGGCTGATGCAAATCTAAAGTAAGATACGGGGTAGATATGATTTGCATGTCCTTCATCCTGAGAGCATATTCTTTGTTCAATGTTTTGTTCACTGCTCACACAAATATTAAACATCTGCTAATGCACAACAGGCCTACCTGTATTTAAATGGTTAATAGTGTACAAGGTTGAAACTATTCATCTGACCTACCAACCTTATCTCTACTCTAAAAATTAATCTAGAAATGAAATGCTGCCGATGCTAACTTCCTAGAATCTTTAATAATTTATATTCTCTCTGAAATAACATATCCCCAATACCTTTTAAAAAGAATTTCTGAACTCTTCTTCAACACTGAGACATTCTGTCCATCCTTGAGGTAAACAATTTTTTTACACCCACTTTAACTCATTTTGAAATTATCTTCAATTTTTGCCTTTTGTTATCATTCCACCAGTCACTCACTATTAGTTTGACGAAAATCCTCCATGTTCTTGAATATTTGTCATAACTTGACCTTTCCAGAATCAGAAAGAACAATAATCTTCCCAAAACTCTACAGCTATCTCCAAACAAAATGTTTGTAATGTCAATCTTGTATGAGGTTTTGCCATGTCCCAACAGAATCTTTTATAGTTGGTCTCTGTCTCAAAGCACTTTTCCGATATGTCTCCACCACTGATCTCCAGCCCATTTTCCCCCATCTGTTTCCTCCAGCCCTGAAGCCCCCTCCTCCATTTATTACCCCTCTTCCATTTATTACACTCCAATATAATACAGATATGAGTTGCCAATACTCCTTTTCCAGTAACTGAAATAACGTTGCTATTTTCTGTTTTAGAGAGCCTGTGTACGGATTTACACCTCTGATGGAAGCTGCTGCCTCTGGTCATGAGATCATAGTCCAATACCTTTTGAACCATGTATGTGTCTCTCACTTCTCATCTTGTCTTGTGTTGCACGAAGAGCTCTGGGTTGGGGCAGATCGGTAGAAGTGTTAGTTGGGTGAGAGCCTTTTACTTATCTCTTGATGTAAGATATTGTGATTGCATTGTATGATTATTATCCTTAATACAGACTGGATTTGCTTCTGATTAGTCTGACAAGTGCTGCTATAATTAATGTAAGCAGCTGATTCCCAAAGAGGGGAGAGGCAACAGTCAGTCATCGGCTATACTGTATTAGCTGGCAATATGCTAGGCCATCGACAGAGCTTTTTTTCATCTTTCCTGTGACGTGAATATCTTTGACAAAGCTAGAGTTTATGCCCAACCATTACTGCCCTCGAGAATGTAGCGGTTAATTGCTTTCTTCAACTGCTACAGCCTCAGTGTTCCAGGATTTTGACCCAGCAACAGGATACTGAGTGATTTGGAGGGGAACTTGTAGGTGGTGATGTTCCCATTCGTTTTATCCCCTTGTCCTTCTATTGGTATTGCATTTTGCAGATGTTCTACACTGCTGTCATAGCGTGTTCAGTGGTGGAGTGAGTGAATTTTCTCGACAACAGATTGTCCCGGATTGTGCCAAACTTCTTGAATATCTACACTTGCCCAGGCAAATGGAAAGAATGCCATCTTTCTTCTGACTTGTACCTTATAAATAGATTGTTTTGTTGGTAGAGAAGTTGAGTACTCACTGCAGCATTCCCAGCCTGTGATATGTTCTTATAGCACTGTATTTATATTATTCATCCAGTAGTAACCCCACATGTTGAGAGGACATTCTGTGATGACAAAACCACTTATCATACAGATTCTGTTTTCTTGGAGATGCTCATTGTCTGTTACTTGTGTGGCATGGGTGTTACTTGCCACATACAAACAAGGAACAAGAGTAGGCTGCTCAGTCCTTTGAGGCTGCTGTGCCATTCAATAAGATCATTGCTAATCTGATTTTAACCTTGACACTATATTCCTGCACACCCCTGATAATAGAAACGTAGAAAATAGGAGGAGTGTTAGGCCATTAGCCCCTTAACACTTGTTCCGCCATTCAGTATGGTTATGGCTGATTCCCTGTGATAAGGGATTACCCATTGAAGACAGATGAGGGAAAAAAAACTCTCTTGGAGGATTGAGAGACTGTAGAATTCCCTTCCTGCAAAGGTATTAGAAGTAGAACCTTTAAATATCTTTAAGGCAGAAGTAGATAGACTCTTGGGTACCAAGGGGTTGAAAGATTATAGAGTGTAAGGGTATGGAGTAGGCATTTAGGACTGAGATAAGGAGAAATTTCTTCATCAAGAGGGTGGTGAGCCTGTGGAATTCTCTTCCCAAGGAAAGCGGTTGAGTCCAAAACATTGAATATTTACAAGAAGGGGTTAGTTCTTAGGGCTAAAAGGATTAAAGGGCATTGGGACAAAACAGGAACAGAATAAATGATTAACCATGATCATATCGAATGGTGGAAAAGGCTCAAAGGGCCGAATGGCCCATTCCTCTTATTTTCTATGTTATTGTTAAGTAGGCAGTGCTTGATCGCGGTCCGTCAACTTTCATCACTTTGCTGATAACCAATAGTAGACTGATGCATTGGCAAATGAATCGATTAGATTCGTGTTTCTTTTTTACAAACTGCAAATTCTTGGGCAGTATTCCACATTGTCTACCAAATGTGTTGTAGCTGTACTGCAGTTTGGCTAGATGTGCAGCTGGTTGTGAAACATAGGATTTGAGCACTACCGGCAAGATATTTTCAAGGATCGTAGTTTCTGCATTGTCTTATACCTTCAGTCATTTCTTCATATCATTTCTTCATATCATATGGAGTAAACTGTACTAACCTAACACTGGCATTTGTAATGCTAGGTCTTAGAGAAAGTGACTGCGATGCATCATCCATTTGACAATTCTGGCTAAATGTGATTGTAAATGTTTCAGCCTTGTCTTTGGTTCTGATATTTTGGGTTCTCCCAACATTGGAGCTTCACCTATATCCTGACCCTCAGTTATTTAAGTGACCACCATCATTCATGACTGGATGTGGCAGGATTGCAGAACTTAGATTTGATTTGTTAATTTGTGAAATTGCTAAATGTTGTTTATTGCCTTCTGATCCTGCAGTTTGGCAAATGAGTAATGGTACCATTGCTATAGTCCTACCAGGCCATAGAATTGCTCTGTAATTAAAGACAAATAATAATTGGTGGTAGTTTAACCTAGGGGTCACCATGCCTCAAATAGGGAGAGGTGTTGAGAAAGTGAGTCCTTCATGGTGATCTCAGCTGATGCAGAAATCAAACCCACACTGATCGCGTCACTCTGCATTCCAAACTAGCCATGCAGCAGTCCTGTGTTGCACCTTCACCAGGTTGACATTTCATTATTAGGTATCTCAGCTGTTGTTCCTGCAAGGTCGTCTTAATTCTTTGTTTAATAAAGGTTGGTTCCTCACGTTCACGATAGATTGAGGGATATACTGGGTGTTAACATTTCAGATTGTGGTCGAATGCAGTTCTGCTGAAGATAGCCTTCAGTGCCTCATAGATGCCCAGTTGCTTGTTAGAGTTGCTGGATCCTTTATAAATCAATCTAATTTAGCACAGTGTTAGTGCCACACACCAGGATGGAGGGTGTCCTCAATTCGAAACTGGGACTTCATCTCCACAAAATTAAGCAATGGATTAACTACCAATTCAGAGTGGCAGATGTGTCCTCTAGAACCTGGCCAGCTCAGTCAGTGGTGATGCTATATTGAAGTCCCCGCCTAGATTATATTTTGTTCCTTACAACCCTTGGCATGTCTTCTGAGGAAAAGTACTGTTTCATCAGCTGTGGAAGGACAGTAGATGGTAATCAACAGGAGGTTCCCTTGCCCTAAAGTTTGAACTGATGTCATGAGAATTTATGGAGTTCAGAGTTGCTATTGAAAACTCCCAGGACATACCCAGGGATGGTGATGGCCATGTCTGGGACTTTGGCTGTAATGTATGATTTGCTTATGCCATGCTGTTGCTTGACTAGTCAACTCTCCCAATTTTGGCACAGCCCCCTGAGATGTTATTAAGGAGGACTTTGCAGGGTTGACAGGACTAAGAGTACCACTTCCAGTGCATAGGTTGGTGCAAAGTGATCTGTCTAGTTTTATTCCTTTTTGATGGTGAGAGGCCTAAACCTTTTAGTTCATTCATGGGATGTGGACATTGCTGGCCCAGCTAGTTTTCATTGCCCATCCCTAACTAGCCAGAGGATATTTGAGAGTTGAGATATTTGCTGTTGGTCTGGAGTCTCATATAGGCCAGACTAGGTAAGGATTGCAGATTTTCCTTCCCTAAAGGATATCGTTGAGCTGGATGGATTTTTCCTGACAATCAACAAATTAGACAATTAAATGATCATCATTAGATTCTTAATCCTAGTTTTTTTTTATTGAATTCAAATTCAGTGGGTCTCTGGAGTAATAGTCTAGTGATAATCCCAAGAGGCCATCATCTCCCTGATTTTACTATCAGCCAAATAAAATAAAACACTGCAAATGCTGGAAACATGCAGTATCAAAGAAGATTCACTGCACTCAAAATGTAAACTCTTTCTGTCTCTGCAGTTGCTGACAGAAAATTCTGGACAAACTCAGCAGAACTGTTTTTATAACTATCAACCAAATTTCTGTAGGTCTGGCCTATATGTGATTTCGGACCACAACAGCAGCAAATTTCCTTTCCTAAAGAATTTTCTTAAACCAGATGGGTCTTTATGATTGATTGACTGATGGTGCTCAGTATTGCCTCTAAATTTTTTCGGTGCATGGGCCTCCAAGGTTTGTGTGTAGCTTTGACTTCTGAAATCAGAAGTCAATACGTTAGGACACTGATCAGTGTAGATGGAACCTCAAAAGAATGTTGATGGTGATTGTGCAACTATCTTCCAAATCCAGATTTATTAATTCATTGAATTTAAACCTTACCAGCTACAGTAGTGGGATTTGAAACTGAGACCCCAGAGCATTAGCGTGGGCCTTTACATTACTAATCCATTACCACTATTATGTAGGGGAGGCAATGGCCTAGTGGAATCATCGCTGGACTGTTAATCCAGAGATCCAGATAACATTCTGGGGACCTGGGTTCAAATCCTGCCATGGCAGATGGTGGAATTTGAATTCAATAAAATATCTAGAATTAAGAATGTCAAGATGACCATGAGTCCATTGTCGATTGTTAGAAAAATCCATCTGATTTACTAACGTCCTTTAGGAAAGGAAACTGCTGGCCTACATGTGACTCCAGGCCCACAGCAATGTGGTTGACTCTGAACTGCCTCTGGGCAATTGGGGATGGGCAATAAATGCTGCCTAGCCAGCGACACCCTCATCCTATTAATGAATTTTTAAAAATTACCGTTCCAGTAACTTCAATAATGGGACTTCTTTTCTATTCTGAATACAGGATGTCCAAGTTGATGTGAAAGATAAAACTGGGGACACAGCTCGCTCTTTGGCACTCATGTATGGGTATATGAAGATTGCCAGTCTCATTGACCTGCATACAGCCCCAGTATCTAAATCAGTTCGGAGGGACACAGGTAGATGTGATGTTGCTGCACAAGTTTGTGTATAAAATCTGGTTTTGTTTCCACACAAAGGCCAGCCCACTGCCCTCATCAGAAAGTCTACTCCAGATAGGTAGGAAAGTAAACTGAAGAAACCATGAGGCTAGAAAGGAATATAAGTAAGGGAGTGGGCAAAAATCTGGAAAATGGGCTGAAAAGTAAAATATGACATTGTCCATTTCTGTAGGAAGAATAACAGAAGCAGATTATCTAAATGGCGGGAATTACAGAGCTCAGATGCAGAGGAATCTGGGTGTCCTTGTGCATACATTATAAAAGGTTAGTGTGCAAGTACAGCAAATAATTAGGAAAGCTAACAGAATTTTATTGTTTATTGAAAGTGGGAAATGAATACAAAAGTAGGCAAACCATACTTCAGTTATGGAGGGCAATGTGGGTATTGCTTTAGTTTTTTTTCATTCTTTCGTAGGATGCGGGCATTGCCAGGACATTGTTCTAAAAACCTTTCATTAATCAACTCAAAACAGGATCTATTCGACCCTATTCTCGGAATTCCTTCTCCTTATGTTATCGTGTTCACTGTCTTTTTTTAGAAATTGTAGTGAACCAGATGGGTTTTTAGAACTATTGACAATGGTTAATAGAAACAGAAATTGCCAGGAAAACTCAGCAGGCCTGGCAGCATCTGTGGCAGGAGAGCAGAGTTAATATTTCGGGTACATAATGGTTTTCTGATTACCGTTGTACTAGCTTTTATAACTCCAGATTTATTAACTGAATTCAAATTTCTGGGATTTTAACTCATGTCCCCAGGATATTAGCCTAGGATTCTGGATTGCTAGCTCAGTGACAATAACAAACAAAGGAAGTATTAAATCTTTCAGAAGCAATTCGGAGGAAGTTTACAGGTGTAATACCCGGAATGGTCAGGTTGTCATGTGAGAAACGGTTAGACTGCAAGGCTTGTATCCACTAGAACTTACAACAGCAAGAGGTGACTTGATTGAAGCGTTTAAGGTCCTGAGGGATCTCTGTGGGATAGATATGGAAAGGATGTTTTGAGAGAATCAAGAACTGGGGGTCAATGTTTAATAATAAGGGATTGCCTGTTTAAGATGGAGATGAGGAGGGACAAAAAACTTTGGAATTCTCTTCCTTGGAATCAATGTAAGTCAAATCTTCTTTGAATATTCTTAAGCAGAGGGAGATAGATTCTTGTTGAGTAAGGGTTAAAATATTATTGGGATAAGTGAGAACATAGAATGATCAAACTGGCTATAATCTTATTGAATGGTACAGCAGCTTTGAGGCAAGTGTCTTACTCCTGCTCCTAACTCATACCGTGTGTACCTGTACAAGAATTGGAACAACTACATTTCAAGGTCAGTCAAGTAATGAACATGTCTACATATTTACTTTAGGCAACAAGGGAGATTGCTTTTTGTCGACCCGAACCCAATCCAGTCTTGTCTTCTGTCTGCTAGTTATCCACCTGGGTTGCTTGGCAGCAATGTAAGAAGTTGCTTGGCTATGTATGGAAGAACTGATATAAAGCTGTTTTATCTCTCTACAGGAATGGACGAAGATTTCAGCTCCTCTGATGAATCCTGTTCATTCCAACGACATCACCCACACAGTTGTCATTCTAATTCTCGAAGAAACAAGGGGCCTAGTATTCATGATGGACCACAGGCACTAGCACACATCACAGGCCATCGAACCAGGGGATGGCCACAGCAATATGGTATAACCAGTTTTATGATCTTTTGAAGGGAGAGAACTATATTGTGAGATGGTGGGTTGTGGGGAATCTTTTAATGTTTCAACCAAAGAATGTTGAAAGTGTTAACTTAGATTTTACACTGAAGTCTCTGGAGTGAGACTGGAACTCGACCTCCTTACTGAGGTGAGAGAGCGAGAGAGTTCTATCCGCTAAGCTAGACTGATTTTTGCTTGGCAGGTACAGAGTTCAAGATACCCTCTTAACTTTTTGAGTTTTGGGTTAATAGATTGTATTTTAAAGCTGTAGTTCTTAAACTCGCGCTAATAGATCATTTTCAATGGGCCTGCAATATAACATGTAAGTACCGAGGTCAAGTCTGAGTGATTTAGCAAAGGCTAGATGCCTTTTTCTGTTGTTCCTGTGGTCCTGTACTCTTCTTGGGCAGCATTCCGCTCAAAATTTCATTCTCCCTGCTCCCTTTGCGCTTTCTTCATGCTCTTCTCCCCATGTTGCTGCCCCTGCTGGGTTTCTGTCAAGGCTAGATAGACTGTTTAGTTAGAGGTAGGTGTACCCATCTCACTAATGCTTTTCTGAAAACATATTAATACATTCGTTATAAATGGCACTTATATTTTAGGTACAGTATCTTAATTTATGTGGGCTGGTGTCCATGATTACTAATTCATTTGAAAAGGAGTTTGTCAACCAACGAAGTTTGAGAACAACTATTGAGATGAGAATCCTGTGTTAATCAATCCACAGCAGGAAATTTTATTTTTCCCCTATCCTTTTCTCTCAATTCCTTCTCCTCATGTTTTCATATTTGCTGTCTTTTCAGAATCTCTCCCACCACAAGGGTATGTCACATTCAAGAATAACCAGGATGAAGATGAAGAGGATATCCGGAACCGTGATGTCACCTCTCCGATTAACGAGCAGGACGTAGAGAGCAACAGCAGTAGAGGTAAGTGCAATTGCACCTTCTTACCGTTCACTGGTTTCTGAGGACCTAGGCTACTGCCTTACAGTTGGATATGTATATGAGAACAAACAGAAGTATGAATATGTGTAAAAATCGTCATAGGCATGTGACCGTAAGCACGTGTGTGATTTAGATCATCATTGAGAGTTGAGTGTGTGAGAATGATTGATTGATTGATTTGTGTGCATGACAGTGAGTGTAAGCATGACTCTGTTTTGTGTGTGCAAAAGAACATAGGCAAATGCCTTTGGGAGACTCTGTTATACTTTTACACTTTACTTCCTGCTTCCAAAGGCTGAACTCTGTGACCCAATAGAACAGGGCTATGACAGTTCAAAAGGGAGCTTATGACTACAAATCTTCGATCAAGATCCTTGCTTGAGCTATTAATTAGTTTTCCTCTTCTTTCTTGTCTCATCTGTGCATTATTAGCAGGTTTTACTTTTGCCCTTGTCTGCAAAGTAAGTGATTTCATCATTCAGAAAATGCTGAAAATTCTCAGTATGCCAGGCAGTATTTGCAGAGAGAGAAGCAGATTAACATTTCATCATAGTCATTGACCTGAAAAGTTAATTATATTTGTCTTCTTTGATGCTACCTGACCTGTTGAATATTTCCAAAGTTTTTTATTTCAGATTTTTTGGTTTTCTTGACAACGACTGACAGCTTTTCTCCTCTGTAGAGGAAAATCCTTTCTGTATCACTGATACTGTGACCACTCGCAAGAGCAGCGACAGCAGTAGTGAAGGGCTGGCAAAGGCTTTGGGTGTTAGCCGTGAGGGATCCCTGGAGAGTAATGAGGTGAGAGGGGGTGCACAAAGGTACTGTCTATTTATGTAGGTTTTAGCTTATTTCCAATAAGTGAACATGCTTAAATCCTGTCCTTTGCAGCCCTCAGCCATTTCCTTCTCAGTTAGGCTCCCACAGTGCACATAAATGCACTTGTCCAGTGTGTAAGAGACCCTCAGAAATGAGAGAACAGCATTCTAGTTGGGGAACAGTGGGAACAGCCATAAGGACACACAGAGGGCATGGAGTTAATGAGGCCAGCACAAATGAGTGTGGAGCAAATAGACGGAAAATGGGCTGCTGCACAGGAGAATTTGGGGTTGAATGAATTGTGAAGTGGAGCATTAGAGCATGTGAGGGTTGCATTTAGTGAAGAGATTGAAGAGACAATTAGTCTTTGTGGTTTACGTATAGGCTGAATGGAGTGTACTACATTTGAGGACTAACATAGTTAAGAGTACAGTTGTGTGGTGTTCTGAGGCAGATAATTCTAAATTTATCTTCTAGAGTTACTGAGGGGCAGTGGGAATTGCTGTTCAGGGTGCTGGGCTTTAGGATCAGGTTTTCAGGGTGTGGGTTGTGGGATCGGGTTTCCGAACGGCACATTGATGGCTATGCTGCTTGTATTCTTTGCAAATGAGACTCTTGTGTTTGTTTTTTTTTTAAGGATTCAGATCAGTCCAGTAAATCTTGTGTTAGGAAGCAGAGGATTCGTAGAGGTCACAGTCGGAGCACAGAGAGCACCCACTCAGGAGGAAGTGACATTTACACAATTCCCAGTTCACAGACACAGATTCCAAATAAGGTGGTAGTGGAATACCAATGTCCAAAGGTACGGTCTGGTCCTTGGATGTTAACAAGTGGTGGAGTTTGTTATCCTTGGTGCTATTATGAAGTTGAAACATCATATAGTCTCATTCTAATGCAGTGCACTTTCTATAATTATCTATTATGTTAACATATAATCAAACCTATCTATGGGTGTTAAGAATAAGACATATTTTGGGATCCTCTGAGCATGTCCCTCTGACACCAAGGTCCTCTGAATCTTTCCCATGGCCATGAGTACAGTTACGGCGGTGATACTTAAAACAACCATCAAAACAATATCTTTGAGGGATCAAAACTCAGCCATTCCCTCCCTAATCACTGTGGAATGATTGCTAGAGGTTGGAAGTTCCTTACTTATGTCCTCTCATGTTGCACATTTCTTTTTCGTGTGGTATTGTCAATGTTTCCTCTGGTTACAGGACTTGCCAGAGTTTCTAGAACAGATTGGTTGCTTGAAGTATTTGCACATCCTCGAGGAGCAGGACGTGGATTTGCGAATATTCCTCACTCTGACAGAAGCTGATCTGAAAGAAGTAGGCATTACGTGAGTAGGTGCCACATGAATGGGTAGAGCCAAGGTGTGTACAGCACACACAACTGCTGTGTTGTAATGGGGTAGAGAGGGGAACTAGGAGGGACTGGTGTAGTGGCAACAATTGAGGGGGTAGGGTTGTGTAGAGTGAACAAGCAGAAAGTGGGACGAGGTAGGTGACAAAGCTCAGCACAGAGTGTTTTAATGCTGGTGTCATTGCAGGTTGTTTGGACCTAAGAGGAAGATGACAGCTGCAATTGCCCGCTGGCACAGTAACGCCCTGCCTCTGAGTAACACCTTAGAACAGGTCTATGCTGACCGTCTGGAGACAGAAATGCAGGAAATGGCCATTCAACTTCATAAGGTGCAATTTATTCCATGTGACTGAAAGCAATTGAACTGTATTTGCAAGAAATTAATTAGGCATTGGTTTCCTGGGGTGAAAACAGCTTAAGTTTAGATAAAAAGCAAAAACCTTCCTCTAAACTGTTCTTCTTAGGGTAGGTATATTATAGGTTAAATGCAAAGTAAAGCTTTGTTCCTATTAAATACAAATTAAATCTGTTCCCATCAAATTCTCAGGATAGACATGGCAGGTACAATGCTGGCTAGATGCAGAATAAAATTCGCTCTGCACTGTTCGATCAGGGTGGGTACAGGATAGGTTTCTTACTGGGTAAAGTTCTCTCTATAATGTGCCACCAACTCTCCTGGACGTGCACGGGAAAGGTTGTGAATAGATTAAATATTTCTTTGCAGGGTGGTCAAGCATTCCCAGGCTAGGTACAGGAGGGATTAGACTTTTTGAAAATCTTTGAAAGCATGTGGGCATTGCTGGTGGCTCTCGCATTTGTCTCCCATCCCCCAAATGTCTTAAACAGTCTAGCAATCCATTCAGTTTAAGTGAACAGTTAAGAATAAACAGCATTGCTGTGGGTCTGCAAAGTCCTGGAGGGCAGTCCAGGTAAGGATGGCAGACATCCTTCCCCAAAAAACATTACTGAAACAAATGTTTCTTTTTGCAACAACTGATGATAATTGTCACAGTTGTCATTACTGAGACTAGTTTTCAATTCCAGGTGAATGAATTTGAACTAAATACTACCAGTTGCCACTATTCTCTGGTTTATTAGTTCACTGACACAGGGTCATTCTCTCATCTGAAAAGATAGTTAAAGACAGTAAAGATCTCTCTACAATGCTCAATATTCAGGAGTGTGTGCACATGAACACAGCTGTAGAGGGTAATTCTTCCGAAATATTCACTGGCCAATCTGTGTAAGTGACGAATAGACCCGAAGTCTGCTCACCTCCTTTGCTATTATTTTTAATATATGAAGGCTCTAGCACTGTGTAGCCTGAAGCATGTCTAATTTCAGCCTCCAGATCAAACTCATGGATGTTCTGTGATTCTTTCATCAGAAGTGTGAGGAAGTGGAATTGCTGAAAGGACGAGTGTCACAGGAGCAGGAGCTGAGAGCAGTGGTTGAAGGATTTTTAATGGAGGATAAAATTGTCTGGAAACAACAACAGAAACAGATTGAAGATACACAGAGGGTCTGTCGAGAATTAGAAATTGCTCTTGAGCAAATCGAGTGAGTCAGTGCTATGAGTCATCAATGATATGGAATTCCTAATGAACTATCTGTGTAATGGACTGAATGTGTGATGGACAGTGTGTATGATGAACTCTGTGTGCAACCATCTGAATATAGTTTGGATGTGGACTGGTGAGGCTGACTATTAATGTCCTTGGACAACAAGAAGTTAGGGAGAATGAACTAAAGTTGTTGCTGAGTGTTGAATGTCTTGGTTTTGACTTATTTAGTTCCTTGTGTTGATCCTTGAATCATGCAAGTATCATCTCAGGTGGCAGAGCAGTTACTCATCTCATTACTTTATCATCTTTGTCAGGGCTTGCCAGTGTGAACTATCAGCCCGATTTAAAGATGGAATAGGACAGAGGAGGAAAGCAGAGCTGAGGAAAAAACCAAGCAACACAAAGGAAGGTTAGTAATGGTTCCTTAATGGAATGCATTTTTGACCTCCGTTACTACACTAGCAACTTCCATGGTAACCAATGTGCTGCTGTACAATCTCAGTGGATCAGGCAAACTGAAGGTTTTGATTCCTTGGCAAACAGTGTCAAGGGTGCTGGAACCATTGTGTGAAAATGCATTTGGTGAATGATAGCAGACTGTACCATAATAACTAAGTTCCACCTTTATCATTGTATGGCCGCATTGAGTAATAACCGTAGCTGATTACATCTTCTATTCCTTCCCCCTCCCTGATAGCAATAACCATAGGTCGATTTAACAAGCCTGCATCCACCTGCATCTCTTGGAGAACCCTGAATGACTGATATCTACAGCTGGTTATTGAAGGATCCTGACCACCCCCCTGATCTTGTCCTTCAAACATTTAGTTTTCCAAGTTTTGAAGGGGAGAAAATAAGAAATTGAGTTTAAATAAAACCCTTCAGTACACTTAATCATTTGAGTCTAATAGTAATGAATTCAAGCCCCATTATGAACTTAACTACAAATAGAGGCAGAAATTACAGTAAGTACTGATGTAGTGCTGCATTGTTTTGAGGGGGGATGGGACTACTGTTGAGGGAACGAGGGATTAGTGCTGAAGGAACACTGAATATCAGAAAGGTAGTACCGTGGGAATATAGCACTGTGCTGTCGTGTCAGGAGACTAGGGCTGAGGTCATAGTACAGTATTTTAGTAGTTTTGCATGTGGGAGGGACAGTACCAAAAAAGTACCTCAGTGTCCATTGGACAATCAAAATACAACTTGCTGTTCAGTGTTCGTGTAGGATTGTACAGTTACCATGGAGACCTGTAGAACAGAAAAAGGCCCTTTGGCCCATCATATCTGCACTGGTCAAAAACAACCATCTAGTTATTATAACTGCATCTTCCAGCAATTGGCCCATTTAGTATTGTATGCCTTGGCATTGCAAATGCCCAGCTAAATAGTTCTTAAATGCCATGAGGGCTTCTGTCAGTATCACCCTTACAGGCAGTGAGTTCCAGATTCCCACAACCCTCTGGATGTAAAAGCTTTTCCTCTAAACTTCTGCCCCTTATCTTGAATCTATGCATCAGAGTCATTGATCCCGACATAAAGGGGAATTATTTTCTTCCTGCCTACCCGATCTATGCCCCTCATAATCTTATACATGTCAATTGTGTCCCCTCCCAATCCCTTCTGCTCTAAGGAAAACCATCCCAGTCTGCCCAATCTTCCTTCATAACTGATCCTCTCCAGTAATTATGATGGGGGACTCTCTAATTAGGGGTGCAGACAGGCATTTCAGTGGCTGCGAGCGAAACTCCAAACTGGTGTATTGCTTCCCTGGTGCCAATGTCAATGATGTTTCAGAGCAGTTGGAGCAAATTCCCAAATGGGAGTGTGAGCAGCCAGATGATGTTGTACATATTGATGCCAACAACTTCGGCAGAAAAAGCGATGAGGTCTATGAGACTGGGATATCATGGCTTTTACAGAAACACGGCTGAGTGAGGGATAGGTCTGGCAACTTAATTTTCTGGGGTGCCAATGCTATTAAAAGGATAAAAGAGGAGGAAAGAGAGGAGGGGGTGTGGTGTTTTTGAGTAGAGAAAATATCGCAGTAGAATTTGGAGGATATTTCTGACACATCATCCAGTGAGGCTAAATGGATGGAACTGAGAAATAAGGCTGTAATCAGTTTGATGGGACTGTACAATACGTCCCACAATAATCATTGGGAAACTGAGGAGCACATATGTAAGAAGATCACATGTAGCTGTACGAATAATAGGATTGTAATAATAGGGGATTTTAACTTCGCAAACATAGACTGGGATTGCCATTAGTGTTAAGGGCTTGGACGGGAGGAATTTGTAAAGTGAGCTCAGAAAGGATTTCTGAATCAATGTATAGATGAGCCTACTAGATAAGGGGCAAAACTTGACCTCCTCTTGGGACATAAGGCACAGTATGTGACTGAGGTGTTAGTGGAGGAACACTTTGGGACCAGTGACCATAATACTATTGTGTGGAAAACGAGAGGTCTGGTTCACAAGTTAAAGTTCTAAACTGTGGCAAGGCCAATTCTGATGGTATTAGACAGGACCTTTCAAAAGTTGATTGGGGGAGGCTGTTTGGAGGTAAAGGGGCATCTGGGAAGCATAAGGCTTTCAAAAGGGAGGTGGAAAATTCAGGGCCAACATGCTCCTGTTAATTGAAGGGCAAGGCTGATAGGAGGAAAGAACACTGCTGGATGACTAGAGATATTGAGGCAGTGGTCAAGAAAAAGGAAGAGGCATATATCAGGTATAAGTAGCTGGAATCAAGTGAATCCGTTGAGGCATATAGCGGGTATGGGAATAACACTTAAGAAGGAAATCAGGACAGTAAAATGAGGACATGAGATTGCTTTGGCACATCAGCTAAAGGAGAACCCAAAGAAATTCTACAAGTATATTAAGGACAAAAGAGTAACTAGGAGAGAATAGATCAACCAGGCCATCTATGTGTGGGACCACAGGAGATGCGTGAAATCCTAAACGAATATTTATCATCGGTATTTACTGTGGCGGAAGACTTAGAAGCTGGGAACTCTGGGAAATAAATTGTGACGTCTTGAAAATAGTTCACATTATGGAAGAGGGATTGCTGGAGGGCTTAAAATGCATTAAGCTAGATAAATCCCTGGCACCTGAATAAGAGTATCTGAAGACGTTGTGTGCGGTTAGGCAAGAATTTGCAGGGCCTGTAGTTGAGATATTTGTATTATCAACAGTCACGGGTGAGGTGTTGGAAGACTGAAGGAAAGCTGATGTTGTGTCATTATTTAAGAAAAGCTGTAATGAAAAGCCAAGGAACTACAGAGTGGTGAGCCTGACAACAGTGGTAATAAGTTATTGGAGGGGATTCTGAGAGACAAAGATCTGCATGCATTTAGAAAGGCAAGGACTGATTTGAGATAGTCAGCATTGCTTTGTGCATCAGAAATCAAGTCTGAAAATTGAGTTTTTTTTTGAAATGAATTCGATAGGTGAAAGCAGAGCAGAAGACATTGTCTGCATTTACTTTAGCAAGGCCCTTGACATGGTACCACGTGATAGACTGGTTGGTAAGATTAGATCACATGGGATCCATGGAGAGCAAGCCAGTTGGATAGAAAATTGGCTTTATGTTAGGAGACAGAGGGTGATGGTAGAGGGTTGTTCATACTGGAGGCTTGTGATTAGCAGTGTGTTGCAAGGATCGTTGCTGGTTCCACTATTGTTCATCATTTATATAATCAATTTGGATGAGAATATAGGAGGCATGGTTTGTAAGATTGTAGATGACACCAAAATTGGTGGTATAGTGAACAGCAAAGAAGATTATCTAAGAATACAATGGGATCTTGATCACATGAGCCAATAGGCCAAGGAATGGGAGGTGGATTTTAATGCAGATAAATGCAAGTTGTTGCATCTTGATAAGATAAACCAGGGTTGGACTTTTTAAACTGTTAATTGTAGGGCTCAGGGGAGTGTTGTTGAACAGAAAGACCAAAGGGTGCAGGTCCATAGTTCCTTGAAAGTGATGTTACAGGTTATCAGGCTAGAGAAGAAGGCATTTAGCAGGCTTGTCTTCATCTGTCAGAGCTTTGAATACAAATTGGGATGTCACATTATAGCTGTACAAGACATTGGAAGTCCAAATTTGGTGTACTGCATATAATTCTGGTTGCCATGATTTTGGAAGAATGTAATTGAACTAGGAAGGATGCCAAAAATAATGATTTAAGAATGTTACCGAGGCTGCAATGTTTGAGTTATTAGGAGATGCTGGATGGGCAGGGACTTTTGTTTTCCTCTGAAACCTAAAAAGCTGAGGAGTGACTTTATTTGAGGTTTATTATGTCATGAGGGGCATAGATGGTTATTCACACTGTGTCTTTTCCCTAGGGTAGGGGAGTCCAAAACCAGAGGGCATAGGTTTAAGGTGAGATTGGAAAGATTTAAAAGGGACCTGAGGGGGAGTTTTTTTTTACACATATGGAATGAGTTCACAAAGAAGTGGTTGTGGCAGGTACACATTAGAGTTTTTAAAAGGCATTTGGATAGGTACACGTATAGGAAAGGTTTAGAGGAATTTGGGATGAATGCAAGCAAATAGGACTAGCTCGTTGTAGGAAACCTAGTCGGCATTGACAAGATGGACGGAAGGGTCTCTTACCATGTTGTATGACACTACAATCCCCTCCCGCCTATAATGTGAATTCCAGAATTGCATTCAATACTCTAGCTGCAGCCTAACCAACATTTTCTATAATTCCAGCATAATCTCCCTGTTCTTAAACTCTATGCCTCCTTAGTTACTTTATCCACCTGCCCTAATACCTTATGGGACCAGTGCGCATGGACACCAGTGTCCTCCCCGGATCCTCTGTATTTTCCAGAATCCCAATGTTCATCATGTATTCCGTTGGCTTGTTTGTCCTGGCAAATTGCATATTTCACACAACAGGATCGAATTTCATTTGCCACTGATCAATCTGTCTGTATCCTCTTGCAACCCAAGGATATCCTTCTCACTTCTTTACCACTCTACCAGGATGAATTGTATCCCAAGTTGTTGAGTGAGGTAAGGGAGGAAATAGCAGGATGCTATTTGTGAACATACTGATCAATCCTCCTACATTCAAGTTTAATTCATTTATATAAACCACAACTGGCAAGAGCCAAGCACTGACCATTGTGGAACCCCACAGCACACCGACTTCCAGTCAGAAAAACTCCCCTCAACCATCACCCTCCGCTTCCTGCCATGCAGCCAATTATGGATCCAATTTGCCAAATTTCCTTGGATCTTGTGGGTTTTTAACTTTGCCATCACTGTCCATGCAGGACATAGTCCACTCAGACTTCTGCAAGACAATGGCAATGCATTGCTCTTATCTAAATACCCAGGTACCTCTTCGAGAAATTGACGACCAGCTCTTAACAAAACCATGTGGACTGTTCTTGATTAATCCCTGCCTCTTTAATTGCAAATTAATTCTGCCCTCAGAATTGTTTCCAATAGTTTCCCCAACACCAAGGTTAGACTGACTGGCCTGTAGTTTACTAGTTTACCCCTTGCTCCCTTCTTGAATAGCAGTACCCTATTTGGCTGTGCTCCAGTCCTACAGCACCTCTCCTGTGGCCAAAGAGGAATTTAAAATTCTTGCAAGCATCCTGCTATTTCCTCCCTTACCTCACTCAACAACTTGGGATACAATTCATCCAGCCCTGGAGATTTATCTACTTTTTAAGCCTGCCAGTTAGTCACTGCTGAATTCTCTGACCTGACCAAAGCTGTTGATGTTGCTAACCTTGGTTCTTTCCTCTTTCCAAAAGGCCTTGCTAACTGGAAATCTGTTCTCGGATCCCTGAGTATATCGGAATTGAGTGCTACTCTTAAAGAATGTACAGGAGAAATGGGTGAGCAAAGTTTTATGAGTAAATCTGCTGAGTGTATTGCAGTTTTTTTTTAACACAAACTGCTGGCTGTCTGAAAATATGTGGAAGAACACATCTCCTTCACTGTCAAAAGATAGTGTCAAGAGATGTGCTACGCACACGCACACATGCTGAATTCCCGTGTCACTGACCTGTCCAGCTTTACTGTGTTGGAGTTGTCTACTTGTTCATTTCTTCGGGTATGTGGTCAGAACAGTGCAGTCCATGACTTCAGTGTATCTAAAGTGAAATATGCCAAATACCCAAAAGGCATGTTGTAACTCACTGGTCTTGTCCTGCACTGTGGGCTGGACCCTAACTGGGACTGAATCCCTCCCCGCCTTAGTTGGGAGTGATGCTGAATGTGTTTTAACTGAAGCTACATTTACTGAGAGTTTCTGTTTCTAGGTAAAACTATACAAATAGTTGAACAGAATCTGGAAAACCTGATAAATTCAGACAAAAGGAACCCAGAGTGGAGACACAATGCTGATATCTGACATGGGTAGGTGAAGACACATTGAGATACCTATCACAGCACTAGTGTTGTCTGCTTTGTACAGTACAGTCCAGTATGTGGATCTGCTGTCTTTTTGCCTTTGCTCTGTGTTTAAGGCTCTGCTGTCTTTCTGGCAGTCCACATTTCATGCAGTATTCTCCCACTGCACCTACTTTACATTTTCTCAGAGGTGATGGGCTGTGGTGAGTGAACAAAGTTGTAGGTGAATGTGAACACATTCTGATATATTCTGTTCAAGCTACACTTGCTTTTTATTTAAAATGTTCTTTGATTTTATTGCTAATTTCTTTTTTGGGTTTTCTTCTTTCCTTTAGACTCGGCAATGTCAAATGTCTGAAGGATTCGTGGAATCCAGTATTAGCTAACTGGACGGAGGGTGAAAGTGCCACCCGAAGAAAAGCAGCCTTTCTCTGTTAGTTTCTAGGCCTCAGGCCTCTACAAGACCTAGGCTGACTCGGATGAAGAGTGGGAACAACAAACAGCCCAGCCCTGTACAGGCCCTAGTGATGTGCAGAACCTGAGCAGTTCTTTTGAAGTAGTCGTGAGATAAGGAGATGTTTGGGCTCAGCATTGAGTGGCCAATCACCTTCCTAATGAGATGTGCCTCTCTTGTTGACTGGATCCTGGAGGTGATGCTTGTTTGCCCATTATGTCACTCTTTAGTGACTCATTTCAATGTTATTTCCCTTCAACATCTGTTCGGCTAAACAAATGCATTATGATCCTCTGAAAACTGATTACTCCAGCAATATGGCAGCCAATTTAGACACAGGTCCTTTCTTCATAGCCTTAATGAAATTGAAAATGTTTTAATCAAAAGTTGCAGTGGTGATGTGGAATATGTGTGGAAAACTCAAAACTATTTGGCCAGCAGTGCACAGTAACATGAAACCATAGTTCACTTATCAAATAGTTGAACAGAATTGGGAATTTGAAGGCTATAATTTAACATTCAGCAGAGATCAATGCCTGAATAGGAACATACGAAGATCAGGTCCTGGGCTAATGAACTGTGACCCATTATAGAGCTTAGGCCTTTGGCTGATGAACTGTGAGCTTATGAGGAGCAGGGTATGGATTGATGAGAGTACGTATCCTATACTGTATAGAAAAAACTTGTCCAAAGAATAAACCAGAGTGTCTACGTGAGTGTGACAACTGAGGCATGACATGAATATAATCACAGATTGCTGGTGTGTGTCAAAACCTGTATTAACTGGAATGTGCTTACATCATCTACTTTTTCCAGACCTTCATTTGAAGCTTCTGTCTCATATGGAAATATATTGAGTTAATCCAACTCGAACTTGATTAAAGAGAATGAGTGTTTGGAATTTATACCTGTATGTAGTAGACTGATTCAGAGTAGAATTATACAAATTTGCAGCGTAGAAGAACAGCCATGGTTTTTATGGGAGAACATCCAACATAATCTCACAATCCAAGCCTGTAGGCTAGACTGTTTCAATACCTAAACAAGCATGTCTTACATGTTATGAGGCTTTCTACATTTGCCACCCTTCCAGCTAGTGATTTCCTGACTCCTAGCCATCTCTGGGTGAGAACAATTATCGTCAACTCTTGTCTAATACTTCTACCAATTATTTTTAGATCTATGACTTAGGGAAATATGTTCTGTCTGTCAGGTCTTTCTAAGTCCTTTGTAATTTCATACCATTATACTCCATTATTCCAAAACAAATAACCTAGCCTACCTTCCCTCATTTTTCTATTGGCAACATCCTCGTAAATCTCCGATGTACCCTATCTAATGCAATCAATCCTCTCTGTAATGGGGTGAGCAGAACTATATGCACTCCAGCATGGGCTTGCCATATATTTTCTAGTGTTCCAATATCACCTCTGTTTTTATGCCTTCTCTGAAATAAGGCAGTATCCTAAATACCTTTTCCTCCTTTTAAAAATTATGTTTCATTTTATAACAGTTCAAACCAATTCTGTTTATTTCAATACTGTATTTGGTTCTTTTGAAGTACCTCATAATAAATATAGCCTTACAATATTAATTTCATATCAAACATAAAGCACAAAGAAATGTACAGCAAATATTTTATTAACCAGCATCTATGGGACCAGGCGTGTGCTGGTTGATCAAGTATTCCAGCTGATCAAGAGGTCCATATAAATCAATGTAAAAACACACGAAGTAATAGAAACGTAATGCAGAAGGGTATACACATCAGTGTCCTAATTTATTTACAGCATAAATCACTCAATATTACAAGTTTACCTTTCAGTAAAACTTATTGTAAGAAGTGCAAGAACAGAAGTTCCAGGAAAAGCTCAGCAGGTCTGGCAATACCTGTGAATAAAAATTAGAGTTAATGTTTTGGATCTGGAGACCCATCAGAACCTCAGCTTCTGATTTTGTTCCTGATTTATGGCATCTGCTGGTCTTTCAGTTTGTCCTCTTTGAGTGCTGTTAATCTTGGGCCTGTTACCTAATGAGCAGTGGGAACTGGGTTATTTGAATGCCCAAGGATGAGTTAGATCTCTCATCAACAAAGCAGTCCATATCATGGAGAGCAGGGTGTAAAATGAAGTTAAAGCCATGACCACATAAGCTGTGATGTCTTGGATCGCGAAACAGGCTTGAGGGGGCTGAATGCCCTACCCCTGCTTCTTAATATGTTATGATTTTATGATCGGCACACGATACCAGATCTATGTTGTGTACAGTGAAATTATGAATTCTTCATGTTTCATAACCAGGTACTTACCTGCAATGGAATGGGAGTGTTGTTTCCAATTGCCCCATTTTGTTTAACTATACATAGGCTCCTTCCAATTTTTTTTAAACACTAAGTACACTTGGAAAATATCTCGGCTCCTCTGATCCTCAGCCCTAGGTTGTCTACCTTTTACGAGGAACCATATTTCAATTTTTCAATTTGCCACTTCAATGCACCACCTGCTCCCTGGCCAACATCTCTGTCTCCGGCTTGCTACAGTATTCCGGTGAAGCGCAGTGCAAGCTGGAGGAACAACACCTCATTTTCCACTTGGGGAACCTACAGCCCTCTGGCCTCAAAACTGAGTTCAACAATTTTAGGGCCTAAACTCTCCGATGTCCCAGCCCCCCCACCCTACACACCAGGCCTTGTTACCACATAGCCTGTCACTACACACCCACTGTTGTTAGTCACTAACAGTCCCCATTAACAACTATTCACCCTCCCAGCCTGATCGTCCTTTGTCTGTCCAACTGTCTTTCTCTCTTTGGGCTCTATCTATTTACTCCCTACCCAACCCACCTCCCTATTTTCTGCATATAAACTGATGTTTTCCCAGCCACCATCAGTTCTGAGGAAGGGTCACTGGACCTGAAGCATTGACTCTGTTTTCTCCTCCACAGATGTTGCCTGACCTGCTGAGCTTTTCCAGCAACTTTGTTTTTGTTTCAATATTTTTCCTCGGTCAAGCAGCTGATGAGCAAAATTCAGAAATGTTTGGCATTACATTATACATGAGATATGGAGGAAACATACAACGTAATCTCTTGTTTCCTCTAGCTCACAGGTAGTCTGTCTCTCCAACTCACACACTCACTTACTCTCGTGTCTATTTATAGTTTCAGTGATTGAAATGACGTTTGATGGGGTGCTATATGAGATGAAGCCATCCAAGCATCTTGCTACAAATTTTGGTTAATGGCTCCCCCGTCTGTCTGAACCGAGGCATGGTCCTGCGGTGGACAGCAGGCTCCCAAAATGCTTTGCGGTATTTGCATATATTATTTGGATTTTTAAGTGTAAAATGTCTGAATACAGGAAAGAATTAAAGAGTTTCGCAGGTGATTTAGTTGCTGTAGAATTTCCACTTCTAGAGCCAAAGGAGTCTTCTAGAGAGGGGTGACTAATTGTCACCCTCACTGAGCAGTGTGGTACGGTAGGTCAAGAGCGGGTTTGAGAGTTTGCTTAGTAAAAGGGTTTCTGCTGTGAATGGCACATGGGTGAGGTCTACGGGCTTTATCCGTGCGGAATCGATATCAAGAGATTTCGGAAGCACAATTTTTGCCATCTGGAGCTGCTGGTGATCGTTTGTCCTGGCGCTCCGTATTCTTATTGTGAAAGAAATGCGAGTCCATTAGTACGGGCGACTCCTAGTGGCGGGGCGGGGGCAAAAGCTAGACCGGGAAGTTTCTGAATAGCGATCCTTACCTGAAACGTCAGTCTTCCTGCTTCTCCAGCTCCACCCTAACGTGGACGTTGTCCGTGTATGTCAGACTTTCGTTCTAAATGTAAGTCTTACATTTAGCATTTGGAGATTCTTTCGTACATCACTGCTCTGCATGATTCTGCACGTCGAATATTTAGGAAAAATATGAATAAACTTGAGCGTTTTTGGTCCGCAAGGGTCCCGGACCCGAAACGTTAACTCTGATTTTCTCTGCACAGATTCTGCCAGTCCTGCCGAGTTACCCCAGCAACTTATATGTTTGTTTCTAAAAGGAGTGCATGAGGTGTCAAACAGCTAATGTTTATATTTCTTATTGTCTAATACCATATGAGATCAGTGCTGCGCCCACAATTATTTACAAGATGTAATAATGACTTGGATGAGGAAAGTGAATGTGACAGTAATATTTGTGGATGACACAAAAATAGGTGGGAAAGCAAATGGTGAGGATAACACAGAATGCACAAAGATTTACAAAAGTTAAGCATGAGGGCAAAAACTTGGCAGCACGTGTACAGTAGTGCAAACTATAAAACAACAATCCTCACCCGGAAGTGGAAAGTATGAACCATTGTGGCCTCCTTCAGATGTTGTCACCACTCCAGATGCTGATCTTCAACCAAAACAATTCACTCTTCCTGATGTCAAAAAACAGCATTCCTACTGCAAAGACTACAGGCTCTCACAACATTCTGGAAATAATCCTGAAGATTTCTGCTTCAGGACCTGTTGCGCTGCTGACCAAACTGATCCAACACAGCCACAACACTGGCATTGTCGCTGACAGAGAGAAAAACTGGCCAGGTATGACTTTAACTGAAAAAGCAGGACAAATCCCACCTGGCCAATTACTGTCTCCATCTGTCTATTCTAGATCATCAGTTAAGTGATGGATGGTGTCATCAACAGCGCTATTTAGCAGCAGATCATCAGTTAAGTGATGGATGGTGTCATCAACAGCGCTATTTAGCAGCACTTGCTTAGCAACAATCCCACTGAGGTCAGGTTGTGTTCTAGCATGGCTGCTCAGCTCCTGATCTACATTACCACTGGCAAGAAATGATCTGGACTAGCTATACAAAAACTGTTGCTACAAGTCAGAGGTTAGGGAACCTGCAATACACCTCCTGACCCCCTAAAGCCTATCCACTATCTATAAGGCACAAGTCAGGAGTATGAGATAACGAAGTGTGGAGCTGGAGGAACACAGCCGGCCAGGCAGCATCAGAGGAACAGGAAAGCTGACATTTCAGAAATGGGGAGGGGGAAGCTCAGAAATAAGTAGGGAGTAGGGGTGGGCCTGGGGAAGGTGGGTGAGATAGTGATAGGTGAATGCATGCAGGCAGTGTCAGTAGTCAGGAGTATGATATTTCTTAGCATGTCCCAAATTGCTTCACTGCGTCATATACTTTTGAAATGAGGTATACACAATAGCAAATTCATGTTGTCATGAAAATTTTTTACATTTGTTTAAGGGGACAAATGACACCCATGTTTACATCTCACCTGTGAAACAGTACCTCTGACAATGCACCTCTGTGTGGGACTGGAATGTCAGCTGAGATGTTTGTTTCAAGCTTCTGGAGTGGGATAGAATCAACAGCCATCCTAACTACATCAAGACTCAAAGACATTTAAAAAGACATATTCAAGGTGTGAAAATCTTTATTGCAATTCTAATTAGAGATAATCACAATGCTGTTTTTAACAAACTGCAGCTTCAAATCTACAACACAAAACATACATTAAAACAAGGATTTAAAAATTGTTAAAGTGCTGATTTTAATTAAAAAAACTTCATAATCCAGGATACACAGCAAACAGCAAGTGACAGTTTTGTAGTAATTGTTGACATTCATTGGGTACAGAACAGTACGAAGGGAACCAAGTCAGTGTCATACCAAGTGACAGCTGTTAGCACCATAACTGTCAGAAAGGCACAGGTGAACACCGTCATTGTGATTACTTGAAAACAGTGCTGAAGGTGTCTCTTGTGGCACAGCGGTAATGTCTCTATTCCTGAGTCAGGAGGCCCAAGTTTGCATCCCATGTGTGATAACATCTCTGAGTGAGTTGATTAGAAAACATATTTAAAAAGTCCTGATTACATAATTACTTTGTGATTCGTACATTGGAACATGACTGCACAGCATTGCTTACAACTAATTCTGAGATCAATTTCCAATTTTGGTTAATTAATGTTTGGAACACTTAGTATCTGAGCCTCAAGTCCTAAGGTTTTTGAACCAAGTAAAGGTGATTTGAGAGATGTTTCACTCCTGTCTGACTCAGCTGAATGAAAGGGGCTGATTTTTCATTGTTGGGAAGGGAGATGTTGAAGATCTAGCCTGGGATACTGGGTCATGAGAATACGCTGTTGTCAATTTTGGATTTTTTGAAATGCTCAATGATGTGCCCATTTGGCAGTAGAACTTTAGATAATGGCCTCTGACGTATTTAAAAAGTAGAAACTTCAGAATCATACCAAAACGGGCAGAATTCTAAAACTTCCAGCCCTGTACAAGATGCTTTGCGACTCTCTTTTATGTAGCCCATTCTACCCAACAGCAGAGTTCAGACTATACACAATAAACAGTGAAACTTTGAGATATGTCAGTATTGGTCATTTACTATCACTTGGGCCAGACCTCAGCTTCAAAAAGTTTATCTCACTATTGTCCCATCCATCAATCCCACTGGTATACTTCACATAATTTGAGCATCTCCATTTAACATATACAATACAAATTTATTTCAGAAGATCGGGATTGGATGGGATAACATAAAATTAAATAGAAATAACATTGACAAGTGCTGTTGTGCAATAGTACGCATTTTCAGGTAATTGGAATCTGCAGGCATACTCAATAAGTACATTGTCTTCACTGAGTTAATATTGCACTTAAAATTTTTCAAGTATCTCCCAGAGCAAATCAGATTTGCTAACAGACTGGTATCTTAGACTTCACAGCACAGCCCTCAAAACAACATCATATACAGTCCAAGGGCAGCAGATCTTATTAGCCAAAGAAGGATGTTGCTTGAATTTAAAGTTGTTCTTTAAATCCATGGTTTCATTCCAAGCAAGGATGTACAAGTGTCTTGTTTGATCCATTTCACACATTGTTTCAAGTTCCTAACAACAGAGGTTAGAATGGAGGAGTTTTCATTCATAAAAATTCACATACCTGTAGAATTCTACCTTTCGTCTTGCTGCTGTGTAGATATAAACTGAGACTACTTCGTCTCCAGGTTTGAGCATTCTAGTTAACAGCAAAGATTTCACTGAATTATCAGCAAATAATTTAGCTTGTGCTAGGCTGAATTTAGTTATCAATAATCAGTTTATAAAGTGAGCCTTAGACTCAGTTTCAAGTCATGTAGAAAGGAGAAACTTTTCCCATTGATGGAAGGATTGAGAACCAAACAACACCAGTTTGAGGTGGTTGCCAAGAGAAGCAAAGGGAACACAAGAAGAAAACCATTTTGCATAGCAAGTAGTTAGGATCTGGACTGTACACCCTAGAGTGTGGTAGGGCCACATTCACTCATGGCTTTCAAAGGCGATTGGAAATTATGTAAGTACGTAGCTACAGAAAATAGCAGGGAGCAGGACTGGTGAGATGCTCTTGCAGAGAGTCGGCACTGAAACAATGGGCCGAATAATTACAGCACAGAAGTCTAATCTGTCACTCTATACTATTTATAGCCATTGCAGAAAGGAACTATTATGTTTAATCTACTTGGATATTTGGTCCGTTTGCAGGGAAGGCTGTGGTACGTCTGTGATCTCTGTTACTCTTAGTAAGAAACAGTGCTTACACCCTGATCGTACTAATGACAAATCTCCACTAGCATCAGGGATCTTTACTAATACCAAATCACCATTATTATTACGATTAATATGACAAGCATGAAATCTCCATCAGCACCAGAGTTATTGCAAGAATCAGTACATGGGTTAATTGCAATGTGCTTGCTAACTTCTCCTCTAGTCTCTCTTTACCAATCTCTCCATCATCTCTTCTGCCTTGCACCATCTTCCCTATGGTCACTGAATTGCTCCTGCCTGCCAAATTATCACAAACATTCCTTTTGTTTTTTTCTCCCCTCCCATTAATCTGCCTCTGTACTGGCTTAATGCCTGTTACACATTTCTAACTTTTTTACATTTCTGATAGGAAGCCATCAATTTCAGATGTTTAACTCTGTCTTTCTCTCCACATATGTTGCCTGACCTGCCAGTAGTTCTAGCATAACAAAATGTGAGGCTGGATGAACACAGCAGGCCCAGCAGCATCTCAGGAGCACAAAAGCTGATGTTTTGGGCCTAGACCCATTATCACTGATACAGTAGTTCTAGCATTTTCTGTTTTTAATTTCCCATTTCTAGCTTCTTCAGTATTGTGCTTTTGTTTGTGTCACTATTTGTAATGATCCACAATTTCAGCATGGTTATTACTAGTAACAAATCACAACTAGCACTAGATAAACATTAGTAACAAAACTATCAAGTAGTATGAGTCAATTATGCTGTTGCTGAGGAAAGATGAGAGTTCAACCTCGAATTAAGGGGGACCCAGTTTTACAGTAGGAACCTTGACCCCCTGGAAGGAATTAGAGAAGGTTTTAATGGGCATGTGGGACACACAGGCCAGGTCATGTGATTCATTTTGATGGCCACGTTTGCTCTGATCACTTTAAAATTTTTATTTTTATCTTGGAACAAGATGATTCTGAAAATGGGTGTATTCCCAGTCGAATATAATCCTACTAACATAACAAAAATAAGGTACTGCACCAGAGGCCAATTTCCAGGACAATGCAGCATTTCTTATCCTGAGTGAATTGTTCTGCTCAGTTACAATTGGAGAATTGAAGTCCTTGATTCCAGCAGGTTTCTGAACCAACCTAACTCCAGCAGAGTCTGGACTTCTCAGGTTTAGTGTTAACTTTACTCTAGCTTTTTATTTCTAATGCATCATTCACCCAACCAGATAGAATTTTCTACGCATGTAGCTCCTGCACCTGTACGTTCACGGTTGAAACTGAAACTCAGTTTGATTGGTGCTAATCTGATCTTCCTTCTGTACGCAGCTGGAAACGAGCAAAGCTGAGGAACACTTGCTCAAGGGAGATCTGGTTGACTGAATAATCCTTGATATTGTATTTCTCTTTGGCCCTTTCTAGTGTGCCAAATATCTGCAAACAAGGGGATGAAAATGGAAGTAATTTTCCATTTACAAGCAAGCATGATATTAACAAACACAAACTACTAGTAATATCAGTTGACAGTGAACAAAACAGTAGTTTCAGCAAGCGACAAGTGAATTATTACTAGGTTAGTTACATGAGTTAAAAGTGAATACTATTCATGCGTTAATATCAGCAATGAGTATTATCAATACGTTAGTAACTTCAGTTAACAGTGAGTACTATCAATAAATTAATAACTCAGTTACAAAATGTGTACAAAATGATCAGAGGTGTAGATAGAGTAGACAACCAGAGACTTTTTCCTAGGGCGGAGGTAGCTTTTACCAGGGGACATAGTTTTAATGCGAAAGGAGGTAGATATAGGGGAGACATCAGAGGCAGGTTCTTTACTCAGACAGTGGTCGGGGCGTGGAATGAATTGCTGGAGAAAGTAGTGGAGTTGGCCTCATTAGGGGCATTTAAGCAGCCATTAGAATAAGCATATGGATGATAGTATAAGGTAGCGGTGGAGGTTAGATAGACCTTAGGTTTGGGGTAAAAGTTTGGCACAACATCGTGGGCCAAAGGGCCTGTACTGTTCTGTGTTAACGATGAACACAAAGTTTGGGCTATAATATTAGTTTGTCTCTGGATCTGTTAAAAAAGTCTTCAACCTTCCAGGATCCTGGCCCCTCCATGCCCTAAGGGTCCTTTGCTCCCTCTCTCCCAGACTAACCATTGGTTGTGGCAGCATTTTATTTAAATAAACAGTGCCTCCACGTTCTCAGCCTGGCCACCTTCCCCATCTGAATATAGAATGTCTATTAATTTTAGGGACAATTCTGCATATACAGACACTTGGTCAATTTCTTTAAATACTGTCCTCCACAGTACAGGAAATTGAGTAGGTGGACTGAGAACATTTGTGACATGGATAGATTAAGTACATGACCAAATTTCTGGCGAATGGAGTTTAAAGAGGGGAAATATGGAATTCCCTCTTTGAATCTCACAAAGTCAAGTCAGTATAGTTGATGAGGAACTAAATTTTTGGATTAATTTAGGTGTCCATGTACACACCAAGAAAATCTAATGCCAGAGTGATCCCTATGAGGTGCAGAGGCCTGGAGCAAATCACACTGCGTGGACTCCCCTATTCCCTCAGGGTAAATCACACTGTGCAGAATTCCCCTCCCTGGGGCAAATCACACTTTGTAGGATCTCCTGCTCCTCAGTGGCTCTTTTAATTCCGTTCCATCGTCAAATCCTAAATTGTGCTATGGTGGGGGTGTTTATCACAAACGGTGTTTCAGACTGCTCAAGATATCCACAATTATGTGGCAATCCTCATCGGCATTATAGGCTGAAATTCCATGACGCTCTTTTGGGTTAATGATTCCTTGCCATGATCAAACTAAACCAGAAACTAAATGGAAGGTCACGAGATGCCACTGTCATCCACTCAGCTGGTGTGCCCATCCTGGCAGTTCTAGGTCCTCCCTACTGCACATGGTTTCAGTGCAGAGCTTCCTAAAACACAGGGTTCCCCAATTAACCTTGGGATGGTTCTTTCTGAAGCACGTGCATAAAGTTATCAAAAAGACTGATGGAAAACAGCTTTTATCTCAAGATCATTGGATTTACAGCGGAAAAATGAAGCTTCTGATTTGCAGAAGCTTTGACAGACTCAGTCTGGAGTAACTGGCTTCATTCTGGGCAATGCAAATTGGAAAGGCTATTTGGACTTGGAAGGAATGCAGTACAGATTCACCACAATGTTGCAGGACCTTAAAATAGATGAGCTACTGCCCACCCAAACCAATATGGCCCAAACCAACATACTGTGTGCTTAACTCTAAACAGCCTCAGCGCTTCCAGGGATAAATGCACCTTTTCATTATCTCCCAGATCCTGTAAACAAATCACAAACATGCCTTTTTCTTCCCATCATCAAATCACCTGTGATACATTTCACCTATAATCCACCACGAATAAATCATCTGTATTTCAATTAATCAAATTATGCATCATTATAGACAAGATAGATTAGGCTTGTATTTCCAAATTTATGGAAGATTAAGAAATTATCTGATTGAGATGTCTCTAAATTCATTCAAAACATTGATAGCGCATGATGGAAGAAAGTACAACCTCCAAATTAAAACCATACTCTTCAGGGGTGGTGTCAAGAAATATATCTTTAAACAAAGGATTGTAAAAACTTGGAGCATTCTCCCCCAAAGAACTCTGGATGCTGAAACGACTGACTGAGTGCAATCATAGGCCTGAGAGAAGTAGAATTTCTCCTGTTCCTATGTAACAGATGAACACTAAATGGTCTCCTCTTGTTCAGAGGAATCAAAAGGCCCCCTCTTGTTTGGGGTGTGAGGATGTGACAGAATGGTCCCGTGTTGTTCAGAGGGGCAGAATGGCTTCAGCTTGTTCGGAGGGGGAGAATAGCCTCCACTTGTTCAGTGGGGTGGAATGCCCTCGCTTTCCTTCTCCACAAGCTTCCGGTACAATGAGTGTCATAAATCCTTCCTCATAGGGTCCCAGTCAAACAAAGAAACCTACCTGAGGCCATGACAAGAGTTGGCTGGTTAAGTGGTAATGCACCATTCCATGATGCTCATCTTTTAAAATACTGCCTGTCATACAACGAAACAAAAGTAAGTTAGAGGTATCAATAAAAAACATTTAGTTTTAGATAGGCGAACACTAACCATTGACATGGGCTCCTTGACCATTTCAGGCACACATGGCATACACAACCTTGAATACGGTGATCTACTGGTTTTGATACTGGAAGGGCTACCAGAGAAACCATGTCTAAATCTCATCAGAAAAAAACTGCACATCACATTTGATAATCTGACCATTTGTGCAGATACCAACAATGTGACTCTGAAGCTCTCAATTTATATAATACTCAAATGGTTTGCTACTGCCCACTTCAACCAATATGGCCCAAACCCATGTCTTGTGTGGTTAACTCTTAAGAGGCTCAGAGCGTCCAGGGATGGGGCATAAATGCACCTTTTCATTATCTCCCAGATCCTGTGAACAAATCACGAACACACCTTTTCCTTCTCACCGTCAAATCACCTGTGATGCATTTCACCTACAATCCACCACCAAAAAATCATCTGTTTCAATTAATCAAATTATGCATAATAATAGACAGGACAAGGTCTGTGTTTAATCATTGAAATCAGCTGTCAGTGAACAAACAGATTTCATACCACAACATCCTTTCACTGAACTGTGCTCTTCTCAGACCTCAATGCCCTCCTGTCTTTGCACATTAAATGGTGATAGACTATCCAACTTTAGCACGTATCATAGAAAGTCTGAATCCCATTAGCCAATATCCACGCACTGAATACAGATTATTGAAACACAAGCAGTAGAGTTCTTGACAGGTTCTCCCAATCTTTCACCTAATGCACTGAGGCCAAATTCACCATCCTTTCTACTCTGTTACTTTCTGAGGTCAGCTGACTCAGCACACACCATCAATTACGGTAAAGAACAGTACAGTTCTGAGTAATGTTCTTATCCACTGACAAAGGGACAGACATAAAGATCACGAGAGAAAGATGGTGAGACAGTGAGATGGAGGCAATGGTGGGGGGGAGCAAGACAGGATAAGCAAGAGAGTGGAAGAGAGGGGGAAGAGAGGGGCAGAGACACACAATGAATATGTGAGATAGGGAGACGGAGGGAATGGTAGAGGGAGACAGTGCAAGAAAGGCAGAAAGAAACAAGGAGAAATTCAGAGACGAGTTGACAAACAGTTACAGAAAATGTCTCTGAGAGTGAGGTGAATTGTGAAAGCCTTTTGTGACAACAAGAGGAAGTCACAGGGATGTACAGCACGGAAACAGACCCTTCAGTCTATATCATCATGCCGATCAGATGTCCTAAATTAATCTAAACCCAGTTGCGAGCATTTGGCCCATATCCCTCTAAACCTTTCCTATTTATATACCATCCGATTGCCTTTTAAATGTTGTGATTGTACCAGCCTCCACCATTTCCTCCAGTGTCACATTCCATACATGCACCACCTTCTGCCTGAAAAAGTTGCCCCTTAGGTCTCTCGTACATCTTTCCCCTCTCAGCTTAAACCAATGCTGTCTAGCTTTCAGACTCCCCTATCCTGGGGAAAAGACCTTGGCTATTCATTCTATCCACGCTCCTCGTGATTTTATAAACTTCAATAAGGTCATCCCTCAGCCTCCAACGCTCTAGGGAAAATAGGCCCAGGCTATTCAGCCTCTTCCTAAAGCTCAAACCCCCCAACCCTGGAAACATCCTCGTAAATCTTTTCTGAACCCTTTCAAGTTCCACAACATCCTTCCTATAGCCGGGACACCAGAACTGAATGCATTATTCCAGAAGAGGCCTAACCAATGTCCTATATAGCTGCAACATGACCTCCCAACTCCTATTACTCAATGAACTGACCAATAAACGCCTTTTTCACTATCCTGTATACCTGTGATCCCACTTTCAAGGAACTATGAACCTGCACTCCAAAGTGTCTCTGTCTGGCAACACTCCCCAGGACTTTATGGTAAAGTGTATAAGTCCTGCCCTGATTTGCCCTTCCAAAATTCCACTCATCAGCCATCCGATCAAAGCAAATGAGAGAGTATGTAAGACAAAGAAACAGAGAAGTAAGTAGAAAGACAAGACAGAGAGGTATAGAGAGAGAGACTGTAAATATATAACAAAGAAAGTAAATATATAACAAAGTAGGCAAGTGAAAAAAGTGAAAAATGCAACAATTGAGATACAGACAGTAATCAGACAAAGAATGAAAGAGAGTGACAGCGTATTAACGTATGAGAGGTATAATAAGATTGTTATTTAGTATGTGATGCAAGTAGAGGAATCCAGATGAAGTTAGTCCTTTACCTTCAAATGTAGTTTCAATAAAGTTCTTGAATGGCTTGAGATCAGGTTTATTTCCATGGATTTTGACCAGTAATGTAAATCCACTGCCAAATTTATTCTTGAGGTGCTGAGGACTCCCAAGGCACTTGAACTGACCATTGACCATCACAGCCAGCCTGGTGCAGAGTGCTTCACACTCTTCCATGCTGAAACATAGCATGCAGACTTACTGAAGTCCAGAAATAAAATCAGAAAATACAGAAAATGAATAGGAAACAGAAAAATTCAGCAGATCTGGCAGCAACTGCGCAGGGAGAAATAGAGTTAATGCTTTGAGTTGAACAGCTCTTCTTCAGATCTTCATCTTACAAAGGAATCATTCAACCCGAAACATTTATTATTTTCTCTTTTCAGAGATGCTGAAAGATCTACTGAGATTTTCCAGCACATTGTTTCCATTTCAGATTACCAGCATTTGTCAAATTTTGCTTTTATAATTGAAGACCAGTATTAAGACCATTAAACCACAACCACAGGATGTAGGAGCAGAAGTAGGCCATTCAGCCCATCAAGTCTATTTTGCCATTCAATAAGATTATGATTGATCTAATAATCCTTAACACCACTTGTCTAATTTTTCCCCACAACCCTCGGTTCCCGTTAAAAAACTCTATCTGAGCCTTGAAATACTTAACAGCCCAGTCTCAGAAGTCCTCAGCAATAAAGAATTCCACAGATTTGTGACCCTCAGTGAAGGAATTTCCCCTACCCTTTTCTATCTTAAATGTGCAACCCTTTATTCTCAGATAATGCCGTCTATTCCTAGACTCTTCCATAAGGGGAAAACAACATCTCTGCATCTACTCTGTCAAGTCCCCTCAGAATTTTTTATGTTTCAGTGAGGTCCCCTCTTATTCATCTAAAATACATTGAGTACAAGCTCCAGTCTGCTCGATCTCTCCTCTTAAGTCAGTTCCTTCTTACCAGTTATCAGCTTAGTGAACATTCTCTGGACTGCCTCCAATGTCAGTGTATCATTCCTTAGATAAGGTGACTAAAACTCTCAGTAATCCAACCGCCGATTGATTTGATTTGATTTGATTTGATTTGTTGTCACGTACCTAAGTACAGAGAAACATTCTGGGTGCAGTACCCACAGATCAGTTATGGCAAAACCTCCCTCCTTTTGTACTCTTTCTGTGGTTTTTAGACAAGGACTCCCAAATCCCTCTGTTCTGTAGCTTTATACAGTCTTTTTCCACTTAAATAATATTCACCTCCACTGTTCTTCCTGCTGAAGTACATGATCTCACATTTTCCCACAGTACATTTAATCAGCCAAGATTCTACTCACTCACTTAATCTATCTACATTTGTTTTTAATCACTTGAGGGACACTGGAGCCACTGGCTGGTCAGCATTTATTGCCTGTCCTCAGTTGATCTTGAGAAGGTGGTTGTGAGCTACCTTCTTGAATCACTGATGTCGATGAGCTGTACGTTGACCTACAATGCCCATAGGGAAGGAATTTCAGGATTTTGACACAGCGACTGAAGGTATGGTGATATATTTCCAAATAAGGATAGTGAGTGGCTTGGAGGGGAACTTGAAGGTGGTGATGTTGTCACATATCTGCTGGTCTTGCCCTTCTAGATGAAGTGGTCATGGGTTTGGGAGATGCTGTCTGAGGATCTTTGGTGAATTTCTGCAGTGGATCTTGGCGATAGTACACACTGCTGCTACTGAATGTCGCTGGTGGAGGGAATGGATGCTTATGGATGGAGTGCCAATCAAGTGGGCTGCTTTGTCCTGGATGGTGTAAAGCTTCTTAAGTGTTGTTGGAGCTGCATTCACTCAGACAAGTGGGGAGAATTCCGTCACACTTCTGATTTGTGCCTTGTAGATGGTAGTCAGTGTTGGGGAGTCAGGACATGAGTTACTCGCTGCAGTATTCCTAGCATCTGACCTGTTCTTGTAGCCATTATGTTTATGTGGTGATTCCAGTTGAGCTTCGGTCAATGGTAACCCCCAGAAGGTTGATAGTGGGAGATTCAGTGATGGTAACCCCACTGAATGTCAAGGGATGGTGGTTAGATTGTCTCTTATTGGTGATGCTCACAACTTGGTGTATGTGTGGCACTAATGTTATTTGCCAGTTGTAAACCCAAGCCTAGATATCTTCTAGATCTTGTTGCATTTGAACACAGACTGAGTCGCCACAAATTGGGCTGAATATTGTGCAAACATCAATGAACATCTTCACTTCTGACCTTATGATGAAGGGAGGGTCATTGATGAAGCAGCTGAAGACGGTTAGGCATAGGACACTATCCTGAGGGACTTCTGCAGAGATGTCCTGGAGCTGTGAATGACTGACTTCCAACAATTATGACTATCTTCCTATGTGTCAGGTATAACTCCAACCATCAGAAAGTTTGCCCCGATAACTACTAAGTTCCGTATTGCTAGGGATCCTTGATGTCACACATCGTCAAACACAGCCTTGATGACAAGGACTGTTACTTTCATCTTACCTGTGGAATTCAGCTCTTTTGTCCATATTTGAACCAAGGCTGTAATGAGGCCAGGGGCTCAGTAGCCATGGTGGAACCCAAACTGAGCATCACTGAGCAGGTTAATGCTGAGTAGGTGCTGCTTGATAGCATTGTTGATGACACCTGTCAACACCTTACTGCTTATCATGAGTAGACTGATGGGGGTGATCGGCCAAGTTATGTTTGTCTTACTTTTTATGTACAGGACATACCTGGGCAACTTTCCACATTGTCAGACAGATACCATAACTGTACTGGAATAGCCTGGCTATGGGAGTGGCAAGTTCTAGAGCACAAGTCTTCAGTACTAATGTTGGAATGTTGTCAGGGCCATATCCTTTGCAGTATCCAGTGTCTGCAACTATTTCTTGATATCATGTGGAGTGAAATGAATTGGCTGAAGACTGGTACCTCTAATGCTGGGGACCACTGCAGGAGTGTTATTGGAGCTGCATTCATCCAATCAAGTGGAGAGTATTCCACCACACTCCTGACTTGTGCCTTGTGGACAAGCTATGTGGACTCAGGAGGTGAGTTACGCGCTGTAGTATTCCTAACCTATGACCTGCTCACATAGCCACTGTACTTGTATGACAAGTCCAGTTGAACTTCCGATCAATGGTAACACCCAGGATATTCAGTGATGGTAATGTCAATGGGTGGTGATCAGATTATTTGAGATGATCTTGCCTGGCATTTGTATAGCATGAATGTTACTTGCTACTTATCAGCCCATATTTAGGTATTGTCCAGGTAAATGGTGCCAACATAGTGCAATCATCGGCAGACATCCCCACTTGTGAGTGGATGATGGAGGGAAGGTCATTGAAGGAACTGGAGATGGATGGGCCTAGGACACTACCTGATGAATTCCTGCAGAGATATTCTGAAGCTGAGATGACTGACATCTGACAACCACAACCATCTTCCTATGAGCCAAATATGATTCCAACTAGTGAAGAGGTTGCCCCCTGCTTCCCATTGATTCCAGTTTTGCTTGGAGTTCTTGATGCCAAACTCAGGTAAATGTGGCCTTGATGTCAAGTGCTGTCACTCTCACATCATTGCTGGAATCCAACTCTTTTGTGCATGTTTGAACCAGGATGTACAGAGATCAGGAACTGAGTAGCCCAGCAGAACCCAAACTGGACATCCCTCTGCAGCCTCTTCAAGTGATCCTCAGCATTTGCCTACCCACATAATATTTTGTCATCTGAAAACCTGAAAATAGTAATTCACTTTACTCAACCAAGTCATTGATATATATTGTAAATAACTGTGGTCTGGAACTGATCCTTGTGGCACACCATCCTGAAAATGCCACCTTTATTCTGTACTATATCAGTTAATCAATCCTCTATCCATGCTAATATACCACCTTCAATACCCATGAGTCATATAGCACAGAAGCAGACTCTTTCGTCCAACCAGTCTATGCCAACCTTAACACCAAACTAAACTTGTCCCACCTGACTGCACTTGGCCCATATCTCTCTAAAAATCTATACAGTCATAGAATTGTACAGCACAGAAACAGACCTTCATCCATGTTGACAAGATATCCTACATTAACCTTGTCCCATTTGCCAACATTTGGCCCGTGTTCCTCTAAACTCCTCCTATTCAGGTATCCATCCAGATGCCATTTAAATGTTGTAATTGTACCAGCCTACACCACTTCCTCTTGCAGCTCTTTCCATACACACACAACACCCTCTGCATGATGAAGTTCCCTCGGTCCGTCTTATATCTTTCCCATCTCACCTTAAACCTATGCCCTCTCGTTTTGGATTCCCCTGGGACAACGACCTTGGCTGTTCACCCTATCCATGCCCCTCATGATTTTGTAAATCTCTATACAGTCACCCCTCAACCTCCAGCACTCCAGGAAAAATAGACCCAGCCTATTCAGTGTTTGTATACAGGTTCAAACAGATGCAAGAACAGCTTCTTCCCCACTGTCACCACTTTTGAATAGACTTCTTTAATGTTAATGTTGATCTCTCTCTGCACCTTCTTGGCGGCTGTAATATTGTATCCTGCACTCTGTTCTGTTACTCTGCACAAAGGAAGATGTTTGTGGCTGTTGTATGTCAATCATCTCAGTTCCAAGACATTGCTGCAAGAGCTCCTCACAGCAGTGTCCTGAGCTGAACCATTTTCAGATCTTCATCCATATCCTTCCCTCTCTCATAAGGTCAAAAGTGGAGATATTCACTGATGATTGCAAGCTCCTCTTCCAAGCACACCTCCACTATCCCGACTTGGAATTATATCACCATTCTTTCATTGTTACTGGATCAAGTTCTGGAATTTCCTTTCTAAGAATACTGTAAGTATATGTATGTCATGGACTTCACAGGTTGAAGATGGCTCACTTTTACCTTCTAAAGGGCAAATAGGGATAGGAGAACAATTTCTTGGCAGCAACACCCAGACCCATAGAACATAGAAAAATACAGCGCAGAACAGGCCCATCAGCCCTCGATGTTGTGCCGACCTGTGAACTAATCTTAAGCCCCTCCCCCTACGCTATCCCATCATCATCCATATGCTTATCCAAGGACTGTTTAAATGCCCCTAATGTGGCTGAGTTAACTACACTGGCAGGCAACTCTCTGAATAAAGAACCTGCCTCTGACATCTGTCTTAAATCTATCACCCCTCAATTTGTAGCTATGCCCCCTAGTACAAGCTGAAGTCATCATCCTCGGAAAAAGACTGTCACTGTCCACCCTATCTAATCCTCTGATCATGGAAGAATATAGGAAAAAGCTTTCCTGTTATTGTATACAGGTGATGGATTTGAATGATGAAACAGGCTGAAGGGGCTGAATGGCCTCCTCCTGTTATGAACTGAAGTATAACTAATTGTAACAGAGAAACACACTGCATACCTGTGAGAAGTAATGACAATGGACTTTCCATCTTGAAGAGATCTGGTCACCGCATCCCATAATAGTCTCCTTGAAACAGGATCCATGCCAGTGGAAGGTTCATCCAGGAAGATGACAGCAGGATTTCCAATCAGCGCCACAGCAGTGCTCAACTTTCTCTTATTTCCACCACTAGGATAGGACAAAACTAGCAGCAGCATGATGCTTGGCAAAGGGAGATAAGAACCGAGAATACCCATGTGGGAACAGAGAGACTGGAAGAGGGGCAGAGAGGATGGACTGGAATTTCATAACTGGCAGAGAGTGACCAGGAATCCTGACGAAGGAGACAGGGGTGGGAATCTTGGCAAATGACTTGGAATCTCAGTACGGGGTGAGAAACTGTGAATTGCAGAACAGGCAGAGATTGGAAATATAACAGGGAGGGACAAGGAATTTTGGCACAGAGAGTAAGAGGGTTGGAATCTTAGCACAGGGAAAGAATTACAGTCTTGGCAGCTGGTTCTCCGATCCATGACATTTCCTACCACTAGGAATTTCTTTGGTGTTGATGTGGCAATCTCCAGATGGCACTGTCACAAAATGTGTCCTTCTCACCCTCTGCACTACTAATCTACTAAATCAAAATATGCACTCTTCAGCCATATTATCACCTCTGTATATTTCACAATTGTACACAATTGGAATGGCATTAGGGACCAGTACATAATGGACTGAATAGCTTTTGCGTACTGTGAACTTTGTAGCCACTGAGATGAGTTCTCTAATGCTGATCCTTCCACTTAACAGATGAACAAGCGGTAAAGAAAAGGCAAGGGGAAGGAAATATACAATTAATGATCTGGATTTACTAACCTGTATGCCCGCACGAGCTTCCGGGCATGAGGTTCAAGTAGGAAACTCTGGAACTCCTCATCTACGCACTGCTGGATGATGTGTTCGGGGATGCCCCGTAATCTTGCAAACATATATAGTGTTTCCTGCCCCGTCATGTGACCAAGCAGAGCATCAAACTGGGGACAGTAACCAATCTTCTGGCGCACCTATCCAAGAATAGAGAGAAAATACCTTTGAAATAAGGAAAACAGAGAGCTGAGGTTCCAGAAATTGTAGTGTTCCATCGAACACTACCACTTGTCTGCAAGACATAAACATCTTACTCCTGCAGGATGAGAGCACTGCACTCCTCCAGTGGAATGGAAACAATCCCCTCCTTCTCTGTGATAGAAATCTAAAACAGAATTTTAGGGAATATTGCCTGTCAGAGGCAGTGGCAAAGTAGTATACAGTCAGGAAGGAGTTAGCCTGGGAGTCCACAATGTTGACTGCTGACCCCATGAAGTTCCATTGCATCAGATCAAAGATGGGCAAGGGAACTTCCTGCTGATCACATCTATCACTACTACCTTACTCAGCTGATGAATCAGTGCACCTCAAGTTGAACATCACTTTGAGGAAGCACAGACAGTGGAAAGACACAGAATGTACTCTGCTTGTCCATCACCAAAAGTTGCTTGATAGCACTACTGCTAACGGAGCTGGCTGAGTCCTAAAGGATATAGATACCAGATAGCATCTGCAGAAAATGATGAGGGAACCAACGAGGACGCAAAATCTACTTGACTTCTTCTTCACAATCTACCTGTCCCTGATATGTCTGTCCATGATGATATCCTGATGACAACCCATTCACTGCACAATCCTTGTGGAGACAAAGTCCTGTCTCCTACATTGAGGGTACCCTCCATTGTGTGGAGTAGCACTATCACCAGGCTAAATCAGGCAGACTTCAAGCAGATTAGCTTAAAACTGGAAATCCATGTAGTGTTGTGGGATATTAGCATTCAAACAAAATCTGTAACCTCATACCTTGGTGTATCCTCAACTCTAACATTACCATCAAGGAATGGTATCAATCCTGGTTCAATGAAGAATACAGGAGGATATCATGGGAGCAATGCCACATATACCTAAAAATGAGGTGTCAGCCTGGAGAAGTAACAACATAGAACCATGCGCATGCTAAACATTGCAAACAGCATGCAATAAAAGGGCTGAGCAATCTCAGAACCTCAGATCTAAGCTCTGCAGTCCTGCTCCATTCAGTCATGAATAATGGTGGGTCAATTAAACAACTCACTGAAGGAGAAAGCTCCAGAGATATCCCCATCCTCAATGATGTTGGAACCCAGTACATTGGTGCAAAAGATCAAGCTGAATCAGTTGCATTCATTTTCAGCCAGAGGTATTGTGGCAATCCATCTTGCCTTCCTCCAGCATCACTGATGTCAGTCTTTGGCCAATTCAATTCATGTTACGTGATGTCAAGAAATAGCTGAAGGCACTGGATATCATAAAGACTATGGGTCCTGACAGCATTCCAGTGATAATAGTAAAGACTTGTGCTCCAAAACTATCCATGTTCCTAGCCAAACCTTTCCAGCAGGCTACAATCATAGCATCCACAATTCGGAAAAATGTCAAGGTATGTCCTATCCTCAAAAGCAGGATAAATCCAATCCAGCCAATTACTGCTCTATTAGTTAACTCTCAATCATTAAAGTGATGGAAGCAGTTGCTAACGGTGCAATCAAACAATGCTTGCAAAGAAATAATCTGCTCACTGATGGTTAGTTTGAGTACTGCCAGTGCCACTCAGTTCCTGATAATAATCTCAGTTCAAACATGGACAACAGACCTGAACTCTAGAGAGAAGGAGATAGTATCTTTGACATCAAGACAACATTAAACTGAGTATAAGAGTATCATGGAGTCCTAGCACAACTGGAGTCAATTAGGGGGGAATCTCTCCACTGGTTAGAGTCATACCTAACACAAAAGAAGATATCACGGTCATCGGAGGTCAATTACCTCAGTCAAAGTACTTCAGTGCAAGCATTCTGCAAAATAGTGTCCTAGTCCCAACCATCTTAAGTTGCCTCATCAATGATGTTTCCTCTACCATGAGGTCAGAAGTGGGGATGATCACTGATGCATTCAGTATATTCAGCACCATTCATAACACTTCAGATGTCAGAGGTGTCTGTGCCAAAATGCAGCAAAACGTGGGTAATATCTAGGTTTGGGCTGACAAGTGGCAAGCACCATTCATGACGGGCTATGACCATCTCTAACAAAATAAAATTTAATCATCTTCACTTGACATTGCTAAATCACACACTAACAAACCTCTGCAGGTTACTATTGACCAGAAACTGAGCTGGACTAGCCATTTAGTTCAGTGGCCACATAAGGAGGTGAGGACCTAGGAATTTAAATGCAAGTAACTCAAATTCTGTCTCTCCAATGATTGATCTTCTTTACAAGGTACAAGTCAGGACTGTAATAGAATATTCACACTTGCCTGGATGAGTACAGATCAAACAACTCTCAAGCAGATCAACACAATTTAGGACAAGGCACCCTAAACACCACCTTCAACATTCACTCTCTCTTCACAATAAAAACACAATAGCAGCAGTGTGTACTGCCTGTGGAAAGCACTTTGGTAACCCACCAAGACTCCCTCTACAGCACATTCCATGTATGTGGCCTCAACCACCTAGAGGGACAAGGCAGCAGGTGCATGGGAACATCAACTATTAGCCCTCCAAGCTACACACACCATCTAGACTTCGAAATCTATCACAGTTCCTTCAGTGCTACTGGGTCAAAATTTTAAAACACCCTTCCTAAGAGCTCCAAGACTGTCCCAACATCCCAAGGGTTGCAGTCATTCAAAAAGGCAGCTTACCACTACCTACTCCACAGCAATTAGGGATGGTAAATAAATGCTTGCCTAGCGAGTGATGCACATATTCCATGAACAATTTTTTTTAACAATTATGTGCTACTGAGTAGTCTTGCATCTGCTCACTTTTTTTTTGTTTTTCAAAATGCTGTAACCTGCGATAAAGGCATCCCCTCCGCTCACTTTCTCATCACCGGTCAACATCTTGAAGGTGGTTGTCTTTCCAGCTCCATTAAAACCCAGCAATCCAAAGCATTCTCCTTTATTTACAGCTAAAGAAATCCTGTTAACAGCAAGCGTTGATTCCTTGTGATAAACCTGAAAGACAAAATATTAAGTACAGACTTGGAAATCAATGAACACTTTAAAATAAATGCTATTGGGTGTCAATGTAAGGTAATGACCAACTTGAACATGGGGGGGCCTTCCTTCACAATCCTCAACACCTCCCAACCCCAGACCCCATACGAACGGCAAAGTCACGAGTCCTGAAACAAACCAGACCCAGCAAAACTGAGAGTGAAAGAAAGAAATGAATTTCTATTGTGCCTTTCATAGGAACACTAAAAAGTAAGAGCTGGAGTAAACTATTTGGTCCTTGGGGGTTGCTCCACCAGTCAACATGATTACAGTTAACTTTCTACCTTGACTTTTCTGCCCACTTCTTGCATACCATGATTCCCTGAGAGATCAAAAATTTATCTTCCCTTGATTATAATCAATGACAGAGCACCTACAATTTTCTGTATAACAATTCTAATTCCAATTAACAACCCTCTGAGTGAAGAAATCTTTTACCTCAACCCTAAATAACCAGCCTTGTCCCAGGCCTGAGCTCTGTGTTTCAGTTTCCTCAGCATTCCCTGTAATGTGTTTTGTCACCCATAGGAACCATGCACTAAGCTTCCTAGCAGCTGCAGGGCTGCACAGATTAAACAGAATGCTACCTCTCACCCGAGGACAACCTTTTCATCCCTGGGACCAATGTAGTGAACTTTTCACTGCAATGCCTCCAAGTATATCCTTCCATAAAAATGGAGATTAAAACTGCACACTGAACCCTAGATATGGTCTCTCTAAAGCCCTTTGCAACTGTGTCATGACTTCCTTGCTCTTCTATTTCAGTCTCTTTGTAAGATAAGAAGATGCCATCTATCTTCCTAATTGTGTGCTGTACCTATATACTAACTTTCTGTATTCTATGTCTCTTTGAGCATCAATATTTAAATGTTTCCAATGTTTAAAAAATATTCTGCCTTTCTATTCCTATGATGAAAGTGAATAAATTCATATTCGTCCCCATATTTCTTCTGACAGCTTGTTGCCCTATCTGTTAAATTGACAGTATCCTTCGCAGTCTCTTTGTAACCTCCTCACACCTTGGGTTCCCACCAAACATATCATAGAGTCATGGGGCGTACAACATGCAAACAGGCCCCTTGGTCCAACTCATCCATGCAAACCAGGTTTCCTAAACTGAACTAGAGCTATTTGCATGCATTTGCTCCATAACCCTCCAAACCCTTGTGATCCATGTACCTGTCCAAAAGTCTTTTACATGTTGTAATTGAACCAGCCTCTATCACTTCCTCTGGCAACTCATTCTACATATGCACAACCTTCTGTATGAAAAAATTTCCCCTCATGTCCCTTTTAAATCCTTCCCTTCTCACCTTAAACCTATGCCCTCTAGTTTTGGACTCCCCTACGCTGGGGAAAATGCCTTAGCTATTCATTTCATTTATGCCCATTGTGATTTATAACCCTCTATTAGGTCACCCCACACCAAGCCCCAGTATATCGAACCTCTCCTTATAACTCAAACCTTCCAGTTTTAGTAACATTCTTGTAAATATTTATGCACCCTTTCCAGTTCAACAACATCATTCCTGTAGCAGGGCAACCAGAATTGTGCACAGTATTCCAAATGGGGCATTACCAATATCTTGTACAATTGTAATATGATGTCCTAACTCTTGTACTCAATACTCTGACCGATGAAGGCTAGCATGCCAAACATCATCTTCACCACCCTGCCTACCTATGATGCCGCTTTCTAGGGATTATGTACTTGCATCCCTAAGCCTAGCTGTTTGGCAACACTCCTCAGGTCCCTACTATTAACTGCGTAAATCCTGGTTTGTTTTACCTAAATGCAGCATCTCGCATTTATCTGAATTAAACTTGATCTGCATTCCTTGGTCTTGGCCTAGTTGATCAAGATCCCATTGTACTTTTAGATAAGCTTCTTCACTGTCCACTATATCACCAATTTCGACGTCATACATAAACTCACTAACGATGCCGTCTATATCTCATCCAAATCGTTTCTATAAATGACAAGCAACAGTGGACCTAGCACCGATCCTTGCAGCACACTTCTCGTCATGGGCTACCTGTCTGAAAAACAACCCTCTCCTACCACCAACTCTCTCCTATGTTCTTGCCACTTTTGTATCCAATTGACTAGCTCCCCTGCATCCCCTGTGATCTAACCATACCAAACAGTCTACCGTGCAGTATGTTGTCAAAGGCCTTTTTAAAGACCATGTAGACATTTACCACACTACTCTCATCTATCTTCTTGGTCACCTCTTCAAAAAACCCAATCAAATTTGTAAGACATGATTTCCCATGTAACAGGATTTCAGTACAGAAGTACTGAAATCCTGTTACGTGGGAAATTATGTCTTTCAAAGTACTGAAATCTTACTTCAATTAAGTAGGAACTTGGTTAGACCAACATCTGCAGTACTGTGTGCAGTTTTGGTCTCCTTATCTTCAGAAAGCTATTACTGCCTTAAAGGGAGAGCAACAAAGATTCACCAGATTTGTTCCTGGAATGGCTGGAGTGTCCTATCAGAAGAGATTGGTAAAACAGGGCCTACATCAGAAAGTTTGTATTTAATATTCTCTCTTTATCTAGGTCATTAGTGTTGATTATAAATCATAGAGGCTTCAGCACTGTTCCTTTTGGAATTCCACTGGTTGTAGCTGCCAACTTGATAAAGTGCTTTTATCCGACTATCCTTCCTGTCCATTAACCAATCCTACAACCATGCTAATGTTGCCTCAAAATTCATGAACCTTTGTCTTTCTTGGTAACATTCTGTGTGTCACCTTCTTGCCTGTCTTTTAGAAATCAAAGTATATTCCATCTAGTGGCCCTTTCATTTACCCTATCCAGTACATTCTTAAAAACTCTTAATAAGTATTTCATAAAAGTGATGTTAATTTGTCTGATTATACTGTGATTTTCAACTTCCATAATAGATTCCAGCATCCCGCCAATTTATTTTTTCTTTATTCAGTAACAGGATGTGGACATCGCTGGCTGGGCAGCATTTATTGTTCATCCTTAATTGCCCTGAGGATAGTTCAGAGTCAACCACATTGCTGTGGGTCTGAAGTCACATGTATGCCAGACCGGGTAAGGATTGCAGTTTCCTTCCCTAAAAGGACATTAGTGAACCAGGTGGGTTTTGCTGATAATCAACAATGGATTCATGGTCATCATTAAATTCTTAATTCCAGATATTTTTATTGAATTCAAATTTCACCATCTGCTGCGGTGGGATTCGAACCTAGGTCCCCAGAATGTTATCTGGGTCTCTGGATTAACAGTCGAGCGATAATGCCACTAGGCCATTGCCTCCCATTTAATTGAGATGATTGACATCATGCTGCCTGACCCATAATTCCCCTGTTTCCTTTCTTCCCCCTTTCTTCACCTTTTCCTGACATCCAATCCACCAGGACCATTCGAGAATGTAGGAACTTTGGAAAGTTATATAATCAGTGCATCTGTCATCTCTACTGCTATCTTAAAATACAGGCCTTCGGCCCTGGGATTTGTTGGTTTTCAGTTCCTTAAGTTTTTCCAATAATTTTTCTTCAGTAATGCTAACCACTTTAAATTGCTCATTTTACCTCTCTTACAAAAATGCCCAAATATTTGGCTTGCATTTCTTACGGTCTTGCTAAACATACAGCACAATATTTAGCAATGCGTGTAACTGTACCTCAAGATCCCCTTTGCTCCTCTGCTCACATAGACCTAACCCGTACAAGTAATAAGTAAGCCTTGTCATTTTTCTACTAAAATGTACCAACTCACATTTATCTGATTCATTTGCCAAATAATTTACCATTCTACAAATTTGTTAATGTCACCCTGTAATTTGTTACACTTCTCCTCAGTATTGACTACATTATGATTCCAGCTGATGTTATTATAGATTCCAGACTGAAATCTGCCATAGCAAACTATAATTTGTTTTGTTTTGGTTTTTAACAAGATGGTCTCTTAACTTAGACAGAAACACATTTATTAAGTGAAAGGAAGTAAAATAAATTGGAATAAACCAATCTGTTTACTTATGAAACAAATTTGAAGTGTTTTAAACACAGAATAAAAGTAGAATCTCATTTATCTTTATAAATTTCAAATGAAAAATCAACAGCCGTGTACAGTACCCAATAGCAATCTTGTATATACTCACACCAGTATCTCTTTCTCAGGTACCTCAACAGATGAAAAGTAACAGAGATAATGGGAACTGCAGATGCTGGAGATTCCAAGATAATAAAATGTGAGGCTGGATGAACACAGCAGGCCAAGCAGCATCTCAGGAGCACAAAAGCTGACGTTTCGGGCCTCTGATGAAGGGTCTAGGCCCGAAACGTCAGCTTTTGTGCTCCTGAGATGCTGCTTGGCCTGCTGTGTTCATCCAGCCTCACATTTTATTAGATGAAAAGTAACTGTGACTTTAATTCCTAAACAAGGACATCTAATTGCTTATTCCTGAGCTTGAAAAATTCAACTTCAAGTCCCCCTCAGGGTTTTATCTTAATTGTTTTGGTCTGAGATGATCACTAATTGCTTCCTCTAAGGTAATCTAGTTTACAACACAATCCACTTCTCAGGGGCACTGCTCTATATGTGCATCTCCATGCAAGGATTTCACAAAACTGCCCAAAACAAAGTAAAAGTGAAACAAAAATGTCTTGCTCCAAGCAATGGGTGTTTCCCTTAAGCTTAAAAGAAAACCTCCCTAAGTCTGGGATAGCAAGAACTGCAGATGCTGCAAGTGTGGATATTTTTAAAGAGAGCTCAAGTGTGATATTTCACCCTGCTAAGTTGAAAATTCTTGAAGAAAACACAAACCCATGAGGCTGCCAAAGTACTCTTTACAAACTGTTTAAAAAGAAATCACCATTGCTACAAAAACACATTAACTTCAGACACAGAAAACCTTTGTGCCACCAACTCAAAATTCCAAATCCAAACTGAAAATAAATTGTTAACAATATGTATATATCAGACAGTTTATATTACAACTATTATCCCTCAATTTTGTGTCATCCACAAATTTGACTATTGACTCCAAGTGTTCATAGAACAGAATAGCCTTTATCATCACATAGAAATGAATGAATGCGGTGAAAAGTTTGTAATGTCTCATCTTGGTGCCATCTCAGGTACAGGGTACCTAGGTACAGATGCTTTAAGTGTTTTTAGAGAGTAAAACAAAAGGTTAGCAGGGGAATAGAGTTTAAAAAGTCTAGATATGATATTAAGAAGTGACCATAAAGTACTTAATAGGAGAGTGATAGGACTAACACTATTGCAGATCTAGAATGCCATACTTTGATCAACTGAGATGTCCTCATTGTTCAGACTCGCACTTTCAAGTGCATCACTGTCTACTGCAGCAGAATGGACGTTGGCTAAAGGGACTGAATTGTCAGAGGTAACCTCTCACTCTGGTAACCGATCTGTTAAAGGGAATTGCACCGCTCCAGCAGAACCTCCAACAGATTCAAGCTTCTGAAAGCAGGGTGTTCTGGACAGGTCACTGAGCACATTCTCAGGACTGCACACTTGGTTTCCTGCTGCAAGCGCAATTGCCACTATCGCTGGGAGACAGCACACTTACCTTGAAGAGTTCCTTTATCACTAACGGGCAGTCCATTTGGGAAACTGTTGACTCCTCTATCCTCAAACGCTCATCCCTGACATCGGAGTCTTCAATTAGCTGTGGCATGCTGCCATTTATAATTGAAGCCTAATAGAAGACAGAAATATTAGCCTATTCATACCCACTACACCATTCAAACATAACTAACAACAGAATCTGCTAGAAACTTATAGCAGGTCATTCAGTTTGTGTTAGCAGAGGAAATGTGTTGATGTTCCATTAGAATTAACAATAATTATCTTGAAAGTTAACCTGCTTTCTGTCTCCACAGATGCTGGCTGACATTTCCATGTTTCCAGAGTTTTTGGTTTGTTTTATACCTCAGCAATTGTAGTAAGCTTCGCAAAAAAAAAATTTATATGGAGTCAGAAATTTCCCTCTCTTAATGAAATTTATTTGATTCATATTTAGGTACAATCCCTGTTCTTGATGATGAGCCACCTTCTCCAGGATAAGACTTACTGACAGGGAAAAACACTCATACAGCTCAGTTTAGATACTTTGCATTCCATTTCTAATTCTTCTCTCTTCTCCCTTTTACCCTCACCAGGTCCTCACCGTTCACTTATTATTCTGGGGCTTTCTCCACCCCCTGAATTGCCTCCTACTCTGGAGTCTCCTCACTCCCTGAGAACACCGCTCTAAGAATTATATTCTAATTAAATTCAAACTAGAAGTTCAGTAATAGAGAATACTGGCAGCAATTCTGCCAAGTCTTGAGCAAACCTATTCTCAGTGAACATTACCAGGCTACTTGCTGCCAGTATTCTCTATTACTGAACTTCTAGTTTGAATTTAATTAGAATATAATTCTTAGAGCAAATAGGAATAGGAATTTAATAGAGAGGTTCAGGGTGGGAGGATGATGGTTGTAGAGAGAACAACAGATATCTATGAGTGATATACATGCTGGAATTGATTTGGGGTGGCTTATACATAGAATTACTGATTCCAAGCATGAGCTAAAGGCAAAAGAACCTGATTGGAGGTTTGGATAAATATCAGATACTCAAGAATGAACTACAGTTTGAGAACAAGGAGTGCAGCTGGCATAACTATTATTCCAGGGTGAGTTAGAGGTTGTTATCTACTTGAGGGGATCAGAGGGTTTATATTTGGACTATCAGATAGTCAGGAATGAGTTACTGGCTGAAATCTAATTAAGAAATTCTGACAGTCTTCTTTATTGTTTTACAAAATTAGAAAATCCTCAGAGTATAACATCCCTCACTCAAGAGATGTGTAAATTGATTGGAACAAATGTTTTGGATTCACCAAATTACATTTTTCTGATTCCTGACAGGATTCCTGAGGTCATTCCCATCTTTGCAAAAATTAACCCAAATCTGCATTTTTACTTCAACCTGTGAGAATCTGTCTCTGCCTCAGGCAAGTGTGGTGACCCCAGGGAAAAGGGGAAAACCTTGTGACAAACAACTTAGGGAGTGAGAGAGGATTTAAGGAGGATGGATCCCAGGGAATGGGGGTACTTGGAGAATAAGGGAAAAGCCAGGCGGTGGGAGGGATCCAGAGAGCGGGTAAGGACCTGGAAGAGCGGTGTTCTCAGGGAGTGAGGAGACTCCAGAGTAGGAGGCAATCCGGGGGTGGAGAATGCCCCAGAATAATAAGTGAACGGTGAGGACCTGGTGAGGGTAAAAGGGAGAAGAGAGAAGAATTAGAAATGGAATGCAAAGTATCTAAACTGAGCTGTATGAGTGTTTTTCCCTGTCAGTAAGTCTTATCCTGGAGAGGATGGCTCATCATCAAGAACAGAGATTGTACCTAAATATAAATCAAATAAATTTCATTAAGAGAGGGAAATTTCTGACTCTATATAGATTATTTGTTTGCGAAGTTTATTGCAATCGCTGAGGTATAAAACATAAAACAAAAACTCTGGAAACATGGAAAAGTCAACCAGCATCTGTGGAGACAGAAAGCAGGTTAACTTTCAAGATCAATTATTGTTAATTCTAATGGAACATCAACACATTTCCTCTGCTAACACAAACTGAATGACCTGCTATGAGTTTCTAGCAGATTCTGTGATTAGTTATTAAGAGGCGACTTAATAGAGACATACAAGATGATCAGAGGATTAGATAGGGTGGACAGTGAGAGCCTTTTTCCTCAGATGGTGATGGCTAACATGAGGGGACATAGCCTTAAATTGAGGGGAGATAGATATACGACAGATGTCTGAGGTAGGTTTTCTCAGGGAGTAGTAAGGGTGTGGAATGCACTGCCCGCAACAGGAGTAAACTTGCCAACTTAAAGGGCATTTAAATGGTCACTGGATAAACATATGGATGATAAAGGAATAGTGTAGGTTAGATGGGCTTCAGATTGGTTTCACAGGTTGGCGCAACATTGAAGGCCGAAGGACCTGTACTGTGCTTTAATGTTTTATAGTCTATTGTCAATGGTCAGGTGGGAAGTCAGAGAAAAGTTGTTCTCAGCATCACATGGATAATTAATTAGTTAACTGCTGTGTTCTTTGAACTCACCGTTCTCTTTCTCCAGACGATATAATGGAATAAAGTGGACAGTACTTTGAAGATACTAAACTCAATAAGGAGAAGAAAAGTCAGAAAGACCAAGCCCTGGACTGCCAGAGCAACAATGAAGCGGCCAACTCCAGGAGATTCCCAGGCTAAGTAATCAGTCTGGTAGGTGATGTCTGCAAAACATCAACGACGGGCAAGGTGAGAACAGTTTTACTGGCAATCAAATCTAATTTTAACATTTTTGAACGTTTCTTGGATTTTTTTCATTTCTTTGTCTCTAGACAACTCAGACCAGTCTGACAATAATACATAGGTAAGAGGTAAGAGATTAGAGATTCAGGTTCATGTGATGTGAATCACAGATGCATATGCCATGTGAGTTTGCATAATTTAACCACATTATTAATGGAACAGTAAAACACCTATTGTTTACTTACTGATCAATAACTTACATAAGACTGGAAGCTTCAACACTGGTTGAACACAACTTGAGATAAGACCCATTTCTCTCTGACTGCCTTTTGCCTCCATTATTTCTGTTATCTGACTATATGACAATATAATCAGAAACACATCATCATCACTCCTCTCGCCAGCTCCCTCCTGGTCATAAGTAATGTACATAAAAGCATTTGGGACTGGGGACATACTCACTGAATGCCTCGCACAAATACTCGGCAAGTGGGCTTCTTGTGCACACAGTAACCAATTGGTAGTTCTGGTAAAAATCATGCATAGCCTGTCCCAGGCAGTAATTGGGTAACATGAGAAACACTGCATCCAGAATCTTTGCTAGGTCTGTCAGATCAAGTTCTGTGGGAAGAAACAATTAAGCATAATGAAGCTCAATTAAATGCATTTCTCAACTATTTTTCAGGAGTCTTGCCAACCAAACCGCTCTCCCATAAACTTCACCCCTCTCTAAACATGAACTGGTGGCTCTCACTGGCCACTGGGTGAGGCATCCGATTTTATTTACCTCAAATCATAAACAGTTAAACTGCCAGCAAAATCAAGTTCAGCTTGCACAAATGCTAGAGATGCTGCTTCTATGGTTATACAAACCGTCAATGACGAAAAAGAACCACCAGAACTGAACAATATTGAAGGGAGGTGCAAAGCCCTCAATACCTAAGTATCTTAAATTCGGCAGATTAATTTCCCATAGGAATGTACAGTGCTAGAATTGGTGGAAATAAGTACTGACTTAGAAATTAGTGTGGTTATTTTTAAATTGTATTTTTTTTCTCCCCTTCCCCAAGACAAGCTCTCTCCAAGGGCAGTTAGCTGAACTGCTCTTTATGTTTCCTCCACATAATTAGACTGTCAATATTCCTCTTGAACTGGTTATAATGTGGTGCATGTACTGCTTGAGTGATTTGGAACTACTCAGATAGGCACCTGGAGTGCTATATCCCACATGACTATGACCCAAGAGCTGAGAAGTTAGATTAGGTCAGAAAGTTATATCTCTGTCGGAACAAATTGCTTCCTTCTGTGCCAAAGATTTTCTGTGCTTTTCTGGCTCTTTCTTGCCAATCTCTGCAAAATTCTGGGAACCAACTGAATCTTGGTATTCTGCACCAAAATGCAAATGAAAAACACAACAGCATCTGCACACAGTATTATGCCTTCAGCACGTGCCATTCCTACTGCGAGTAGACAAATGCATGGCCTGCTGACGGCACTGATGTACACTTTTGTGACAACATCAACGGGGGGTACCATTACAATATCAATGCAGGACACTGAGATGGTACCAATGCATGTTCCAGTGATAACAACATTGCAGGGCCTGGCACAGAAAGCAATCTGACCTTAATGTAGTACATTGTGACAAAACTTTCACAGTCAAATTGTAATATTCAAACATCAAGATTCTACAGTGAGTTGGAGCAGTACAATGGAATTTCCAGATCCTAAACTTCCATTTAGGAATCTCTTACTTTGAAGTACCTGGAATATTCATAATTGTAATGGCCAAGAAGGTGGCTGTGCCAGTCAAAATGTTGATAATAGTGATTCTGGTGTAGGCTGTTGCAAGTGTATCGAAGAAGTAGTGGAAGAGGTACATGATAGGGATAATGGACCACCCATAAAGGAGTAGAAGTATCAACACATCTCCAAGATGCTGCTGCACAGTGAAAGGCTGCAGATCAAAGATCTGGAACATCGCCTGAAAAGAAATAAAATAAATACGTTTTACTGCCCACTTCTTGTTATTTTTATATTACTGGTATTACACTATTTTCATAATAAGGGAGAAACAATGATCTAGTGGTATTATAACTAGACTATTAATGTAAAAATCAGGTAATGTTCTAGGGACCTGCATTTGAATCCTGCATGGCAGAATTTGGTATCAAGAGTTTAACAGTGATTATGAAACATTGTCAATTGTTGGAAAAACCATCTGGTTCACCAACCTGGGGGAAGGAAACTACTGTTATGTGACCTACATGTGACTCTAGACCCACAGCAATGTGGTTAACTCTTAACATTTAGGGATGGGAAATAAACGCTAACCTATGCCCACATTCTGTGAATGGATTGTTACGACGGGGAATGGCTGAACCCCTCTGATAATGAAACTAAAACACAAGCCCTGGTCTGTTATGACAGGACTAGCGGTTCCCCTCTAATAATTACTCCCAAAACACCCAGAGATGCTTGTCTTTCTTAAAAGAGTGGCTAAAAGAAAGAAAAACCTTGATCTCCACTTTACTACTAACAAGAAACAATTTATTTCTTTAATCCAGCAATGAACAAATTAACGAAATTACTAATAAACAGACAGTTCCCCTTTAGAGAATTAACTACTCCCTAACTGGTCTAAATTCTACTGGAATGCTGTTTAAATAAAAACAAGTCCCACTAATAGAAACCCAACTAATCAGAAGCAATAAATTATAACTTAGTCTCTCCAAGTTCACACACATTGTCTTCTGGAATATTCTGTTGTCTCCAGTCTCTTCACAAACCTATCTTCCATTAATTCTACTGTCAGGGATGTTTTATCTCTATAATTTCTTCAATGAGGGCTTTGAGCTATAATTCTATGATACCTCTGGTTAATTAGATGGACTTTCTCTGAGAGCAGATGGCTCTCCCGGATTGTCCAAGTGCCCTTTCTCTTATTATAAAAATTTAATTATGCCATTACGGGTATATATGATTGGTTTCAGGTTACCAACCATCAGATTTAAATTCATATGGCTTTCTATATCCAGGGGCTTCATTTAAATTAATTGGCTGAATTCAAACTCACTGTCACAACATCAAAACAAGATTGCTGTTTTGCCTGCCATCTATAAGGCTTTTTTGATACACTTATTTCACTTTTTGAGGCTCTCTGTACTGGCAACTGCTCAGCTGCTGCTCACAGACATACATTTTTTTTAAAATTCTAAGCACAAGCAAAGCACAAATCTCTGAAAGTAACCAAAAACTTTAGTTTCCGGTCCTCTACTTCACTACTACTCTACCCAACTTTGTAACAAAGTTACAAAGAGTTCTTTTTTTGTGAGATCTAACCCATGCCCAGCAGCGAAGCACCTCAGTGTAATAGCCACAGGTTTTGCAGCAGGCTTGGACCATGTCATCACGGATTATGATTACTGGGTAAGGGAAGAATATTATTCAAAAAATTATGATTGGTTCTGAACATATTTACAGTGACTGACCACTGTACAGGACTTTCGCAAAGGAGAGTCATTCCTGGAAAGACAATTTCAATAAAGCCATAGGTAAATTGGGATATCATCAAATGGCCAAACACTTAGTTAAAGAGATGGATTTTAAGAGCTTCTAGTTAAAGATACTACTCCTGTCCCATGTGTTGTTTCTGAATTTAAATCAGCAGCAGGTTCCTAGTAATAGTTATGGCCTGGCAGGCAGAGATCCCATTTAAAAGCATGAGAGGAACTGGGAAGAGAAATGACACGTAAGCGGGTATGACTGGGCACCACACCTTCAGAAACAGCTACTAGAGGAGACTGAGAGTAAACAGGACCCATTCATAAAAAAAAATTCATCATAGGTTTAAGGTGAGAGGAGAAAGATTTAAAAGCGACCTAAAGGGCAACTTTTTCACACAGAGGGTGGTGCATGTATGGAACGAGCTGCCACAGGTGGAGGCTGGTATAATTACAACATTTAAAAGGCAACTTGATGGGTATATAAATAAGAATTGTTTCGGGGGATCTGGGCCAAACTCTGGCAAATGGGACTAAATTATTTTAGGATATCTGGTTAACATGGATGAGTTGGACCAAAGAGTCTGTTTCCATGCTGTATATCTCTATGACACATTTATCCTTTCCACCAAAAACTTTTAACAGAGTTATACAGAGACACACGGTGGCTGGAGATGTCCACTAATCTAGTTACATCCACTAACTGTGATCAGTTTAAAGGTGTTGAGACCATAAGAACATCATGTCTGATGACACCGTCCTGAACTTCACTTTCTTGCTTCATCGCGATAATTCTCAAAGCTCGTAATGATTAATGGCTATCTCAGTTTTGAATATATCCAACAATACAAAGTTGACAGTCTTCCAAGGTAAAGAAGTCCATAGATTCAACACCCTCTGTGAGGTAAAATACCTCCTTATTTTTGTCTTAAATCTTAAATCCTTTACATCATCTGGTCCTAGACTCTCCCATGTGGGGAATCAGCTTCTTTGCATTAACTGGTCTACAGTTAGACCCCTAGGAATCTTACATGTTTCAATTAGATATCCTCTCATTCTTATGAACCCCAATGAGCTTAAGCCCAACCTACGTGACCTCCCTTCATAAGAAAATCCCTCCATACCTGGGATCAATCTAGTGAATCTTCTGGACTGCCTCCAATGCCAGCATACTTTTCCTTGGATAAAAAGGACAAAAACTGTTCACAGTTATGGTCTGACTAGTGCCTTGTATAATTTTAGCAAGACCATCCTATTTTCATACTCCATTCTCTTTGAAATAAAGCCAACAGACCATTTGCTTTCCCTATTACCCAATGAACCTGTATGTCAGTTTTTTGTGATTCATGTACCAGGACCAGGACCAGCACCAAGGCCACCACCACCACCTCCCCCCCACCCCAACTCTGTGCTATGGCTTTCTGAAGTTTCTCCTCATTTAAATAACATTCAGTTCTTCTATGTTTCCTGCCAAAGTTCATAACCTCACATTTTTCCACATTATATTCCATCTGCCAAGTTTGTGAGCACTCACTTAACTAGTTTCTCCATCTCAGTTATATGGCCCCATCACTGATCTCTGTGCCACTCCACTAGTTACAGGCTGCCATCCTGAAAATAACCCCTTTATTTCAACTCTCTGTCTTCTATTACTTAGCCAATCCCACACCCCTGCTAATATTCTACACCATCATGGGATCTTATTAATTAGCTTCATGTATGGTATTTTATTTAAAGTCTTTTGAAAATTCAAATATATTAAATCTACTGATGTCCCTTGATCTATACTGTTTGTCCTCTCCTCAAAGAACTATAATAAATTTGTCAGGCATGATTTCCTCTTCATGAAGTCATGCTGACTGCTTGATTGTATTATGTTTCTCAATGCTCTGCTTTTACATCCTTAATAATAGACTCTAACAGTTTCCCAATTACAGTTGTTAAGCTAACTGGTCTATAGTTAGATTCTTGTTTTGTCTCCCTCTCTTTTTGAATAAACATGTTACATTGGAAAACCATCAATCCTCTTGGGTTTTCCAGACTCTAAGGATTCTTTGGAAGACATTTAAGCAACTCTTGGATAGGCACATAGACGACAGTAAAATGTAAGGTATGCAGGGTAGTTTGATCTGACAGTAGGAAAATAGGTCGGCACAATATCGTGGGCCAAAGGGCCTGTACTGTTCTGTGTTCTAAAGATTACTATTAGCGCATCTACTATCTTTCCAGCTACTTCCGTTAAAATCCTACATGCAACCCATCAGGTCATGGACTTATTGGGTCCCCAGGTACCTTTTCTCAAGTGATAGTTATTACGTTTATTTCCTTCTTACCCCATCCCCGTTTTAGTCCCTTGATTATTTAGTATTTTGGAATGCTATTAGTCTCTTCTACTGTGAAGACTAATGCAAACTACTCATTCAGTTCTTCTGCCAGTCCTGGCTCCTTTACTATTTGTCATATGAAATGAGCCAGCTCAGGAATTTGTTACTTACTAGAATTGCAACACAGGGGATAACATAGTTAATCAGATCCCAGACGAGAGCAGACAGCCAGAAGTTGATGATATGAAGGCCACTGATGAGCTGAATGTGCTTGGATTTTATGGTTTTCTCAGATACCAACAACAGGGAAAAAGTGCTAGCCAGAAAGGCCATGCCAAATATCAAGTTGAAGGCCAAAGCAAACCCTGTCCTATTTCTGTGAACAAATCAAAAGAACAAAGTGAATTAGTGTGCAAAGAAGTGGTGACCTATAACGCGAAACCCAAAATGATTAGCCGTTCGCCATTTTATGAGTACCAGGATCCTCTTACTTCAATTCTGCAGGAAGTTTTAAACTCACCTCCATTAACCCCAGGTGATCAAGTGATCAAAAGACATTTTCAGCAAGGAACAACTTTCAGTTTTGGGACAAAGTGATTGGCAAAGCAGCTGGACAGAAGAAGTTGGATCTATTTGGATTGGAGATCATGCATGGGACTGGTGTCCTTCCATTTAAAGGTGGGGTGGGGGTCTCACGATCAGAATTTCTCATCTCCTTTTCACCTTCTGGTCTCATTCCCAACCAATAACATTGGCAGCATACCAGCACCTAGTAAGGAGTGTGGCATCAGCTTCACTCATAGACAATCAGAATATACCACAGGCACATTACCAAACAGCAGATGTAAACACACATATACAGCAATGGCACCCAAACTCCAAAAAAGGTCAACTCTTCTGGCACATCTGTGCCTGAATCAGGTTTTCCTGTATTGCTGAACAACTGTGTGATGTACACCCATCGCAATCAATGTTGCTAATGATGCCAAACTGGGTGGAAGTCATAAGCAGTCTGTAAAGGTAGCGAGTTTTGAGAAGATTTGTAGCTCAGGTTGAGGTTCTGGATGTAAGTTTGCTCGCTGAGCTGGAACCTTCCAGCTCAGCGAGCAAAATTACATCCAGAGTCTGTAAAGGGATAGAGGTAGGCTAAGTGAGTGGGTAAGTAGATATAATGTATCACGTGGGGAAAAAGTGTAATTATTTATTTAGGTAGGAAGAACAGAAACTAGTTTTTTTTTAAATTCTGAATGTTGGTGTTCAGTAGATTGAGTGTTCACAAAACACAAAGTTAGCAAACAAGTATTGCAAGTAATTAAAAGAGAAAATAATTCTTTAGCCTTTATTGCAAGAAGATTAGAAAAAAGAACATCATGTTGAAATTATACAGGCTTTGGTGAGACAACAAGAGGGGCACTGTGTGCAGTTTTGGTCTCTGTATCTAAGGGATGATATACTTAAAAAAGGGTGCAACCAAGGTTCACTAGACTGATCCTTAGGATAATCAGAAATTATATGAATTGGTTTTATACTCTTTGGAATTTAGCACAATGAGAAATAATCTCACTAACGTGCAAAGATAACCTGAGAAGTATTTGTGCTGGCTATAGAGTCTAGAACACAGGGCAGAGGCTACAATTAATGGTAGATCCCTGGGTAATGTTGTAGAACAGACAGACCTAGGGGTCCAGTTATATAACTTCTTGAAATTTATAGGTAGCCAGGGTGGTTAAGAAGGTATTTAGCATGCTTGCCTTCATAGCTCAACAATTGAGTATAGCAGTTAGGACATCATGTTGAGGTTATACAATATGTTGGTGAGGCCTCTTCTGGAGTACTGTGTGAAGTTCCTGCTTTTGAAAGGATAACATCAAATTGGAGAGGGTGCAGAAAAGATTTACCAGGATGTTATGGGGAATGGAGAATTTATGACACAAAAATAGGCTGGATAAGCTGGGACTTCTTCACTGGAACGTAGGAGGTTGAGGAGTGCCTTTAAAATCATGACTGACTTTTCCCTGATCTTTTCCCTACGGTTGGGGAGTTCCAAATTTTGGGCGGCATAGTTTTAAGGTGAGAGAAGAAAGCTTTGAAGAGAACACGAGGGGCAATGTTTTTACATAGAGAGTGGTTCATGTGTGGAATGAACTGTCACAGCAAGTGATGGACACAGGTACAGTTACAATGTTTAAAAGATATTTGGATAAGTACATGAATAGGAAAAGTTTGGAGAGATTTGGGCCAAATGCAAGCAAGTAGGACTAATTTAGTTTGGAAATATGGTTGGTGTGGACTAGTTGGACCAAAGGGGCTATTTCCATGCTGTATGACTCTATGACTTAATGATTCTATGACTGACAATTTGGGCTGAGATGAAAAGAAAATTTTTCATTCACTTGATTATGATTCTTTGGGATTCTTTACCCAAGAAGTTGTGGATGTTCATTCATTGAATATACTTAACAATAAAAAGATCCAAGGGAAATGTGAATTGAGTATCAATCATCTCCATGTATGGTGGAACAGGCTTGAAGAGTGAATGGCACACTGCTACTTGTATTTCTTGATTTTTTTTTTGGTTATTGCTGCTGAGTTTGCAAATGAATGTCTAGCAGTTGCATGTGCTTACTGTCAAAATCTGCATCCTCATGCAGTGAGATAGTAGGTTAATAAGTTGAAGCAAGATAGTCCTGACCAGCTGATTATTCCCTTTCTAAGTCAGGGTGCCTCTGGCTGACTTAACATTGATCAGGACTCAAACTTGGGAAGTGGCTGTACCACACCACACAGTGCACTTACTCCCAATTATTGGGTGCACCCATTCCATAAGAAGGTTAATGCTGAGTACATACTCATTCAGTTGTTCCATTGCTTGCTCTGTAATGTTGCGAGGCTGTGGAAAGTTGGTGGTACTGATTGATGCTGTTGGTCCCACCAGAAGCTTGAATAAGGCATTGTCCACTAACATCAAGGAAGTAGCAGATGTATGATAGCCCAAATTATTGAATAAAACTCGTATCCTGGTTCCAGTTGTCAGTGTGTCATGGAAATCTGCTGCTACCACACATCGTTCATTAAAAGAAGATCCTTCTTTAACTGAAGAATTCAACAGATAATCAATAATATCACCTGGAGGAAAAAGGCAATAGAAATCTGTGAGAAACCAGACGACAAACACAACTGTCTCACACAGAGTGTAACCAAGGGCAGCTCACGCATCACAATCGAAGGCACATGAGACACACAATTTAACTCGTTAAAATTCGGAGGAAATTGTGAGTAAGGGGGCTTCTACTGGAAGAGTTCATGTGCAAGAAGTTTGTCCATTGGAGAAGGTCTTGTAAGAGGAATGCCAATTGGAGAAAATCTTGAGTAAAAGGGCCGCCTATTGAAGCAGGTCTTGTGTAACAGAGCTACCTATTGGAAGGTGCAGAATTTGGTACTACTAACAGCTTCTTGCATGCTACCAATATTAACTTCTTGGCCAAAAATTGTAGCATTGCTACAATTTTCAGTGGAAGATGTAATCTCACTTGCTCCACCTCTACCTGTACTGGCCCTGGAGTAGGATGAGGCATACCACAAGCTCTGTTTTTTCTTTACTGGACCTTGGGAAGGGATGGGAAGACAGTACACCCACGTCTTCTTAAAAAGGCCATGAAGCAAAGAGCAGACACAAAGATTTTCTGTCCCACTTGATGGAAAATTTTAAATGGGCTTTAAAACTACAATAAAGCACAGACATCATTGTTTGTATCCCAAATCCCAAAAGTATTGCCTCACCAAGGCTGGGAGAGTGTACATCTCTTGTATACAGTAATCAGAATCAATGCTGCAGTGATTGATTGCCTGGCAATTAAAGATTCTTTGCTATGATCCCACAAAAGTACTTATTCGTGACTTATCTTTTCAAAATGTTTTAAAAGAAAGATCAGTAGAGTAGTTTGGGCAATAATGAGGTATCTCACCTTCTGTCTGTATTGGGATGCCCAGTTGTGCTTCTACCACCGCTTTGTAAGCCTGGGACAAATTTTTAGTCTGGTTCCGGGAGTTAGGTCTCAATGAAAAAGGAACAATGGTAGATCCATATTTTTCCAGAGTCAGATTTAATGGAGGTGAATCCTGAGGCCCCGGAAATGTCTTGGCAACAATCAATGCAAAACAGGCAAAAATCAGTGGTACCATAAACTGGGCTGTGAATATCTTCCAGTTCCGCCAGGTGTATGTTGCTCGCTTCATGAGCATGGCATAGAACTGTTGCAAACAGAGTATGATCTGCACAAAACAGGGGAGAATTATTAAGGCTTCACACAATAAAAGAATTCAACAGAAATATCAGCACCCCTCCCCATTACAGGGCTCAGCCAACAAAGTACTTTTTAAAAATAGTCACTGTTATATTGTAGGAAATGTAGTAGCTAATTTGCACACCCAAGATCCAACAAAAAGCAATGTGATAACAATCAGGTAATCTGTTTTAGTGATGTTAATTGAAAGATAAATAATGGCTCCAACACCAGGGATTCCCCCCCTGCTCTTCTTCAAAACAGCAGCTGTGTAATCTTTTACAAGTGCAGATGATGCACACTGGAAGAAGTAACATGTCAAAGGAGAATTCAGTGAATTGCAGGACACTAGGAAGCTCAGAGGAACAGAGAATCTTGCAGTGTCCACAGATTCACAAACGGAGTAGTTAAGGAGGCATGTGTGTAGCTTGCCTTTAGCAGTCAAGTATACAGCATAAGAGCTGGGATGTTATGTTGGATCTGTATAGAACTTTGGTTGGAGTACCATGTACATCCTGGTCACCACACTATAGGAAAGATGTGATTGATCTGGAGTGGGTGCAGGGGAGATTCACCAGGATTTTGCATAGGATGGAGCATTTCAGATATGAAGAGAAGTTGGGTTAGCTCGGCTTGTTTTCTTCAGAGTAGAGAACGTTGAGGGGAGACCTGATAGAAATGTATTAGATTATGAGGGACAAGGACAGGGTAAACAGAAAGCAGAGATAACAAAGTGTAGAGCTAGAGAAGGGTCTCGGCCCGAAATATCAGCTTTTGTGCTCCTTAGATGCTGCTTGGCCTGCTGTGTTCATCCAGCTCTACAGTTTATTATCCTGGATTCTCCAGCATCTGCAGTTCCCATTATCTCTGAATAGAAAGCAGCTGTTTTCCTTATTTGAAGGGCCAAGAACAGAGGAAACTTTTAAAGTGAAAGGCAGAAGGTTTGACGGGGATTTGAATCAAGTTTTTTTTACCTAGATGGGGTGGGGATCTGGAACGCACTGCCTAGGAGGTTAGTTGAGGCAGATACCCTCACCATCTTAAAAAAGTACTTGGATGAGTGTCACAACATGCAAGGCTATGGATCTACTCAGGAAAGTGGCATTTGGTAGGTAGTACTGACTTGAAGGACTGAAGGGCCTATTCTGTACCAACTTGAGAGGGCAGACAAGGCCTTCCCCCAATACTGCTTCTAAAAGGTGACAATGCCAACATCACTGCCGCAATACTGCACTGGAATGCTGACCGGAGGCACCTTAGTGTGCATTTATACTAACTAATAGAATTGTTGTCGTTTATTTATGAAAAATGCATAGTCACAAGTATACTTAGAATTATGGGAGATGCATGCCCCTTTAACTCTGAGAATGCCCTGCAGATAATGAGTTTACCCCTGTGTTCAGTTTGATAGAAGAACAGGTGTTGGGCAGATGACTCTCATTGTTATCTGTATCTTCCATCAAGTCGCTCTGGCTGGTTTTCTCTCCAACTGACCAGTCACTCATCCTTCGTTCATGCTGGTATTGTATTGCTGGCAGCTGGATTGCCTGAATGTCCATGCTGGAGTCCACCAGCTTCCCCACCCTGTTAAAAAGCCACAAACACAGACAGGAAGATGACATAACACTAAAAGCTGCAGGCAGAGTTGGGGGGGGTGGGTTTGGTTCTCAACACCAGAATCAGCAGAAGCTCCAATCAAAACGGGAAGTGTATGAAATGATCAGTCAACAAAAGAGAGACTGGCATTAGGAAGGGATTAGAAAACAAAGATACATGAACGAAGGGTGTCTGCGGAGGGGGAAACAAAAGGAGACAGCAGGCAGGGTGAGAGGCAGAGAAAAGAGAGAAACAAAGAAAGAAAAGGGAAGGTGAGAGAAGGTGGAAGAAACAAGATGGAGGGAAGGACAGAGAGAGTTAGAAGGGAAGAAGACATAGGAGAGAACTGGAAAAGAGAAAGGCATGACAGGAGAGGGGCAAGGAAGAGGGGTGAGAGGAGGAGGGGAGGGAGAACAAGACTGAAGGGAGGACGGGTGAGAGGGAGGGAGGTAAACATGGTGAGTAAGGAGCAATGTACATTAATGTCTCAGATGAAGAGACTAACTGAATAGCAGCTAAATATGTAAACAATATGAAGATACAAAGTGTTTGCAAAGAGAAATAGCTCGGTTTAGTCAACGGACAAATACTGACAGATTAGTATAATGTGGGAACATATAACACTGGGAAATTTGTCAAGGACAGGAAAGCAGAATATTATTTAAATTTAAAGAGACCACAGAAGACTATAGTACATAGGAATCTACATGTACATGATTCACAAAATCTAGCCATGCAGGTACAGCAAATAACTCAGTAGGCAAATAGAATATTTATAGCAAGGGAGATGAGTTTGTAAGTGGGGAAGACTTGCCATAACTATACAGGACACTAGTGAGACCACAAGTACAGTACTTTGTACTTCTTACTTAAGGAAATTGTCATTAACGGAACACATTTGCTTTGTTGTACTCAGTCACAGTAGTGTTCCCCATGAGAGTCAAAATGAAATTTTGAAATGATGAAATGTTATACACTATCTTGGGATTGGTAGAAACAATTCGTGGTTGTTTTAAAGGTAGAGACAGACAGAAAGACAGGTATCTGGAAATATCGGTGGGCGGGGGGAGAGAGAGAGAGACAGAGAGAGCAAGAGAGACAGAGACAGGTGTAGAGAGGGAAACAGGAAGGACAGACAGAGAGACACAATGAAAGGCAGGAGGGAGAGAAAGTGACAGGAGGAAAGAGAGATACAAGGGAAGGAAAGAGTGGGGTGCAAAATAGAGACAGGAAAGATGCCTATGTAAACTTGTCATTTTATTGTTGTGGCCTCTTGCCAGAGATGGGACTTCAGCTATGTTTTTGCCACCCTTCATTAATGCACCACACAATAAAGGCCTGAGAACTGCTGTCAGGGAGGATGGTTTCAGAAAGTAAACTGGTAACTGACAATGACCTTCTTTTCGACACTCACAAACCCCCATCAGCCCTATGTCCCCATAAAATATCACAGAAGGACACAGGTGACAGAAACAGAAATGGTAAAATTAACTACAAAATGCCAGAACTCTCACTCACTTTAGAAACACCTCTTCCATGGTAGTCACTGAAGCACCATAACTGGCAATTCCCAGCTTCTCCTTCTTCATTTCAAGTTGTGAGAAAAGGTCTTCAAACCTACCGACAAGAAAGATGTTAATATATCGAATCGTAACACTTTCGAGACAAACCTCTAATCCAAGTGTTGCTGCTGCTGTAAAAGATGTCCGTAAGATAATCCCACTGTTGCTACCAGTGCAAAAATCTTCTGCAACACAGTGATTGTCACTGGTATAATGAGCTGCTTTTACCAAACAAATTCTCACATACAGACACAAAGGTTTGTTCCACACTCACTAGCACTCTCGCCAAGGCTGTCACACCTGTGCACTCATTCTACTGAGACCAACACACATGCACACTATCTCGCTGAGATTGACTTACCTGTGCATTCTTCAAGACTAATGCACCTGCGCATCCACTGGGACCATCACACCAGGAGCGTTGGAAGCTGGCAAGAGAGCTTATAGACGCTGGGTGAATAGCCAAAGTCTTTTCCCCAGGGTAAGGGAGTCTACAACTAGAGAACATAGTGCGATGCACATATGGAATGAGATGCCAGAGGAAGTGATGGAGGCTGGTACAATAGCAACATTTAAAATGCATCTGGATGGGTATATGAATAGGCAGGGTTTACAGGGATATGGCCAAATGCTGGCAAATGGGACTAGATTTATGCAGGATATCTGGTCAGCATGGACGAGTTGGACCGAAGGGTCTGTTTCCATGCTTTACATCTCTATGACACAATAACTGCGCACTTACCGAGACCGACACACCTGCTCACACACCGAGACTGACACACCTGCTCACACACCGAGACCGACACATCTGTGCATTTACTCTCACAAATAAAATTGAGATAGATACAATTGTGCACTAACTCTCAAAGACTTATGGAGACCCACATGCCTGCCATGCAGCACCTCACACACACATGTGTACTCTGGATGGGGGATTTCAATGTGGCTCAGCAGCAGTATTACTGATCGAGCTGGTCATGTCCTAAAGGACTTAGCTGCTAGACTGGGTGTGCAGCAGGTAGTGAGGGAACGAACCAGAGGTAAAAAACAAACTTGACCTCGTCCCTATCCATCTGCCAGGTGCAGATGCATTTGTCCATTACAATATCAGTAAGAGTGACCACCACAACTCCTTGTGGAGATGAAGTCCCGCCTTCACAATGAGACCAACTTTCACTGTGTTGTGTGGCACCATCACCACACCAAATGGGACAGACTTCAAACAGACCTAGCAACTCAAGACTGGGCACCCATGAGGCGCTGTGGGCCATCAACAGCAGCAGAATTGTACTCCAGCACAATCTGTAACCTTATGGCCTGTCATAAACCCCACTCAACCATTACCATCAAGCCAGGAGATCAACCCTGGTTCAATGCAAAGTGCAGGAGGGCATGCCAGGAGCAGCACCAGGTATACCTGAATGACATGTCAACCTGGTGAAGCCAGCAAACAGCACTACTTGCACACCAAAACAGCGCAAGTGACAAGTGGAAGACAGAGCTATGTGAGCCCACAACTAACAGATCAAATCTAAGCTCTGTGGTCCTGCCACATCCAGTTGTGAATGGTGGTGGACAATTAAACAACTCACTGCTGGATGGAAGAGCCCAGCTCATTAGTGCAAAAGATAAAGCTGAAGATTTTGCAGCAATCTTCAGCCAGACATGCTGAGTCGATGATCTATCTCGGCCTCCTCCAGTGGTTGCCAGCATTACATATACCAGTCTTCAGCCAATTCGATTCATTCCATGTGATATCAAGAAATGGTTGGAGGTACTGGATACTACAAAGTCCATGGTCCCGGTCACATTCTGGCAATAGTCCTGAAGACTTGCACTCCAGAACCTGCTGCTCCCCCAGCCACGCTGTTCCAGAACAGTTACAACACTGGCATCTACCTGACAATGTGGAAAATTGTCCAAGTATGAACTGTACATAACAGGCAGGAAATTCCAACCTGCCCAATTACTGCCCCATCAGTCTACTGTTGGCCATCAGTAAAGTGATGGAAGATGTCAACAACAGCGCTTTCAAGCAGTGCCTGCTCAGCCATAACCTACACAGTGATGCCCAGTTTGGATTCAGCCAGGGTCACTCAGTTCCTGATCTCATTACAGGCTTGGTTCAAGCATGGACAGAAGAGCCGAATTCCAGAGGTAAGGTGAAAGTGACAGCCCTTGACATCAAGGCTGCATTCGACTGAGCGTGGCATCAAGCAGCCATAGCAAAACTGGAATCAATGGGTATTAGGGGACAAACTCTCCAGTAGTTAGTCATACCTGACACACAAGAAGGTGGTTGTGGTTGTTGGAGGTCAGTTATCTCAGCTCTAGGACATCTCTGCAGGAGTTCCTCAGGGTAGTGTCCTTTGCCTAACCATCTTCGGCTGCTTCATCAATGACCTCCCCTCTATCACAAGATCAGAAGTGGAGATGTTCACTGATGACTGCACAATGTTCAACAACATTCGCAATTCCTCAGATACTGGAGCAGTCAGTGTTCAAATGCAACAAGATCTGGATAATATCCAGATGAGTGCAGCCCCAACAACACTCAAGAAGCTTGACACCATCCAGGACAAAGCAGCCAGCTTGATTGGCATGACATTAACAAGCACCCACTCCTTCCACCACCAATGCTCAGTAGCAGCAGTGTGTACTGTCTTCAAGATTCGCTGCAGAAATTCACCAAAGATCCTCATACGACACCTTCCAAACCCATGACCACTTCCATCTAGAAGGACAAGTGCAGCAGATACATGGGAACACCACCACCTTCAAGTTTCCCTCCAAGCCAAGACTTGGAAATATACTGGCATTCCTTCACTGTCGCTGGGCCAACATCCTAGAATTCCCTCCCTAATGGCAATGTGGGTCAACCCACCAAAGTCAGACAGCAGCAGTTTAAGAAGGCAGCTCACCACCACCTTCTCAAGGGCAACTAGGGTCAGACAATAAATGCTGGCCAGCCAGCAGAGCCCACATCCCACAAAAATGAATAAATAAAAAAGACATTGACACTGATGCACTTTGTAACTCATTCTCACTGAGACAGACATTCCTGCACACTCACCGTGACAAACGTGGGCACTAACTCAAAGCCTCACTGAGACCTTCATACCTCACACACTCACTGAGATTGACACATCTGTGCACACATGTGCATATTCACTGAGACTGACACACCTGTGCACCCATTCACACTGAAACCGACACACCTGTGCACACTCTCACACACACACACAAACTCACACATGTGCACTCACTCTCATGCACTCACTGAGACTGACAACCTGCACACTCATTCCCACACACACATTGAGACTGACACACTTCCTCACTCACTCTCACACACAGACCTGCCTGCACACCTAGACTGTCACATATTTGCATACTCAATCACATACACTCCCTGAGACAAACACAACTTTGCACTCACTCTTAAACACTCACAGAGACTCGTGCCTGTGCACTCACTGCCATACACATACCAAGACTGATACACTTGTGTACTCACTGAGACCAACAAACTAGAGCAATTACCGAGACCTACCTGTTCACTTATTGGGACTGACACACCTGTGCCCTCACCGGGATCGTCATACCTGTGCCCTCAGCGGGGTTGACACGCCTGTGCGATCACCTGGGCCAATACACCTGTGCCCTCAGCGGAACCGACACACCTGTGCCCTCAGCGGAACCGACACACCTGTGCCCTCAGCGGGATTGACACACCTGTGTCCTCACCGGGACTGACACACCTGTGCCCTCAGGAGGATCGACACACCTGTGCCCTCAGGAGGATCGACACACCTGTGCCCTAACCGGGGTTGACACACCTGTTCCCTCAGGAGGATCGATGCACCTGTGCTCTCACCGGGATCAACACACCTGTGCGATCACCAGGACTGACACACCTGCACACTCACTCATAGGGACTGACCCACTCACAGTGATTGACACTCTCACCTACCTACTCATGGGGATTGACTCTCACCTGCTTTCAGAGACTGTCAAATGTATTTGGGGCCAAAGTTACAAAAACAGAAAAACGTCGATATTTGAAAATGGAAGCAGAGATTCTCACATTTAAACTATATCAGTTTTGATAGTAAACATATCTGGAGCAAATTTAAGTTAAAAATCATATTTAGTTAATCCTGGTTAATCATACAAAATCACGTAGAAAGATGATGTTATATCCGAAGAGAAGGAGAGAAGTGGTGGACTTTGAATGGTTGTTTGAACTTGTTTGGCACTCAGAATAAACAGAATCTACCTTTGATATGTTACAGCTACATGCAAATATCTTAAGAGTTTAAAATGTTTTATGGCAAAATGGAATAGGGGAACTAAATTTTGGATAAAAGAATATTTCAGGTTTCACCTTTAGATAGCCCAAAGAGTGGAAAGCTAGTTATTTCTAGCAATCTTTCAAATGTTAGCTTTTCTGATGGGTGCCAGTGCTGCTAGTTTCATAATAATTCTTAGCAATGGAAATTGGAAATGCTTTCCTCTGGCTTGCAACGATAGGAAAATAAATTGTTAAAAGAATTTTCCTGCTGAATCGCAGAATTTAGATACAGAATTCTACTTTTCAAATTTGAGAGTCAGGTTTTGTATGAGGGTTATGAAAATAAAATCCCCACCAACTGTATGTTCTATTATTAATAATTTATTGTGAGACAATGAATCTCTATGAAAACTGTATATGAGAACTGTTTTACAGATTGATTTTGTTATTTCAGATAAATGCTGGAGACAACGAAGTACCAAACATTAAAGGATGGATGCAAGCCATCCATAGATCGTTTTGTTGCATAAAGAAATGCTAACAGATCCCAGAGAAGAGACACAGATGGATACAGAGTGCTTATAAAAGCAGATAGAGTCATATAGATACACAGCACAGAAACAAATCCTTTGATCCAACTCGTCCATGTCAACCAGATATCCTAAATAAATCTAGTCCAATTTGTTAGCATTTGGTCACATCTCACTAAACTCTTCCTATTCATATACCCATCCAGATGCCTTTTAAAAGTTGTAACTGTACCAGCCTCCACCACTTCTTCTGGAAGTTCATTCTATATACGCACCACCCTCTGCCTAAAAACGTTGCCCCTTAGGCCACTTTTAAATCTTTCCCCTCTCATGTTAAAACTATGTCCTCTAGTTTTGGACTCTCACCCTGGGGAAAAGACCTTGTCTATTTACACTATCCATGGCCCTCATGCTTTTATAAGGTCACTCCTCAGCCTCTAACACTCCGGGGAAAATAGCCCCAGTCTATTCAGCCTTCCCTATAGTTTGAACCCTCCAATCCCAGCAATACTCTTGTAAATCTTTTCTGAAACCTTTCAAATTTCACAACATCTTTCCTATAGCGCAGAGACCATAAGAGCACACAGTATTCCAATAGTGGCCTAACCAGTGTCCTGTACAGTCACAACGTGACCTCCAACTTCTATGTTCAAAGCAGTGACTAATAATGGCAAGCATACCAAATGCCTCTTTCACTATCCTATCTAACTGGGACTCTAATTTCAAGGAACTATGAACCTGCACTCTCAGGACCTTACCATTAAGTGTATAAGTCCTGCCTGATATGCCTTTCCAAAATGCAGCACTCCATATTTATCTAAATTAAACTCCATCTGCCACTCCTTAGCCCATTGGCTCAATTGATCCAGATCCCATTGTACTCCGAGGCAACCTCTTCACTGTCCACTAGACTGCCAATTTTGGTGTCATCTGCAAACATACTAAATGTATCTCCTATGTTCACATCCAAATCATCTATATAAAAGTCAAAAAGCAGTGGACCCAGCACCGATCTATGTGGCACACCAGGGGTCACAGGCCTCCAGTCTGAAAAACAACCCTCCACTGCCACCCTGTGTCTTCTACCTTTGAGCCAGTTCTGTATCCAAATAGCTAGTTCACCCTGTAGTCCATGTGATCTAACCTTGCTAACCAGTCTACCATGAGGAAACTTGTCGAACACCTTACTGAAGTCCATATAGATCATGTCCAGCACTCTGCTCTCAGCAATCCTCTTCATTACCTCTTCAAAAAACTCAATCAAGTTAGTGAGACACAATTTCCCCCTCACAAAGACATGTTGACTATCCCTAAGCTGTCCTTGCCATTCCAAATGCATGTAAATCCGGTCCATCAGGATTCCCTCCTACAACTTGCCCACCACCGATGTCAGGCTCACCAATCTATAGATCCCTGGCTTTTCCTTACCACCTTAGATCTTGTGGCTACAGGATGCAGGTTGGAGGCTACAAATTATGCAATTGACTAACTCACTTCTGACTCCCCTGAGCTTGTCTGCCATTTGTATGAGGCAAATCAAGAGCATAATGGCATACTCCTCACTTGCCTAGATTAGTGCAGTTCCAACAACACCCGGGAAGCTCAGCATCATCCTAGACAAAGCAGGCCACTTGCTTTGTGCCATATTCAACAACTTAAACATTCATTCCCTTCACTACCACAATCTGTACCGTCACGAGAGGAACTGGCAACTCTCTATGGCTGTTTCGACAGCACCCTCCAAATTCACAGTCTCCAATACATAGCAGGTCAAAGCAGCAGATAGCACCACCATTTGCAAGATCCCCTCCAAGCCACACAGTATCCTGACTAGTAGCTATATTGCTGTTCATTCACTTATCACTGGAAATAAATCCTGGAGCTTCCTATCAGCTCTGTAAGTGTACATATACCACATAGATTACAGCAGTTTAAGGAAATGGCTCACCACCACCTTCTCAAGGCACATTAATGGTGGTTAATAAATATGGGCTTGGCCACTGATTCCAAATCCTGTGAATGAATACTTTTTAAAAATGCTGCTGTTCACAGTGGTGCATCCATGTACACCTATTAAACACACATTCAGAAACTGGCTCAACAGACAATGGTTGGAGAGGTTCCCTCTGCCATAATGTACCTGTCAGTGCTTTCATTCGGGAGGATGTAGGAGAGTTCAGCACCAGCATTGGTCTGCATGTCTGCTTTGGGAATGAGACTCTTCACGAGTGTGGTAATATCAGCGACTTTACAGTGAGGTTGCTTCACAATCACCATGTGGTACCCAGCCCCTGAAACGACACACGCAACACTATAAACACAGTAGCTAAAGAGATTGTTTCAGTTTAAATTAACTAGCTATGAAACTGAACTTACAGGCAAATAGACTTCATGAAGGTGCATCACATATGTCACAGCTCTTAATAGTGTTTAGGAATGTGACAGAGATTGAGATACCAATCTTATCAGTTGCATTAACCTGGTCTGGGCTTGAATCTGGTCAAACTCTGCTTCAGTTCATTATTGCATCTTCAGCACTGCACCCAGCTCAGGTCAGAAGACACCAGTTCTGATCACTGAGTTATAAGGGATATTGTAAGTAGTAAGTGGAATACGAAAAGGAATCTTTACAGTGATTCATAGACAGAGATTTGAAGTACAAGAAAATGTTGAGAAACTTGAGCTTTTCACTCTTCTGTTTAGAGGTAGCCAAGATAATAGACAATTTGGAAACAGGCTATTACTTTAAATTAAACTACAACAGGATAGGGGTCAAAGATTCCATCTGATGGAAATTTCTATCAATATCAGGAGACTTTTCAGACGCAGGGTAATGAATGCATGCAGCGGCAGAGGGTGAAAACCTTGTATTTATTTAAGAATCAACTGCAGGTTACAATAAGGGGAGTATAAAGCTTTTCTGAAGGGATGTAATACAATGGGTCAATTCGCTTCCCTCACCTGAAAACTTCATGATCACTGGAATTTCATCAATACTGAGGCCAAAAACTTGGTGATATGCCACTCTTATAGAGTGACTCTTCTCTCAGCAACCTACACTCATTCAAACAAAAACAAATTTGATGCAGAATTTCCAATTTGAAAAAATACACATATACTTGACCATCTGAAGCAAATTAACCTATGAGGCAGGAGACAATAAGGACTGCAGATGCTGGAAGCCGGAGTATACAGGTGCGAGGCTGGAAAAGCACATTCGGTCAGACAGCAGCAGAGGAGGAGGAGGACACTGTCTGATCTGCTGTGCTTTTCCAGCTTCACACCTATTACCTTAGAGGCAGACTGTTTCTAGCAGGTCCATTATTTTCTACGATGACCACAGCAATTAAAAATGAAAAGCAACATTGTGAAAACTATTAGCAAACCAGCACAAACTGAGGCTGCAGAAGATGTGTTAAGAGTTCACAACACACAGGTCAGAGGCACGGGAGCCTGTCTTTATCACTCTTGGTTGAGTCTTACCTCACTCGAGTATCTATGGATGGAACTGCAAGACCCTAACTGAATGAGTGTGATCTTTGCAATTTATTTCTGGGTTCTGTAGCAGTATCCTCAGAATCCTGACCTAGAGTTCCCTCCCTTACTCTGGACCACCAATCTATAAGATCTCAGATAAGGCACTTAAAAAGTCAACAGGGCTGGAATCTGGAGCATGCAAGCTGGGAAGAGTTCAAATATTTGAGAGTTATTGGGTACGGCCAGGGGAGAACATCATAACCTGGAGGTTTGTGTGGCACAGAAAAGCTTAGTGGCCAGAAGCCAGAATTCAAAACACAGATCAGTTATGATCTCACTGAATGGCACAGCAGGCTCAAGGGGCTGAATGGGTTACTTCTGCTCCTAATACATATGTTCATAGAGACAAAAAAAACTGCAGATGCTGCAATCCAGGGTAGACAAACAGGAGGCTGGAAGAACACAGCAGGCCAGGCAGCATCTGGAAGAAGGGAGCATTCCTGAAGAAGGCAAATACGGAAAACATTGATTGCTCCTTTCCTCTAGATGCAGCCGGTCCTGCTGTGTGCTTCCAGCCTCCTGTTTGTCTACTTATATTCATAAATATTCATATACTCCACTGGGAGATGTCATTTGAACTCCCAAGTATGATTTGTGTTCATTCTTGATAACTAAACAAAATTTGATCAGGATCATTGAGACGAATGTTCTTTCCAGAAGTTTCCTTTCATTCACCAAATGGCCTCTTATGTTCAATTCCTTCCTGTAGGTATTGTAAATTGTGAGCCCTAATATGACAAGCTGTGCACCAAGATTCAGAATTCAGAATCCCTACAGTGTGGAAACAGGCCCTTTGGTCCAATAAGTCCACACCGAACCTCAGAGCAACCCACCCAGACCCATCATCCTACAACCCACCTAACCTACACCTCTCTGAACACTATGGGCAATTTAGCATGGCCAAGCCACCTACCCTGCACACCTTTGGACTGTTTGAGGAAACGGGAGCCCCCGGAGGAAGCCCACGCATACACGGGGAGAATGTGCAAACTCCACACAGACAGTCGCCCGAGGCTGGAATTGAATCCGGGTCCCTGGTGCTGTGAGGCAGCAGTACTAATCACTGAGCCACCATGCCGCCCTGTACATCAACATGTATAAGAAGAGGCTAACAGGAAACACAGGGTCAGGATAAACAAGTCATGTTCCTCATGGGACAATCTAGAAACAGGAGGTACAGTCTCAGAATAAGAGGTCACCTACTTAAGATGGATTTCTTCTTTCAAAGGATCATGAATCTTAGGAATTATTTTACCCAGACAGCTGCAGAGGCTGGGTCACCTAATATATTCAATGCTGAGACATACAGATGTTTGTACTACAGAGAAATTAATACTTGCGGGCATCAAATAGGAAAGTGGAGGTAAGGTCAAGAATTAGATCAGTCATGTTCACACTGAAAAGCAGAGCAGGCTTGAGAAACTATATGAGTCCTACAGCTATTTATTTCTTATCAAGTCAGGCTTCTCATTCAATACTAGTCCTCATTTACTGATTTTTTGGCAGAAACATGTCATTGTGCAGCCAGCACCTGACAAGTATATATTCAACTACTACTTAGATTTATATGGTGTTTATGATGTCGTGAAGCATCTCAAGACTCAATCAGACAAAAAATGACATCAAGCCAAAGAAGAGGTTTTTGGGATAGGTTACTAAAGCTCTTATTGAAAATGAAGGTTTTAAGGAGCTTTTTAAAGGATGTGGAAATGGAGATGTTTAGGAAGGGAATTCCAGTGCTTAGAGTCCAGGAGACTGAAAGCATGACTGCTAATGGATGGGGCAAAGGATGGGAATGTATTAGTGGTCAATTTGAAGTCATCAGAGATCTTGGAGGTTTATAGTGATGAATTTGTACTGTTCCTCTTACTCACCATACTTGTTCTTGAGAAAAAGTGACGATCCACTGCACTGAAGCTGCCCATTGGCCATGATCAGAATACGATCTCCAAGGAGATCAGCTTCATCCATAAAATGAGTGGTAAGCAGAATAGTGCGGCCATACTTCTGGTTCTGTAGAAGATCCCAGGCAGACCTGCGGGATAGTGGATCCATACCAGATGTTGGTTCATCCAACATGACAACCTGAAGGACAGAAAGCAAATAATCAGTATAAGATCCTTTGTGGGGATTTGGTCAGTCTCTAAAGGGCACAGTTACTGGCTGGTTGAAACAATGAAAAGGTTACTTGTCCATTTTCTGGAGCTTTTGACCTAAGTCTTGGTCTTGCCCACCCCATCTTTGGAATGACATTATTTATTTTCCACATCCCACTTGCTCGTAGTCAGATTGAGGAAAGATGGACTGCGAGCTAAAGCAGATGTGTTTGAAGTGTATGTTATTTCTGTTCTAAAGGAGTGGCAACCTCAGCAATTGTAGTCATACCTAATACAAAGGAGAGGTTTGCAGTTGTTAGAGATCAGCCATCTCAGCAATACATCATCTCTGCAGGTGTTTCTCAGGCTAGTGTCCGAGGCTCAATCATCTTCATCAGTTTCATTAGCCACCTTTCCTCCACCTTAAGGTCAGAATTGTATTTGCTGGTGATAGTACAATGTTCTGCAGATGCTGAAGCTGTCCATGCCCAAATGTGGAACAATCTGGACAAGTATCCAAGCTTGGATTGACAAGCGATAATTACCATTCATGCCATACAAGATCTAAGCAACATCCATCTCCCACAAGAAAAATTTTAAACATCGCCCCTTGATATTCAATGGCATTACCATCAGTGAGTCTCTTACTATCAACATCCAGTAGTTTACTATTGACCAGAAACTGAACTGGATCAGCCATGTAAATATGGTGATTACAAGAGTGGGTCAGAAGCTAGAAACAGTGTGGTGATTAACTCATTCCTGATACCTCAAAGACTTGACTACCATCTACAAGGCAAAAGTCAGAAGTGTGATGGAATACTCTCCACTTGCCCAGATAAATGCAGGTCTAACAACATTCAAAGTCTGATGACTTTCTAGACAAAGCAGCCTGTTGTTTGGTGCCATATCCCAAACATTCACTTCTTTCACCTTTGATGCACAGTAACAGAGTGTACTGTCTACAAAATGCACTACAGGAATTCACCAAGGCTCTTTAGGCAGCACCTTTCAAACCCATGACCATTACTGCCTACAAGGACAGGGGTAGCAGATACGTGAGAACACCCTTACCTGCAAGTTCTCCTCCAAGTTACTCACCGTCCTGACTTTCAACTATATCACTGTTCCTTCAATGTCACTAGGTGAAAATTCTGGAACTTGGTCCCTAACAGTACTGTGGATCTACCTGCACCAAATTGACTGTAGCAGTTCAAGAAAGCAGTTCACCATCACCTCTCAAGGGGAGATATGGAAGGGGACATAAATTATGGCCTAGCCAATGTAGCCCCATCTCCTGCATGATTAAAAACACATTGTTACAGCAAAGGTCATTGGACCATTAATTTTGCTTCATTAACTACTGCTGCCTAACCTGTTCAATGTTTCTGGCAAAACGTATTTTTTTCAAGCACATTGCACCTTTTGATGCCCTGAGGTCTTAAAGGGATTCTTACCTTAGAGTTGCCGATGAGAGAAATTCCAATGGAGAGCTTCCGTTTCATTCCACCGGACAAAGTCTTGACTTTTGCTTTTCTTTTATCCTCAAACTTCAGCATGCTTAACATCTGGTTTACCTCTTCGTGCATCTGACCAGAGTGGCAGCCTTTTAGCTGTGAGGGCAAAATGGCTGGGTCAACAAGCTAAGACAATGCTGTCCAATTCTAATTGTCATAATAGTTAGGAGATGAGAGCCAAACGTGACTCTTCTGTATTTCCCTCATCAATGGTGCGCTCTCTGCTTCAAGCACTGTCACATGCTCTGCCTCCCTCCCCATTCATGCTCACACTGCCTCCCCCTTTCAACTGGCTTCTCTCCTTTCACCAAACTCTCTCCTTGTCCTTCCCTCCCCACATTTCCTTTGCTGTCTCTCTCCCACACAGTCTCTGGCTCTCTCCTTTCTTCATCAACACACTTACTCTCTCTGTCCCCTCCCCTACACTCTCACTTTCTTTCTCTCCGTCCCACACACTCATTGTCTTTCTCTCCTTTCCCCACAATCTTTGTCCAGCCCTTCCCGACATTCCATCTCTATCTCTCCCCCTCCCACACACTCTGTCCACTCCATCCCCACAACTCTTAATACCTCACTCTCTCTAACCCACACTCATTCTTTCCCTCCTCCCAATACTACTATCAGCCCTCCAACAATTTGTCCCTTCCTCTCCTCCACACTTTATTTTCCTTCCCCATACATTCTCTCCGCCCTCCTTCACACTCACACTCACTCTTCCCCTGCCCCATTCACTTGTTCTCTCTCACTCCTTTACCCATACTGATTTTCTCTATTTACTCTCCCACACATTCATTCACTCCGTCCATCCCTGTCCACAATCTCTCCCTCTCCCCCTCCCCCATATTCTCCTTTTTTTTCTCCTTCCCACCCTATCTCCCATTCACCCTCTTTCTCCCCCCACACCTCTCTTCCTCTCTCCTTCCTTCAGCCACACTCACTCTCTCTGTTTCCCGACCTGCACTCTCACTCATTCTCTCTGCCCTTGTCTGTAATCTCTCTCTCCTTACCCCACGTTCTCTTTCTCTTTCTATATTCTCCTACTGCACACTCACTCACTCTCCTCTTCATATTTGCTCTTTCTTTCTCTTTCCGTCCCCACTCTCTTTCTCTCTCTCTTCTTCATCCACACTTAACTCTCCCTGTTCCCACACCCACACTCTGATTCATTCTTTCCACCCTCGTCCACAATCTCTCCCACCCTCCCCCACATTCTCCCTTTCTTTTTCTTTGTCCTCCTACCCCACACTCTCTCATAGTCACACAACATGGAATCAGACCCTTGGTCCAACTAGTCCACGCCGACCAAGTTTCCCAAACTAAACTAGTACCACTTGCCTGCATTTGGCCCATATCCCTCCAAATCTTTCCTATTCATGTACCTCTCCAAACATCTTTTAAATGTAATAACAATACCTGCATCTACCACTTCCTCTGGCAGTTCACTCCACACATGAACCAGACTGTGTGTGAAAAAGTTGCCCCTCAGTTCTCTTTCAAATCTTCTTCCTCTCATCTTAAAAATATGCACCCTAGTTTTCAATTCACCCACCTTAGGAAAAAAGACCTTTACTACTGATATCATCTACGTTCCTCATGATTTTATCAACCTCTTTAAGGTCAACCCCAACCTCCTATGGTCCAGTGAAAAATGTCCCATCCTACCGATCCTCTCTTTATAACTCAAACACTTCAGTCCTGGCAACATCCGGTAAATCTTTTCTGAAACCTCTCCAATTTAATAATATCCTTCCTAGAGGAGGGTGAGCAGAACTGTACACAATATTCCAGAAGTGCCCTCACCAGTGTCCTGTACAACGTCAACATGTCCCGACTCTTATATTCAATGGTCTGAGAAATGAAAGTGATTTCCTGGACTCCACATTCTCTCTCTTTCTCTCCCGTACACCATCTCTCGTTTTCTTCCTCTTCTTCTGTCATGCTCTCTATTTCTCTCTCCAACCACAGTCATTCCATCTGTTTTCCCCATGCTCACTCTCTCTTCTCTCCTCTACACTGTCTCTATACCTATCCAACACACTCTCATTCTCTCCCTCTCCTACACAATTTCTCTCTCCCTCCTCCACCCACACTCTCTTTTGGTCTCGCCTCCGACCCCATACTCTTCTCTCTCCCCCTTCCCACCACACTCTCTCTACTCCCAATCTTTCTCTCCCTCTGCATACACTCTCTATCTCTCTTCCATCTTCCTCCCTCTTTCCCTCACTCCCCTACACTCTCTCCCCCTCTCTTTCTCTGTAACACAAAAGATATTGTGAAATTTTAAAGGGTACGTAAGAGATTTACAAGAATGTTGCCAGGTTTGGAGAGTTTGAACCAAAAGGTGAGGCTGAGTAGGCCAGGGCTACTTTCTCTGCAGCATCGGTGGCCAAGGAGTGATCTTACAGAGATTTATAAGATCATGAAGGGCATGGTTAGGGTGAATAGCCAAGGTCTTTTCCCAGTGTAGGGGAGTCCAAAACTGGTGTGCATAGCTCTAATGTAAGAGAGAAATGATATAAAAGGGACCTAAGGGGTAACTTGCGCCATGCAAAGGGTGATGTTTGTGTGGAAAGATCTGCCAGACGAAATGGTGAAGGCTGGTACAATTACACATTTAAAAGGCACCTGGATGGGTACATAAAAAGGAAGGGGTTAGGATATCGGCCAAATGATGACAAAAGGAACTAGATTAATTTAGCATGTCTGGCAGGCACCGAGCTGGACCAAAAGGTCTGTTTCCACGTGTACAACTCTACGACTCTGCATCCTCTACACTTTCTCTCCCTCTCTTTCCCTTCCTCCCCTACACACTGTCTTTGTTTCCCTCCCCTATAATGTCTCTCCCTCTTTCCTTCCCTTCCCCACAAACACCCTGTCTTTCTCTCCCTCCCCCTCAATATCCTTCTCTCTCCCTCATGCACACTTTCTCATCCACCCCCCAAACATGCTCTCACTCTCTTCGCCATACTCCTTTCTCTCTCTCTCTCTCTCCCTTTGCCATACATTCATGTTGTCTTCTGCTCCATTCCCCACACCTCTCTCCAAATCTCCATCCCCATACATTCTCTCTCCTATCCCCATACACTCCTTCTCTCTCTCTCCAACCTGAACACTCTCCATCTCTCTCCCTTACATTTGTCTCTCTCACCCAGATAGTCTCTCCTGCTGCCCACTTTTCCTTCTTAGGCAGTTCTCTGGGATCAAAGATGATTTTCTTTACTCTGGGATTATGGGTCCTGAAATGACTAAGTAGTCCAATAGTGGATGCACAAACTTCACTACAGATCAGATACGTGGTGTTTGCTGAACAGATGGGTAGGATGTTAACGTTTTCTCACGCTATCCCCACGCCAACAGAAATCAAAAAGCCAAGTAGTCAATGCAGCTGGGGCTCTGGGATCTCAGCCAGCATGGCATAATTTTTCACCAAGATAATTTACACATAATTATAAGCTTTCAAGACTTTCTTCTATTCTTACTTTAAACAGACTGGACAATTGACACATTTACTGGCTTGTAGAACAAGAAATTTAAGGAAGTGCAAAGTAATTAATGAATGACTATATAAAAGTTATTTGTGTACCGTATTATTGCTAAAGCATTTATCGCTTCCTTACAGTGCACTGTGGGTGAATGCAGATGAAATGTATCAAATGCCTATCACTGGGGTTGGGTGGACACCATAGGCCTGGCATGGGATTAATGATGGGCCCTGAGGAGGCTGGATAGATTTGCATGGGGAGAGGACATGTAGAGGATTTTATTCACTTTGCTTTCACAAGATTCCCTCATGCATGGTATGGCACACAACATCATCGAGGTGTCACGAATCACGACTCCATGAGGTCAAGGAGGACTGGGATTTGCCTATCTCTGTAATGGAGCCAGCCATGGTAGGGGTGGCAGCATCAGGGTCATGTCCTGAACCTGCCACCCCTTAAAAGGTACTTCTGATAATCAGAAATCAGAACTTGCAAGTGAGGTCAGAAATCCCAGAATTAAGACTTGCATGTTATCTTTTTCTTATCTCAATTACAGGGAGCAGGCATAGCTGGCTAGTCCAGCATTTATTGCCCATTCCTAATTGCTTCTTGAACTAAGTTGTGTGCTAAGCCATTTCGGATGGCAGTTATAAGTTGTTCACATTACTGTAGGTCCAGAGACACATTTAGGCCAGACTAGCTAAAGACAGCAGATTACTTTCTCTAAAGAACAAGAATGAACTCGATAGGTTTCCACAACAATTGACAATGGTTACTTGGTGATCGTCAGACTAGCTTTTAGTTCCAGATATTTTTTATTGAATTCTAATTTCACCACCTGCCATATTGGGATTTCAACCATGTTGCCAGAACATTATTGAATCATCTGAATTACTAGTTCAGTGACAAGATTACTATGCCACCACATCTCCTTTTAAAGGTTTCTGAATCATTCTGATTTGACAAAAATCCATATCACCATCTCAGGCAGTCAGCATTGCCTGAACACATGCTAAATCTCAATTAGGGACTGAAATCTATAACCTCCTGAATCAAAGCAGCAGGTGGCTACTCACTGAATCAAACTGACACTTTGCAATGAACAGTTGGAACAATCTGTCAGGACAATTGCCAGTAAGTTACAAATTCTGCAGTCAGCAGCATGGAGACAGATGATTTACTTTAATATTTTAATTGTACCTGGACTTCTGTGTGTTCTTCCCCTCCAGTCTAACTTACCCCACTAAAAAATGACAGATGTTCTTCTACGGTTAGATTATCAAACAAGACATCGTGCTGCGGACAGAGTCCCAGACTTTGGCGAACGAGTGGCATGTCCTGGCAGATATCATACCCATTGACGTAGGCAGTGCCACTTGTAGGAGGGAACAGACCTGACAAACAAGAGAACAGATTACCCGTTCTGGCAGTAATTGTGACACAGTAATACAAATAGATCTAACACACACTTCAAATACATTCCTTAAATAGGTCAGTACCCGACCAAAAATACAGCCTGCCGTCCATCCACACATTCATCATTCACTGAATCATCCATGCCTGCCTACACTCTTCAGATTTCTAATGTGGATTCTCGATGTTGGGGCCTCTCAAATTCTTGCTCTAAATGATCTCATCACCAACTATGATATGCCAGCAGAATTTCTTTAGGTTCAGGTCGAATTCAAAATGAAATATGTGACACTAGATGGCTGGGAGAAAGACAACACTAAGATTTCTTGGATGCTCAAATTTATCTTCTGTACTAACAAGTCCTGTGGATCAGAGACCCATGATAGAAATTACTTGATTCTACTTTGCCAGTTTTGACTCTTAATATGTTGTGTTAATGCCTATAGGGTATAATTTTGGTTTTAATTGAATTAGCTCAGATGTTCAGACTTGTTTTAAAAAGTGCAATTCAAAGGATATTTGTGGCTTTCCACATCTTAAAGCTTCGCAATTGACATGAATTCTCACTGACTGAGTGGCTATAGTCAGGTTCAAACAATGAGTTTCCTATTGATGTTATTAACTTGGACTCGCAAAGTAGTGGCTGTGTTTCAGGCAGAAATAGACAAAAAGTTTACAAATAAACGTTTTGTTTGAGATAAATGATTTTTTTTCCAACGTGTGTGCCTGAATTAGGGAACTTATTTGATGCAAATGCAATTTAAAAGCATAGAGCTGCAGCTAGAGCAGTTTCAAATGCTCTTCACAACTTATGAAATTGCATTAACTAAATCAAATCAGTAAAGACTTCTGAATTCAAAAATGTTTCTGTTTAAATGAGTTGCTTTTGGTGTTAATTTATTCTTTCTTTGTGGTCTAAAACAGAAGTCAAATTATACATTTAAACACTATACAGTGATGTCACAGACTTTGTGACTGCATGCGTAGTGTGTTAATTCCCTGCAGTTGCATTGGTAGAAAGTACAGCCAAACACCCATGGCTCTCTTCTTAGTTCTGAAGAAGAGTCAGACCAGGCTCAAAACATTGACTCTGTTTCTGTCTCTGTCTCCTCTACTGCTGCCAGATTTGCTGAGTTGATCCAGAATTCTCTGTTCGTTGCACTCCATGCCAGGGAGAAAGATACACCACATGCACAGATCAGTCAATAGCCCTCACTGGACACTTTTGTAATTAAATTAGGCTGTTGAATGTCAGACAACAAAATGTCTGCTGATACCAACAATACACTACCAAATGCCAACTATGTCTACGTACCTACTTTCTTTCAGACTGTGCATGCACAATGTACAGCTGATGTTTTTAAAAAGAAAATTGAAGTTTTTTTCTCTTCACCAATCCACATTTTCATTAAATTTCTTTTACATTTCTAAGTGTTTGTTAGGTTTTTAATGCTCTTTATTTCAATTTAATTCAAAACGTGTGCTGCTTCTGTATATGCTCCCTGCCCATCAGCAAACACAGTTTTTGCTAAAGGAATGTACCAAGTGTCTGTGTCTGACCATTAACATTGCCTTCAATAAACAGCAGTAGCATTGAGGTCCAAATAGAAAAATCAGACAGGATGAAGTGAAGACCTAGAAAATATTCCTAGAATGCAATGGTGCACTCTAATAATCTTGAACACACCTGTGAGCATTGCCAGCGTAGTAGTCTTTCCTGCACCATTGTGCCCCAGCAATACAGAGATTTGTCCCTTGTATAAGTTCATGGTTAAATGGGAAACTACTTTCTTCATCTGGTTTCCAACGTTAAACACCTACAGAAGACAAAAATGTTAACTGGCATCACGGAACAGAGTCAGGGTCTATCACAGCTCTTTTCAAAGTCTGCAATTCCTAAGGTTCTAGAATGGTCCCAGCAGACTGAAAAACATAGACACAGAAAATACAAGCAGGAGTAACTACTTGGCATTTCAATGTGGTTGATCAGCCAAGTCAGTAGCCTGTCCCTGCCCTCTCTCCATACTCTTTGATCACTTTAGCCCTAAGAACTATATCTAATTCCTATTTGAAAACCTTTAATGTTATGGCCTCAACTGCTTTCTGCGGCAGAGAATTCCACAGGATAACAAGGTGTAGAGCTGGATAAACACAGCAAGCCAAGCAGCAGCTTAGGAGCAGGAAAGCTGATATTTTGGGCCTAGACCTTTTATCAGAAATGCGGGAGGGGAAGAGGGTTTTGAAATAAATAGGGAGAGAGAGGGAGGCGGATCGAAGGTGGATAGAAGAGAAGATAGGTGGAGAGGAGACAGACAAGTTAAAGAGGTGGGGATGGAGCCAGTAAAGGTGAGCGTAGGTGGGGTGGTAGGGAGGAGATAGGTCAGTCCAGGAGGACAGACAGGGCAAGGGGGTGGGATGAGTTTAGTAGGTAGGAAATGGGGGCGCGACTTGAGGTGGGAGGAGGGGACAGGTGAAAGGACGAACAGGTTAGGGAGGCGGGGACGAGCTCGGCTGGTTTTGGGATGTGGTAGGGGGAGGGGAGATTTTGAAGGTTGTGAAATCCACATTGATACCATTGGACTGCAGGGTTCCCAAGCAAAATATGAGCTCCTGTTCCTGCAACCTTCGGGTGGCATCGATTGGCACTGCAGAAGTCCCGGGATGGACATATCGTCCGAGGGATGGGAGACGGAGTTGAGGGAGGAAGTGTGGGGCAGGTGTAACACTTCCTGCGCTTGCAGGGTAAAGTGCCAGGTGTGGTGGGGCTGGGGGCGGGGGGGAGTGTGGAGTGGACAAGGGAGTCACAGAGAGACTGGTCCCTCTGGAAGCAGGCAAGGGTGGTGAGGGAAAAAATGTCTTTGGCGGTGGGGTCAGATTGCAGATGGCGGAAGGTGTCGGAGGACGATGGGTTGGATCTGGGCGTTGGTGGGATGTTTTGTGAGGATGTGGGGGATTCTTTTTTGGTTGTTATTGTGGGGCTGGGGTGTGAGGGATGAGTTGCAGGAAATGTGAGAGACACGGTCGAGGGCGTTCTCGACCACTGCGGGGGGAATGTTGTGGTCCTTGAAAAACAAGGACATCTGGGATGTGCGGGAGTGGAATGTCTTATCGTGGGAGCAGATGCGGCGGAGGCGGAGGAATTGGGAATAGGGGATGGCATTTTTGCAGCAAGGTGGGCGGGAGGAGGTGTATTCTAGGTAGCTGTGGGAGTCAGTGGGCTTGAAACAGATATCAGTTTCTAGGTGGTTGCCTGAGATGGAGACGGAGGTGTCCAGGAAGGTGAGGGAGGTGTTAGAGATAGACCAGGTCAACTTAAGGTTGAGGTGGTGAAGTGGATGAACTGTTCGAGCTCCTCGTGGGAGCATGAGGCGGCGCCGATACAGTCATCAACGTAACGGAGGAAGAGGTCAGGTTTAGGGCCAGTTAGGTACAGAAGAGGGATTGTTCCACACAAACTACAAAGAGGCAGGCATAGCTCGGGCCCATGCTGGTGCCCTTGGCCACCCGCTTTGTCTGTAAGAAGTGGGAGGAATTGAAAGAGAAGTTGAAGGTGAGGACGAGTTCGGCTAAGCAGATGAGGGTGACAGTGGAGGAGGACTGGTCAGGCCTGTGGGACAGGAATAAGCGGAGGGCCTTTAGGCCATCTGCATGGGAATACATGTGTATAGGGACTGCACGTCCATAGTAAAAATGAGGTGTGGGGACCAGGGAATTGGAAGTTCTGGAGGGGGTGGAGGGCATGAGTGGTGTCACAGACGTACATAGGGGGTTCCTGGACCAAGGGGGAGAAAATGGAATCCAGATAGGTGGAGATGAGTTCGGTGGGGCAGGAGCAGGCGGAGACAATGGGTCGACCAGGCAGGCAGGTTTGAGGATTTTGGGAAGATATAGAAGTGGGGCAGTGCAGGATTGGGGAACGATGAGGTTGGAGGCTGTGGGTGGGGGGTCACCTGAGGTGATGAGGTTTGGATGGTTTGGGAGATGGTGGTTCGGAGCTCGGTAGGGGACGTTAGGAGAAGGTGTTGGAGAGTTGGCGTCTGGCCTCAGCGGTGTAGAGGTCAGTGCGCCATAATACAACTGTGCCTCCCTTGTCCGTGGGTTTTATGGTGAGGTTGGGATCGCAGTGGATGCTGCACGTTCTGCGGGGGAGAGGTTGGAGTGGGTGAGAGGGGTGGAGAGGTTGAGGCAATTGATGTCTTGACAGCAGTTGGAGATGAAGAGGTCGAGGGAGAGTAGGAAGCCTTGGGGTGGTGTCCAGGAGGAGGACTTGTGTTTGAGGCGGGACAAGGGGTCAGTAGAGGGATGGTTGGGCTCCTGGTTAAAGACGTAAGCGTGCTCAATGTCCAAACGTGACTGTAATTCGTTGATGTGTGGGTGGAGGGGGACAAAGGTGAGCCCTTTATTGAGGACTGACCATCCGTCCTCAGTAAGGGAGAGGTCGGGGTATGGTGAAGACTCGGCAGGGCTCAGTGTTGCTGTCTGCTGGCGGAGTTGCGTCGGCTGTGGGCGGGATTGCGTCGGCGTCAGCGGTGGGTAGAGTTACGTCAGCACTGTCGGTGGACGGAGTGGGGTAGGCGGCAGCAGCAGCGGTGACAGCAGTGTCTATGGTGTTGGTCTCGGAAATGGAGGCGGTGGCTTCAGCAGTAATGGTGTTCACTGTCCCGGAAGTGGTGTACCTGGCGGTCATCTCTGGGTTGTCCGACAGTGGCCTCATGGCCAATGGCGGCGGGTACATTATGGGGAAGGTCCTGGGTACGGCTGGGGATTTGGGAGGTGGAGGGATCCCATTTTGGGTGGCAGGCACCAGTAAGTTTACTGTACTTACAGACTGCAGATGGCAGAAGTGTCGGAGGATGATCCTACACTGGCCCTAAACCCCACCTCTTCCTCTGTTACACTGATGCCTGTATTGGCGCCGGCTCGTGCTCCCACGAGGAGCTCAAACAGTTCATCTGCTACACCAACACCTTCCACCCCAACCTTAAGTTCACCTAGGCTATCTCTAACACCTGCCTCACCTTCCTTGACCGTCCTTCCTGTCTCCATCTCAGGCAACCACCTAGTAACCAATATCCATTTTAAGCCCACCGACTCCCACAGCTACCTAGAATACACCTACTCCCACCCACCTTCCTTCAAAAATGCCATCCCCTATTCGCAATTCTTTCGCCTCCGCCACATCTGCTCCCAGGATGAGGCATTCCAATCCCTTACATCTCAGATGTCCTCATTTTTCAAGGACGGCAACACTAGCACCCCCCCCCCCCCCACCCCCCCCAACCCTGGCAGTGGTCGAGAACTCCCTTGACCGTACCTCCCACAACACATACATCACATCCCGTCCCCGCAATAACCGCTAAAATAGAAGCCCCCTCGTCCTCACATACCACCTCACCAACCTCCAGATGCAACGCATCATCCTCCGACACTCCTGCCATCTGCAATCCAACCCTAACACCACAGACATTTTTCCCTCCCCACCCTTGTCTGCTATCTGGAGGGACCACTCTCTCCGTGACACCCTTGTCCACTCCACTCTCCCCTCCAGCCCCACCACACCTGGCACTTTTCCCTGCAAGCACAGGAAATGCTACACCTGCCCCCACACCTCCTCCCTCACCACCATACCCGGCCCCAAAAAGACTTTGCACATCAAGCAGAGAAGCACCTGCATATCTGCTAATGTGGTATACTATATCCACTGTACCCGTTGTGGCCTCCTCTACACTGGGGAAACCAAACGGAGGCCTGGGGACCACTTTGCGGAACACCTATGCTCGATTCGCAATAAACAACTGCACCTCCCAGGCACAAACCATTTCAACTCCCCCTCCCATTCCTCAGACAACATGTCCATCCCGGGTTTCCTGCAGTGCCACAACGATGCCATCTGAAGGTTGCAGGAACAGCAACTCATATTTTGCTTGGGAACCCTGCAGCCCAATGGTATCAATGTGAACTTCACAAGCTTCAAAATCTCCCCTCCCCTACCGCTTCCCCAAACCAGCCCAGCTCGTCCCCGCCTCCCTAACCTGTTCTTCCTCTCACCTATTCCCTCCTCCCACCTCAAGCCGCACCCCCATTTCCAATCTACTACCCTCATCCTGCCCCCTTGACCTGTCCATCCTCACTGGACTGACCTATCTCCTCCCTACCTCCCCACCTACACTCACCTTTACTGGCTCCATCCCCGCCTCTTTAACTTGTCTGTCTCCTCTCTACTTATCTTCTCTTGTATCCACCTTCGATCCGCCTCTCCCATTTCTGATGAAGGGTCTAGGCCCAAATCGTCAGCTTTCCTGCTCCTAAGATGCTGCTTGGCCTGCTGTGTTCATCCAGCTCTACACCTTGTTATCTTGGATTCTCCAGCATCTGCAGTTCCTATCATCTCTGAAACAATTCCACAGGATCACCACTTTCCAGGACAGGGTATGGAGGTGGGGATGAGCTGGGCTGGTTTTGGGATGCGGTTGAGGGATGGGAGATTTTGAGTGCAACCCTCTTTACTATCCAAATGTTCTATCTGAGTAGGTTGGATATATACTGGTGGGAAACTGATTCCTTTAGTACAGAGTAGTGAGCTTTGGTATAACGTTTTCTGTATGTTCCAGGAGGGGCAGTCGTTTCTCGTATTTCAACCATTTCAACTCTACCTTCCACTCCTCGGATGACATGTCTATCCTGCGGCCTCCTGCAGTGCCACAACAATGCCACCCGTAGGTTGCAGGAACAGCATCTCATATTCCGCTTGGGAACCCTGTAGCCCAATGGTATCAATGTGGACTTCACAAGGTTCAAAATCTCTCCTCCCCCGCTCATCCCAAAACCAGCCCAGCTCTTCCCCGCCTCCCTAACCTGTCCTTCCTCCCTGGACTGACCTATCCCCTCCCTAACTCTCCATCTACATTCACCATTACTGGCTCCAACCCTGCCTCCTTGACCTTTCTGTCTCCTCTCCACCTATGTTCTCCTTTATCCATCTTCTATCCGCCTCCCCCTCTCTCCCTATTTATTTCATAATCTCCTCCCCCTCCCTCATTTCTGAAGAAGGGTCTAGACCCGAAACGTCAGCTTTCCTGCTTGGTGTTGCTTGGCCTGCTGTGTTCATCCAGCTCTACACCTTGTTATCTTGAAACCAATTAATGCTTGGCTTGGTGTTAATGACTCCACAATTATCTGTTATAAAACACAATGAGCCTTGATGAAGAGCATTGAACCACCTTGGTAGTTCAGTGCCAGAAGCACAGTTACCTGACTTAAATTTATGGTTTATTTGAATCCCCTACAATTATGCAGGTTTTGACTTCTTTCCTCACTCTTCTGTGTTAAGTACTTAAAACAGCCCCAAACTTAACTGTGGATGCTGTAAATCAGAAGCGAAAATTGAAGTTGCTGGAAAAGCTCAGCAGATCTGGCAGCATCTGTGAAGAGAAATCAGAGTTAATGTTCCAGGTCCAGTGACCCTTCCTCAGAACTAGCTAGGAAGGTAGCTAGAAACCTGTTGGTTTATATGCAGAAGATAGGATGGGAGGGAGGGGCTCAGGAGTAAACAATAGGTGGGGAAAGAGCCCTAAGAGGGAGAAGAACAGTTGGACAGACAAAGGAGTGAATAATGAACTGGCTAGGAGGGTGAATAGCTGTTTACAGAGACTGACTATGTGATAACAGGTCTGGTAAACAGGGTAGGGCCTAGGACATGGGAGAACTTGCACATGTTCCGATGAGGCCAACTTCAACAAGGGAGTCTCCGAAATGTCCACCTTCTTCCTCAACCGAGGATTCCCCAGCACCATTTTCGATAAGGCTCTCAACCGGGTCAGACCCATCTCCTGCCTCCCACAACAGCAATAGGGTACCATCCCACCAGCAGCCACATCCCGTAGACCATCAGACACCACTTCTGCAACCTTCTGCAAAAGGCCACCAACAGACACATATTCACCCACACCACCTCCCCTGTCCACCTTCTGCAGGGACTGTTCCATCTGGGACACCCTGGTCCTCTCTTCCTTCAGTCATAACACACCTCCACAACATCTTCTCCTGCAACCGCTGAAGGTGTGACACCTGCCCATTTACTTCCTCCGTCCTCAGTATTCAAGGACCAAAATGTACATTCCAGGTGAAGTAGTGCTTTATTTGCACTTCTCTACAATCCAGTCTATTGCATTCGCTGCTCACAACGTGGTCTCCTCTACAATGGTGAAATGAAGTGTAGATTGGCTGACCACTTCGCAGAACATCTACATCCTGTCCACAAAAAAGACACTAAACTTCCAGTTGTCTGCCGCTTTAACACAGCACCTTGTTCCCCAGCCAACATCTCTGTTTTAGGCTTGCTGCACTGTTCCAGTGAAGCTCAGAACCAGCTGGAAGAACAACACTTCATTTTCCGCTTGGGAACCCTGTAGCTCTCTGGACTCAATATCGAATTCAATAATTTAAGGGCCTAAACTCTCCCATTACCTAGCCCCCTACCCTGCACATCGTGCCCTGTTATCACACAGTATGGAATTACATACTACCTAATGTTAGCTATTAACAGTCTCCATTAACAGCTATTCACTCTCCAAGCCAGATTGTTATCTACTCCTTCGTCTCTCCAACTGCTCTTCTCTCTCCTTGGGCTCTATCTTTTACTTCTGACACCCCTCCCCCCACCCCATCCTCTGTAATGTAAACGGACATTTTCCTAGCTACCATCATTCTGAGGGTCACTGGACCCAAAACATTAACTCTGATTTCTTTTCACAGATGCTTTTCCAGCAATTTCTATTTTTTTGTTCTAGACTTAAATAATGCCTGCCTCTACTCTCAATCTCACTCTAAGGTCTGAATTCTGGAAGGAATCCTGCATTTTACCTGCAAAATGAACCAATCTACGGTTTGTGACTTCCACATCCTCACCTGGAATTCACCTGCATCTGAATTTATGCAAACTAGAACAGCGAACTGAAAGGACGCCACGAGACACTGACTTACTAGACTCATTAATTTATCTTAAATAATGTCAATATCTTTGATTTTTCAGTAATTTGTAACTTCTTTTTGTTGGTCTTCTTCACTTTCTTGGATAGGGGCACGTGTGAATGCCTGAGATAACAAAGTGTGGAGCTGGATGAGCACAGCAGGCTGAGCAGCATCTTAGGAGCACAAAAGCTGTCGTTTCGGGCCTAGACCCTTCATCAGAAAAATGTCTGTTGTGAATCATTCCCCTCGATTTTGAATGACTGAATAATGACTGAATTACCTTGACTTATAGTATCTGAAGGTTAAAAGGATGAAAGGTATCTCATTATCCATAAAAACTGTAAATCAGGAACAAAAACAAAAGTTCCTGACAAAACTCACCAGGATCTCACAGAACTGAGCAAGGGTCACCAGATCTGAAATGTTAAGTCTGATTTTTCTTCTTCACAGATGCTGTCAGACCTGTTAATCTCATTACTCATAATTGTTAAAGATGCTCCACGAATGAATACACTTAAAGCAACATAGTCAGATTTCATGCCTCTTCAGGAATCAAGGAATGAAAGAAGCAAGCAGGAAAGTTTAGCTGAAGCTGAAGATCAGCTATGATCATACACAATGGTGAAAAGGTTTGATTGGCATATGGCCTCCTTCTGCTTCTATTTCTTATGTTGCTATGAATGTGTACCTCAAGATTTTAAACAAGAAGAAGATCTTTGAGTGTGTTTCAGCATTCAATTAGATCATGGCCCAATGAGATCTGTGTCCTAATACCATCAATCCACCTTGGTTCCATGACCCTTAATATCCCTCACCAAACAAAAGTCTTAATTCCAGTTTTGACATTTTCAATTGACCTCCAAACATCAAAGGCTTTTTCAGGGAAAGGAGTCACAGAGTTATGCAAAAAAGTGATTCGATACAACTGCAGCATTGTAAGCACCAATCAAATTCCATACCCTACCTTGGTCAAGTCTTTGATTTTGATGCCAGCTTCAATATCCGATGGGTCATCTTCCATGTATTCAGTGTTTAGTGGTTTGTCTGCTTCCTCATCATCTTTATTTATTTTGACGTATTCAGATCTTGGCTTCCCAAGCCAGTATGAAGGCTGCACAAACATCACAAGTCAACACAGAATAACAAAAGTCTTTTAAATAATTCATTCTGCCATATTAAAAGGTGCACGCTGACATTCTCACCAATTGATACAGGAGATGAGAGCATATTCAATTTGTGGCACATTGCAACATACCCTCAACCCAATCATACAACCGCTGGTACATCCAGGAACACGACCATTATTGGTGTTCTACCACACCCAATCCATGTTGGTGTATTGGGTTCAGATGTTCTGGTTACAGAAACAGCAGGAGGGAGTGCAGTTCTCGATTCATAAAGTTATACAGCATGAAAACAGACTGTTTGGTCCAACTGACCTGTTCCAACTGGAAATCCTAAAGTGATCTAGTCCCACTGGCCAGCATTTGGCCCATGTTCCTCTCAACTCTTTGTATTCATGTAACTATCCAGATGCCTTTTAAACATTGCAAAAAATAACCTCTCTGGCAGCTTGTTCTATACATACACTACCCTCTGCATGAAAAAGTTGCCCCTTTTAAAACTTTTCCCCTCTCACAGAAACATTGAAGATAGGAGCAGGAGGGGGCCCTTCAAGCCTGCTTTGCCATACTTCACGATCATGGCTGAATGGTCCAATTCACTAGCCTAATCCTGCTTTCCCTCCACAACCTTTGATCTCATTCGGCCCAAGTCACCCCTTGAATACATTCAGTGTTTTGGCATCAACTACTTCCTGTCGTAATGAATTCCACAGGCTCACCACTCTTTGGGTGAAAAAATGTCTCCTTGTCTACCCAGAATCTTCAGACTGAGGCCCCTGGTTCTGGACACACCCACCATCGGGAACAACCTCCCTGCATCTACCCTGTCCAGTCTCGTTAGAATTTTCTGAAGTCTCTATGAGATCCCCCCCCATTCTCATGAACTCCAGTGAAAACAATCCCGACCTAGTCAAGGATAACAAGGTGTAGAGCTGGATGAACACAGCAGGCCAAGCAGCATCAGATCAGCAGGAAGGCTGACATTTCGGGCCTAGACGTCAGCCTTCCTGCTCCTCTGATGCTGCTTGGCCTGCTGTGTTCATCCAGCACTACACCTTGTTATCTCAGATTCTCCAGCATCTGCAGTTCCTACTATCCAACCTAGCCAATCTCTCTTCAGACCTGCCATCCCAGAATCAGCCTGGTAAACTTTTGCTGCACTCCCTCGAGAGCAAGAGCATCATTCCTCAGAAAAGGAGACCAAAACTGTACACAATATTCCAGGTGTGGTCTCGCCAAGGCCCTGTACAACTGCATTAACACATTCCTGTTCATGTACCTGAAACCTCAAGAAACTCTCACTTTAAACCTATGGCCTCTAGTTTTGTACTCCCCTGCCCTGGAAAAAAGACCTTGGCTATTCACCTTATCCATCCCCCTCATGGTTTTATAAACCTCAGCGTCCGATGCTCCGAAGAATAAAGTCCCAGCCTATTCAGCCCCTCCCTTTTGCTCAATTCTAACAACATCCTTGTAAATCTTCTCTGCATCCCTTCATGTTTAACAATATCGTTCCTATAGCAGGGAGACCAGAATTGAATGCAGTATTCCAAAAGTGGCCTAACCGACATCCTGTACAGCTGCAACAACTGTCTCAACTCCTCTACTCAATGTACTGACTAATGAAGGCAAGCATGCCAACACCTTCTTCACCACCCTGTCTATCTGTGACATCACTCTCAAGGAACTATGCACTTGCACCCCTAGGTCCCTTTGTTTGGTAACACTTCCCAGGACCCTGCCATTAGCTATACAAGTCCTGTCCTGATTTGCCTTTCCAAAACACAACACCTCACATTTAACTAATTTAAATGCCATCTGCCACTCTTCAGCCCATTGGCCCATCTCATTAAGGTCCTGTTTTGTTCTGAGATAACCTTCTTCATTATCCACTACATCATTAATTTTGGTATGATCTGCAAACTTACTAACCAAACCTCTTAGGTTCACATCCAAATCATTTATATAAATGACGAAAAGGAATGGACGCAGTACCGATTCTTGTGGCACACCAATGGTCACAGGCCTCCAGTCTGTAAAACAACCCTCCACCACCACCTTCTGTCTCCTACTTTCAAGCCAATTTTGTATCCAATTGCTAGTTACTAGTTAGTATTATTAGTCATTTTGGAATCTGAACGGAACAGAGCCTGTTATTGTGACTCACATTGGAGCTATCACTTTATTTTATGCCTGGACTGAATTGCCAGGATTATTTGCTCCATGTCTGGCTTGGAAGGGAACTTGCAGATGACGGTGGCCCCACGCATCTGCTGCCCTTATTCTTCTTGGTTGCAGAGTTTGCAAGTGTGGAAAATGCTATCAGAGGACCCTTAGCACATTGCTGCTCTGATGCAAGTACTCTTGGTTTGTGCCTTGGAGATGGTGGACAGGTTTTGGGGTGTCAGAAAGTGAGTTACTTGCCACAGAATTCCCAGCCCCTGATCTGCACATGTAGCTGCTCTATGTTTATACCTGGTTCAGTTATGTTTCTGGTAAATTATAACCCTAAAATTTGAGGATTGGTGGGGGAATCAGTGATGATGGTGCCATGAACATCATGGGGAAACAGCTAAGATTCTCTCTTGTTGAAGATGAGAATTGACTTGTACTATGTAGCATAAATGATTTGCAGCAGAAACCAGTATAATATTTAGGAGATAGTAGGTACTGCCAATGCTGGAGTCTGAGATAACAAGGTGTGGAGCTGGAGGAACACAGCAGGCAGGTCCCAACCCGAAATGTTAGCTTTCCTGCTCCTCTGATGCTGCCTGGCCTGCAGTGTTCCTCCAGCTCCACACCTTTTTATAATATTTAGGAACAAGATAAGTTATTGAAGATGGTTGAAGGAAATGAGGAACCTAGGAATACAGGTTCAGAGCAGTCAACATGGGATCAAGACTGCTTCCTGAACTGACTGAATTACCTACTAATTACAGAAATGTTTATAGCAACTTACCAAGATGAAAAAGTACCAGACCTGTGGTATTCCATACTCTCCAGGGAACACAGCTTCCACATACCAAGTGACCAAACTGTAACCAACTGAATCAAAAATCAGCATTGCCATTGATTGACCAAGAGTAAAATTGTCATCCACATTGACGGGCATGTTTATGTTTGACCACTGTATACCTGTACCTTCAAGTAAAAAGAAGGAAATCAGAAAATAAATATTAACCGAAAGTACTTGAATCATCAGCATTAACACTGAGTGCAGATGAATTGTGTGGCTTTTCATAACTACAGTCTGAAAAGGTCACAAGAGTCATTATGACAGTTATCTGTAATTCTCACTTTGTACACATCTCCCCTCTCCCCATTTGATGATGGCCTTTGCAAAAAATCATTCTGAACCCACTGGTATTTAAAACACACTGGTTATCAAACAATATGATAGTCCTGGGTAGCAGCACAGTACATTCTGCGCTGCATTTGCCACAGCTTTTGAATAGAAACAGTGCGTGTCAATGTATAATCAGACAAAATTAAGCATATTTCCTGTTTGGGGACGATCTGTATTGTCTCACTGTCTCCGAAGGTATAATTTCTCAACATTTATTCTGCATAGGCTAACGACAAACGAAATGCTAGAAAATATTTAATACACAGCTGTGGGAGTGAAGCAGCTGTTGCACGTGCCTGACCATGTGGAGGGTAAGGCAGCACATGAAGGAGATGAGAGAGGACTGAGGCACTTCAGAAAGAGTCAGGGAGTGTCAGGTAGTTTGAAGGTGGGTGAAACAGTGTGAGACAATGAATCTAACAAGTGAGGCAACTTTAGAGAGGGTCAGCAGCCACAGATGGTGAGAGAGAAATTGAGGCAATGTGAAGGGCGAAGAGAAGGCAAGGAAGTGTGAGAGCAGGATGAGGTATTGTAAAAAAAGAGGAGGCAGTGTGAGTGAGGCTGAGTTAGTGTACCAAGAGAAGAAATTATAGCAATGTGGAAGAGGACAAGACAATGAGGACGACAGTGGAAGAGAATGACAGGGAAGAGTCCATGAGGAAGAACTAGAGAAGACAAGGAATCACAAGCAGAGGCAAGGAAACAGCTGTGGGGGAATATAGGAATAAAGTTTATGATTTGATTAAATTAGATCTTAATACAGGTATTTCTGCTACAATGCATGTTTCGTTAACACAAATTGGCTATAATACAATTGATGAATAGTGGACATTGTTTGGATAACACAAACTTTTTACTGTACCGTATAGCGATTTCCCTATAACGTGACTTTCTACGGCACGAGGTCGCACAAAGGCACAACTATCGTGTTATAGAAGAGCTACCTGTACATTTAATAACTAGTATAATGGCTCAATGCCACATAGTTGCTAATTGGTCTTGCCAGGAAATCACAACCCTTTGTTACTTTATTGCTTTTGTGCACAGCTATTTACCCACAGAATGATACATCAATTTATTCACTGGCAATACACAATAGATTAGGTCCTTAAAATAATTAGGAAAGGCTGGAGTGAAAGTGTGTGATACAGTCATGTATGACATTAGTATCTGAAAGAGTTCAATTTACTAATTCCTGCTCAAAACAAATCAACCTCAATGAAAAGGGTCATCTTTCATCAGTGCTCCATGACGGGACAACTCTGCCAAAGTCAAAATATACCAAATGGTCAGAAAGCCAAATATGGTCCATACTCAGGTAATACCTCTTGAAGAGAGGCCAATCACAGGCACAGCTGCAAAACAGTACAGCTAATACCAATAATGAATGGAGAAAAGAAACAGCTGAGTGTCTGGAGGGCAAAGGCAGTGTGAAAGTGGCACTCCAAGATAGTCAGCAATTCAATGTTGCCAACTGCACAAACTGCTCCATGGGACATGGACTATCTCGAAAACATAAAAAGAAAATAATTACATTTATAAAGTACCTTTTGTGACTTCAGGATGTCCCAAAAAGCTTTACAGCCAATCGAGCCCTTCTGAAATTAGTCATTGACAACAGCCAATGTACCAACAGCAAGATTCCACAAACAGTACTGAGATTGCTAATCTGTTTTTGATGATGATTAGGTGATAAAATGCTGGCCAGTGCACCAGGGAGATCTCCCTGTTATTTTTTAAAATTGTGCTGTGAGAACTTTTACATCTCATTGTTAAACAAGAGAGGGGAGCTGTTGGGGCCTCAGATTAAAGTCCTCCACAGTATTGCAATGAATTTTAAGTGTAGATCATGTGCTCCTCCAGGAGTTGAACTTGGAGACAACAGTTACCCGAAACCTGACCTGACACTTCACATTATCACTAACAGCACCATAAAAAGTAAATTTTGGCACAGAATCTCATTGCTCTTACCTTTCCCTTCAAACATGCCAATTAGCTGGCATCCCAGTGCCATGCCAACATTTGAGATCAAGCATGATGCCACTTTCTGGGGGTGTGTCATTGTATGGTAACGAGGTGCGATGAAGAAGTAGGGGATATATGAAAAGAAGTACAGGAATCCACTAACTGCAGCAGCTACATTAGCTGTAAACAGAGAAGAAGCCACATAAAATGCAGATACATACCTCATTCTGCAATAGATAGATACATTTTTTGGAAGTAGTATCTAAACTGATTCTAGTGAAGTACCTGCAGGGATGGCTGGTACAGTATACATATGTAACTGTACTACAAATCACCTAATTCAGCATATATCCCTAGGTCCTTTGTTTCCAGTTTCTCCTCTCGAAAGTAATAACTTGATATATGCCAATCCTATTCAGGAACACTTCACCCACGTAGCTGAAAATACATTTGTCCAGCCCACACCAGGATACGGCAAAGCACCAGGAAGCTCTGGTTACTAACCTTACCACAAAGGATTGCTCACAGTAGCCCAGGTGCCCAATCTAAATGTTCTGTTGAGCTGTAACTAATATAGAATCATGGAGTAGTTATATCACCAAAGGAGGTCATTCAAACTCTTGCATTTGTGTCAACTTTCTGTCAAAGCTACTCACCTTATCCCATTCCATTCAAATCTTTTAATTTCAGGTGCCTATCCAATTCCCCTTTGAAAGCTACAACTAAACTACACTTTCAAGCAATGTATTCCAGATCCTAACCGTCTGGTACGTAATTTCACTATTGGTTCTTCGCTGATCACCTAAAATTAGTGCTCTCTAGTTCACATAAAATTATTTAATTTAAACAGCACAAAAACAGGTTTTGGGGGGGGTCAGTCCATGCTTCATTTGAACCTCCTCATACCGTTCTCATCTAAATTCATCAACGCAACCCTCTATGCCCCCTTCCCGCATAGGATTGTCTTGCTTCACTTAAAAGTCGGTACTTTTCAATTCAATCATCCCTGTCATACAGAGTTCCACATTTATGACCCTTTATCACAGAACAGTCTCTCCTGATCTACTCTATTTCAAGTGAGTTTGAACAGCTCTATCAAATCTCCTCTCCCTCTTTCCTTGAGAAAATAACTCCAACTTCTCTAATCTATCCATATAGCTGAAGTCCTTAATCCTTGGAATTACTTTTTGCTTAATTCTTCTATAATGCATGTTTCATAAACACAAATTGGCTATAATGCGTTTGATGAATAGTGGACATTGTTTGGATAACACAAATTTTTTATTGTACAGTATAGCAATTTCCCTATAATGTGATTTTCGATAGCATGAGGTTGCTCAAGAGCACAACTATCAAGTTACAGGAGAACTACCTGTCCATTTAACAACCTAGGAGTGGATAAAGCACACTTTTCCTCTGCTCCTTACTGCCATACTCAAGAATTTAAGCTCTAAAAGATCCAAACTGATATTCAGTGCAAATGATAGCTTTAATGGCCACTTCTGCATGGTACCATTCCATTTATTCTGTTAAATAAATCACTACAATGTTTCTGGCTCTGTGCAGTAAATTTTATTTTGTAACACTAAACAAAATTAAATACAATCCAATGAATATAGCTGTCATTGTCTCTGGAACAGATCCAGGGCACATACCTCGGGAGAAGAAGACGCTGATCATGAAGCTGAATGAAATCGTGGAAATTGAAAACAGCAGGAGAAACACAAATATTAGGGTGGGATCACTGTTGCTCAGCACAGCTCCCTGTTTGGACATCTGCTGAGCAAAACAAATAGTAAGAACAAGCAATTATGATGCATCAGTCACTGGAAAACTAGTAAACTCATCAAACAGATATCCCCATCAATCCAACCTCATGGACTAAAAGATATTTTTTAATCAACCAATTTAGCGATATTATTAACATTCTTCTGGTGCAGATGGGGCTTGAATCTGAGCCTCTTGGACATGACCACTGAGCCACAAAGATGCCATACCCCAATGGATTAATACTGAGAAAGCAGATGATGGGGAGAATTGATTAATTAATTGATTGGGTAGATTTTTTTTCTAATTACAGGGATGTTATAATACAGCACTGGAGCAGGTGGAACTTGGATCCAGGCCTCCTGGCTCAGAGGTAGGGACACTACTGCTATGCCTCAACAGCCTCAATTGACAGGGTATATAGAAAGAGGATCACTCTTTTGGCTGCACTTCAGCCCCACACTCCTGATTTTTGGGTGCAATGGGGTTGGCACCTGGGCCTGGCCACAGAGGCCATTAACAGGTCCAGGCAGCAGGCTGTGGAGGAGTTCATACCTCCCAACTGCCTTCCTCTTTTCTGCAGCTACATTCAAGCCTTGATGTCCTTGGAGACGGAACACAGTGTCCACTAATACTCTCAGCACTTTGAGACTGAGATGGACACTGCAGGAGGTGAATGCCTTATCTCCCTCTCCAATTATATTTTGATTCAGTCCTCTCCGTTTTCCCTCGCCTTTTCCCTCAGCTTTGGTGTTAACACATTGTCACTAATCGGCTTTGTAGGTAAACTGATCAATTGAAAACTCAGGTGATCTAATGGCAGTGGATGAAAGTGCAAAGGAACACGGATGATTTCATCATGGGGGAAAACGTTATGTTCAGTTATGTTTGAAAGCAATTCTGGATATAAACAAACAAAAAAGAGGGATCAGGTGAGACAGGTGGAGAAGAAACTGCAAAAGTTAGTATTTACTAGTACAGGCAGTGCTTGGGTTGCGAATGTATTCCATTCCGGAGTCTGTTTACAAGTCAATTTGTAAATAAGTCAGAACACAATGCAGGACAATATAAAGCAACTGTTTGCAAATACAGGAAATGTTTGTGCATCAGGTATTTAAAATTACATCCCCGTTTGGGACTGCATTCTTAAGTACGAGCGTTTGTAAATTGAGGACCCCCATTTCAACAAAAATACATGTCTGTTGGGAGACTGTTTGTTTCTTATGGTGTAGTGGTAGTGTGTTTAGAAAGTTCAGTCCCATCTCAGAATATGATGTTGATAAAAGCACTGCATAACATGTCCAAACAGTTGATATCAAATATGTATCTTGGTTTCTATCTCAGATTGGTTTGAATCTAAACTGACATTAGTAGCCTGAAAGTGAAGTTTGGAAACTAAGAATCCTTTTCAGTAGAAAGCAAGTGCAAAGTGCACCAAACATTGATGAAGAAAATTTAAAATAACAAAAGATGACCTGAAAATGCATATCAGGCAGGGTCAGGTTTTGATAGTCTGAAAACAGGATGAATGTTCTATAAAAGAATATATAATGGAATTTAACAGACTATATGCAAGACTGAAGATAATCTATTTGGACATTCTTAGCTTAGTTCTTAGTTTCCCTTTAAATTATGGAACTGCACCGAGGTGTTAAACATGGATAGATTCCTAGTATCATCCTGAGTTATATTTACAAAACAAAACATACTTTTGAAACAGATGTCTGAAATCCTAAAAACAATTCCGAGAAAATCATTTATTCCCAGTGGCCTTTATGACTGAAATGAAACATTCAGCAGTAACATTAATAATGGAGGATTCAATGATAGTGGTGATGCAAGATTGGCCAGTTACAAGCCAAAAATTAATCCAAAATGAGAGTAATAACTAACAGCAGTGAAGTCAGAGTTACTGCTGAGAATTTTGCAACAGCAGAGTGCAACCCAGGAATGCTTGCGGTATTGGTTAATGTGTGCTTTGGATGTAACTTGAAATATGATTATAGAATGACTATCTTAAATGAAATAACAACCTTTTCAAAATTACACATAATACTGAAGGTTTGAGATTAGAGAACTTAGTGATACTAATCGGGCAGAGGAATTATATTAGTTCCAAGAAACTAAAGCCCATTATTGTAGATTCTGGTTGCAGTTTCATTTAGTTGTATATGTTAGTCAGTGGATGCACATGCACATTGTGTGAGTGGATTGCTTAAAACGTTACCTAAATCCTTTAAATAAAATTGACTGAAAAGAGATAAAGGAATTTATGAGCTATAACTCCTTCAAGTTTGAGATGTCAAGATGCTTCCCTGTAAAACAGCTGGGGCAAACCATTTTGTCAGCACACATGTAGTGTCAAGAAAAATATCCTTAACATCAAAGAGAAAATCTTTGAAAAAGGCTCAAATATGGCAAGGCAATTGGATTTACAGTTTACAATATCTGGATGTTACTGTATTCTTTTAACAAGACCTAACATCTTTAATTAAAATAATATGCAGGTATTATTGGTGTGGGGACATAGGAAGTCAAAGAAAATAAGGCTAATTAAAACCACATTAATTTACCCATCCATCTTGTTATAGGTTAAAAATTCTACTAAAGGATGCAGGAGGAAGAGACGATGAGTACACTAAACTTACAGAGGGGATCAGCAATAAATGTCATAATATGTCACAAATATAAGAGGATACCATCACGAACCAAATTGAGTCTCCCATTAGCAAGAAACTTTAACTAAGTTACAGTGATGGACTTGCATTTATAGTGCACCTTTTGTAAATGGGGAGGTGATGGTCTGATTGTATTATCAGTTCACTGTCAATCCAGAGACACAGCTAATCGTCTGGGGACAACACAGTGTGGAGCTGGAGGAACACAGCAGGCTAGGCAGCATCAGAAGAGCAGAAACGTTGACTTTTTGGGTCAGGACCCTTCTTCAGAAATGGGGATAGGGAAGGGAGCTGGGAAATAATTAGAAAGAGGAGGGGTGGGTCTGAGGAAGGTAGGTGGGATGATGAAGGTGAGTGCAAATAGGGAGTGATGGGGATTGGTCAGTGGGATGGGTGAGGCGGATAGGTGGGACAGAAGATGGACAGATTGTGTCACGTCAAGGAGGCGGGGATAAGAGGGAGGGTTGGACATGGGATGAAGCCGGGGGTGGGGAGATTTTAAAACTGGTGAATTCCATGTTTAGGCCATCGGGCTGTAGGCTCCTGAGGTGGAATACAAAGTGTTGCTACTCCAGTTTCTGGATAGTGTCATTGTGACACTGGAGGAGGCCTAGGATGGACATGTCACCCAGGGAGTAGGAGGGCGGAGATAAAACGATTGGCAACCGGATTGTGTTGTCATTTGTCGCATACAGAGCACAGATGCTCTAGATATGGTCTTCCTGGGCCTCCTCCAGTGTCACAATGACACCGCCTGCAAACTGGAGGAGCAACACCTCTTATTCTGCCTTAGAAGCCTAAAGCCTGATGGCCTAAACATGGAATTCACCAGTTTTAAAATCTCCCCATCTCTGGCTTCATCTGATGTCCAACGCTCCCTCTTATCCCCGCCTCCTTGACTGGACACAACCTGTCCATCTTTTATCCGACCTATCCGCCCCTCCCATCCCACTGACCAATTTCCACCACTGCCTACCTGTACTCACCTATCACCATCCCACCCACCTTCCCCAGCCCCACCCTTCCTCTCTCTATTTATTTCTGAGCTCCCTTCCCTCTCCCCATTTCTGAAGAAGGGTCCCGACCCAAAATGACACCTTCCTGCTTCTCTGATACTGCCTGGTCTGCTGTGTTCCTCCAGCTCCACACTGTGTCATCTCTGACTCCAGCATCTGCAGTTCTTGCTAGCTCTAATGGTCTGGGGACCCAGTTTTGAATCTTGCCATAGCTCAGAATTGAATCTGAGTGCAATAAGATACTTGAATTAAGATTCTAGCGATGATTGAGAAACCAATGTCAACTGTTGGGAAAAACTCATCTGGTTCATTAACATAGACAATAAAATGTGAGGCTGGATGAACACAGCAGGCCAAGCAGCATCCCAGGAGCACAAAAGCTGACGTTTCGGGCCTAGACCCTTCATCAGAGAGGGGGATGGGGAGAGGGAACTGGAATAAATAGGGAGAGAGGGGGAGGCGGACCGAAGATGGAGAGTAAAGAAGATAGGTGGAGAGAGTGTAGGTGGGGAGGTGGGGAGGGAATAGGTCAGTCCAGGGAAGACGGACAGGTCAAGGAGGTGGGATGAGGTTAGTAGGTAGCTGGGGGTGCGGCTTGGGGTGGGAGGAAGGGATGGGTGAGAGGAAGAACAGGTTAGGGAGGCAGACACAGGTGGACTGGTTTTGGGATGCAGTGGGTGGGGGGGGGGAAGAGCTGGGCTGGTTGTGTGGTGCAGTGGGGGGAGGGGACGAACTGGGCTGGTTTAGGGATGCAGTAGGGGAAGGGGAGATTTTGAAACTGGTGAAGTCCACATTGATACCATATGGCTGCAGCGTTCCCAGGCGGAATATGAGTTGCTGTTCCTGCAACCTTCGGGTGGCATCATTGTGGCACTGCAGGAGGCCCATGATGGACATGTCATCTAGAGAATGGGAGGGGGAGTGGAAATGGTTTGCGACTGGGAGGTGCAGTTGTTTGTTGTGAACTGAGCGGAGGTGTTCTGCAAAGCGGTCCCCAAGCCTCCGCTTGGTTTCCCCAATGTAGAGGAAGCCGCACCGGGTACAGTGGATGCAGTATACCACATTGGCAGGTGTGCAGGTGAACCTCTGCTTAATGTGGAATGTCATCTTGGGGCCTGGGATGGGGGTGAGGGAGGAGGTGTGGGGAAAGGTGTAGCATTTCCTGCGGTTGCAGGGGAAGGTGCCGGGTGTGGTGGGGTTGGAGGGCAGTGTGGAGCGAACAAGGGAGTCACGGAGAGAGTGGTCTCTCCGGAAAGCTGACAGGGGAGGGGATGGAAAAATGTCTTGGGTGGTGGGGTCGGATTGTAAATGGCGGAAGTGTCGGAGGATAATGCGTTGTTTCCGGTGGTTGGTAGGGTGGTGTGTGAGAACGAGGGGGATCCTCTTGGGGCGGTTGTGGCGGGGGCGGGGTGTGAGGGATGTGTTGCGGGAAATACGGGAGACGCGGTCAAGGGCGTTCTCGATCACTGTGGGGGGAAAGTTGCGGTCCTTAAAGAACTTGGACATCTGGGATGTGCGGGAGTGGAATGTCTTATTGTGGGGGCAGATGCGGCGGAGGCGGAGGAATTGGGAATAGGGGATGGAATTTTTGCAGGAGGGTGGGTGGGAGGAGGTGTATTCTAGGTAGCTGTGGGAGTCGGTGGGCTTGAAATGGACATCAGTTACAAGCTGGTTGCCTGAGATGGAGACTGAGAGGTCCAGAAAGGTGAGGGATGTGCTGGAGATTGCCCAGGTGAACTGAAGGTTGGGGTGGAAGGTGTTGGTGAAGTGGATGAACTGTTCGAGCTCCTCTGGGGAGCAAGAGGCGGCGCCGATACAGTCATCAATGTACCGGAGGAAGAGGTGGGGTTTGGGGCCTGTGTAGGTGCGGAAGATGGACTGTTCCACGTAACCTACAAAGAGGGGAAACCAAGCGGAGGCTTGGGGACCGCTTTGCAGAACACCTCCGCTCAGTTCGCAACAAACAACTGCACCTCCCAGTCGCAAACCATTTCCACTCCCCCTCCCATTCTCTAGATGACATGTCCGTCATGGGCCTCCTGCAGTGCCACAATGATGCCACCCGAAGGTTGCAGGAACAGCAACTCATATTCCGCCTGGGAACCCTGCAGCCATATGGTATCAATGTGGACTTGACCAGTTTCAAAATCTCCCCTTCCCCTACTGCATCCCTAAACCAGCCCAGTTCGTCCCCTCCCCCCACTGCACCACACAACCAGCCCAGCTCTTCCCCCCCACCCACTGCATCCCAAAACCAGTCCAACCTGTCTCTGCCTCCCTAACCTGTTCTTCCTCTCACCCATCCCTTCCTCCCACCCCAAGCCGCACCCCCAGCTACCTACTAACTTCATCCCACCTCCTTGACCTGTCCGTCTTCCCTGGACTGACCTATCCCCTCCCCACCTCCCCACCTACACTCTCTCCACCTATCTTCTTTACTCTCCATCTTCGGTCCGCCTCCCCCTCTCTCCCTATTTATTCCAGTTCCCTCTCCCCATCCCCCTCTCTGATGAAGGGTCTAGGCCCGAAACGTCAGCTTTTGTGCTCCTGGGATGCTGCTTGGCCTGCTGTGTTCATCCAGCCTCACATTTTATTGTCTTGGAATTCTCCAGCATCTGCAGTTCCCATTATCTCTGGTTCATTAACATCCTTTACGGAAGGAAACTGCCATCTGGCCTGGTCTGGCGTAAAAGTAAATCCAGACCCACAGCATTTAGGGATGGGCAATAATGCTGTCCTTGCCAGGGAATGATTAAAAAAAATCTCGTAATGTCCTTTATGCACTTTGCAGTCAGTCAGGAACTTTTGAAATGTAGTCACAATTTACTGACGGTAAAGTGACAGCCAATTATACAAACTCCCACAAACAGAAATGTGATAGAAAAACAAACTTATAAACGGTTAAAAGATACATGTTGCCCTAGATACGGGGAAAAACTTTTCAGCTCATCACTGAACTCATAACACAGCACTTTTTACTTACACCTGAAGCAAAATGAAAGCACCTCTAAACAGTACTTCTTCAGCACCACAGCAGAGCATCAGCCCATAATTTGTACCTGAGACTCCGCATTGGGATTTGAACCCATTTCTTTCTGACTCAAAAGGCAAGAGTGCAGCTTATTGAGCCACGACTGGAAGCTGCAATGTCAACTGGAGCGCGAAGGAAATGGTAAAACTCTGAACAAAATACTTGAAACAAAAACATACCTTTGCACAAAACAGCACAGACATGAGAAATACTGAAATTATGAGAAAGAGGAGGAATTTGAAGAACCAGGCCAACCAGTGCAGCCAGTTGTTAAGTCCCATCATCTTCATGTACTCCTGGAAAAACAGTGGCAAATTTGACATGAGAAACCACCAGCCGTCACATCACATCAACAATCACTTGGAAAGAAAACAATGAACTACCACAGAACAAAACATCGCAAAATATTAAGTAGCGTGCAGTTAATAACCACATCAAGGTTCAACAAAAGAAGAAAGAATAAAATGTTCTGACCAATCCAAACACACACATGAACACATACACACAGATAAATGCGTGTAGGCTTGGATGCACATATACACCCACACAGGCAAATTCAGATGTGCATACAAGTTTGCATACACATGCATGCATGCCACACACACACGCGCACACACACGAGCACGACATTTACCTTTTGCTTGGTTTCCTTTTCCAGTACAATTGCTTTGGTAACATTAAGGGCCATGTAGGTGAAACTCAGCATGACCAGTAGTGAAAGCTGTGTTTGGATTGCCAAAATGAAGAGGTCATCAGTATAGGGGGGGAAAGGGAATCGCAGCATTTCTACTGGAAATGATGTAAGCCATTTGGCTGCTTCTTGGTTGGCATGATACTTGATAATGGCTCTGTCTGTTGCGAACTGTGTTGCCAGGAAGCCCTCGCGGTAATAACCTTAGAAAACCCAAAGAACAAAAGAAGTGTGTAAACTGCATTATGAAATTAAGTAATAATCTTGAACAATGTGTCTTTCTGAAAACATTACAAGTTTATCAGAATACGGGAATAATTCATTACTTTCATACTATGGTAACAACAATCATAGATGACTCGTTACTTAAACACAATGTTCCAGTTAAAAGATAACACAGCAAATTAGGAATTCAGAAATACATTTACCCTCATCTGAATACAAAAATAAATATTGAGTTATGTGATCTCTGTATTCATATTCTCACAGTGCAAGCCTGTGAACTTTAGCCTTTCTATGTGCTTGTTGATAAAATGGTAAGATAAAAGCAGATTCTCAGTGCTTTCGATCAGTGACTTTTCTAATCGGTAAAGAGTCAATGATCTTCTGTGATATTTACTTTCCTGGCGATAAATGTTAAGTGCATAACAACATATGAAATATATTTATATGTATTGTGCAGTGCGTGCATGGTGTTTTGAAATATCACACACAGTGGGTTACACTTTTATATCCAGGAAGGTTGCGAATTCAAGTCCAACTTGAACTTGTAATCCAGGGCGACACTCTGGCACAATACTGGCAATGCAGTATTGTTAGTGATTCCAACCCTTAGGTGAGATGGTAAGCCAAGTCTGCCATGTCAGCAAGCATAAAAAACTTTTAAAAATAGTCAAAGAATAGCAGGTTATATTCAGGTGTCCTCAATAAAACAAACTATATGGCAATTGCCTCATTGCTATTTTCTTCCACATTACAACATTGATTGAGACTTCACTGGCAGTAAAGCAGTCTATAACAACCTGAGTTTGTGAGAAGCACTTAGAAATACAAGTTATTTTACATGGCTAAAATTGAAGTGGAAGAACATTGCAGGACAGAGATTTCAAAAACTGAAATAAAAACAAAGAAGTGTGAATGGAGATCAGAAGCAAAAGCAGAAATTGCTGGTGAAAGTTTGAGTCCAGTGACTGTTTGTCAGAACCGTTAGCAGCTAGGAAAGAGTGGCATTTATGCTGAAGATGAAGTTTGATGGGGAGGGATGGTAGGAGAAGAGTGCTGGTGGGAGCTGTGGGGAAGTGAACCGATAGTTGAAGATGGAGCCCAGAGAGGGAGGGATATGAAAGGGATCGGTGAAGAAAGAGATGGTGCATAATAGGCTGGGACATAAAAGCTGAATATGAGACAATAAGAGCTAAGAGTGGGAGAAAATAAAAGCAATCCATATAATATGACAATAGGTCTAGAAGTAGGTGGGAATATATGACTGTGCCAGAAGTAACCCATGCCATAACAGAATTGGGTGTGGAGTGAGTGAAAAACATGGAGAACTCAGTATCTTCCCTGCTGCAGATTAAACTCTTGCCAAAGAGAATTATATATAACACAAGAAAAACAAGGGTTAGTACAAGGCAGAGCTTGCTTAATAACAGATAACCAAAGCTCCACACCCAATCTGGCTAAGGGTGCAGAATCTGAGTGGCGCATTGCTCACATCAAAGAAATTTAACTCTCACTGTGCCTTGCTCTTCGTAGAATGAAACATTTGAAACTTTTCTCTCCCATCCTGTTATTAGGACACAGGACAGGCGTGTCCAGATTTCAACTTCTCTGTCCACCTGGCCTGCTCACCTGTACGAATGAAGCTGCAGAAGGGCCAGTGCTGTTAGCTCACCTGGACTGCCTCCATCCTTGAAGTATTGCTCACGAGGCCCAGGTACCTGAAGCAGTGGGAAAAGGGACCGAGTGTGCCAGTCTTTATCTCCGTTTGGATTGAAAGAGCTTATTTCCCCAAGGGGTGCATTCAGAGGACTGTATTTAAACCTTAGGTGGTACTTTACCTAAAAAGACAAGAATCAACAATCACCAATTGCATAAGAATTCCAGTTGACCTTCCTTTCTCACCAACGTGATAAAACAGATCAACCACCATCTCTACATGCAACATTGCCATTATTTTGTATTTATCTGATGCTGTTTTAGCCAAGCAACACTCAGAATAGGTCACTGCAAATCTCCTGTCCCAGAACAAACCAGCAAGTCAGAAAGATGAGTACAAGGAAATCCTGCAGGCTGTACTGCACAGCTCAAACATTCTGACTTAAAGCAGCACACATTATGGTAGAGAAACAATTCGAGTTGTTTTTTAATTCATTCATGGGATGTGGGTGTCACTTGCTAGGCCAACATTTATTGTCCATCTTTAATTGCCCAGAGAGCAGTTAAGAGTCAATCACATTACTATGGGTCTGGAGTCACATGTAAGCCAGACAAGGTAAGAATGGCTCAGAGATAATGGGAACTGCAGACGCTGGAGAAGCCAAGATAACAAAGTGTGAAGCTGGATGAACACAGCAGGCCTAGACCTTTCATCAGAGTGGGGTATGGGGAGAGGGTTCTGAAATAAATAGGGAGAGAGGGGGAGGCGGACTGAAGATGAATAGAGGAGAAGACAAGAGAGTTGCAGTGGGAGAGAGATTCCCCGAGGTTGGTCCGGAGGGAGGAGGGTAACCTCTTCAGGTTAGGCATCCCTGGAAGAGGCTTCGCAGTGGGGTTAAAATTGCGATCAGAGATAATGGGAACTGCAGATGCTGGAGAATGCAAGATAACAAAGTGTGAAGCTGGATGAATACAAGCAGGCCAAGCAGCATCTCAAGATGTGAGTTTGCTCGCTGAGCTGAAAGGTTCATTTTCAGACGTTTCGTCACTTTTTTTTATTTGAAAAAATATACTTTATTCATAAGATGTACAAAAAAAAACATTTACACACCGACCCAGTCATGCAGACCACTCTGGGTTACCCAGGGGGTACATACACCAACTAAAGGAAAAAAACAAACAAAGAAGAAAAAAAAACAAAGCAAAGAAAATACCCCGGCAGTCGTCACCCCGCACAGTCCCAGTTGGCCCCCTGACCAGTTGGGGAAGGCGCCAGCTGGGCCCAGTTACCAGATAGGGCCCTTTTTACCATTCTGGACGAGGGGTTTCATACCGTGGTCTTTCCCCACCGCGCCTTGGCGGCGGCTGCCCCAAGCTTTAGCGCGTCCCTCAGCACGTAGTCCTGGACCTTGGAGTGCGCCAGTCTGCAACATCGGTCAGGGTCAGTTCTTTCAGCTGGCAGACCAGCAAGTTGCGGGCAGGCCAAAGAGCGTCTTTCACTGCATTGATGGTCCTCCAGGCGCAGTTGATGTTGGTCTCAGTGTGCGTCCCGGGAAACAGCCCATAGAGCACGGAGTCCCGTGTCACGGAGCTGCTCGGGACGAACCTCGACAAATACCACTGCATCCCCCTCCAGACCTCCTGCACATAGGCACATTCCAGAAGGAGGTGATCGACAGTCTCGTCCACCCTGTAGCCACCTCGAGGGCAGCGTGCGGTGGCGCAGAGTTTCCGGGCATGCATAAAGGATCTCACTGGCAGAGCCCCTCTCACCGCCAGCCAAGCAATGTCCTTGTGCTTGTTTGAAAGTTCTGGCGATGAGGCATTCTGCCAAACGACTTTGGCAGTCTGCGTGGGGAACCACACGACGGGATCCACCCTCTCCTTTTCCCGAAGGGTCCTGAGGATACTACGTGCTGACCACTGCCTGACAGCCTTGTGGTCAAAGGTGTTTCCTTTCAAAAATTTCTCCACGAAGGACAGGTGGTACGGAACGGTCCAACTACTCTGAGCATTCCGCTGCAACGAGGCCAGGCCCATCCTTCGCAACACCGGGGACAGGTAGAACCTCAGTAAGTAGTGACACTTGGTGTTTGCGTACTGAGGATCTACGCACAGCTTGATGCAGCCGCACACAAAGGTAGCTGTCAGGGCAAGGGTGGCGTTCGATACGCCCTTTCCCCCATTTTCCAGGTCTTTGTACATGGTGTCCCTGCGGACCCGGTCCATCCTCGACCCCCAAATGAAGTGGGAGATGGCCCGGGTGACCGCAGCGGAGCAGGTCCAGGGAATAGGCCAGGCCTGCGCCACATACAACAGTACCGAAAGCCCCTCGCACCTGACAACCAGGTTGTTACCCGCGATGGAGGGGGACCGGAGCGTCCACCTGCCCAGCTTCTGCTTCAATTTGGTGATACGCTCCTCCCAAGTCTTAGTGCACGCCCCAGCTCCACCAAACCAAACACCCAGCACCTTCAGGTAGTCTGTCCTGACGGTGAAGGGGATGAAGGAGCGGTCGTCCCAGTTCCCGAAGAACATGACCTTGCTCTTACCCCTATTGACTTTGGCACCCGACGCCAGTTCAAACTGGCCGCAGATGTCCAATAGTCTATTCACCGATCGACGATCGGTGCAGAAGACGGCAACGTTGTCCATGTACAGGGAGGTCTTGACCTGAAGGCCTCCGCTGCCTGGGATAGTCACCCGCTTCAGGCTCACGTCCTTCCTGATGGATGCGGCGAAGGGCTCCACACAGCACACGAACAAGGCAGGAGAGAGCGGGCAGCCCTGCCTGACTCCAGATCTGACAGGAAAACTGTCCGATTCCCACCCGTTGATCGAGACTGCACTAACGATGTTGGTGTAGAGCAGCCGGATCCATTTGCGGATGCCCTCCCCGAACCCCAATTTGGATAGGACGTCCCTCATGTAAGCATGAGAGACCCTGTCGAAGGCCTTCTCCTGGTCCAGGCTGACGAGGCAGATGTCCACCGCCTGTCCTGTACGTAGGCGATCGTATCCCTGATGAGCGCGAGGCTCTCAGTGATCTTCCTGCCCGGCACAGCACAGGTTTGGTCAGGGTGAATCACCGACTCCAGGACAGACCTGACCCGGTTGGCTATGACCTTGGCCAGGATTTTGTAGTCCACGTTCAATAGTGAAATGGGACGCTAATTCTTAATTTCTTCCCTCTCCCCCTTCCTCTTGTAAATGAGGGTGATGATGCCCTTCCTCATGGACTTGCACATTTCCCCCGCCCGAAGCGCACTATCGTACACCTCCAGCAGATCCTGGCCGACAAGGTCCCACAGAGCAGAATACAGCTCGACCGGTAAGCCGTCGCTCCTGGGAATCTTATTCCTCTCCAAGGACTTGAGGGCTCTGGTCAGCTCGTCCAGGGATATCGGCCGGTCCAGCCACTCCCTCGTGCCGTCGTCTAAGACCTCCGTGACAGACGACAGGAACGACTCGGAGGCCGTGCTGTCCGTGGGCTTCGTGTCATACAGTCCGGCATAGAAGGATCTGCTGATCCTCAAAATGTCGGGCCGAGACGACGTCACCGAGCCGTCATCCTCCTTCAGCCGGCTAAGCACAGAGCTCTCTTTGTGCACCTTCTGAAAGAACAAACACGAGCACGTCTCGTCCTGCTCCACGGAGCGGATCCTGGACCGGAAGATTATCCTGGAGGCCTCCGCGGCGAAGAGCGAGGCTTGCTGGCCCCTCACCTCGCGGAGGTCCTCCGTGTCATCGACCCCCATCAGCTGCAGAAGGAGCAGGTTCTGCACCCTTTTCTGGAGTCGCGACAGCTTTCCCCGCCTCTCTCTCACCTTCCGAACACCCTTGAGGACAAAGAACCTCTTGATGTTCTCCTTCACCGTCTCCCACCAGTCGCCCGGAGACTCAAAGAGGGGTTTCACAGTTCTCCAACCGGCATACTCCCTCTTAAGCTCCTCAACGTTCTCTGGGGTCAACAGAGTCATGTTGAGCTTCCAAGTCCCCTTGCCAGCCGGCTGGTCGTCCTGTAAGTGACAGTCGGCCAGCAGGAGGCAGTGGTCAGAGAAGAACACCGGCTCGACACCGGTGGACCTGACCGAGAACGCCCGTGACACAAACAGAAGTCTACCCTTGAGCGAATAGACCCGTCTGGCCGCGACCAGGTGTACCTCCGCTGCGCTCCGTCTGCAGGGGTGCTGAAGACGTCGAGCAGCTTGGTGTCCTTCACCGTGCCATCAGGAATCTGGACGTGATGTCCAGTTGACTCCCCCCACCCGCTGTCCCCACACCGGATCTTGCATCTGCTTCGATGATGCAGTTGAAGTCTCCGCCCAGGATGACCGGCCTGGACGTAGCCAGCAGGGGTGGAAGCCGCTGCAGGATGGCCAACCGCTCACTCCGTACCGCTGGGGCGTACACGTTGATCAGCATCAGGGGAGCGTTCCTGTAGGTGACATCAGCCACTAGGAGGCGCTCCCCACCACCTGCTGAACTTGAGAGATGGTGAAGTCGCGCCCCCGCAGCAGAATAGCCAGGCCTGAGGAGCGACAGTCGTTACCCCCCGACCAGATCGAAGGCCCACACGTCCAGGCACTGGACCATTTCCTGTACCTGCCGAGGTGCGGTATCCTGCACTCCTGCAGAAACAGGAGGTCCGCCTCGATGGTGGTCAGGTAGGCCAACGTGGATACACATCTTGCGGTGGACTTGACGCTGCGCACATTAATGCTCGCAACTCGTACCCCCATTGTGGGCAGTGACCGCAGTACCCTCCCCAAGTCCAAGGTCCAGCCCCTCCATCTGTCCCTTCATGCGCATTGCCCGCGCTGACTGCTGGACGCTCTCCGGGCTGAGGAAACCGTCCATGCTGTCTTTCAGGTGGCAACCCCCTGTCGGGGGTACGGAGGCAGGAGAGTCCGGCTCTGGGTCAGGCTGGGGACGTGCTGTTTCCTCCTTCCCACCTGGAAGTTCCGGGGGGCCCTCCAGTGCCCCAGCGGCACGTGACTGGGTGTCGGAGGGAGCCTCAGGACGCCTCCCGTCACTTGGAAGCGTGGTGCTGCTCTCCTTCTCCCTTGAGATCTTCAGCTTCTGCTTCGGGCGGGCCTCTCCGAATCCCCCTCGTCAGAGGAGCTCTTATAGCCCCCCTGTAGCTGCCTCTTCCCACCTGATGGTTGCGGTTCCTGGGCCCGCCGACGCACCTTCCTCCTTGCTTTCTGGACCGTTGTCCACTCCCCTGGGTCGCCTGTCGCTGCCTCCATCGACTCCGGGTTGTCGGGGGGGACCGGAGCCTGCAGGGGCGCTTTGCTGGCCTCAGGCCCATCCTGCACGACCTGGCCCTCCTGCACATTAGTGGGGTCCTTGCTGGGCCCTGGTGCCTTCCTCTCCTCCGCGGGGTGGGGGGGGGGGGGGGGGGGGGGGGGGCGGCCCCGCATTGCCCCGCCGGCAACCTGGGCATAGGTGGTCCCCCGTTGCAGACATGCCCTATAGAGGTGGCCCACTTCCCCGCAAAGGTTGCAGCATTTCCCTTGTGGGCAATCCTTTGCAAAGTGTCCCTCCTCCCTGCAGTTCCTGCAGATGGTGGCTTTGCAGTCGGCCGCCACGTGACCTGACCTACCACAGGCATGGCAGACTTTAGGTTGCCCTGCATAGGTCAGGTAGCCCTTGCTCCCACCGATCGCGAAGCTGGACGGTGGGTGTACAATGTTCCCGTCCGCGCCCACCCTCAGCGTCACCTTGACCTGCCTCTTACTGGTCCAGATGCCAAAAGGGTCCATGATGTCAGTTAGGTCCCCTTCCAACTTCACGTACCTTCCGAGGAAGGTTAGGACATCAACTGCTGGCACATGCGGGTTGTATATGTGTACAGTCACCATACGGCTCCTCTGCGCTGGCATCACGAACAGCGGGACAGCGGTCAATACAGAGAGGGGGCCCTCACCTCCTTTCTCCTTGAAAACTTCCAGGAAGCGCTCGCAAAGCGTGGCACTCCTGAAGGTCACATCGTAAAAACATCCTCCGGGGAAATCCTGCAGGCAGTAAATGTCCACAGCAGCGAACCCGCAACAGTCCAACAGGACCCTCTTCACGAAGAAGGTGCGGTCCACAGGTGCACCTTCGTCTACCTTCTTTATGGAAACACGGATGGTGTTCCAGACCCCCTGACCTGGGGCACGAGCACTTGCCGCAGCCATCGTTGCAGGTTGGCTGCTCCCCTGAACCAGCGTTAGGCCGCAGCCGGCATTAAGATCCACTGGTTGCAAGGGTGCACAGCCAACCCGACGTCTTCCTTTCACCTCCAACACAGCACTCTCCTCCTCTCGGTCCACAAGAGAGTGGGTCTTTACTTTGTTCCAGATGTAAGCTGGTTCACTGAGCTTGAAGGTTTGTTCCCAGATGTTTTGTCACCATTCTAGGTAACATCAACAGTGAGCCTTCGACGAAGCGCTGGTGTTATGTCCCGCTTTCTATTTATAGGTTTAGGTTTCCTTGGGTTGGTGATGTCATTTCCTGCGTTGGTGATGTCATTTCCTGTTCTTTTTCTCAGGGGATGGTAGATTGGCTCCAAATCAATGGGGGAGGCAGACTTTCCCTAAAGGACATTAGTGAACTTGAATTTTTTTCCTGACAATTAGCAATGGTTTCATGGTTATCATTAGACCCTTATTTCCAGATTATTATTGAACTCAAATTCCACTAGCTGCCATGGTGGGATTTGGAGACAAGTTCCCAGTTTAATACCTGGGTCTCTGGGTTAATAGTCAGCAATTATATCACTAGGACATCACCTACCCCTTGAGAAGAAATGATCCGAGTTCATTTAGGGTTATGGTATTGGTTTACTATTACTGAATCCAATTAAACCAATCACATCTCAATACAATGTATAGCCATGGTTAACAATGTAGGTGAGTGTAGGGTTCCAACTGGGTATAAGTATCAACACCACCTGTTCTGCAGATATTTTACATTGTCCATATGTCCAGCAATCCAGTCAACCTCAGCACAAATTCACAATGCTGAATTTTTCTGAACAAGATGGAATACAAGTTCATGGTTGCAGTACAGTGCACAGTGATCCTCTCAGAGTTAACCTTACTTTCAGAAACAGAAATCTTAGCTATCAGAAGTATCTTTTATTCTTACATGGGATGTGAGCATTAGAGGACCCCAACATTTATTGACTAACTGTGAGGTGGTGATGATGAATCCTGCAGTCTATCTGGTGTAGGTGCACCCACAGTGCTATTAAGGAGGTGGTCACATTTTAATGCAGCAACTGTGAAGGAACAGTGATATAGCTCCAAATTAATGGAGATATTGCATGGCCTGTAGAGAACTTGCAGGTGGTGGTGTACCCATGCATCAGATGCCTATCACAAAGAACATTTTTGTTCTAGATTGAGATTCCAGAAAACCTGTTAATATGGAACTGAGAACAATGCAATCTACAATGGGGAACACCATGATCTCAGCCATAACATTGTGAACACTATTGACTCCTGTTCTATGTGCAAGTGAATAAAAAGTAAGTTACCTAATGTTCTAATTCTTTGTTAGGGCAATAACTTCAGGGGATCTCAAGTTCTGGCAAATGAGCAACTGACTGCGGCTGCCAAACTCTGGGAGGTTCTAAGGAATATTCCAAATTGTTGATGGCTTCAAAGTAACAAAACAATTAAATCACGAATCACTAAACTCTCCATCAGAATCTGATGAAGGGTCCATGCCCGAAACGTCAGTGTTTGTGTTCCCGAGATGCTGCTTGGCCTGCTGTGTTCATCCAGCTTCACACTTTGTTATCTTGGATTCTCCAGCACCTGCAGTTCCCATTATCTCTGATCATAAAGAATTCTTGCCCAATCTACAGGTGAGTAAACACCAACATTACAGATGTCAGTCTAAAGCAAATTCAATTCACTCAAGGTGATATCAAGAAATATTTGATGGCACTCAACACTGAAAAGGCTCTGGGCCCTGAGAACATTCCAGCAATAGTAGTGAAGATAGAAAACAGAAATTGCTAGAGAAACTCAGTTGCTCTGGCAACAACTGTGGAAAGAAAGCATAGTTAACAATTCAAGTACTGGTAGTGAATATAATGAGGTCAGCCAAGTGGACCTCAGAGAATATGATGGGGGCTGTTAAACTGCTGCAACCAGGAAGCCCTGGCTGACAGATAAAAACAGGAATGTCAGACATCCTGACACTCTGGGACTAGGCCCAAAATGTCAGCTTTTGTGCTCATGAGATGCTGCTTGGCCTGCTGTGTTCATCCAGCTCCACACTTTGTTATCTCTGACACTCTAGGAGTTGACTCTGATGAGGCTGTACCAGAATCAAGGACTTTCTACATGGAAATACAAGGCGATTCAGTGAAAGGATCCCAGTCTTTGTGGAGTTATTTCAGTAGCTTTCTTCATAACTGGTAGTAGCTAGCACAAGATGGTATTTAAGCTAATGACAGGGGATGGGGGAGAAGGAGTAAGTGCATAGTTGAAAACAGAGCCCAGGGACAACAAAAGGAAGGCAAAGGTATGGGCTTGGTAGTAAACCAGGGAAGGAGACTTGCTGATAATGGAGAAAGTGGTTTGGCTGTGAAAGCTGCCCATGTCACGGCAGGGCCTGGCGTGTAGGGGCCAGGTAAAGGATATAGAAGGAAATGTTCAGGGATTAATTTTATTAAACTTGGTACTGAATCCTGAAGACTGCAGGTCCCCAAACGAAAGATGAAATGTTGTGGTTCCGGCTTATGCTGAGTCTTGTTAAAGCACTGTTGCAAGCCCAAGACAGAAATTTGGTACGGAAACACGATAGTGTGTTGAAGTAGCAGGCAACAGGAAGGTCGGGGTTACTTTCACAGACAGAACATAGGTGTTCTGTGAAGCAATTAGACGGTCTGCGTTTCTTCTTCCCACTGTGGACATTGTGAGCAGCGAATACAGTAGGCTAGGTTGAGTGAAGTGTAGGTAATTCATTGCTTCACCTGGAAGCATGTCTGGGGCCATGGATAGTGAGAAGGTAAACGGGAAAACGTTGCACCTTATGCAACTGTATGGTAAGATGATGTGGGGAAGCGTTGGAATGGAGGAGGAATGGACCAGGGTGTCCTGGACAGAACAAGCCCTACGAAATGCTGACAAGAGAGAGGGGTGAATTGTGGATCTGGTGGTGGCATCCTAGTGGAGGTGGTGGAGATGGTGGCTTATGATCCATTGGATCCCAATGCTGGTGGGATGGAAAGCGAGGATTGGGGGAATCTACTGGTGTTGTGGGAGGATACAGAAGTGCAGGAAATGGGGCTGGACACAGCTAAAGGTCTTGTCAACAACTTACGCAACAATAACCTCTCAAGATCATGCAGCTCCATATCACTTTACAGCCCACAGCAACTTGCCAAACCACCTTCAACATATTAGTCTAAATCTGCAACCTCTATCACTAAGAATAACAAGGGTGGATGGCACATATATAAAGACACCACTATTGTCAAGTTCCTCTCCAAGTCACACACTATCCAAACCTGGAATTATATTATTGTCGCCAAGTCAAAACCTCAACACCCACAGTGCTGTCAATGGAGAGTTTATCTGCTACAGAGGTTTAAGAGGGCAGCTAAAGAATATCTTCTCAAGATCAATGACAGACAAGCCTTGTTAAAGATACCCAAACCCATGACTGAATTTATTTTTAAAAAACTCATTAAAAACACACCACACCAAAATAAGCTCATTCTGTGATCGAGATTGCAAGAGACTAGGAAACAGCATCCTTTTCTTGAGGCCAGCGAGCTTCATACATGATAGCTATAGGGACTGAAAATATGAACATGAACTCCAACTGCAATAAACCTGACTGCCATCAAAACAGAACACAAAAAAATACACTGAAGCATCAACAATTAAATTCAATTTGTATGGAGCATAAAAACACAAAGAGTGATATTGAAAAACGTTAGCTTTGCATGTCGAGCCAAGAAAGAAAGAATTTTCATAACTGTCATCAAATCATGTACGTACAATGTTGAAGACTGAGTAATCAGCACATATGTAGATTGGTAAGGCTTCACTATACAGCATGTGTCCACAGTAATGATTCACTACATAGCACACACCTGCAATGGTAAACGCTCATCTTGATGCTTAAAGTCATGGTCAATTACGAGAGCTACCAGAATTTTCTCTGCCGACTTGTTTTCCGATCTTATAAATTCATTAAACTGAGCTTCTGTTTGGAAACCTACAACTAGAAATAAAAGAAAATGTCTGTCATCCATGAGCTGAACATTGCAGATGATGGAAATCTGTAACAAAAACACAAAATATTGGAAATACTCAGCAGTTTTTGCAGCAGCTGTGCAAAGAGAAACAAATTTAATGTTTACAGTTAACTGAGTTGTACTTAAATGTCAGCATTTGAAACAGAGCTGTTTCTCTCACCACCACCACCAAGTATTTTCAACTTTTCTGTTTTTATTTCTTAATCCATAATTTAAGTTGTGTAGGGTTAACCTTTTGGTGATTTGGGTTAGGTTGGGTGTCATACCCAGATGTTAATGAGTGTTGTAACCTGGGGCTCTTTAAAAGTGTTATTTTATGGGTTGCAAGCATCATTGCAAGGCTAGTGTTCATTGTCCATTTCCACCTGCTCTTGAGAAGTTGTAGTGAGATGCTATCTTGAACTCTGTGCTAATGAGCATCATGGATTAATACAGTGGCTTTCATACTAATCAACAATTAAATGATCAATAATTCAAAATCCAAATAGCAAGTTGTAAAAGGATTCACAAATGGTCATGTCAGCACAAAACAAACAAATTAAACCAACCTTTTACCTTTTTCTCCTCAACCATCTAATCCAAGAGAATAAAAACTGAATCGCATCCCTGATTGCTCCCAGGAAAAAGACAGCAACTTAGAAGGCTGGAAACTTACTGTTAACAATCTTCCGCAGACTGTCTTTCACCAGCTTTGCAATGGTCTCCACTGCAGTCACGTTGGAGGGAATGTAAACCAAACTCCATTTGGTTGTAGGGTGTTGGGGGAAATAGGGAATATCATAAATATAAAATGGAGGATATGTGGTTGCATTTGGATATTGCACAGAGTTAACTCGCTGTCTTAGAGTTATAAGAATTGCAGCAAATATAAGTGGCAGGCTTATCTCAACGATGGTGACCAATACTTGGCGCTTCTGCATTAAAACAAAAGTAAGATTGGTAAATCCAACAATTACAAAATTCTCTTTGCAGTACATTATTAGCATAGGTACATACATTAAACATTACCCACCATGAGGTGCATTAAAAGATCAAGTTTCCCACAAAGTCAGGATGCAATCTCAGCTTTCCTGTCAGGTCTGGTAGGAGCTTATCCCAAACTTATGGGGGTCACTTCATGGGTTCATATGTGGACAAATCAGTTTGTCTGACTCATAGCACTGCATCCAGACAGAATCTCAGCCAGTCTCTGTGACAGCTTTTACAGCTACGTATGTAAGTGGACAGGAGCAGTGCTTGAGGGTTTAGCTATTAGAATGGAAGTTCAAGCATCCATACATTCACACAGACCCTTCTTTGTACTGTTGGTTGTAATATTTCACTTACTTGCAACACGTAATTCTTCCACAGAAGTAGGCCAAACTGCCGAAGTCGAGTCATCCTGAGTTTAAGAGCAACACCAAAATATGACAAGAATATGCTTCCTAACAGGGGAAGGAGCACAATGGATGCAGCTAGTTCCAATTTTGCAGCTTTCAAACCATTATCACAGACTGCAGCCAATGGAGATGTTGTGTATCAGTTTGAATGAGATGTTTTGGATCCCCCATCAGGCCAGTCACTAACCCTCTAAAAAGAAGAAAGAAAGTATTTATATAGCTCACATCCCGAAAAAGTCAATAAATGTACCGCACTTTTGAAGTGTAGCCAATTTTACAATCAAGGTAACTTTTGAAATTTAGGACACTTTTACAGCTTATGTCAATAGTTGTGAACAGCATCACTATAGCTGCAAATTCCAGGTAAGCAACATTATTCAAAGCAGTTGGTGACTGATTGAATTATTAGAGCTGTGAAAACCATTAGCTCTCCTAATTCCAGAATTTTGTGCCCACTGAAAATATTTGAGGTGTATGCCTATTTGGGGGGTGTTGTTGATGATTACAAGCCACTTGCTGTTGGTCACAGCAATTTAAATGGGAGCATTGGTCATAGGATAAGACCAGGATGGGGAGATTTTGAAACTGGTAAAATCCAATTTAGGCCATTGAGCTGTAAGCTCCCAAGGCAGAATATGAGTGCTGCTCCTCCAATTTGTGAGTGGTCTCACTGTGACACTGGAGGCAGCCCAGGATGGACATGTCACCCAGGGAGTGGGAGGGGGATTTAAATGGTTCACGACCAGAAGGTGTTGTCATTGGTCACGAACAGAGTGCAGGGCCTACAGCCCAATGGCCAAAACATGGATTTTACCACATTCAAAATTTCCCTATCCCGGCCTCATCCCATGACCAACCCTCCTTCTCATCCCCGCCTCCTCGACGTGACACAGCCTGTCCATCTTCTCTCCCACCTATCCACTCCTCCCCCCTCACTGACCAATCTCCACCACTCCCTAACTGCACTCACTTATCACCATCTCACCTACCTTGGCCAGCTCCACACCTCCTCTCTCTATTTATTTCAGAACTCCCGTCCCCTTCCTCATTTCTGAAGAAGAGTCCCAACCCGAAACATCAACTTTCCTGCTCCTCTGATGCTGCCTGGCCTGCTGTGCTCCTCCAACTCCACACTGTTATCACTGACTCCAGCAGCTGCAGTTCTTACAGTATCACAGCAATTTGAATAATATGTCATCTAACTTGGTTTGCATCTCCTCTCCCAAATCCCAGCCCAAAGGTACAATTTAAATTGTATCTAACCCTTGCTGTACCTGTCTTGGGAACAATTATTGGATCGGCATGCAGGGAGCTTTCCTCTCTGTCTGATCCATGCTTTACTCGCCCTGGATGTGTTTCTTGGGACATTGCACAAAGAGCTTTACTCTCATTATATTGTGTTGTAATTGTCGAGTATTTGATGTGATCTTGTACAAATGCAACATCCTGTTCAAAAATATAAATCTGAGCTCTTTCAAACCAATCCTTGATGGAATAATTCTGATAACCTTAATAATGTTCTTGTATCAGCACCATCAGCAGAGAAATCTAATGAAACAGAGATAGCGAGGAAGTGAGACAGAAACAATCAGAGACTTGAGTCAGCAAAGCGAATTGAGAAGCAAACAATAAGAAACACAGGTAAGTGACGAGACATTGAGACAGACAGAAAGAATGTGAGGAAAGCAGAAAGCATGACAGGGAGACAAAGACAGTGAGAGACACATAACAAGAGAGAGAAAGAAGCAGAGAAATACATACCAAGAGAGAAACAAAGACAGATAGCGAGCGAGAGAGAGAGAGCGCGAGGGAAAGAGCGAGAGAGAGAGAGCGCGAGGGAAAGAGCGAGAGAGAGAGAGAGCGCGAGGGAAAGAGCGAGAGAGAGAGAGAGCGCGAGGGAAAGAGCGAGAGAGAGAGAGAGCGCGAGGGAAAGAGCGAGAGAGAGAGAGAGAGCGCGAGGGAAAGAGCGAGAGAGAGAGAGAGCGCGAGGGAAAGAGCGAGAGAGAGAGCGCGAGGGAAAGAGCGAGAGAGAGAGAGCGCGAGGGAAAGAGCGAGAGAGAGAGCGCGAGGGAAAGAGCGAGAGAGAGAGAGCGCGAGGGAAAGAGCGAGAGAGAGAGCGCGAGGGAAAGAGCGAGAGAGAGAGCACGAGGGAAAGAGCGAGAGAGAGAGCGAGGGAAAGAGCGAGAGAGAGAGCGCGAGGGAAAGAGAGAGGCAGCCAGTGCGAGCCATACAGACAGAAAACAAGATGGACGACAAAACAAGACAGAAAGGAAAACAGTGAAGAGGCAAGAGAGGCAACAAGAGAGAAGCAAATGTGCAGCCAGAGAAAGCAAGACAGAAAGCGAGAGAAGGCAAAGCAAGAAAGATAGACAGTAGCAGCAAGAGAGAGACAGACAGCAAGAACAAGGGTGGCAGAAAGCAACAGAGTGCAAAAGACAGCTACTAAGAAAAAGGTTGGGACAGCCAGTGAGAGAGTATAGCAGACTGAAAGAGAGAGACTGGTAGAGAGAGAAAAGGACAGAAAAACAGTCAGCAAGAGAAAGGCAGACAGCAAGGAAGAGCTAAAAGAATAAATGACTAACAGACAGATAAAGAGAAAGTGGAAAACATAGAGATAGCAACATAAAAAGAACGAGACCGGAAAGTAAAGAAACAACTAAACTTCAGCAGAATCAAGAATGCCCCAGAATCTCTTCTTTCCACTAAAAAAGTTTTTTATTAGAATTTTCTTTATATGTAAATACCTGCCAAGTTTGGTTGAAGTAATTAAAGTTCAGAGTCCACTTTTTAAAATAATATCTTATGAATTGAAATATATTAAGCAGTCAGTAAACAATCCACCAATATGTAAAAATTTCTCAACTCCCCTTTAACCCATTTAAAATGCAGATTCTGGGTCCTTGATTAGATTGAAACTCAAAGAACTGCGGATGCTGGAAATCAGAAATAAAAACAGAAACTAATGGAACAGCTTGGTAAGTCTGGCAGCATCTGTGGAGAGAAATCAGAGTTAACGTTTCAGATCCTGACCCTGTTCTGAGGAATAAGTCTGACTCTCTCCACAGCTGCTGACTGACCTGCTGAGCTTTTCCAGCAATTTTTGTCTTTGATTAGATTATTTGAAGGACCTTATCTGCATTTTCTGACATCCTCTGTCCAAGGTAGGAACTGACTTGTTCAGCGTTTCCAGCATTTTCATTTGTTTCTAATTTCTAGCACCTGGAGTATTTTCCTTCTGGTTTAAAATATGAACAATTCTACATGGTAGTGGGCTCAATAATCTTCAGTAGAATTGCATGAACTAGTTTTCATTTCATTTTTATTTCCATTCTCATCTTTATCTAGAAAATCTATTTAATGTTCAGAAGTGGAAGGCTTCAGTTATAAGAAAAGGCTGGATAAGTTGAGACTTTTTTTATCTGGAACATAGGAGGTTGAGGGGTTACATTGTAGAGGTTTATAAAATCATGAGGGGTACAGATTAGGTGAATGGCAGGTGTCTATTCCCTAGAGTGGGGGATTTCAAAAATTGGGGGCATATTTTTCAGGTGAGAGGAGAAAGATTGAAAAAAGACATGAGGGGCAATTCTTTTACACAGAGAGTGGTTCATGTGTGGAATAAACTTTCGGTGGAAGTGGTGGATATGGGTATACTCACAATGTCTAAAAGACATTTAGGTAAGTACAGGAATAGGAAAGGTCTGGACAGATATGGGCTAAATGTAGCCAGGTGGAACTAGTTTAGTTTTGGATTACGTACAGCATGAACTGGTTGGACTGAAAGTTCTGATTCTGTGCTGTATAATTCTATGGCTCTATAACAGTGCTTTCAATTCCCACCCCTTCTGTGCCATTACCCCTGCCTCTCCTTCTCTCGTGATCAGACTTCTACCAACACATGACTATTTGGGTTATATTTCTCCTGAGGAAGGGTCACTAGTCCTGAAATGGTAACTTTGATTTCTTTTCACAGATACTGTGCTGAGCTTTTCTACAACTTCTGTTTTTGTTCTATATTTCTCCTAACCCCAGTTTAGATAACAACTCCCTGTCCTTCTCTCAGTTTCTCTGTTTCATCAGTCTGACCATTTCCTGTTCCACAGAGATTCTAAAGTATCATTAAAATTATCCATACTCACCAAGAGGTACAGTGTGCGCTATGTGCCATATAATGGGGCATTGTTTGCTGCATTGTTTCCTCAAGCCTTCAAATTTTTAACTTCCATCACTCTCACTTTACTTGTTAATCAACGCAACAATAGCAGTGTGACATCTGAGCCAAGGTGCTTTTGTTTGTGAAATGTATTATGTGAACGAATGTTCTAGAAGATGCCTATGTTTCCCTTGGGGCAGGGTTATATCATTCTCATTGGAATTTAAATTTGGGATGGGCTGCTTTGTTAAAAATCAGCAAAGGTCTTTTACCCAACCCGACTCCAGAGGACCCTTTAATCAATCTGACCACACAGGATCCTTTAACTAATTTGACTGTAGGGGACTCTTCAATAATGCTCGTTGTGGCAAACTTTCAGATGGTCTGTATATACAAAATGTGAATAAATATTTTAAAGACTGGCTTCCATCTGTCTACTAACAACCCACGGGAGTAATTAAAGCAGTTTTCACTACCCTACAGGGAGAATATTCCCCTTGGAAAGGAAACAATGATGTTGATCTAAGTGGTGTTACCCTGGCAATGGCCAATTGTGCAGCACAGGCTGAGAATTCTGGTTTAACAACAATTGACAATGTGAAGCAGGTGTTAGTCACTTAAACTTCTAGTTTACATATGTTTTAAATGGCACTTGTGGTACAGTGGTAGTGTTTTTATCTCTGGTCAGGAGGCCTGGGTTCAAGTCCCACCTGCTCCAGAGGTGTGCGATAACATGTCTGAATAGGTCAATTTAAAAAATCTGCATTTTTTAAGGGGAATCGTGTGGTGCAGTGGAAGTGTCCCAATCTCTGAACCAGCAAGTCTGGGTTCAAGTCCCTCTTGCTCCAGAGGTGTACATTGATATTGCTGAACAAGTTGATTAAAAATATGCGTGTGTTTTTAAGCTGCAACTTGCATAACCAGTGCAGCCAGTTCTAAAAATAAATTTCCTGCTGTAGAAAAATAAATCTACGTGCCACTTTAGGGTTCAGAAATCATCAACCATCTTCTAGTTTCAGAGACAATGGGAACTGCAGATGCTGGAGAATCCAAGACAGCAAAATGTGAGGCTGGACGAACACAGCAGGCCAAGCAGCATCTCGGGAGCACAAAAGCTGACGTTTCGGGCCTAGACCCTTCATCTCTGAAGGGTCTAGGCCCGAAACGTCAGCTTTTGTGCTCCCGAGATGCTGCTTGGCCTGCTGTGTTCGTCCAGCCTCACATTTTGTTGTCAACCATCTTCTAGTTACTAGGTACAATCCATAAATCCCCACCTCAGGTACAGGATAAACTCATCAACCACCTGTCCCTGCAGGCAGGCACTTCTCCAACAGTGAATGATAGAACAGCCGAATGGTTTTCTAGTATTCATCACTTCCCTTACACGCAAGCAGACACAATTTACATTTCAGAAAATAGACCATCCAACCCAACAAGATTTTCTAGTGTCAGTGCTTCATGCAAGATTCCTCTTGCACTCTGGTCTGTGACCAGATGTGTTCCACAGGAATCGGTGCTGGGTCCACTTTTGTTTTCCACTTATAGGAATGATTTCAATGAGAATACAGAACACATGGTTAGAAGGTCTGCAGTTGACACCAAGATTGGTGGTATAGTGGACAGTGAAGAAGGTTATCTAAGATTACAAAGAGATCTTTATCAATTGGGTCATAGAGTTCATAGAATCCCTGCAGTGTGGAAACAGGCCAATGGGCCCAACATGTCCACATCATCCCTCTGAAGAGCATCCAACCCAGACCCATCCTCTACTATTTCCCATGTCTTATCCACCTAATTTACACACCCCTGGACACTATGAGCAATTTAGCATGGCCAATCCACCTAACCTGCACATCTTTGGACTGCGGGAGGAAACCGGAGCACCCGGAGGGAATCCACGCAAACACGGGAGAATGTGCAAACTCCACACAGACAGTGGAATTGAACCCCAGTCCTTGGCACTGTGAAGCAGCAGTGTTAACCAGTGAGACACCATGCTGCCTTCAATGGGCTGAAGAGTGGCAGATGGAGTTTAATTTGGATAAATGCAAGATATTGCATTTTGATAAAACAAACAAAGGGAAGACTTATACATTTAGAAGTAGGGCCTTGGGTAGTGTTGTAGCACCGAGAGACATAGTGGTTCAGGTACATATTTCTTTGAAATTTGCATATATAGACAGGGCAGTTAAGACGACATTTAGGGACACTTGCCTTCCTTGCTCAGAACTTTCAGCATAGGAGTTGAAACATTATGTTGAGGTTGTACAGGATGTTGGTGAGGCCTCTTCTGGAGTACCACGTCCAGTTCTGGTCTTTCTGTTACAGGAAGGATATTATTAAACTGGAGATGTTTCAGAAGAGATTCACCAGGATTTTGCTGGTAATGAAGGGTTTGGGTTATAAGGAGAGGCTTGATAAGCTGGGACCATTTTTCATTGGAGTGTAGGCAGTTGAGAGGTAATGTTATAGAAGTTTATAAAATAATGAGGGCGAAAGATAAGTTGAATGGCTGATGTCTTTCCCCTAGGTTTGGAGATTTCAAGGCCAGGAGCATATTTTTAGAATGATGGGAGAAAGATTTGAAGAAGACATGAGGGGCAGTTTTTTTTTTAAATCACAGATGGTGGTTCACATGTGGAATAAACTTCCAGAAAAGGTAGTGGATGTGGGTACAGTTGCAGGCATTTAAAAGGCATTTGGATAAGTGCATGCATAAGAAATGTTTGGAGTGATATGAGCCAAGCACAGGCAGGTAGGACTAGTATAGTTTAGGGTTATAATTGGCATGGACTGGTTGAACCCAAGGGTTTGTTTCTGTGCTGTATGACTCTATGACTGTATAAGATGCTGCTGTAGTCGTGGTGAAAGAGGAAGTAGTTGTGACACTGAATAGGTTAAAAATTAATAAAGAGGAATTAATAGCAAGCCTGGCCGTACTTAAAATCGAGAATTCACCAGGATCAGATGGGATGTTTCTGCGGAAGCTGAAAGAAGCAAGGGGGGAAATTAAGGAGGACTGTGATCTTTCAATGCACATTCTGTTTAGGTGTAGCACTAGAGTTTTACAGAACTTCAGATATTATAGGCTTGCTTAAACAGAAGTGAATAAGGATCAGCCTAACAACTATAGATCAATTTAACCTTGGTGGTTGGAAAGCTTTTAGAAACAACAATCTGTAACAAAATTAGAAGTCACAAGGACAAGTAACATTTGATTAGAGAAAGCTAGTCCTGTTCTTTCTTTTTTAATGCAAAAATATATTCATGAAAATTATCCTATGTACATTCAGGTACTAAAGCAATTCTGTACAATCTTTGCATTTCAAGCAAAACTGGAATTTGACATTCCCTGCTGTTGCAAAAACCAAAGAATTTCTTACTCGCGGAACACTTTTTACATTGAGATAAATGAACAGAACTTCAATATACTTTGGCAGAAAGATCTTAGGCAGAGGTCTTTCTCCACTGTACTTTGGTGGAGCTGACCCAAGCTTTAGTTCATCTCTCAGCATGTAGCTTTGAACCTTGGAACATGCCAGTCTTCAACACTGAGTTGAGGTCAACTCTTTACACTCAAAGACCAATAAGTTTCAAGCAGACCAAAGAAGAAACGTGAGCTCGCCTCAGCCTGCTCCACAGTGTGCACTCTGGACTGGAAGATTACTTTAGAACTCTGCTGGCTCCTCACCTCTTGGAGATCCTCCTTGACACTGACCTCCAATGTCATCAGCAGGAGTAAGTTCCGCATTGCGTTTCTAGAGTTTGGTAATTTTACCTGCCTCTCTGAGCACCTTTGAGGAAGGAGAACATCTTCACTGTTTCCCAACAGTCTGCTGAAGTCTCAAAGTGGGGTTTCACAGTTCTCTAATCTTTGTAGTCCCTTTTGAGTTCCTCAATGTCTTGTGGGGTGACAAGTTTCTCATTCAGCTTCCATGTTTCCTTGCTGGCCTGCTGCTCATCCTGAGGAAGCAATGGTCAGAGAACAACACTGGCTTGACACAGTGCATCTGACCAAGAATACTTGGAACACAAACAGGGTATCTATCCTTGAGCAGATACACCTGGTCATGGCTAGATGGGTGTATCTATGCTGTGTTCTGTCTGCAGGGTTACTGAAGACATTGTGCAGTTTGGTAACTTTAACTGTTCCCATCAGCAAATTGGACATCACATCCAGCCTCCTATCAGCCCCAGTGAGTGTCCAGCCACTTTGATGATGTAGTTGAAATCACCGGCCAGAGCTACCAGCCTGGACGTCACCAGCTGCTGTAGGATGGCTAGACACTCACTCTTTACCGCTGAGGTGTACACGTTAACTAGTCTCAGGTAAGCATTTCTGTACATAATGTCTGCTACGAGGAGGTGCCTGCCCACCACTTCCTTAACCTTGGAGATGGTGAAGTTGCCTTCTCACAGCTGAATATCCCAGCCAGAGAAATGGCAATCATTACCCCCAACCAAATGAAAAACCTGTTGGCCACAAGCTTGACCATTACCTGTAGCTGCTGAAGTGCAGTATCCCATACTCCTGCAGAAACAGGAGATCTGCTTTGATGTTAGCCAGGTAAGCAAATGTGGAGACATATTGCACAGTGGCTTTTAAACTACACACATTTATGCTTACAATTTTCAAATGTTAATATTTTTGTGGATCACTGAACTGTCCAATAAATATTTAAAGTTGATCTTATGACTGGCAAAATCCTGCATCCTCAGGGTATAGGTGAACTGTTGCACCTTCACAGGGCTGAGGCAGCTGTCCTGTTTCTCTCTGGGGGCATTGCCTCGATCAGGTGTCATGGAGTGGATGCCAAACGCGTGCGTGTGGGGGCGGGGGCGGGGGTGGGGAGAAGGGGTCCATTCAGTTATAAGGCTATCTTTGCGTGTCAAATGTACGTAAGTATAAGTAACACATGCCTTAAATTTTTTTGCAATTGCAGGGAATGCCAAATTCCAATGCTCGCTTGTTATTCATGTGCTAAGACTATACAGAAATGCTTTAGAAACTACATGTTCTCAAAATTTTTTTATCTTTGCATTAAAAAATGATTAATCAGAAAAACAGAGGTGAGGGGCCTCCTCTCTGACCTGTCTGTGGTACCACTGTCTGCACTCTCTGTGCAGAAGAGCTGGATTGTTACAACACACAAGTATAACACACGTCCCAGCAGCCGATGTCCTGACCTTCCTGGGAAGGTACATTCAGCTTAAAAGGAGGCAGCACTGATGTAGTTGACCACTTCAGAACCTGGATCAGTAAGCAGGTCAAGCTAACCCTGAATGTAAATGCCAGTAGGAACATCCTCCACCTGCCCTTCATCTTCACGACTGAAGGGAGCTGAGGTTACGTGACATATATGGAGGGCAGCCTAGAATGTGTCAAACCTACAGGAGGTTGGGGCACATGGCAACAGATTGCAAAATGACTCTCTACAGGAACTGCAAACAGGAGGGGCACCTGACCAAGGACAACAAAGAATCCAAGAGCTGCAACCTGTGTGAGGAAGCAGACTACCTGTACAAGGGCTGTCCAAGACTGGGGACGGGCAAAAATGTACAAATGGCTAAAAGTTGCAATACAGTGGACCGCAAAAGGGCAGTAAGACATCACCCCGAATGGGAATGTTGGGATTCCCTGACTTATGCTCTGCGGAAACAATTCAAAACCCACATGTTACTAGCAGCTGGAATGAAGTTCTTTTAGACTGTTCATTCCCTCAGTTCTGAGTCCAACCTTATTTCACTGCATTATTTCAAGTTCTGACAGTTGCTCAATGGTACAACTTGACAACATTTATCCTGGCTTGCAAACACCAGGCCAATCCAGACATTAAACAAAAATGTATCTGTATTCATTATCCATGTTCTAAGCAACTGGATTAAATGCCAATTTAGAGCAAAATTGTCACTTGAATAAATTTAATCTGCAATAGTTCTATAGCACAGAACTCCTCTATTTCCTGTTAACCATAATTGCTTGATTAAGATCACATCAGCACCCTGCAATAAATGCACATTTAAATCAGCTATATTACGAACGAATTTGGGATTTGATGATGGTACCTCTTAATGCTTTAAGATTTGCAGTTTAATAATATTCTGAATTACCAAGACAACTACTTCACATCTGTTCAAATGGAAGAATTTAAACTAAATCAAACATGCCTCAATGTTACGGAGCAGATTGACAATCAGAATCAGCTGAGCCAATAATTAAAATATTAATTCTTCCAAAATCCTTGTCATTATGTGACAATCAACTATCAAAATATGTCAGCTGAAGGAATGCAAACCTTGTGGCCAGCAGTGTGCTGCAAGGGTCTACTGTTTTTTGTCATTTATATAAGTGATTTAGATGTGAACATAGGAGGCATAAATAGTTACTTTGCAGATGACACCAAAATTGGTGGCACAGTGGATGGAAAAGATGGCTACCTTGGAGTACAGATGGACAGATGGGCAAATGGGTAAATGGGCTAAGGAGTGACAGATGGAGTTTAATTTAGATAAATGTTACGTGATGCATTTTGGTAAGGTATATCAGGGCAGGACTTATACAGTTAACAATAAGGTCCTGGGGAGTGCTGCCAAACAAAGACACTTTGGGATGAGAGATAATGGTAACTACAGATGCTGGAGAATCCGAGATAACAAAGTGTGGAGCTGGATGAACACAGCAAGCCAAGCAACCTCAAAGGAGATGATGAAGGGTCTAGGCCCAAAATGTCAGCTTTTGTGCTGCTAAGATGCTGCTTGGCTTGCTGTGTTCATCCAGCTCCACACTTTGTTATCAGACACTTTGGGATACAGGTTCATAGTTCTTTGAAAGTGGCATCACAGGTAGATGGAGTAGTGAGGAAGGCATTTGGTACGCTTGCCTTTGTTGGTCAGTGCTTTGAGTAAAAGAGCTAGGAGGTCATGATGCATTTGCACAGGACATTGGTTAGGCCACTTTTGGAATACTGCATTCAACTCTGAATATTGTGAAACTTGAATGGGTTCAGAAAAGGTTTAAAAGGATATTGCTAGGGTTGGAGAGTTTGAGCTATAGGGAAATAGGCTGGGGCTTGATTTTCCTCTGGAGCATTGGAGACCGAGGGGTGGCCTTATAGAATCATAAGGAGTAATGGATGGGGTGAATAGGCAAGGTCTTCTCCTCTGGGTAGGGGTGTCCAAAACTGCAAGACATAGCATTAAGGTGAGAGGGAAGATTAAAAAGGGACCTAAGGAGCCACTTTTTCACATTGAGAGCAGTGTGTCTATGGAATGAACTGCCAGAATTATTGTGGAGGCTGGTGCAATTACAACAGTTAAAAGGTGTCCACGTGGGTACACGAATAGAAAGGGTTTAGAGCGATATGGGCCAAACAGTACTAGGATTAATGTAGAATATCCAGTTGGCATGGACAAGTTGAATCAAAGGGTCTGTTTCTATGCTGTACTGAATGCTTCTTCAGTTGCGTCTTAGTCTCCCTGAAGCAGGTGACAATGTGATTTAGTAAAATCTAATGAAGATCTCGTTGAAAAAGCAAGTTGAGAAGAAAGAAAATTGAAATATAACTTGTGACATATTCATCCATTGGTTGTACGTGATCAGCGCCCCGGAGAGATACATAACAACATAATAAGCAATTTTTTAAAATCCCCATTTTAGCCAAAACATCGATGCAGTAATAGGTTCCCAACTCGTTCCTTTCCCTTAAGCCAAGAGTAATACCCACAACTACTAGAACACAGCTTTGCCCCGCGCAGGATCTGAATGTTAAAGCATTTGATTCCGACAGTTGAAATTCCCATCACTCCATTCCCTAGTAATAGCTTCTTCGAATAACTGCTCATATACAAGTTCCGCAGGCACCCTTATCCCCACCCGCATCCGGTACCTTCCCAACTCTACTATCCTATCCCCTCACTCACCTCCTGCCGCCGCAACAACGCCTAGCGCCAACCTAACCATGGAGACAGCCCCGCCCATACCCACCAATCCGCGCTTCAGTCACCCACTGACCCCGCCTTTCACCTGCTATTGGCCAATCTCAGCAGTCACTCAAATGGCAATGACGCCACAAAGTGAAATCAGAATGATCCCTACACATGTCCGTCCCTTTTCAGTCAGTCTGAGTGAGCCCTGAATTACAGCCCAGCCCGCTGTCTGTCTCCACGTAGTCTCCCGCTCCAGCCGAAGTTCGTCTCTTCCTCTCGAAAAAAAAACCGTCCCACGGTCTATGTTCATCACCGCCGCTCCCGTGTTAGCTGATAAGATGCAGGCTCTTGAAGAACTAGGGCCTCTACTAAAAGAAACTGCTAGCTTTCCCACCTCCTCCCTATTCTTTTGAAGAAATATAGCCATTAACCTGCATTTTGTAATGGCTAACCTTCCTCTATTAAAATGGCTTGACATAACTCAGTATTTTAACATAACAGTATCTTAGTCAGTTTAAAAGACAATTGTAAATGTAGCATTTTGGTAGAGCAAATCAGGGCACTATAGAGTTAATGACGTGGCGCTGAGGAGTATTGCCAGAGACCTTCGGGTGCAGGTTCATAGTTCATAGAAGGTCGAGTCACAGGTAGACAATTGCCTTTATTGGTCAGGGCAGTGAATAGAGGCGTTGGGATGTCATGGTGTAGACGCACAGGCTCTTGGTTAGTCCACATTTAGACTAAGACTCTCTCTGCTACAGGGAAGACGTACAAGGATGGTGCTAGGGTTTAAAAGGGGATGGAGGGGTGAATAACTAAAAAAGGTACTTCTACCCAAGCACAAGTCCAAAACCAGAGGAAATAGGTTTACAAATGAGAGGGGAAAGAAAGAAGGGATTTAAGAGGGAACTTATTCCACACAGCTGCCAGAAGTAGTGATGAAGGCTGGTACAATTGCAATATTTAAAAAGGCATAGGGAAAGGGTTTAGATGAATTTAGGATAGCTGGCCTGCACAGACAAGTTGGACCATAGAGTCTGGCTTGCTGATGTAGAACTGACTTTAAATTAACCGTTAGATCCTGAAAAAAAAGGATGACATCACTTTCTGACAAAACAAAAAGAACAATCACAACTTCTGCCCCTATACCTGTAAAGATGACAGTTCCATTCACAAAAGAACTCACTGACTGATTACATATACAAAGGTCAGTGAGAAACAAGAAATTACACTTTTATTTTAACCATCAGTTAGACTCCAATACATTTGTAATCATCAACCCTGATATTTTTAGATCCAGGTCTCAAAATACATTTGGCTTTGGAGGGCAGCTTTGCGCAGGAAAGTGCAAAACATGTCTCTTGGCTAGTGCTATCCCCCACCGACAAAAACTATTAAATGCATTGTTAATTTGAATAAGATTAAATAGCTGTAAAAAGTTCAATATTAAAAATATTCCATTCCACAGGTCAGGCTTAATTCTAGACCCTGTAGGGAGTTTGCTTTATGAAAGATTAATGTACATACACCAAGAAATCAATTAACTACTTTAACCAATTTACCTTTACTACAACGACACTGCATATAGTAAAGACTGTACATTTAATTGACAACTACAAAGCTAGGTTTTTTCCAAAGTTACATGCCTGCAAACATTTAAATATTCACACAGATACACTCAATGTTTCTTCATGAGTAAGGCAAGTGTGGTTGTACAAATGTTCATAGAAAGTAAGTAATACCTGTCATTTTCAGTTTCCTGAATATCAAAATACTTCCAAATTTATAGTTCTTAATAGATCAAAGCAGACTTTTTGGGTCTGGAGAAGAATTCATAAATGGCATATATGCTAATATTCTTAATATGCTATAGTTTTGAGAGTTGAGACAAATGGGAAACATTAAATCTGAGGTGGTGCATAGTTGTCAATAATACATATCTGAATGACAGAAAACAGAATACATTCAACATTCATGACACTGCAATCAGTTTCACTGGACAAAATTTCAAGATTGCAGATTTCATAACTTGAAACTCAGTGACCATACATATTTTTCACATCCATTTTAAAATATCTGGATCACAAAGCAGTCATTTCTTTTTACAAAAAAACTGAATTTCATTTACAATTAAAAAATGTAAACCAAAATGAAATTCATTTCAAATAAAAATGCACACAAGTCAACATAATCACAAGTTTTTAAAAACACTTAGTTTACGTACCTGCTAGTTTTAGGGCCTAATACCCATCAAGTCTTAATTTTAAGTTGAAAATTACAAGATCCCTATTTTTTTTTTTTCAAAAAAATAGTCCCTGAAAGATTTTCCTGCAAAATATCTTGTTGCATCATAGTTTGTTTTCACAGCTTGCCTGTATATTAATTTCAGCAGTGATTCATTCTTTTGTAACTGACCTGCCAAATCTATAAATAGCTTCAGCATATAAAAATGCACAGGAGGTTTCCATTTAATCATGCAGGATTCATTTAGTGAAGTAAAATTTCCCGTCTGTGACTTCATAGTTTGTCAACTAGATGCTGAGATTCTCCCAGTCCAAACAAAAATAAAAAAAAACAGTATTACAAAATAAGCATTTCAAATAGAAATTGAACACTATGAACAGAGATCTATTTCCTCTGCATCTAATCCTGGATACAATATTGTGGAATATTTAAATTAATCCAGTTAGAAATGTAAATCATAAAAAGTCAAGTGGCTTTGTCAAACTGTAAACAAGGTCTAATATCCAAGACAATGATATTTTTTAACCTTAGTGTTGAAAAGCCAAGTGGTGACAAACAGCCTCAATTTCTGTAAAAGGCAGTGGGTTTTAAACCAAAAAAGTGCTATGATAGAATTTCAGTGCCTTGGGGATAAAAAGGCAGTATTAGTGGGCAGATATCAACACTGGGCTTTGTTCAGTGCAGGTTTTAGCTGTCTTCAAGGTGTTAAAAAGGAGCAGCCAATTTATCTGTTCACTGAAAATTAAAGCATTTACAAATCTGAAAACCAGATCACTGTCAAAACTATTAGGTCCTACAATGTGGTACAGGTTGGATATTGCTTTATTACCTAAATCAAATGCATTCTAATTTAAACAACAATTGTTCACAAACTTTAAGGCTATTTTCATTCAAACACTCACAAAACCTAAATTCCAGTCATCTTTGTCATGTTCGGCTCTGTTCTTGCGTTTGATAGGTCTCCTATGAGGAGGCCTGTGCTCCCTCCCAAAAGGCTTGGCTTTGTGAGTCAAAAACAAGTTTTCTGCACTACAAGATGAAGGCACTGGCTTTATGAATTCTATTGTGGGAGACAGCCTTGAGGTAGAAGGTAATGATTGTCTAGTGTTTATTAGTGGGGGGCTATCACTGTTAACGGATGAGTATCCTGAGCTGAGCCCCCCCTGAGGCTCTCTGAAAGCACACAATTCTGCAGATTCACTGGTGTTAAAATAAGCTTCATTTTTTGCTGTAGGTCTCCACGATCCTGGCAAGAACTGACCATCCATTAACTGGTCATCTTCACTGTCTTCGCTTGTAGCTTCACAACAGTGTTTGTAACTCCCAATGACAGCAGCCATATTCTCAACTTCATTGACACCACTGACTGCAACATACACATTAAAAAATGGTTCAGTTAGGCTTCTCAAAGTTAGCCAAAATTAATTGCTTTAAACAAAATGCTCAACTGGTAGGTCTCATCTCTACTTGAACACAGGGTTTGTTTACCAACAATGTTACTTTAACCAGTTTCTCTTTCTTCTTCCCCACAAGAAAGAAACTTTGTGGAGGGGCAGACTTCATTGCAGAGGTCTATGAATCTTCTACAGAGCTGAAGAAAATTACCTTTGGATTCCTCCAAGTTTAATTATGCTTGAATGTATACAGATACAGTAGTGCTCAATTAAAAACTGTGTTCAAAAGTTCCAGGACAGTCCTATACACCACCAATAAATAAAAATCTGGTTCAATGTAGCACCTAGCTTTTCCATTAAACGCTATAGTGGAATATCAGTATCCATCGATCTATTGCCACACTGCTGGTCTAGGTCAACATTCAGGTTCTGAAGTGCAGGCCTAAATGCCCTGGACGGATAAGTGCCTTGCAGAATTATGTGCCACCCTAAACATTTTACAGTTGAGGCTGTGGGTAGTATTGTAATTTTCCAGGCATTCTCATACAAAACACATTGAGTGGTGAATTTCTTTGGGCAAGAGAGTTATTCCACAGAATCTGACCTGAAACTGATGAATGCAGAAAAACTGAAAGAATGAGGTAGCCAGCTAAGAGATCATGCACAGTATTAAACAGCATTCAATGTTTTCATGAGTCAAAAATGAAAATCCACTATTGCCATAGTAATACAGACCTGAAAGACCCGAGACGAGAGAGTTCAGACACCGCAAAAAAAGGGGACAGAGGTAATCATTTAATGAAGTACAAATTAAAGACACAATCAACATCGACTGGTTAAAAAGGATAATAAAATGTGAGGCTGGATGAACACAGCAGGCCAAGCAGCATCTCAGGAGCACAAAAGCTGACGTTTCGGGCCTGGACCGAAACGTCAGCTTTTGTGCTCCTGAGATGCTGCTTGGCCTGCTGTGTTCATCCAGCCTCACATTTTATTATCTTGGAATTCTCCAGCATCTGCAGTTCCCATTATCTCTGGTTAAAAAGGATGGTTTGTTTAAATTAGATTCTAACAATTAGAAATTTTTTAAAAATCAGATGATTCAATGAGCATTGCATATTTGATGTTATAATGAGATCATATTTGGCAAATTGGTCAGAAAAGTAAAACCCATAAGATCAAGAAGTGTCAATTTAGATTTGAAGTTGGTATAATGATAGGAAGTACTTGTGTAACTGGATGACTTTTCCCTGTTCATTGTTAGGTCCCTTGTTCCCTACCCCATCCTCAAAAGGGGTAACCAATGATAGAGATTATATGTATGATTATGCAAATTTTCATGTTAAAAATTGACTCCACAGTTGACAGTGAAGAAGAAAGCTGTTGACTGTAGGATGATATCATTGCATTGATAGTTGGTGAAAAAGTGAAAAATGGATTTCAATGCAAGGTAATACTTTTGGGGAGGGCAAACAAGGCAAGATAGCAGGCAATAAATGGTAGTATTGAGAAAGTTAAAAATTTATTTGACTGGATAGCCACATATCTCTGAAAGAAGTAGGGGTAAATAGATAGGGCGGTTAAGGCAGTAGTACCATGCCTCATCTACTAAAAAGGGTGAGTTCAGATGATGCGCCAGAATTCTACAAACATTAAGACCACAGCTAGAATAGAGTATTGTACATAATTCTAATCAGCTAACATTACTGGAATGACTTTAACAGGACAGATATACCTACAACAAATATGATGTCATGACTACAAAAGTTTAGTTGAGGAAAGACTGAATACATGTGTTTTACTTTCCTTGATACAGTAGAAGCTGCTGGAAGTTTCATTTTATATAAGTTTTGAGGGGTCTAAATAGAGTAGATAACAATATTTTCCTTGGTGAGCTCAACATCAGGAGTTTAAAAGGTATATGGCAAAAGGATTGGAGGAGAAATGGAGGAATATTTCTTCCTACGGGTGATGGGAACTTTGGAACACTCTTCCTGCAAAATGACAGGGGTTACTGAAACCATTTCAGAAATTATATGAATGCGTATTAAACTCTACAAAACTGAAGACAGATTACAGGCCAAAAACTGAATGCAAGATTAGGTTGGATAGATCGCACTTAAGCTCGCAGAGAAGACAGACCAGATGGCATCATCTTGTGCGGTGAATTTCCACTTATTCAATTGTGAACTCTTCATTCCAAGACAGTCACTATTGAAGGTGATAATGGATAGAAGAGAGGATGTATTGCAGGGGACGAAAAAAGTAAAAGAAAAAAAGGCACATTTTCCAGAATCCAACTCAAATCACTTCCTTCAGATGAACTTAAGCCATCAGAATTTTACAAAAAAAAACTTGCATTTATGTAGCACCTTTAAAGACCTTGAGATGTTTTACTACGTTATCAATCTAAAACGTTGAACGCAAACTGATGTGTTGCATGGGATAAACAGAAACTCAAGTGAATGGTACAAGAATTGCTGTGGTCCAGTGGTAATGTCTTTCTCTTCCCCATGAACTATTTGTTTTCTCAATCATATTCCAACTCTTCGCTAACCTAGATAACCAAGCGAGAAGCTGGATGAACATAGCAGGCCAAGCAGCATCTCAGGAGCACAAAAGCTGACGTTTCGGGCCTAGACCCTTCATCAGAGAGGGAGATGGGGAGAGGGTTCTGGAATAAATAGGGAGAGAGGGGGAGGCGGACTGAAGATGGAGAGAAAAGAAGATAGGTGGAGAGGAGAGCATAGGTAGGGAGGGAGGGAGGGAGGGAGGGGATAGGTCAGTCCAGGGAAGACGGACAGGTCAAGGAGGCGGGGTGAGGTTAGTAGGTAGGAAACGGAGGTGCGGCTTGGAGGTGGGAGTAAGCGATGGGAGAGAGGAAGAACAGGTAAAAAGTCGCAGGGACAAGCTGGCTGGTTTTGGGATGCAGTGGGGGAAGGGGAGATTATGAAGCTTGCGAAGTCCACATTGATACCATTGGGCTGCAGGGTTCCCAAGCAGAATACGAGTTGCTGTTCTTGCAACCTTCAGGTGGCATCATTGTGGCACTGCAGGAGGCACATGATGGACATGTCATCTAAAGAATGGGAGGGGGAGTTAAAATGGTTCACGACTGGGAGGGGCAGTTGCTTACCGCGAACCGAGAGGTGGTGTTCTGTAAAGCGGTCCCCAAGCCTCCGCTTGGTTTCCCCAGTGTAGAGAAAGCCACATCGGGTAGTGGATACAGTATACCACATTGGCAGATGTGCAGTTGAACATCTGCCAAATATGGAAAGTCATCTTGGGACCTGGGATGGGGGTGAGGGAGGTGGTGTGGGGGCAAGTGTAGCACTTCCTGCGGTTGCAGGGGAAGGTGCCAGGTGTGTTGGAGTTGGAGGGGAGTGTGGAGTGGACAAGGGAGTCACGGAGAGTGTGGTCTCTCCGGAAGGCAGACAAGGGTGGGGACGGAAAAATGTCTTGGGTGGTGGGGTTGGATTGTAGATGGCGCAAGTGTCGGAGGATGATGTGTTGTATCCGGAGGTTGGTGGGGTGGTATGTGAGAACGAGGGGGGGATCCTCTTGGGGCGGGTGTGGCAGGGGCAGGGTGTGAGGGATGTATTGCTGGAAACGCGGTCAAGGGCGTTCTCGACCATTGCAGGGGGAAGTTGCGGTCCTTGAACGTGGACATCTGGGATATGCGGGAGTGGAATGTCTCATACTGGGAGCAGACGTGGGGGATGCGGAGGAATTGGGAATAGAGGATGAAATTTTTGTAGGAAGGCAGGTGAGAGGAGGAGGTGTATTCTAGGTAGTTGTAGGAGTCGGTGGGCCTGAAAAGGGACATCAGTTTCTAGCTGGTTACCTGAGATGGACTGAACCTACTTATTATTTCAGTAGTGAGATTTATGAGTAGACAATTCTCTGATACCTCATTCAGGTGGAAGTGCTAGTTAATTAATTTTTTGAAAATTTTGTTGCTGAGGCCAATTTACCTTCCACCAACATCAAACAACCAACTATTTCAGAATAGGGAATACATTCCTAGCTCCAAATATTTGCATGAAGCATAAAAGCCAATTCTTGCATCTTCAGTATTCACCAAATTGAGATCATTAATAAAACTAATTAGGGATTGAAGCTTAGTTTCCAATATTCCAAAGAGCACTGGATTTTATACAGAGCCTGTTGTTTCTTCCTGAGTTTACACATTTAAAAATCAACAACTGGTTCAGAGATTAGCTGCAGTTAATCATTTTTCCATGGACAAATATAGTGAGCAGCACATGTGTGCCTGCACCATGTCATTGGATGATAACAACCGCACTCCAATCATAGTCATGAGGAGAGATTAAAGAATATATCAGCCATTGTTTCCGTGTCAGGAAACACGTTCATAATCTTCACAGAAAAAAGGGCACATTCTTCCCATTAATACTTTGCAATAACAAAAAGGACTTACCATCAGCACTTTTCTCACCCTCACTTTCCTGATCTCCATCGTACGCAGTGCAGGACAAGTCTAAACTCCAATCTAGGAATTCTCCCAGAAGTGTATCCTCATGGTTAGATAATTCAACAATTGGAGTTGCCACAAAGTTGCCTCTATCTTCTCGAAAACTGTCCTCTCTTCGTCTAAATGTGAAAAACATGAAGACGCTCAGACTAACTGGCAATAAACAAACATTCACCTGTTTAAGCTCCAGCCAAATGTTCAAGGCAAACTTTACAAAAAAAAATTCTTTCCAGGGTTACAGGAGCCTAGTGCAGGTCTGGTTAACTCGAGCCTCATGACAGATTTAACTAAAATAATAGGATATTTAATGGGACTAGGAAGGGTAGCCAGGTCCCATCCCCATCACTACTCAATTCACAATGCAGCACTTTAAAAATGAGATGCTGAGTTCAACTTGAAAATGACAAAAACAGTAAAGAATATAATTTCTCTTAAATGTGTACATGTATCAGATTTAAAAATCACTCGAGGGCAATAGGAACATTTTTGCCCAATGAAAAGCAATTCACACAATGGCTGAAGACACTAGTCCAGCACCAGAACTAGCCAATGGTCAAGTCAAGTCAAGTTGTTTCCCGTACAGAACTAACATTGGCATCTACCTGACATATACGGTTTAATCCGTACAAGTGGATTTAAACCTTACCGTTTTGTTTTATTGCCTGAAGGAGATGTCAAAAAAGTCTGAATCTCAGGATTAGTGTTATCAGAAGGTAGTGGTGAAGATTCCTTCTCCTCTTTAATTCCTAGTAGAGTACATAGTTCACTGTAATCCATCACCTACATCCATCACAAAACAAGGTTAATAGAAAAACAATTCAATGTCATATTTTTAATTCAACAAATGGAGAACTTCAATCTTTAAATCAGAATACAGTTTTGTATAAAGTGCTTCTGAAAAACTTTTAAAACGTTCCCTGTCTCATAGGAAAGTTGGTCTTACTGGAGCAATTCCTTGGAAGTAGATTTGGTTAAGTGGAGAATGTCAGTTGTTAAATATTCCATAACGACGGTGGTTATAATATTGCAAAACAATCTCTGCATTAGGAAACACTTGTGCACCTTAATTAGAATAACACAAGACCAGGGATAGGCCATTCAGCCCCATAAGACTTTTCCACCATTCATTGAGATCATGGCTGATTTGTCTCCCAACTCCATATACCTGCCTTTGGTCCATACCCTCAATATATGTTTGCTTAACAAAAATTTCTCAAAATTAATTTCTGAACCAGGGTTTTGTATACCTCCAATCCAATGTCCGCACCCTTATTACTCTAATCCCTGTAGATATAAAAAGGCAGTCTATTAACTTTCTTGATTATTTGCTGCACCTGTTTGTAGTATTTTAAAGATCTATACAACTGAACTCCGAAGTCTCTTTGGACATCCACTGTATTTAACTTCATACCATCTATTTGGTTCAAAATGGATGGCCTCACACTTGTTGGCATAGAATTCTGTTTGCCACAGTTTTGCCTATTCACCTAGTCTACCAATATCACTTTGTAATTGTATGTCATTATCTACGCAGTCTACAATACCACTGAACGTTTGTATCAGAAAATTTAGATACGACTTTCGATGCCATTGTCCAAGTCATAAATAGAGTGAATAATTCACCTTTTATATCAGAGGCTCCACTGCCCTGACAACTGAAACGTCTGGATCTCTTCATACATTGTAATTGTCATCGATTGGCAGGCAAAGTGACAATGAATAGGGAAGTTGTTAGGACAATGGATGAAATAGAGAATTACTAAAATGACTCAGTATATAAAAAAACAAAAATAAAATCCTATTGATTGAGACATTGTGCTAAAGCTCCAATGACAAAGACTTGCATTTATACAGTTCACAAAATGCATAACAAAACTGAAGTTACTATATGGGTAGCTATATTGCAATCACTGTACCTATGGAATGTTCTGAGCTGAGCAACTGAAGTGCTTTTGATGGTCTTGGCCAGTAAGGTTTCTCAAATATAACAAAAAACTTCCTACATTCCTCATAAGAACCTTTAATATCCATTCCAACCACTTGAGCAGCCAGACAGGTATCAATTCAATCTCTCAGCCTTAGCATGTTGGATAGGAATATTGTGTTGATGTAGATGATCAGAGCTATATAGAATGATGGAGCAAGCTCGAGCAGCTGAATAATTTACTCCTATCCCTACGTAGTTATTAGGTGAACAATACACAGGTATCAGCCTAACTAAAAACTGTTCAATTTTAAAGGACAGAAACAAGTTTTCAATCTACTCAAGTTCCCCACTGACTCTTTCCCTCCATTTTAAAGTCTATTCTCCTGATAAGGGTCAATATCCATACTTGTTCTTCCTCCTCCTTGAGCAACAGCACTATGCTAAAAGAAATTTTAACAACAACCTTAAAACAACTTAGCAATACAGTAAACAGAAAATGAAACACAATGTTCAGAAGGAAGTGCAAGTAAGGATTAAAGAGGGCATTACATCAATCACAAAAAAAAGCTTCAGCAAAGTGATGAAGCTTTGGCAGCAAAATCCTTCATTGTGCTGGATGAAACTAATACGACAATTTGCCCATCCATCCTCAAAAAAGTTAAAATGTTTTAGTTAAGTATTAGGAATAACGGATGAAGCATGCATTATTCTTACAGAAGAGCTAAGTGATAAAATCAGAGATTTGGGAAGTAAATTCATTTTACATCTCGTAGACTTGCCACCAGATTTGGTCAGTCAGCAATAACGCTTCGCAAAAATGAAAAACAATTGTGTGCACAATAATAATGAAGAAATGGACAGACACAAGAACAGCTGTGTGTCTTGTAGGGGCAGTGGTTTGCCAACTATGATTTTATAGGTATCTGCAATCATGAACATAGTTGTTATGTGAAATGTGACAACAGAAAGTCCTTTTAGCAAGGAACCATGCAGTAATATATAAAATCATAAGATTTGTCAGATAAGCTAAACTGCAAATTATCAGCCACACTAGCATTAGTTGTTAAAACGTGCCAAGGATTCACTGCAGTTGGTCATAGAATATAGTCCATGTCAGTTAGTTTTTGGTAGAAATTATAAAGTTCCTTCAATAAGAACTGTTCACACCCCCAGCTGGGAAGGAGCTACGTAACAGTCCGCCTTCAAAATAACAGCCCTGACTTGATTCAAAATGCCTGAGTGACTTCAATCAAAGCAGCACAGAACACAATAAGCTACAAGTTAACCAGTAAAGTGAATACAGATCAAAATGTTGTAATTAGTATGTAATGTGGCATCAAAATTTGTGCATCATCCCTTTTATTGGTAATCTGAAATAACAGCAATTAATGCTTGCTAGCTTTACAGCTAGGTTTTCAAGGCTGTCAAAGCATCACATTACGGGAATGCTCAGGACATCACTGCAGTCTTGTTCTAAGCATAACTCACCTTTTCCTTGCTAATTTGCTGATAACGCTCATCTTCAAATCGTTGCTTTACAGCAGTGAGAGACACGTGCCTGTAATCCCTGGGAGCTTCATTATGGAAACTAGGAGAAAATATAATTTTAGAATAAATGAAAATGCAATCATTTGTTACACAACACTTAGTACTAACTCCTCGATAAACAATTAAATTAAAATGAGTGAGCTTAACAGAACCACAATTGTCTTATAATGCTACAAACAAATTTGTAAATTAGTTTGGGGAAGGTTTTCATGCAAGATTTAAGTGCTGATCTTACACAGTTGTTAGTCATGGGGAAGAAGGAAGGAGAACTTGGGTGTTAAACAAAGATAAGCCTTTTTTGAATTGTTATGTACAGTTTTTCAAATGCAAGCTGCAGAATGTATATTGTAGAGAACATTAAATTTGATCTATAAATTCAGTTATATGAAACTAAATTCAGTTAGATAAAGCAGACAGCACAAATAGTCCTGAATATTAACATTAAATATGAATATATTATTAATTCCATGAAAAACATCCAAGTCTTAACACAGGCCCTCCCCAAAGCGGTGGAAACAAGTTATGCATCAAGTTTACTCAGAGGACAACGGGAATAAAGTCAGAGTAATCAGGATCAAACAGTAAAGACAACACTTCAGAATTTATGTTTATGGTATTGGACGATTCTAAACCTGTGTATATATGAATGTCATGTTATAAAAACATCACATGATAGACATCTATTAAAAAACTATAAAAATCTCATATGATAGATCTCACCATTTCTTATGTAGATCCACTACACATGGAATTAGATTCTCTAACGTAAAACCAGTGGACTCAGTCAGCTGACTTGACCATGGGAGGACTAAACAAAAAGAAAAATTGCTTTCACATCGCCATGCCAGAAGAGATGACAGATTCTGAGTTGCTCATTAGCAACACAAGACTATACTTCCCAGAGTGTTGCTTCCTCTGCCATAACGAATAAAAATTACATATTATTCACAATCTGCATTATTTTTGAGATTAGAAAAGTTACATTAACATGGATTTTAAAAGATGACTGGTAGAGCCTTCAATCTTCAAATGATATCCATTTTTCACAGGAAACGTGGAACTTAAAGAAAATAGGTTGACCTGGAGAAAGTATTTAAATGTTAGAACATGCAAAACAAAGGATGTTGACATTACCATTTGGTTCTCTGTTCCCTTATACTATAAATAGCCTTTAATTTGATTAATAGAATTTGCTCATTTTGATCAGAAGCTAAAGTAAAGTAGACCAGCCAAAAGCCAGACTTATTTCATAGGGCTAAATGTTGTATTAGATAGAGATATTTACAACACAAGCAGCTGTTACTTAGTTCAAGTCACTGTTTCAATAATCTGCACTGAATTTTACTGCATTGTAGCTGCCTTATTTAAAATATTTATCCATTTCCCTTAGAAATGGAAAGGTTTTCATCCAATATGTAGGACGGTGGCGGATCTTGGAGGAAGAGAAGCTTCCAATACAAGCTTGACACGTTCCAACAAGCACAAAAGACACTGAAACCAAAGTTTACACCACCTTGGATAAGGGATATGGAGAATAAGCCGAAGCAACAAAAAAAAAAGTGGATGACATGCATAAGCATGATAGAACAGCAGTTGAGAGAAGGTAGAACCCAAAATTCATCTTGAAACTAAGGGACAGTTTGAGTCTTATTATACATAAAGACAATAAGATGCTTGGGAAGTGCAGGGATAGGCTAGAATAATTAATGAAAGCTAACAAAGCATCAATAAAACTGGAGTGACAGAGGTAGGAGTGAGATGAAAGATCAAAAGGTAGTAAGCACTAGACAGAATGGCTATACTTTATTAGATAAGTAACCTAGCTCATGCAAGCAGTTGGGAAGAGATTTGCATTGGTTGAAAATTGTCTTGGTTAATCAACACAACTGTATGCTACTACAGCAAGAACTGCATACTTCCACAGCATCCCGTTTAGATTAGATTCCCTAAAGTGTGGAAACAGGCCCTTCAGCCCAACAAGTCCACACCGCCCCTTGAAGCATCCCACCCAGAACCATCCCCCTATAACCCACATGCCCCTGAACACTACAGGCAATTTAGCATAGCCGATCCACCTAGCCTACACATCTTTGGACTGTGGGAGGAAACCGGAGCACCCGAAGGAAACCCATGCAGACATGGGGAGAATGTGCAAACTCCACACAGACAGTCACCTGAGGCTGGAATCGAACCTTGGTGCCTAGCACTGTGAGGCTGCAGTGCTAACCACTGAGTCACCGTGCCACCCACTGTACAGGCAAGGATCCATGCCTTTTTCACCTCCTGACAATTACTACAATGCTCTCGCAGCTCATCACCCTGATGATATTCACAAGGCTTCCGCACGCCTGCCGCAGTTATATATTACATTCCAATCACATTTTAAAGTTCCTGTTTAAGAAATTAACTAGATAAGCCACATTAACAAAATGTCTGCATGTCATTATTTTGACTTATTTGAGCTGAGAACAGTTTCATTGTGCAATTTCTGCATATGACAATTAAAAGGACACAAGGTCAATAGTAAATTTAACAGGTTAATTTCAAAATCAATTTCACAGAAATTCACATTTGTTACTACAGCACTATATCAAATTAGACCATAAGACATAGGAGTGGAAGTAAGGCCATTTGGCCCATCAAGTCCACTCCACCATTTGAAATCATGACTGATGGGCATTTCAACTCCACTTCCCTGCACTCTCCCCATAGCCCTTTATTCCTTCCGAGATCAAAAATTTGTTGATCTCTACCTTGAAGGCATACAACGTCCCGAGTCAGATAACCTGAAGGCAATCATGACATTGCACAGAACAGTGTAATCTACATACCAGTGTACATACCTTGTTTGTGAAGTACTCTTGCTAGTAGTATGGCAGCTGCTGCTATCATAGCAGGGGAATAAACAGAGAGGTCTATATACAATAATGAAAGTTCACAGATGTAGTTAAAGAGATGTTTGGTACGTCTTTCTAGTGGAGCTACTGCCAGTAGTACTTCTGCATAATCTAGAATGGTGGGTATCTGTAAAACCGACAAAAAAACACCAACAATGCCTTACAGTTTACCACAGAATTAATATTTTTTGCAAACACTAGAACAAGTCAAACAAGGAAAATAGAGCTTATAAACTTTCAGATGACTACAGGCAATTTGCCAGCCCCCAGAAGTCACAGTTGGAGAGAGAAAATTGGATGTTTATAATGAGACAGAAGTCAAAAAGACTAACTTCTTTGCAACTCTATTTTCAAAGGGACCATGTCTTGCACCTGTTTACTCTCTTTCTACAACAAAGCTGTCCAAATAATACAACAGCAAAGGGAAAACAAGACTGCCACTGGATGTCACTTTCATTCCACAGCAGGTTGAATCATCAAACCACTATTAAACCTGAACTCCTACAAGTCACACAATATTCTGACAAAATCAAAAATTTACAAATTGAGAAATTTCAAAAAAAGGCAGAGGACCTGAAATGCTCCCTCAAGCAATGCTACAATATTTGCACAGACAAGATAGCTAACATTCGGACGTAGACACAAGTTAGTGCTCCTCCATCAACTGAATAGATACTCTGCTATCCGCCAATGTGCTTGTGGGTAGTTCATGACACTATATTTAAAAGTAGTTCACCACAACAAGATGTGGGAATTTATTCCCGATCTCCAAAACAAAGTTCCGTGGAAATTAGAGTGAAGCATCTTAATATCAAAGCTGGTACTTTTTCCTGGTGGCTGTAATCTGGCACTCCACTGTTGTTTTTAAAAAACCATTCTTGCACCCATTCCCACAAGAAAGCAACTGTAAAGCATGTCTACCCCAGTTGTGTCACACCATTTCTGCCAGATATCATTTATGTTAGAGAGTAAAGATGGGTTTTTATTCCTATGGGAGACTAGGTCCTTTGGAAGTGCCCTGTGACAGATAAAAGAATATTTAGTGCAAGCTCAAAAACTTCACTATTTAAATGAAGATTATTCGGTCTTCACTAATTGCAATGCCCAAGCTTGCAATTTTAAATTGTCAGAGTCATATAGCATGGAAACAGACCCCTTGGTCTAACTTGTCCATGCTGACCAGATATCTTAAATTAATCTAGTCCCATTTGCCAGCATTAGGCCCACATGTCTCCTCGATCCTTCCTATTCATATACTCATCCACATGCCTTTTAAATGTTATTGTACCAGCCTCCACTACTTCCTCTGGCAATTATATTTTTTCCACTGCAAGAAAATGCCAGACGATTCTAATCACTCACTTTAATTTTTCCTCGAAGTGCAGAAATGATCTCTCCCATCATTCGTACTAGATCCTCATATTTGTAAGTGTTGTCTGTAAGCCAAACAGCTTCACGAATTGTCAAGATGTCTTTACTAATAAACCTACAGAAATTATCCAAATAAAGATAATTTATGACGACTTCAAGTCAAATAGCCCAAAATGCACTTGTTTTAGAAAGAAAAGTCTTATGAAGTTATGTTGCTTCAACTTTACCTTGTGCAAATAACCATACAAGCAATCCCCAATAGCTGTAGTTGGCCCCTGGGTACAGATCGAAGCATCAAGTACCGATCCACGTTTGCCACCGTGACATGCAGGCACAGGCTGGAAAAATCCTTCATGCTGGTCACCTCTACTAACCAATCGATTAAAATGTATCTGCAGGTGTGGAAAGTTGTCAGTTACACCATGGTCATTTCAATGGAACTTCAAAAGTCATTTGTTCCTGCATGTTTCCACTAAGTAGTAAAACAATAACTTCTCAGTGCAATAAAATGTGAGGCTGGATGAACACAGCAGGCCAAGCAGCATCTCAGGAGCACAAAAGCTGACGTTTCGGGCCTAGACCCTTCATCAGATACAGCTGTTCAAACCTCAATGCAAACTTTGCTCAAGAGTAAGTTGTGTAATACAGCATAGTAAAAGAGTGCGTGAGCAGGGGAGGGAGGCAAACAGAGAGGAGGTAGGGATGAGAGAATGAGCAAGGAGAGAAATTTGCACCCCATAAGTGGACTTCCCATCAGCACATTGAATCATGACAGCCTATATCCAGGGTAGATCATTCTTAATCCACAGGGTTAATTTTGTCTACAAACCACTTCATTTGTATACAGAAGTTTCAAAAAAAAGCAGCACAAGGTATTTCAAAAGTGCATCTAGAAGCCAAGTTATAAATTAAATACAGTATTTCCAAGCATCAATTTGTCTTTTAATAAACTTCTTTATCTAGAAGCGACTTTTGCTTAACAATCTCTAAACTCTAATTCTACATCGGAGCCTATAAAAAGTCAGTCCCAGAAGACCAAAGGATTGCTCCCTCATTAGTGGGAGAAACCCCTCTCAGCCTATACAAACCTGACCATTTGATTCTCCGAGTGAAACTCTTTTGGTCAATTCATATCAAATCACATTTATGAAACATCAGATGACAATGCTGAAAAGTCAACTGTGCCCTGAAGTTCAAGTTTGCCAGCTTGCTTCAAATTTGCCAGCTAGACCCAAACATGACGCATATAAATTGATAACAGCTTAAAGAAAGTATTTTTCTTCCATCAGCAATTTGTTACTTCATATACCTGTTCGATTTTCAGCTAGATAGGAAGAATGCAATGGCCTCAATTGAAGGCAAACTTCAAGCTGCATTTGAGATATCAACAAGTTCAGACAAAAACAAGTGAAATTTAATAAACATGGTCAGTCTGTACACTGACTCAATTTGTCTACTGTTTAATCTGTATGATTGTGCTTAAATTTTTGAATAAAAATCTGTTCACTTTAGTCTTAAAATTGATTCAGCATCCACAACCTTTTGGGAAAGTTTTCTGAAGGTGGTCGTAACCATTTGGGTGGAAGATTGCTTCGACTTTACTCCTGACTGGTCTAGCTCTAATTTCAAAGATCATGACCTCAAACAAACCCAAATTCTGAATTCCAGAGGGTATATTCTCACTTGTACTGCTCTATTGAATCAAATTATTGTTCAAACCTCAATTCCAGGACATGTAAATTCATGAATATTACAAATTCATTCTTTGCCTTCAAATCAACATAAACACCACAGACTGGCCAGGTTTGATTGAAGGGCCCATTTCTATTCAGAACATTTTTTGTAGTTCTATATTAGACTTCAATCTTCCAAGCTCGAAAGAACACAATTCAAGTTCATGCAACTTGTCCTCAACTTAACCTTTTCATCCCCAGCATAAATTTTGTCCAGCAACCCCTCTAAAGCCAGTAGATCCATCAAGATGCAGTGCTCAGAACTGATGGAATTGTCCAGAGAGGGTCAAGTACGGAGCTAATGAGATCAGTTTTCAGACTTCTTTCTGCACACAAGTTCCCATCAATAAATTTTAATGGATTGAAAAACATTTGCGCATTTACCTCATTGTGTCATTCATGCCCTTTTGTACTTTGAACATCTTCTGTTTGTAAGAAGGCTGGGATGACTTAAAAACGTGGGCAACAAACTCTCTTGTAGCTACAGACTTTATGCCCAACAGATTGGCACTTCCACAGGCTTTTGCTAATGATACCTGAAATAATAATTTTTATTTTATTAAAATAAATACATGTTTGAGCATTGGCTATTGGAAGCATAAATTGCATAACTAAATTGCTTTTTAACTTCCACTTTTTAACTTTTTAAATGCAGCTAATAGGACAAGAAGCCAGAGGCAGATCAACCTCCACCAGATGTTTGATAAATTAACACAAATAAGTCACTTGGCTCCACCAGAGAGAGACCTTAGTGCCCCACAACATGAGTAGACCCAATTTCACATTCTATTCTGTTCACATAACCCTCTCAGTTAGCATCCAAGTGATATTTGGACATCAACATGGTTGCTGTTTAAAAATCAACACTGGTATGGAGTACCACTCACCCCTTTGGATCAACTGCAGTTAACCAGACTGTTGCTCGTACCCCCTGAATGATCACCACTGGTGATCCTTGAAGTTTTTCTTCAGAGTCACAGTTAAAGCGCAGATCTAAAACGAGCCAAAGTCTGATGATCACTGGAACCACTAAGCAACTAGGTGAACCTGCAAGTTTTGGATTTTGACACAAGAAATATTGGACTTCTCACCTATTACTGTGTTCTCAAGCCTTCAAATTTGGACCATTTAATAAGATCACGTCCTATCTGATAGTGGTCGCAACTCAATTTTCCTGTCTGTCACCCATAACCCCCTAACTCCCACGTCTATCAAACATCTACCCAACTCATCCCTGATTAACACCTCCACTGCTTTTCAGGGAAAGAATTCTATGTGTAATAAGCTATGGAGAGAAAAACGATTCTCCCCAACTCAGTCTTAAAATGGAGTCCACTTATTCTGTCTCCCATGATAAACAGAATCACCAAGTCATCTCAGGATTGTACGCAAGGTCACCTTATTATTCTAAACTCTATTATGTCTTAACCAGCACCTCCCAACTGTTGGTCACAACCTTACTTTGGGGTCAGTCTTGGGCCCCAGCCTCCTAATCTGAGGCCAGGGGCTACCACTGCACCACAAGGAAGTCCCCAGCACCAACTCCTATAAAATTATAACCAACTCCTGACAGCTGCATGACCGTTTTAAATGCTCAATTTTTTTTTTATTTGTGGTCATGTCATAACCAACTACTTACTGGGGCCAAACTCTTGCTGCTACAGAGGTTGGGCAGTCATTTTATTTATACCGCCTTTTCACCAACCCAATATGAATGTAATTTGGGCAGAGTATTATCAGACCACTAGGGGAGATGCATGCAAAAATGTGGGGTAGGAGTTGGTTACTTGGATGCAGGATTCCTGTTCCTATATGAAAGCATAAGCAGCCTACTCAGGGACAGGCCATCCTTGACTAGATCTTGTGCAATGAGAAAGGAATAATTGGTAATCTAGTTGTGTATGGCCCTTGAGAGGAGTAATCATAATATATAGAACTCTTCAATAAGATCAGAGTGACATAGTTGATTCTGAGATGGTATGAGGCAGAAGCTTGTTCTGATCAACTGGGGAGCATTACTTACAAAAAGGCGATGGTAAAAGGAAATAGTGCATGGAGGAGCTGCTATTGATCATTCTTGTCACACAAAAAAACTCAAAAAAGAGGAACGGTGGGCCAGCCATGGCTAACAAGGACAATTAGTGATAGTAATGGATCAAAGGAAGGGGCATAGAAATTGGCCAGAAGTGCAGCAGACCTAACGACTGGGAGTAATTTAGATAGCAAAGGAGAAAGAAAAGGGATCAATTAAGAAGAAAAAATACAGTACATAAAGCTTCTGAGGAAGATATAATAGCATTTACAATCAGTTTGTAAGCCCATGAAGATAAGAAACAGATTAATGCAGACAAAACATAGCCCTGTTACAAAAATAAGTTGTGGAACAAAAACTAACAGGCCAATTAAATACATATTTTGGTCCTGTCTTCACAAGAGACCACAAATAACATCCCACCCCATACCCCCAAAACAAAAATTGGGAAAAGAAATGTTGGGGAAATAAGTAATGTAGTGAGAAAGGGAGGAACTGAAGGAATCAGTTTGTTAGGAAAAAGTGGAGGAGGAGAAATTGTTGAGATTAAATGCTGACAAATCCCCAGGGCTCGATAATCTTCATCCCAGGGTTAAGGATGTAACCTGGAAAGAGTGGATGAATTGGTGGTCACCTTCAAAATTCTATAGTCTCTGCAACAGATCCTACAGATTGGACAGTAGCTAAGGTAATCCTTTTTAAAAAAAAAGGTATATACAGAGAAACAGGAAATTATAAACTAGTTAGCCTGACATCGTTAGTAAGAAAATGCTAAGAGCCCATGAGAAAACATTTCACAGCATGGAAAACTGTAACAGAATCAGAGTTAGCATGGATTTACAGAAGGGAAATCATGCTTGAAAAATCTATTAGAATTTTGACGATTTAACAAGTAGAGTTGATACCGGGGGCAAACCAATGGGTGTGGTTTACTTGGACTTTAAAGCTATCAATAGAAGTTCTACATAAGAAACTAGCATGCAACATTAAAACTCATGGGATTAAGAGTGATGTACCAACAAGAATAGAAAACTGATTGGCAGACAGAATTTTATAGGTTTAAGTTTCCTGACAGGACTAGAGGGTAAACATGAGGAGGATGTTCCAGACAATTAAAGGAGGCCAGAACTACAGATCACAGCTGAAGGATAAAGGACAGACCATTTAATACTAAGAGGAGCAGAAATTTATACACCTAGAACGTGGCCAATCTGTGGAATGCTCTGCCACAGAAAAAAAAATTGAGACTAAAACATTCAAAGTTTTCAATAAGAAGATCGATTAATGTTTGAGAAGATCTGTAGCTCGGGTTATGGATGAGGTTGCAGATATGCACGTGGTTGTAAACATTTCATCACTCCACTAAGCAACATTTGTAACAAGTGGGACAAAACACTGACGCTTCACCAGAGGTGCACAGATGACGTTACCTAGCAGGGTGATGAAACACTTGCAACCAAACCCACTGGCTCAGCGAGCAGGTCTACAACTGAGGAGGTAGATATTGTTCTTAGGACTGAAAGGATCAAAGTGTAAAAGCAGGAACAGAGTACTAAGTAGGATGATCAGCCATGACCATAAGAAGTGATGCAGCAGGCTTAAAAAAGGGCCAAACAGAAAACAGGAAGAGGAGTGGGCGATGATCTTACATTTCCTGCCTTGCTGGTGAACCGTTAACCTTTAATACCTTCACCTAGTTCAGAGTTTACTGTTTTACATTCCTCCTCTTTTTTGCCTTTTGATTAAGTATCTTTGAGAAGTCGTCTACAGTGAAGACAGACATAATCCTTTTATGCCTCTGCCATTCTCTTGTTTTCACATTATCACTTTCTTGCTCATTCTCTAGAAGAGAAGTTTTAGCCATTCATTTCCTATTTAAACTTCTTGTTAAAGATAACATACTTACAAGTATGAGTTTTACCTCTATCTCACGTCATTTTCTGTTTGTTCTTAAAATGTGTCCGATCTCATTACCTACTGTTAATTCATGCAGGTTTGTACAACTACTTCCGTCAAGTTTGACACAATCCTTGTTTAACCACAGCTATGTCCTTCTCAGTCTCTTTTTCACCAAGTTAAAAAAGATAAATATTTCTTTTAAAAAAGTCTACCACATCTACTTGTGTAACCCAACTTCCCAGTTCACTTTGCCATCTCTGCTTTCATATCAAATTTTTTATTTAGATTTAAAACACTCATGTTAGACTCCCCTTCTCTCGAAATTCTTGATAGAATCATTATAGGTTACTGATTCATCCCATTTCTACCATAGATTACCAGGTCTAGAATAGCCAGTTCCCAGGGTGACTTTGATATAATACTCCAATAAATTGTTTTCAATAAACAACTAACATTTTCCAGACTATTTCTGCCTATCACTTTTATAGGAACAGGAGCAGGCTATTCAGCCCCTTGTGCCTGTTGCAATGAAATAACGCCTTATCTCTGATCTAACTCTACATAATTGCCATTGGCTCATGTCCCTCAATACCTTACCTTAAAAATTTCAGATATAAAAAATTAACAATAGATTCAACAACCACTGATTTGTGGAAGAGAATTCCAAACATCATTTACCATGGGTGTACTTGCTTCCTAATATCTCCTGAATAGTCTGGCCCTAATTCTCAGACAGCCCATCCTAGTCTATAATCCTCAAATAGTGGAAGTAATTTCTTTATCTACACCATCCTTTCCTGTTAATACCTTGAAAGCTTTAATCAGATTACCACTCAACCTTCTTAGAAAATGAAGGTAATTTGTATAATCTCTCTTCATAACAATCACTGCAAATTTTGATATGATTTTTCACATCAATATTCAAGCTGTTAATGTCCTGTATATGGAACCTCAATGTCTTCTGATTTTCCTTTTACAACGACATCCAGAGGCATTGCCTTGTCCGCTATCACAGTCACCTCTTCAAAAAAATTCAATTATGTTTCTCAGGGATGACCTACCCAAAAAAAAGGAATCCAAGCTGACTGCCTGATCACATGAAGCAATTTTTAAAAAAGGTGTTCAGTTACCTGATGAGAGACTCCAACAATTTTCTGACCACAAATGTTGGTCTAACTGGCATGCAATTCCTTGTTTTCTTCTTAAAAAGAGAGAGTGACGTTATGTAATTTTCAAATCTAGAGGGGCAAGTCCTGTATCTAGTGAACTCGGATTATATTTCTCCCAATCTAGAGAGAGGTTCAAGACACCCAAGATTATTGAGGTGTCTTAGATGCCTCATTTGTATCCTCGGTCATATAGTGCAATTGTATCGAGACTGAAAATCTACTCACACACCATTTCAGTCTTATATTACAAAGCCAGTACAACAGTTTAACCTTTTAATTTAGAAAAGGAAGACCTGCACAGTGGTTTTCAAGACTACATTTCTTAAATGTACTTTATGCAAGTGGAGTACTTTTGATAGTGACTACCTATCAATAGAGTAAATTCCCAACACTTAGTTGTGTCTCTGGAACAAGAGTGGAACTCTTGAAAACAAAAAGAGAGAACTTAGATTTTAATGGGCCATATTTTGTTGTAGAAATGGTGAAGCTGGAAGTGCTTACTGCTATTTACAAACTGAACAAACTCCCTATGACAGCACATGCACAGTCAAACATGAAATTCTTGGAATTGTTTTGAGATTCACTCGATATGCTGTTTGAAAATGGCATATGGCTGTCTGGTTCCCTATTTAAAGTAAATACTAAATTCCTGTCCTGGCTATGTTGATACAAGCTAAGAATACACAAAAAAAGGAGATAGTGACAGTGGAAGGGATAACACCTATCTGGTTAATTGCATGATGTCACAGAGACAGCAGAAATAGATATCACAAAGGCTCTGGTCAGGCCATATTTGGAGTACTGCATGCAGTTTTGGGCCCCATATCTCAGGAAGGATGTACTGGTCCTGGAACGGGTTCAGAGGTGGTTCACGAAAATGGTCCCAAGAATGGAAAGCTTAACATATGAGGAACGTTTGAGGACTCAGGCTATATTCTTTGAAGTTTAGAAGGATGACGGGGGATAAAATTGAAACTTTCAGAATACTGAATGGCCTGGACATAGTGGATGTTAGGAAGATGCTTCCACTGGTAGGAGCATCTAGGTACTCCGAGGCTGTGCCCTCAGTTAAGAGAAGACCATTTAGAACGGCGATAAGGAGAAACTATTTCAGCCAGAGTGGTGAATCTACGGAATTCACTGCCATAGAAGGCTGGGGAGGCCAGGTCATTGAGTACATTTAAGACAGAGATAGACAGGTTCCTGATTGTCAAGTGGATCAAGGGTTATGGGGAGAAAGCAGGAGAATGGGGTTGAGGAACTTATCGGCCACGATTGAATGGCGGAGCAGACTCAGTGAGCAGAATGGCCCAATTTCTGCTCTTACGTCTTATAGGTAGAGGGACATGTAGCATTGAGGATGCAGAAGGACTTTGGCTGGGAGTGCAAGCAAAGAAGTGGTAGATGGAACACTTTGGAATCACTTAGCACAACCTATCACTTGCTGCTTATGTTTTTCAGCATGCAAGTAGTCCAGTATTGTTGCTTCACCAGGCTGACATCTCACTTTAGGCATGCCTAAAAGCGCTAATGGCATGACCTCCTGCACTCTTCATTGAGTTCTTCAGAATGACAGTCCCTTTACCCACAACACAGCGGTGACTGGAGGGGCGGGTGAATATTCTTCACTATGACCTCTTCAGCACACTCACATTTGATCTTAGGCTAGTATTCCTCCAGCTCCACACTTCAGTATCTCTTCAATTCGGTTCAATCCACAGCTGTTGGTTTGCTGTGGAGTAAAGGGTGTTCAGATATCTGTATAGTCACAAGAAATCACAATCTAGTCTGTGTTGATGTACTTCTTCCCACTTTAGTGCTGGTACTTGAAGGTCTCTCCTCACCTTTAGATGTGATTTTCTGCCTGTCTCTCCTGCTCTCCCCGGACAGCCATTTAATTTATATCAGAGCCACTCCTGGCTCTATCAACACTTAAAAGTATACATTCATGTAATTACAAGTTAAAATGTCCATAGTAGTTCTGGATTCCTACCTTTGGTCATGACATCAGCTGGCATTTTACACTGCAAATGGATATTTCTAGAATTACACTATTCTAGTGTTTAAGGTTTTAACTTGGTAACCAAACATACTCTTCAAAACAGGAAGAAATTTGGCATGAAGGGAGCTAAAAACTTTGAAATTCCATACACCACATTACAATTCAGCCACCTCTTTGGGCTGTATCCTTTGGAGAGGCCATCCCAGAATACCAAACGTTTTCAAATCCATTTGACTTACACTAAAGTGATGACGAAAAAGCCAGGATGCCCAGCACTGCTTGGGCATATGGGCAAAAAGCCAAAACACATGTGCATTAAATTTTCTTTATTTCCTACGCAGCTGAATGAAACTCAATTAACCCACAGGGTTTCATGTTTATTTGTCTCAGGTTGTGAGCTGTAAACAATAATGCCACAACCAAAACAATACTTCCCATATTTAAATATCAAAATTGCCTCAAACTTCAAAGGTAAAATCTGAAATTTGACTTGCCAATTGGAGAGCCTGGCCAGTTAACATAAAGGAAATTAAGTTATTGCACCTGTTGTCCATACCTGTGCTTCCCAGCATCCTTTAGTTGCAAAATCCCTGAGTTTTCGAAGGTTTTGAAGATGCCTACCGGGATCAGCCACCTAACAAAAGTAAAAGTCAATAAAAATTTCATTATGTTATGGGCCAGAGCAGACCTATTTAAAATATATTAAGGCGGTAATCTAGAACCCAACTACTCCTAATTTTAAAAGATGCACGTGAGGTTCTGTGTTCCAAATTAAAAATCCTGGATCCAAAGAGAGCTTGACCACATTTATTCAAATGCCCCTATTGTTCCAACTTTACACAAACCTCAACGTTTCTCTTCTCAGACTGTTCAGCACCTGTACCCCAAACACGCTCGGAGAAACCAGGAAAAACATACCACTTAAAGCCACAGTATCTTCACAATGAAAATGCCACTCCTTTACTTTGGAATTAAAATCCTGGAACTCTCTTCCTAACAGTGTAGATGCAGGTACACCCCAAGGACTGCAGTACTTCAAGAAGGCAGATCATCACCACCACCACCTCAGCACAACACCTCAAGAGTAATTAGGGCTGGGCTATAATTGTTGGATTGAACCAGAAATGCCATATACATGAACAAATCTTAAAAAGTTCTCTGAAACCAAACCACTTTTGGTTTTCTTACATCAGTGGTGGGCAAATTATTGGAAAGCGCTCAGAGACATTTGGAAAGGCAGTTTGATTCGTGATAGTCAGCATGGATTTATGAGGGGTAGATCATGCCTCTCAAACCTTACTGAATTCTCTGAAGAGGTGACCAAACACATGGGTGAAGGTAGAATTGTGGATGTGGTATACATGGATTTAAGTAAGGCATTTGATAAGGTTCCCCATGGTAAGCTCATGCAGAAGGTAAGGAGGCATGGAATAGCGGAAATGTGGCAGATTGGATTCAGAATTGGCTGACCCTTAGAAGACAAAGGGTGGTAGTGGACGGAATATATTCAACATAGTGCTCAGTTACGAGTGGTATACCACGAGGATCTGTTCTGGGTCGTCTTTTATTTGCAATTTTTGTAAATGATTTGGATGCAAGAGTGAAAGGGTGGATTAGTAAGTTCGTGGACAATACAAAGGTGGTCATGTTGTGGACAGTGCAGAGGGCTGTTCTAGGTTACAAAGGGATATTGATAGGATGCAGAGCTGGGCTGAGAAGTGGCAGATGGACTTCAACCCTGAAAAGTGAGAGGCGATTCATTTTGGAAGGACAAATTTGAAAGCAAAATACAGGCAATGTGGAGGAGCAGAGGGATCTCAGGGTTCATGTTCACAATTCCCTGCAAGCTCCCACCCAGGTGGATAGAGTTGTTAAGGCGGCATATGGTGTGTTAGCTTTCATTAATAGAGGGATTGAGTTCAAGAGCCGTGAAGTTACGCTCCAGCTATACAAAAGCCTGGGTCGGCCACATCTGCAGTATTGTGTATAGTTCTGGTAGCCTCGTTACAGGAAAGATGTGGAAGCGTTGGAAAAAGTGCCGAGGAGATTTTCTAGGATGTTGCCTGGAATGGAGGGAAGGTATTACGAGGAAAGGTTGAGGGGGCTAGGGCTTTTCTATTTAGAACAAAGGAGGAGGTGACTTGATAGGAGGTGTACAAAATTATCAGAGGCATATAGTAGACAGCCAGAGACTTCTTCCTAGGGTGGAGGTAGCTATTACAAGGGGACATAGTTTTAAAGTGGAAGGAGGTAAATAAATATCGGGGAGACGTCAGAAGTAGGTTCTATACTCAGTGACAGGGGGGTGGAAAGCATTGCCGGAGAAGGTACTGGAGTCGACCTCATTCGGGGCATTTAAGTGGCTATTAGAAGGCATTTGGATGACAGTATAAAGGTAGCGGTGGAGGTTAGATAGACCCAAGGTTTCAGGTAAAGGTTCAGCACAACATTGTGGGCCGAAGGGCCTGTACTGTTCTATGTTTTGCGTTCTACGTTCAAACCAAAATCTATAAGCAGGACAACCACTTGTGTCCTTTGAAAAGTCGAGATGATAACTGTAGGGCAATGAGTTGGGAGATCCCAGGACGAAGAATCTACAACTTCCAAAATTCACCGTATGAATGAAGACCCTTATTCACAAGACCATGCCGCTCAGTGATACATCAAGTATACACACAAATTCTCAGTTTATTAATGCAACACTTTAACACAAAGTCATCAGTAGGTATGGAACAAGTCCTCAAAAGGAAGCATGCAACAGTACCTCAGTATGCAGGGTACATATGTTCTGTACAAGGAATAAATCGGGATGGAAAGACTGGCAAACACTGAAGGCACCTGGTGAATGCCAGCCCTATTGGAAGGCTTGACTGGCACCAGTGCAAACACCAGCTTCTACTGGAATTGTTCAACAACATTTAATTCTGGGAGGTCAAACAGCAAGAGTGAGCAATCTGTTTATTGAGAGATATTAGCAGACACCAAAACCATACATATACACCATCTCCTACAACATTCTTTTCTGCCTCACTCTGGATATCACCATCTTACTGGAGGCCTCAGACAAGGATCATCACTTGGGCCATAATGAGATCTTTTGGAAGTAAGCTGGTCTTTTAAAATGTTTTCAATTTATGACCAACCAACTTTATATCTTGAATGTTGTATTAACATTTTGGAAAAATTTTTTAAAAATCTAAAAACTTACTGTCTCTTTCTGGTTTGTCTCCCATAAGTGGTAAGAACTTGATAAGCATCCATAACTAGAAGATTCTTCAAACATTATTACAGCTTGTTTCTGTTTCTCTTCATCCTAAATTGTAACAAACTCAAATTTATTAACAGGTCAAATCTTAAACTGTACTATTTAACAGTTCAGCTACAAAGATCTTCTAAAGCATTTCACAGGTGATGTAAAATTTGAAAATGAAACCAAGCCACAAAAGAAATATGACAAGCGACCAAAGCCTTGGTCACAGTGAAAGGTTTCAAGAAAGTCTTTTATAAAAGAAGTGGAGAAAAAAGTTCCAGAATTATGCAGCTGAAGACACAGTTGTCATTAATGCAGCAAAGAAAACTGGTGATGTGCACAGGATACACTTGCAGAAACATCAACATCTTAAGAGGGCAATAGGGCTAGAAGTTATGTGCAATCCTAAGTTTATTTACCATGATACAAACCTCAAAGAGACTGAGAACTTTGGCCAAACAGTAGGTTAGTGATGCCTTCTTTGCCTAAAAAGAATGAAAAAAAGTCTAGTTGGAAAAACAAATACCCAGCTTTGTTACAAAGAATTTGGTGCAAGGGTTCAAAACGTTCTATGCAGTAGAACTGTTCTAAGCCAAGGGGTTACTCCAATTGTATTTATGCTCTTGCACATTGGGTTCTTTGTGCCAAATTTAGTTTGCTAGTTAAAAAGCATAAATTACAAAGAAACTTCGAGCTGCACTGAAGTTCATCCACTTCTCTATACTACGTAAAATTTCAATGAAACAGAAGTTCAAAATCCCACAAATTTGAAAAAAACAACTAACTTAAAAGGCTCCAGAGTACTTCAGGACATCTTGGAAAAGATGAAACATATCATCTATGCATTAATGATATGTTCTTAGGATGAGACACACTGATAATGTAATCAATTAATACACATTCTTACCTGCCCTGAGTGAAACAAAAGTCATTGTGGGATTGGATTATACAGACAAACCAGGTCCAGGCTTAAACTACTGGTTATAGATACAGGATCATAACCATTGAAGTTGGTACAGCATCCTCTTAATTTTATAACAATGTAATAAATCCACAGGTAGCAAGAAGAGAACTAGAAAGACTGACTTTACAAAAATGAAAACAATTCAGTTATTTAAAACGCACAACAGTTTGGAGATTCAGAAGAAAACAAAATGATTGGTGCAATGTTCACTCATACAAATCCTGCAGATCAACTGCAATACCAAATATTATACCATAATCATAAAATAAGATTGATGGATAAAATTGACAAGATAATACTAAAACTATAAACATAATATATAAAAGTACTTACCGACTGCAACTGACATTTGCTCTTTAAACTATCATAGACAACTGCCTTACAGCAACTCCCAGTCAGAGACCAGGGTGGTCTGATGAACAACCAAATAAAGGGGTTAGCATCAACATTCAGACTTTCAGCCAGACTGAAGAAGTAGGAGGCTTTCAGTCCATTCACTTCAGCGCGACCCTCATCAGAAACAGAAACTGAAAAAAAAAATAGCACTTGCAATCACTATATTTAAAAATGGCACGTGCATTGTTATATTAATGACTTCATTTTGTCAGCTTTCAAATGAATTGGATATTTTATTTCAAGTCCTTCCAGAGAAATGACCCCTAAACATTTTAAAAAGCTTAATTACTTCAAGAAGAGCCATCAAGTCAGTTCCGGCTCCAAGTTACTGTGTTAAATTTGCCATAATTCCCAGAAGGGTGAGCATTGAACATAGAACATAGAAAAGCACAGCACAGTACAGGCCCTTCGGCCCACGATGTTGTGCCATGGAATAATCCTAATCCAAAAGTAAAATAACCTAACCTACATTCCCCTCAATTCACTGCTGTCCATATGCATGTTCAGCAGTCACTTAAATGTCACTAATGACTCCGCTTCCACAACTACCACTGGCAAACTATTCCATGCGCTCACAATTCTCTGGGTGAAGAACCTCCCCTGACATCTCCTCTATACCTTCCTCCTAACACCTTAAAACTATGACCCCTCGCAGCAGTCAATCCTGCCCTGGGAAAACGTCTCTGGCTATCGACTCTATCCATGCCTCTCATTACCTTGTACACCTCGATCAGGTCACCTCTCTTCCTTCTTCTCTCCAGAGAGAAGAATCCGAGCTCAGTCAACCTTTCCTCGTAAGACAAGCCCTCCAGTCCAGGCAGCATCCTGGTAAACCTCCTCTGCACCCTCTCCAAAGCCTCCACATCTTACCTATAATACAGCGACCAGAACGGGACACAATATTCCAAGTGTGGTCTCACCAGGGTTTTGTAGAGCTGCAGCACAACCTCGCGGCTCTTAAACTCGATCCCCTGATTAATGAAAGCCAAAACACCATATGCTTTCTTAACAACCTTATCCACTTGGGTGGCAACATTGAGGGAGCTATGCACTTGAACACCAAGATCCCGCTGTTCCTCCACACTGCCGAGAATCCTGCTTTTAATCCTATATTCAGCATTTAAGTTCGACCTTCCAAAATGCATCACCTCGCATTTATCCAGGTTGAACTCCATCTGCCATTTCTCAGCCCAGCTCTGCATACTGTCAATGTCTCGCTGAAGCTTGCTATAGCCCTCGATACTATCAACGGCACCTCCATCCTTTGTGTCATCAGCAAACATACTAACCCACCCCTCAACCTCCTCATCCAAGTCATTTATAAAAACTACAAAGAGCAGAGGCCCAAGAACAGAGCCCTGCGGGACACCACTCAGCACTGACCTCCAGGCAGAATACTTACCATCTACAACCACTCTCTGCCTCCTCTTAGCCCACCAATTCTGAATCCAGACAGCCAAATCACCCTGTATCCCATACCTCCTGACTTTATGAAATGAGCCTGCCGTGGGGAACCTTATCAAATGCCTTGCTGAAGTCCATGTACACCACATCCACTGCTTGACCCTCGTCAACCTATCTCGTGACTTCCTCAAAGAACTCAATAAGATTTGTAAGGCATGACCTTCCCCTCACAAAGCCATGCTGACTCCCTTTAATCACACTATGCTTTTCCAAATAGTCATAAATCCTAACCCTCAGAATTCTTTCCAAAACCTTGATGGCCACAGACGTAAGACTGGTCTGTAATTTCCAGGAATTTCCCTATTCCCTTTCTTGAAAAGAGAAACAACATTTGCCTCCCTCCAATCTTCCAGTACGACTCCTGTGGAGAGTGAGGGAGCAAAGATCTTCGCCAGCAGCTTAGCAACCTCCTTTCCTCACTTCCCGGAGCAACCTAGGATAAATCTGGTCTGGCCCTGGGGACTTAATCTTAATATTTGCTAAAATTTCCAGCACATCAACTTCCTCAATCTCGACCTGTTCAAGCCTGTTTTCCTGCTCCTCAAAAGTTCTCATTCACAACAAGGTCCCTTTCCTTAGTGAGAACCAAAGCAAAAAACTCATTTAGGGCTTCCCCTATCTGCTCAGACTCCATGCACAAGTTCTCTACGCTATCCCTGATCAGCCCTACCTTCTCCCTGATCATTCTCTTATTCCTCACGTATAAGTAAAACGCCTTCGGGTTCTCCCTAATCCTTCCTGCCAAGCCTTTTTCATGCCCCATCCTGGCCCTCCTCAGTCCACTTTTGAGCTCCTTCCGAGCAAGCCTGTAATCCTCTAAAGCTGTGCTGGACCCTTGCTTCCTCCACCTTATGCAAGCTGCCTTTATCTTTTTGACGAGAAGCACCTCTGTTCCCATATCCAAGGGTCCTTAATCTTACCCCTTCTTACCTGTCTCAAAAGGAACAAATTTATGCATCACTCGCAACAACTGCTCCTTAAACAGCCTCCACATGTCTGTTGTGCCCCTTCTGTGGAACAATTGCTCCCAATCTGTACTTCCCAACTCCTGCCTGATAGCGTCATAATTTCCTTTCGCCAGTTAAATATCTTCCCCCTGGTAATTGCTCCTTTCCCTTTCCATGGCTATGGTAAATGTGAGGCTGTTGTGATCACTGCGGCCAAAGTGTTGACCCACCGCAACATTTGACACCTGTCTGGCTCATTGCCGAGCACCAAATCCAAAATGGCCTCCCCCCTCATCAGCCTATCCACATTTATACCACACTGCTACTTCCTGTTCAGAAACTGCTTAGCTGCAGTCTACGTAACAGCAGCATGGTTGTATTTGCATTAAAGGAAGGAATCCCAAAATTAAATTAATACAATTTTGCGGTACAGAAGGAGGCCATTTGACCTACTGTGTCTGTACCAGCTCTGAAAGAGCTGCCCAGCCAGTCAGATTCTCAAGCCTCATCTCCACAGCCCTCTAAATTCATCATTTTCAAATATATATCCAGCACTTTTGAAACTTCCTGTGGAATTTGGCTCCACAGCTCTCCTATGCAGCACCTTCTAAATCTTAAGAACTGAGTTTTTAAAAAAGGTACCTTCTCATCCTAGTTCTCTTACTGACAATCTTGAATTTCTGACCCGTTACTAACATCCTAACCAGTGGAAGCAGAATAAGCTTCTCTACCCTGTCAAGATTGCTTGTAGTTTTCAACACCTCAATCTTCTCTGCTCCAAGGAGAATAAACCCAATTTCTCTATTTCTAAAATCCATCATTCCTGCTATCACTAAGTATTTTTTATGCTCTCTCCAGAACTTTAACATCCTTCTTTAAATAAAGCATCCAGAACTGAACACAATACCCCCAAGTGCAATATAGAGAGGTGTATCCTCACTTCCTTCCTTTTATACTGTTATACCACTATAAGTAAACCCAAGGTTCTCATAAGCCTTCTTAACAACTGTTTGAACTAGCCAGGCCTCTTTCAGTGAATTATGCACTTGAACTGAAGTCCTTCTGCCCTTGTACCCTCCTCAAAGTTGTAATATTGAGCCCATTTGGTTTCTTCAACCAAAATGCATTATCTTCCATTTCTCTACATTGATATTCAACTGCCAGATGGCTACCCATTTGGCCAACTTACCAATGTCCTTCTGAAGTTGCTCAGCACATCCTCTCAATTCACTATTCTTTCTAGCATAGTATCATTTGCAAATGTAGAAATTTTATCCTAAAGATTCATCTCCAAAATATTTACACAAATTTAAAAAAGCAAGCATCCAAACACTGATCCCTGGGGATCACCACTTTCAACTTGTCTCCAGTCTGAGAAATGCTATTCTATTTTTTGTACCTATCCTCTACTTGCTAGCTTTTAGCCAACTTCTAACCAATGCTGCCAAGGACCCATCATTACCAAACATCCCTAATTTGCTAACCAGCATTCCATGTGGTATCATATCAAATGCTTTGTGAAAATCCAAATATCCAATACACAAAGCACTAACTTCATCCATTGCCTGCATCACCTCGTCAAAGAGCTCATTCAAATTTGTCAGACCTGCCCTTGACGAAGCAATGTTGAGTGTCGGCTATTAACTTAATTTTCTATAATCGTATATTTATCTTCTCCCGTATTACGGCCTTCAGTTTTCACTCTAATGATATCAAGCTGATTGGGCAATCGTTTACTGCTTTCTTAAACATTCTGACCCAGTGACTTTGGGTCCAAGTCAATAAATGTCCAAGTCAAGATGGTTCCTGATTTATAAGTGAATGGTGTCACCATGTATCTGCAACTGGAGGGAGGGAGATAAGCAACTGGGCAGCACCCACTATAGGAGTACATTTCCGAAAAAAATTTGTATATAGAATACCTAGTGAACAAGTACGTTGAAGCAGCTACATTGAAAATTTTAATTTGAAAAGACACACATGCATACCATTCAACCAATGTACTAACTGATCTGTTGCTTCAGGGTCTGCAAACCCAAAGTCTTTTTTAAAATTCTGAAATAAAAACAGTTACAAGCTGCAAGATGAAAAGCAAAGAATTGAGTAAAGGCAAAAACACGCCTTTCATGCAGAGAAAAATGAAGTATCTAAGCAACATTATGCACTTGAACAATGGCATAAAATATAATTTGCTTTACTTCTTTCTGATGCTTGCAAGACAGACCAGAACTAAAATTTGACAATTTCATTTTGTTTGCAATTCAAGTAAATATTCATCATTCCACATCATTTTGTTTTCAAAATCGAATCTTAACACTACCCAAATCTTAAATTATTTGACTTGGATTTCCAGCCAAAGTTAAAACTTGCTAACATTTGTTGTGCAGGATTTGATTTTGTCATAAGAAACATTTTGTAAAATATCAAATATACACATGACCTGCCTGCCTTAGTAACAAAAAAAATCCAATTATCCCAAAGGGGACAAATCCCATGTAATATTTTTTCTAAATCCTATAATTCAGTAAATTCCATCGAATTATCTCTGAACCAAACTGAGAAACTCTCAAGAATCAAAACGACAATGTGAATTTTTAAATTATCTTCACGATCGCAATTACAACTGCAGCATTTTCTAAAATAATCCCAAAAATGCTGTTATAAAGCCAAAAAAATTAATAAGTTCAATAAGACAGATTAAGCTGCTGTCTAGTTTATGAGCAATATTGGCTGTTTTTGGCAATTTTTAATTAATAATGTTCTACAACTGGAAATTGTAGGGCACAAGAAATCACACATTCAAAAGCAGCTATAAAGCTGTAGATTGCTAAAACTGTCTTCTAGAATATTACATGCTGTAAGGTCTGGGCGTCAAAATAGAAGTATTTCATAACTGACAGCCACAGCCTTTCTTTTACATGAAAGATTGTAGTGTGGAATATCTCTCAAGAGGATCCAGACAAAGTTCAGATCATATTTGGCTCCAAGTGACGGCTGAAGCAGAGAAAAGCTTGCTTTAGCTTTGGTACGTGCGACTATTTAACATGTTTTCTGCCTTAGGGAAAAAAACTTTCAGGGAACATAGTCACCAATACACACCAGTGCCTCTCAGAAATAGAACACGGAGCATTTAATTTAAATAAAGGCATGGTGGTTCAGTGATTAGCACTGTTGCCTCACAGTGCCAGAGTCCCAGATTCAATGCCACCCTCTGACGACTGTCTGGGTGTAGTTTACATATTATGCCGGAGTCTGCGTGGATTTCCTCTGGGTGCTCCAGTTTCCTCCCAATATTCAAAGACGTGCAGGTTAGGTGGATTGGCTATGCTAAATTGCTCATTGTGTCCAGGGACATGTAGGGTAGGTAGATTAGCCATGGGAGGCAGAGAGTTGTTGGGATAGTGGGATGCTCTTTAGACAGTAATTGTGGACTTGTTGAGCCAAATGGCTTGTTTCCACATTGTAGGGATTCTATGATATTTAAAAAAACACCGCGAGAGAACAGAAAATGGGGACTTAACTGCCTCATTCAACCAGTTATTAGCAATGATTGTCAAATTTATATTGCACTTACATTTCAGACAAGTAGTTCAACAATAGGTTACAACAAACTTACCCCCTCAGCATAACAGCAACATAGTGCTGTTGGTCACTACATGAACTACCTAGTATGCTCCTAAAACACCAAATTATTTGATGAGTTATTTCCACCAGTAAGCTATCTAATTCCCTTCAAGCAAATTAATGTTAAACCTGCGTGATTTGGTGTTGGTCGATCCCATCACGGTTCATAGCAATCACATTTATTGCAAAAAAGTGTCAGTTGCTTCAAAAAACTCTAGTTCAGGTCTGAGCTTTGAACATTATGATACATCAGAGAGGGAAAAGAGTTGCCTGGATGCTGTATTTCAGGAGGCAGTCACATCTCTTAGATTAACTACCTCCAATTTGGTCAGTGATCAGGGACAAGAGCATGAGGCTATGATTGAGACCAGATGAGGGATCCAGGGGATACTGAAGGAGGGTCAGATCCTAAGCTTGCCCTACAGGCTTTAAGTGGTGTGTATGCATGCATGGTGGTGGTGGTTGGAAGAATGAGCAAACTGGCCATAGCACCATGGTACTGAAAGACATTCAATAAAGAGAAGGGTTGGGGGGGGGGGGGGGGGTTTTTTTACAAAACAAGCTGTAATAGTGAGGGGAATGCACACTACTGTGGCTAGGATTGACAGTGCTGATCTGAGCTGCCTGGTTTCAGGTCCTCTCATCTGGACGGCAGAGGAGCTTGGGAGTAAGGGAGGAAAGATTCAGGTGTGGTACATGCAGGTACCAATGATAATCGGTTTAAAAAAAGGGGTTTAGCTGGGGGCTAAAATTAGAAAGCAGAATAAAAAAGTAATCTCCAGATTAACACCAATCCACAAGCTAATTGACACATTCCTATGAATAATAAATAATTGGTTCAAACTGTGGTGCAGGAGAAACAGGTGCTAATTCATGGGATATTGGCACTAGTACTGGCGAAGGAGGCTGTTCCGATAGCATTTGGAATATGGTAGACAAACTGATTCAGTGAATAGAGGCAAATCAAGGTCTTCAGGATTTTAAATTAGGTTTTTTTTGCAGGTGCGACGCCCATTCAGGGGAGGTTACTGAGGTTTCTATAACAAGCAATAGGACAGAGTGCAGAAGGGTCAGGAATCTAAACTCAGGCACAGATCAGAGGACAACTATGAGAACGGGCATGGTAAGCACACAAACGAAGGTGTTGTAGTCAAACATACAAACAATATGAAACCAGGCAAATCAGCTTGCGGGGCACATTGTAATTCGTGGATACAATGTCATATCTGCAAAGGGGTCAAAACTGGGAACTATATACCCAAGGATATGTGCCCTATCAAAAGGACTGGCAGATGGAGAACGGTTGTCTTGGAATTAAGGAATTAAATTAAAATAGACAGCAAGAAGCAATAGGGTCAGAGGGCACAGCATCTGCGTGGGTAGAGTTGAGGAACCAGAAAAGGAAAAAGGACCCTGCCATGAGTTGTGTACAGGTCTCCAAGCAGTAGTCAGGATATTAGGCAGAAAATAAATCAGGAGATAGAAAACGCCCATAAGACAGACAACAACAATCATGGCGGACTCAACATGCAGCTGAACTGGGAAAACCAGGTTGGTAGCAGGTCCTAAGAAAAGGAATTCATGGAAAGTCTAGGAGATTCTTTTTGGAGCAACATGTGGTAGAGCCGACTAGGGAACAGGCAATTACGGATTTGATGTGAAATGAGGCAGACTTTACCAGGGAGCTTAAAGTAAGGGAAGCTCAAGGGGTCAGTGATTATAATGAGGTGGCATTCAACCTGTAGTTTGAGCGGGAGTAACTGGAATTAAATGCAACGGTATTACAATTGAGTAAAAAGGTAACTACAAAAGGCACAAGAGATGAGCTGACTAGAGCTGATTGGAAGGGGAACCAAGCAAGGAAGATGGTGGAGCAGCAATAGCAAGAGTTTCTGGAGGCACTGCAGAAATTCATCCCAAGGAAGAAGAAACATACTGAGGGGAGGACAAAGCAACCATAGCTGATAAGCGAAGTCAGGTTCAGCACATCAGCAGAAGGAAAAAAAAAGCATACAATATTAGATTAGATTAGATTCCCTACAGTGTGGAAACAGGCCCTTCGGCCCAACGAGTCTACACTGCCCCTCTAAGCATCCCATCCAGACCCATTCCATAAGACCAGAAGACCATAAGACATAGGAGTGGAAGTAAGGCCATTCGGCCCATCAAGACCACTCCGCCATTTAAATCATGGCTGATGGGCATTTCAACACCACTTCCCTGCACTCTCCCCGTAGCCCTCGAATCCTTTTGAGATCAAGGATTTGTCGATCTCTGCATCCAACGTCCCGGCCTCCACTGCACTCTGCGGCAATGAATTCCACAAGCCCACCACTCCCTGGCTGAAGGAATGTCGTCTCATTTCAGTTTTAAATTTACCCCCTCTAATTTTAAGGCTGTGCCCACGGGTCCTAGTCTCCCCACCTAACAGAAACAACTTCCTAGCGTCCACCCCTTTAATCCCCATAATCCACACTCCCCTGAACACTACAGGCAATTTAGCATGGCCGATCCACCTAGCGTGCACATCTTTGGAGGAAACCGGAGCACCTGGAGAAAACCCACGCAGACATGAGGAGAATGTGCAAACTCCACATAGACAGTCACTCGAGGCTGGAATCGAACCCGGGTCCCTGGCGCTGTGAGGCTGCAGTGCTAGCCACTGTTTCCACCATGCCACCCATATATTGTGAACATAGTGGGAAGCCAGAGACACACTTTGCAGTTTTCACAGTGGAAACTAACAGTAGCATACCATAATGTCAGGTGAGTCAGGGCCAAGTGCCATCACTAAGGAGGTGGTACTAAGGAAGCTGAAAGGTCTGAAGGTGGATAAATCATACAGGGTTCTGAAGGAGATAGCTAAGGAAATTGCTGGTGATCTTTCAGGAAATCATTGCAGTAAGGGAGGGTCCCAGAGGACTGGAAAGTAGCTATTATAACATCCCTATTTAAGATGGGAGGGAGGCACAAGATGGGAAATTATAGGCGGTTAGCCGGACCTTGGGTTATTGATAAGAGTACATTGTTACGGATGGTAAAATAAGGCTGAGTCAGCACAGCTTTGTCAAAGGGCAGCCATGCTGGACTGGAATTCTTTGAGGAGGTAACAAGCAAGTTCAACAATGGACAGCCAGTGAATGTGATCTATTTGGATTTCCAGAATGCATCTGACAAGGTACCACACAAGACCCTACTAAGTAAGATTGAGGCCCATGGAGTTAAGGGCCAGGTACAGGCATGAATAGAGGAATGGCTCACTGACAGAAGGCAGAGAGAGGGAGGATAGGGTCAGTTTTTGAAGCATACCCACTGACGCCAACACATTAACAATCTGAACAAAAGGAACTGAAGACATTGTTGCTAAGTTTGCAGATAAGAAAGATAGGTGGAGTGACAGGTAGTGTTGACGAGTCAGGGAGGACGCAGGCAGACGAGGAAATCGGGCAAAGCAGTGGTAGATGGAGTACAACTTGGAAAAATGTGAGGTTATGTAGTTTGCTCGGAATAGAGGCACAGAAAAATGTTCTAAAATGGAGAAAAACTTTGGAAATTTGAAGCACAAGAGGGATTATGGGTCCTAATTCAGTGTTCTCTCAAGCATAACATGTAGGTTTCTTTGCGGTTCTGAGGAACAGTCACCAGACTTGAAACGTTAACACTTTTTTTTCTCCTCCACAGAGGCTGCCAGACCTGCTGAGCTTTTCCAGCAACTTTGTTTTTGTTCCTGATTTACAGTATCTGTAGTTCTTTTGGTTCTTATGCAGGTTTCTTTGCCAGTTGGGGAAGTGAATACTAACATTGCTTTTGTCTCAAGACACCAAGGCTGTATAAGGGTTGTACCGCATCTGGAATATTGCGAGCAGTTTTGGACCCCCATGTCCCATATCTAAGGAGGTATGTGCTGACCTTGGAAGGGATCCGGGAGGGATTTACAAGAATGATCCAGGAAATGAAACTCTTGCCATATGAGGCATATTTAAGAACTCTGTCCTTGATGGACTTCAGACGTTTGGGCGGGGGCGGGGGGGGGGGGGGGGGGGGGGGTGCTTATTGAAACCTACAGAATACTGAGCAGCCTAGATAAAGTGGGCATAGAGATGTTTCCCGAGGAGAGACTAGAATCAGAGGATACGCTTTAGGTTGCAGGGTTGACCCTTTAGAACTCAGGCAAGAGATTTCTTCAGCCAGAGGGTAATGAATCTGTGGAACTCATTAATACAGAAGGATGTGGAGGCCATGTCACTGAGTGTATCTAAGACAGAGGTCAATAGGTCCTTGATTAGAAGAAGGATCAAAAAAGATAACAGAAATGCAGGAGAACAGGGTTAAGAAACACATTCAGCCATGGTCAAATGGTGGAGCAAACCTGATGAGCCGAATGACCTAATTCTGCTCCTATACTTTCTTTTTAGAAAAAGGTCCAATGGACTGCTTCACAAGTCTATGATAAATTTAAATTCAAAAATTATCCAAAACATTTGACTTGCCCTTTGAATTCTGTGACTGCTTTGTTTTTAAAAAGAATTGTAAGGCAAGCGGATTTGTACTCACGTCCTTCGTTATAGAGGTAGGCTATTCCTAGCTTTACTGCAGCCTCAAAATTTCCACTTTCTGCAGCCCTGGAAGAAATGGACTCATTAGAATCACTAGAAAGCTTTACTTCTCCCCTCCCTCACGAAAATGAAGTTCAAAAAAATTTTGCCTCTAGATGGTCAGCAAATTAAAACTTATTTCTAAACATTTGCAAGTTACCAGCATATGGGACACTGCTTTCAAATATTGGAGCAATCTACCACATGAATAAGACCGGATACTTGAATAAAGGAGAAAAAGGAAGAAGTTACAAACGCACTGTCACTATAAGAATTCATCCTTATAAAAAAGTTACTTTTGTTCAAATATGACAATTAATCTGGAGTAAGGGAAATAAATTCTCATATTAGGAAGATGTGAGAAGTAATATTGACAGGAGGATTTTTATTCCCGAGATGGGCCAAATAAAACTTAGACATTTTAGAGAAATACAGACTTGCTAATATCAGAAGCTGAACAAGCGCATACATTTTTAAATAAAATATCTGTAGAATAAACAAATGTTATAAATTGCAAAGTTGTAAAAGTGACAGATGCTTTTGAAGAAGTTCTAAAAGTCTTTGACAATAATTTAACCTCAAGAAATAAAATTCTCGAAAGATGACGACTTAATAGAAGAGTTCAACACCAATAGGAATCCATAGTTACTTCAGTAATAATGTCTGCAGGTTAGTGAAAAAATGCAACGATGGCAATTTAAAGCAAGAATTCATAACTGACAGCATTATTGGAACTGCCATCAAGTCTTCTTCAAGTTCATTTGTCAGAGGGAATATCTTAAGGGAAAATAGAAATTGCTGGAAAAACACAGCAGGTCTAGTGGCATCTGAGGCAAGAAAGCAGAGTTTGTGTTTCGAGTTGAGAGGTCCTTTCTTGGTATCAACTGTAACCGGGAGTAGAATGGGATTATGCGAGAGACACAGAGTGCACACGCAAGGGCATGAGAAAAACAGTTCAGCAAAGGAATGGGTAAAGGTCACCCTGAGAGTGTGAATGCCTGAGAATGGGAACAATTAGTAGCTGACAATAGATTGTTTGTGGTGGCAGTTCATGTAGTGATAAAGACAGGCACACATAGTAATGATACAGGTGCTCAGGTCCTAAAATTTTTGAACTCCAGTTACAGCCCAGAAGGCTACAGGCTTCCCAGCCAGAAAATGAGCACAAAGTTTGGCTGGAGCATTGCAACAAGCCAGAACGCGGCAGAGAGATGTTGGCCAGGGAACATACCGTGGTGTGTTGAAATTGCAGGCAACTAGAAGCTCAGGGTCATTTCTGTGGACAGAAGGAGAGGATCAACTTTACTGCAGGATTTCAGGATACCTATTCTGTTCTTAAGTTACATTATGACTGAAAGGTATCCAATAAAGCAATAGAGCAAGGAGTGCCACAAGGAACAATGCTGGGTCCACTTGTTCACCAATCCATGCCGCATGGAGTTGAATCAGTTATTTGTCAGTGCCAGTGCCTTTTATTTTATTCATTTATACAAAAATTGGATATGAACTCAGGAGATATGGTTAGTAAGTTTGCAGATGACACCAAAATTGGTGGTCTAGTGGACAGCCGAGAAGTTTACCTCAGACCTTGATCAGATGGGCCAATGGGCTGGAGAGTGGCAGATAGAGTTTAATTTTGATAAATGTGAAGTGCCGCATTTTAGAAAGGCAAATCAGGGCAAGACTCATACACTTATTGGTAAAGTCCTGGGGAGTGTTGCTGAACAAAGAGCCCTTGGAGTGCAGGTTTGGTTCCTTGAAAACTGAGTTGCAGGTAGATAGGGTAGAGAAGAAGGCATTGGTATGCTTGTCTTTGGTGGTCAGAGCATTGCATATAGGAGTTGGGAGGTCATGTTGCAGCTGTACAGGACACTAGTTAGGCCACTTTTGGAGTACTACATGCAATTCTGGTCTCCCTGCTATAGGAAGAATGTTGTGAAACTTGAAAGGGTTCAGAAAAGATTTAAGGATATTGCCAGGTTTGGAGGGGTTGAGCTATAGGGAGAGGCTGAAGAAGCTGGGGCTATTTTCCCTGGAGCATCAGAGGCTGAAGGGTGATCTTATAGGGGTAAGGTAAGGGGCATGGGTAGGGTAAACAGACAAAGACTTTTCTCTAGGGTGGGTGAGTCCAAAACTAGAGGGCATTGGTTTATGGTGATAGGAAGAGACTTAAAATGGACCTAAGGGGCAACTGTTTCGTGCGGAGGGTGGTGTATATATGGAATGAGCTACCAGAGGAATTGGTGGAGGCTGATATAATTATAACATTTAAAAGGCATTTCATGGGTACATGAATAGGGAGGGTTCAGAGTGATATAGTGCTAGATTAGTGTAGAACATCTAGTTAGAATGGACAAGTTGGACAAAAGGGTCTGTTTCTGTGCTGTACAACTCTATGACACTATAATACAATAGACCACCTTCAGAAATTATGCCAAGTGACACAGTCATACAGAGCAGCATGAAGTTAAATAGATACATACACAGACATGATGTAGAACAAGTCAGAATAGAAAAAAAATTCAAAATATTATTCCTCAGGGAAACAGGCGATTGAGTTTCAGCCACCTGGCAACATGATGTATGTTGGCATTTCAAACTTTTTAGCTTGATACCATGAACACCATATAACCATCATGATTGAAAAAAATTTTCTACAGCCAACAGCAATGAAGTTACATAGTTCACTTAAGATTAAGGGTATGCTACAAGGAATTCTCCAACAAAAGAAGCATCAGACAGAACAGAACTTGCATGCACTTTAGAAAATTAAGAATTCGGATTCAAACATGAGTACATGTTTGGACGTCAATCATCTTTAAATGATGCCAGGGGCCATACCAACTAATATCAAAAATTTTTCTAGGTAATGCAAATCTTCACCAATTAGTCAAAGGACAACATGTAGAAGATTTTAGGGCTACCTATCTCATGACAGAACCTAGAAAGGATAGAGTTGATCGAAATTAGCTATGTTGGAATAAGAAGCATGTTTCATACAAAGAAGGCTGTAACTATACAGGATTGACAGAAATGTTTCACTGCTATTAACAATAAATTGATAATTTACATGACAAAAGTTCATGTGTAAATGCAATCAGCTGACTAATGCACAATAAAAGGCACTGACACTGACCAATAAATCTTCAACTGATACAACTCCATGCAGCATGGTGAACAAAATGATAACACTTAAATTTGACAGCATATACTGAGAAAGGATGAAGTTCAAACAGAACATTACATCTGTCCTCTCAGGAAGGATTCTCAACACCAGTGACAGACCATACCGAGCAAGTAATTCTAAACAGTATGACTGAGGAAGTGTGTACGTTGGTTTCACCAGTCCTATAAAAGAGAGCAAGCAAAAGCATCCATGTTAAGCAACAAGTTGAAGGGGAAAGAATGCCAGCAATACCTTGTCAACTGCCCCAACAGCCCCAGACACACCTGTTCCCTGCATCACCGCTGCAGACATCCGCTCAGTCTTCCTGAAAGTCAAACCTAGGAAAGCAGTGTGCCTGGATGGAGTCACCAGCAATGCAATTTGATCCTGTGTAGACCAGCTGGCAGAATTATTTACTGACATCCCTACTTACTTCAAGAAGACAGTCATCAGCCCAGTACCAAAGAAAGAACACGCAACATGCCTTAGTGACTATTGCTCAGTGGCTCTGGCCCCCGTAATCATGAAGTGTTTCAAAAGGCTGATCATGGCCCACAGACTCAAACCTCCCAGCCTGCAATTTCCCTACCAATGTAACAGGTCCACAGTGGATGTCATTACCCTACACTCATCCCTGGAACATGTGGACAAGTACATCTACTTATCAACTAAAGCTCTGCCTTCAATACCCAAAAGCCCATCCAGAATAATCTTAAAACTCCAAGTCCTAGGTCTCAGCCCCACTGTCTGTAACTGGATCCTCAGCTTTCTGATCCACAGACTGCAGTGAAGATAGACAACTGTACCTCTTCCACAATAACCCACAACACTGGAAACCCCTAAAGGATGCATCCTCAGCCCCGTACTGTACTCTCAACTGTGTAAATTCTGAACGAATGCCATCTACAAAAGTTTGCTGATGATGCAAGGGCAGGACAGACATCAAAAAACAAACGTCAGGAGAAGAGAGAAATGGCTTAGTGTCGTGGTGCAATGATAACAATCCCTCTCTCAATAAAATTGGCAGAACAATCGATTATTGACTCAAGAAAGGATGAGAACACATCCCCACCTACACCAATGGAGTGGAGGTTGAGAGGGCAGAGAGTGTCAAGTTCCTAGAAGGGACGATAGCCATCAACATGCCTTGGACTTCCCCCATAGATGCGACAGTTAAGGCAGCAAAACAACACTCCCCCTCTCTCCCTATTTATTCCAGTTCCCTCTCCCCATCCCCCTCTCTGATGAAGGGTCTAGGCCCGAAACGTCAGCTTTTGTGCTCCTGAGATGCTGCTTGGCCTGCTGTGTTCATCCAGCCTCACATTTTATTATCTTGGACCTCTTCTTCCTCACCATCTTAGGAAATTCAGCATGTCCATTAGGACCCTCAACTTTTACAGTTGCACCATAGAAAGCACACGATCCAGGCAAGTGGACTGCACATCCAGGACACATTTTTTAAAAAAAGAGCTTGATTCAACAGGGCAGTAATCTTTTGAGGGAAATTCATGGGAATTAAAAAGCCTCCACACATTGCAATTGCCTGTTTGTGCAGGCAATTTTTTCCTGCTGAGGGGAAATCCAAGAGATAAATGGTTTTCCCCATTTACAAGCACCTTCAGTCCTTAAACAGCAGCCAATAGCCTAAAACCCAAAGGCCTACCAGTCTTCTAAGTTCAGAGAGTTCAGTTTGAGGGAGAACAGTGAAAGCTTCAAACTGCCAGAATTTGTGAAGTCTAAAAGTTACAGGAATGAGACCGACCCAAACATAACTTGATACACAATGCGTAAAATTCTTAAATGGAAATGCAAGCATATGGGGGCAGGGGCAGAGGTGGTGAGATGCTGTACAAGGGCTTAAAAAGGTTTGATTTATTTTATGCACCACACACCAGGATGATATCATATAGATTTGCTGAGAGGAGTATGCCATACAATCTGGGTCTTCCTCCTAGACATCATTACAGAGATAAATCATTAATGCAGCTTGAATACAGTTGCTATCATGCGAAAAAACACAGATTCATGTCTTAAACACTTCTCTGTAGAGTAATAAGTGGTCTTTTTTTCTACCACAGTAGACATGGCAAGTTCTGTACATCCCTACCAGGAAAATGAGATTATTACACAAATATGCTAGATAGCTCATACAATTGTCACCAATACTGCTCATGTTAACTTTTACAACAAAATGAAAAGAACAAATGAAATGCTTACACCGATGGCACCTACATCCCTACAGGGCACTAACAAGCAAACAAACTAACGTTAGCTGGTGCTCTGAAAATTAAGATTACAAGAAACAGCAATGCATCTTATTGTACCTTTCAAACAGCCACCGATTTAATGGAGATGGCCACATCTCCTGGAAGTTTGCATGGGCCCAAACACTCGAGTGACTATCTATGAGGGATTGGAAATGAGAGTGCACCTGAAAGATAGAGTATAAGGCATCAACACTGAACAATCTTGAATACTCTGCATTTAAAAAAAAAAGAAAAAATCTGAACCCACTTTGCACATATTTGAGCCCTACAGCTCACTTTATTTCAAATACAGGTTCCTTTTCCTTGAAGATACTATTCATAATCCAATCAATCATTCTTGACAGTTAAAATGTTTTGAAATCAAGTCAACAATATAAATATGCAACTACTTTATCTCAAGAGGGTTAGAATATAAAAGCAGCGATGTGCTTTTGAGACTTTATAAAGCACTAGTTAGGCCTCATTTAGAATACTGTGTCCAATTTCGGGTCCCACACCTCAGGAAGGACATATTGGCACTGGAGCATGTCCAGCGGAGATTCACACAGATGATCCCTGGAATGGTAGGCCTAACATATGATGAACGGCTGAGGATCCTGGGGTTGTATTCATTGGAGTTTAGAAGGTTGAGAGGAGATCTAATAGAAACATACAAGATAATGCATGGCTTAGAAAGGGTGGACGCTGGGAGGTTGTTTCCATTAGGTGGGGAGACTAGGCCCTGTGGGCACAGCCTAAGAATTAGAGGGGATAAATTTAGAATGGAAACGAGGATACATTTCTTCAGCCAGAGTGGTGGGCCTGTGGAATTCATTGCCACGGAGCGCAGTGGAGGCCGAGGCGTCAAATGTCTTCAAGACAGAGATTGATATTTCTTGATCTCGCAAGGAATTAAAGGGCTATGGGGAGAGTGCAGGTAAGTGGAATTGAAATGCCCTTCAGCCATGATTAAATGGCTGAGTGGACTCGATGGGCTGAATGGCCTTACTTCCACGCCTATGTCTTATGGTCTACTTTGAGGACATGCCACCAGTGCTTTGCAGTACTCATTTGTCTAGTTTGCATCAACTTCAAAACTGAACCAGGCTATTCAATATTAGCAGTACACTAACAAAGAAATTCAGCCAAATTTGTCAGTCATCTAGTGAATAATGCAAATGTTTAGTCAAAAATGTTTTGTTTGCAAGATGCGAGTAGTGCTGACGTAAAATAACACCAGCTGCATGGAACAAATTGCAGTAAAAAAAATTTAATATGACGCACAGCATTATAGCACTGTGAAATGTGTTACTTTCTTGATAAATTTATCTCTCATCTTGCTCCAGTACATAAACAATGACAACTCACTCACCGCTCTGAAATGCAGAATATCTTGAGCAGGAAGGCATTCCAATACATAGAGCAGAACATCATCAGGAAGACTGAGCAGCGTCAAGACAGGTGAATGTTTCTTAATTTTCTGTTTCACGTGCAGTGAGAAACATTTTGTGCATTTACAATGCAATGCTGAAAGTAAAATTTAAAACAATTTCATCTATATTTTGCTTACGCCATTATTGTTCCACACCCATTTTGTGACAAAAGAACAGTACAACAAATCTGGATCAGTAAAAATTCTGAAGTTTTTTGCTACCAAGATTTTCTAGAATTCTGAAAATTGGGTTTTTGCATCTCAGGAAGAATTACACGCTTAGCAAAACAAATAAAAAGCAGTTAGCAAAGATGCAAAATCTTAGTCCCAGAAAATGTCTATCTGCAGACTTCTTGACACATAATTCCAAATCCATGCTTCCAGAGTTCCTGCTGCAAGCTTAGCTTCGATACAGCAATACAAGACATTTTAAATTAAGACAAAGTTTGACACTATAACCGCCACCAAAACGTATGCAACTGTAGTACAAGAGGCACTCAACATCCATTTGGCTATCGAATGTTCTGCCATAGGATTGAAAAAGTCCAAAGATGTGCAGGCCACTGGATTGGCCATGCTAAATTGTCTGTAATGTTCAGGGATGTGTAGATTAGGTGCATTAGAGGGGGATAGATGCTGTGGACTTGTTCGGCCAAAGGGCCTGTTTCCACGCTGTGGGATTTCTATGATTTATGATTGCCTTGGGTCATCAATCCGATATGTAGAAACATAATGCTTCCGAAGCAAATTTATAACATATTATCCAAATTTGCTTGGGAAAATCCATTGTCAATTGCTGGAAAAACACATCTGGTTACCTATAGTCCTTTAGGGAAGTAAACTGCTATCTTTACCTACTCTGGCCGACATGTGACTCCAGACCCACAGCAATGTGGTTGACTGAACTGACCTGTGGGCTATTAGGGACAGGCAATAAATGCTGCTTAGCCAGCAACATCCTCATCCCATGAATGAGGAAAGCAAAAAAAGTTTCCTTCTCTCAAAACACTTACAGCTTGATTGTTTTCCCCATTAAAGATCACATGACACTCAGGGCAAGCTTGTCAATTGGATACAAAATTGGCTTGACGGGTAAGAGACAGAGGGTGGTAGAGAAGAGTTGTTTTTGGACTGGAGGCCCATGACTGGCAGCATCCTGCAGAGATCAGTGCCAAGTCCACTAATAGTTTGTCATTTGTACAAATGATTTGGATGAGAATTTGGGAAATATGGTTTTGTAAGTTTGTGGATAACACCAAAATTAGTGGTATAGTGGACAGTGAAGGTTATCTAAACTTGCAAAACGGATTTGATCAATTGGGCCAGTGGGCTAAGGAGTGGCAGATGAAGTTTAATTTAAACAAATGGAAAGTGTTGCTTTTTGGTAAGACAAACAAGGGCAGGACTTAGTTAATGGTATGGTGCTGGGTAGTGTTGTTGAATAGAGAACCCTAGGGGTTCAGGTACATAGTTCTTTGAACGTTGTGTCACAGACAGGGTGATAAAGATGATGTTTGGCACATTTGCCTTCAATGTTCAGACCAGAGTATAGGATGTCATATTTCATTTGATGAGGACACTTTCGACGTGTACTGTCTACAGCTCTGATTGCACTGCCTTAGGAAGGATATTATTGAATTGAAGATGGTGCAGAAAAGACTTACAAGAATGGTATTAGTACTGGGTGGTTTTGAGTTATAAGGAGCTGCTGGGACATATTTGCCCTGGAGAATAGGAGGTTAAGGGGTGATCTTAAAAGGAGTTTATAAAATCATGAGGGGTATAGATAAGGTGAATAGCAAGAGCCCTTTTCCTAGGGTTGGGGGGGGGGGGGGGGGGGGAGGGGAGTTCTAAACTAGAGGACATACTTTTTAGGCAAGAGGGGAAGCATTTAAAAAGGGAACTGGCGGGGGGGGGTCAACATTTCTCCCCCCCCCCCCCCCCATGGAGAGTGGATCCTATGTAGAATGAACTACCAAAGCGGTAGAGGCAGGTGCAGTTACAACATGGTGACACGGTGGTTCAGTGGTTGGCACTGCAACCTCACAGCACCAGGGACCTGGGTTCGATTCCAGCCTCAAGTAACTGTCTGTGCAGAGTTTGCACGTTCTCCCAGTGTCTGCGTGGGTCTGCTCCGATTTCGTCCCACAGTCCAAAGATGTGCAGGCTAGGTGGATTGGCCATGCCAAATTGCCCGTAGTGTTTTTTTTTGGGGGGGGGGCAGGAAATGGGTCTGGGTGGGATGCTCCAAGGGGTGGTGTGGACTTGTTGGCCAAAAGATCCTGTAGGGAATCTAATCTAATCAAACATTTAAAAGGCATTTGTGAATAGGAAAGTTTGAGGGGGATATGGGCCAAACGCAAGCAAACAGGACTGGTTGAGTGAGTATGGAAGTCTTGGTCAGCATGGATGAGTGGGACTAAAGGATCTGTTTCCATGACTGTGACTAAGGGGAACTAACATCATGGTTTATGACTCTTTGTTCTGTTGGTAGATCTTATTAATACACAAATAATGCAAGGACCCTACAACCAGCAATGAACACATCCTGTGAAGCGCAAGACATGAGGTCAAGTGCCAGACTCCATACCAGATGTAGTCACGTTTAAAAGCATCCAAGTGAGACGGCTGTGCTTCAAACTTTGTCACAACCTCACTAGTATTGTCTCGATGAAAAAATAAAGAATGGAAAGGGTGCTCCCCATCCCCCTCTCAACATTCAAAAATGGCAACACGGTATATTTGCATCCATATCCATAGTATATACCTATTCCATTTTCTAGTTTACTAAAGGATGTACGTAACCAAGACAGCATACATCAAATACAGGTATGGAGGAATGAACACAAACCCCATGCATGCAATAAATCTACCCACCTCACATCTGATAATCTTGAATTATTCATGGCGTGAGAGCATTTTTCCCCATCCCTAATAGTCCTTCAAGTGATGAACCCATCCTCCCCTGGCTTGGGTAAAATCAGAGTGATGCAAGAAACATTTAGTGTCACACTTAGGCAAGGTTCTTTGCCTATTTCCAGGTACTCAGCCTTGTACTGAGCTTCGCGGGAAGACACCAATTCCATATTTGCCAGATTAAAAAAGCACTCAATTCATTCAAGAATCAATACAAAAAATGATAGACTAGAGGAGTTTTGTTCTTTTGCATGATGCAGGCCTGATGCGAACACACAGAAAACGTTATACCAAAACTCACTACTCTGTACTAAAGAAATCCGTTTCCTACCAGTATATATCAAACCTACTCAGATAGAACACTTGGATAGTAGAGAGTTGCATTCGAAATCTCCCGTCACCTGATCATATCCCGAAAACCAGCCCAGCTCATCCCCACCTCCCTAATCTGTCCTTCCTCCCACCTATCTACTCCTCCTACCTCAAGCCCCATCCTCATCTCCTACCTACCAGCCTCATCCCCACATCCTTGACCTGTCCGTCCTCCCTGGACTGACGTATCCCCTTCCTAACTCCCCACGCCGCCTCTTTGACCTGTCTGTCTCCTCTCCACCATCATCTCCTTTATCCATCTTCTATCCACATCTCCCTCTCTCCCTATTTAATTTCAGAATCCCCTTCCCCATTTCTGAAGAGGGGTCTAGACCAGAAACGTCAGCTTTCCTGCTCCTCTGCCTGTTGTGCTCATCCAGCTCTACATCTTGTTATCTCTTAACTTGGATAGTAAAGATCTGCAATTCAATTGTTTTTTCAAATACAGGATAATACAAGCCAGACGATTTGCAGCTGTTTCCCTGGGATGCTGAAACACCTCATGCTTCCCAACCCAAGATAAAACAAACGACACAATGTGGACTTCACCAGTTTCAAAATCTCCCCTTCCCCCACTGCATCCCTAAACCAGCCCAGTTCATCCCCTCCCCCCACTGCACCACACAACCAGCCCAGCTCTTCCCCCCCACCCACTGCATCCCAAAACCAGTCCAACCTGTCTCTGCCTCCCTAACCGGTTCTTCCTCTCACCCATCCCTTCCTCCCACCCCAAGCTACCTACTAACCTCATCCCACCTCCTTGACCTGTCCGTCTTCCCTGGACTGACCTATCCCCTCCCTACCTCCCCACCCACACCTTCTCCACCTATCTTCTTTACTCTCCATCTTCGGTCCGCCTCCCCCTCTCTCCCTATTTATTCCAGTTCCCTCCCCCCATCCCCCTCTCTGATGAAGGGTCTGGGCCCGAAACGTCAGCTTTTGTGCTCCTGAGATGCTGCTTGGCCTGCTGTGTTCATCCAGCCTCACATTTTATTATCTTGGAATCTCCAGCATCTGCAGTTCCCATTATCTCTGACTGCATAACTCAGACAGGTGACTACTGCCCATTTGATCAGAGTGGGTGATTTTTGGCAACAAGCAAATCTGGGAAACTCCCAATCCATCTAGAACTACGTGCTTTCTTAGAAGCTCACTCAACATTACAATCCACAAAAGAACCACAAGAATTGCCCAAATCCAACCAAAACACAATATGCTGAATCTACCCTCAACTCCAGTCAACTCAAAGTAAACTCACCCTTGCTCTTCAGGCACCCTGATTTAGATGGCAGAGAACCTTCCCTAACAGACGTTGTAGTCATAGGAACTATGATTAGGCCATGTTTTACTAGATCGTGACTGATTTTATACCCCAAAGTCACCTGCCCACACCGGTCCTACTATCCCTTGACATCTTTAATATCTATATTAGATATCAATCGCAGTATTGAATACAATGTCTGGGCCTCTTAGCCATCTCAAGTAGAGAACTCTAAACACAACAGTCGAGTGAAAAATATTCCCTAGCTCAGCACTAAATGGCCTATCTCCCCCTCCCCCAACGAATAAAAGGGCTCAAGAACGTCTCTGCCAATCCTTCTCCACCCACTACTCAAAGTGTTTCCTCCCTTCTCTCTCCCACCATCCTCCGGGCTCAGACAGGCCCTTTCTTCCACTTCCTCAAAATAGAATCCTACAGTGTGGAAGCAGGGCATTCGACTCTCATGGGGGTACAGCAGCTATTGCCACAACATACCGGGGGCAGAACATCCTTTGCACCTCCTCAAAATACGGAGGCCAAAGTCCCCCTACTCGGTACCAACCCCGTTCTTGGTCATAGACCGTCCAATACACACGCGGTTATGGCTAAATTTCAACTGATGATGAAACTCACCACCTGGTCGCATTTTCAGCCAATTTGCGTCCTGTTCCCCCACTTTTCAAACGGAAAATCCTTTCGATCAGCCGCTGGTTCCGAATAGTAGACTGCAAGAGGTTTTAGTACCACTCAGCGAGGATATCGGATGAGTCGGGTGTCTCTGTACCGAACTCCGTTGCGGTGCGAAAACAGAAATGTGTCTACGGAACTGCGTGGAGAAGGGGACAGCGGAATATCTGTGTACCGGACTATGAGGACGATTAGAATTTGAACGTCCTTCAAGAATTGGGTCAAGCTATTCCTCTGCTGGAGTGTGAGGAATCTGGATCTTCTTCTACAGCTCTACCTTTCGCCACAGTACAGCTAAAACCCTTGCCACGCGCCCGACCGTTTCAAACCAATCTCACGAGAACTATTTCAAAATAGCCCCCGCTGATTGGATACCAGCAGCCTACGCCCGTCCATTGGTGGATCCACAAATCAATCAACAGCCTCGCCTCCCAATTTCACATCGCAATTGGTCTGTTCAGCATCTTTGCTGCGTCGCCGGCCGTTCTAATTGGTTCCAAAGAATGCACTTTTCACTCGGACTGCAAAAGCAGCGCCTCAGATGGGCAGGAAGAAGAAGCGCAATAGCGCGGTGTTTGGAACAGAGTTTGGCTTGAGTGATGGTGTTTGGTGTTGGTAGTCTTTAATTGAACAAAATGTCACATTTTCAATTAATGCCTGTTTCTAACTAAGAGATGGGCTTCAGATGTTGACATTTTTATTCGCTTTTGAAATGTGCCATCATTTTTTGACAGTTCCTAAATGTCTTGACCATGCCTGGGTGGTTGGTGAGCTGCCTTATTGAATCACTACAGCCAACGCGTTGTGGGTACATCAACTGTGCTGTTTGGGAGTGAGACCCAGTATTAAAGGAACAGTTGGTATCAAAATGTAGAGCTGGATGAACACAACAGGCCAAGCAGCATCTTAGGAGCACAAAAGCTAATGTTCCGGCCTAGACCCTTCATCTGAATGATTTCTGATGAAGGGTCGAGGCCCGAAACGTCAGCTTTTGTGCTCCTAAGATGCTGCTTGGCCTGCTGTGTTCATCCAGCTCTACACTTTGTTATCTCGGATTCTCCAGCATCTGCAATTCCTATTATCTCTGATACAGTTGGTATCAAGTCAGGATGATGTGAGACTTGGAGGAGAAGATACAAGTTGTAGTGTTCGTAGTGTCTGATGTCCTTGTTCTCCTGGTTGTTAAAGGTTGTTGAAAAGTGCCGTTGATGGATCTTCAACAAATTGTTGAAGTCCACCTTGTATATTGGCAGACATTGCAACTACTTGATGCTAGCGATGGAAGAAGTGAATGTTTAAGGTGATGGTTTGAGTGTTGATCACAAGGCCTGCTTTGCCCTGGATGGTTTTGAGTTTCCTGAGTTTGTTAGACCTGGACTTCTTCAGGCGAGCAAAAAAAATAGAAAATAGGAGCACAAGTATTCAGCCTATCAAACCTGCTGTGCCGTTTAGTGCAATATGACATCCTTCAACACCATTCATCCAATGTCTTACCATAATTTTTGATGCCTTCAGGGTCTAAAAATCTATCAGCTTCTTTCTTTAATTCATCAACTTGGCATCCACTGCCACACGTGGTAGAAAATTTCACTAGTCCACCAACTTTTTAGTAAGGAAATTTCACCTCATCTCAGACCTAAATAGCCTACCCCAGAGACCTTGACCATTCAAGACCCTGCAGATGGGTAAATAATCCCTGCATCCAGTCTGTTTAGCCATTTCAGAACATTGCATATTTCAATGAGATACCCTCTCATTTATTTAATTGATATCATCTCATTTATTATCTAGTGAACACAGGTCTAGTTGACCCAATCTGTCCTCAATAATGCTGGCATTGTAGGAATAATCCTGGTGAATATTCACTGCACTCACCCTATGGCAAATATATCTAAAATTAGGGACCAAAGTTTCACACAATAACATGATTTCACCAAAGCTTTGTATGTAGAGCTAAAGTAAAATGTGCTTGTTCCTGGATTCTCATACTGCTGCAATAAAGTCCAACATACTTTCACCTTCCCACCTGCTTACTGTAAATGAAACACCACACAATGCTTTGTATTTTGTTTGAACTGGCACATTTTTTCTTTATTTATTCATGGGCTGAGGGCATCGCCAGAACATTTTTTGCATACCCAAAGAAAGCTGCCAAAGTGCCTGGCAGTGAAGTACATGAAACCTTTTATAATTCCAGCAACTGAATGATGGGATTTGAATTAGACAGTGATAAATGTCGCTATCTCCCATCCTCAAGTGGAAAATATCCCATTACACTCCTGACTTCTGCATTGCAAATACTGGACAGACTAAGAGGTGAGTTAATCACTGCAAGATTCCTTGCCTTTGACTTGCTCTTGTTACTGTATTTATATGGATAGACCAATCCAGTTTCTGTTCAATGGTGACCCCCCCCCCCCAGAATGTTAATATGGGGGGAATTAATGTAGGTGATGGTTAGATTGTCTTTTATTTGGGCTTGTCATTGCCTGACATTTGTGTAGCGTAAATGTTACTTATCATTTTTCAGCTCAAGCCTGGATATTGTCAGGGAATTACTGTATTTGGACTTGAAACACTTTAGTTTCTGAGGAGTATTGAACAGCGTTAAACATTCTGCAGTCTTTTGCAAACACCCTCACTTTTGACCATATCATCAAGGAAATGTCATTCATGCAGCGGCTGGAGATGCTTGTGCCTAGGACATGACCCAAGGAACTCTTGCAAAGATATCCTGGAGCTGAGATGATTGACATCCAACAATCACAACCATCTTAAATAAAACAAAGAACTGCAGATGTTGGAAGTCTGAAACCAAGACAGGAATTGCAGGCAAAATTGAACAGGTGTGGCAGCATCTGTGGGAGGAAAGCATAGATGCTGTTTCCAGTCCAGTGACTCTTCATCTGAGCAGTTAGGAGCATAGAAAAAGTGGTATTTATGCTGGACAAAGTTGGGGAGGTGGAGAAAGGAGGGAGGTGAAGATGAAGCCCACTGAGAAAAATATATGAAAGAGATAAGTAAACAAGGAGACAATGGATCAGGATAATGAGCAGGCTAGGACTGAACAAAGGCTGAATAAGTGATAATGAACACAAGAGTAGGAGAGAAACGGTGATCCGAACTGACACCAACCCATGTAATATGATAATATGCTTCGGAATGGGTGCCTGCTTAAAATCAACCCACATCACCATAGGACCAGAATGGTGTAAGTGAAAAAAACATCGAAAGTGGAATCAGGCTCTAAAGTTATTGAATCTTGATATTGAGTCCAGAGGTTGCAAGGTCTCCAAGCAGAAAATGAGATATTGTTCTTCAAGCTTGATCAATGGAACACTGCAGCAGGCCTGCAATACAAATGTTGGTGTGGGAACCCAGTCATGTGTCGACATGGCAGGCAGCTGGAAGCTTGAAGTTATTTTTGTGGAAGGAATGTACATGTTCTGCAATATAAAGGACACCACACTGTGAACAGTGAATACAGTAGACTTGATCAAATGAAATACAGGTAAATTGCTGCTTCACCTTGAAGGTACATCTGGGCCTTAGGTCATGAGGAAGGTGGAGGTGAATGGGCAGGAGTTACACCCTCTGAGATTGCATGGGAAGTTCCTTGGGGTGTGAGGAGGTGTTGGGAATGCAGGAGGAGTGGACCAGAATGTCCCGGAGGGTATGGTCCATGTGGAATGCTGACAAGAGGAATATGTGCCTGATCATGGCATTCCATTGGAGGTGATGGGAATGGCGGCTCACAATCCTTTGGATATGGAGGCTGATGGGATGATAAATGAGGACAGGGGGACTCTATCATTGTGGGAGGAAAGGGATGAGGTGAAGGCAGAAATGTTGGAGATGGGTCACACATGGTCAAGGGCCCTGTTGACTGATGAATATTTCTGAGGACCCACCACCCATATTTAAGAATATGCGTGATGGAGACAGAGAAATGAGGAGAATGGGACAGAATCTTTACAGGAAGCGGGGTGTGATGATATATTGTTGAGATAACTGTGGGAGTCATTGGGTCTGTCATGGATATTGGTGGCTAGCCTATCCTCAGAATGAAAACAGAAATGTTGAGGAAGGGAAGGGAGGAGTCAGAGATGAACCAGATGAAGGTCAGGGCAGAAGGTGGAAAATTGGAAGCAAAATTGATAAATTTTTCCAGTTTAGTACGAAGGCAGGATGTACCAGAGAAAGACATTCCGAGTGAGGAATGCTCCACGTGCCTCACAAAGAGACAGGAGTAACTGGGGCCTTTGCAGGTAACCATGGCCACACCTTTGACTAGAAGAAAGTGAGAGGAGTTGAGGGAGAAGTTGTTCAAAGTGACCCTGAGTTCAGTCAGATGGAAAAGGGTGGGGTGGATGGGGTCAGTTAAGACATTCTTTCCAGGAAGAACTGGAGACCCTGAAACCATCTTGATGGGGGATGAATGTGCAAAAGGATTGCATGTCCATGTTGAACAGGAGGCAACTGCTGTCTGTGAACAGAAAATTCTGAGTGTTAGAAGAATCACAAATAAAACTGGGGAGGAACTGGACAAGGGGAGAAAAAAAAATGTCAAGCAGGAAGAAATAAGTTCTATGGGCAGGATCAGACGGAAACAAAGAGACTTGCTGGGCAGTCCTGTTTGTGGATTTACGGAATAAGGTGGAAGCGAGCCGCAGGAGTTGGGGGACTGTGAGCTAGGAGGCTATCATGGGAAGATCCCCAGATGAGATGAGGTTGGTGACAGTCATGGACATAAAGGACTGATGCTTGATGGTGGGGTCATGGTTCAGGGGGAGATAGGAGGGGGTGTCTGAGAGCCGGCATTCAATCTGCACAATGTAGAGTACATTATGCCAGACAACAGCAGCAGCATCCTGGTCAGCAGGATTGATGACAGGATTGGATCTGAGAGTGCAGCCAGTACAGAAGGAGATAGGTTTGAATGGATAAGGAGAACAGAGAAATTAAGACTGATGTTCAATGACAACTATCAATGTAACAAGTTGAGTGCAGATAAAAGGCCAGAGGGATGGGTCCAGGTAGAGGCAAGTGTTGCATTCAGGTGAAGGAGTCTGTGGGGTGGGGAGAGGACTCCAGTCTAAAGAAAGGGGCATAGACGCCAGTATCTCATCACCAAGTCACCCTTTATTTACATCTGCATAGTACAAGGACTGTGACCCACTTGCTTAGAGCCAATCCTTAAAATGAGGAGAATCCCTGACACTCCTGTTTATATTAGTCAGCTAGAATTCCCTGATTGGCCCAGTTTAACAGCCCCATCTTGAGTTCCTTAATGTGTGAAATGAAGGGAAAAGGTTTCTTGTTAGAACATTGAACGAACAGAAAACAAAGTGGAACGGGGGAGCAGGACAGCTGAATTTATAATTTATTGTCATGTTTACTTTTACAAGAAAAATATGATGAGAAGTGTCACAATTCGCCTTACCATGGCAACTGTACTAATGACAGAAATCAAAAGTACATTTGTAAGTAACAATAAAAGTAAATTTAAGACAAAAGTTCATCGCAGCCCATTTAACGACTCCTGGATTTGAAGGAAGTTGATCAAAAGATGAAACACAGCCGGAATGACACCATCAACTGCCAGGATGAAACTGACACTTCTGGCCACCGGAAAACTGAGCCGAAAGACTTCTCTGAAGAAAACCACTGCTGGGACAAGACCGCAACCCTGGATGAAAAATGTCATGCCGAGCCATCAAAATGTCAGGTCAAAGGAAAAGCAACCAGGAAAAGACCACCGACTCGGACAAAGATGCTATGCCGGGCTGTCGGAATACTAGGCCAGAAGTGTTAACCAGAAATTAAACTGGACCACTGATCAGACCTTAACACTGGGACCAAACTGCCATGATAGGAGACCACTCTGCAGGGCCGAGACCACCACGTTGAGAAGAGACCACCACCCTGAACGGCCGAAAGCCACCTGTCACTGGATAAGCCATTAAATGAAGGTAAAATGAACTTTGATGTTTCAATATTAACTATATTAATTGGAAATAGGTAAAGAAAAAGAAAAAAATTGTAAAAGTGAACGAAGCAGATAAGCTATGGACTCCTGGGCTGAGGAGACCACACAGTGCACTGCTACTCTTGACAGCGTGAGGTAATGCTAATATAGCGAGGTCAAGAATGTGCATATGGCAGCACATTGCACTAAGTGTGGATCTCAGGATGTGGCAAGAACAGTTGTATGAAATAGCTGTGATCCAGGGTGGTTTTGAGACAGGAAGGGTGAAACTTCAGCTAGAATCTCTGTGGGGTGAGCCTGAGTTGGAGGCAGTCACTGGGAAATCAGATATGGCTGTGGAGGCAAGTTTAGGCAAAGACTTTGTCAAATACTCGGAGAGAAAACAAAAGTAATGATGAAGGACGAGAAGCTTCCAGTTGCTTCCCACTTCAAGACAACACCGTGTTCCCATTGCCAATATTTTGACACCTGACATAACCCCTCACCAACATCTTCATTTTGGACACCCCTGGATGGCACCGGTGAGTTCACCCAATATTTGATTACAACCTGTGCCTGGGACAATCATTCTTGCTTCCCATAGATTCTAGATGCAACAGCCTTTTGGTTTCCAAGACTAGTTGTTTCAATTTGGAAAGGACTGGATATTTCTGTGTCCAAAATCTGAAATTGTCAGCTGTGACTGGTATTGTGTCAAGAAAATTCACTGATTCTTCTATTGGGGTACTGCAGGTGTTATATCTACTAATGGAAGTTGGCTCAATGCATCTGTATTCACTATTTGGTCTCTAATTTGTAATTAAAGCACTTAATATTAGAGTCTACCGCTGAAATGCAGCTCAAAACTATAGATGGCACTCCTCTTTATGTAGACCAAGTATGGCTAAGGTTCTTGAGTAGATTTGTAGCTTGGGTTGTGGATGCCGTGGTTGGTTCGCTCGCCAAGCTGGTTCATTATTTCACAGAGATTTCATTATTGGATAACATCATCAATGCAGTCTCCGATGAAGCGCTGTTGTGTAATCCCACATGATATTTAAACTCTGGGGTCCATTGGAGTTGATTACCTCATTTCTGCATTTTCTTCGCAGAGGTGTATATATAGGGTCTAATTCTACGTGTTTATTGATGGCCGTCTCGGTGGAGAACCATTACTCTAAAAATTACCGTGCTTGTCTCTGTTTGGCCTGTCCTAGGATCCCAATGTTGACCCAGTCGAACTGGTGGTTCTCCTTATCCATGTGAATGGAGACGAGTTGAGTATTGGTCGTGTCTTTTTGTCGCTAGTTGGCGTTCGTGTATTCTTGTGGCCAGCTTCCTTCCTGTCTGTCCAATGTAATGTTTGTTGTAGTTCTTGCATGGAATCTTGTATACCATGTTGGTTTTGTCCATAATGGGTAAGGGGTCTTTGGTTTGATTGAGCAGTTGGTGTAGGCTTGATGTAGGTTTGCGTGCCACACCGATGCCCTCTGGTTGTAGGAGTCTTGTGGTCAGTTCAGATATGTTCGGTAACATGACGAGTCTGCCAGGGCATAATGTATCTTCCTGTTGTTGTTTGATCGGCATCGTTGGACCCAGCTGTTTGGATATCTGTTGTCCTTAAATACTTGGAAGAGGTATTCTTCTTCGTTTTGGCATAGTTCCAGGTTGCTGCAGTGTGTTGTTGCTCATTTAAATAGCGTTTTCATGCAACTTCATTTGTGGTGTTGGGGTGGTCACTGTTCAAATTCAGGACTTTATCCATGCATGTGTCCTTTCTGTGTGCCTTCGTCGGAAATTCTCCATTGGCCCTGTGTTCCACCCTGGTGTCTAGCAATGGGAGCTGTTCGTTTTTGCCTTCTTCCCTGGTGAATTTGATGCCGGTGAGAGTGTTGTTCATTAGTTGGTGTTTCCTGTTGCTTCAATTGCTTGCTACCTCCTCAAAGAATTCTAACAGATTTGTCAGCAATTACTTCCCCTTGATGAAGCCATGCTGACTTAGCCCTATTTTACCATGTACTCAAGTGCTCCGCTCGCTCATCCTTTATGACGGACTGTAAAATCTTAGTAAGAGAAAAGGTGAAGCTAACCAACCTATAGATTCCTGTCTCTGCCTCCCTCCCTTCACAAGCACGGGTATTAGATTAGCTATTCTCTGACCGCTGGGACTCTCCTTGACTTCAGCGATTGCTGAAAGATAATCATCAATGTCATGATGCAAAGTACCTATTCAGTCCCTCTGCCGTTTCTTTGTTCCCCATTACTACGTTGATAGCCTTATTTTCCAGTGATGCAATGTTCATTCTTGCCTCTGTCTTACCTTTTAGATATCTAAAAACATTTGCAATCTTCTTTTATATTAATAGCTAACTTACTCTCATATTTGACTCCCACTGCTTTTTTTTAGTTGTACTGTGCTGGTTTTTAAAGGCTTCCCATTCCTCTGACTCAGCACTAATCCTTACCACATTGTATGCTTTCCCTTTTTGCTTTTGTGCTGTCCCTGATTTCCCTTTCAGCCTCATCCTCTTCCTAGAATGTTTCTTCTTTCTTGGGATGAATTTCTGTTGTATCTCCTGAATTCTCACTGGAAACTTCTGCCATTACTGCTCCATCATCTTCTCTGCCAGGGTCCCTTTCTAATCAACTCTGGCCAGCTTCTCCCTCTTGTCTTTCTAGTTACCTTCACTCAATTATAATACCGTTACATTTAGTATTTATGATTATTTGGAAAATCACAGTTTGATTAGAATTAGTCAGCATAGCTTTCTGAGGGTCAGGTCATGCCTCATAAACATTATTGAATTCTTTCAGGATGTGACAAAACACGTCGATGAAGGTAGAGCAGTGGATGTGTTGTGTATGGATCTTAGCAAGGCACTCAGTAAGGTTCCAAATGGTAGGCTCATTCAGAAAGTAAGGAGGCATAGGATTCAAGGAAATTTGGCTGTCTGGATACAAAACTGGCTGTCCAATAGAAGACAGAGAGTGGTAGTAGATAGAAAGTATTCAACCTGGAGCTCGGCGACTAGTAGTGTGCTGCAGAGATCTATTCTGGGACCCCGGCTCTTTATGATCTTTGTAAGTGACTTGGCTGAGAAAGTGGAAATGTGGGATAGTAAGTTTGCCGATGACACGAAGGTTGGTGGATTTGTGGACAGCGTGGAGGGCTGTTGTAGGTTGTAACGGTACATTGACAAGATGCAGAGCTGAGCAAAGAAGCGGCAGATGGAAGTCAACCCAGAAAAGTGTAAAGTGATTCATTTTGGAAAGTTGAACTTGAATGCAAAATACAGGGTTAATGGCAGGATTCTCGGCAGTGTGGAGGAACAGAGGGATCTTGGGGTCCACGTCCATAGATCCCTCAAATTTGCAACCCAAGTTGATAGGGTTGTAAAGAAGGCATATGGTGTGTTGGCTTTCACTGGCAGGGAAATTGAGTATAAGAGCCATGAGGTTATGCGGCAGCTCTATAAAACTCCGGTTAGACCACACTTGGATTATTGTGTTCAGTTCAGGTCACCTCATTACAGGAAAGATGTGGACGCTTTAGAGAGGGTGCAGAGGAGATTTAGCAGGATGCTGCCTGGACTGGAGGACAGGCCGTGTGAGGAAAAGTTGAGGGAGCTAGGGCTTTTCTCATTGGAGCAAAGAAGGATGAGAGGTGACTTGATAGAGGTTTACAAGATGGTGAGAGGCATAAATAGAGTAGACAGTCAGAGACTTTTTCCCAGGGCAGAAATGACTATTATCTGGGGGCATAATTTTAAGGTGATTGGAGGGGAGATGTCAGAGGAAGGTTCTTCACATAGTGAGTGATGGGCGTGTGGAATGCGTTGTTGGCAGTGGTAGTGGGTTCAGATAGTTTAGAGACTTTTAAATGACTCTTGGATAGGCACATGGAGGATAGTAAAATGTAGGGTATGCAGGGTAGGTTGACCTTAGTAGAATAATAGGTTGACACAACATCATGGGCCAAAGGGCCTGTACTGAGCTATGTTCTATATTCTATCTGATTTCAGCTTCTCCTTGTCAAAGTGCAGAGTGAATTCTGTCACGTTATGGTCACTGCCCCCAAGCGTTTTTTTCACCTTAGGCTCCCTATTCAAGTCTGCCACAATCACCAAATCCAGAATTTTCTGTTCCCTAGTCAGCTCCATCTCCTGACTATTTTTCTTCCCTACATCCTGACTATTGCTAGGAGGCCTGTACTTACCTAATAGAGCCATAAGAGGTATACAGCACAGAAACAGACCCTTTCATCCAAACAGTCCACGCCAAACATAATCCCAAACTAAAGCCGTCCTACTTGCCTGCTCCTTGCCCATATCCCTCCAATCTTTTCCTATACATGTACCTATTCAAATGTCTTTTAAACGTTGTAATTGTACCTGCAGCCACCACTTTATCAGGAAACTCATTCCACACAAGAACCACCCTCTGTGGAAAAAAATTGCCAGTTTTGTATTTTTTAAATCTCTCTCCTCTCACCTTAAAATTGTGCCCTGTAGTCTTGAAATCACCGTATCCTAGGGAAAAGACAACTGCCGTTAACTCTATCTATGCCCCTCGATATTTTATAAACTTCTATCAGGTTGCCTCGCAACCTCCTATGCTCCAGTGAAAAAAGTCCCAGCCTTTCTTTATATCTCAAACCTTCCATACCCGACAACATCCTGGTAAATCCCTTCTGAATCCTCTCCAGCTTGATAATATCCTTCCATATCTGAGTGACCAGGACTGGACACAGTATTCCGGAAGAGGCCTCACCGTGTCCTGAACAACCTCAACACGACTTCCCAACTCCTGTACTCAAAGGACGGATCAATGAAGGCGAGCATGTGAAATGGCTTTTTACCCACCCTGTCTACATGTGACGCAAACTTCAAAGAATTATGTACCTGCACTCCTGGTTCCCTCTGTCCTACAACACTACCCAAGGCCCTACCCTTGTTTGGTGTATAAGCCCTACCCTTGTCTTATGTACCAAAATGCAATACCTTGCATTTATCCAGATTGAATTCTACCTGCCATTTTTCAGCCCATTGGCCTATTTGATCAAGGTTCCTTTGTAATCTTAGAAACCTTTCTTCACTGTCTACAATGCCACCAATTTTGGTGTCATCCACAAACTACTAACCATGCCCTCTATATTCTCCTCCAAATCATTTATATAAATCCCAGAACCAATCCCTGTGGAACACCACTGGTCACAGGCTTCCAGTCCAAAAAGCAACACTCCATCTTTACTCTCTGTCTTCTGCTGTTAAGCCAACTATGTATCCAATTGGCAAGCTCACCCTGAATCCCATGTGACCTAACTTTACTAATTAGTCTATCATGAGGAACACTGTCAAATAAACAATATCTACTGCTCTGGCATTATCAATCATTTTGGTAACTTCCCCAAAAAACTTAATCAAGTTTGAGAGACACGATTTTCCTCACACAAAATCATGCTGATTTTCTTCAATCAATTTCTGCTGCTCTAAATGAGAAAACACCTATCTTTTATAATCCAACAATTTACCAACAACCGAAATCAGTCTCACAAGTCTATAGTTCCTCAGTTTCTCCTTACAAACTTTCTTAAACTAAGGTACAACATTGACCACCTTTCAGTCATCGGGCACCTGACCCGTAGTTATAGATGATGCAAATATTTCTGCAATGGGTCTCGCAATTTCCCCCTCATTCCCCACAATGTTCTGCAATGTGAACTGTTTTTGAATATCAAAGATTATTTCTCTGCATTGACCAGACTGTATTTCTTTCTCTACAGTAAAAACTGATGCGAAATATCCATTTAGTATCTCTCCCATATCCTGGAGTTCAACACAAAAATAATCACTTTCATCTTTAACAGGCCCTACCCTCTCGCTAGTTACCCTCTTGCTCTTAATGTATTTGTAGAATCTATTTGGATTATCCTTAAACTTATCTGCCAATGCTATCTCATATCCCATCTTTGCCTTCCTGATTTCTTTCCGAAGACTGCCCCTACACTGTTTATATTCATTAAGAGATTCAATTGAACCAAGTTGTGGGTACCTAAAATAAGATTCTCTTTTATTCTTGACTAGAGCCTCAATATCTTCGTTCATCATTGTTTCTTAATCTTATGAGCCTTACCCTTCACTCTAAGAGGAACGGAATGCCTCTGAACTCTCATGATCACACTCTTGAATGCCTCCTACTCATCAGATGTCCTTTTACACGCGAAAACAGTCTACTCCAATCAACTTTTGATAGTTCTTGTTTCATATCATTAAAATTTCCTTACTCCAATTAAAAAATTTAACCTGTATGGAAGGCTTATGCTTTTCCATAACCATTTTAAAACTAATAGAATTATGACCACTAGTCACCCAAAGTGTTCCCCCACTCTTACTTTAATCACCTGCACTGCCTAATAGTTTTGCTCCCTGTCTTGTAGGATCATCCAAATATTGATAAAGAAAATGTTCTTGAACATATTTGACAAATTCTTCACCATTCAAACCTTTAACACTGTGGTGGTCCCAGTCATTGCTTGGAAAATTAAAATCCCCAGTATTACAACCTTACAATGCTTACTTATATCTGAGATATCCCGACATGTTTGTTTCTCAATTTTCCTCTTACTATTGGGGGAGTGTATAGTACAATTCCATCAAAGTGATCTTTCCTTCCTTATTTGTAATTTCTACCTATCCATTTTCACTGAATAGTTTTTCAGAAATTTCTTCCCTAGTTACAGTTGTAACGTATTCTTTAAATCAAAAATGCCACCCCTGCTTTCCTGCCTCCTTTTCTATCCTTCCTATAGCATATAAAACCCAAAACATTGAGCTGTCAGTCTTGTTCAACTCTCAGCTAAGTTTCTATAAAAGCTATGACGACCCAATCCCATGTACTTAAACATGCCCTGAGTTCATCAGCCTTATCTTTAAAACCCTTAGCATTGCTATAAATGCAATTTAGTTCTTCAGAGTTGCTACTTACTCTGACTCTCTCTTGTGTTTCTTTTCTAATTACGGTACTCCCCTCCATTTCAGAACCTCTCCTATCAATCCTTCTGTTACACTACTACTTAGAATTCCTCCACTCTCCCTCTCTATCAGTATAAAGTCTCCCTTAACAAAATGAGCAAATCTCCGTCCTAAGATATTGGTCCCTTTCCAGTTTAGATTAGACCCATCCTTTTTGAACAGGTCTTTTCTATCCCAAAAGACATTCCAATTGTCCAAAAATTTGAATCCCTGAATAGTACACCAGCTCTTCAGCCATTGATTTCTCTCCCTTAACCTTTTGTTACTTTCCTCGTTTGAGTTTGACATTGGGAGTAAACCAGAATTTATTACTTTTAAGGTTCTTTTTTTAAAATCTTCTACCTAATCTCTTAAATTTTCTCTGTACTGCTTCATCTTTTCCCTAAAAATGTCATTCCTACCAGTGTGTACAATAATTTTTGGCTTCTCAATCCCACCTGTAACAATATGCTTGAAATGTTTCAAGACATCCTTAATCCTAGCACCAGAAAAGCAACAAACTATCCAAAATTTACGCTCACTATCACAGAATCTCCTCTCTATGCCTCTGACAGGACAGCCCCTTTAATAATAATTATATACTGACTGGACCCTCCGTGTTCTGCAGTGAGACTATCCTTTCTACAGTTCCAAAACTGAATATCTATTTTATAGAGGAATAGCCACTGGAGACTTTTGAACTACCTTCTTACCTCTTCCGACAGTCACCCATCTATCTGACTGATCCTACTTTGTAATAACTTTTCTAAATCTCAACTCTATACCTCACATATGCATTTAGTAACATTAAGCCTCAAAAAAGAATGTTTCAATAACACCTTATATATAAAATAAACTACCTTCCAATACCTGCAGAAAAAACGTTAAAATGGGAAAAAAATTAAGAAAATATATATTAAATATATATCAAATGATAAAACTTAAATAGCAGCAACCACTTAGTTGATTAAGTGAATAAAAAAACTCACCTTCAATAAATTCCTTGAAGAAAAATAAAATCTTCTCCAGAGCCAACCACCCCTCTAAAACACATATAGACTTTTTAACTTCTGAAATTAGAATTAAAAAAACTCAGCCATTCACTGTAAACTCTGAAAAGCTCATTTAAACAAAATGTCCATTTTTTTAAACATCACAATTTTTTTGGTTGGTTTTTTGTTTTATTTCAAATGATTGTGAAACAAAATGAATAAAAACCTTATATTAATAAAATATAATGTCTGTAATCAGTGTTTAAAATAAAATATTTAATAAATCTTTAACTAATCCTGCAATCCCAGGAGCAGCTGCAAGGTCCACGCTGCCTCCCATCAGCGCCTTTTCTGCTGTGCAGTTCCTCAAGTGTAACCACACAGATTCTATATCTTCCAACTCTATATCACTTCTTGCTGTGGATTTACTATTTCCAAGTTTTTTGACAACACAAAACCAGTTGGGATTTAAATGGTGAGAAGAAGGTAAAGAGGCTTTAGGATGATTTAGGCAAGTTGAGTGAGTTGGCAAAACCATAGCAGATCCAATATAATGTAGATATGTGTGAAGTTGATCACTTTGGTTGGAAAAATGGAATGCTTTAGAAGCATTATTTAATTGGTGATAGATTGGGAAATGTTGATGTATAAAGGGACCTGTTATCTGCATACATTAGTGACTGAAAGCAAGCTTGCACATGCAGGAAGTCAATGGTATTTCAACCTTCATTGAGTCTTACTGCAACTGTACAGTGCCTCAGTGAGACTATACCTGGAATTTTGTATGCAGTTTTAGCCTCCTTACCTCAGAAGACATATTCAGTAAATGTTCATTGGACTGATTCCTGGGGTGGCAGGTTTGCCATATGATGAGAAATTGCGTCAATTGGGCCTATATTCACTGGAGTTTAACAGAATGAGAATAGTTCTCATGGACATTTGTAAAGAGCTGGACAGACTGAACAATGACGTTTCCCCCAAGCTAGGAGGGTTCCAGAACAAGCAGTCACTGTCTCAGGATAGACAGTTGGATATTTTAGACTGACATGAATAGAATTTATTTCACTTGGAGCTGGTGAACCTGTGGAACTCTCTATCAAAGGTATCACTGTGGAGGTCAGGTCACTGAAAATACTTAAGGAAAATAGCTTGGTCTCTGGCGGCTAATGGTGTCAAGAGGTATGGAGGGAGAGCAAGAGTATGGCATTGCAATAGAGAATCAGCCATGACCATGTTGAATAGTGAAGTGGGCCAAGTAGGTTTCCTCTGCTCCTATTTTCTACGTTCCTACTTTTGCCAATCCTTTATTTATTTGGCAACACCCCTTTATTGGAAAAGTATTTGAAAGTTGTGGACAGAGCTTCAACAGTTTCCAAAATTATTTTTGTCTGTAGTCTAGGATGTGTTACATCCAGACAGGATTATTTTTCTACTTTGAGTGTTGCTAACCTCTCTTCATGATCTGCTTTTATACAATCAAATTCCTTTACAGCCTTCTGCTTTACATATGACAGTGGTATTGGATTTTCTGCTTCATTAATCAGAACAGCTTTAAAGTACATATTTAGGCCTGAGCCACAGGCAGTCTTGATATCCACTCATCTCATTCCTTTATTACTGCAATGTACACTAATGCATTCGTAAAAAGAATCTTCTCTTTTCTTTGCTAATTATGACATCAGGAGTCAAAGTAATCATATTATTGCTTACAATAAGTGCCTGCCAAGGTATAATTATGACAGAGTTAATGTAAATGTCTGAAAGGGGAAAACACCAACTAATATGATATAGCTAAGAAGAAAACATAGAAGTGTAAAATGATTAAGATAGCTGAAAATTATCTGGACAGTGCAGTACAGAGTATATCCTATCCAGTCTCCTCAGTTGTAATGTTTAATTTTAATTTTAAACAGAAATAGATGGACTATGTGAATAGTGTGGTCAGAATCCAAAGACTTCATCCACTGTTAAAGGATAAGAGGAGCAGAGACAGTTATAATAAAAGAAACAGCTTGAATTCCTGTCTGCTTTCTTTGATACATTGACCATAATTTTGATAAAAGAAAAACCCCACTGTGATCCAGTGGGTAACACTTGCAGCTCAAAGTGGAAAATTGTGGGTTCAAGTTCCACTCCAGAAACTACAGCACAAAATTTGGGCTGACACTCTGGTATGGTACTAAATTGTGTGTGCTACATTGTCAGAACTGCTGTCTTTCAGATAAGATATTGAACTGTGGTATTGTTTTCCCTTTTCAAATGGATGTAAAAATTTCTGTGGCTTCCTGAAGAAGACCAGGAACTTTTCTCCAGTGTCCGTTTTTTCCCATTTATTTGGGGAATTTCGCTTTGTGACTGGGCTGACATTTATTGTCCAGTCAGAATTGCCATTGAGAACCTGGTGATAATGTACCTTCTCGAATGACTGAAGACCATTTGGGTAGGTACACCCCCGATGCTGTAGGAAAACGGTTCCAGGATTTTGTCCCAGCAACAGTGAAAGAACAATGAAACAAAGAACTGTGGATACTGGACATTGGAAACACAAACAGAAATTGCTGGCAAAACCCAGGAGGCCTGGAAACATCTGTGGAGGAAAGCAGAGTTAACGTTTTGAGTCCAGTGACCCTTCTTCAGAGCAGAAGGAACAGCGATGTTTCCCACGTAAGGATGCTGGTGAGTGCTGGTCAACATTTCATTCGCAATCAGCATTCTAAAATCGGATAATTTGGCTGTATGCATGAGCTTGTTATGTGCAAATTGACTGTTGCACTTTTCTAATTTATTCTTACAGGGGTTGTAGGTGTCCCTGGCAAACCCAGCAGTGATTGCCCATCCCTCATTGTTCTTGAACTGATTGGCTTGCTAGAATATTTCAGAGGGTTAAGAGTTAGGTGCTCCTATGGGTCGAGATTTGTACATAGTTCAGGCCAGATCAGGTTAAAACAGTTGATTTCCTTCCCTAGAAGACATCAATGTGTAGATGGGTTTTTATGACAATTGGCGAATGTTTCATAATCCTTATCGCCCCATGATAACAAACATTTAATTCCAGGCTTTATTAAATTTGATTTCCAACTAGGATTTGAACCCACGTTTGAAATAATTAGCCTGGCAGTCTGGTTTACTAGCTCATTACATTACCAGTACACACCATCTCCCACAATTTCGACTGGGAGGTGCAGTTGTTTATTGCGAACCGAGCGGAGGTGTTCTGCAAAGCAGTCCCCAAGCCTCCGCTTGGTTTCCCCAATGTAGAGGAAGCCACACCGGGTACAGTGGATGCAGTATACCACATTGGCAGATGTGCAGGTGAACCTCTGCTTAATATGGAAAGTCATCTTGGGGCCTGGGATAGGGGTGAGGGAGGAGGTGTGGGGGCAAGTGTAGCATTTCCTGCGGTTGCAGGGGAAGGTGCCGGGTGTGGTGGGGTTGGAGGGCAGTGTGGAGCGAACAAGGGAGTCACGGAGAGAGTGGTCTCTCTGGAAAGCAGACAAGGGTGGGGATGGAAAAATGTCTTGGGTGGTGGGGTCGAATTGTAGATGGTGGTAATTTTCTACTTACAACACAGATCCCATTTCAAAAGTACTTCATTGACAGCATAGCATTTTGATTTGTCTTCAAGACATGTGAAGTGCTATAGAAATACAACTTTTTCAGCATTTTTTCCTGTGATTCTGCAGTTGTTCTGATGAATTTACAATGAAGAAGTGGGAAAAAGTAATAGAAATTCACCCTTTTTCCAATCTTTAATGCTGTTTGAGCAATCACTGAGAGAGTCAAATTTATTGTCACGTCTTGTGGTTTGAGTCACTTTTTGATTACTTTTGGAATTTCTTTGTTAAATGTCAAGTTGTTCCATAATACTGTGAAGAACCTTCTGTTCAATGATTTCAAAACAGCCAAACACCAACATTATTAAATTTATCAGTGATAATGGGAACTGCAGATGCTGGACAATCCAAGATAATAAAATGTGAGGCTGGATGAACACAGCAGGCCCAGCAGCATCCCAGGAGCACAAAAGCTGATGTTTCGGGCCTAGAGCCTTCATCAGAGAGGGGGATGGGGTGAGCGTTCTGGAATAAATAGGGAGAGAGGGGGAGGCGGACCGAAGATGGAGAGAAAAGAAGATAGGTGGAGAGGAGAGTATAGGTGGGGAGGTAGGGAGGGGATAGGTCAGTCCAGGGAAGACGGACAGGTCAAGGAGGTGGGATAAGGTTAGTAGGTAGGAGATGGAGGTGCGGCTTGGGGTGGGAGGAAGGGATGGGTGAGAGGAAGAACAGGTTAGGGAGGTAGAGACAGGTTGGACTGGTTTTGGGATGCAGTGGGTGGAGTGGAGGAGCTGGGCTGGTTGTGTGGTGCAGTGGGGGGAGGGGACGAACTGGGCTGGTTTTGGGATGCGGTGGGGGAAGGGGAGATTTTGAAGCTGGTGAAGTCCACATTGATACCATTGGGCTGCAGGGTTCCCAAGCGGAATATGAGTTGCTGTTCCTGCAACCTTCGGGTGGCATCATTGTGGCACTGCAGGAGGCCCATGATGGACATGTCATCTAAAGAATGGGAGGGGGAGTGGAAATGGTTTGCGACTGGGAGGTGCAGTTGTTTATTGCGAACCGAGCGGAGATGTTCTGCAAAGCGGTCCCCAAGCCTCCGCTTGGTTTCCCCAATGTAGAGGAAGCCACACCGGGTACAGTGGATGCAGTATACCACATTGGCAGATGTGCAGGTGAACCTCTGCTTAATATGGAAAGTCATCTTGGGGCCTGGGATAGGGGTGAGGGAGGAGGTGTGGGGACAAGTGTAGCATTTCCTGCGGTTGCAGGGGAAGGTGCCAGGTGTGGTGGGGTTGGAGGGCAGTGTGGAGCGAACAAGGGAGTCACGGAGAGAGTGGTCTCTCCGGAAAGCCGACAAGGGTGGGGATGGAAAAATGTCTTGGGTGGTGGGGTCGGATTGTAGATGGCGGAAGTGTCGGAGGATGATGCGTTGTATCTGGAGGTTGGTGGGGTGGTGTGTGAGAACGAGCGGCGGGATGTGAGGGATGCGGGAGCGCGGTCAAGGGCGTTCTTGACCACTGTGGGGGGAAAGTTGCGGTCCTTGAAGAACTTGAACATCTGGGATGTGCGGGAGTGGAATGCCTCATCGTGGGAGCAGATCCCTCACACCCCGCCCCTGCCACAACCGCCCAAAGAGGATCCCCCTCGTTCTCACACACCACCCCACCAACCTCCAGATACAACGCATCATCCTCCGACACTTCCGCCATCTACAATCCGACCCCACCACCCAAGACATTTTTCCATCCCAACCCTTGTCTGCTTTCCGGAGAGCCCACTCTCTCCGTGACTCCCTTGTTCGCTCCACACTGCCCTCCAACCCCACCACACCCGGCACCTTCCCCTGCAACCGCAGGAAATGCTACACTTGCCCCCACACCTCCTCCCTCACCCCTATCCCAGGCCCCAAGATGACTTTCCATATTAAGCAGAGGTTCACCTGCACATCTGCCAATGTGGTATACTGCATCCACTGTACCCGGTGTGGCTTCCTCTACATTGGGGAAACCAAGTGGAGGCTTGGGGATCGCTTTGCAGAACACCTCCGCTCGGTTCGCAATAAACAACTGCACCTCCCAGTCGCAAACCATTTCCACTCCCCCTCCCATTCTTTAGATGAAATGTCCATCATGGGCCTCCTGCAGCGCCACAATGATGCCACCCGATGGTTGCAGGAACAGCAACTCATATTCCGCTTGGAACCCTGCAGCCCAGTGGTATCAATGTGGACTTCACTAGCTTCAAAATCTCCCCTTCCCCCACCGCATCCCAAAACCAGCCCAGTTCACCCCCTCCCCCCACTGCACCACACAACCAGCCCAGCTCTTCCCCTCCACCCACTGCATCCCAAAACCAGTCCAACCTGTCTCTGCCTCCCTAACCTGTCCTTCCTTTCACTCATCCCTTCCTCCCACCCCAAGCCGCACCTCCATCTCCTACCTACTAACCTCATCCCACCTCCTTGACCTGTCCGTCTTCCTGGACTGACCTATCCCCTCCCTACCTCCCCACCTATACTCTCCTCTCCACCTATCTTCTTTTCTCTCCATCTTTGGTCCGCCTCCCCCTCTCTTCCTATTTATTCCAGAACCCTCACCCCATCCCCCTCTCTGATGAAGGGTCTAGGCCCGAAACGTCAGCTTTTGTGCTCCTGGGATGCTGCTGGGCTTGCTGTGTTCATCCAGCCTCACATTTTATTTATTAAATTTATCCTGTTTAATAGGTTTGTAGTGGAATTGATAAATACCTCTGCTGGCAAATTGTCATTATCCCTGGGATTGTGAGATTCTTTACTTCAAAAATTTAAGTAGAGAGCAAGAAGGCTATTCATACAACAAGCTCATCTTCAATGAGCAAAGATGTCCTCTGTAACTTTGTAAGGAGCAGCTTCATAATGAATCAGAGATAAATTTACCCAGTGTTAATCCACTGATTTCTAGCTTTTGTTTTTAAATTGTTCTTGAGTTGTGTGTGATGTGGACAATATTGCATTTATTATCTATTCATTATAAAAATGTGATGAGGTTACTTTGGGGGAGGAGGTAGTCAAAATCAAAGGTTGACATCTAAAAGAAAGTATTTGCATCTGCAGTCTCAGGAAAATGTGAAATAACATCTGACTTACACCCAAACACTTTCTTCGAGTAGCCTCATGATTTTAAATCCTCTCCAGTTCCACTCACGAGAGTATCCAGCACCTGGCCCAATATTAATCAGCATCACTTAAATATCTAATGAAGGCTGATAAAACTCGTTCTACTGTTCTGCATGTTACCGAGCAGGACAATCATGGCACTGATTCTATGACCGTCTTCAATCTTTAGCCAATTGTGGAGGATCCTAGCTCTTTGGGGAAAGCTCAGACTGCCTGAACAACCGGCAATGTCAGTCAGCAATGTAAGCATGCACTACTCACAATTGTCCCAATGCCAGTATGGATTCATAAAATTACCTACTCTCTTCAGAATGGATTAAGAGCAAAAATTCACATGCATCAAATTGAGCCTCATGCTATTATGGTTCCAATTGCAGATGACTGTAACTTAGTTCTTTGGAAAGACTCACATCAGTAGCAAATCATCATTCATTTGAGTACAAAATATTTTATATTTTACTTGTGTGCATTTTGCAGACTTAAAGTCAGTTATGCAGACTCCAACTAGTCTAGACAGCAGCAAGCAAGGGAAAGGGAAAGCAAAAGGTTCAGGCTACTCTACTTTAAACAAGCATGTTCTATTTCTTGGCAGATAGTGAACCCAATATTTCAAACTGTAATATGTTGACTCTGTGAATTGAATTGCAGGAAATGCTTGCTTGCCAAACAGTTTCAAGTAGATTTTGTAGTGCTGTAAACTACATGGCATTTTGCCTTGATATCCTTTTTAAAAATAATATCCCATTTCAAGAGGAGCTCATGCCATGAAATTTCTCTTAAATAAAGACTTAACTCATTAAGATCCATGTAAAGGAGACATCCACACCGTCATGAAACATTTTCTTTAACTAATTTGATACTATAGAAGATTTTTAAAGATCATTTTATCAGGTCAAGTATTCATACAGAGCGCATATCATTGTCCATATTTGACAATATCCATAAGGGGATTAACTGAAGTTAGTACATGGTTATAAAGTTGTATACAGAAGGGTGAGAATGCTCAGTACAAATATCACTACGTCCAAACGTTTGTAGGGAAAGGATGAGCTAGTGCGCACAACCAGTACCTGTTAGCAGTGGATATTGTGGCATCCACTGTGAGCAGAAAGCTTATTGGGTTGCAGGTGGGAAGCATGGGTGAGCTGAGGGCCCATATCTCTTGCTGTTTGTCCAGTTGCATGCTCAGTCCATCTGTGCTGTGACTACCTGTTAATAAGAGGCTGAATTAAGGATAGGTTGTGGAGAACAGCACCAGACATATTCAGGAGGATGTTTTTATGGCCTGAATTTTGTTAGCATTCATTGGCTGTGGTCAAGCAGAATTTTCTAAGCTTGTAACAGATGAAGAATGTGCATTGGAAAGTTCTCAACTGGCTAGCTTCCAATCTGTTACAGGTTGAAAGATTCAATCTGAGCGCTTCCCACGGAGTCAGATGCCATTGCCCGAGAATAAGATCAACCTCCCAAATCCATGTCATGACATGGAAGCAAACAGTTCTACTAATTTCCCTCGCAATTCCATAAAGGAAGAGAAGATTCATTTATCTGCATCCCTGACCCTGGCAATCTGGAGATAGCTTGCCCACACCATAGTTGTTGCCTTCATTAATGTCTAGTAGGCTTTAACACATGACATTGAGCTACTGGTTTTCACACAGGACATTGGCTGAGTACTCTGCATCCAGAGCTGAATCTTTAACTTCCAGTAGCTCATTGAAGATCATAGAATCCCTACAGCATGGAAACAGGACCTTCAGCCCAACAAGTCCACACCAAACCTCAGAGCATCCCGCCCAGACTATATCCACCCCCCATCCCCCTATAACCCACCTAATCTACACCAGCCTGAACGCTACGGGCAGTTTGGCATGGCCAATCCACCTAACCTGCACATCCTTGGACTGTGGGAAGAAACCGGAGCACCTAGAGGAAACCCATGCAGACACAGGGAGAATGTGCAAGCTCCACACAGATAGTCAGTCACTCGAGGTTGGAATCGAACCGGGTCCCTGGTACTATGAGGCAGCAGTGCTAACCACTGTGCCACCATGCAGCCCTAAACACGCTACATCTCCCCCAATATAAATATTGCTATTTTCAAATCCATTCTGCACTCAGGATTCATTATACCCTGTAAAGCCTAACAAAAATCAACTCCATTATAAGAAGCATTCTACAACATGGCATGTCCCCGGAGCATGGGTGGAATCATAGAGGGAATTGACAACATGAGCTATGGTAAGAATTTGGGAGAATCTGAGCAGTCCAACATAGCCTTTCATGATATTGGGACTAGTTGCATTTTCCGTCAGAATCCTGGATTTGTGATTTGAAATGAGACCCTCACTAGGGAACGGCAGGAGATCTATTAATGGGAATTATTGCTTGCTATCATCCTCACTAACATGTAGCTTCCTTTTGTACCACAAGATAGATAGGAAAAAGGTGCTGAGAATTCCTGTCATGAAAGTCAGTGCAGATACCTGGTGAATTTAGATTGCCCTTCCAGGTTGCCTGCTGGACACCTGACATCAACTTTTCAGAGCACCTTCCCAGGCAGTGGCTGCGTTCACTGTTTGTCCACAGATGCTGGCATCCACCATTGTACATGGTCAATGCTGTTGTACTTCAGTGCCACACTTTGGAGCACACCAGCAATTATCATTGAAATCATTGAAATACTGCTGCACTGCCATTTTGTACATAGACACTCATCTGATAATTTAGATAATACTGAATTTGATTTGCTATTTAACACAGAATCAGAAGCAGGCTGCTTGACTTGCTTGTTAATAGTTATTCCAGAGGGTGGACATTATGCTGTAAGCACAGTTCTATGTCAATATCACACCTGCAATATGTGCCAGCTCCTGCACACCAAACACACTGGATGTCCTTCAGCCAAATGACCGTGTCTAAAAGTCTGTCAATCGTACTCCTCAGTTGAGTAAAGGAGTCCTGCTGTTAAGTCCTGTCTGGTCAGTCAGGGCAGCATCTGCATTTTGTCCTGGGGCGTGGGCATGGTCAGTCGTTTGCTTGGAATGGTCATAGTGAGGGGTAAAATCTTATTGTAGTCCAAGGCCAATCATGTAGGTCCAGTGCAAGCAGTCAGGGGAATCATAGATTGAGAGTTGGGAATCTACAAGGAGAGTGGTCAGGGTTCTGGTCAGTCATTACTCAAGTTGTACATCAAAGTCAACCGGGGATGGAAACCAGTCAATCCTGGAGATTTTTTGTAAATTTAGCATGGGGGGAGAAGGGGTGCACTGTGACAATAGGGAGTTAAGGGGAATTCAGTGTTGGGGATGAAAAGGCAGAAGCCTGGGTGGAGGAGGAGAGAAGGACAATGAAGGGGAGTAACAGGATGTATGAAGGTGAAATCAGTAGTAAATGGAATGCTGTGGAAGGGAGTAACATAAATGGTCACGACACTGGTTGCCAGGAGGGCTCAGTGGAGAATAACTGTGGGCATTATAAAATAGAAGTACAGCATTTCAGGGGATAAGGAAGAAGTTTAAAGTCATAGTTTTATGTGGTGGGTATCAACATGTGGAGGTTCAGCAGAGAGGGTCTGTTCAGGACATGGAGGCTTGCTGGAGAATACCTGACCACCCGGCTGAGCTCTGTAATGATGGTGTTCACTGTGACCTGTGTTCCCCACTATGACTTTCTGATTTTCAGAATCAACCTGCAACTGGAAAATGCTGGGAAAAACACCCTGCTTGGATGGAGTCAGTGTCAATTTAATGGGCAAATGCTTGGGCTCCACTTCTGCACAACAGGAGGCTATTGAAGGGGTAGTTCCATCATACATGCTGTTTCAGCGTGCAGGCTCAAGTCACTTGCAATTATTTCATTGCGTATATGAAATGTACTCAGTATACAAAGTACATGGGCTATAAATACTGGCCACAAGCAATGTTCACCATGTCACTGGTGCTTGCAAATTGCCCAAAGACATCTGCATGAAACAGAGGTAATCACAGCCAACATTTAAAGAGGCAGCTATTGGTCACAACAGACAAAACTCTTGCAGGCATCATTAGTAAGTTTGCGGACAACATCAAAATTGGTGGCATAGTAGACAGTGAGAAAAGTTTTCTAAGATTACAAAGGAATCTTGATCAAATGGGTCAATGGGCTGAAACATGGAAGACGGAGTCCAATCTGGATAAATGTGAGGCATTGCATTTTGGTACAATAAACAAGATTAGGGCCTATACAGTTAACGGTAGCCTTAGGTAGTGTTGTAGAACAGAGGGACCTAGGGGTGCAGGTATATAATTCTTTGAAGTTTGCATCACATATAGTCAGGGTGGTTAAAAAGGTGTTTGGTACGCTTGCCTTCATTACTCAGTCCTCTTAGTATAGGAGTTGGGAAATCACGTTGAGGTTGTAAAGGACATTGGTGAGGCCTCTTCTGGAATACTGTGTCCAGTTCTGGTCACCCAGTTATAGGAAGAATATTATCAAGATGGAGACAGTTCCGAAGAGATTTACCAGGATGTTGCCAGGTCTGGGTGGTTTGAGTAACAAGGAAAGGCTGGATAGGCTGGGACTTTTTCCACTGGAGCATAGGAGGTTGAGAGATGACCTGACAGATGTTTATAAAATAATGAGGTATAGATAGAGTTAATGGTAGTTGTCTTTTCCGTAGGATGAGGTATTTCAAGACGAGGGGGCACATTTTTAAGGTGAGAGGAGAAAGATTTAATAAAGGCATGAAAGGCAATTTTTTTTACAGAGTGTGGAATGAACATCCTGAGAAAGTGGTAGATACAGGTACAATTACAACGTTTAAAAGACATACATGAATAGGAATGGTTTGGAGCGATATGGGTCAGGAGCAGGCAGGTGAGACTAGTTTAGTTTGGTACTATGTTTAGCATGGACTAGTTGGACTGAAGGTTCTGTTTCCATGCTGTTTGACTCTATGACTCTATAAGACATTCAACTGTGCAGTGGGAAACTGACCTGAATCTCTCTACACCTGAACTGCAAGTATTATGCAGTACTCTTTTATATGCAATGATAACTTTCATGGGTGATTTAAGGCTGAAACCTAAGGGTTCAGTTGGAATGGAGCACTTCTGCTGTCCTATGTTTTTGCCACGTGACTGGAATAAGCCTTCAGGATAAATGCCTTTCTCAAAGTGCTGTAACAATTCAATAAATGGCCATCCTGGTCAGGATTATCCATATTCTATTGTATAGAGAAGTGTGTTCAACCAACATCTGTAGGGTATGCAAGAACTGAGTCTTCACATAGCTAAGGAACTATTGTGTTCCTGATGTTCCAAACACTGGTTCATCAGAAGCATCACTGATGGATCGAACGGGGGGCGGGGTGTGATTGTTGCAAAGCCTGTCTCATTAGGTGAAGAGAAATGAATAAGGAGCAGATGTGGCAGCAAACCCAGGATCTACAGCAATCTACTGCAGAAGCTAAAGAGCCTTCAGCACTTGGAGATCACAGCTGTAGGACCCATCAGGGCTTCAACAGAAACACAGAAGAGCTGGGGTCTTTTATCCTCACATGAACAAGGCACGATGTCAGTGTAGGTGTATAGTTGGTGTTCCAAACTGGTACCAGGGATGTCAGTATATGGGCATTAGTGAATTCTTCTGGCTACAGTGAGTAAAATGAAATCCAATTAGCCTGGAACATGAGGGACACCTTAGAGGTGAGACAGGTAGTCTGCGAAATGCATTTAGGATGATAGTGCAAGAAAACCTGTTAGGCCTTGTGGAGAGAAACCCTCCTTAAAACTCAATGAAAATGACACAACCAAAAATTGTTAGATTCAGCCACATGTGTTCATGTTCCCCTCAATACAGCACTAGCTGGAAAAGAAAAAAAATTGGATGTCTCCTGGGAACATGATAGTCATTCTGAAGAATGCCGAAAGAGTTCTTACAAGAATCCCTTTTAAAGAGGGAATCTATCCATCAGCACCTTTTCTCAAGAGACACAGTCATTATCTGGTGATAATGGGAACTGCAGATGCTGGAGAATCCAAGATAATAAAATGTGAGGCTGGATGAACACAGCAGGCCCAGCAGCATCTCAGGAGCACAAAAGCTGACGTTTTGGGCCTAGACCCTAGTCATTATCTGGTTCCTGGTTTAAACCTGGATTAGAGAAAAAGATAAGGGCACTATCTTTGGAATTACATCGCCTTCAAACTAAGACAATGAATCATAGAATCCCTACAGTGTAGAAACAGGCCCTTCGGCACAACAAGTCCACACCTCCCCTTGGAGCATCCCACCCAGACCCATCCCCCTAATGTACACATCCCTGAACACTACCGGCCATTTAGCCAGCACATCTTTGGACTGTGGGTGGAAACCAGAGCACCTGGAGGAAACCCACACAGACACAGGGAGAATGTCTGTGTGGAATTTGCAGTCACCTGAGGGTGGAATTGAACCCAGGTCCCTGGCACTGTGAGGCAGCAGTGCTGACCGCTGAGCCACCGAGCCACCGCACTATCCCAGTGGTAAAAGAACCAAACCAATTCAGGTAGCAGATAAGACAAGGACACAGAATAGGGCAGCCTGCCCTATTGACCAGTTAGCCGGGTTCATTTTTTGATGCTGGAAAGGTAGCCATAATTTTGTGCAGTAGTTAATGCTTAAAGTCAGTGTCCATATGGTTACAACATCCCCAGCAGAACAAACAGAAGGAACTTACCCTAATTCTGTGTAGGGGAACTGTGGAATTTTAGCTGGTCATCTTTAGCAGGTGTCTATATTTCCATCAGGGAGTCCCTAAATGTTACCTGTTCCAACCTTGAGATTTACCCAACAAAGAAGGAATGTGCATAAATTTATCTGTAGTTTAACTCTCCAATGCAATATGCTATTGCTGAGCCTCATGCTGGAAAAGAATGAGCAAGCCTGTTTTTAAGGAAGGCACAGTTTTATTACTTTAATATGAGTTAAATCTTGCATTTCTTTTTCCAAACCCTTTGGTTTGGAATAAATATATTAATTACAAAGCATAGCATTTTTAAAAAATAAGGAATAAATTACATATATCTTTTCTCCAGTGAATGTCACATATAAAGAATTAGTAAAATGTTGAGCAGCAGGCAAAGTAGTAAGTACTTATAGTTGTACTGTTCAGTTAGTGTCCAAAGAGCAGGGCACAATACATAGAACCTGCTGATCAAGCCTGTGCTTGCAGAATGTCCACATCTATATGTTCTGTCAAAACTAGATTTGGGTGTTTAATCTCTGTTCACTTTTGTCTCAGGCTAATTAAAGAAGATTGTTGATAAGCTTCTACACTGACAGCTTTTGATTAATGCTTATTGCATTAAATAGGAGTGCTGTGTTCAGTGGCTCACTGGGTAATATTGTACAGAATCTTCCCATCCCCTAAATGACATTGTATTCGTGGGCCTGTTGGGAAAATAGAGTGAAATCAACAGAAATTAGATTCTTGCGGTTGAGAGATTAAAATCCAGTTCCGCAAACAAGTTTTTAAAGGTGATTCGAGAATCTTGCTCGTAAGCAGCGAGAGTTTTACTTGCTTGTATTAACATTCCATTTTCACATTATTTTACCTATGATGTGTGTTTACGGTTCTCCCAACCCCCACATAGAAAATAGGTGGTGATAATTCCCAACATGTAAGTCAGAGCAGGTGCCTTGCAACTGCAGCTTGCTGCTTGATACTTCAGGTTTCCATCTTGGACAGCTGTCATCAACATCTCAGGGCATATTCCATGGGCAGTGACTGCTCATTCACAAATGTGGGCATCAGACAAAAAACAGCCTTACCGCTCCATTATAGCGCATGTCTGATCTGATTATGACACGGTTCTGCTTCAACGTTTCGCTTTGGAGTAGAACAGCACTATCATTGAAATGCTGCTGCCAGGGTACTGGTTTGCAGAGGCAAGCATCCATTTCATGAATTCAACCAGTACATCTTCATGTTTCTCACTTGCTCACTTAGCATTCACTCATTCACTTCCCGCCTACCTAGACGCTCAGTATCTCTGTCATGTCTTATATTATAGCATTTTGACCCCCTCAACCAGAGTTTAAACACTTGCCTTTAGCACAGATGCAAAACTAAGCAGCTTGTCATGATCAGTCAAGGATTGGACATGTTGTTGTATGGCACTGCCCTTGTCCCATTTGCCAGCAACATATGCAGCAAACACACCAAATGGCCATATCTCAAAGTCCTTAGGCTGACAAATTCTGTTCATATGTAATCTTGCCTATGGTCATAGCAGATTTAACACATCTCTTGTCTCCAAGTGAGACAGCCTGCAGTCACAGGCTTCTGTCACCGTAAGTCAAGGGTGATATCGGCCCAAGGACTTGGGCATGGTGATTTGACTGCTTGAGACATCCAGGGTCAGGAGGTGTATGTCACTACTGTCTGTGAAGTGGGCCGTAGTTGCACGTCCAGTTTAACCAGTCCAGGGTATTACACTAAGTCAATCAAAGAGTTGCACAGAGATTAGTCTGTGGTCCAGTTACCTATCAGTCAGGGCTGTTGGTCCAAGTTGGTCAAGGGGTGGCCTCAGTGACACATGGGGTCAGCTGGCTGAGAATTGGTAGGATATTATCTGGGGCTACTGCTCTGGTGGGATATTTAGGGAATATCACTTCTGGAGACTGCAGGCAGCATGCTGGGATACAGATGGGACAGCAGTTTTTAAGGAGGGTGGTAACTCAACATATGATGGGAGAGATGATTGTGCTTGGGGATTTGGGTACTGGAGTGGTCAGGGAGGAGCAAAGTTGGTCATTGATGATGACAACCACCCTAATCTTGACAGGAGGACAGGAGACCATGAGACCATGATGCTTCCCTTAACTAAGCTGTCAGGCTGGAGCTCAGAATATAACATTGGGAGATGAAGTTGTAATTCACAGAGCTCTGTAGCTATGTTGGATGCTCGGTACTGATTGGCTTGACAGGTAATACCAGGAAGAAAGGAACATGGGAGGATGAGGGGGAAGCCATTGATTGCAAGGCTGTGATTTACTATGCTAAGTGCTACCAGCATTGCCTTCCATACTCTTGTGACTTGTAAATAAGCACGGTAAGTAGAAAGTGGCTGTGACCACACCTAGACAAGGCGAGTCAATTTCTTTTTAAATCAGAGAATCTTGCTCGTAAGCAGCGAGAGTTTTACTTCCTTGCATTAACATTCCATTATAATGTTATTTCACCTATGAATTGTGTTTACTGTTCTCTCAACCCCCACATTTTGTTTGAAATTATCTGTAATCGTAGGACCTTACATGTAAAATGTTCAATTGTGTGAGGTATAAATCCTACTCACAAGTAATCTTTACTATGTCATTGATCATAACAGGTTAATGACATCTCTGTAAAGCAGAAGTGGCACCTACAGGCCGCAATTCTCAAGGATCATGCATGATCTCTAAGGTTTCAATAGGGCAGGAACTGACTTTCTGTCACCTAGAACTGTAAGTAATGGCTTTTTATATGCAATGCTGCCTGCTTTCTCGAGTGATGTTGCAGTAGAAGACACAATATCAGTAATTATACAGAACTCACAATCTCTGACTGTATTTGTGTGACAGCTTCTACTGCATTCATTGGAATAAGGTGCCTATGTCAAAAGTCTATATAGAGAGGTTTCAGTGACCTTTTTGGAGTCTTCCATGTCTATGTCCCACTGTATGGGGGAGTATGCTAAATTGTCATTTGTGAGTGATGTAAATGCTGACTGCTCATATTACTATGGATCTACTTGTTCTGTTTTGTATACAGGTGATTGCCAAATGATAAACTTCCAATTTATGAACACTCAAACTAAAGAACGAGATCACCTATTACTATTAATTTTAAGGATCCAATGTGTGAACTTTCATACTTCTGAACAAATTAAATTGTACTGCATTGTGTTCCAACTTGCACACAAACCAACTCACAAATGTACTCAGGAACAGAACTCATTTGTAACTAAGAGACTGCCTGTATTTTCTACACAGTTTCGTCGGAAACATCGTCAATGGATCCAGCACGGCTCTGTTGCAATAAAGGTGCAGAGAAATTGACAAGCAACACATGGTGCTGGCAAGTCCAGGACCAACAGCACCCTCCAGTGGCTACCAAGTAGCCTTCAAAGGAAGCTACAACAGCAGAAAGCTGCTAACTTGCAAAGGAGGTTCAGAATCTACTGTCCTCTATGCCATTTTATCCCCAAATGAATGAGGCACAGTGTCATCACAGACTGAGGATGCCGTGGGACATTATTATGGAACTACGCCAACTGCTGAAACAGGACTTGTGATGTGACAGGGGTCAAAGTGAAAGCTGCAATAAATTTTTATGTGAGAGATAGTAGGAACTGCAGATGCTGGAGAATCTGAGATAATCAGGTGTAGAAATGGACAACACAGCAGGCCAAGCAGCAGAGGAGCAGGAAAGCTGATGTTTCGGGCCTAGACCCTAAAATATCAAGCAGTCAGAAAGAATGTCCATTGCTTTTCATCTGCCCCAATGTCATTTTGCCTGGAAAAAAATATTGCATTCTTTCCACATCCTGGGTCTAGTCTTTGACAGCAGGATTGAACAAGTCAAGCTTCCCAAATAAGGGCATGATGCCAGAAATGCTTACTCCCAACTACAGGATGAATGTTGCAAGCAAATGTTCTTCAGGCATGTACTGTCTTCTCCCGTTGCCACAGAAATAACTGTACAGAAGCCAATATCCCATCACCAAATCATCTTCCATTTATTTGTAACCATGGACTATTTGTGGTCCGGTCAGCTCAGAGTCAGTCCCTTGATCTAAGGGGATTCTAAATTCAGTGCTTATATTTTTGTGGTTTTTAAAAAAAATTTACTTACCCCCACATTACTGCTTATTTTCTCCAGCACCCATGTGTGTGTAGGTGCAATATACAGCAAAAACAACGGGTGTGTAAATAACTATTGATAATCCAATACCAGAAAAAACACCCATGTGACCAAGGAACCAGTAGCAAGCAGAGCTCCTGGAGGCAATGCCTATGTAAACTAAAAGGTGGAGGCGAGGGTAGTGATCAACTCAAAAATAGAATTGGAGGGGGAAATAAAACACTTCACACCCCACAGTGCCCACCTCTCCCAAAATCCCTTGCTAATATTGGTCAGTCAGGGCTTCCTGTTTGATCCAGGTTAACAACTCCAATCAAGGAGCTCATAGTCAACAAGATTCACTTGGTTCCAACCACTACATGGTTGCTGTTGGGAGACAGATCTGGCACTGCAGCATTTATCTGGGATGATAACTCCTCATTTTCTCAAGTGAATAAGCATTTTCTTCCCTTGAATAAGCCAGTTTATTTATCCCAGAGAGAAATGAGACCATTTTGAACCTGTAAAGGTTTTGCAGCCTTTTTAGGAAGTTTGGATGAATTGTTAAAGACTGTAAGCAATATACTGAGGTTTTAAAAGTGCAGAAAGAATGATTTCAGCTGTGGACATTATTTGCACAATAATAAAAATTTCAGAGACCATTCAGCCATCACGTAATTGTGTGACGTCTTCAATTGGAATTCTCTAATCGCATTCTATTTTATACCCTTTCCTTACAAAACCAATTCATTTTGATTATGTTGCAGTTTCTGCTTTAATACTACCTTAAGCTTTGGATTCTGTGTTTTAATACATCTTCTTCAGGAGTTAGGACAACTCACAGTCCCACAGCTTTCAGCATAAGAGGGGCAAAGAGGCAGTTCCTGTATCCATCTGTAAGAATTTGCATTATGATTCTCTTTACTAACTCTCTCAAAAGTGATCAATGTTTACCATACTGCATTTCATTCGTAAAACTGCATTTTTGTAGTACATTTTACTTTTACAAGATAAACTAAATTAAATATCCATTCCTAGGCTGCCAACCCATTACTGCTTCTTTGTACCTTTCAATTCTTATCAACCCCATCCTGCAAGCAGTGTTTCGACCTGTTTCTGTATCAAAGGCTACCCCTGAATTAGTATTAATATTGTAACGCGGTCAGAACAATGCCATCTCTGCCATTGTGTTTCCATAACTCACTCAAAACTATGGAAAGATTATAATATTAATTAGCCCTTAGTAATTGTCTCTTGGGACCTGAATAGGCTGCAGAACATCAAACAGTATCCTCCACCACCATACCCAATGCCACCGGAAGGTTGCAGGAATAGCAACTCATATTCCGCTTGGGAACCCTGCAGCCTAATGGTATCAATGTGGATTTCACAAGCTTCAAAATCTCCCCTCCCCCCTACCCCATCCCAAAACCAACGCAGCTCGTCCCCGCCTCCCTTACTTGTTCTTCCTCTCACCATCCCCTCCTCCCACCTCAAGTTGCACACCCATTTCCTACCTACTAACCTCATCCCATCCCCTTGACCTGCCCCTCCTCCCTAGACTGACCTACCCCCTCCCTACCTCCCCACCTACACTCACCTCTACTGGCTCCATCCCCGCCTCTGACCTGTCTGTCTCCTGTTCACCTATCTTCTCCTCAATCCATCTTCAATCCACCTCCCCCTCTCCCCCTTCCCCTTTTCTGATGAAGGGGCTAGGCCCGAAATGTCAGCTTTTGTGCTCCTGAGATGCTGCTGGGCCTGCTGTGTTCATCCAGCTCCACACTCTGTTAGCCCCTATATCCTACAGTCTGCTGCTTTTTATCTCTGAAATTTTCTTACACACTACCTGTTTCTAACTTTTATTTAGGACTATCATGTACTAACATATAGATTTATACTTTTTAAATACATATTAAATAGGGCCTCCAGCCCCTTTAAGAAACTTACTATCTAAACATCATTTCCATAAAACTGCATGAATGAATGTAAAGGAACGGTCAAAAAACAGCAATAGAAGATGAAATCTCACAACCCAGTTGCAGGAGATCAGTTTACTATCCTCTATACTTTTATTTAGTACGTGTAATTTTTCACTTATTTAGATCATATAGATCTAGTATTTTTACTAACATTACTAACTTTAAAGACAAAAGGACTAACACCTCTAAATTATGCAAGCTCAGAGCACAGACAATTTCACCTCATTAGATGTAACAATCAGCATTTAGCAAGCGCTTAAACTATCTCCTGCTTCCCCAAGATGGATGTCAATCAAACCTGAGTACAATAGAAACAACAATGTGACACCATAATGCTAAAATTTTAATGTATGTAAAACCTGTGTGTAAAAGAGGCCACTGTAAAACCGGATTCCATCGCCACCTCGAACTTTGCCACTGTGAATGCTCAATAAAAAGACTATTTTCGCCACTCACTGATCTCAGTTGCTATTGAACACGATTCCACACACCACAGCCAGAGTGGGATCAAACCCCATGCCATTGACACTAATTTGATCCACACGCATCTAATCAAACCAATCTGGGTTTCTGTGAAATATGCATATTGTAGTCCTGGTACTATGAATAGTGATGGTGAAAGCTCCAATTTTCTTTCCATTATATGGATGTCCAGAAATCTCTCCCACTTGTTACATTACCATTCCATTATAAAGATTTATAGGTTGATACTCAACCTATTTGGTGGAGTTATGAAAATATCTTCCTCGACTATCAATTCCTGGCGTGACATTAACCCACAGTTTCTGCCTTAGTATCAGGGACATTACCAACTGCACCACAGGATTTCCTGCTGTAACACTCACCATTGTTATTCTAATACTGATCATGGCACTGACTCCTTTTGTCATCGATTCACCAAATGGTGAAAATAATTTTTCATCTCTTAAAGGCTTTCACATTTTCAAAGACATATTAATTTTCTCTTCAATTTAAAAATTTCCAATTGTTTAATTATTTAGTGTCTAATTCATTCTCCTGCCAGCGATGGTGTGCTCAGAGCTGATGCAATATTCTATCTGTGTTCGAATCGATATCCAGCCTTATTCCTTTTATTTTTATGCTGAGGGCTGGCCTAATTTTAGTCCCAGTCACCACTTAAGTGTATTTTGTCTTATTTTAATTCCATTGAGTTTTTAATAAATTTTTGAATAGATTCTCCTTCTATCCCTATTCCAGGACTTTCATGTCCTACACAAATAGGCTTATAATTTCACTATTGCCTCTCTCTGTTAAAGCTCTGTGGCAAAATATTTAGCATACCTTTATCGTTTTCTTACTCTTAATTTTTCCACCTCTCATGTTGTGTCATCCTGTTGTCTATTTTTCATTTATATGAAGATAGAACAGAATGGTGTGTATGATAAATGTCATTTTGATGACGCAAGTGAGAATCAGCTGATTGGAAAGTTCAGAGGGGAAATAAAAATGGAAATAAGGCAAACAAAGAATTGGAAGAGACTGGCAACTATCATTAAAGACAACCCAAAAGTCTTTAAAATAGTGAAAGATTGATAATCAAGAATATTCTCATTTTGGGACCAAAAAAAGACAATGATTTATGCATCAACACTAAGGTGTTGTCAATACTTTGTGCTGGCCATTACTAAGGAGCATTCTGTAAAAGTTGTCATCTGTGTTGTTATACTGAATGGCAATTCAGGCTCAAAAGGCCAAATGGCCTACTCCTGCTCCTATTTTGTATGTTTTTTTCAAAAGTTCTGGTTATATTCCTTCCTGCTTCTGCTTGTGTTCTTTAACATTGTGTCTTACTCTGTCTAGTCTCCCATTATATTTTCCTTCTTTGTTTTTCCTATTTCCAGGATTTTTGCTGCTGAGATTTTAGTCACCAAACAGCAAATTCCCCATAGAAACTCACCTCTCATTGTCACTTTGCTCTAACCATCTTATAAATCATTAATACCAGTATGGACTGGTTGAGTTGAATGGCTTTTTCTGAATTGTACTTTGTGTAAGAATTACCTATCACTTGCTTGGATTATTTAATTAATCACTCAACATTCTATAGATACTGTACTCTTCCCATTTTGATCACAAACATCCTTCTTAACCAGAGACAGTAGGAACCGCCGATGCTGGAGAATCTGAGATAACAAGGTGTAGAGCTGGATGAACACAGCAGATCAAGCAACATCAGAGGAGCAGGAAAGCTGACGTTTTAAAACTTCAGCTTTCCTGCTTTTTTGATGCTGCTTGGCCTGCTATCCTTCTTACCCAGTCTACTTTAGGGTAAATTCTTTCAGTACAGCTATGATTGCTGCAAAATTCACTAAAAAACTCATAAATCTCAATTCTGATTTAATTAACTCTCTTCTGTTGAGTTTGCCTTGGGGTAGCCTTCTCCCATTTAAATCAGATAATTATGGATTGAAATCCAATACTTAAAAATTGGTCACAGAATCTAAGTTGACATTTGTGGTATCATCATTGGACCATTAATTCAGAGACCCAGGTAAGGGTCTGGCAACCTGAGTTTGAATCCCACCATGGTGGATGGTGGAAGTGAATTCAATAAAAGTTTGGAACAGAGAGTCGAAGTGAACCCATTGTTGATCACTTGGGGAAACCCCATCTGGTTCACTAATGTCTTTTAGGAAAGGAAACTGCCATCATTTCCTGGTCTGGCCTATGCTTTAATTCCAGTGACCTTTCAGCAGAACTGATGGTAGCTAGGTAATTGTCACTTCATATGTGGAAAATGGGGTGGGGAGGGGAGATAAGGAGTAAATGATAGGTGGGGATAGAGCCCAAAGAGAGAGAAGAGCAGTTGGATCGATATAGGACTTGTTAACGATCTGGTTAGGAGGGTGAATAGGTGTTGATGGAGACTGTTAAATGACTAACTATAGGTAGTGTGTAATAGCAGACTATGTGATAACAAGGAATGGTATGTGGGGTAGGCAGCTAGGACATGGGAGAGTTTAAGACCTAAAATTATTGAACTCTATGTAGAGTCCAGAGGACTGCAGGGTCACCAAGCAGAAAGTGAAGTGTTTTTCTTCCAACTCATGCTGACCTTTGCTGGAACACTGCAGTAAACCTGGGACAGAAATGTTGGCCAGGGAACAGAGTGCTGTGTTAAAGTGGCAGGCAACTGGAAGTTCAGGGTCTTTTTTTGCAAGCAGAATGTAGATGTTCTTTGAAGCCGTCACCCAGTCTATGCTTTGTTTCCTCAATGTAGAGGAGACCACATTGTGAGCTGAGAATGCAGTAGACTAGATTCTGGGAAGTGCAGGTGAAATGGTGCTTCACCTGGAAGGTATGTTTGGGCCCTTGGATACTGGAGAGGGAGGAGGTAAATGGGCAGGTATTACACTTTCGGTGGTTGCAGGGGAAGGTGTTGTGGGACTTTTTTTTTGGGGGGGGGGGAGGGGAAAGAGGGGGGTCTGTGTTGGGAGTGAAAGAAGAGTGGACCAGCACATCCTGGTGGGAATTATCCCTGCAGAAGGCAGACAAAGGTGGGGAAGGGAATGTGTGTCTGGTGGTGGCTTCTCACTGGAGGTGGCAGAAATGGTGTCTGATGATCTTCTGGATGTGGATGCTGGTGGGATGGTAGGTAAGAACAAGGAGAACCGTATCACTGTTGCAGTAGGGAAGAAAAAGTGGGTGAGGGCAGATGATCCACATCTGGTTGAGGACCCTATTGACAACAGTGCTGGGGAATCCTTGGTTGACGAAAAAGGTGGACATTTCCGAGGCTGCCTTGTTGAAGTTGGCCTCATCTTAACATATGTGACAGAGACAAAGGAACTGAGAGAATGGAATGGAGTTTTTACAGGAAGCAGCGTGCGAAGATGTATAGTCCAGGTAGCTGTGGGTCAGTGGGTTCATAGTGGATATTAGTAACCAGTCTATCCCCAGGAATGGAAACAGATGTTGAGGAAAGGAATGGAGAAACCAGAGATAGACCAGATGAAAGTGAGGCCAGAGTGGAAACTCGAAGTGAAATCGATCAGCTTTTCTAATTCTGGACAAGAGAGGGAAGCAGCACCAACAATATATCAGAGAAAGAGTTGTGGATGGGAGCCAGAGTAGGGCTAGAAGTAGAAGAAGAAGAAATGTTCTACATACCCCACGAAGAGGTAGGCATAACTGGGGCCCACGTGAGTAACCATGGCCACCCCTCTGACCTGAAGAAATTGAGAGGAGATAAAAGAGAAGTTGTTGAGGGTGATGAGGAGCTCAGCCAAATGGAGGAGGGTGTGATGGGTGGGTGCAGTTCAGGCCTTTGCTCCAGGAAGAAGTGCCGCCATAAGACCATCTTTGTGGGAATGGATATCTAAAGGAATTGTACGTCCATGGTGGAGAGGAGAGGAGGCAGCTGGAGACCGCAAACTGGAAATTTTGAAATGGGTGTAGAGCGTCAGAGGAATCACGAAGAACGTGGGCAGAGACTGGACCGGGGAGAGAAGACAGAGTCAAGGTCAGAAGAGATGAGTTCTGTGGGGCAGCATGAAGCAGAAACAATGTGTCTGCTCAGACAGTCCTGTTTGTGGATTTTTGGGAGGAGGTAGAAGCGAGCTGAGCATAGGTTTCCTCTGTGTGCTCCCATTTCCTCCCACAGCACAAAAGATGTGTAGGTTGGGTGGATTGGTCATGCTAAATTGCCCTAGTGTCAAGTGAAGTGCTGGCAAGGTGGATTAGCCATGGGAAGCACAGGATCACAGGGATAAGGTTGGGAGATGGGGATGGGGATGGCTCTGGAGGGATACCCTTTGGAGGGTTGGTATGCACTCAATGGGTCGAATGACCTGCTTTCACACTGTAGGGAGTCTATGAAATGTATAGGTGAATTGTGTGCATTGTGGAAAAGGGATAAAGAGAACTAAAGAAGTCAGCCAATAGTGTTGTTTACATGGGGATTAACAGAGTGGAATGCTGAGATGAATTCAGAGACACGTATGCAAAGGTCACCACAAACCAATGGCTAGGATTTATAAGGTAGCCCTAATGGGGGTCAGTTAGCTCAGTTGGCTGGTGTATTGGTTTGTGATACACAATGATGTTAATGGTGCAAATTCAATTCCCAGAGGTGTGAGTCATTTTCAAGTTAAACTCACTACTACCCGTCTTTCTCCAATTGAAGAGCAGCCATATGGTCCTTTTACCTTACCTTTAAATGTAGATAACTGTACAAAACACTTCAGAGTGTTTGATATGCAAGAAAAAATAATAAGTGAATGCAATAGAAAAAAGGCATTTGTAGTATTATGAACACTTGGGTATTTTTAACATGAACACCAATGATATTTGTACTGTGGCTGTTAATTATAGCAACGTGCTTGTCAAGTACAGTACTTTAATGTTATTCTAATTAAAGTGTACCTGATTGCAAAACAAAATTCTGTAAAAAATAACAAAGACAATGTTCAATGAAAGTCATTTTTGTTCCAAGTGATAACGTACAAGAACATTCAGCACAAAGACAAAGACATTCTTTATGTATTTCAGTGAATTTCAGCACAGTTTACCAAAAGTATTTGTTCGAAGAATATGCCTATGAAAAAAGGTACAAAAATATACCACATTTATGGAAATGTGGGAATTATTGACATAATATTTAAATATCACAAGGTAAAGCCTGATTCGAGGGAACTTCTATTACCATTCTACATTTTCAGAGAGATTCAGGAAATTATCAAAGTGCAAATCCTTCAGCCTTGACTCACAACAGCTTCAAGCATTATTTAAAAAGCTTAAAGTAAATTCTACACAACTTTACATATTTGATTAATTCAAAACCTAGCATCAACAAAGAGACAGCTTGTTGTCAAACACACTTTCCTTTTAACACATCTTTCAATATCATCAATGCAGCCAATCTCATTTTCAGAGATTACAACAAAGAGCAAGATGAAAACCAGTCAAAATATTTGAGTTAAAGTGCTTCAAATGCACAGGTTTAGAACCCATTATAAATAAAAATCTCCACCCCCAAACCACATCTCTCTCACACAGATATACACACACTCTGTTGGTTAAAACCAGGGTTTTGTATTTTTTGATGGATAAAGAGACAGTTGTAGTTCCCTGGTCAACCTCACTGCTGTTCAGCCACTGGAGTGCAAACGTGTAGATGTTCTAAAATCACAATAGAAAGATCTTATATTTTATTGCCCGGTCACTGCAAAGCTCGGCTCCAAACCAGGTAAACAGACAGTCAGAGGATATGGCGAGAGGGTGGGTGGGGTTGAATTTGTAAAGGGTTGGGCTTTTGGGCCTATTGACCTTTTAAACATCCTTGTCCTCACCACTTCAACTAATTGCAGGGTGTTGGTTGCTGGGCTATATCCTGCTGAGGTCACGAGAAAGAGAGACACACAGTGGAATATCATGACCTTGGAAACTGGTTGTCTCCTGCACGTCACCCAGCAGAGAAAACACTGGCAAAGCTGTCAAACCAGCAATGAACCAAGTAATTAACTATGGACACATGGAATAATTATTTCCTTCAGATGGATGGTTGTACAGTAATTGCACTGAAACAATTATAAAATTAACTCCTTGTCATGCTTCTAAGGAGAATACGAATTGAGGTTTTATTGGATTATGAAGTAATTAACTTAAAAAAGAAACTATTCTATTTTAACATGAGGAATTTATATCTTGCAAGCCAGACATGAAGCAGTCCTCTCCTGTTGCCACTCACATGCCAGTGCAAAATGAAGACTAATTGAAAATAGTTTTCAAGAACTATACTATTTAGCACTGTTTTCTTCATCACACCCAGCAAGTATTTTTAGAAGTGTTCAGAAACATATTGGTCACAATCTGCCATCAGCGTAGACATTTCTCACTGTGACACTGCTGTTGGCAACAGACCAGATTTCTTGGCCGTCTGTCGCTCCCTCAGCAAGGGCTATGATGCTCTTTAGTCCAGCAAGTCTTCCAACCGGAGAAAGCTAACTCAGCCCATAGCTGACAATAACTTATTTGATCTTAAATTTTTTCCCAGTTACTGTCTTTATATCCCAGTCAGTTAATTTCCAATATAGAGAGATATTATTTTGGGAGATTCTACATTTATAAACCAAATAAATAAATCACAGTGAATGAGGTACTAATGGTTTGAAAGCATGGAGTGAGCGACCAAGGCCTCGAAATGATGCTATGTTAATAGATTGTGTAATAGGTTTATAAACCATGTTAATGCAGGGATGCATTCATGTGATATGACTGTCTTTTAACAGAAATTTTCTCTAAGCCACTAGAGACCCACCTAAGCCCTTGTAATTGACCTTCCTGCTGTCCAAGCAGGTTTAGTCAAAGCCATATTTTCCTTAAAGATGCTTATCGAATTTGACCTTGAAGGGCTACTGTCACTATTACCAAGACAAATTAGCACCTCTGCTAAATGTATGCTTAGGCCAATATATGTAAGATCATTTCACAACCAGATCAGGCCCAAAACTTTTGATTTGGTAACTGAATCTATAAAATATTAGAAAACAGACATAATTTGAGATTTCACAGCAACTAGAACTGCCTCTTGTTAAAAAACACAAATTGCTATTGGAGCAGATAATATTCATGAGAATGAGTCGCAGGTTCCTGGCAAGTGTGACAGGCTTTGATGAATAAGAGGGGCAGTGAACCATCAAATCAGAGTTCTGCTTTAAGTGTATTTATTAGAAGTTAGAAATTGTAATGTCTGTGTGCACATTGGGGCAGTGCATAGATCTGCTGTGTTGGTAAATGGACTGTATTCATTAGGATACTGGACTTTTGTGGGAAAATTAACAGGAAAGAGGGTGCAGTAAGTCAGGGAAAATTCTGTTGACAACACATTTTAGGCACACAGAAATTATTAAAATATTTAGACTGTCCAACATTAGCCAGAAGTTCACCCTCATCGGCTTTTATTTAGGTAGGCATAAGAACTGCAGATGCTGGAAATAAGGAACAAAAATAGAAGTTGCTGGAAAAGCTCAGCAGGTCTGGCAGCCTCTGTGAAGAAAACAAAAATCAGAGTTAATGTTTCCGATCCAGTGACCCTTCCTCAGAACGTTCCAGCAACTTCTGTTTTTTGCTTGTTGCCTACCTGTCGTACACAGACTGTGAACACACATCTTAAATAACCCAGTTAGATGCATTCTCATGCTGCTTGGCCTGCCGTGTTCATCCTTGCTCTACACCTTGTTATCTCAGATTCTCCAGCATCTGCAGTTTCTACTATCTCTAGCCCAGTATGTTAACTGGCATCAGCATTATTCATGTTTAGTTTAAGATGGCAATATTTTGCTGTTTTGTGTGTTAGAAAAGCATTGAGTTGAATCTGATCAACCCAAGTGCCTTTCTAATACCCAAAACTTTTATCCATTAGCAACCCTTCACTGCTTCAATCAGAAGTCCAAGCCTTGTGTTTTAAGCCATTCAATGAGCAAATTATTCTGCTATAGAGATGGGATATCTGTTCTCCCAATGCAAAGTTAATACAAAGATTGAAGGAAAAAAAAAAATCACAGAATCAACTATGCTTTATTATACCAAACACTCCCTTATTCTCCTAGTAATCTAATTTGGTTCAAACACTGAAGTAGTTAACTAACCAAGTCTCTATTTGTCCTTATTCAGTGCAGGTGATCTGATTAAAATCAATCTACATGCAGCAATCCTCCCGGAGAACATCCAGGCTTGGTATTTTCGTAGCAAGTAACCAAACAAGCACAAGATAATATTATCACCAACAAGAGAAAGTTAACCATCTCCCCTTGACATTCAATGCCATTACCAAAGTTGAATACTATCAAAATCCATTGATTAGATACTGAACTGGAACAGCCACTTAGATACAGCATTGATAAGGACAGATCAGAGGCTAGAAACTCTGAGATGAGGAGCTCACCTTCTAGTTCGCAGAGGCACGGCATCATCTAAAAGTTACCAGTAGGAGTGTAATGGAATACTGTCCACTTGCTTGGATAAGTACAGCTGCAAACACACTCACTCAAGAAGCTCAACCGAACAAAGTAAACCACTTGATCAGTACCCCGTACAGTACATTAACATTTACTCACTCCGTGACTAGTGGCAAGAGTGTGTGTCATCTACAAGATGCATTGCAGCAGGTCAACAAGGCTCCTCTAATAGCATTGTCCAAATCTGTAATTTCTACTATCTAGAAAGGTCAAAGAGGGCAGCAGATGCACAGAAACACCACCGCCTGCAAATTGCCTTTCAATGCATTATCCCAACAAAACTGTGTGATTGTTCCATCCCTGTTGCTGACTTAGAATTATGGAATTCCCTTCATTACATGTCCTTTTGTATGGGTCTTTCTAGCCCCCACACACTGCAGCAAATCAGGAAGGCAGCCGACCAGCACCGCCTTCTCCAGGGCAATTAAGCATGAGCAACATATCTGGCTGAACTAGCAATACCTACATTCCACGAATGAAAACAAAACTCTACTGGAGCTTTGTTTAAAAAAAGGACTTTTCGCTGACGCTCAGGCAGTCCCAGGTTCTGACATTGGCTAGAATGGGAATTGCTCACATAATGCAATTACGGTTCATATGGATATATCACAGTCACTGCTAGCGAGCTTGTGTCTTCAATACAGAAAGAATTATTTTTTAAATGAAGATGGTTATTAACAGTTCCCACCTGCAAGAAATGGGGGTCTGTGTACATTATACATTAATTTCAAAACGTCCGTGTCGATTAATGAAAAGTATTTAAATCCCATTGCATTACTCGATTACATCTTTCGATAATAAGGACTAGATTTGAATTCTTGCAGTTATTAAGAAGCGCAGAGTGGCAAAGGGCAGCAAAAACAGAGAAACGTGAAGAGAGAGGGAGAGTTGGACAAAAAGTGAGAATAGGGAAAGAATGGAAAAGGGAGAGGTGAAGAGAGGAAGACGTGGAGGAACAGCAAGAGAGGAAATTGTTAAAATAGTGGGAATGGGAATATGAAGGAAAAGGAGGGAGATGTAGGTGCCTCACGCGCCGTGCCCGGAGCAGACACACGGCACCTGCTCCTTTTGATTTTTATAAACCCACAGGATTGGAATTTGAAATCGCCAAGTCCTCCACTCGTTCCATTTTGTCACAGGTTTAATTCACAGCCTCGCGGGCTTTGTCCAGCTTTCCATCTGCTTCCCATTTGGCCCAATTTCCCGCAAAAAGTAAGACTTGCAGAAGCCCGGACTACGGTTTTTTCTGATAGTGGCCATTACGGATTCCGGTACATCTCAGCCCGTTTCAGCCAAAGCTGAGGCATTAGGTGAGGGGGTGAGGGGGTGAGGGGTTGAGGGGTTGAGGGGTTGGGGGGGGGGGGGAAAGAGAGAAGGGGCACACTCGGTCCCGAGCAGCCTCTCCATCTATCTCCGGCGTGTGAGGTATCTGTCCGGGTTGCATCAGTCTCACAAGATGCTCTCCCCGGCTGGAGAACTGACCTCCCGCCGCTCCCTTCTGTCCCGGTGCACCTTCCAGCAGCCGAAAGCGGACGAGATTAGGATCAAACTGAACCCAAGTACCGATAGTGAGACCAGTTTAGCGGTGTCCATCCGCCTCTCCCTGACCGAGAAGGTGATGCTGGTTACCGCGATCCCCACCACCAGAGACACCAGTCCGAAAGGGAAGATACAGCGATACCAGGAGCGCTCCGTCCCTCCTGTGGTCACGGCTAGTCGCTCCAACACCGACACCGATTCCATCGTCTTCAACCCCGAGTTCTGGTGCTGGCGCCACGCCATCGGGTTCGACTTACAGCCCATTACGATGTGGCTCATTCACATGGAGGGAAACGAAGGAGCAATTAGCGGCAAAGCCTGCTCAGCTTCTAATTAATTCACACTCGTGCCCTTCAGATCCCTCCTTCCTCACCCGTATAAGAACTAGCAGCAACGTAGCATGATGTCATCGCAGTAGGTGCGGCTAGAATCTATGTAGCATGTGTTTGTCTCTGTCTTTGGGTCAGTATGTGTATATCTGCATATGTCTCTACGTAAGTTAATATTTGCATATATTTGTACATCTCTGTGCCCACATCGCTAGGTCGTATTTGTCGCTAAGTATTTGCACTCGTGCCCGTGTTTGCTTGTGTGTCTTTGTGTGCAACTACGAGGCTATAGTTTGTCTGTATGTGGGTGTTTCTCTCCATACGTATGCATATCTGTATTCCGTAAGTTACCCCCGAAGAGCAGTTCTCCGTCTTCTTACTTTCTCCCTTTCGCATGTTGTAACTGGGCTGCCATTGGATTGTTTCATGCTAATGAATAAGATACTGCATTGGTATGCCATTGCCTTCTGCAGAATGGCTGAACATGGTATCAGCCCCTCGTCACCTACCGTAAAAGATTAGCAAGCACATTGTGCTTAGCCTTACTTCAGTTTGCGAATCAAACCTGGAGCTTCTGATCCAAAGTAGGGATGCTTCCATCACTGCTGAGACGTTGTTTTCTCCTTCTGGGACAATCTAGGTTCAGAGTAAGGGGTCATCTATTTAAGACAGAGACGAGGAAAAATTTCTTCTGTAACGATAGAAAATCTGTGGAATTCTTTACTACAGAGGACTGTGCAGGCTAGGTCATTAGGTATATTGAATGCTGAGGTAGATTTTTAATAAGTAATGCAAATCAAACATTATGGGAAAAGGCAGGAAAAAATAAATTGTACATTAACAGATCAACCATGATCTCCCTGAACACCAGAACCTACTTCCACCTCTCTCAATCACTACACCTTCACAGAGAACTCATACTGCTTAATATCAAGCCAAGTGTAACTTATCCAGAAGACCATGAAAATAAGGCCTTTTGTTATTTGCCCTGGGTATCAAAGCCCCTCACAAACAAGGGGGCATGGGTTTTAGGATACAGGGTTAATATTTTAAAAAAGAGTGGTGCGTATAATGAACCAGTTATAAGAGGAAGTGGTAGAGGATGGTATAATTACAAGTTAAAAGACATTTAGACAGGTACTTGGAGAGGAAAAGTTGAGGGATATGGGCCAAAGGGCTCTAAGAACTTGCTGTTGCTTCCAAAAGGAAATATCAAGCGCAGACAGAAAAACACTCTCTGGTGACAGTTACAATTTCCAAGCTAGAAACTGGTAGCACAATGTAGCCACCTGCTGAAATATACTTATTTCCTTACAACATTGCAACTTTACACATGTAATTCAAAAATTGTAATTTGCTGTATTGACTGGTGTTAGCAACGCACAACAAGATCTTGGTAGCTTACTTAGAGTTCTAGTCTCAGATGGCAAGTTAAAGGTTAACCTCTGATTCTTTCTCACTTCAAGATTAGTTTGTTAATCTATTTTTGCTTTTGTACAAAAAAAAATCTGGTGAGGGAGCTATTTCAACTAAGGTATTTGTTTGATTAAGTTTCCTGAAAGGCAAATTGAGTGAAAACAATAAAAGCTATTAAAAAGTGTAGAATTTGTCTCAAAAGTTGAGCTAGAACACATGTATGATCATCCAACCAAATACACAAATTATTGACAGTTTGATTAGCTAGCAAACATTATAGCATGAAACGATGAAAAATGTTTTCCCTATCTAAACTGTTTTTACAACTTTTATCGCAATAGTTTTGAATTCTGAAGTCTAATTTTCTTTAACCTTAACCAAAGGAGACCACAACATATTCAATATCTTCCCAATCTGTTTGAGACTGTATCTTTGTGCCATAAAACATGGAAATGTAGATGCTGAAATATGAAACTAAATAGAAACTTAGCAGCTCTGGCAGCATCTGTGAACAGAAAGCAGAGTTAATTTTGAGTCCAGCAACCATTCTTCAGAACCACCTGTCATGTTTAATCCTGAGATAATCTGATAATCAATTATTTTCACCATTGCTAAGACCACCCAATTCCATTTGTGTAACATCATCCAAATGAACTCTAAACTGCATCAAATCATCTGCTGTTAAAATCCTCATTCATGCCTTTCTTACCTTGATACTTAACTATTGCCACACACTCATTGCCTGGTCTGCAATATTCTATGTTTTGTAAACTTTGTCATCCAAGTCTTTGTTTTCTTATAAGATAACACAGTGTGAAGCTGGATGAACACAGTGGGCTAAGCAGCATCGGAGGAGCAGGAAAGCTTGACATTTCGGGTTGGGAACCCTTCTTCAGAAAATGTCAAGCTTTCCTGCTCCTCTGATGCTGCTTGGTCTGCTGTGTTCATCCAGCTTCACACTGTGTTATCTCAGATTCTCCAGCATCGGCAGTTCCTACTATCTCTGTTTATTTTCTTAATGTTCAATTTTCTACGAATAAGTGCATCTGAAAAATTGAGGCCTTCTTCATTGAGGAAAGGGTGTTGCTGAGCAACAAGATTAACAGGTCTCAACTTATCTCCATTAAACTCATCCCTGAGAAGTTGTACATTTTCTGACGCTATGCAAAGCCATGGCATCATAAAAAAAAGGAAGTAGTTCTTTAATAGAAAAAAAAGGGAAATAGTCTAAGTTGAGGACAGGACTTTGCTTGGTTTGAAGACAAGGCAAGGTCTAGGTTGGAATGGAGTATAAAGAGGCAAAGATGCTTGGGCAGATAGCATAGCTTGTGCTTATCCATTAGACTAATAGTGGCTTTGATTTGACTACATAAAGATTAACTTGAGCTTGACATCAGAGGAAACCTCAGTTTCCTGAAGCGGAGGAAAAATGACCGTAATAACAATCATCCTTGCTGCACCATCCAAATTATCAGATGTTGCACAGCATCCACCCAGTTGAAGCAGCAGGGAGTTTCCTTCCTGTCCCTGTTTAAAAAAAGATAGCTTACAAGCTTCCACCAATCCCAATTCAAGACTTGAGTGTTTACTGACTGACAGAAGAATGCCTGTGGGAAATTTTCTTGTTTCTGTTGTTATTGCTCTTCCTAATTTTTAAATGTAGTAAAAGGATAAATGGAAAACAATCAGTGACCACAGCAATATCCCAAGGTTTCTGACTCACTCAGAGATAATAAGAACTGCTGATGCTGAAGTCAGAGATAACAGTGTGGAGCTAGAGGAACACTACAGTCCAAGCAGCAGAGGAGCAGGAAAGTTGACGTTTCGGTTTAGGACCCTTCTTCAGAAAATCTTCGGAAGGGTCCCAACCCGAGATGTTAACTTTCCTGCTCCTCTGATGCTGCCTGGCTTGCTGTGTTCCTTCAGCTCCATACTATGTATCTCCCATGCATCTGATTGGTTTAGACCTCCTAGTTGCTGTCTGTACTTGTTGAAGAGTATTTTAGCAGACAGCAGTACAATTGGGTTTGTAATTGCTTCAGCTAAGGATCCAAACTGCTAGGAAAAATCCACACGCAAACCAAACTTTTGAAATTTTTGAAAACAGCAGCTGCCGGCAAAACTTGATGTGGAGGTGCTGTGGTTGGGCTGGGATGGACAAAGTCAGAAGTTGCATGACACCAAGCTTAGTCCAACAAGTTTATTTAAAATCACAAGTTTTCTGAGTGCTGCTCCTTCATCAAGTGGCATCATCAGGTGAAGACAGTTTTAATATGGAAGGGCAAAATGTGTCGGTGCAGGCTGACAACTGAAGGGTCTGAGTACGTGCTGCATTGTTCTTTGAAAACCTGTGATCCCAAATAAACCTGCTGGGCTATAACCTGATGTCGTGTGACTTCTGACCTTGACCAGCAAAACAAAGAACAGGAAATTGATCCATACAGTCTTACAAAATAATAGGTACACACGCAGCAATTTTCAAGCTGTAATCAGAAAGGGAAACAGAATTGAAGACCCTTCAGCCTGTTGAACCTGTTCCAGCTGTAGAAAGAGCTGTCAGATTAGTCCAATCCCTTGTTCTTCCTAACCTCAGCCCTGCATATCTTTGTTTTTCAAATGTATATCCAATTATTTCTTGAATTACTGAACCTATTTTCACCATAATTTCAGGCAGTGGACAATGTATATCCCTCCCAACATAACCTCCTACTGTCCCCTTTAGAAATTTCTGACCTCTATACCACTGGAAACAGTCTCTTCTATCAAAATCCTTGGTCTCAACACCTCGATTAAATCTGCCCTAACTAGGTCAGGTCTAACTTCTCTAATGTCACCATTAAAAATCCTTGATCCTAATATCAGCCAGTAATCTCTTCTGCAGTGACTCCAAGGACTTGACTCAAGTCAGAATGGTGCTCAGAATTGGAGACAATTAATTACTTGAAGTCAAACCAGTGATTTATAAAAGTTTATCGTAATCTCCTGCTTTTGTACTCTAGACTTTTATTAAATTAAGCCAAGGATCCTGTATGCATTTTTGTTGCTCTTTTTGAAAAAGGCAGCATTATAACTCGTCATTGCCCCTTCCATGATCTCTGTTGCTAAGCCCCTTTAAAGTCATAATAAAACAGCAGGAGGCCATAGAGCCTATCAAATCCATAGTAATTCTCTGGAATAATCTAGTTTGTCCAATAGATTCATTATCTCCATAAGACTGCAAATTTATTTTCAAATGCCTTAATTTCCTTTTGATAATGGATTATCTTCCTGATACTGATAGCATAATTGTGGACAATTTATTATACTTATTTAAACCAGTCATAACCATGCATACCTTTATTTGATTTTTTTCTTCCAACAGCTCCAGTTTCTCTATCCTAACTTTGTAGATGAACTGCTGCATCCCTGGAACTATTAAGGCAAATCTCCTTTGCACCCTTAAGAATTCTCATATCCTTCCTAAAGTGTGGTGACCAGAAGTGGTTATAATACTCAAATTTCATAATTGCTTGGCATAACTTCCTGACATTGTATTCAATGTCTGTTTATGATTCCAAGCTCATAAATGCTAGGCTGATTGCTCTTTCAAATGTCCTGCCACCTTTGAAAGTTTGTGCACATTTACCCAGAGGTCCCTTTGTTTCTGGAATTGTGCCATTAAGTCTATGTTATTTCTCCCTATTCCTTCTGCTAAAGTGCATCACCTTGCACTTCTTTATATTAAATTTAATTTGCTACTAGTTTGTTCATTCTGCTTTCATAGCTATGCAGCCCGTTGCAGTCAATTATTAACATCCTCATTGTTTGCCACTCCAAGTTAAGCATCATTGATAAAATAATTTTCTTTTATTTTCCAATATCCAAATAATTAGGCTATAAATTAAAAATGTATGTTTATATTATGTAGCAAGCACAAAAGCAGTGATCTTAGTTTTGACTCTCAGGAAACACCACTGTCTACCATCCTTCACTCTGAAAAATAACAATTTACCACATTACTGTTCTCTGTGCTTAAGCTAACGCTTTATTGAACTTGACACTGACTCTCATATTTCACAAGCCTCACTTCTGTTAATCAAATTTCTGTGCAGTTCTTTCGTAAAATTCATAGGTAACATCCAGTGCATTCCCTTCATTGACATTGATTATTTTTCCACAAAGTAACAATTAGATTGGAAAACATGCCAAGCCTTTTAGAAATTGAATCTGGCATGACTAACTTAACTCTACCTCCCTGACCAACTTCGTTATTAGCTGCTTTTCACATGACAGTGGGGAAAAAAAGATTTTGGGTTCTCTGTGTTTACCATCATGCTACTGCTTTTATTTGTTCATGGGAATGTGGGCACTGCTGGCCAGCATTTATTACTCATCTGTAATTGCCAAGGAGGCAGTTAACAGTCAACTATATTGCTGAGTCTAATGTCAATGTAGGCCAGACTAAATAAGGACAGCAGTTTCCTTCTCTAAAAGAACATTTAATGAATGGGATGGCGTTTCTGACAATTTGCACAGTCATTTGTCTTAGTTCCAGATTTTTATTCAATTCAAACAGTAGTGTGTGTGGGGATGAACTGCCAGAGCAAAGTGGTGGAGACTGTTACCTTTTTAAATGTGGTAATTGTATCTGGATTGGTGCAAGAATAGGAATCATTTGGAGTAATATGGGCCAAATGCTGGTGAATGGGATAAGAATAATTTAGAATATCTGGTCAGCATGGATGAATTGGATTGAGGAGACTGTTTCCGTGCTTTATAATCGCTATGACTCTATAACCATCTGGCATGATGGGACTTGAACCTGGATCCCAGGTTAATAGTCTAGCAATATTACTACTAGGGCATCACCTCCCTGATTTCACATTTCTCTGTCATCCTTATATTAGAATTCAGTTAATTACTCAAGTTTCACATCAAAGTTTTCTTACATGTTTAAATGCATCCTGTTACTCATTCGTTTTTCCCGATCAAGTGGATCTCGAAAAGGAAACTGACACCAATATTCCTATATCACCACACCATCCAGGCTCACTGATTTGGAAAGTTGACATTGAACTAGTTCCCAGAAACAAATACAATCAGCATCTTCTTAGATGAACAGTGAGCAACACAGCAGTCCCTCTAGATAGGAGAATTTGAGATGAGGTGGTCAATGATGGCTCTTTTTTATAAGCATATACTCAGGGAATACATTTGATGATTTTTAATAGCTGCACAAATCTAAACTCTGCAATCACTGATTTTTTTTATTCAACTAGCAAAAGAAGTACAAATTTTGTGTTCTGTATATGTATAATACAAAAAGTATATTGCTATATATCAGTATAAACAATGTTAATGCTGGAAAGGGACACTAAATGACAGCATAAAACAGCCCCAAGGCAGGTACAGCACAGGCTAGATGCAGTGTAAAGCTCTGATATAATATCTCCAATGCTGAACAGTTTAACAGTTTTCCATTTCTCATACCAAATAACCCACCATTCCTTCTCGGAGAGATTGCCCATCAGGTACTAATTCTGGGTCTTCTTTACAGAAGTGAGTAAAGTTGCCCATATTCATTTGACAGAGTTCATACAAGTAGCACTTAATGTGGACACTTTGATTGGGCTGAGTATGGATGGTCATGGCGGTGTTGGAGATGACCGATCTGTATGAAATCCTTTGTGCTTCTCCAGACAAATTCTTCTCAAATTATTCTGAAATATTTGAAGCATCTTGTAGGCCTGGATCTTTGTCACGCCTTTGATTAGCTGAATCAGTTGCTTCCGTCACTCAGGTATGTTATCCCGCACCAAGGCAGGAAATTGCTCTCCTCCTTCACAAAGCTGAGAGTACACCGCACGAAAAAGGTGGTAAGTAGATTGCTCTGAAGGCATGGAGGAAAATAGAATGGGAAGCAGCTCTTCTGCCATAGCCTGAAGAGAAACAAAAGTCAGCAAGTTAGTTCCCAACTGTAATTCTGATTTATATTCAGTTTATACACTCACATTTAGAGGGATGTACATTACTACAAACTCACCATCATCCCATTCCTTACCCATGCTGATTATTTCATTCTGGTAAGCATCAGAACTTAGTCAATTCAGTTCCTAGTTGCCTTATGCTGTATTCTTCAGACAGTGACTTGGAGTGGGATTTGATCTGATTCAAAGTATGCCAGCATACATCCTCAACTGAGGTGGAACCCAGGTCTCAGCAGTCTCTGTGCCTCAGCACATAATGGTAACATACCTCCCCATTTAACAGGCACAATAGAAATAACAACTATTCTGTTGTTACTTGGATTTGGAGAGATGCTCTGTTCATTTTTGGTAAAGAAAGAAATACATTGTTTTCTTGTGAACAAGAATGAGTTAATCTGACACTAATTCAAACACTGCACAAAGGGCCATAGTAAAATCTGGTTCCCATACTCATGAATTAAACCATTATAACAAAGATCATGAAGTAACAGAAAGATGATATTTTTCTTGTTTTGTGATAACACCCTCTTGAATTACTCTGCATAATGAGAACAAATAATTCATTTCTCGACACAGCATTCAATCATTCTTCAATAACACAGAAAAAGCAGAGCTGTAAAGTGATCCAGTGAAAGATGTCATGACAATGTGTTTCAATAAGTAGAACTCTCACTGGAGTAAAGACATGGCTCAACACATAGCTCATAAGTTACAATTTGAGCTGACCCACTCATGAAATATTGTCTCAGAGGTTAATTTTAAGACAGAAGTTGGAGTAAGCCTTCATCTCCTGTTGAAAACATGAAAAAACCTAAAGGTCTTGGCACTGTTCATCCCTCAACAAATGTCACTAAGAAGCAAAATAACTGGTTAATTGGATTTGTTATTAACAAGACTATGTTATGCAGAATGTTGCAGCGTCCTCGCTTATATTAAACCTTCAATGACAAAAACAAGTGAACTGTTCATTATGCGGTGTCCAATGCACTGCAGTGTTTCCAATAGCTACGTTTTAAAAGTATATTGTTGGTTGTAAAGCGCATGACGTTTCTTTTAACTACGAAAGGCATTTCATAAACACAAGTCTTTGTTTCTTTAACTGGCTCAAAAAGATCATAACCAAAGCTGTTCACTATTTCACATAGTAATAGATTAATCAGGTAGCAAGAAAATAACCAGGAAAATTTCCTGGGTACTTTTATTGGAGATAGAAGCATCAGGGGTAATTGTGAATCTCTTTCATTGAAATACCCTGTTTTAATATTGCAAACATGTATAGTAGTTCCAATAGAAATTACCTTTTGAATCTGAATCTGTCTTTGGAGAGTATGTACTTGAAACCGGAGAGCCTCCATCTCCTTCAGCTCCTGCAGGGTGGAGTAGAATAGGAGGGGTGCGGACTTGCTGCCAAAACATTTGCATTTTTTGAAGTTGACTGTCCAGCAGTTCCCAAACTTCATCCAAAAAGTTTCGGCTATTGTCAGATAAAATACAGTCAAATGATGACATGGGAAACACTAGGCAGCTCTGGTGGGTAAATACCTTCCAAAATGTGATAAAACCAGATAGACCAAGGCAAATTCTGTCACAGTACTTGGGCAATGCTCAATGAACTCAAACTGTGGAATTGCAGAGCCTAATCTCGGATGGGAATCATCATTATGATATTTCTGATCATGCATATTTTAGCCAAGGTAACTGCATTCTGTGTGAATACCAACTGGGAGAAAGTTAGAATCGCTTGCAATGTGTCCCCCAGAAGAACTGCTCAATGTCAATCACTATTTGGTTGACATTGTGAAAGATGACTTCATTGATGCAAAAGGTAATAGTAAAATCCCCATAGTCTTACCAGATCATACAGTTGCTCTCTCATTAAAGAGATAAGACTGATGGTGGCTTAACCCCAGAGTCACCACACCTCAGGTAAGGGCCAGGTTAAGGAGAGGTCCTTCATGGTAATCTCAGCTGGGGCAGGAGTTGTTGGCATCCCTTTGCATTTCAAACCAGCCATCCAGCTTGCTGAGCCCCTTGCACCAGATGTTTTAACAGATTTGTGCCTAATCTAAACTTGCAGGGGAGTAACAGGTGAGAAATCCAAGCTTATAACTATATATCCAAGATTATAACTTTTTAGACAGAAAATATTTATTACAAGGGGCCCAGAGACAAAGTCTTCAGATATGTAAACAGGATGGAGAAGCTAGGGCTGGAGTGTGGAGACTAAGAAGAGATTGGTTGGAGTGTTCAAAATCAAGAGGCACCTGGATAAAATAGATATGATAGACAATATCCATTGTCAGTAGGGTCAAGACCCAGAATTCAAAAATTTAAGGTAATGGTAAAAGAACCATAGACAGACCAGGAAAATGTTCTATTTAACATAGCACATGATTAGGATTTTGAATGCACTGCCTGAGATTTTTTTTTCTAAACAGACTCAAACGAGGCATTCACCAGGAAATGGAATAATTATTTGAATAGAAAAAAAAATTACAGGGCTATGGGCATTGTGGTTGAGTGAGTCTAGCTGAGTCGCTGTCAAAGACAGCTGACACAAATATGGCAGGCCAAGTGACCTCCTTCAATGCTGTACTCATTCTATGATTCTATTTGCTCATGACTTTTAATGTATATAACTGAGCCAGCCTAAGGTAATCAGAATCAAATGAAGTATCAAAATCAAGATATAATTCACAGAAGATATTCCTGGGTGGGTGAAAAGATAAGTTACTCACCAGCCATGAGCTGCTCAATCTGATGAATGAGGCTTGATACAGTTTCTTGGCATCTCTCCAGTATCTGAAGACTCTCATGTTCATGCTGACAGCTGAGGGGACCTTTGACAAACAGGAGTACAATTAATGATCTTCTTTACACACTATCAGAGGAATCCTAGTACTGAATGAGAACAATATTTTTGAGAAATTTTATTAACAGACACAGATTAATAGATCAATGCCCTATCAAGACTGCAAAGGGAAATAATTGTTTTGGTTTAACAGGCCTATGACGGGCCTTTTTCCCAAAACAAAATGTTTAATTCAAATATTAAACAGGTGAATATGTTTTATTCAACTTCACACAAGAATAAACAGCATTTAGTATATGAAAAACATCTGGAATAAAATATATACATACTAGGAACACAAAAAAAGGCAAATTAAGCATAGATTCTTGAGCTATTTAAGAAATTGTCAATTTGATGAGCCACATCCTTGAGTTTATTTTTCAATTTCATTCAGCCACCTTGCTGCTGAAGACTTAGAATATCTAAAAACGTCCAATTTCTTTGTCTAAAACAATCGTTCTGGAAATAAACAGAAGTTCATCTTTCAAAAGCAAGCGAAATTAAGTCTAACTAATTAAATTGCATTAAAAATACGAATCATATCTTACCAAATACAAAATTTGATTTTCAAAACAGTTGAGTGTTTGATATGTGTGTACAAATGTATTAATCATCAACATAAAGCAAATCAAAAGAGGGTCCTGTAGCACAGTGGAAGTGTTCCTACCTCTGGTAGTCTAAACAGACTTAAACGAGGCATTCACCAGGAAATGGAATAACTATTTGAATAGAAAAAAAATTACAGGGCTATGGGCAAGGAGGCCCAAGTTCAAGTGCAAACTGCTGCAGGTGTGTAGTAACTGATTTAATAAAATAATTTGATCCCAGAACAAAGACAAAGTGGACATCACATTTACATCTACACACACATTCTCTCTCTCCTGGAAATATCAAGTATGGCATTTGCCAAATATATTGAGTTCTGGAACCAAGAGGTTATGCTGCAGCTGTACAAAACTCTTGGTGTGGCCGCACTTGGAGTATTGCGTACAGTTCTGGTCACCGCGTTATGAGGAGGATGTGGAGAAAGGGTACAGAGGAGATTTACTAGGATGTTGCCTGGTATGGAGGGAAGGTCTTACAAGGAAAGGCTGAGGGACTTGAGGCTGTTTTCATTAGAGAGAAGAAGGTTGAGAGGTGACTTAATTGAAACATATAAAATAATCAGAGGGTTAGATAGGGTGGATAGGGAGAGCCTTTTTCCTAGGATGGTGACGGCCAGCACGAGGGGGCACAGCTTTAAATTGAAGGGTGAAAGATATAGGACAGATGTCAGAGGTAGTTTCTTTACTCAGAGAGTAGTAAGGGAATGGAATGCTTTGCCTGCAACGGTAGTAGATTCGCCAACTTTAAGTCATCATTGGACAAGCATATGGATGTACATGGAACAGCGTAGGTTAGATGGGCTTCAGATCAGTTTGACAAGTCGGCACAACATTGAGGGCCGAAGGGCCTGTACTGTGCTGTAATGTTCTATGATTTACTCGTTTCCAGTTCCAACCCTCTCCCTCCATCGTATTCATTGTTGTATATCTTAAGTGAAAAGGATTTGTATTTTTCATTAACTGAGCTTTTTATCCTCCTTCCTGGTTTATTCTTAGTGTTCAGATCAATATTCACCGAAGGTGTACCCAACTCTGTTTATACAGGGACTGCCACGCTGTTGAGGCCTTTTTGCCTCTGCCCTGGCCTCACCCACTAACTGCTTTTTGATATTTCTTCTCTCCTTTCATCTTTGCTTATGTCCTGATCCTTAGTTCTTCAACACAAGAAAAATACTACAATAGATATGTTCAATAGAATTTAGAAATTCTGCTAACTTTCTCTCCATTTCAAGCTACCTAAACCAGCTGGTGACAGCGTACCATGAACATCCCTGGAGATGAACAGCACTGTCATCAACTACCTTGCAGTGGAGGCTTTCTTTGGAAAATGACTCCATTCTGTTGTTTCCAATAAAGTCTAGGAGTGTTACTCCTATTCTGTCTTTTGGAAAGTAACCATTCTTTTCTCAGAGAATTTGTCCTTTTGTACCAATTGTGCATGGCATCTAAGCATCTCTTCCTATGGTCAACATTTAATATATTGCAAATTTAAAGGACATACCTGAAGAATTGAGTAGGGGATCTGTGCGTATATATTGGTCAATACATTTGTAAAGCTCACGAACGTTGTCCAATTGTTCTTCAATCTGTGCATAACTTACAGGTGGGAGCTGTGAATGGAACTTCACTCTGAGGTTAAGCAAAGTTTTGGAAGATTTTATTAAGTGTTCCTCTTCGTTACACTGGCATTTGACTGAATGGATTCAGGCAGTGGGCATGAACTGGAAATGGAGTTGACAGCCTATTAAAAAGGGAAGAGATACATATGGGGACAGGCTGAAGTGCATCAACACTCCCAAGAATGTTATTTTTTTTTCTTGGTAAGTTTCCTTTAAAGTTTCTGCTTGTGTTACAATGGGGCAAGTATGACCCTTTCAAATGGGGCACTTAATAGATATTTGTCTCAAGTAGGAGGGATATACATTATCGACTAAGTTCACAAGTATTGGATTGGAGTTGCATGTCTGTAAATAAACGCTTCTAAAGTTTTGGAGTAGATTTGTAGCTCGGGCTGTGGGTGTTGAAATTGGTTGGCTCGCGAGCTGGTTTCTTGTTTCACATATGTTTCGTTACCATGCTGGGTAACATCCTCAGTGCAGCCTCCGATGGGGCGGCAGTGTGTTTTCCCACCTGGTTTTTAAATTCTGGGGTCTGTTGAGATGCATTGCCTCATTTCCGGTTTTCCTTCGTAGTGGAATGTATACGGGGTCGAGTTCAATATGTTTATTAATAGCATGCTTCGTGGAGTGCCAGGCTTCTAGGAAATCTCATACCTGTCTCTGCCTAGCCTGTTCCGGGATCTTTGGGACAACACCAAGATGTTAGGCAGAGACAGGTACGAGATTTCCTAGAAGCCTGGCACTCCACGAAGCATGCTATTTAATAAACACATTGAACTCGACCCCGTATACATTCCACTAAGAAGGAAAACTGGAAATGAGGCAATGCATCTCAACAGACCCCAGAATTTAAAAACCAGGTGGGAAAACACACTGCCACCCCATCGGAGGCTGCACTGAGGATGTTACCCAGCATGGTAACGAAACAAGAAACCAGCTCGGTGAGCCAACTAGCCTCAAAATAAAAGCTTATTAAGTGTGGAAAGATGAGATTCAAGTTCTATCCTTCATAACTAGGTCACCTGAAATAGAACGTGGTGGAATCAACCTTTCTGCAACAGAAATTGGTGAAAGCTGGATAGTCATCAACATGTTCAGCAATTCCTTCCTAACTTAACTCTTTCTACTGATGTTAATTCAGATATTCAAAAAAAAGCCGACAAACAAAATAGAAAAATTCTGAACAATTTAATTTTCTGCCTGCGATGTATCAACCCACATTCCACAATGTTCAACGTGAAAGGATACTGTTGACTGAATTCTTTGCATGAAGCTTGCCTTCTGGATTTCATCGGTTTGTCTGGTAGACACCTGTCCCCATAAGCTAGACAACAAAAACAAAATGAATAATAGGTGTTTGCCTGTGCCCACCTCTTTCAGACTCTCAAACTTTATTATCTTGGTTGGGCTATTCCCATGAGGAACCCCTTCTAGGTATGAGAGAAAAGATTCGGGGCAATTTGGCATAACAACGAACAGGAACAGGGCCATCACCCATGCGAAACATGCATGGGGTGGTGGTAGCTGTGTGCGTGCGCGCAGGGGAATCCTGCTGATCATCATTCTTATGTGCTCAGCCAGGAAATATCGGGGAGGTTGAGAAGTACTCTGAGTACAGTACCCTTCTTTCGGTTCCATTTATTATTACTGAAAAAAGTCAAATGAGTGAAACTGGACAAATACATTAAAACACTGAAATTGTCCGAAATCAAGGGAGATGGGATATAGGGTCTAGGCCCGAAACGTCAGCTTTTGTGCTCCTGAGATGCAGCTTGGCCTGCTGTGTTCATCCAGCTCCACACTTTGTTATCTGGGATATGTGCATCAGGTTACCCTTGAGGCAAACATGTATTCAGCTTCTTCAACCCTCTTCCAAGGTTGTGCTTACCATGTATTTCTACACTGCTGCTTTCTCCACGCTAAAGGAAGTTTCAGTGTTGACCTGTGAAGAATCAAGGATGATTCTTAGTTGAAAGTCCATCAACATCTTAATTTTTAATTTAATTTTCAACATCTTAATTATTCAAGCCAAGATCAATCAGAACTTAGCTATTCACAATGGAATTTACAGTAAAAGTTTCCCATTTTCTTCTCCTGACTGACATACACTCATCCACTATTATCCAACATGCTAAATTTTAAACTTGTCCCTCCATAACCTTGCCCCATCATTGCTCAGCTACCTCCTGTAAATCTCTTCTTGCATGTTTCAGTTGTTAAATGCCCACATTTTTCATCCCGTATTTTCTCTTCCCTATTACACCACCCTAAGCAATTCCGATCTTTCTCTCCTGATGTCTTCCTCAAGTCTTTTCACTCCTCTCTGTATCCTTAAGAAAATTCAATTGGTTGGGAAACGTTCCACAATCACTGAGAGTCCCACATCCATTTCTTTTCTCAGAACACTGCAAGAAGCTGGCTCTATGTAAGATGTTTACAAGAACATTAACACTGGAATTACACCTTAAAATCAAAAGTTATAGATAAACAATGATTCTTTTGCACAACGTTTTCTAATTTAAATCTTTACTCTAGGATTAATTATACATCATCTTAATCCTGGGCATTGAGCACCCCCTGACAGATGATCACGAATTCCATCTGCTTAGTGGTACTGAGCTGCAAGTTCTGGTTTCTGGTGAACACTGCAGATGAGTCAGTGCAGCATTTGAAGCAACACCTCATAACCACTCTAAGCTAGGGAGGAAGATAGGGATCTCACTGAATGCACATAGATAATGCACTGGAACTGGATCCAACAAGAGATCTAGCCTTCATTCAGGATTTTATCTCATATTACTGCCATCAGTTTGAGAAGCCTGCAATCAGAAGTTAAAACAAAGAATGGGGAATTTGGCTTGAAGTCTTGTGGGGCGAATTAAAACGGATTCACAGAGTCAATCCATATTATTCAGTCCCATTATATTTATTTCCATATTCTTGTCTTCAGTTCAGGCATTTTATCTTGTCCAATAAAGCCTTTACCATATTCACATCTTCAATGCAAATGAATTAATTAGATAGATGTAAAATACAGCACATCAAAAAAAAGACATTTGATGCTTGCTGCCGAAATAAATATTAAACCTCAAGGAAACACGTAGACAAATGCTTGCTTAGAAGAAAAAGCGCAAATGAAGGTAAATTTATGAAACTCTTACCCACTTTCTTGAAGGGTGAATAATTTGAGTTTCTCCGTGGAAGAGCTTTCATTTTGGAGCATGTTCCCTTCAGAAGCACGCAAAGATACAGCCTCATTAATACAATTGGCCCCCTGCTGTCTCATGACAGGGGATGTCATTGTGGGAGCAGTGTCTGTATATGCAGAAATCTGTATGCTGCGTGGTGTGACTTTTCTTTGAATCATGTCTGTATCTTCCGGGATCAGTACATTACCAGATACGATTGTTCTCGGAATGGTTGTCAAGGACCAGTGCCTACTTTGTTGAGCTCTGTTTCCCACCTTGTCAACAGAGGCAGATCGTTTTGTTTGTTGTATAGCAGCAGTTTTAACTAGGCTTGGAGCATGCAAGGAACCTCGAGCTAATTTCCCCATAGCCGAGGACATAGACTTTCTCTTCGCTTCCTGCTTGGTTTTATATGGGAGCTTCAATGCACAAGATCCTGGTTTCCTAGATGAGCCAGCATGTGTTGTAACCCTCTTCCCAGCAGTTCCAACTGCTAAATAGCTTGATACGTACCTCTCCTTACACACTGGTGCTGTCACTTTACCACAAATATTGTTCACGTTGGCACCAGTCACCTTTTTCTTGCTATTTGACCATCGTGTCCTTGGCAAAATCTCCTCTAAAGGTTTATCTCCATTGTCGGATGCCTGTGATTGTTTGACAATGCCATATCCTGCATCATTTGGCACTGTGCTGTCTTCAGAGGCACGTGGTTGGATCTGCTTCATCCCAAACATGTTGTTTTGATAGGTTTGTCGAATTCGTAGAGCTTTGGCCAGAGTTCTATTCAACAACTCCAGCTCCTGCAATTCCTCAAAATGAGGACCGTGCTCTACAGCAGAAAACAAAGTGAATTGAGGTCAGAATTCAGCTCCCATTCTGCAGTTTTAAACTCTGGCTAATCCACTATTATTCAAGAGACCAGTGATTCTCAGGATCTAGTGCCCGTCACCCAAAGTGATCCACAGGACTCTCTGCTTATCACTCCATAGTGGCCGTCAGGAACCTTCAGCCACAGTGGTAAGCACATCATTGTCTTGGTTCACTGGGGTGATATCTGGAGAGAAAATTTAAGATGGGCCATTGCTGGTGGGGAAAAGTTTGTTTCATGCATTTTGTGCTATCAAGAATTTATGATACCTTTCGGAAGTAAATTGCCCACTGTGATGCCTCAAGACAAGCACGTCACAAACAAAAACTGCTGGAAAAGCTCAGCATGTCTGGCAGCATCTGTGGAGAGAACAAAGATGCTGCCAGACCCGCTGAGCTTCTCCAGCAATTTCTGTTTTCGTTTCTGGTGTACAGCATCACTTTTTTTTGGCTTTTATTTAGTGAAGATATGCATGTGTTAGTGGAACAGGGGTAAAAGGAAGATGACAACAAAAGGGTTTAAAAACAAAGAATTCCAGCCCTATAAGAGCAGCTGCATGTTGTTGGGCTGTGTAACAAACCATGAGTCAAGCAGCCCCACGAGCCTTTGATAGATTGTGGCAGTTAAGTTATACAATTCTTGTTCCAGAATAGGGCACCATGTTCAGACAAAGAAGTTTAAATGTAACCACTTACATCAGTTGGTAACGGTAAAGTCATCATGAACCTTAATGGTGAATGTGGCAGCTCTGACATTACAGAGACACAACTGGTAGTGATTTTACCCAGGATCACCACACCTCAAACATGGTGAGAAGGACAGTCCTTCATGGTAACCTCAAGTCAGTGTGGGAATTAAACCCAAATTGTTGGAAAAATCTCTAAAGGAAAAGACCCAATGAAACCAGGGATGAGGTATCTGAAACAGACACTGGAAATGCCCCTGATATAGGCTTACCTCCAAAACAAAAAGCTTTTAAAAAAAAGACAGTATTTGAGAACCTCGTTCTCATGAGAACATTACTGTTGAATTTTGCAGAGGCTGTCTCACAAAGCACATCAACTTGAGTCACAATTTAACAAGTGAATACAAAAGGGACAAACTAATTCATCACATCACAATGCAAACAAAATCGTGCTTCTAAAGAGAAAAAGGAAAAAAGCAATCATCTGAGATCAGTAAACAAACCAGACACATGCAAATAGTCTCTGCTAGAAACTGAACTCAGGCTGCAGACTGCATTACCAGAGTCTGTGACTGAATTAGATTTGGCTTGAAAGGTGGCTGAAAAAAAAAAGGAGTATGAAGGAACGTGGGAACAGAGTGCATATGTGATGAGGATACTGCTTATGGATAACCACCAATATGAACTGGTTGGGCGAAAGATCTTGTTCATGTGTTGTAACGGATTAAGCTCAAGTACGTGAATGGCCTGCTCCTGCTTAACTCTACAAAATAAAACATACAGTACCTCAGATGCACAGATCATGAGTTCAAGGAGATTATACAGAAAACTAAGCACTGCTTACACCACAAGTGTGGTACAGTGTTCAGTATATCCACAACATTTACCAAAACACTTAGTGCTTCTGAAGGTTTTAAGGAAGGACAACAAGGAGGTAGAATTCATGAAAAAAAAATTCTTTAAATTTCTACAAATTAAAAGTAACAGAAAATTCTGTTAAGAAGCAACTAGCTACAGGGAGATATTGACAAAGTAGAAAAATGTGATACATAGATCAAAGTCAGTCTCTTGAGATTGAAGTTTCAAGTTCTTGGAATATGAGTTCCTCGCTCCTTTGAAAAATGCAGTCAGGCAAACCTGTCTTGCTGGTAGAGGCTCCATTCTTTGCTGGTTTCTCTTCAGTTCTGGGATTCCTGAGAATAAACATCAATAAAGCTTTAATGATAAACATGAAATTCTAGAAAAAAGTTTGCCTTTAATTATCTAAATGGATTGAACTGTTTTGGGCACTAATATTCTGCATTAGGATTAATAACTGTACACGTATCTGAAACAGGAAGGCACTGAACTTTGATTCAAGACGATGTCTAACCATTGCTTCCACAAATTAATCATGGATTCGTCTAAAATTTCACTGCACACATCATTTTGGGAAAAAAGGGCTTTAGAGTAAAGCATTGTTTTCCACTCTATGCCTACATCAGGTTCACTGCTAAAGTTACATATGAAATAATTGCACTCTTTTGAACTCTGATGTGTGGAAAAGAAAAACATCTTCATGTCAGGATACATGTGTTGAAAGGGTCGGCAGCGGTGTGCGTGTGCATAACTATCAGAAAAGGCAACATGTTTCAGATAATGTACATTCTATTCTTAGCACAAGAAAGACAATAGGAGAGTACATATTCTGTGTAGTAGAAATGAAACAAATTGGGATTGTTGTACCAGGGTTTCAGAAGCTTGCGATAACTCTTTAGCTCATCTTCAAGCTTTCTCTCTTCCTCTGTACACTCCTTAATGGCTTCAACCAATAGTGAGGAAAGCCTGTAAAACATCCAACCAATCGATACCTCAGTGAAAAAAAAGGCAAAGCCAATCACCAAACAATTTAAACATGAATATACTGGCGCAATGTATTTTTATTCAAGCTTGGGACATTTTATTAAATTGCATATAAAACTGTGTTCACATTTACAACAACACATACATAAGAAATAAGAAAATTAGTTTAATTGGTAAGATCTTGACTGATTTCTACATCAACTGAACCTTCTTTCCTACTCCCCACACTCACTATTCGAAGAGACAAAAATATGTTTCAGTACACAATACATTCTAAAAAGACATAACCCACAAAGTGAAGAATTTTCCCAATATTTCCATACAAAGTGACTGACCCCTTATTCCAATATTTTAGATATCCCAGCTCAGGTACAAAATATGCCAGTACTGACACTGTCATGTTCTTCACAATCGTGTACACTTCAATAACACCACGTCATTCTTTAGCCTGATGGAGCACTACACTGTTACAGAGTCAGTGACAAGGGAGCACCACTCTATTGGACAGTATGTCATGAAAGAAATTGGGACCCTCAGCAAAATAGTATTTAGGTATCTTTTGCACTGGGTAAAATTCTTATGAAAATAGCTTTTATATTATTGATTAATAGGCAGGAACCAAGAAAAGAGAGAGACTCAGGTCATAAAAACCATATGTTCTGTACCGAGGTCACTACATTTCTGAATTAATATCAATACATCATCTGGTCTTCTCTTCAACCACTTATCAACGCAAGTTCAGAATGACCCAAAGAATGACCTTAAGCAGAGAGATGGTAAAGGAGGGAGGTGATTGATATAGGATAAATTGCCAGAGTCTAGAAATAATAGGAACAATTGCCTGAAGACAGGAACACACTTTATCAGGTGGCATTGTTAGTCAGGCAGCTGCCTTCTTCTGTTGGGAGATGGACCAGGAATGATGAGGAAGATAAAAGAAAGAGAGTTACTTAACACTTTAGACAGACAGCAGGATGCTACTGAGATTAACACTCCCTTAGGCAATCATCTAATTCTCTTCTAGCATCAGTGAACAGCTCTTCACTGTCATAAATTGCATTCTTTTCTCATATAGAGTCATACTGCAGGGAAACAGACCCTTCAGTCAAACTACTCCATGCTGACCATAACCCAAAAATAAACTAGTCCCACCTGCCTACACTTGGCCAGTATCGCTCCAAACATTTCTTATTCGTGTACTAATCCAAATGTTTTTTTAAACATTTGAATTACACCCACATCCACTACTTCCTCTGAAAGTTCATTCCACACATGAACCAGCATGTCTCACTTTAAAAATATGCCCCCTCATCTTGAAATCACACGTAATAGGGAAAAGATATCTGCTATTCACCTTATCTATCTCTCTCATTGTTTTATAAATGTCTATAAGGTCACCCCCAACCTCCTACACTCCAGTGTAAAAAAATCTCCACTTATCCAGCCTCTCATTATAAAACTCAAACCCTCCATTCCCAGGAACATCCTGATGAATCTGTTCTGAGCCCTCTCCAGTTTAATAATGTCCTTCTAGAACTGAACACAGTACTCCAGAACAGGCCTCATCAACATGCTGTATAACTTGAAAATAATGTCCCAAACGCTATAGTCAAAGGTCTAAGCAATGATCGCAAGCATGCTAAATGCCTTCTTATCCACTCTATCTATATGTGATGCAAACTTCGAAGAATTATGTACCTGAACCACTAGATCTCTCTGCTCTACAACACTACCCAAGCCCAACTTTTAATTGTATAAGTCCTGCCCTTGGTTGTTTTACCAAAATGCAATACCTCACATTTATCCAAATTAAACTCAATCTGTCAATCATTGTCCCAATTGATCAAGATCTCTCTGTAATCCTAGATAACTTTGTTCAATGTCCACTATACCACCAATCTTGGTGGCACCTGCAAACTTTCCAATCATGCCTTCTTTGTTTTCATCTATATAATTTATATAAATGAAACAAAAGTGGACCCAGCACCAATCCCTGTGGAACACCACTTGAAACAAGCCTGCAATCTGAAAAACAACAATCCATCACCAAGTTCTGAATTCATTTAGCTAACACATCATCTAAATTGCTGCTTGCTAAACTCAAAATTACTTACGCACAGTCAATTGTCTACCTTAGGTACTGTCCATAATTTCAGAAACCGACCATATTCTGTTCGGTCTCCACTTACATTCTCTATTCCCCCAACACCGCCCCACTCCTCCACGAGTCCTGCCTGATTCCAAACTGTTTCTCTCTGCAACGCTGCTGGCACCTGCTGAGTTTCTCCAGCATCCTGTATGTTTGTTTCAGTTCTCCTTATATGTCCTGGCAAATATTTAGTCCATAACTTAACATACTGTCTTGTCGATAACAAACTGCTATTTTGCTGGGTACAAATTAGTTACCGCGTTCTTTAAACTCTAATACTTCAGAACTATTTCACTTCGCGAAACATTTTGGGGCGTCCTTAGGATAGAAAGCGCACCAAAGAAATACAACGGTGAACATAAAGCCGTGCAATTTGCGAAAACTAGTAAGCAGAAGAGAAATACCTTCTTGCCTGCTGAGCCGGCAGCATTGCACAAAACTGGGCCGTTTGCCCTGGGTCGGAACGCCGCCTGTTCCCGCCTTACGCGGCGCAGGCGCGGGTCACGGCAACCGTTGCGAAGTAGCAAGCTGCGGCCGTTCTCGCAACCACCGCAAGATGGCACCCGAACCGAGCCCTGATCCTGCAGGAGGCAGGTAGGGTGACAACCTTTCGAATAAACAAGAAACAATTAAGCAGGAGATAATGGGAACTGCAGATGCTGGAGAATCCGAGATAACAAAGTGTACAACTGGATGAACACAGCAGGCCAAGCAGCATCTCAGGAGCACAAAAGCTGACGTTTCGGGCCTAGACCCTTCATCAGAGAGGGGGATGGGGTGAGGGTTCTGCAATAAATAGGGAGAGAGGGGGAGGCGGACCGAAGATGGAGAGAAAAGAAGATAGGTGGAGAGGAGAGTATAGGTGGGGAGGGTGGGAGGGGATAGGTCAGCGTCTCCCGTATTTCCCACAACACATCCCTCACACCCCGCCCCCGCCACAACCGCCCAAAGAGGATCCTCCTCGTTCTCACACACCACCTTACCAACCTCCGGATACAACGCATCATCCTCCGACACTTCCGCCATTTACAATCCGACCCCACCACCCAAGACATTTTTCCATCCCCACCCTTATCTACCTTCCGGAGAGACCACTCTCTTCCTGACTCCCTTGTTCGCTCCACACTGCCCTCTAACCCCACCACACCCGGCACCTTCCCCTGCAACCGCAGGAAATGCTACACTTGCCCCCACACCCCCTCCCTCACTCCTATCCCAGGCCCCAAGATGACTTTCCATATTAAGCAGAGGTTCACCTGCACATCTGCCAATGTGGTATACTGTATCCACTGTACCTGGTGTGGCTCCCTCTACATTGGGGAAACCAAGTGGAGGCTTGGGGACCGCTTTGCAGAATACCTCCTTTCGGTTCGCAATAAACAACTGCACCTCCCAGTAGCGAACCATTTCAACTCCCCCTCCCATTTAGATGACATGTCCATCATGGGCCTCCTGCAGTGCCATAATGATTTCACCCGAAGGTTGCAGGAACAGCAACTCATATTCCGCTTGGGAACCCTACAGCCCAATGGTATCAATGTGGACTTCACCAGCTTCAAAATCTCCCCTTCCCCCACCGCATCCCAAAACCAGCCCAGTTCGTCCCCTCCCCCCACTGCATCACACAACCAGCCCAGCTCACCCCCCCCACCCACTGCATCCCAAAACCAGCCCAGCCTGTCTCTGCCTCCATAACCTGTTCTTCCTTTCACCCATCCCTTCCTCCCACCCCAAGCCGCAGCTCCATTTCCTACCTACTAACCTCATCCCACCTCCTTGACCTGTCCGTCTCCCCTGGACTGACCTATCCCCTCCCTACCTCCCCACCTATACTCTCCTCTCCACCTGTCTTCTTTTCTCTCCATCTTCGGTCCGCCTCCCCCTCTCTCCCTATTTATTGCAGAACCTCACCCCATCCCCCTCTCTGATGAAGGGTCTAGGCCCGAAACGTCAGCTTTTGTGCTCCTGAGATGCTGCTTGGCCTGCTGTGTTCACCCACTTTGTTATCACAATTAAGCAGGAAGCAGCCCTGAAAAGGACAGGTGAAGAAGGATCCTTAAACGTCTGAGAGGTTCTCACCAAACCAGTCATCACCATGAGAGAAAGTGCTTGTTGCTTACAAATGCCTGTCTTCCATCAGACACCTGCAAGAGTTCGTCTTTCCTGCTGTGTTACATCTTAATTGAAGGCATTTTTATTGCCCCAGCTCAAATTCTTTGGAAATAATAGTGGATTCATGGCTCCAAGCCGAACCTGAAAGCCGCGGTTTGCAGGACACAGGCATACTTAGCTTCTGCTGAGAATACCAAGAACTTTATGATAGCACACCTATGCAATTGGGCGGCAGCGTGGCTGAGTGGTTAGCACTACTGCCTCATAGCACTAGGGACCTGGGTTCGATTCCACCCTCTGTGGGGCGTATACCCGTTCTCCCTGTGCCTGTGTGGGCTTCATCGGGGTGCTCCAGTTTCTTCCCATAGTCCAAACGTGTGTAGGTTAGGTGGATTGGCCAAGCTAATTTGCTCGTAATGTTCGTGGATGAGGGTGATCATAAGAGGATGAGTCTGAGTGGGATGCTCTGAGGATCAATGTGGACTTGTTCAGCCAAAGGGCCTGTTTTCACACTGTAGAAACTCTATGGATACATTTCTTCTTACCTATCATCCCAGTCCTCGTTGACATTAGTGCCTGCCACATGTTTAAAATTCTCAATTTTTTTTAAGTTCCTCAATGGCCCAATTCTCTCCTTCTCTGTAACTTATTGTAGAGCTACAGTCCCTTTCTCCAAACTCCGCCCTTCACAAATTCCACTCCTTCACTGATTGATTCAATGTATTATTTTTGAGAATGAGTTGCAATTTTCCCTGGAAGTGGGTGAGGATGAATATTGAAATTCCAGCCTCTCAGTGATTTCAGCATAAATAGCTGCTTGTCCTGGTTTTGCAGCAGTTGTCAGTGGGAGAGGAAAGCAATGAAAGATGAGAAACAAAAGAGAGGAAGCGCAACAGAACCGTGCCAAGTTCATGGCTGTAAATTACAATATTACTAACCCTTGGATAACTCCCTGGTAAGTAACCTGGGGAGGAGGGAATATCCAAACAGTCCATTGGAAAATTAGCCAGGGTTTCATTCATTAATTGAACCCCTCCTTGAAAGTTTTATGTGAACAACTTCACAACTCTGTGTGAGGAATTTTATCCTGCCCTCTGTCTGACTCTTTTATATTTTGTACCATACATATTGTGGTTTCTCATGCTTGATCCTTCAGCAGTTGTATACAGCCTGATTCTGTCTACCCTGTTTCATCCTTACATAATTGGAAACATGTTTATTGTTGTGCTCCATAACCTATACTTTTCAAATGAAAATAATAATTTTTCATTCTTCTTCCTTTAAAATATAATTTTAAATGTCACATTTGAATGTATCTGCGTCACATCCTGAAGCCCAGATTAGGGGTGTCCAAAACTAGACAGCATAGGAAAGGGGAAAGATTTAAAAGGGACCTGACAGGCAACTTCTTCATGCAGAGGGTGGTGCGTGTATGGAATGAACTGCCAGAGGAAGTGGTGGAGGCTGGAACAATTGCAACAATTTAGAAATAGGTATATTAATAGGAAGGGTTTGGAAGGATATGGGTCAAATGCTAGCAAATGGGACTAGATTAACTTGGGATATCTGGTTAACATAGATGATTTGGACTGAAGGGTCTGTTTCTGTGCTGTACATCTCTATGACTCAATGACTCTATTTGGCCTTTCATTATCTATTGGTTTTTAAGTTTCATATCACTTTATGATAAAGCCTAACATTCCAGTAGCTTTCTTTAAAAGAAAGCTCATCAACTTGAAGTATTGTTTTCAACTATGTCCTGAGGAACCTGGCCCTCACAGCCTTCCGCTGTCCCAGGATGATCAACACCAGTACATTACAAACCTGAGTGTAGAACTAGCTTTACTCTGTATTTAACCCCCACTGCACTCAGCCTGAGCATGCTTGAAAACACTGCTCTGTATCTAACCCCATGTCGAACCTGATTAGAGAATGCTTGTTTCTGACACATAGTGCCCAGAATGGACGATGTCTCCCTTTTTAATACCAGCATCTTTTCTTCAATGAGCAAGAATTTTAACAACAACATAGTTTTCAAAATAATTGAAAACAAATAATGTCAAAGGAATATATAAATAGAAAACATCTGCTTTTGCAGGGGGACACAGCTTGTGATAGTACTTTATTCCCAAAACATAGTTGAGCAGAATATTTGATTCACTTATGTTTACTCTTGGTAGATGAGCCAAAATGCACAAATAGCATTTTAAAGTTTTCCAAGTACAGCAACAGTTTCATTAATATTATATTTGCCTGAGATCGCATAAGAAGCTTAAGTTTAACATCTCACCCTAAAGACAACAACTCTAAAAAGTGTTTTAATGCCTCAGTGTTAGCCTGGGTTTCATGCTGAAGCCTTGGTATGGGCTGTCTCAATGGACAAGAATTATATTGACATAATGACTGAAATCTAATCTTTCCTGGTTACTTTTTGAATTCAGTTTTCTTTCTTCTCAAGGATTAAGTACTGAGTTAATATACAAAGAGATATTGCTACAGAACAGTCAAATACATATAAACTTAACCAACCACATAGTTTCAATCTAGACAACAAACAATAAAGGAACCAACTCACCCCTTTTAAAGTAGATTTACAGTGATGTTGCTAGGATTGGAGGATTTAAGTTGAAGGAAGATGCTGAGGAGGCTGGAAATTTTTTCCCAGGAGCGTTGGAGGCTGAGGCCTGACCTTATAGAGGTTTACAAAATCATGAGGGACATGGATAGGTCATATAGTCAAGATCTTTTTCCCAGTGTAGGGGAGTCCAAACCAGAGGGCATAGGGTTAAAGTGAGAGGGAAAAGATTTATAAGGAACCTGGGGGGCAGCTTTTGCATGCAGAGAATGGTTCATGTATGGAATGAACTACCAGAGGAGGTGGTGGAGGCGGTATAATTAGAACATTTAAAAGGCATCTGGATGGGTACATAAATAGGAATGGTTTAGAGGGATATGGGCCAAATGCTGGCAAATGGGACAAGATTAATTTCAGACATCTGGTCGGTATGGATGAGTTGGACCAAAGGGTCTGTTTCTGTGCTGTACGTCTCTATGACTCTATATGGCCCTTCATTATCAGTTGGTTTTTATATTTCAAACCAATTTTTGACAAAGCCTAACATTCCAGTAGGATTCTTTAAAAAAACTTGTCACCTTGAAGTACTGTTTTCAACAATGTCCTAAGTAATCTGGTCCTCAAAGCTTGCTGTGCCAAGATGATCAGTGCCAGTACATCTATATGGGTGCAGCTTAGAAACACAGAGGCACACGAAATGATAGTAGGGATTGTGTATAGACCCAAAACTGTAATGGCAATATAAAGGCATTAAACAGGAAATTAGAGATGTAAGCAATAAAGGTACAGGTGTAATTATGAGCGACTTTAACCTGCATATAGATTGAGTAAATCAAATCAGTAACAATATCACAGAGAAGGAATTCTTGGAATATGTACTCTTAGCTTTTTGAATCAATGTGTTGAGGAACAGGCCATCCTAAATTGGATATTGTGTAATGAAAAAGGAATAGTTGACAGTCTAGCTGTGCGAGGCTCTTTGGGAAAAATTGAGCATAGTATGACCGAATTTCCCAGTAAAATGGTGAGTGATGTAGTTGATTCTGAAGCTAGGACCCTGAATCTAAGTGAAGGAAACTACAATAGGATTGTGAGCTGGCTATGATAAATTGGGGAATGGTACTTAAAGGAATGGTGGTTGAAAGGCAACGGTGGCTCAGTGGTTAGCACTGCAGCTTCACAGCACCAGGGAGCCGGGTTTGATTCCTGCCTCGGGTGACTGTCTGTGTGGAGTTTGCACATTCTCCCCGTATCTGCGTGGGTTTCCTCCGGGTGCACCGGTTTCCTCCCACAGTCCAGAGATGTGCAGGCTAGTTGGATTGGCCGTGCTAAATTGCCCGTAGTGTTCAGGGGTGCGTGGGTTATAGGTGGATGGGTCTGGGTGGGATGCTTCAAGGGGCGGTGTGGACTTGTTGGGCCGAAGGGCCTGTTTCCACACTGTAGGGAATCTAATCTAATCTAATGAGTGCATAGAGGACATGCAATGATTGTTCATCCCTGTTTGCCATAAAACTAAAATGAGTTGACCGTGACTACCAACGTAAAGTTGCGTTAGTATTAGATCCAAGGAATGGGCGTACAATTTGGCCAAAATAAGCAGCAGAACTCAGTATTGGAAGCAGTTTAGATTTCAGCAAAGGAGAACAAAGGGATTGATTGAGGGGTGGGGGGGGAATAGAGCAGGAGAGTAAGCTTGTGGAGAACATTCAACCTGACTGTAAAAGCTTCTCTAGGTATGTGACCAGAAAAAATGAAGATTAATGTAGCTCCTTTATAGTTAAAAACAATGTCCACAAACTCTTCAAATCCTTCCTGTATTTAGACTTTTATTATTTTTAGTATTGTGGCCAGATGTGTCGAAGAAATTGTTTGTGGGCCACTGATCTTCTGTTTGTTCAGCTGTAACTCAACAGTCACTTCAAAATGTTAGGTTGGGGATTGGAGACAGGGTAAGCTTAAATACTTTACAACAGGCAAAACCCTTGGGATCTGCAGTTCTGTGTTTCTAAATAGTGAACAACGACTTGTTCTTATAAATTATTTGGACCAGCTGTTTTACATTACTCCATCGTACAGTCTTAAGTCATGCAACTGATTCTCCGAGCCGAAAGATCAACTTGATCTCTTGGGCCCCGTGTTCCTTTTTCCCTAAACAAGCAAAGCAGGATTATACATGGAACCCTGAATTAAATCAATTTACTGAGCTACCAGGTACTACTGCAGCCACTGAAAGAGCTTTTTATCCCCCCATGGAAAGTTACATTTGCCGAAAAAGATAATTTTCTCATCAATCCATGATGTCAATAGAACAAATAAGAATATCAGCAATAACTTGCATTTATATAAGTGCTTTAAAATTGCAAAACGTTGCAAGGTGTTGCACAGACACAAGAAGAATCATACTCCTAAAGTGCACCTTCAGTAATTGGTGAGTTGAGTCACCTTGTTTGTCATTCCGGGATAGCAGTGCAGAATGTCTGGAAGGAAGTGATATTGAGAATTAATACCATTGGCAACACTCTGAAGACAGGAGAGCTGGTGCAAAGTGTGTCATTTCCAATCTGAGAAGATTAGTAATACACATCAAAACCACATACCAGTAATAGTTTCATAATATATTTATGCGCTGAGAACTTCAATGAAACTATCTGGCCCAAGTGGCCTACACCAAAATTTGCTCCATGTGCTTCACCAGACTGGATGGAATGTACAATAGGTCAGAATCACTAAGGAACAGACCTGGAGAGCAGGCCTGCATAAGAAGAGCAAAGACGCAGGAGATAAAAGCCAGAGGCAGAGAGCCTTTTCAACCTTTTTCTACCTGCCAGAGCTGAAGCATGACTTCATTGAAAAACAAAGTAGATGATTGGTATTTCTTCCATGTCCCTTTTGATTGGCCAAGTGGTTTAAATGAGGAAATTCTCTTTTAAAATATTTAATATGTGAATTAATTAACTAAATAGATTAGAGATGACTGGGCCGACAATGTGTTTCAGCTGTAGCAGATAGGAGCTACTGGATATCTGTGTGATCCATAGCGACCATATCTGCAGCAAGTCATGGCAGCTTAAGGAACTTTGACTGATAGTTGACAAGAATTCAACTGATGGTAATCTTATTGTGTCATACACAATTCTGAGGGGGCTTGATAGAGGAGATCTTGAGAAGATATTTCCAATAGTGGGGAATCTTGAGCCAGGAGACTTATTTACAGATTAAAGGGGAAACTCATTTAAAACTGAGGTGCAAAGGAATTTCTTCTCTCAGTTGTTAGTGACTGTCTGGAATTCTCTGCCCCAGAAAATTGTAAAGGTGAGGTCACTGAAAATATTTAGTGTTAGATTTTTAGAAATATGGAGGAGTTGAGGGCTATGAGGAGTGGACATGAAAAAGGAATTGAGGCCTGGGGCCATGATTTTATAGAATGGTGAGGCAAGATTAAGGGGTTGCTATTTTTGATATTCTTTAATGAATCTCCTGTTATCCCACCTAATCTGCAGCTGACCAGAACCTCTTGCTAATTTGGACATGTATATTATTTTCCTTCTTAGCCCACTTTGTTCTTGTGGAAAAGTTCTGTCAGTTTCCATCACTGGCATCATCTTCGTGAATTTCTTCATATCCTGTCCATGACTTTGACATTGTCCTTAAGGTGAGGCATCCAAATCTAAAAACAATTTAGGCTTTGGCTTAGCTTTGATGTTTTAGGCGGCTTCTAATTATAAAATGACCCAAGATCCTCGCTTACTGCAAAGCTACAGGTGCACGGACGGATTATTTTGTTGGGACAGGACAAAAACAAAATACTGTGAATGGTGGAAATGTGGAATTTAAGAAGAAAATTCTATAAATGCTTGGCAGGTCTGGCAGCATCTGTAGACAGAGTTAACGTTTCACGCCAATGAAAAGTCTGCAGAAGGTTAAAAATGTAAGATGTTTCGAGCAAGTACATAACGCCGAAATGTCGCAGGGGCGAGGGACTCGGGGGGGGGGGGGGGGAAATGGGTTTTGTGATAGCTGGAGAGTCAGGAGAGATTAAACATTTGCAAATCAACAACAGGTAATACGCGGACAGGTTTGAAACAAAAGTTATGACTTATAGATTCTACAGCGGGTGTCAATTGGAAAAAGTCGAACCATAGATAGCTTCTGTTCAAAAGAGAAAAAGAAAGGTTATAATCTGAAATTGTTGAACTCAGTGTCGAATCAGGAAGATGTTGAAGTGCCTGCTGAATGTTTCCAGCAATTTCTATGTTTAGATTATAATCTGTCCTGAATGATGTTAAATTCACAATTTCACTCAGAGTTAGCAGGCCTGGAGAACGGAAACGACTCACGGAGGTGCGATAGGAGAGTCATTTTGAGATTTGATTTATACGACTTGTGTTTACTGCAAGGGGTACTTTGATCTCCGGGCCTCGATGGAGACATTGTGTGTCTAAAATTGACAGTCTCCCTCAAACTGATGTCGTTAAAAATCCTTGTAGGAGATTTTTCCTAAAGAGTTGACGGCCAGTTTCGAACGACTATGAAGAAAGCAGGGAACAGCATCGTCACTGATCTCAGCTTTAGTTACAAGCGTCAGTAAGAGTCCAACACTTAATTGTATTAATCACGTATGGACTGACGGAGGACAGCCATGGGTATACATATTTCTTCAGTAGCTTATTGGAAAAAAGAGGAATGGGAATTAAATTTGTGCAATAGTGACATGGATTTGTATCAAATTTCCAATGTTGTCTCAATGGTTAGCTTCGAAAACTCCATTATATTCTGCAGCCAACACCGAAGAAGAGCACGACACGTTGTTTCTCTGTCCACTGATGCTGCCAGATCTGCTGTTTATTCAGCACTTTCTGATTTTATCTCAGATGTCCCGCATCTGCAGTATTTTGATTTTATTTTTGATTTTAAGTTTTACAACTTTAGGTCGAGGTCCTGCTGATTACAAAAGGGTTGTCGACTTTGAACCGGCGTCAGGCTTGGAACTGGAGCCCTTCCTGATCTGCTGCCTCCTCTGTCTCAATTAGCTTCAGTCTTGCCGGTTCCCAGGGTCACCGTGCCCAGGCTGGGAAGTGGCCAGCGTCTCGCGTCACCAGCTCCATTTCAGGAGGAAATGGTTCACTTTCCCTTTTCTTCGACCTGTGGGCTGAAACAGGATCCTCCCCTCTCTGCCATTCTATCCGAATCAGCACAAAGAGCTGTTGTTTAATGAATCCCAGCGTGTCCCGCTCTGTTTCCTGTTGTCTGCGAGTTCCCTGTTCATATCACTTGCAGCTGGCTTGAGGGGGCGGCTTTGTTATGTTTGTTTGAGTTTACTCTCTTCCGAAAATCTCTGCAAGTCCGAGTTTGAGTTCCGTATAGCGGATACATTGCCTTCCAGAGTGCGACGGAATAGCGCATTGAGAGAAACGACTCACCGCCCTGCAATTTTAATTGAGAAATCGACCGCAGGACTCAGAATTTGATAAAAGGTGAGTCACACAGGAGTTTCATCGTTTGGAATCTGTCATAATTTTGTATTGTACTCCGGTGTCCTCATTCGGGGCCAATTTATTTTAACACAGATCCTCTCTCAGGGAATGTATATTTTGTTTTACGACATGCTTAATTATCCGCATGTCGGGTCCGGACCACATTAGCGAGCCTCACTACGCCGACTATCCATACCCTCGTATTTAGCTCACTGAAAACAACTGTCAACGTTGAAATGTCACTTGGAACCTTGATGCTGCCGGTATCACATCTCCCGGAGTTCATTCTCCCAAGTCACACTCCCATATGGAACCTGATGGACGCTTTAAGTAAACGTAACTTTATGTAGTTTCAAGTAAGTAATTTGCTGCTGAGTTTTGATCGCTAAGAAATAAATTTGCACACATTGCACGACCAGCTCCGTGATCGCTGGATAAACTATGCTGCTTAATTTCCTGATTTTGATTTATCGTTCATTTGTTTCGTGTCTCAAATTTGTGATTCAACTTATCAAAAAAAAAATGACCTAAGGTGAAAGAAAATGGAAAGGTTGTGTTCGTCTGTGATTCCCCTTATGGTTCCCCCATCTGCTCAATATCCGGGTTAAGATATTAGGAGGTCATTTTTTTGTGCAAATTTATTTCTTAGCGATCAAAACTCAGCAGCAAATTACTTACTTGAAACTACATAAAGTTACGTTTACTTAAAGCGTCCATCAGGTTCCATATGGGAGTGTGACTTGGGAGAATGAACTCCGGGAGATGTGATACCGATTTGCAGCAAGTGTCACTGATCAGTGTGATGTTCCGATAGGTCGAGTAGAATACCCATACCAGGCAGCAGGGGCTGTTTTTTCAGGCTCGGATTCGCGGTGCTGATACATGTAGGCACTGACTTGCCACAACGTGCACCTTCGAGTTGAGCAGCAAAACAAAACTCGACAACTTTCCGACTCCAAATACACAAGGGGTTAATTTCATTTATAAACGTGCTGTGGAGAACGCTTCTTGTGAATTTTGTGTTCGAACCTCAATCATTGGTCCGTTCGCTTGTCTGTATTGGAAACTCTGGAGTGTGCACACTAAGTTGTGTGTACACTACTGCCCCTAAATTATTAGCACCAATTTTTGTGTGTGATACCATATGGATCAGTAGTGGAAGCTTCATTGGAGGTAATTTTAATTTTGAGTGAAAATGGGGAACGTTTAATTATACATCTGCTTTGCACCGTGTGAGAATTTCCTCTCTATTCGATTTAGGCAATGGTAATATCACTATTTGGGGCAGCAAACCTGCTTGCTTGGTATGGATGCATTGACCAGTTCCAATTCACAGAATCACAGTGTTGCGGCGTGGAGGGAGGCCATTCGGCCTGTCTGTGCGGGCTCTTGCAATAAGCATGATTAATTCGTGTATATTACTTCGATGGAAATTTTTGTCTGATGCCCACTTGAGTGTCGAACGTGCCTCCACCAACACTCTCAGCCAGTGAATTCCATACTCTAACTAATTGTTGAGTGATAAAGTTTTTTTTCATATCACATTTGCTCCTTTTGAAAACCACTTTAAATCTGTGCTGTCACATTCTTCTTTTTAGGAGCCGGCATAGTTTCTCTCTAAGATAATAAAATGTGAGGCTGGATGAACAAAGCAGGCCCAGCAGCATCTCAGGAGCACAAAAGCTGACGTTTCGGGCCTAGACCCTTCATCAGAGAGGGGGATGGGGTGAGGGTTCTGGAATAAATAGGGAGAGAGGGGGAGGCGGACCGAAGATGGAGAGAAAAGATAGGTGGAGAGGAGAGTATAGGTGGGGAGGTAGGGAGGGGATAGGTCAGTCCAGGGAAGACGGACAGGTCAAGGAGGTGGGATGAGGTTAGTAGGTAGGAGATGGAGGTGCGGCTTGGGGTGGGAGGAAGGGATGGGTGAGAGGAAGAACAGGTTAGGGAGGCAGAGACAGGTTGGACTGGTTTTGGGATGCATTGGGTGGAGGGGAAGAGCTGGGCTGGTTGTGTGGTGCAGTGCGGGGAGGGGACGAACTGGGCTGGTTTTGGGATGCGGTGGGGGAAGGGGAGATTTTAAAGCTGGTGAAGTCCACATTGATACCATTGGGCTGCAGGGTTCCCAAGCGGAATATGAGTTGCTGTTCCTGCAACCTTCGGGTGAAATCATTGTGGCACTGCAGGAGGCCCATGATGGACATGTCATCTAAAGAATGGGAGGGGGAGTGGAAATGGTTTGCGACTGGGAGGAGCAGTTGTTTATTGCGAACCAAGCGGAGGTGTTCTGCACTTTATCTATCCACTTTATCTAGCTTGCTCATTATTTTGAAAATCTCTACCCAATCTTCTTTTAGCCTTCTCTCCAAAGTGAACAGTGACAGTCCTCAATCTGAGAAAACAAGGTGTAGAGCTGGATGAACACAGCAGGCCAAGCAGCATCAGAGGAGCAGGAAAGCTGACGTTCCGGGTCTAGACCCGTCTTCAAAAATCTATCTCAATCTACCATTTTAACTGAATTATTGGAACCATTCCTGTAAATCACTTTTGCATTCTCTCCAATGAGTTCCAATTCTCAGAGGAAGTCTTGACACGGGGTGGGAAATCCAAGTCATGTGACCTCATGGTTTACTGGCCGGACATCCTCTGCTATTATTTCATTTGCAGCTAATTCATTTTTGGGAATTTGATCAATAATCTGCGGTACTATTACGGGTAAGGAAATTTGAATGTGCCAAAGGAACAGACCTCGTTTAAAGGACAGTCAGCAACATTCATTTAAAGCAGTACATACCGAGTGACTGCTGGAAGGGAAGCTGAGAGAGAACTACTGGAGTTAGAGGAAAGGTGACTCCAGAATTTAGTGACATCTCACTTCAGTATCCACAATTCCAGAGTAGAAAAAAGTTATCCTCAGTTTCAAGGGTCAGTCTAAAAACGGTCTGCAAATACTTTAGATATGTTAATAAGGTGGGCAAATATTTACCAGATGGAGTATAGTGTGGAAAATAAGGACCTGTTCACTTTGACAGGAATAATAGAAAAATAGTAGTATTATTTAAATTTAGAGAGACTGCAAAACAAGGTGTTACACAGGCATTTGGCTATACTAGTGCATGAGTCACAAAATAAGATAGTAGGCAGGTACAAGAAATGATTTCAGAGAAGTTTACTTCACTCATTTCTGAGCTGAAGGACTTATCTTATGAAGAGAGGTTGAACAGGTTGGGCTTTTACCCATTGGTGTTTGGAAGAATTAGAGGAGCTGTTATTGAAATATATGATAGGGTGTACACCAGAGGATTTTTTGTCTTTTATGTGGGAGACGAGAACTAGGGGAAACAGATTGAGAAGAAGATTAAGAGTAAGATAAGAATTTCGTTTCCTGAGGACCGTTAGTATGTGTGTCTTTTTCCAGACAATATTGGAGGCTAAATTATTTAATTTATTCAAGGCAAAGTTATAGATTTTTTTGATAGCCAAGGGAGTCAAGGGTTATAGGGAGAAGACAGGAATGTGCAGTTAACACCACAAATAGACCAGCCATGATCTTGTCGAATGGTGGAGCAGACACAAAGGACCTAGTGGCCTACTCTTCCTCCTAAGTTGTATGCTTCTGCAGACAAGTGGAAATGGTCAGTATGTCTCATGAAGAAGACATGGCTGGAGCTAACTGAGGAAGTCAGCAGCTATGAAATGATAACATGAATATGGGTGTAATCCTGAAAGAGACTGAAAGATCTGGTATGCCCTGGAAAGGTGAATGGCATTTTTAATGGCATATAGCACAATTGTATGCCCTAAATAGCATATGTGAGATATGAGGCAAAGTAATTGACTGAGTTTTGGAAGTGACCGGGGACCAAGATCTGCAGTCAGTTGCAGAGTTGACTCACAGTGGAGGCCCATGATCAATCAAAGTTGATATCTACACTGCTAGTAATAAATGGTGGCTTTCAGTAGGACCATTTTGGCACATTGCTAGATATGCAAAGGGGCACAGACTGACCAGCATGGGTGGATGAGACAAAAACTGTTTGTGTTTTCAAGAGAAGCATTTCAGGATGCAATGGAGTAGAGAATGATCGGAGGTGGTGTGACATTCACATATGGAACGGTGCTGACGGAGGAGCAGGCATTGGATATGTGTGATGCAGCAGGAAAGCCTGTCACTGCAGATGAAGTTAGTGCGGAATTCACGAAGAGTGAATGATACAATTGGTGCTAGCATCAAACCTTCTGACAAGTACTAACTGTGGTGCCCTTGTGGGCCTAAATGAACACAAGAAGCTTCAGATCAAGGAGAGGCAACAGGAGTTGGTTCCAAGTGCAGCTTGTTAACATCACTCTTCTCTCTCCCAAAGGACAAAAGCTGTTGAGAGATTGATGTATCCAGGATCATATAAGACATCAATTTCGGGGTTGTCATCTGACAATAATGCATCACATGAGCCCAGTGCACCCTCCACCAGCATACATATACTGACATTGATGGACATTGACATATGCTTAGAATGGGTGACAGTAGATGGGTGAACATGGCACAGATCTGCATAAACAGCTGATGGAGATGATGAGACATGTGCCCTCTCCCCATCAGAAGCTGTGTTTCATGCAGATGCTGAGCCTTGGATAATATCAGCAAAGTAGCGGATGCTGGAATAGCAACATGAGTTCCCAGAAGCTATTCACTTCTATATGCAAATTATGGTGCTCCATTCATGGCATGCCAACATGTAGTTTTCTCCATTTAGAGATGCAAGCATGGAGAACCATACACATCATACCACCCAATAAATTTAACAGGTGCAAGCTTCTCAGTAAACCATACATCACTGTGTTTAGTGGATATGCAAATGGGCCCTATCTGCTCAACCTGTTACAAGATGTCCAATCAATCTAAGTAAGCAGGAAATGGTGAATAGGCCTCTATAGAGTGCAGTTTTGGGCCCCATATCTCAGGAAGGACGTACTGGCCCTGGAGTGGGTTCAGAGGAGGTTCACAAGAATGGTCCCAGGAATGGAAAGCTTAACATATGGGAAGGTGACCAAACAGGTAGATGAGAGTAAACCGGTTGAAGTGGTGTATATGGATTTCAGCAAGGCGTTCGATAAGGTTCCCCACAATAGGCTATTGTACAAAATGCGGAGGAATGGAATTGTGGGAGATATAGCAGTTTGGATCGAAAATTGGCTTGCTGAAAGAAGACAGAGGGTGGTAGTTGATGGAAAATGTTCATCCTGGAGAGCAGTTACTAGTGGTGTACCGCAAGGGTTGGTGTTGGGTCCACTGCTGTTTGTCATTTTTATAAATGACCTGGATGAGGGCGTAGAAGGATGGGTTAGTAAATTTGCAGATGACACTAAGGTCAGTGGAGTTGTGGATAGTGACGAAGGATGCTGTAAGTTGCAGAGAGACACAGATAAGCTGCAGAGCTGGGCTGAGAGGTGGCAAATGGAGTTTAATGCAGACAAGTGTGAGGTGATGCACTTCGGTAGGAGTAACCAGAAGGCAAAGTACAGGGCTAATGGTAAGATTCTTAGTAGTGTAGATGAGCAGAGAGATCTTGGTGTCCATGTACACAGATCCTTGAAAGTTGCCACCCAGGTTGACAGGGCTGTTAAGAAGGCATACAGTGTTTTAGCTTTTATTAATAGAGGGATCGAGTTCTGGAACCAAGAGGTTATGGTGAAGCTGTACAAAACTCTGGTGCGGCCGCACTTGGAGTATTGTGTACAGTTCTGGTCACCGCATGATAAGAAGGATGTGGAAGTTTTGGAAAGGGTGCAGAGGAGATTTACTAGGATGTTGCCTGGTATGGAGGCAAGGGCTTACGAGGAAAGGCTGAGGGACTTGAGGCTATTTTCATTAGAGAGAAGAAGGTTGAGAGGTGACTTAATTGAAATATATAAAATAATCAGAGGGTTAGATAGAGTGGATAGGGAGAGCCTTTTTCCGAGGATGGTGACGGCGAGCACGAGGGGGCATAGCTTTAAATTGAGGGGCGAAAGATATAGGACAGATGTCAGAGGTAGTTTCTTTACTCAGAGAGTAGTAAGGGAATGGAACGCTTTGCCTGCAACGGTAGTAGATACGCCAACTTTAGGTACATTTAAGTTGTCATTGGATAAGCATATGGACGTACATGGAATAGTGTGGGTTAGATGGGATTGAGATTGGTATGACAGTTCGGCACAACATCGAGGGCCGAAGGGCCTGTACTGTGCTGTAATGTTCTATGTTCTATGTAACGTTTGTGGCCTCTGAGACTACATTCTTTAGAGTTTAGAAGGATGAGGGGGGATTAATTGAAACTTTCAGAATACTGAATGGACTGGACAAAATGCATGTTGGGAAGATGCTTCCATTGGTAGGAGAGTCTAGGACCCAAGGGCACAGCCTTAGAGTAAAGGGAAGACCTTTTAGAATGAAGATAAGGAGAAACTTCTTCAGCCAGAGAGTGGTGAATCCATGGAATTCACTGCCACAGATGGCAGTGGAGGCCAGACCATTGAGTACATTCAAGACTGAGATAGATCGGTTCTTGATTGTCAAGTGGATCAAGGATTACGGGGAGAAAGCCAGAGAATGGCGTTGAGGAACTTATCAGCCACGATTGAATAGCGGAGCAGACTGAATGGGCTGAATGGCCTAATTTCTAAACCTATGTCTTATGGTCTAAAAGTTCAAGAGGCAGCTTTCTGAAGCCATTAGGTACTCTGTTCAAGGTGCTTCTGGTGTCGATACTATATTTGTGATGCCTTTGAAGTGACACTAATTATGTATGAAGCCCCAGAGATGGCTCCTGCATAGATGCATGAATACTTAAATATGCCGGGCCTCTCTCGTACAAAGTTACTTCCTGTGCTGGAGTAGGAATGGTAGCAGCCTATCTTCACATCAGTTGGAGGCACTGATAAAATACAATGTAGGAACACCTAGAAATGTTTGTGTAAATTTATTTAGTAAATTCATCATTTGAGGGACACAATAGGTGATACTTTTTGCTGAATGTGAGGTCACAATAGGTAATACTTTTAGCTGAATGCTAAACATTATATATATGTGTAGAAAATTAAAGCTCTTATAATGAATTTTTTTACTAGTGTGCTTGTTCATTTCTGCACTATTGTGCTGTTACTAGATGATAAATTCTTGATATGAAGACCATGAAAAGGTGTGCACAAATAGTGAATATAGCCTTTGGATTGATTTAATAATTGACCACTGAGATGGTGAGGCTGTTGAACACAGAAGAAATAGGAGCAGGAATATGCCTGACAGCCCATCAACAGTGTTCCACTATTCAGTAAGATCCTGGATGTCCTTGGCTCAAAATTTTTACCCATGTCTTAACATTTGGCACTCCTGTAGTTTAAAAATATGTATATCTCAGCTTTAAATAAATTTGTTGACACAGAATCTGCTTCTCTCTGGGGTCTTACAATCATTTAATGGCACAGAAAGAGGCTATTCAACTGAATGGGACTGTGTTGTTTCTCTGTAGACAATCCAGTCAGTGCCATTCCCTTACTTTTATTTCCTTAGCCTGGCAAGGTTATTTCCTTCAAGTATCCATCCAATCTCCTCTTGAAATCATTAATCTTCTCTCCTTCAACTATCCTTGTGTGCAGCAAGTTCTGGGTCATTGTCGTTTGTATAAAAATGTTTTCTCACATTCCCTCTGCATCTCTTGTTCAAAGCCCAAAATCTGTGTGCCCTGCTCCTTGCATATCAACTGATGGAACAGTTCTTGTCCAGCTTATCCAAACTCTTTCAAATCTCTCCTCAGTCTCCTTTACTTGAAGGAGAGCAGGTAATGAGTAAGTTAGACAAAGGAGAGCCAGTTGATGTAGTTTATTTGGATTTCCAGAAGGCCTTTGATAAGGTGTCGCATTGAGACTGCTAAATAAGATAAGAGACTATGGCGTTAGGGACAAGGTCCTGGCATGGACAGAGGATTTGCTGATTGGAAGAATGCAGAGTGTGGGCATAAAGAGTCTTTTTCAGGATGGCAGCCAGTGATTAGTGGAGGTCCACAAGGGTTAGTGTTTGGACCACAAGTATTCAGGTTGTACAAAAATGATCTGGATAAAGGAACTGAACGTATAGTTGCTAGGTTTTCAGATGTACAAAGATACGTGGAGGGTAAGGTAGTGTTAAGGAAGTGAGGAGGCTGCAGAAGGACTTGGACAAGCTAGGAGAGTGGGCAAAGAAGTGGCAGGCAGAATAGAATGTGGCAAAGTGTGAGGCTATGTATTTTGGTAGGAAGAATAAAAGCATATTTTCTAAATGGGGAAAGGCTTTGGGAATCTGAAGCACAATGGAACTTGTCGTCCTAGTTCAGAATTCTCTTAAGATTAACATGCGGTCTCAGTTGGGAGTTAGGAAGGCAAATGCAATGTTAGCATTTATTTCAAGAAGGCTAGAATACAAGAGCAGAAATATATTGTTGAGGCTGTATAAGGCTCTGGTCAGACTGCCTTTGGAATATTGTGAGCAGATTTACACCCCATATCTCAGGAAGGATATGTTAGCATTGGAAGTGTCCAGAGGAGTTTTACAAGAATGATCCTGGGGCTGAAGAATTTGTCACATGAAGAATGGTTGAGGATTCTGGGTTTGTATTTGATGGAATTTAGAGATATGAGACAGCTATGATTCAAATTTACACAGTATTGAGAGACCTGGATAGAGAGGACATGAAGATGTTTCCACTTGTAGGAGGGACTAGAATCTGAGGGCACTACCTCCAGAGTAAAGGGCTGAGCCTTTAGAACTGAGATAAGGAGGAATTTCTTCAGCCAGAGAGTGGAATCTATGGAATTTATTGATGCAGAAGGCTGCGGAGGCCAAATCATTTTTTTAATGTACACTTATTTAATGCATGTATTTAAGGCAGCAATAGATAGGTCTTGATTAGTAAGGGGATCAAGGGTTATGGGGAGAAGGCAGGAGAATGGTTTTAAGAAACATATTAGCCATGATCAGATTGTGAATTTGATGGGCCAAATGGCCTAATACTGCTCTTTTATCATGGTATATAGTCTCTAATATTGTGGCCAAAACTCCTATAGAACAATTCTTGTTCTTCTCTGCACCCTCTTGAGAAGTTTCACAACCTATTGAGTGGTGACTAAAGCTAGTTTCAATACTATAGTTATGGCCTAGCATTCTGCTTTTGTATTTAACACCTTTGTTTATGAAGCTCATAATTCCCTATGGTATTCTATCTATTCATGCAATATCGTCATGCCACCTTCAAAAGGTTATGGACATGCACACCCACCACCCTCCTGCAAACCCAGTTCCCTTGCTAGTGCACACTCTTCAAAATTCTGAAAATAAATCTACTTAATTTTCCATATTCCTTCTTCAACAATGCATTTCCTCACACTTCTCTGTATTAAATTATGTTTATCACTTGTCTGCCCATTCTACCTAAGACTTCCTTGCTGCTAGTTTTGTAACCCCTTTATTACTTGCTACTCCAAGTTTGGTATCATGGGCAAATTTTAAAATTTCACTCTATTTTTGAAAATCAAATCCTTTATGTATGTGTTTGTCCGTGTGTGTTTCAAAAGGCCCCCTATTCTGAACTTCTACTACCTTGTTTAAACTATTAACTGTAATTAATAATCAAGACAACCTAAGCGTTAATATTAATTTAATTTTACTTAATGATGAATAAGTTTTAAATTTTACAGTTCTTAATTTGAATTAATACCCTTGATTTGACAAAAAAGAAATGTTCACCTACCTACCACATACAACTTTGTATTGATTTTAATTGACATGATGTTGGTTGAACCTGAATTACAAGCTCTGTCTCTCCAGTCTGCTAATTTACTCATTTGCTGTTCTCTGTGCTCTAACTTTCCATCCTGCTGTTTTACCCACTGGTCTCACTGTGCTTCTGCTTTCTGACTTTCTCATTTACCCCCTCTCTGGATTCATTGTGTGCTTGCAATTCAGTCTGCTGTTTACCAATTTGCTTTTCTCACTGTGCTGATGAAGGGTCCCAACCTGAAACGTTGACTTTCCTGTTTGTCTGATGCTGCCTGACAGGTTGTGTTCCTCCAGCTCCACACTGTTGATTCAGACTCCAGCATCTGCAGTTCTTGTTATCTCTGTCTCACTGTGCTGTTGCTCTCTGAGTTTTTCTTTCACCCTCTCATTGATCTAAGTGTAGAGAATTCCAAATATGAAATGACTCTTTAAGAGAAGAAAGTCAACCTCATCTCCATCTTAAGGATGACTCCTTATTCTGAAACTGTGCCATCTGGTTCTAGATTGCTCAATGAGATGAAACATCTTCTCAGCCAAGTCTCCTCAGAATCTTCAATAAGATTACTTCCTATTTTTACAGAAGTCCAATGAGTATATGCTCAATCTGTTCAATCTTCCCCTCACAATTCCATTGTATGTCTACCAACTCTGGCGGATCATATTCCAGGAAATCACATTCGAAGAGAGGTCATGGAATCTCAGTAGCATGGTGTGAGTGTATGAGCGGATCAAAGGGAAGCAAGGTCAAAATTCCTGGATGGTGGCTGGAAGTTAAAGTGGTCCTTTAAAACAGTCATTGCTGAATTTTCAAAGTACCCTCTCCCAACTTTGCCACCACTACACATCCCTCCAGTTGTAAGAGGGAAATTGAGAAACAAACATGTAGGGAGATCTCAGATATGTGGCAGCATTATAGATTGTAATACTGGGTTATATTAATTTTCCAAACACTGATTGGGGCTACCGTAGTGTTAAAGGTTTGAACAGTTAAGAATTTGTTAAATGCGTTCAAGAAAAATTTCTTTGTCAATATTTGGATGGCTCTCCGAGGGCCGAAGGGCCTGTACTATGCTGTAATGTTCTATGTTCTTTGGGGCAATAATGCAGTGCAGCTGATTGAAGTAAGAGTGGGGGAACACTTTGGGTCTAGCAATCATAATTCTATTAGTTTCAAAATGGTTATGGATAGGATAAGCCTTCCATAAAAGTTAAAGACTTTAATTAGAATAAGGCAAATTTTAAAAGTATCAGACAAAAACTTTCAAAGTTGATTGAAATAAGTTCTGAGGAAGGGTCACCGGACCCGAAATGTTAAATTGTTTTTTCCTTCACAGATGTTGCCAGACCTGCTGAGCTTTTCCAGCAACTTTGTTTTTGTTGTTGTTGATTGGAATAGAGTGTTCACAGATAAAAGAATGTCTGACAAGTAGGAGGCATTCAAGAGTGTGATGATGAGAGTTCAGAGGCATTCCGTTCCTGTTAGAATGAAGGGTAACAATGTTAAGATTAAGGAACAATGAATGAATAAAGATACTGAAGTGCTAGTCAAGAATAAAAGATACTCTTATTTTAGACACAGACAACTTGGTTCAATTGAATCTCTTAATCAATATAAAGAGTGTAGGGGCATTCTTAAGAAAGAAATCAGGAAGGCAGACAGGATATGAGGAAGCATTAGCAGGTAAGATTAAGGATAATCCAAACAGATTCTACAAATACATTAAGAGCAAGCAGATAACTAGAGAGAGGGTAGGGCCTCTTAAAGATCAAAGTGATCATTTTTGAGATCATTTTTGTGTTGAACAGCAGGAGATGGGAAAGATACTAAATGAATATTTTGCATCAGTTTTTACTGTGGAAAAAGAAATGGAGTCTAGGGAATGCAGCAAAATTAACTTTGATGGTTTAAAAACAGTTCACATTACAGAAGAGGAAATTCAGCAAGTCTTAGAGAATATAAAGGTGGATAAATCTTCAGGACCTGATCTAATGTATCTAATGTTGTGGGAGGTAAAGGAGGAAATTGTGAGACCCCTTGTAGGAATCTTTGCATCATCTATAACTATGGGTGAAATGGCTGATGACTGGAGGGTGGCTCATGTTGTATCTTTGTTTAAGAAAGGTTGTAGGGAGAAACTGGGGAACTGTATTTCTGTAAGTCTAATTTTGGTTGTTGCAGGTGGTTAAAATAATCAGGGTTTATGGACATTCAGAGGGTCAAAAAATGATTAGGGATAGTCAGCATGGTTTTGTGCGAGGAAAATTGTGTCTCACAAACTTGATTGAGTTTTTTGAGGAAGTTATCAAAAAGACTGATGATGGCAGAGCAAATGGTGCCTTTGACAATGTTCTACATGGTAGACTAATTAGTAAAATTAGGTTACAAAGGATTTAGGGTGAGCATGCCAACTGGATACATAATTAGTTTAATGGCTAGAGAGACAGTAGTGATGGAATGTTGTTTTTCAGACTGAAGACCTGTCACCCATGGTGTTCCATAAGGATCTGTTCTAGGTCCTCCTTTGTTTGTCATTTATATAAATGATTTGATGAAAACATAAAATGTATGGTTGGTAAGATTGTTGATGACACTAAAATTGGTAGATGGTGAAGAAGGCGTTCTAAGATTACAAAGGGATCTTGATCAAATGGGTCAATAGGCTGAAAAATGGCAGATAGAATTTAATCTGGATAAATGAGGTATTACATTTCGGTACAACAAGGGTAGGGCTTATATAGTTAATGGTAGGGCCTTGGGTAGCATTATAGAAGAAGGACCTATGGATACCGGTACATAATTCTTTGAAGTTTGCATCACATATAGACAGAGTGGTTAGAAAGGTGTTTGGCATGCTTACCTTCATTGCTTAGTCCTCTGAGTGTAGGAATTGGGGAGACATGCCTCTTCTGGAATACTGTGTTCAGTTCTGGTCACCCAGTTATAGAAAGGGCTGGAGAGGGTTCGGAAGAGATTTACCAGGATATCGCAAGGTATGGAAGGTTTGAATTATAAAAAAAGGCCGGGTTTTTTTTTACTGGAGCATAGGAGGTTGAGAGGTGATCTGATAGAAGTTTATAAAATGATGAGAGGTATAGATAGAGTTAATGGTAGTTGTCATATTCCTAGGATGGGGGATTCCAAGACTGGGGGGTTGACATTTTTAAGGTGAGAGGAGAGAGATTTAAAAAGGATGAGAGGTGATTTTTATACAGAGGATGGATTGCATGTGGGTACAATTATGACGTTAAAAAGCATTTGAATAGGTACATAGATAGGAAAGGTTTGAAGGGATAAGGGCCAGGAGCAGGCAGGTAGGACTGTTTTAGTTTGTGATTAAGTTTGGCATGGACTGTTTGGGCTAGAGTCTGTTTCCATGCCGTATGAATCTATGACTGGAGCACTACTAACATTATCCCAGTTTTAAAAAAAGAGTGGAAGGGATAAACCAGGAAATTAAAGGTCACATTCTAACCTTACTGGTGAGCAAGTTACGAGAAGGAATTTTGACGAACAAAACATAACTGTCCTTGGACAGATATGGATTAATTGGGGACAGTAAGCATGAACTTGTAAGAGGCAGGTCATGTTTGACAAATTTGGTTTAATTTTTTAAGGAACTTGGAGTATTGATGAAGGTAATGTACTTGAGGTGGTCAATATGAAATTTATTCAGGCTTTCTATAAGTTTTCCTCATGAAAGACTGGTCAAAAAAGTATGAACCCTGGATCCAAGACAAAGTGGTATATTGGTATAGGTGCTGGCTCCTTTGTTGTTTGTGGTGTGCGTTAATGATTTAGGCTTAAATGTAGGGGTGATTGATTAAAAAGTTTGTGGATGACACAAAAATTGGCACGATGGTAAATAATCAGAATGACATCTGTAAACTGCAGGAGGATATCAATGAACTGGTTAGCTGAGAAGAGCAATAGCAAATATAATTCAACCTGAAAAGTTAGGTAATGCACATAGAGACAGCTAACAAGATAAATATGAATGGTAGAACCCTGGAAAGTCCTGAGGATAAGGAGAGAGCTTGGTATGCATATCCACAGATTCCTCAAGGCAGCAGGACGGGTAGAGAAGTTGGTTAGAGACATGTGGAATGCTTGCCTTTATTAGCTGAGGCACAGAATACCTTAAGATGAAGAAGATTATGCTCTAAGTGTCAAAAATGCTGGTTAGACCACAACTGAAATACTGCATGTAGTTTTGGTCACCACATTATAGGAATGAAGAGTTCTGGATGAACAGTCAGCAGTCTTGAAATATTGACTCAGATTTCGTCCCACAGATGCTGCCTGACCTGCTGAGTTTCACCAGCAATTTCTGTTTTTATTTTTATTTCAGATCTCCAGCATCCACAGTTCTTTGTTTGATTTAAGATCTTGAAAGCCTTGACAGGGTTGATATGGAGAGGATGTTTCCCCTTCTGGGAGACTTGGACATTTGAGGTCACTGCTTAAAAATTAGAGACTGTTCATTTCTCTGAGGGTCATGCATCTTCCCTTTCTGAAAATGAGTGGAAGGAGAGTCCTTGAATATTTTTATAGCAGAAGTAGATTCTTGTTAAGCAAGGGGCGAAAGATTAACAAGAGTAGGCAGGAATGTATGTTTGAGATAATAATCTTATTGAATGGTGGAGCAGACTTAAGGGGCTGAATAGCTTATTCTTGCTCCTAATTCATATGTAAAACAAGGCCGACACTCCAATGCGGTACTGAGAGGGTGCTGCATTGTCTCAGATAGGGATTAAATCACTGCCTTGATTATCCTTTTTTTAAACATAGAAACAAAAACTTCAAGCCTGCTCTGCCAGTCAATATGATCATAGCTGATCCTTTATCTCAATGCCACATTCCCACTTTTTACCCTTGATGCCTTTAAAATCTAAAAAAAAGGCCCTCTCTTTCTTGAATATTTTCAGTGGTTTAGCATCCACACCTTCTGTGGTACAGAATTCCACACGTTCACTACCCTTTGAATGAAGATTATTTTTCCTCTTCTCAGTCCTAAATCCTGTTTCCTTGTCTTGTGAAACTGTGATCACTGGTTCTAAACTCCCAACTAGGGGAAACGCCTCCCTGCATCTAACCTCTCCAGTCCTGTCAGAATTTTTAATGTTTCAATCTTATCCACCCATATCCTTCTATACACGAGTGAATACAGGGCCAATCATCCAATATCTTCATTGGGCAGTCTTGCAACCCTGGTTTCAGCCTAGTGAACCTGCACTCTCTGTATGGCAACATTAGGTAGGGCATTCAAAACTGCACTCAATATTCCAGGTGTGATCTCACCTGTATAACTGCAGTAAGGTCTTGTATAACTGAATTTAAATCCTCATGTAATGAAAGCCAATATAGCATTTGCTCTCCTACATTCGCGCGATGTTGGCTTTCCTGGCTGAATTAGCATCCATTGACAATCCCTACTTGCCGTACAGAAGGCGGTAGTGAACTGCCTTCTTGAACTGCTGCAGTCCAGTTGGTACACCCATAATGCAGTTAGGTAGGGAATTTCTGTATTTTGACCGAGCAACACTGAGGGAATGGCAATATATTTCCAAGTCTGGATGCTGAGTGGTTTGGAGGGAAACTTGCAGATGGTGATGTATCTCCCATGTATCTGCTGCCCTCGTTCTTCAAGATGGTGGTAGACATGAGTTTGAAAGAAATGTTGGTGAATTTCTGTAGTATATCTTGTAGTTTGGACACTGCTGCTACTGAATAATGGTCATACAGGGTCTGAATGTTTGCAGAAGTGATGCCAATCAAGTGGGCTTCTTGGTCCTGGATGGTGTCAAGCTTCTTGAGTGTTGTGCTTCTCCAAAGATTCTCTGGCCATCAGTCTATTAGCCATCTAGGCCACTAATGATGAAGCACAGACTGCAGTTGTGCACAGGGGTTATGCCGAATTATCAATGCAGTTAACTCCAGTGGAACTGCCTAGAAAACTGAACTTACTGATGGGCAATTCTTATATGTCTAGAATCCTGCAAAATAATCCATTAAAGTCAGGCCCCACCCCGACCCAATCAGTTTCCTTTCCTTGACCCACCCCCTACCAAACAGAACCTCCTGGCTGGACTCAATATCACCCTACTCTGCCAGAATCAACACCCTCTTGTATTTGTTACAGCAGTACTCCCTCCTGACTCCTGGTCTGTCATTATCCCCCACAATCAGACTTGAAAATTGCCCTAGCTGAACCAACTCTCCATCTTGCCAAACTGACCTTCCCCAGTTGCAATCATCCCTGCAGTTTGATTACTCTGATCCAAACACACCTCTCTTCTAATGTGCTGGGCCTGACACCACCCCTCCATCCCCAAACCTGCCTTGTGGGACCCAACACCCTTGACCCACCCGAAGTACTTGTTCACTCATCTAGCACCTGGCATGGTACTGACTTTACCCATCTGGCACCCTACTCATTGGCACAATACTTCCTTTACCCACCTTGCACCCTAACCCCACACTTAGGTTAAACATGACTTTCACAGGAAGTGTCAAAGTATGTGGCCGTGCTGCTGGAATTTAAATCACAAAACATGGCACATTGACTACTGCAAAAGGAAGCATGGTTGCCACACGGATTCTCTTTGCTGCTAGATTTGCGGATTCCTGGTTGGGTTTGGAGCAGGAAGCCTTTGAACAGGAATCTCCATCGCAGATAACATCTAAAGACAAATGGATAAATTCGAATCCTAACAGGGTGGGAAAGTTTGGGCCGATTATCGCATTGGAAATCGAAATGTAGCATTCTCACATCAACGTTTTCGGATCACACGCTCAACTCATTGGAGTCGGAACTGAAACTTCAATGTTCTGATTTAGGCGAGCGTGCAACCAACCGTCTCGACTGTCAACACCGTAAATAATTAAAGCTACGAAAAGCAGACGAACAAACAATTAATTGCAGTTCTGAAGAAGAGTCCATGGAACCGGCGCTCTGATTTTTCTTTACAGATGCTGCCAGATCAAGTTCTGCCCTTTTCTGATGAAGGGTCCAGGCCCGAAACGTCAGCTTTTGTGCCTCTAAGATGCTGCTTGGCCTGCTGTGTTCATCCAGCTTCACACTTTGTTTTCTGGCAATTTCCATTTTTGTAACAACTAGTTGAATCTATGTAGCTAGGTAGATTTAGTGAAACACTCGCAATAAGATAACAACATTACAACCGACCTCGGGGTAGTGGCGGTTTTGCACAGCGCAGGCCGGTGAAACATTCCCTGTCATCCGAACAGCTAATGCTGGAAATACGTCGCAGGTCAAGCGACATCGAGCTGGCGGCGGTTCCTCGTACCAAAGGGATGCTGCAGTTATCACCTCAACCACGGGAGGGCGGCTGGCGGGAATCGCCGCGAGAGAACGTTGAAAAATAATTTATTTTTAAAAGGCTATTATAAAAAGTAAAATTGAGAACAAGCAAGGACACATTGATAGAAATACACAGTCTCCAAGTTGTTGATTAAAAAAAGTCAACATTTCTCTTTACATTTTCCTTTTTTTGCCTTTATATTCTACGCCTTGGTTTATTCTCTTGTTTTAAAATGGCGCTGGCGAGCGGTCACACGATACGACGCTTCTCGCTGGGTATTTTTAGTAAGCTACGGGTGGCAGTAAATAAGTTAATAGATCAGTAAATCAACGTATTTGTTAATATTGATCATAGAGGGAGTGGCTGACGGAGGGGAAGAGATTAAGAGGTGGAATCTGAGGGGTGTATGATTTGGAGGGAGACAGCTTATGCAGGGCTATGAACGGCCAAAAGATTCGGGGTTGAGGGCGTGTGAGGGGAACGGAGGCTGAGGTAGATGAAAAAAGGGAAGCTGTCAAGAGGGGAGATGTTGAGGGGAGGCAATTCGAAGGCTGAATATCTGAAGAGTGGGGAGGGTTGGGGGAAATGTTTAGATTGACGCGTAGTACTGTTTAAATGGGCTTTGTGGTCTGCTGTGGATGTTGCCTCTATTGGAGCACGCTGTAGGAAGACATCAGAACTAGATTAAAGACCCCGTTGTGAAACACAGTGCTGTGTGGTCACGTAAAACAGTCAGTGAATGTTGGGGCCAAGGGAGAAAGCTACCTCAGACAGAGGTGTACATTTGATACATGTCCACATGCAGACTGACCCTGATTTCACCCACTTGGTCAATCTGCGGCTGTTCTCTTTAGAGCAGTGAGATTGAGAGGTATGATTTTGAGGTTAAAAATCATGGGGGGTGTGGTTCTTAATAGCAGATAAAAATAAAAGCAGAAAGTGCAGGAGAAACTCAGCAGGTTTGGCACCATCTGTAAGTCCCACTTACTAACATTTGGGGACTAGTAGCAGAATTCAGAGAGCTGGCTCACAGGCTTGACAAGCAACAACCTGACAGTCATTCTTACAGAATCATGCCTAATGTCCCAGTTGTCACCGTCACCATCCCTGCTATGTCTTGTCACACTGGCAGGACAAGCCCAGCAGAGGTGATGGTGCAGTGGGTATACAGTCAGGAGGGACTCTAGACACCATAAAGTCTCTTTGCACCAAGTCAAACATGGGCAAAGAAACCCCCTGCTGATTACCATGTATGATCCTCCCTCAGCTGATGAATTGTGTGCCCCCATATTGAACAATGCTTGGAGGAGGCATTAAGGGTAGTATGAGTGTAGAATGTACTCTTCGTGGGGTGTTTTAATGTCTGTCACCAGGAGTGGCAAACCAACAGCACAACTGAGTGAGCTGGTCGGGTCCGAAAGGACATAGCTGCTAGACTGGGAACCAACAAGGGAGGAAAACATAGTTGACTCCATCCTCCTCAATCTGCCTGCTGCGGATGTATCTATCACGACAGTATTGCTAAGAGTGACCACGGCACAGACTTTGTGGGGATGAAGCCTAAGCTTGTACTGAATGTATCTTTTATTCTGTTGAGTGACACCATCACTGTGCTAAATGAGACAAACTTCAAACAGATCTAGTACTTCAAAACTGGGCAACAAGCGCTGTCGGCCATCAGTGTTAGCAGAATCATACTTTAAGCAGTTTGCAACCTCATGACCCAGCATACCACTCCTATTCTACCATTACTGTCAAACAATGTGATCAGCTTTCATACAATGAAGAGTGCCGAAGGGTGTGCCAGGAACAGCATCAGGCATACCTCAAATGAGGAATCAACCTGGTGAAGATGTGAAACAGGGTCATTTTCATGCCAAACAGCATATGCAGCAAGTGATAGACAGGGCTACATGATTCCACAACCAACAGATCAGATCTAAATTCTGCAGTCCTGCCACAATCAGTCATGAATGGTAGTGCGCAATTGAACAACTCACTGAGGAGGCAGCTCCACAAATATCCCATTAGGGGAGGCCACGGCCTAGTGGTATCATCACTGGACTGCTAATCCAGAGTCAAAAGCAAAGTTGCCAGAAAAGCCCAGCAAGTCTGGCAGCATCTGTGAAGAAAAAGAGTTAATGTTTTGGGTCCGGTGACCTTTCCTCAAAATTGATCAGTTCTGAGGAAGAGTCACTGGACCTGAAATGTTAACTCTGTTTTTTCCTTCACAGATGCTGCCAGACCTGCTGGGCATTTCCAGCAACTTTTTTTTTCCTGATTTACAGCATCCGCAGTTCTTTTGGTTTTTGTTAGTCCAGAGACCCAGGTAACGTTCTGGGGATATGGGTTCAAATCCTGTCACAATAGATGGTGGAATTTGAATTCAATTTTTAAAAAAAATTTTGAATTAAGGGTCTGATGATGATGATCATGAATCCATTGCCAATTGTTGTAAAAACCCATCTGGCTCACTAATGTCCTTGAGGTAAAGAAACTGCTATCCTTACCTAGTCTAGTCTAATGTGACTCCAGACCCACAGCAAGGTGGTTGACTCTCAACTGTCCTCTGGGCAATTAGCGATGGACAATAAATGCCTGTCTAGCCAGTGCCGCTCACATCCCATGAATGGATTAAAAAAAAATTCTCCATGTTAGATGAGCGCAATGTGTCAGTGCAAAAGATAATGCTGAAGCATTCATAACTATCTTCAGCTAAAACTGCAAATCAGATGATTCATCCTGGTGTCCTCCAGCCGTCCCTGAAATCACAAATACCAGTTTTCAGTCAATTCGATTCACTCCACGTTATATCAAAGAACAGTTGGAGTCACTGAAACTACAAAGGCTATGGACTCTGGCAATAGTACAGAAGACCAGTGCTCCAGAACTTGCTGCACCCCTAGTTAAGTTATTCCAGTACAGCTACAATACTGGCATCTATCTGACCATATGGAAAATTGCATAGGTATGCCCTACACACAAAAGGGGGACAAATAGCCAATTACCATCCATCGGTCTACTCTTGATAATCAGTAACATGATGGAAGATGTCATCAACAGCACCTGCTCAGCAATAATCTGCTAATTAATTCCTAGTTTGGGTTCTGCCAGGGCCACTCAGCTCCTAGCTTCATTACAAGGTTTGTTCAAACATGGACAAAAGAGCTAAATTCTTGAAGTTAGGTAAGAGTGATTGCCTTTGATACCAAGATGGCATTTGACTATGGCATCAAACACCCTTCACAAATCTGTTATTGGGAATCGGGGGAAACCCTCCTCTGAATGGAGTCATGCTGGGCACATAGGAAGATCGTTGTTGTTGGCCAGTCATCTCACTCCAGAACATATTTGCAAGACGTCCTTCGGATAGTGCCCTATGTCCAAACATCTTCAGCTGTTTGATTAACAACCTTCCATCAGAAGTGGGGATGTTTGCAGATGATTGCACAAGGTTCAGCCATATTTGAAACTCCTCAGATACTGATGTAACCCATGCTCCATTATGGCAAGACTTTGACATTACCCAGGCTTAGGCTGAAAAGTGGCAAGTAACATTTGTGCCACACAAATGCCAGGCAATGACAATCTTCAATAAGACACAGCCTAACCATTGCCCCTTGATGTGTTGGATCAATGTCAAGGACTCTCCGCGTGTAAATAAATGGTGACTTGATGATGGAATACCTTCCTGTGTTGAGTTATTTCAGGGATAACTTTTAAACAGCTCCGAAATAAATTTCTTGCATTTGCTTTTTTTCATTAAATAAAATGTAATGGAGCAATGAATGAAATTTAAGTGGGAGAGGTTATGCTGTTACTCCAATCTGAAATGGAATTTGGCCTTCATTGAAGATTTATTGTCCAACTAAACACGTGTTTTATTAATAAGTGTGAACTGGCATGGAGCATTAATGTATTAATGTATATGATGTAAAGCGCTGGTAATACTCTATAACTACGAACTGAAGTAATGACAGAGGCATTTCGAAGCTAGATGAAAAGAGATCACTTTCTCAGTGTAAGGAGCTTACTTGACACTGGAACTGAATTGAGGAGCTGGTAATGAATGTTATGGTGGGGGCATTTGATTTAAGAAAAACAAGTTTTTGTAATAGTGTGTTATACCCAATACCCCACCTCTATATACTGGAATTTTGAAATATCCTGGTATTTAAATGAACTTTTCCAGAGCCAGATTTTGGATGGGTTAATGAATAAGCTGTGTCGGCTTGGCTGGCGGTTGACTGTTCCTTTCCTGTGCAGGGTGAGCAAAATTTATACTCTGATTGTTATTTTACAGCATATGTTTGATGGTCAGTAACCCAGAGTTTCTAGGAATCAGTTGTGTTTAAAAGGGTTAAATGGGGATGTTAAAAAATGGCAGAAAATAAAATCAGCCATTTAAAAATGATTAAGTAATTAAGAAAACAAACAATTAGGTTATGCTAAATTGAAAATTGCTAAAGATTAAACCCAAGGAACAACATAAGGTGAATGCATCGGAAGAAATATTACATGAAATAAAAAGCGTTTTCTTTAGAGGTGTATTCATTGTTCAAAAAGTATTATTGTAGTCATAACTGTTTGTTTGCAACTAACTTAATTAGAATTTTCATTTTAATACCCAGTTTAGTATAGAATAGTTTTCTCTGTACACCCTATTGTGAAAATTATGTTTACTAGCAGTTTAATTTATTATAATTCACATGTATAAGAAAGTACAGTGTGGTTTTCAGCAGTGATTCCACCTATATTTTGTTCTATAGTCAAGTGAGAAGATGAGAAATGGCAAAATTGAGGGGAAAATCCTTTGCATTGTAGTTTTATGCTTATCAAATAAGCTTGGAGAAGATGAAATCTCTTTTGATTGGAGAAAGCAATGAGTTCTTTGAGAAGGTGACCAAACAGGTAGATGAGAGTAAACTGGTTGATGTGGTGTATATGGATTTCAGCAAGGCATTCAATAAGATTCCCCACAATAGGCTATTGTACAAAATGCGGAGGAATGGAATTATGCAAGATATGGCAGTTTGGATCGAAAATTGGCTTGCTGAAAGAAGACGGAGGGTGGTAGTTGATGGAAAATGTTCATCCTGGAGAGCAGTTACTAGTGGTGTACCGCAAGGGTCGGTGTTGGGTCCACTGCTGTTTGTCATTTTTATAAATGACCTGGATGAGGGCGTAGAAGGATGGGTTAGTAAATTTGCAGACGACACTAAGGTCGGTGGAGTTGTGGATAGTGACGAAGGATGCTGTAGGTTGCAGAGAGACACAGATAAGCTGCAGAGCTGGGTTGAGAGGTGGCAAATGGAGTTTAATGCAGTCAAGTGTGAGGTGATGCACTTTGGTAGGAGTAACTGGAAGGCAAAGTACAGGGCTAATGGTAAGATTCTTAGTAGTGTAGATGAGCAGAGAGATCTCGGTGTCCATGTACACAGGTCCTTGAAAGTTGCCACCCAGGTTGACAGGGCTGTTAAGAAGGCATACAGTGTTTAGCTTTTATTAATAGAGGGATCGAGTTCTGGAACCAAGAGGTTATGGTGAAGCTGTACAAAACTCTGGTGCGGCCGCACTTGGAGTATTGTGTACAGTTCTGGTCACCGCATTATAAGAAGGATGTGGAAGCTTTGGAAAGAGTGCAGAGGAGATTTACCAGGATGTTGCCTGGTATGGAGGGAAGGTCTTACGAAAAAAGGCTGAGGGACTTGAGGCTATTTTCATTAGAGAGAAGAAGGTTGAGAGGTGACTTAATTGAAACATATAAAATAATCAGAGGGTTAGATAGGGTGGATAGGGAGAGGCTTTTTCCGAGGATGGTGATGGCGAGCATGAGGGGGCATAGCTTTAAATTGAGTGGTGAAATATATAGGACAGATGTCAGAGGTAGTTTCTTTACTCAGAGAGTAGTAAGGGAATGGAATGCTTTGCCTGCAACGGTAGATTTGCCAACTTTAGGTACATTTAAGTTGTCATTGGACAAGCATATGGACGTACATGGAATAGTGGAGGTTAGATGGGATAGAAATTGTTATGACAGTTTGGCACAACATTGAGGGCCGAAGGGCCTGTACTGTGCTGTAATGTTCTATGTTCTAATTTAAAAAAAACAATGAAAACTTTTCCAACTGATTGTGAGAGAAATGTGAATGTTTGGAAATTGGCTATCCTTCATTCAGTGCCAGAGAGAGAAGTTGGTGCAAGAAGATGGGGTGCTGTTGATGGAAAACACCATCTGTTATGATGTTCAGATGCAAAGATTCAGTTTCTATCATTGAATACTACATCTGTCATTCAATTCCTGGTGAATGCCTCATTTATATTATAAAATGACAGTGCGAGAATTCCTCTGCAAGATGGATTGTTACGTTTTAGATTCCATGGATGAAGTAAACATTTCACAGGTTATAAAAAAAGGGAACATGTTGGATATAAACCACTGTCCAAGGAATGTGGTGATTCTCATTTGCATCATTAGCGGCTTTAGAAGCTATGGATTGGATTTAATGATTTGTTCAGCTAGTGTAGGGTGTCTTTAAAGGTGATGAACATGCCTGCTCACACCTGTGACAAAGCCTGCTGGATTAAATGCTAATTAGGTGGAGGCACATGTTCAAAGGGCCAAATGGCCTACTCCTGCACCTATTTTCTGTGTTTCTAGGCACTTATGTGGCGAGTGACAAACTTCTCGTCTTATCAGATCCCTTGTTGTTTAAGTACCACCTTGCCTGAAGTTGCTGGCTGATTTTCTTAATGCAAGCCAGTTGCCACTGAAAACCCCTGCACTTAACATAAAACCAGGAAAGCATAGCCTACTGCTAAATCTCAGACCTTTCATCAGATTTCCAACGTGTACCTTAATTTTCTCAATTTTAGAAATATAATTAATGTGATAAGAGTGCTGTTATTTGAAAATAGGATGTAGCTATCTGGCTGCTTTCCTTTCTCAAGTTTCAAGCACTATTGGTCCTTTCAAGGACCAAATATCCTTATTTTCTAAGTGGGAAGAATATTATTGCCAAAGAAGGATTGCAACGATGGTTCACTGGTCTTGTTTCTGGGGTACTGGACTGTTCTATGAAGAGAGATTGGAGAAATTGGGCCTAGATTCTCTTGAGTTTCAAAAAATGAGAGGTGAACTAATTGAAGCCTTCAAAATACTTAAAGGGATAGGATAAATACAGATAAGATGTTTCACCTGGTTCAGGAGTCTGGTGCCAGGCAACACAATTTGAAATATGGGGGAAGCCACTGAGGATAATTTGTTTTTAGCCAGAGGGTTGTGAATCTTTGAAATACTTTTCCTTAGAGAGCTGTGGAAGTCAGCGTATGTTTAAAGTAGAGATTGACAGTTTTACAAATACTAATGATATAGGAGGGATATGGAGACAATTTGAAAAAAAGCATTGAAGTGGATGATCAGCTATGATCTTATCGAATGACAGAGAAGTCTCAATGGGCTGAATGACCCACTGCTGCTCTTGTGTTCCTGTATATAAAATTATTCTGTCTTTAATAAATAGAGTGGAAAACTTTTCTTATTTAATTTTGATGATTAAACCACAGCCCTTAAGAAATATTTTCTCTTTCAGCTCCCACAAAAATCTGGGCAAATAAATTTAGAGGTGAATCAAAATTGACTTCTGTTCCAAACATATGAAATAGGAGCAGAAACAGAGCATTTGGCCCCTTCAGCTTGCTTCGTAATTCAGTAAGATCATGGCCAATTTATGTGTGTTTCAAATTCCATGATCCCATCTACTCCTGATAACCCTTGATTCCCCTGCCTGATCAGATTCTACCCAACTCTACCTAAAAAATATTTAATGAAGCCCCCCCTTTGCCACTTTTTGAGGCAGAGAATTCCAAATTTGCATAACTTTCACGAGAAGAATACTCCTCAATTGTGTCCTGAAAGGATGATCCCCTCATTATATAACAGTATCCTCTAATTCTGGACTCACCTGCCAGAGCAAACAGTATTTCATGTCCATCTAGTAAGACCATGCAAGATCCTTCAATCAAATCATCTCTGTTCTTCTAAACTCTAGTGGAAACAAGCCCACCCTTTACGATCTTTAGTCATAACATAACTCATTCATTCTAGATTTCAATCATGTAATTTGCCTGTGAACTGCCTCCATTGCATTTATATCCCTTCTGAAATAAAGGGAAGAAAATTGCACACAGGTTTTGGGATGTAGTCTCACCAGTTGGGTTTCATCCAATTACTTAAAGCTTTTCTAAGTGTGCAGCTGTTATTTCTTTATTGATTGACAGATGTCAAGCTGGGTAACGTCATTTCCTGTTTTCTGCCTCCCTCCCTTCCTGTTTGATGGAAACTTTCTTGAATCTAAGGCATTTTGGAAAATTAACACCAATGTATCTCGTGGTTCATTAACCATCTTTTTTAAGACCCAAGAATGAAGTCAATGGAATGGGAGACTTTTCACCTGACAGTCCCATCTGTTTGTTTAGCACTTCCCTTATGATTGTGACTCCACTAAATTTCTCTCCCCCTTCCATCTCTGGTTTACAACTATTAATGGATTCTTTTTATCCTCCCTGCTATCTAGGCACGCCTTAACTTTGAGGTCATTAATTAATCCTGTCACATTACACAATACAAAGTCTAATATGACCTGCTGTCTGGTCAGTTCCAAAAGGTGCTATTCTAAGAAACTACCTGGAAAACATTCTATGAACTCCTCATTAAGCCTGCTAGTGCCAATCTGATTTTTATAGTTTTTATGTAGATTAAGGCTACCAATGATTATTGCCATTCATTTATAACAAGCACTGAACATTTCTTTTTGTGTACTTTGTACCTCATTGTGGTTACTGTTAGGGAGTTTATGGGGTAGTATGTTTGGACTTTAAGAAAGTGTTTGATAAAGTCCCACATAAGAGACTATTGTACAAGATTGATGTGCATGGGGTTGGGGAAGTGTATTGAGATGGAAAGAAAACTGGTTGGCAGAGGAGAAACAAAGAGTAAGAATTAATGAGTTCTTTTCAAATTGGCAGGTAGTAACCAGTGGGGTACCATAAGGATTGATACTAGGACCCCAACTATTCACAATATATATTAATGATTTAGATGAGGGAACAAGTGTAACATCTCAAAGTTTTCAGATGATGCCAAGTTGGGTGGGAGGGTGAATTGTGATGAGGATCCAGAAATCCTTCAGCATGATCTGGGTAGGTTGTGTGAATGGGCAAATCAATGGCAGATGCAATGTAATTAGGATAAATGTGACGTTATGCAATTTGGAAGCAAAATCAAGAAGGCAGATTACCACCTGAATGGCTGTAAATTGGGAGAGGGGAGTGTGCAGTGGGACTTGCATGTCCTTGTGCACCAGTCGCTGAAGGTAAGCATGCAGCTGCCGCAGGTGGTAAAGACAAATGGCATGTTGACCTTCATTGCAAGAGGTTTCCAATACAGGAGCAGGGAGGTGTTGTTGCAGGTATACAGGTTCTTGGAGAGGCCACATCCAGAATATTGTGTGCAGTTTGGTCTCCTTTTCTGAGGAAGGATGTTCTTACTATTGAGGGAGTGCTATATCCAGCTGCCTCTTGAATACATTCAATGTTGTGGCATCATTTTTAATGAATTCCACAGGCTCACCACTCTTTGGGTGAAGGTCCTGGTCCTGGACACACCCACCAGGGTTTACCAGGCTTGTTCCAAGAATTGTGGGACTGATGTAGGATTGTTTTTGCTGGAGTTCAGATGAATTAGGAGGGAACTTAGAGAGGCTTATAAAATTCTAACAGAACAGGACAGGGTAGATGCAGGGAGGATGTTCCTGATGGTGGGTGTGTCCAGGACCAGGGGTCACAATCTGAGGATTCGGGGTAGACCATTTAGGACAGAGAAAGGAGACATTTCTTCACCCAAAGAGTGGTGAGCCTGTGGAATTCATTAAAAATGATGCCAAAACATTGAATGTATTCAAGAGGCAGCTGGATATAGCACTGGGGGCGAATGGGATCAAAGGTTAATGGGGGAAAACAGGATTAGGCTATTGCGTTGGACGATCAGCCATGATCATGATGAATGGCGGAGCAGACTCAAAGGGCCGAATAGCCGCCTCCTGCTCCCATCTTCTATGTTTCTATGACCATTCTCACTTGTGAATTTCCCTTTCTATTCTTCATCTCAGCCCAAACTGATTCACTGTTTTTGGAGTAGATTTGTAGCTCGGGTTTTGGGTGTTGAGGTTGGTTGGCTCGCTGAGCTGGTTTATTGTTCCGCAGGTGTCCTGATCTCTTGAACTAAGATTATCTCTAACTGTTGCACAAATGGCATGCTTGATTAACAGAACTACTCCCCACCTCTACCTCATTTCCTATTTTTCTCAAATGATATGTAATATAATGTGACCCTCAACATTTAGGATCAAATCCTTGTCAACCTGAAGCCATGTCTTTGTAATGGCTATCAGGTTATATTTATTTGCTTCAATGTGCACTATCAGTCCATTTATTTTGTTATGAACACTAAAAACATTCAGCTTCTTGACTTTGTGTCTCTGCCTCCCTAACCTGTTCTTCCTCTCACCCATCCCTTCCTCCCACCCCAAGCCGCACCACCATCTCCTACCTACTAACCTCATCCCACCTCCTTAACCTGTCCATCTTCCCTGGACTGACCTATCCCCTCCCTACCTCCCCACCTATACTCTCCTCTCCACCTATCTTCTTTTCTCTCCATCTTCGGTCTGCCTCCCCCTTTCTCCCTATTTATTCCAGAACCCACACCCCAGCCCCGTCTCTGAAGAAGGGTCTAGGCCCGAAACGTCAGCTTTTGTGCTCCTAAGATGCGGTTGAGCCTGCTGTGTTCATCCAGCCTCACATTTTATTATCTTGACTTTTAGTAGTGTCCTTTTGTTATCTTTGTAACATCTTATCTTGATTGCTGGTGTATTTATCGTTTTTTTTCTCTCTGCCCTTCCTGACATTTGCTGACCCTCCTTTCCCATATTACTATCTTCCTCACTTACCTTTTAAGTTTTCTTTTGATATACCACATCTTTCTACATTTTGGTCCTTGCCCCCATTATTTAGTCTTAAACTCGCTTTACTTATTTAATTGGCAAGTACATACATGTATGGTTCAGGTGTAGACAGTTCTAAAAGTACAAGTCCTACTTTGTCTAGTACTGGGGCTAGTGGCCCATGAGCAGAAATCCACTTCTCCCAGCTTTCAAGCAACATATTCATTTCTTTAGAGATAATGGGAACTGCAGATGCTGGAGAATCCGAGATAACAAAGTGTGAAGCTGGATGAATACAGCAGGCCAAGCAGCATCTTAGGAGCACAAAAGCTGATGTTTCGGGCCTAGACCCTTCAGCAGAGAGGGGGATGGGGAGAGAGTTCTGAAATAAACAGGGAGAGAGGGGGAGGCGGACTGAAGGTGGATAGAGGAGAAGATAGGTGGAAAGGAGAGTATAGGTGGGGAGGTACAGAGGGGATAGGTCAGTCCGGGGAGGATGGGCAGGTTAAGGAGGTGGGATGAGGTTAGTAGGTGGGAAATGGATGTGCAGCTTGAGGTGGGAGGAGGGGATAGGTGAGAGGAAGAACAGGTTAGGGAGCCGGGGAGGAGCTGGGCTGGTTTTGGGATGCAGTGGGAGGAGGGGATGAGCTGGGCTGGTTTTGAGATGCAGTGGGGAAAGGGGAGATTTTGAAGTTTGTGAAGTCCACATTGATACCATCGGGCTGCAGGGTTCCCAAGGTGTTTCTGCAACCTGCATCATTATGGCACTGTAGGAGCCCCAGGATGGACAGGGAGGTGCAGTTGTTTAGTGCGAACCAAGCGGAGGTGTTCTGCAAAGCGGTCCCCAAGCCTCCGCTTGGTTTCCCCAATGTAGAAGAAGCCACAACAGGTACAGTGGATGCAGTATACAAGTCGTGAACCATTTTAACTCCCCCTCCCATTCCTTAGACGACATGTCCATCCTGGGCCTCCTGCAGTGCCATAATGATGCCACCCGAATGTTGCAGGAACAGCAACTCATATTCCGCTTGGGAACCCTGCAGCCCAATGGTACCAATGTGGACTTCACAAGCTTCAAAATCTCCCCTTCGCCCACTGCATCCCAAAACCAGCTCAGCTCATCCCCTCCCCCCACTGCATCACAATACCAGCCCAGCTCCTCCCCGCCTCCCTAACCTGGTCTTCCTCTCACCTATCCCCTCTTCCCACCTCAAGCTGCACCTCCATTTCCCACCTACTAACCTCATTCCGCCTCCTTGACCTGCCCGTCCTCCCCGGATTGACTTATTCCCTCCCTACCTCCCCACCTATACTCTCCACCTATCTTCTTTCCTCCCCATCTTCGGTCACCTCCCCCTCTCTCCCTATTTATTTCAGAACCCTCTCCCCATCCCCCTCTCTGATGAAGGGTCTAGGCCCGAAATGTCAGCTTTTGTGCTCCTGAGATGCTGCTTGGCCTGCTGTGTTCATCCGTATTCATCTCTTTAACTTTATGCACCATACCAGTTTGCATACAGATCAAGTAGAAATCCTGAGATTGCGACCTTGAGGGTCTGGTTTATAATTTAGTGCCTATTTCCTCATACTCTCTATGTAAACCCTCTTTCTACCTATTAGTACATACATGGAACATGATTAATGAATTCTGTGTCCCCAATCCCTGCAACTGCAAGTTCTTTTCCATCCTGAGCCGATATCCCTCGTCCTAGAACTGGGCAAACAACACAACCAACTAGGCTGTCAGCCTTTGCTGCAGACAACTGCGTCAATCCCTGTCACTACACAGTTACATACTACTACAATTATGAGTGACAACAACAATAACAACAAAAACAGGTATTGCTGGAAAAGTTCACCAGATCAGGAAGCAGCTATGAGAGAAATCAGAGTTAACATTTTGCATCCAGTGACCCTTCTTTGGAATTATATTTGTGACATCCCTCGTTGCTCCCCAGTTATGTGGCTTACTGCAGCAAGGTTCCATGTTCAGCTTGTTTATTCATCTTGCAGTCCCTGCTCTCATCCAAACAGACCTCAAACCTATTGGACAATTGCAAAGACTGATACTCCTGCCTTACTGCCCTCTGGGACTCCTTACCAGCTTCATTCACAGTCACACCCTCCTGTTAGTGATCACTAACCAAATCTGAAGATCCTATCCCAAAAGTGTGACTGCCTTCATACAAAGAATCCAGGTAACTTTCTCCCCTCTCTGATAAATTGCAGTGTTTATACTTCAGAGCTCATAAACTCTGAGCTGAAACTCTTGAATTTGAAACACTTACTGAAGACATGTTTGTCTAGAATCACAATGGTATGTGCTGTATTTTTGATGCTTCACTTGAATTGCCATTCTTAATGAGTCTTAATTATTTAATTGTAATGTTCACTTACTTCTATTGCATTTTCTATATTTTGTTAATGTTACCACCAATTTGCTTACTATATTAAAATGTAACTGTGGAAACCCTTTAATCACTTACTACATGCTCACCAAATACTACCTCCTTTCTTTGTGGTACATCAAGAACCAATTCCAGTTAGTTCCAATGAATGTTGTTTGGCTTGTGGAGAGATGATTTGCTGCATAATGAAGACGATAGAAGCAATGTCAATGAGTTTATCTTATTCTAATACACAGTGCCAGGGATTTATATGTTACTGTGATTTGCTTAGTAGTACTAGTTTTTGTAGTACTATTGCGTTTTGACTGTGGCAGTGCCTAGTTATCCATTTTCTCCTAGTTGACAGAATAGAGCTCTTAAAGATAGTGGAATCAAAGGTTATGGGGATAAGGCAGGAACAGGATATTGATTGTGGATGATCAGCCATGATCATAATGAATAGTGGTGCTGGCTCGAAGGGCCGAATGGCCTACTCCACCTATTGTCTATTGTCTAATAGCATTGATAGATAGTCAAGTGACCAACAGCAGGAGACATTGATGATATTTCAGAATCTGTGACTAACCTTGGTTTACCTGCATCAGTGGCAACTGCTAGTTATGCAAAACTGTGATTAGTCAGGTATGTTACCGACATGAGTGTCACTAGCTGCTCTTGTGCTGGCCTCTTTTTGCAATTAATGATGGCAATTTCCTCATGGTATTCACTTTTTATGTGAACATATGAGAGGCATTGCAAAACAGCTCATTTCTTTCTGCAAGCATAATCGAGTAAGTTGTTGCTGGCTACAAGTACATCTGGAGGTGAATGCCAAAATCTCTGGAGTAGTACTGAGTGCCTTCAGAAGCGATGAATTTCTTTAAGGCCTGTGTCAGTAACGACTGTTGCAGATACTAATGGTGTTGTCACTATTTAGAGACAGGTAATCATTACTGCCCGACATTTTAAATGAAAAGCCAGAAAATAACAATTCATCCACTCTTTCACTGTTGTGTACAAGAAGGAAGGTAACCTAGCAATATGGTACTGTAACAGCCTATGTGTGAAAGTGGATCCATTTATTTCTAGGCCCAGTGGCTACTATGCTTTGGTACCAGCTAGAGTTGTCCAAACATCAACTACTACACATGCTGTCTCTTCCTCACCGATATGCTGATTATTTATCCTTTGTTTTTTGATCAATTTCATTGTTGCTGATCTTACAGTGTATACACCTTTGCGTGTGCCTTCCTGTTAATTGGTGTTTTCAAAGTCAAAACCTTTAAGGGTTTAGCACATCATCCAGATCTTCAGTGCAATTTTGAGGGAAAGCTGCATTATGTTAAAATGTCAAATCAAGACTGTTGCATTGCACCTTAAAAGAGCCATTTAAAGAACAGAGTGTCTTCCTGCTGTCTTGAATAACATTTCTCTGTCAACCAACACCATGTTAACGGTTGTTTACCTTATTGAATTTCAGGGTATGTTCGAGTCTGTGTGGGTTGAATTTGCATCAATCTATGTATACCTTTACTAACCTATTAGGTACCTTGGGTGAGCACAATTGAACTTTTAATAAAATACATAAGCTAAATGTTAATCTAAATAAAAATAGAAAATGCTAGAGGTACCCAGCAGGTCTGGCAGCATTGCAGAGAAACAATATTACATTTCAGGTTTATGATCTTTCATCTGAACGTTTACCATAGATGTTAAGCATGTATTTTGTGCAGGAAAATTACACCTTGATTTTCTTGATTTCCCTCTACTGGTCTTCAAAACTTGTTCAAATTCTTTTCTTATAGATGGGTTTTTGCATATTGTCTTGACGCACGCTGGATCTCAGCAAGCAGCATCAACATGGATCTCCTGAAAGGGTAGAGTACAACAATACATTGTTTAATAAACCTACATTGTGCCAGATATCCATGGTGAAAATGTGGAGGATTGCCCTTTTTTGTTCTGCAGAAGATGCAGAGCTTTTGTTTCATTTGCTAGTGTACCCTTCTCTGTTATCTAGCTCTCTTAGAGACACTGCATGTGAAATTGTATTATCTAGAATCAATGGCTTTCCTGTGTACTTCAGATCCCAAGAGTCATTTTTGAGTGTGATTTTCATCTGTTCTCATACTTTTTATTTTTGGGAAACCTGGGAATCTGCGGCCAATTTTAATGCCCTGTAACTCAGCAACATTGGGGATCAAATCTGGAACAATTTTGATTTATATAACTTAGTACAGAGTATAAGACATTGAATATAAAAGGAAAGAATTGACGCTATACCTCTACAAATCATTGGTTAGATCGCATTTGGAGTATTGTGTTCAGTTCTGGGTACCTTATTTAAGGAATGATGCTAAAGCCCTGGCATGAGTGGAAAGGAGATTTACTAGAATGAAACCAGGAATGAGGGATTTTGGAAATAAGGAACAGTTAGAGAAATTTGGCTTATTCTCCTAGGAACAGAGAAGATTAAGAGGTGACCTATGGTGGTGTTCAAAATTCTGAACAATTTTGACAGGATAAAGAAAGATGTTCTGTTTCTACAGGTTGGTGTGTCAGTAGCTAGGAGTCACAATTTCAAGATTGTCAGCATGAGAGCTAGGAGTGAGATGGGGAGAAGTTGCACTACTTAGAGAGTTGTTAGAAATTGGAATACACTGCCTGGGGGAGTGATGGAGGTGGATTCCATTTGCTATTCCAAAAGAGCTGAAGATATATTTGAAAATAGTGAATTTAGAGGGCTACAGAGATAGGGCTGGAGAATGGAGCAAGCTGGTAGCGCTTTTGGGAGCCAGCACAGACTCAAGTGTTAAACTGTAAAATTCAATTAATTCATGTTTCTAGTATTAAGTTAAACGTTGCACTTATCCCTGAGCCTTAAAGTAATGTTATGTTGTTAGGATCTGTGAAGGTAATGCTGTGATCCTAATGAAGAAATTGTACTAATGGCAGCTAGGTTAGGAGAATGCCTCCTATGTTTGTTTCATGTATTAATTAACTCTGGCTTGTGCACATACTGTAGTTCTTTAATCATTGCTAGGTCAAAATTCCAAACTTACCCACTTTCCTGCATTGTAAGACTATTCCATCAGAAAGATTGAAGTAATTCAGAAGAGGCCCCACATGAGCCATTACAATTTGTGATGGGCTACAAATATGGTCTGTTAGTTTTGCTCAAGTTCCAAGAAGTTGTCTTAAAAAAAAGAAACAAGCCAACTGCACATCAGTTGCAAATACCTGGATGTTCATGAATTCACTTCTTGTGCCAACAGCGTTTTATTTCGATACTGTCCAGAGATATCAACATTGTAAAAATTAGAATATCGAGGATATCATTGTACGTGTACCAATTTTTGTACCATACATCTGGGATCATCAATTGATGCTTGATAATGTATTTGTGGTACTAGGGATGCTAAGTCTGGTTTCATCTGAGAGGTTGCATTATTAAATACCCTGTCTCCAACTATCGCATTCCCATATTTAATTATCCAAACAGGCTGGTTTTTGTTTCGTCCCTGGGGACTGATTAACTCAGATTACTGGACAGTTGGTCTGCAATGCAGAGAGATGCCAGCTGTGTGGATTCAGCTGCTATTCCAGATGAGGTCATCATGAAGGTCCACCTTCTTAACCTCATCCCTTGCTTGAGACATGGTGCTGCTCAGATTAAACTCACCGCCAGTCATCTTGCTGTAATGAGAGAGCAGCCATGGTCTCCTAGGACTGTTATCACTTCCATGATAAGCTAAATGCTTCTAGGTAGAATCTGTACATACAGTTATAACTCAAGAGTTTGATTGCAAACAACCAAATGCAAAAAGGCCACCAATTTTCCTGATTGACTTTTCATTATATTCATTTCAATAGATGTTCTTAATCCTTTAAAATGAATTGGCCTTTATTGTCACTTATACTCAATGAGTATAGTGAAAAGTTTATACGTCACCACTTACACTGCAAACTTAGGTAAAGAAGTATCTTAGGTACAGCTTATTCAGTTATAAGATCTTAGACAATAGAGGAATGAAATGTCCAAAATGCAGAAATAAAACTTCAGAATGATAGACCACGCTGGAACCTAGCTTCCAGTCGGCACTGGGCCCTGGCTCCAAAGCTTCACCTTGAGGATCATGAGGCTGGGAGTTTGCTTCAGACAGGTGGGTGGAGGATGCCATGTCAGGAGACTGCTACAATAGACGGAGTGGCTGCTGTGCCAGGCAGGGAGGTCCCCATGCCGTGCCAGGAGGCTACTATCCAGATATGTCATGACATGCCTCTGGAGTAGGTGGGACTTAAACCCGAGCCTGCTGACTTAGAGGTAGGGGCATTACCACTGCACCACAAGAACATGTTATGTACATTTTAATATAATTAGCTAATTAGTCCACAAAATCTGTTTGCCTTATGACCTTTAATTTTTAGGTATTTATCATCCTATTAAGAGAATTACATACTAAGACAAGCAAAATCCTGGCAGTCATACTCATGGAATCATACCTTCCAGACAATGTCCCAGACATTATCATTACCACCTCTGGGTATTGCCAGACCCACCAACAGGCCAATGATGGCAGCGCAGTGATACAGAATTAGAAAGGAGTTGCATTGGGAGTCTTTAACATTGACTCTGGACCCCATGAAGTTTCATGGCATCATATGAAACATGGGCAAAGAGAACTCCTGCTAATAACTATCTACCACTTCACTTCAGCTGATGAATCTACTTTTCCATGTTGAACACCAATTGGAGGAAGCACTGAAGATGTCATGAGCACAGAACATACTCTGTGAAGGGGACTTCAATGTCCACATCAATAGTGGCTCGGTAATAGCCAAATTGGCCCAATTTTAGACTGGGCTGCGTCGAGTGATGATGGAAGCAACAAGCGGGAAACATCTACTTGACCTCATCCATACCAATTTATCTGACACAGATGCATTTGTTCATGATGGTATTGATAGGAATGATCACCATACAGTCCTTGAGAAGATGAAGTTCTATCTTCACATGAAGGATACTGTCCATCATGCTGTGTGGCAGGATAAACTTCAAATTAGTGTTTCTAAACTGGGCATTCATGAAATACTGTGGTCATTGGCAGCAGCTGATTTTATTCAATCACTCCTGTGAGCTCACAGCCTTACATATCCTCCACTGTCATCATTGTCATCAAGTCAGGTGATCAACCCTGATTAAATGAAGACTGCAGGAATGCAAGCTAGAAGCAGCACAGGCAAACCTAAGTATGAGGCGTCAACCTGGTGGAGCTACAGTACACCACAAGTTGTATGCCAAATGGTGGAACCAACATGCCATCGACAGAGTTCAATAATCCCCACAACCAAAGAATCAGACCTAACTTTTGTGGTCCTGCCCATCATGAATGGTGGTAGACAATTAACTGGTGAGCAGGTTAATGAGTCTCCACAAATACCTATAGTCTTGCATCTACCTTCAGCCAGAAGAACCAAGTGGAAGATTTATTTTGGCCTCCTCTGAGCCCTCCAGCATCATAGATGTCTGCCTTCAACCATTTTGTTTCTCTCCACACGACATCAAAATGTATTTGAGGGTATTCAATAAGCAATTTAAATAGTACTGAAGACATATATTCTAGAACTAGCCATCCCCTAGACAAGCTGGTACAGTACATCTGGAGCACTGTCATTTATGTGACAATGTAAAAAATTGCCTAAATATGTACTGTGATCAAAATATAGGACAAATCTGATCCAGCTAATTACTGCCTTATCAGTCCACTCTCAATCATCAGCAAAATGATGGAGGGGGTTGTTGGCAGTGCTATCAAGTGACGTGTGTAAAAGAATAACCTTCATGCTCAGTTTAAGCTCTGCCAGGGCCACTTGTCTCCTGATCTCTTTGCAGCCTTGGCCTAAACAAAAGGACAGAGAGCTGAACTCCAGAGGTGAGGTGATATTGACTGGTCTTGACATCGATGTAACATTTGACTGAATAAAGCATCAAAGAACCCTAGTGAAGCTGGAGTCAATAGGAATAAGAGGGAAAACTCTACTGGTTGGAGCCATACTTAACACAAAGTATGATCATTGTAGTTGTTGGAAGTGAATCATCTCTGCAATAGGACATCGCTGTTGGACTTCTTCAAGAATTTTAGGTCCAACCATATTCAACATCATTGTCCTTCCCTTTGTATTAATGTCAGGCGTATTGCTGTTGCCAATGTCAACACCATTCATGATACTCATATACAAAATAATGCATACCTTTATGCAGCAAGACCTGGTTTGGTGTCATAAATGGAAAGTTATGGCAGACCTCTGGAGCAGGTGGGGTTTAAACCCAGGCTACACAAGACTAGGCAAAAAGGGAGAATTTATATTGCCTCTTGCATTTCCCATGGCTAAATAACCTAGCCTGCACATCCCTGGACACTATGGGCAATTTAGCATGGCTAATCCACCTAACCTGCGCATCTTTGGACTGTGGGAGGAAACCAGAGTACCCGGAGGAAGCCCAAGCAGACACAGGGAGACTGTGCACACTCCAGACAGACAGTCATGTGAGGCTGGAATCGAATCCCGCCTGGCGCTTTGAGGCAGCAGTGCTAATCACTGAGCCACCGTGCTGCTCCTACCATCTAGAGGACAAGGACAGCAGATAAATGGGAACACCACAACCTTCGTCCAAGCCACACGTCATCTTGAATTGGAGGTAAATTACTGTTCCTTCATTGTTGCTAGATTAAAACCCTGGAACTCCCTTCTTTACAGTACTCTGGGTGATTCTACATCCCAAAGATTGCAACCATTTAAGGTGGCAGCTCACTTCCACCTTCCCTTTGGCAAGTAGAGGTGGGCAATTAATGCTGGCATAGCTGGTGATGGCCACACGTCATCAATGAATAAAAACAAGTAGGGAATTTGCTGTTATTTTTAATCTTAGCATAAATGTGCTAGGGAGGCCAGAAGTCTGAAATGAAAACACTTAACATTGAAGAGGCCTGTGAGTATCTGAGTGAGGAAAACAGTAATTTACAAAACATTATGTTCATATAGGATAGTATAATCTGGTATGAAAGAAAACACATCCAAAGGCAATCCATAAAAGCATTGTAGAGTAATATATGATGCTAAGTCATGTAAGGAAATGTTAGGCCAAGCAACCAAAATCATTGTCAAAGAAGTAGGTCATAAGGACTGTCTTAGAGGAGGAAAGCAATATAGAAAGGCAGACAAGCTTATGGAGGCAGCTGAAGGTACAGCCACTCATGGTGGAGCAAATAAAGACTAAAATTAGATGAGCCCAGCTGTCTTGCAGAGTTGTAGTGGGAAACAAATTATAAGGCTAGGAAAGAGTAAGGCTATTATAAGGCTAGTAAAGGGTAAGACTATGGATCAGCATAATTGGGATGATAGGTGACCGAGATCTAGTGTGACTTAAGACATGGGTAGGAAAGATTTGAACGACCACAATGACCAGTCAGGCTTTTGTTTGAATTGGAAGAAGCAAGATTTTAGCAGCTAATGAACCAAGATAGGGGCAATGTCTGATGTACAGACGAAAATGGGTGGTTTTCATGATGGCATGAATATGTGGTTGGGTGCTCATCAGTGTGTTGTGATGTAAGATGTTAATTTATATATTTTAATTTCAAAAAAGATTTGAAGTATGGCATATGGATTTTCTTTGTATCTAAAGGGTAATGTTTAGCTTGTAAGTATTTCTATAGCCATTAGGGCAGAATTAGAACATCAATTTGGCCCATCAAGTTTTTTCCACTATTTGATCATAACTGATATGTTTCTCAATCCCATTCTCCGCCTTCTGTCTGTAACCCTTGATTGCCTTACCAATCAATAACATATTTTTGTCATAAATGCACTAAGTGAATCGGCCTTCACAGCTCTCTGTGGCAATGAGTTCCACAGTTTTACCATCCTCAGGCCAAAAAAATTCCTCCTCACCTCAGTTTGAAAGAGTCATTGGTTCACTCTGAGGCTGTGTTCTTGAGTTGAACTCTCTACTACTGGTGGAAACATCTTCTCCACATATACTCTACCTATGCCTCTCAGTTTTCTGTCAGTTTCAATTAGATCCCCCATATCCATCAACATTCCATCAAACACAGAGTTAGAGTCATCAGCCACTCCTCGTATGCTAAGCCCTTCATCCCTGTGATCATTCTTATAAACTCCTCTGGATCCCATCCAAGGCCAGCACATCCTTTCTTAGGTTAGGGACCCATAACTGCTCATAATATTCCAAATGCAGTCTGACCAAGTACACAGCTTGTATAGCCCTAACAGCACATTTCTGCTCTTGTGTTCTAGTCTTTTTGAAATGAATGCTAACATAGCATTTGCCTTCCTAACTGTCAACTGAATCTACATGTTAACCTTCAGACAGTCTTGATCGAGGACTCCTAAATCCCTTCGCCCTTCAAAGTTCTGAAGCCTTTCCACATTTAGAAAATATCTCGGCCTCTATTCTTCCTCTGTAAGTATGTAACCTCACACTTATCCACATTGTATTCCATCAGCCTTTTTTTACCCACTTTCGTGTTTTGATTGGAACCAGGTGGATCTGGTTGACTATGTCATCTTTGATTTGAGTTGTTAACCTGGGCCAATCAAGAAAGCTCTGGATGACCAATATAAACAGGAGATCTGCTTGACACTGGTTCTTTTGGTCATGTGTGTTTTTCCTGGTGATGGTATGTTAATAAAGTTATTAGTACACCTGGTGCTTTTTTACTGTGTCTCACACCTGCACATACATAACATTGTGCTGGGGAAAATAAACACTACTGCTGTATGACAAAAAAAGGAAATTTAGAATCTCCTCAGTTCAGGGGACTGACTCCGAGCTGACTGGCCACAGCAGTGTACCTAGCACAAATAAATAAAGGGTGACTTGGTGATGTGATACTGGCCTCTGTGCAGTTATTTCACTTAGACTGTCCAAGTCCTTCTGCTGTATCCCTACTTCCTCAACACTACCTGCCCCTCTGGCTACTTTTGTGTCATTTGCAAATTTGTCAACAATGCCCCTAATTCTTTCATCCAGAACATGAATAGGTGTGGCCCGAAAATTGACCCCTGTAGAACTCCGCTAATCACCAACTGCCATCCTGAAAAAGACACCTTTATCCCAACTCTCTGCCTTCTGCTAGTCAGCCAATCCTCTATCAATGCCAATATTTTTCCCCAATGCCATGGGCTCTTATTTAGTAGCATCCCATGTAGCACCTTGTTAAATGCCTCCTGGAAATCCAAATAGATCACTCCCACTAGGTCTCCCTTGTCTAATTTGCTTGTTACCTCCTCAAAGAATTCTAGCATATTTGTCAGATATGGCCTCCCCTTGACAAAGCTATACTGACTATTTTATCATGTACTTAAAGTACTCTACAATGTCATCCTTAATAATGGACTCTAAAATCTTAGATATTACCAAGGTCAGGCTAACCACCCTATAGTCTCCTGTTTTCTGTGTCCGTCCCTTCTTAAACAGGAATGTTATATTTGCCAAATTCCGGTCTTCTGGAACCCTCCCTGACTGCAGTGATTCCTGAAAGATCATTGCCGATGTCTGTTCAATATCCTCAGTGATCTTTTTCAGAAATGTGGGGTATAGTCCATCTGGTCCTTGTGATTTATCCACCTTAAGACCTTTCGGCCTCTTTAGCACCTTCTCCTTAGTGATAGCGACTACACCCAGCTATACCCCTGAGTATTCTACTGTGTTTTCCAGTATGAAAATTGACGCAAAATGTATACTCACTCCCTCTGCCACTTCTTTGTCTCCATTACTACTTCTCCAGCTTAATTTTCCAGCAGTTAAATGTCCATTCTTGCTTCTGTCTTACCTTTTAGATACCTAAACAAAAACTCACAATCTGCTTTTATACTACGACCTAGCTTACTCTCATATTTCATCGTATGCCCTTATTGCTTTTTTGGTTACTGTATGCTGGTTTTTATAGCTATGGTGGCTTTTTGAAAACAGTATCAGTGATTTCCAGAAGAGTAATAAGTTTTTTGTTTACACTGGAAGAGTTTATGAATGAACAAAATAAGTAGTATAGTGCATTAAACTTATAGATAGAAGATTTTGGAATGTTTTAGAACTTAGGAGACACACCATTGATTGAAAAAAAATTTGAGTTTCAGTTGGGCAGTTCTGCAGGGTTTTTAGCTGAAACTAGATGTGTAAGGCACTTACTCCTGAGAAAATGAGGAGATAGTTTAGAATTGTCAAAAGTTGGTTACTGTCAAGTCGGAAGATCTGGAAAAGTTCCAGACAAGAAGTGTTGGTTAAAGCATAGGGCAGTTATTTAAAATTAGAGTTAGAATTAGAATAGGCTTATTGTCACGTGTATTCAAGCTCAAAAGTACAGGAGTACAGTGAAAAGTTTATAATGTTGTCCAATGTGGCACAATCTTGGGTACAAATCTTAGATAAAAAAAAGTTACACAGCCTTACAGTTGTTCATAGCGTAAATTAGAAAAATAATTACTGAAGTTAAAAAGATTAACATTACAGTATTTCGATGAAGAGCCTGTAGTAGATCAATGCAAGGGGCTTCCATACATAGTTTGACTGTGCTTGCAAGATACTGACTGCCTGCACCAGTCTTCAGTCCAATAACTGTCCCTGCTCAGGACATTCTGGCCATCCTGCATAGCTCAGGCCTCCAGCCCGCTGGCTGTCTCCAAACCACTTGGGGTATATTTGCCATCCCCGCTCTGCTCGGGCCTCAGGCTCTGCTTCATGCCTCCTACCCACTTTTCTCCTGCCCACAGCCTTTGCAATGTTGTAACCACTGCTCCAAGGTAAGTTTTTTTTAAAAAGCTTTAAAAAACCTTTAAAGAGAGTGAGGAAGATGAGCGAGAAAAGAAAAAGGATGGAATGGATGAGCTGGACTGAGGAGCCCATACACTGCCTACTCCATCACTGCTGTCTTGGAATATTTGAAGCTGAGAAGGGTTGTACTCAGTTATTTGTTAAACAGAATGGGCACTAGCAGATTCTCATGACTGAGGATTGAAGCCACACCTAAGTCAAGCTTAGGTGGGATAGAGAAGGGATTCCTGTCTGGTGTTTGAGTAGTTGTTGTCTCTGGTTTGTTGTCCGTGCCATGTGCTAGTGAGGCGAGGAATAGGGAGAGAGAGGAGTTGTACACGTGGCTACAGGGATGGTGCAGGAGGGAGGGTTTTGGATTCTTGTATAATTGGGGCTCTTTCTGGGGTAGGTGGGACCTCTACAAGCAAGATGGTCTTCACCTGAACCCAAGGGGTACCACTATCCTGGGGGGGAAATTTGCTAAGACTATTTGGGTGGGTTTAAACTAATTCAGCAGGGGGATGGGACCAAAATTGTAGTTCGAGTATAGAAAAGGTTGAGAGTAGGGTGGTCCGAAATAAAGTTTCAGGGACGCAAGAGGGCACTGGCAAGCTAGAAGTTGGTTTGAAGTATGTCTACTTCGATGCCAGGAGCGTCCGGAATAAGGTGGGTGAACTTGCAGCATGGGTTGGTACCTGGGACTTCGATGTTGTGGCCATTTCGGAGACATGGATAGAGCAGGGACAGGAATGGTTGTTGCAGGTTCCGGGATTTAGATGTTTCAGTAAGAACAGAGAAGATGGTAAAAGAGGGGGAGGTGTGGCATTGTTGGTCAAGGACAGTATTACAGTTGCAGAAAGGATGTTTGGGGACTTGTCAATTGAGGTAGTATGGGCTGAGGTTAGAAACAGGAAAGGAGAGGTCACCCTTTTGGGAGTTTTCTACAGGCCTCCGAATAGTTCCAGGGATGTAGAGGAAAAGATAGCAAAGATGATTCTTGATAGGAGTGAGAGAGACAGGGTAGTCGTCATGGGCGACTTCAACTTTCCAAATTTTGACTGGGAACACTATAGTTCGAGTACTATAGATGGGTCAGTTTTTGTCTAGTGTGTGCAGGAGGGCTTCCTGACACAGTATGTAGATAGGCCAACAAGGGGCGAAGCCACATTAGATTTGGTACTGGGTAATGAGCCCGGCCAGGTGTTAGATTTGGAAGTAGGTGAGCACTTTTTGGTGATAGCTATCACAATTCTGTTATGTTTACTTTAGTGATGGAAAGGGATAGGTGTATACCACTGGGCAAGAGCTATAGCTGGGGGAAAGGCAATTACGATGAGATTAGGCAAGATTTAGGGAGCATAGGATGGGGAAGCAAACTGCGGGGGATGGGCACATTAGAAATGTGGAGCTTATTCAAGGAAAAGCTCCTGTGTGTCCTAGATAAGTATGGACCTGTCAGGCAGGAAGGAAGCTGTAGAGCGCGGGAGCCGTGGTTTACGAAGGAAGTGGAATCTCTGGTCAAGAGAAAGAAGAAGGCTTATGTTAGGATGAGATGTGAAGGTTCAGTTAGGGCGCTTGAGGGCTACGAGGTAGCCAGGAAAGTCCTAAAGAGAGAGCTCAGAAGAGCCAGGAGGAGACATGAGAAGTTGTTGGCGGATAGGATCAGGGTAAACCGTAAGGCTTTCTCTAGGTATTTAAGGAATAAAAGAATGACGGAAGTAAGATTAGGGCCAATCAAGGATAGTAGTGGGAAGTTGTGTGTGGAGTCAGATGAGATAGGGGAAGTGCTAAATGAATATTTTTCAACAGTATTCACTCGAGAAAACGAAAATGTTGTCGAGGAGAATACTGAGATACAGGCTATTAGACTAGGTGGGATTGAGGTTCACAAGGAAGAGGTATTAGAAATCCTACAGAGGGTGAAGATAGATAAGTCCCCGGGTCAGATGGGATTTATCCTCGGATCCTCTGGGAAGCCAGGGAGGAGATTGCCGAACCTTTGGCATTGATCTTTAACTCGTCATTGTCTACAGGAATAGTGCCAGATGACTGGAGGATAGCAAATGTGGTTCCCCTGTTCAAGAAGGGGAGTAGAGACAACCCTGGTAATTATAGACCAGTGAGCCTTACCTCAGTTGTTGGTAAAGTGTTGGAAAAGGTTGTAAGGGGTAGGATTTATAATCATCTAGAAAAGAATAAATTGATTAGGGATAGTCAGCATGGTTTTGTTAAGGGAAGGTCGTGCCTCACAAACCTTATTGAGTTCTTTGAGAAGGTGACCAAACAGGTAGATGAGAGTAAACCGGTTGATGTGGTGTATATGGATTTCAGCAAGGCGTTCGATAAGATTCCCCACAATAGGCTATTGTACAAAATGTGGAAGAATGGGATTGTGGGAGATATAGCAGTTTGGATTGGAAATTGGCTTGCTGAAAGAAGACAGAGGGTGGTAGTTGATGGGAAATGTTCATCCTGGAGACCAGTTACTAGTGGTGTACCGCAAGGATCGGTGTTGGGTCCACTGCTGTTTGTCGTTTTTATAAATGACCTGGATGAGGGCGTAGAAGGATGGGTTAGTAAATTTGCAGACGACACTAAGGTCGGTGGAGTTGTGGATAGTGACGAAGGATGCTGTAGGTTGCAGAGAGACACAGATAAGCTGCAAAGCTGGGTTGAGAGGTGGCAAATGGAGTTTAATGCAGTCAAGTGTGAGGTGATGCACCTTGGTAGGAGTAACTGGAAGGCAAAGTACAGGGCTAATGGTAAGATTCTTAGTAGTGTCGATGAGCAGAGAGATCTCGGTGTCCATGTACACAGGTCCTTGAAAGTTGCCACCCAGGTTGACAGGGCTGTAAAGAACGCATACAGTGTTTTAGCTTTTATTAATAGAGGGATCGAGTTCCGGAACCAAGAGGTTATGGTGAAGCTGTACAAAACCCTGGTGCAGCCGCACTTGGAGTATTGTGTACAGTTCTGGTCACCGCATTATAAGAAGGATGTGGAAGCTTTGGAAAGGGTGCAGAGGAGATTTACTAGGATGTTGCCTGGTATGGAGGGAAAGTCTTACGAGGAAAGGCTGAGGGACTTGAGGCTGTTTTCATCAGAGAGAAGAAGGTTGAGAGGTGACTTAATTGAAACATATAAAATAATCAGAGGGTTAGATAGGGTGGATAGGGAGAGCCTTTTTCCGAGGATGGTGATGGCGAGCATGAGGGGGCATAGCTTAAATTGAGGGGTGAAAGATATAGGACAGATGTCAGAGGTAGTTTCTTTACTCAGAGAGTAGTAAGGGAATAGAACGCTTTGCCTGCAACGGTAGTAGATTCGCCAACTTTAGGTACATTTAAGTTGTCATTGGACAAGCATATGGACATACATGGAATAGTGTAGGCTAGATGGGCTTGAGATCGGTATGACAGTTCGGCACAACATTGAGGGCCGAAGGGCCTGTACTGTGCTGTAATGTTCTATGTTCTATAAGAGTCTGTTTCCATGCTCTTTGATAGAGTTAGCTGACGTGGACTGGGCATGTAGATTAGCAGTAAAGACAATCAGCAATCAGTGGAACTCATTTAAAGTGGTCATTCATAACTCAGCAAAACCTATCCCAGTAAGGAGGAAAGATTCTAAGAGAAGGATAAACCAATCATGGCTAACCAAGGAAGTTAAGGAAACTATTAAGTTGAAAGAAAATGCATACAAGGAGGCAACAATCAGTGATAGCCCAAAGACTGGGAAAATTCAGAGCCTAGGAAAGGAAGACTAAAATCAAAGAGAGAAGAAATAAACAATGAGGTGAAATGAACAAGGAATATAAACGTTCATAATAAGACCTTCCTTAAAAAAGAAGAGTGAGGTCAAAGTGAGTATAGACCCCTGAGAAAATGAATGTGGGGAGATGGTTATACGGAACGAAGAAATGGAAGAAGAGCAGTTAAACGAATATTTTACATCAGTCTTTATGGTGGAAAATATTACAAACATCACGTTGAAGAATATTTGGGATGACTTAAGTACCATCACCATCGTTAGAGAAATCGTATAAAACAAGTTAATCGGGCTAAAGGCAGATAGATGCTTTGGTCCCAATGGTTTTGATTAGGGATAGCATTACAGCTGTACTTAGGGAGGATATTCCTGGGAATATGTCCAGGGAAGTTAATTGGAACTGAGAAATAAGCAATGGATGATCACCTTATAAGGATTCTACTACAGATATCCCAGTAGTCAGCGGGAAATTGAGAAAGAAAATTGTAAGGAGATCTCAGTTATCTGTAAGAATAATAAGGTGGCTGGGGTAGGGGATTTTAATTTTGCAAACATAGACTGGAATTGCCATGGTATTAAAAGTTTGGATGGAGAAAGATTTGTTAAGTCTGTACAAGAAAATTTTCTGATTCAGTATGTGGATGTATCTACTAGAAAAAGTGCAAAAAAACTTGACTTACTTTTGGGAAATAAGGCAGGGCAGGTGACTGAGTTTTCAGCGGGGCAGTACTTTGAGGCCAGCCACCAGAATTCTATTAGTTTTAAAATAGTGATGGAAAAGGATAGACCTGATCTAAAAGTTACATTTGTAAGCTGGGTGGCACGGTGGCTCAGTGGTTAGCACTGCTGCCTCACAGTGCCAGGGACCCGGGTTTGATTCCATCCTCGGGCAACTGTCTGTGTAGAGTTTGCACCTTCTCCCTGTGTCTGCATGGGTTTCCTCTGAGTGGTCTGGTTTCCTCCCACCGTCCAAAGATGTGCAGGTTACGTGGATTGGCTAAATTGCTCACAGTGTTCAGGGAAGTGTAAGTTAGGTTGGTTATAGGGGGATGGGTCTGAGTGGGATGTTCTGAGGGCTGAAGGGCCTGTTTCTGCACTGTAGAGGTTCTGTGGTATTCTGTAGGTATTAGTTGAATGGGCAGATGTTTGCAGGTACAGGGACAGCTGGAAAATGGGAAACCTTCAAAAATAAGATAACAAGAGTCCAGGGATAGTATGTTCGTGTTAGGGTGAGTAGCAAGGTTGGTAGATGTAGGAAATGCTGGATCACAGCAGATATTGAAGTTTTGGTCATGAAAAAGAAGGAAGCATATGTCATGTACAGATGGCAGAGATCGACAGCAGACATTGAAGTTTTGGTCATGAAAAAGAAGGAAGCATATGTCATGTATAGACGGCAGAGATCGAGTGAATCCTTACAAGAGTATAAATGCAGTAGAGAGTATACATAAGAGGGAAATCAGGAGGGCAAAAAGGGGGCATGACATTGCTTTGGCAAATAAGGCTAAGGAGAATCCAAAGGGATTTTATAAATACATTAAGGACAAAAGGGTAGATAGGGAGAAAATAGGACCCCTGAAAGAAAAGCAAGGCTGGATATGTGTGGAACTGTAGGATATAGGTGGGATGCTAAACAAGTATCTTACATCAGTGTTTACAGTTGAGAAGGATATGGAAGATATAGAATGTCAGGAAATAGATAGTACCATTTTGAAAAATGTCCATATCACAGAGGAGGAGGTGCTGGACAGCTTAAAAAGTGTAAAGATGGATAAATCCCCAAAACTTGAATGGGTGTACCCTAGAACATTGTGGTAAGCGACGGAAGTGATTGGTGGGCCCGTGACTGAGATATTTATATCATCGATAGCCACAGATGAGGTGTTGGAAGACTGGAGATTGGTTGACAAGGTGCCACTATTTAAGAAAAGGAGACTATAGACTGGTGAGCCTGACATCGGTAGTGGGCAAATTTTTGGAGAGAACCCTGAGGGACAGGATTTACATGTATTTGGAAAGGCAAGGACTGCTAAGGGACAGTCAACATGGCTTTGTCTGTGGCAAATCGTGTCGCACGAACTTGATTGAGGTTTTTGAAAAAATAATGAAGGGGATTAATGAAGGCAGAGTAGTGGACGTGTTCTATATGGACTTCAGTAAGGTGTTCGACAAGTTTCCTCATGGACTAGTTAGCAAGGTTAGATCACATGGAATACAGGGAGAACTAGACATTTGGATACAAAATTGGCTCAAAGGTAGAAGGCAGAGGATGGTGGTGGAGGGTTGCTTTTCAGACTGGAGGCCCATGACAAGTGGTGTGCCACAAAGTGATGCTGGGTCCACATCTTTTCATCACTTATATATTGGATGTGAACGTAGGAGGTACGGTTAGTAAGTTTATAGATGACATTAAAATTGTAGATTTAGTTTACAGTGAAGAAGGTTACCTCAGAGTACAATGAGCTCTTGATCAGATGGGCCAATGGGCTGAGTGGCAGATGGAGGTTAATTTAGGTAAATATGAGGTGTTACATTTTGGTAAGGCAAATCAGGACAGGACTTGTACATTTAATAGTAAAGTCCTGCAGAATGTTGGTGAACAAAGAGACCTTGGAGTGCAGGTTCATAGTTCCTTGAAAGTGAAGTCACAGGTAGATGGGATAGTGAACAAGGCATTTGGTATGCTTGCCTTTATTGGTCAGTGTATTGAGTAATAGGAGTTAGCAAGTCGTGTTTCACCTGTATAGGACATTGGTTAGGCCACTTTTGGAATACTGTGTGCAATTCTGCTCTCCCTGCCATAGGAAGAATGTTGTGAAACTTGAAAGGACACAGAAAAGATTCACAGGGATGTTGCCAGGGTTGGAGGGTTTGAGCTATAGGAAGAGGCTGGTTAGACCGGGGCTATTTTTCCTGGAGCTTCGGAGGCTGAGGGGTGACCTTATAGAGGTTTATAAAATCATGAGGATCATGGATAAGGTAAAAAGACAAAGGTCTTTTCCCCAGTGGGGGAATCCAAAACTACAGGGCATAGGTTTAAATTGAGAGGGGAAAGATTTAAAAGAGACCTAAGGGGCAAATTCTTCAGGCAGAGGGTGTTGCGTGTATGGAATGAGTTGCCAGAGGAAGAGGTGGAGGCTGGTACAATGACTGCATTTAAAAGGCAACAGGATGAGTGTACGAATAGGAAGGGATTAGAGGGATATGGGCCGAAGGCTGGCACGTGGGTCTAAATTTATCTAGTATATCTAGTCAGCATGGACAAGTTGGACCAAAGGGTCTGTTTCTATACTATACATCTCTATGACTTGCTTCTGAGAATCCTGAAAGAGGTAGCCACAGAGATAGTGGATGTATTTGTTGTAATTTTCGAAAATCTCTTGGATTCTGAAGAAGTACCTAAAGATTGGAAAACTGCTAAACTGGCACCCATATTCAAAACAGGAGGGAGGCAAGACATGAATAACTGTAGGCCGATTAGCTTAACATCTATTGTTGGGAGAATATTGGAATCAATTATTATGAAAGTAACAGCAGAACACTTGGACAAGCATAATCTAATGAAACAGAATCAGCATGGTTTCATGAGAGGAAAATTGTGTCTAATTAAAATTTATTGTTTGGCAGTAAACAGTGAATGGAGATAAGGGGTGCCTTTACAGATTTGCTCTTTGTGACCAGTGGAATTTCACAGGGATCAGTGCAAAGCAAAAGGAATTGGTAGCGGGAAGATGAATTATTTAACATTTGAAACTATTTTTGCATAAGCAAACTTGTCTCATGGATTTTAAGAACTGTAAATATATTGACAACATTTGTGAATAACCCTTATATTTGGGATAGAACATAGAAAGTAGGAGGGGCAGGAATACATTTGACACTTCAAGCTGGCTCTGATGTTCAAAATAATTGTGGCTGATCATCCAGCGTTCCTGCTTTTTCTTCAAATCTTTGATCCCTTTAGCCCTGAAGACTGCATCCATTGTACCCGGTGCGGCTTCCTCTACATTGGGGAAACCAAGCGGAGGCTTGGGGACCGCTTTGCAGAACACCTCCGCTCAGTTCGCAACAAACAACTGCACCTCCCAGTCGCAAACCATTTCCACTCCCCCTCCCATTCTCTAGATGACATGTCCATCATGGGCCTCCTGCACTGCCACAATGATGCCACCTGAAGGTTGCAGGAACAGCAACTCATATTCCGCTTGGGAACCCTGCAGTCCAATGGTATCAATGTGGACTTCACCAGTTTCAAAATCTCCCCTTCCCCTACTGCATCCCTAAACCAGCCCAGTTCGTCCCCTCCCCCCACTGCACCACACAAACAGCCCAGCTCTTCCCCCCCACCCACTGCATCCCAAAACCAGTCCAACCTGTCTCTGCCTCCCTAACCGGTTCTTCCTCTCACCCATCCCTTCCTCCCACCCCAAGCCGCACCTCCAGCTACCTACTAACCTCATCCCACCTCCTTGACCTGTCCGTCTTCCCTGGACAGACCTATCCCCTCCCTACCTCCCCTATACTCTCTCCACCTATCTTCTTTACTCTCCATCTTCGGTCCGCCTCCCCCTCTCTCCCTATTTATTCCAGTTCCCTCTCTCCATCCCCCTCTCTGATGAAGGGTCTAGGCCCGAAACGTCAGCTTTTGTGCTCCTGAGATGCTGCTTGGCCTGCTGTGTTCATCCAGCCTCACATTTTATTATCTTGGAATTCTCCAGCATCTGCAGTTCCCATTATCTCTCAAGAACTAAATCCAGCTTGTTTTTGAAAACATTAAGTGTTTCGGGCTTAACTGCTTTCTGTTGCAGGTAATTGCACAAGCTTACCACTCTCTGGGTGAAGCAATTTCTCCTCATCTCAGTCCTAAATGGCCTACCTGCATATGCCTTAACTGCGACCCCTACATCTGGACTCCCTGGCAATCGGGGACATCCTTTCTGTGTTTACCCTGCCCAGGCCTGATTGAATGTTATAGGTTTCTATGAGATCCCTCTTTCATTCTTTTAAACATGAGTGAATATCGTTCTAACTGATCTAATCTCTCTTCATACATCCATCCTGCTATTCCAAGAATCAGTTGGGTAAACCTTTGTTTACATAGTCTTAACATCCTTCCTCAGAATAAGAGACCCAAAAACTACACACAATAGCCCAGGATTTGTTTAGGTCTGATACCCACATAGCGGGTGTATGGAATACTTTTTTCCTTGCACTTACTCTAGTGGAGCTGACTGATTAGATGTTGCCTTTATCAGGGAAGGGAAATAAAGGAATAGGAAAGGAACAAAGAAAGATCATTTCAGCTATTCCACAGAATACCTTCTGATACACAGCAAACAACATTTAGCCATCTCTGACCCGAGTTGCACAAGCAATAATGTTTTATTATGATGTCGTCACAAGGGGGCAGCGATGCAGCATTGATGAGATGTTTGAGCCAGGGCTTCTACTTCAGCTGAACAAAAACTGAAGTTTGAGGATTTAATACAAAAAATATAAAGCAAAACATTTAAGTTAAGCTTTTTTTATCCTATTAAACATTGCACATGATTTGCTTAATGATTCAACAAAAAGGTCTGTCGGTTTTGTGGAATGTTCATGAGGAGCCGGTGTTGGACCGGGGTGGACAAAGTCAGAAATCACACAACACCAGGTTATAGCCCAGGATAATAAAATGTGAGGCTGGATGAACACAGCAGGCCCAGCAGCATCTCAGGAGCACAAAAGCTGATGTTTCGGGCCTAGACCCTTCATCAGAGAGCCTGTGCTCCTGAGATGCTGCTGGGCCTGCTGCGTTCATCCAGCCTCACATTTTATTGTCTTGGATTCTCCAGCATCTGCAGTTCCCATTATCACATCACCAGGTTATAGCCCAACAGGTTTATTTGAAAGCACAGGCTTTTGGACCCTCTGTCCTTCTTCAAGCGTTAGCAAGAGAGGTAATATCAGACGCAGAATTTATGAGCAAAAAATCAAATGTTCACACCATTGATGAGGATATACTAGACAAACCTAAGATGCTGTTAAATCTTTAATCAGATTGAAGGTTTTAATTTATTATATGTATATGTAAATCCCCAAATTCCTTTCAAGTAAGTCATGGTCCTGAGAGAATGAAAGGTTTTGTCAGTGCAAAGAAGAGGTGACATTTTAGTTCAGACGCTGCATGTTAGGTATGAGACCTTGTTTAGAATCTGGTTGTGTTTTCATTTAGAGTCAGATTAGTTTTATTTTTAAAATAGCAATTTATAAAACATCATACTGACTGTCTATAAATTGTATGCTTTTTGACCAAAACAAAAGTTTGTGTGTGTGTGTGTGTGTGTGTGTGTGTGTGTGAGTGTGTGTGTGTGTGTGTGTGTGTGTGTGTGTGTCTCAGTGAAGGAGAGAGAGTGTGTAGTGTGTTCAGACCACCCTCATGGGTACCCAACCTGGCTATCAGCCTCTGCTCGGTGACTCTGCATTGTTGTATCTCAAAGTCCATCTTGGAAGATGTTTACCCAAAGATCTGAGGCTGAATGTCCTTGACCACTGAAGTGCTCCCCCACGGGGAGAGAACATCCCTGTTTGACAATTAATGCGCGGTGCCCATTCATCCATTGTTGTAGCATCTGCATGGTTTTGCCAATATACCATGCCTTGGGGAATCCTGGCCTGCAGAGTATGAGAAAGACAACGGTGGCCAAGTTACATGAGTATCTGCCGTGCATGTGGTGAGTGGTGTTCCCAATTGTTATGGTAATGTCCAAGTCGATGATCTGACATGTCTTGCAAAGGTTGCTATGACAGGTTTGTATAGTGTTGTGGTCAATGTTGTCCTGAAGGCTGGGTAGTTTGCTGCGAACAATGGTCTGTAAGGTTTGGTGGTTGTTTGAAGGTGAGAAGTGGAGGTGTGGGGAAGATCTTGGTGAGGTGCTCATCATCATCGATAATGTGTTGAAGGCTGCAAAGAAAATGACGTAGTTTCTCTGCTTCCGGGAAGTAGGGGACAATGAACGATACCCTATTGGACATATTCTGTGTCTGTCTTCTGAGAAGGTCATCACGGTTTTTTGCTGTGGCACATTGGAACCAAAGATAAAATTGAGAATTTTCCAAAGGCTGAGAAGCTAGGAGCTGAAGAGATGGACATAACTAGCTTAAAACTAGGTAACAGGTACAAAAAGCAATTAAAAACTGTTGGAATGTGAGCTTACCTCAAAGACTTGGTTACAAATGGGAGAAGATGATACTGCAGCTATGCAGAATTTCAGTCAGACTTTGTGTTGAATAAATGCATTCAGTTCTGGTTATCAAACCTCACGAAGGGATATTGGGATAGTAGGAATTGCTGATGCTAGAGAATCTGAGATAACACGGTGTGAAGCTGGATGAACACAGCAGGCCAAGCAGCATCAGAGGAGCAGGAAAGCTTGACATTTTGGGTCGGGACCCTTCTTCAGAAATAGGGGAAGGGAAGGGGATTCTGAAATAAATGGGCAGACATGGGGAGGTGGATAGAAGATGGATAAAGGAGAGGATAGGGTGAGGGGAGACAGACAGGTCAAAGAGGCGGGATTAGAGCCAGTGAATGTAGGTGGGGAGTTAGTGGGGGATAGATCAGTCCAGGAAGGACGGACAGGTCGGCGGGTGGGATGAGGTTACTGGGTAGGGGATGGGGGTGGGGCTTAAGGTGGGAGGAATGGTTAGGGAGGCGGGGACTAGCTGGGCTGGTTTTTACATGTGGCTGTGGGAGGGGAGATTTTGAAGCTTGTGAAGTCCACATTGATACTCTTGGGCTACAGGGTTCCCAAGCAAAGTATGAGATGCTGTTCCTGCATCTTTCGGGTGGCATCATTGTGGCAATGCAGGAGGCCCAGGATGGACATGTCGTCCAAGGAGTGGGGGGGGGGGGCACGGGAATTGAAATGGTTCACGACTGGGAGGTGTAGTTGTTTGTTGCGAACAGAGCGTAGGTGTTTGGCAAAGTTGTCCCTAAGCCCCTCCCCCATCCCCTACCCACTAACCTCATCTTGCCCCCCTGACCTGTGTATACATTAAACATTGTTCAACGCCATTTGTGATTCCTCAGACACTGAAGCAGTGCATGTTCAAATGTAACAAGATCAGAAAAGTATCTAGCCTTGGGCTGACAGGTGGAAGTAACAGTCATGCCACACAAGTGCCAGGCAATGACCATGTCCAACAACAGGTAATTTAACCATTGTTCCTTGACATACAATGATTTTATCATCACTGAATCTCCAGCTCTCAACATCCTGGGGTTTATCATTGACCAGAAACGCAACAGGACTCACCACAAAGCATAGTGGCTACTGGAGCAAGTCAGAGGCTAGAAATACGACAGCAAATAACCCAAAGCCTGATGTCCCAGAGCCTGCCCAACATCTACAGGCTACAACTCTGGAGTGTGATGGAATACTTCCCACTTGTCTGGATGGCTGCAGCTCCAGCAACACTCACGAAGTTTGACACCATCCAGGACAATGCAGCCAGCTAGATTGACACCACATTCTCAAATATCCACTCCTTCCACCACCAACGCTCAGTGGTAGCAGTATGTACTATCTATAAGATGCACTGCAGAAATTCACTGAAGATCCTCAGACAGCACCTTCTAAAACCATCCAGAAGGACAAAGGCAGCACATACATGTGAACACCATCAGCTGCAAGTACCCCTCCAAGCCACTGAATTGCAAATATATCCCTGCTTCTTCACTGTTGTTGCGTTAAATTCCTGGAATTCCCTCTCTAAGGGCATTGTGAGTCAACTCACAGCAGGTGGACTGCAGCTGCTCACCAATGCAGCTCACCAATACCTTCTCAAGGGCAGCAATAAATGCTGGCCAGCCAGTGATGCCCAAATCCCATGTCTGAAAATAAACAAAAATGTTTGCTCAGTTTTATCCATCAACATTTCCATTTTTAGGGAGCTGACTCTCTGTAGAAGTTCTTTATGTTTTTGGATTTTGTGGCACTTCTACCAATGGATGATCAGCAGAACAACCGAGGAGTTCAATCCTGTGGTTCTAGACTCAATTCCATGAGCTGTCCAAGAGTTTCTTAAAACACAATGTATTCAGACTTTGAATAATCCTTTGACAAAATGGGGATTTAGAGGATATTAATAAAACCAAATTTTGCTAAAACTTTGACAGAACTGATTAATGAGCCAAATCAATTTTGTAAACTGTTTTAGAGACCTTAGAAATTTTAATGTTTGCACTTTCAAGAATTAATTATTTCATGTTTGCCAGTTTTCGTGTTCCAGCTTGTTTAAAAGAAATCAGAGGAGTACTGAGAATGGTGTGGGCTCAAATTACCCCAGAGTAGCATCTGAGTGTTTGGGTGGAGACATGTGTTGTTAACTGACTTGGTGATGCTGTGCTGCTGGGTGATCCGCATGATTTTGAGGACTCCATTTCATTGACATTTGGACAATGACTTGCTGCTCATAAACAGGCATAAAGGGATGCAATGTTAGCTGTCCAGGTTGACCTTCGGCCTTAAGGAATGTAGAATCTGATGTGGGGGTGTTCATGTGATATGATAATGGAGGAGTGAAGAACCAGAGTGGTATAGACCGTATTGACTTTGTGGAGATTAGTAGGGCACTGATGCTCAAGTCTGGAGGTAACAGACGTTTATCTGAGGGTGTTAGCAGAGGATATACGGAGATGAAGAAATATTAGTGGTGAATGCTGTTGATCGTAGTGCTGGAGTGGATGTGAACTTCAGTAGAAAGACTATTTAGTAGATTGATGATTCAGTGGAAGAGTTAGGACATTAATGGGTTGCACTTTGGTGGAAGTGATAATCAATAGAAAGACTGGTTTTTAAGATCATATTGACATCTTATTTTTGATATATTTAAATTTAATGAAATGTAGTACATTGTTGTGTTCATTTCCCAATAATCTGTAATTATCAGGTGACAAATTTCTGTTCCCATGTTCAAACCCATCTGTTAACTGACTCTCAAGACTCAGGTATCCACAAACATCCTTTGAATCAATGCTGGAAAAGCTTCTTAATAGACTTCTCAGGATCTGATATTTGCTGGGGCCCACAAGTTATGCTGTTACTTTTCTAAAGGAATTTTCTTTTTTGTTTAATTCTATTCCTTCATGCCCAGTGCCAGGTCCTACAAGGCAGGTTGATGGTTTGGGAAATGTTGAAAGGGATAAAATCAGGTACTGTTTCTTTTACTTTCTATTTGATTTTTAAATCCTAACCCTCTGCTAAAGTAGTCTTCATGACTACAGGTAGTACTTTGCCTTCGCAGGAATTCTTCATATGTGATTGTGCTTTCCAGCTTTCCACCTCTGTAATGTTTAACTTCTGTGGCACTGGGATAGAGAAGAGGTTTACTGTGGGGTGGATGAGGTTTTAAAGATTACCTCACATTACAAGTTTTCTCAATCAATATCTTGAAAAAGGATAACTCTTAAAATATTAATATTTGAGTATAAAGGAGAAGTGGAACTCAGGCATGTGGTGCAGTAAGTCCTAGATTTTGAGGGCTGAATCTTATCACATTTTGGCAAAAGTTTTGTCAAGTTCCATGAAATGTTATTGTCCATGAGGCTTGTGAGTTTTCTCATACTATCATCCCAAAATTACCTTTTTCGTTACTTACCATAGAACGACTGTGCCCATCGACTGGTGCTAGCCTGATTCTTCTACTCTAGCTTTAAGTCAATGGACATTCAGTAGCAGCAGTGTGTACTATCTACAAAATATTCTGCAGAAATTTATCAAGGGTCCTTAGATTGAACACCACCTTCCAAACCCTCAACCATTACTATCTATGAGGACAAGGGCAGGGGATACATGGGGACACCACCACTTGTTAGTTCCCCTGCTAGCCATTTAACATCCAGACTTTGAAATATATCACCGTTCTTTCAGCCAAGCTGTGTAATAATCTTAGAGCACCCTTCTAGGTGGCATTGTGGATGTACCTACTCAAAATGGTCTGCAATGTTTTAGGAACAAAGTTCACCAGGGCCAAATGTCAAAGGGTATTAGAGATGTGCAATAAACCCTGCCCAGCCAATGATGCCTACTTACTGTGCGTGAATGAAAAAATGTTTGCTGTGTATGCCATTGGCACGTGCTGTAGATATGATAACCATGACAAGCTTTCTGGCTTTGTGGCTTTGCTAAAGAATAAGGCAAAGCAGGGGTGTTAGGAGCATCCAGGTAGGCACTAAATGAAAGATTGCTAAGAGTACAAGCGAGCAGCCCTGAAATAGAGTCTGTTCCCGTCCAAATGCACAGATTGTCCTTGTAGTGGTGTCTGGTTTCTACTTGGTGCATGGTAAAATGGGAACCTGCATATTGTTGAGGTGAGGGTAGATGGTGATGAGGGTGATAATGAGCAATACCCTTCATTAATAGGCCTCTTTGCCACTCATAAGCGAGAATCTCACCTTGACGTACAGAACTCTGTTGGAAAATGTGACTTGTTGAGAAATGCCTCTCTGGACTTTTCATGCGACTCTCCCAAATTTTTCACTATAACCCACATTATTTGGGGCTTTGGAAAATTCTGTTTCAGTGTTTGTCAAGCAAACTGCTCTCAGCAGGAAGATTTTGGGAATATTATTTCATACCTCAAGACTCTTGAGCAGTAGCTTGGAAACTCATCCAAGGAGTGCTCCTGACGAGATGGCATGTGTCCTTGCTTGATAGATATGGGATCAGCTTTGATGTGCTTCATGGTAGATTAGCGAACTATAGCTGTCTGTGTTTACACAGGAATAATGGACACTTCAGGGAGTTACTGGAGAGCTCACAATGTAGTAAAATGCCCTTAGGAGAGTGTGAAGAAAGAAAATTGGCAAATAAAATCGACAAGACAAAAGCATGAATAACTTCTCTGTATAAAAACAGCACAAGCACTGTCACATTCTTTCCCCTTTCAAAGAAGGAAAGAAAATTAAAAAAAAACAATTGATTTTGTGCAATCATCTTGTATTCTTCATAGTTCCAAGCTATGAAATTTACAAGAGGCAGTTTCTTTAATTAAATAGAACAGATTAATTTTAACAGTGAAAAGTCTTACAATGTATTGTGCTATTTGTTGTGTCCCTCCAAACTGAAAATTAATTGAAATTTTCTCCTTTTGCTTTCAGCTTCAGGCTTATGTATTTTACAAAAACGAGGTCTTATTTGCAATTTTGTTTGTGATGAAGATGTCTTTATCGGTTGGGCTAGGTGTCAGTTGGACTCATTTCAATGTTAACTCTAACAGCGCTGTCAAATTATAATAATGAATGGGTTATGGGTTCATTAGAAGGCAGGGAAGGCTGCTTGAAGTTCAGCAGTTTCCAAATAGTCTTCATAATTATCTCTGATTGCACCTTTGATTAATAGAGCTGACTGCTGCAGTTGAATCCTTAGAATGTATTTCTATAAATAGATTACCATCTGAACAAAATTCTCAATCACTGTACTGAATAAACATTGACTGCTCAATATTTCAAAGAACAGAACAAGTATGACCCAGCAGTCTTTTATTGAAAGATGATTGCCTTTGGGGATCCCTGGGATTTGACCAGAATCTTTTTGCATCAAATGCTTGCTCATTACTTGTTTAGGATTCATATTTTTGGACAGGTGATTGCAGCCAAAATCGCTGTAGTACTTCAATTAAATTATGCGGCCACTTGCATTTTATCAGAGAATTACAGTCAGTCATCCAGTCTCAATCATCCTGTTGTCAATTCTTAATCATTTACCACTGACAGGACAGGGTGAAGTTTTCTGTTCTGTGTTGTTGCTAATGGGTGTCTTTATCAGTCCTTGGACCATAAATACAGATTAGACAGGTTTCTTTTAAAAATGATGTGTTAAGATAAAATGTATGTTTCGGAATCTAGTTGTCACAGTGCTTGCCATTTTTTTCAGTGCTCACCAACCCATTCTGGGACTTTTCTGAATTACACTCGTGTGCCTGATTTGTACCTCCATTTAGCTGCCTTTGTCACTGGGTTAAATCTTATGTTTCTTTTTGGCTAAGGGCCAATTGTGTCGAGGATATTGGAGGTATATTCGTCATGAGTGTGATTCCTTGCCTTATCTTACTAAACTCACTTCCTCAACAATCTAATCCGCCCTAATGGCATTTCTCTTGTCCGATTCTCACCCCATTTCCCCTTGTGCCTTTCCTGAAATAGCTTGTCACTCAGAAGATATCCGTTGAAATATCAGCATTCCTTGCGCTCATGCCTTATCAAAAAAATCTATTGAGAACTCAGACAAACACTGGCATTCTAAAGCTATTCTGCTTGGTGATGGACAATTATTCTGAAGATATCAGAGAAGGTGAAAATACAACTGTAATTCTCCAACAGGGACCTTGAGGTCCTGAGAGGCATCATCTTCCTGAATGATTGACAGTAATGCCACAAAATCCGATCAGTGCAGTTTCAAATGTGTGGCGGAATGGCCAGCAGTGTCACGATAAGGTCAATGACTCCAAGTCTCCATGCTGCCTACTTACTCCTTCAACCACATGCAATATACTTCACCTCTCTCAATCCATCCCTTTCTCTCATTGCAGTGGAACACATCTCATAATAGAATTGAAATGGCCAGGATGGGTGGAGGGGCTCCCTGCGAAGAGAGAATTTTGCCCCTTACACAAAGAGACTGGGACTGCTCTTGGGAGATGCCAAGACATCTTGTCCTGCACCCCAGTAAGTATCATTTTTCATTCCACTGAAACTCTCACAGTAAAAGTAACCTCACTGTCAGTGTCAATCATTGCATATTACTCCTAACCATTAGTTTGCGACAGCTTCTCTCCCTTGTACCTTACAGGTACCAGCATGATGTCCTGACTTCGGTGGAGAAAAGGCATCCTCTCAACCTCCTCAGGACGGGAGTACTCAGACATCAGACAAAGCATCGGCAAGGCTGCCTCCTGCCTCCTGCCTCCTGTTCTCCTCACCAGTTCAGATACTGACACCTTGGTGGGAATGTCAGATTTAGAAAGTTTGGGAGCACAAACTGGTGAGCACCTCACTGTTAAAGCTCTGAAGCTGGCGAAGAGGAAATGTACAGTGATTGTAATGAAGACAGCCAGGTGGACCTCATAGAATATAAGTTCCTTGATTGGGGCTGTTAACCCGGTCCAATCTGGAGACCTGTCTGACAGATAAAAACAGGCATGTCAGACGTTTTGACACGCTGTGAGTTGACTCTGATGAGGCTGTACTGGAGTCAAGGCCATTCTACACATAAATAAAAGGTGACTTGGTGATAGGATACTGGCCTCTGTGTTATTTGAAAATTCCCCAGGACACTAGCACTCATAGGACTTCCAGAGGCCAGGCATCTGCTCAGCTCAGGCAGCAGAGGACCCTGTGGCATTGGCAATCAAGGACTTTGCCCACATGCTCAGGAAGAACAGGAACAGCAGACAGGCATGTTGGATGCAATGGCCCTCCCTGCTATGCCATAGGGATCCAGCTGCCCTATTCATGCAAGCGTCTGGCTGCCTTTATGGACAGATTCGTGAATGCCATGGAGAGCAAGTTCAGCACTTTCATGGTTTGCTGGGAAAGCGTAAATACCTGAGGTCTATTGCCCAAGCCATTGGTTCTCAGAACTGAAGACATGGTGATGGGGATGGGGAAAATGGCATTCAGTCCAAGTGCCCCTTCCTTACAGGAGACAGGGTGGTGTCAAGTAGCAGCCAGCCAGTGCAGGAACTACATACAGGCCCTCAGAAATCTTCTCATGCCAAATATTTCTATCCTTCCCTTGCCTTGCGTCCAAAATTGTTGATTTCAGTGAAGTGGTCATGATATCTGAGATAGGGAGATGTGTAGCACACAGAGGGTCAATGCCTTTGGATCATCAGGGTTTAGGAACACTACAGGCCTGTGTCCTGTACAGTTCATGGATCAGTGTTGTTTCACTTTTAAAGGGCTTCACGTAAATAGGCTTGCTACTCCCTCCCTCCCAGATCGAGACACTTACCTTACAAATGCAGCTGCCCCCTTGAAAATTGTTATTCCCCCCCCACCAAAGCCCTGAGATCTCCAATCCCTTTGAGTAGATTCCTGAGTCTCCCTCCTGTGGCAGTTGATCCCACCTTGTCCTCCCCACTCCTTTCCCCTCATTTTCTGTGGATGGACCCAACAGACTGTCCATAATCACCTCCTTGAGTGACCTAACCTGACAGCCTCGGATGAGAAATGCCCAGACCCACGTTAGCACAAAAATAACTAGTCCACTGCCTGCACTGTAGAGATGTGGAGCTCTTTACCAAGAACTGCTCAAAGTTGCCTGATCATGTCTAAACATGATGGCAATCAGTGCTGGGAGTCTGATTAGCCACAATCTGCAGTGGCATGGGACTGCTGAATGCAACTCCCTTCACCCCAGGTCCCCAGTGGAAAATGGGAGTACTACAGTGTAACAAGCCCTTCATTGAAGATCCCTGTGGACTTGAGGTAAATAAGCATGTCAAGGTATGTCTGAGCAGTGGATGGGAGGAACCAAAGTGGATGGTGTGCAGCAGTAGCTAGTACAAAAAGCCTATCTTTGCAAGGCAGAAGGATACAAAAGGCATTCCCAAAAGGGGGCCTCGGATTGTAGGATGCAGGCTCCTGAGGGAGTTTCAGGACCCTGGGACTGATGTGAAATTCAATCTGAGCAGAGATACACATAGTTGAGATTCCACTGCACCCCTGAGTTTCCTCTAACTGGTGTGCAACATTGGGCCCAAGCAATGTGATTTTTAAATTACCGATGACACTGGCCACACGCTGGACATCCACCACTGCACTGTTTGCCAGTTCCTACAGCAACATTCAACTGAGGCTTCCATCACCACCCAGCACACCCCAGATTCTGATCACGGCTGCAGCCATGGCACACCCCTCTGCCAACCATTCAAACCCGTGATGGTGCATTAGATTAGATTAGATTCCCTACAGTGTGGAAACAGGCCCTATGGCCCAATAAGTCCATACCGCCCCTTGGAGGATCCCACCCAGACCCATCCTCCTATAACCCTCACATTCCTGAACACTACAGGCAATTTAGCATGGCCGATCCACCTAGCCTGCGCAACTTTGGACTGTGGGGGGAAACCCACGCAGACATGGGGAGAATGTGCAAACTCCGTGCAGACAGTTACCCAAGGCTGGAATCGAACCCAGGTCCCTGGTGTTGTGAGGCTGCAGTGCTAACCACTGAGCCACCGTGCCGCTCCTCAAGTTGGTGGAGTTGGGGATTCCTGAGCAGCACAGCTTTCTGATGATAGCTGCTATTCCTGATTGTGGGAAGATCCTGGCATGAGTTGACTAAGTTCCAGATATTGATCAGGTTCTTGTAAAAGACAGACAGCATCCTGAAAGAGACCTGAAGACACTTAACAGTCTATGAACATGGCTTATATGCTGCAATTGAGGCGGCACACCACTGGAAGAAATACCCATCACGGCACAGCATTTAGGTGCAGGCTTGATGTAAAGGTTTTGCTTCAAGGTCCAAAGGTGAAACAGTTGCAACTGACAGCCCTCCTCAACGGGGAGACTAAGAACGTCTGCCGTAACCCTGTTCTTCTTACATCAGAAGAAATGAACCAATATCCTCTGGATTTTTGTGACAAAACCAGTAGGAGGGGTCAAAGGGATCAACCAGTATCACAGCATAGAAGCTACCAGTCAGTTTATGATCAGCACTTGGCTCCTGTTCAGCAGTCTCGGTGAATGAAGACTTTGGCCTCCACCTCCTGCCAAGTCATCGGCCAGGATTTCTGAGCTGGTCTGAGGTAGACATCCGGACAGAGGAGAGGGATCGTACTTCAGTTGCTCTATCACTCACCGACATTTTGGCAGGACAAGATTATATGTAGCAGAAGGAAACTGGGGATACATTTCTTGAGTCTGTTGGAGTAAACAATGCTGTGAATTATTTGAGTAGAAGTTACTTAGATTGTGGCAACCACTGAGAATGTTGGTGGTATGGCTTAATAGTTACCACTGCTGCCTCAAGCATCAGGGGCCTGGGTCTGATTCCAACCTCTGGTGACGATCTGTGTGGAGTTTGCATGTTCTCCCTGTATCTGTGTGGGTTTCTTCCAGGTGCTCCGGTTTCCTCCCTGAGTCCGAAGATGTGTAGGTTTGCTGGCTTGGCCATGTGAAATTGTCTCAAAGTATCCAGGTTAGGTGGATTTGCCATGACAAATGTGCGGTTGTGGGGATATGGTGGGAGTTGTTTGGAGGGTCAGTGCAGACCCGATAGACCAAATGGCCTCTTACTGCACTGTGGATTTTATGATCCATATTGATAACTCATTCCTGCCTAAGACACCTTCCCAAATCCTACTTCATTCCTATTTTGCTATCTCATCTGAATTTTCCAATCTTATGTGAAGTACAAGTGACAATCAGTGTGATCGTGGATCCCTTGGTTTCCCACCAAATCAGCCCCATCCTTGACCCCCAATCCTCTCCTTCCACATTTATACTTTGTGATATTTAAGGAATGGCACTTGCTCAGCCACTGTAGCCTGCCAATGAAGCAATGAAGAATATGAGCAGGTATGGGCTGAATCTTATGTTTTTTTGACTGTGTCAGTTTTGTAGAGTTTCACAAAGGCGTTCTCTTTTGAGGCTAGTAAGGTCTCCCTTACCGTATTCACCTCATTAACTACCAGCCTTACCCCTTTGGCACTCAGAATATCCAGAACACCACAACACTGCTAGTATATCTAGGAATGGACCGACATTCTGAGTGTGGTGTCATCTCTAAAAGATCAATGTGCACCTCGACAAGCATTGTTAGTCCAGAGCTGCCTTGCATCATTCTTGAAGTGGCAGAGAAGGGAAAAATTTGGGTCCTGCTTTGCAGGCTGTGATGTGGAGTGCCTGGTGGGTAGAGGCAGCATGTCCACTATCTTCAGGACTTGCAGTGCAAGTGCCCAAAGAGTGTGGCCTATGGTATTCGTGCTTGGTGTGCAACATGGAGATCCTTTGGAACAAGGAACAAGCTGAAGTTACCAGTGTGCAGATCATTTTTTTTTAAAGAGATAACAAGGTGTAGAGCTGGATGAACACAGCAGGCCAAGCAGCATCAGAGGAGCAGGAAAGCTAATGTTTTGGGTCTGGACCCTTCTTCAGAAGGCTGTGATTTTGATTGTAGATTAAAAATTAATGATTGTTGAAGGATTGCTGCACTTTTCAAAAGTAAATAAACTGATAGCCGTGCTGTATGCTGCTTACACAGCCGTATTTTCAGACAGCAGTGGAAGCCTGGGTACACATGAGCTGGAGCCAGGGGATTGAATACAAATGGAACTTCAGCCGACAACAAATAGCTGATTGGCCTGTGGTTGAATTATCAGTTACCAAAGACAAAGGCCTTTAGTCTGCCAGTAGCTACTTAACTGGCTCCCAGGTGGCTGAACAGCTTGGGGTTGTGAGTGGGAGAAACTGTCAGATCTCTGCAAGGGCAGGAGCTGTTTCACTTAGGTAGAAACATCCCAAGCCTGAAGAAATCACCTTATTTTTCTCTCAGCAGCTACTGTAAAGCTATGTCTCTTAACCGTTATGCTAGAGACTTTATAAGTGTGAACCAATCACCCTGTATTTTCTACAAGCACGTGAAAGTATCTGGAGAAGGAGAAATGAGGGGTCATTTGACAAGCCAAAAGAACCATATCAGCAAACCCTGTCAACATGGACAATTGAACTGCCTAGATAATAAAGTGTGAAGCTGGATGAACACAGAAGGCCAAGCAGCATCTCAGGAGCACAAAAGCTGATGTTTCAGGCCTAGACCCTTCATCAGATTTTGTGCTCCTGAGATGCTGCTTGGCCTGCTGTGTTCATCCAGCTTCACACTTTATTATCTTGGATTCTCCAGCATCTGCAGTTCCCATTATCTCTGATACAATTGAACTGCCTTCCCAGTCTTTATCCTTGCTTATCACACCAACAATTTATGCTTCTCTGTGTGTAGATGAGAGTTTATGAGGGGGTTGGATTTTTAATTAGTTGTTATGTGCTGATTATTCATAATAATATATCTGTAGCTAGAATCTATTCATTTGTAATAAATAGTCATTCTTGTTAAGTACAAAAAGTAGGTTTGAACTTCTGACACCCTGTGTCTAAAAACAGGTAAATTGGAGAAGTCATATTTTAAAAAATATTTAGCTTCTGTGATCACTCCAGGAATAGTGGGCATTGATTACCAGCACCCTCTTCATGAGGCATTATACCAGGTACCCATTCTGTTTTCCATGCCAATAATTCTCAGCAATTAGTTCACTGCGGATGCTGGGATAGAGAGCTGCAAGTTAATGAATCAAGTTGAGTAGTTAATCAAGTTAAGGCAATAATTAAGTCTCCCTAAATAGGCAACTCACTATTGCTTAGCAAGAAACTCAACTCATTGCTCAGCAGATGGATAAAAGTTGCAGCAAGTTGCTCCTAATGTAAGTTAGGCTTCGCCTTGAGATGTGTGCTGCCTGTCCATGTGTGCAAAGCATTATTTCAATACTATACTAGTGCATATTACAATGCAGCTCTGTGCTTTCTAAGAATCCTGTGAGTGAATTGGAGAAGTGCCTGAGGATTGTGAGGTGTTGACAAAAATCAGATGCTAGCGTCCATCGGCAGGAGATGTAGGTGTGATGCCAATGGATTGTGCCCTGAGGTGCTGTTTGGTGAAACATACAGACTTCACAGCCAACGGTGAACTGAAGTCTCCAAGTACTCACTCAGATTTCTATGTTGAGAATTCTTGATGCTTGGATTGTTTGGGGCATTTGGTATGAAAGGAAGCTGAATACTAATAAGGCAAGTTGCACCATTACTAAGTCATTAACAAGCACTAATCCCACCTAAACAGAACCCACTGCTGCCCAGCTAGAAACTCACCTCACTGCTCGACAGATACATCAAATATGCATTGAGTAGTTCCCATTGTCAAGATAATCCTCACCAGATGTTTTGTGTGATTCTGTCACAAATCTCAGCATAGCCCATATCGTTCAGGTCCCTATAAAATTCTGCCCCCAGTGCCTACACTCTTAAAGATAATATTGGAACTCAACGTTTTTGATTGTGGTTTGTTACACAGTGTTGGGATACTGAATGAACAAAGAAAGTCACCACCACTATGTACCTTTGAACAGGCTAAATATCAATTTCACAACCAGCAATAAACAATTGCTTTCAGTCCATGATTCGATTCTACTTAGCACAAGGTGTAATTGACTGAACTCATTGTCTTCAGACTAACCGGGCACCTTTTGTGATCTGGAAGGGTGTTTCACTGTCTTAATGTTCTGGTCATTTGTGACCCCTCCTTTAAGACGGTCATGCAGGCATGAACAATGGCTCCTGAGAAGCTGCTGTAATTACTGTCTACTTAGTGCAGAGCACATAACCCAATACCCATTAACCAAGCAGTCAATGACTGGTATTCTGAGGTGGCTTGAATATGGGATGAATTGACTCAGGACAAAAGTATTGTGGCTGCTGTCAAAATAGCAGAATTCGTTTGCATCATGTTCTGTGAATAGTTGTGCACCAACAACAGATTAGGGGAGTGGCATCATTCAAGCCTATGGCATCTGATCTGCATGACTATGTGCAGACAATGACCCACTGCACTCATTGGGAAAGCCTCTTACTATTCCTCCTGTTTCTAGAGGTTACCTCTCATTTCTCTAAACTCCAGGTGCAGTCTACTCAATCTCTCCTGCTAGGAACCAGATATGAAACCTTAGTTGCATTGCCACCGGGGAAAACATATCTTTTGCCCAGTCTTGTGAATAAATGTTTACTGAAGATCATGGTGTATAAGTCAAGTTTTGAAGCTTTGTAAATCCTTATGCAGCAAGTATTAAATCTGAACTATTGTTTTAGATGCAGAAGAACCCATTTCTGTTGGTTGACTCATGGGATCTGCTTTGTGTGGACATGTCTCAAATGCATCTTCCTGACAACTGCCCATACAACTACTTAATCCTATGCATTGGCTCTTTATTGTGTATCCTTGAGTTGTAAAATTGAGGCTAACTCCTAATATGGGTATCCAAGGCATGCATTATGCTGTGATCTATGGCACATGTTAGCAACATCACCAAAACATATTATCTAGTTGTTATCTCATTTTTGTTTGTAGCTTTTTGCTGTGCACACCTAGCCTGCCATATTTCTTATGTTACAACAGTGTTTGTGCTTCAAAAGCACTTCACTGCTTGCAAAGAGCATTGACATGTTCTGAAATGGTTTATGGTGCTATAGAAATGCAAGCCTAATCCTATAATTCCACTGGAATGTCTATTAAGAACTGAGACTGAAGGAACACCCAAACAAGAAAATAATAATGTTTCCCAGCTGATCATACCCTTCATTTTTCCTCCTCTTCTCTTGAATTTCAACAATGTAACCTCATTTGGCACTACTGCTTGTAGCATCTGAGGGACAACAGTTATAGTCATGTCATTGGAGACCACACTATTGGCCCATAAAGAGAAACACATTTTGTCCTAATTTTTACACTTACAAGGTGATAAGACTATTTAAGATTTGTTTCCAGCTGTTGAATGCTGTTGAAAGGACGAAGAAGAAAATGTGGAGCAATTACATGTTTGTGTAGACTATAACATGATGAGAATCCAGATGATTTTGTTTTTAAATATTTATTCAAAAAAGAGAAATACAAATGCTTCATAGTAGGCTGTAAAATTCACAAAGAGACTGTTAAATGAAAAGAAAATGATATTTGTGGAAAATTAATGAGACCTGGGGATACCAAGTGATGCTAGGTTAAAGCTTTTGGAACAATCTTTTGTGGCAGAGTACAGCAAATCAGTTGCCACCATAGTGATATTGCAGCTTTGGAAATGTTTTAGAAGCAAGGAATTGAACTATATAAGGAGATGGAGGGATTGGATTATGAAGATGGATTATGTAAATTGTTCATATCTGAAAAAAATTATGTCTAGAGGTGATTTGATTGCTATTTTTAGAATTCTAAAGTATATCATGTAGCTCATGACCATACCAAAACAACAGAATTAGAAGACACTGTCTAGCCACGAGTGGAAAAGCAGTGTGCACAATTTAGTGCCCTCTCTGCAGAAGGTTTGGTAGATGTGGCATTTAATCAGATGGGTGGGTGGGGCCCAGTACTTAGTGCATAACTGGAGGCATGTGGATGTCCTTCCAGTCCTACTGTCAGGTAAGTGTCTTTGGCCCAACTGTCTTCAATTGCTTCATCAATGACTTTCCCTCCATCAAGTCAGAAATGGGGATGTTTCATGATGCTCCTACTGGGCACACAATGTGGTATTATTCCACAAATGTTTACATGTCCTGACAATCTGGCTTTCCCTGAGATTCCTCTCATGTTTGTAGATCTGGATCTGTGTCTAGGGACAATATTGTGACTACAAATGCCACAACATGCTAGAAGATCATGTTGTGTAGAATGATAGTTTTTGGAAGCTTGAAATAATGGCAACTAAAATAAATCAGGAAAATCAAGAGGAGGCTGGGGAGAGGAGGGGTAGTTTATGGAAGAGTGAAATCAAATGTGTGTCTTACAAATAGAGTGGAACTAAGGCAAATCAGTAGTGCAAAGAAAAATTGTTTACTGAGAATTTTGTCAAGTGATTTGATGTTTATAATCATGTCATAGAGTTAGAGGACTGGATTTTTGCAGCGTTCTGAAGACTCCATGTCTCTCAACATTAACTGCCCTACCCTCATCTGTTGTCTTGCTTACCTCTTTGAAAAACTGTAGAAGATTTGTCAGACATGACTACACGTGTACAAATCCATGCTGACTATCCCTAATCAAAGCTTGATTAGCCAAATGTTGGTTGATCCTGTCCCTCAGTATCCTCTCCAATATGTTGCCTACCACTGATGTCAGGCTCACTGGCCTGTAGCTCCCTAGCTTGTCTTTGCTACCTTTCTTATACAATGGAACAACATTAACCACTTCCAGAACTTTACCAATGGCTAAAGATGAAGTAAAAATCTTTGCAAGGGCATCTGCAATTTCTTTCCTAGCCTCCCACAATGTCCGAGGATGGACTTGATGAGGCCCAGGGGATTTATCCATCTTAAATCACTTTAAGGCTGCAAACACCTTTCTGGTAATATGTATGCGGTCCAAAATATCCTCACTTATTTCCTTAGCATCTATGATTCTCTCCTCAGTAGACACTATTATCTCCCTTGCCATCCTTTTACTCTTAATAAAGCTAAAGAATCTCTTGGGATTTTTCTTAACCTTATCTGCCAGATCCATCTTTTTGCTCTTCTGATTTCCTTCATAAGTTTCTCTTACATTTTTTAACAGTCATCTAAGGATTCACTTGAGCTTGATAGCTTAAACCCAGTGTATCATCGTAGAATGCCTATAGTGTGGAAACAGGCCCTTTGGCCCAACAAGTCCATACCGACCCTCAGGGCATCCCAGCCAGACCCATCCCCAAAACCCACTTAATCTACACATCCCTGAGCACTGCAGAAAATTTAGCATGGTCAATCTACCTAGGCTGCATATCTTTGGACTATGGGAGGTAACTGGAGCACCCGGAGGAAATGCATGCAGGCGCAGGGAGAATGTGCAAACTCCACACTGACAGTCACCCCATGGTGGAATTGAACCTAGGTGCCTGGTGCTGTGAGGCAGTAGTGCTAACCACTGAGCCGCCGTGCCGCCTGAATGGTGGAAGGTTGTTTTTCTGGCTTCAGGTCTGTGACTAGTGGTGTTCCTCAGGGATCTATACTGGGATGGCTGCAGTTTGTGATAGATATATAAATGACTTGGATGAAAATGTAGATAGGTGGGTTGGTAAGTCTGCAGGTGATACAAAGTTTGGTGGTATTGTGGATGGTGTCGAAGGTTGTCAAAGGATACAGCAGGATATAGATTAGTTGCAGATATGGGCAGAAAAATGGCAGGTGGAGTTTAATCTGGGTAAGTGAGGTGCTGTACTTTAGGAGATCAAATGTTAAGGAAAAGCATACTACTCAAGGAAATAGTGTGGTAAAGAAAGCATGTGGCATGCTTGCCTTTATTGGTTGGGGAATTGAATACAAGAGTCAGGATGTTATGTTGCAGCTTCATAAGACTTTGGTTCGGCCACAATTAGAATATTGCATTCATTTCCGGTCACCACATTACAGGAAGGTTTTGGAGAGGGTGCAGAAGGGCTTTACCAGGATGCTGCCTGGATTAGAGGGTATGAGTAATAAGGAGAGGTTAGAGAAACTCAGGTTTTCTCCAGAGCAGTAGATGCTGAGGGGAAATTGATAGAACTCTTTAAAATTATGAGATGCATAGATAGGGCTGATGGTCAGAATCTTTTTCCCAAATTTAAACATCTAATTACCGGGGGACATGCATGTAAGGTGATGGGGGCATGTTCAAAGGACATGTGAGGGGAAAATGTTTTACACAGAGAGTGGTAGGTGTCTGGAAAGTGCTGCCGGAGGTGGTGGTGGAGGCAGATACGACAGGGGTGTTTAAGAGTCTTTTAGATAAACACATGAATATGCAGGAATGGAGGGATATGGACCAAGGGCAGGCAGAAGGGATTAGTTTAATATGGCATTATGTTTGGCACAACATTGTGGACCAACAGGCCTGTTCCTGTGCTGTACAATTCTATGTTCTTCTTACTGCATGCACGTCATATGTCTGAACAGGTTTTCTTTAAACATATCTAAAATATATTGGCATGTTTGAGTCAATTATTATGCTCTTTTGCTGGTAATTTCAAATAATAAAATTGCTGTCTTGATTTTTTTTGCTCAGCCATTGAAATAAAATTGATACTACTCACTCCATTTATTTTAGAGAGAGTACGATCTTCATTCACATATGCTGTGGCTAAAGTGGATATAGCCTTTGTTGGCAGTGGAAATGTTGGGGTTAATTTTGTTTGTTGGAAAGCCTTAGGCTCTGTTTCGAAATAAAATGAGAAAAGATTGCCATTGCCAACCCTTCACAGGTTGGCACTTTGAAATATAATTGCATTCTACTGAGAAGTCATGTGGGAATAGATATTTGGTCACCATAGAGAGAAAAACACATATTTCTAATAATACTAATTGCATCTTTCAGAAATAGTTTTTACTGTGCTTCATGTACAATGTGTTCCTTTGAAATGCAGTGACTTTTGAGGGTAAAGGTTCTTAGGACATTAAAAGCAGTGCCTCAGGTTAATAAGGCTGGAAAATAAAAGCTGATAGATATCTAGATTTCATCACAAGTTTTGTTGTGTTCTGCTTGAGGGGAAGTTCAAACTCAAGTTTTATAAATGAGATTTCTGAATGTCTTAGCTAGGAAATTTAGTGAAGCTGGTTTCCTGTTGCTGCTCCCACAGAATTTTATCTTTGGAACTCCTTTTCCTTGGTGGGCTGCAACTGAGGCTGAGGGTCTCCACCTATCTGCTAAGGAATGAGGGCATTCATACTTATCAGACATATATTCCCTACTGTATGTCAATGCAGTGTTCATTGCTTTCATTTCAGACTTCACATACAGGGCTGTCTGGAATGGGACCCACACCCAATCTTTCAGACTTCGAACCAGTAATAAAACACAGAACTAGTGGTCACTTTGCCTAGATGTGAGTACTATGTGAATGTTAACGTGATGCATGAAACATAAGAAGTAGGAATTCAGAGTTAGCCATTTGCCCTTTGAACATGCTCTGCCATTCAGTAAAATTGTGGTTGATCTACCTCAATTCCAACTTTTCTCATATCATCGTATTTTTAAATCCCTTAATATCTAAAATTATGTTACATTTGTGATGAATACACCAAGGGTTGACCACTCAAAGCTACTTGGGATAGATCATTTCAAAGCTTCACAATGCTTGGATGCTGTACTGTGGTCAACTAGATCTCTACTTACTAGCATTGTGTGGAGTGAAGTTAAACTCTCCACTTCCTGATTCAGGGGCAAGAATGCCAACGATTCACTCCCATCTTGAGGGTATAGATTGAAAAAAACCAATGAGTAATGATGGGCCTATAGAAAACCTAAATAGAACTTCAGTTCAAGGAATATATGCAGTATGAACAAAAACACCATAGGAAGCATAATAGGGCTTTAAAGAACACTCTTTTACAAGAATGCTGGCCACAGTGTAGAATTACATAGCAAAGCTTGTAAGATTTAGTTGCTTTTAATCAGAATAATACTGTCGCAGAGTTAACAATTTGAAAGGACAAGAAAAAGTAGATGAGTGAAGACTTTCCGGTAATTGAGGGTCGGAATCAAGTTGGTTGATCGCAAGATTATTGGTGAGAGTTTGAGTATGTAATGTGGGAAGAAGATAAAGCAATAAGACTGAAGAATCTGCTTCAGCAGTAGTAGTTAAGGCAGAAGATATGGGCCCTGTGGCTCAGCTAAAATGTCAGGTTTGCAGCAGGAAGGTTATTCTCCGACAACTACAGCCAGGAGGTAGGACCTTTGTCCCTTAGAGGCAGGTAGTCCTGCCTGTTCCCTATGCTGCACATAAGTATTTCTGGGAAACCATGCTTTCATTGTTTTATCAGGAAAAACTTCAAATTGGGTGCATTTTTAGACATTTTCAGAATCAGTGTTACACATTGGTGTATCCCATGTACAGCAGAAGTCAGAAAGCAAAATGAAAGCCTTTGTCTATGAAATAATAGCATTGTGGTTGTGTTATATTGTCCAGCTGTCCTCTCTGCAGCCCTGCCTGTTCTGTTGAGGAGGTGTAAGTTGTTACTTCAACAATGCTGTATGCAGCTGACCATGTGTTAATTTTACTCAGATCAATACACATAATGGTGGTGGAATTCTTCTTTACGTTTCATTTCAGAGATTAAGGACTGAAGAACATTGTGATGCATTATTGGAAATTCTAAAGTAATTTTTGAGGGAGTTTGAGCAATTTTAAAGATTATTCCCTATGTGCACACTGTGTTCATAAGACGATAAGAAAAAGGAATAGGTAAAGTTCCTTGTACAGTTGTGGTGAGATCTTAAATCTTCACTTCCTTTGAAATAAGGGCCAATATTCCATTAGCCTTCCTAATTACCAGCTGTGCCTGTGTGTTAGCTTTCTGTGTTCCATGTACAAGTACCCCCAAATCCCTTTGTGTTGCTGCTTTTTGTAGTTTTTCTCCATTTAAATAATACCCTGATCTTTTGTTCTCACTTCCAAATGAACATCTTCATGTTTCTCCGCAATACTCCATTGTTAACTTTTTACCCACTTACTTAACCTATCAGTATCTGTCTGTAAACTGTTTGTATCCTGCTCACAAATTGCCTTTCCACCTATTTTTGCATTGTCTGTAAATTTAACTAAAGTACATTCACTTCCTTCATCCAAGTCACTAATGTATAATATAAACAGTTGTGGTCCCAGCACTGATCCCTGTGGAACTCCACAGTTTATAGGTCACCAACCTGAAAAAGAATCCATTCACCGTTTCTTGCCTGTGGACCAATTCTGTGTATGGCAATACATTGAGTCAGTACGATACATAATTGAAAACAACAGCACTGAGGGCATATTTGGGCACATTGGAGGAATTCAACCATTAAAAAAAAGGACAGATGTAATTACAAATGGAGGTTATACATTTGGTTAAACGACAATAAAAATTCCAAGGTATGTGTGGATAATGCAGGAGGATGGACTGAGGTAGAATATCAGCCATCATCTAGTTGAATGGTGGATCAAGCTAAAATGGTCAAGTAATCTACTCCTCCTGTTCTCCTGTTTTCTATTTTCTAATTATTCTGGGCCTAAGATTACCAACCCAGTGACATTACCACTATACTACTGTTTCTCTGTGTCTCAAAACTGTTGAAGTTTTGTTTTGACTGGAATGGGAGGAATGCACTGGTAATCAAACCATGTGTGACATTGGGATAAATGTTTTGATTCAATCATCAGAGAAGCTGGTTTTTTCCCTTTTAATCTTGCTATCTAGGATAAAAGAAACTTTCACCATGTTTCTTTAATTGATTCAAAGCAATCAATTTATTATAAAACAAAATTGATTTCTAAAAACAAGTGGAAGAACTGCTCGACAACTAAACTATAATCTGGATTTAGAACACTGTACCCTTTGAATCCCATAACAAAAGACTCACATAACAGAACTGTGCAGGAATGATATTTTAAAAGGGCAATTGAAAAACACCTTCATTTTATAAATAAAATGTAGAATTTGATAAATTTTCACAATCTGTGGTAAATCTTGTTGGCAAACCTGAATTGCTGAAAGTCGTCAACTGATGGAAGGTCTTCCAAACAAGTCTTCAGTTTAGGTAGAAACCATGTTGGTTCCAACTCCTTGAAAAGTGATTGCAGTCCAGCTTTCCACATTAGACAGTAGTCAAGATGTTGAAATGTGGGAACTTTATTAGGTTCCCAAACACTTCAACCAATAGATAATTTCAGAAGAAAGACTTGCTTGAAGGTTTTTTTCTCTTCTGATTCCTAAGTTTTGGAAACAGAAATCCAAAACCGTGAAGGTTTGCTCGACAGCCATCAATACAGTGGTCCCACAGTTTCTTCCTAGCATGCTTTCTAGTAAGTAAAGACAATAAAATTCATTTCATATATCTCTGTAAGCTTTGCTTGGCTAGTTTTCCAAAACACTTGATTCTGTGTGCTTTTCAGGTGGTTTACAGCCCACATTAAACTGTTGACCATTGATGAAATGCCATTTAATCCAGGAAGTGTCCAAACAATCAGCATCTTCCAGTTTTTCGCATAGTCTATTAATATTTAGTCTCAGTAGTTTTGAAAAAATGTTTGTAGTTTATAGATTGTCAGATGTATTGTTGTGAGGTGGTGGTCCACACTTTAACATAAAAATCCTAATATTTCTGAAAATGAGACGAACACACTCTAAAACCAATATTTTGCTTAGCATGAATGGTGCTGCAGAAAGAAATGTGCAGATTGTGAAAAGGTCTGTGCAACAGTATTTGCTCAGTGACAAGCTACGTTGTAATTTAATTCCTTGCAATTTGCCTGGTGGTGCAACTGGACCATGGCAAATGCCATTTCCCCATCCTTGCACTTATCCCCGGAACATCTGGATATTAAGGATACCTACGTCAGGTTTATACTTATTGACTACAGCTCTGCCTTCAACACTATAATCCTAACCAAACTAATGTCCAAACTCTGAGACCTAGGCGTCTGCTCTGCCCTTTGCAACTAACCCTTGACTTCCTGACCCATAGACCACTGTCAGTGAAGATAGGCAGCAGCACCTCCTCCACGACAATCCTCAACACTGGGGCCCTGCAAGATGCATACTCAACCACCTAATGCACTCCCGGCACACTCATGACTGTGTGGGTCAAATTTTGTCTGAACTCCATCTAGAAGTTCACTGATTACACCACCACTGAAGGTGGATATTGAACAATGATGAGATACAATATAGGAAGGGATAGAATGTTTCTTAATGTGGTGCAAAGATCACAATCTCTCCATCAATGTGAGCAAAACTAACGAGCTGATCATCAACATCAGGAAGCAAGGAGGGGGCCATGCCCCTATCTATATTAATGGAGCTGAGGTGGAGATGGTTGAGAACATCACGTACCTAAGAGTGAATATCACCAACAATCTGTCCTGGGTGACCCACAACATGACAGTCAAGATGGCACAACAACGCCTCTTCTTACTCAGGATGCCTAGAAAATTCAGCATGTCTATATGGATCCTCACCAACTTTTACAGATTCACCATAGAAAGCATTCTGTCTGGATACCTCGCGGCTTGGTACAGCAACTATTCTGCCTACGACCTTAAGAAACTACAGAAAGATGTGGACACAGCCTAGACCGTCATGCAAGCTAACTTCCCATCCACTAACTCCATCTACACTTCTCATTGATGTGGAAGGGCAGCCAACATTATCAAAGACCCCTCTCAAACCAGTCACAATCTCTTCCAAGCTGTTCCGTAAGGCAGAAGACACAAAACCTTAAACATATGTTCCAGCAGGTTCAACAGCAGCTTCTTTCCTGCTGTTGTTAGACTTATAAAAGGATCTCTCGAAATTCAAATCTAATGTTGATTTTGCTTTCTGTACACTGTCTTTGCAACTGTAACTTTGTATTCCTTGCTTTGTTCAATCAACCTATGGTCTTTGTATGTTTGCACTTTATGATCTACTGCATGCAAAACAAAACTTTTCACTGTACTTAGGAACAAATGACAATAATAAATCAAATCAGATTACTTCCCCGACTGCATCCCAAAACCAGCCCAATTCGTCCCTGCCTCTGTAACCTGTCCTTCCTCCCACCTATCCACTCTTCCCACCTCAAGCCCCACCCCCATTTCCTACCTACTAGCCTCATCCTGCCTCCTTGACCTGTCCATCCTCCCTGGACTGACCTGTCCTCTCCCTTACTCCCCATCTACACTCACCTTTACTGGCTCCAACCCCACCTCTTTGACCTGTCTGTCTTCTCTCCACCTATCTTTTCCTTTATCAGTCTTCTATCTGCCTCCCCCTCTCGCCCTATTAATTTCAGAATCCTCTTCCCCTTCCCCATATCTGCAGAAGGGTCTAGACCTGAAACATCAGCTTTCCTGCTCCTCTAATGCTGCTTGGCCTGCTGTGTTCATTCAGCTCTACACCTTGTTATCTCAGATTACTTAGCAAGTTCAGTTTTCTTTTCTGCAAAGAAAATACCCCACCTTAATGTGTACCTTACATATTAGTATTTAAAACACTCCTAGGACAAAGGTTAGTCTGCTTAAGACTGACACCTAAGCAAAGTAAGAGGAAAGCAAAGCAAAGTGAAGATGCATAATGATACACAAGGCGTGAAATTTGGAGGGTTTGGGTGAGAATGTTATGGTGAAAAAATCTACTAAAGCAATAAGAGGAAATACGTGATTGAAGTTGTTGAAAAGGGCTCATGCTTTCACATATCTAGTGAAAATTGGAGAGTCTCCACCAGTATCATGTAGTTGATTTGTTTTAAAGAGCAATGCTAATGAAAGGAGATCATGATGAACCTACTAGTCCAAACATTCTAAAGTGGACGAATAAAATCAAAAGTTTCAAATAAATTTAAAGATTACTCATGTCTCAGAAGCCACCAGTGGAACAAAGTAAGTTAGACTATTTGATTGACTAAAGTTGATCAGTATTATAGTCCTAAGAGAGTCAAAGTCACATTTCAGGTTGTTAAATTTTGATGTAATTGATTTTTAAAGTAGAGATTGAATGTAGTATACTGTAGGGCTGCAATCTCTTCTACTGGAAGATGTAAATAAAGTTATGATTGATGGATGTCTGCAACTACGCATGTGTTAGGCTTACGCAGTGTAGTGCACGATAGTGATCATGTTATTGGGTTGGTCCACAAGCTTGGATTAATGTTTAGATGACATTTGTTAAAATCACTCCGTGGTAACTGGGTATTTAATAAATGTGGAACAAAAGCTAGTCTTAGTAATGGTGACCACAGAACTACCAATTGTCCTAAAACCAGTTAATGCACTCATGTCTTCAGGGAAGTAAATGCATCATCTTTATCTGGTATGGCTTGCATGTAATTAGAGACCCACAGTAATGTGTTGATTCTTAACTACTTTCTGGATGGTCTAGCAAGTCACTGAGTTGTAGCTCTAGAAAGCTCCATATTGTAGGTGAAATCATACCAAATATAGACAGTTGCTGAAGGAGACAATGTGCCACAGCCGTTTTAAGAGCAATAAAGGATCTGGAATAAACGTTGTTGTTGGTAAAGACACCTGCACCCAAGAGTAAAGGAAAAAAAGTACATGATAAATAACAACAAAAAAATGCCCCATCAATGAGGCAAAGAAATCTAAACGGAGATTATGCCATAATCTGGGTGAGCAACAGGGGAAGTTGATGGATTTGGATTTAGAAATGATCAGTTATTGGCAGAAGCCAAAATGGTTGAATTAAGTTTCATTGACTTTGAGCTGGGGGGAATTCTGTTGACTACATGATTTAATGTTAGCTGTGAGAACAAAGATCTCACTGTTTACACATTTAATTTTCCAAAGAGTGATATGTAATTTGAAGTGCTTTCCTACGCTTATTTTTCTGTGTTTCCTTAACAATGAGTTCAGCAAGACAATTGACTGTTGACAGTATTAAGGTTTGATTTAGTTTCTTCTCTTCATGAAGCATCCATAGCCTCATATATTTTACAGCAGAAGTTATTGAATGTTTACAAAATGTGGGAGCCTTAAATGAATTATGTCCCCACCCCTTCTTAATCCAGGACAAATGAAGCCTGGTCAACCCCTGAATTGTGTGGTGTTTCATCCAGTTTAAACAACAAAAAAGAGTATGTCTCAGTAAACCATTGGCAATCATTACCCATGATTTACAACTGGCTGCATAATCTGTAGAGTTTATTTCAGTTCATTCCATATCTACGTTGACTTGATCCTGCTGCCCTATTTCTTTTGCTGCATGTCTTTACTTTGCTGCTACTTTAGATCAGTACATGTGTTATCAGCATTATCTTGGGCAGAACTGTTTCAAAGTAACAAACCGTATTGTGCAATATGAATGATTTGATCCTCAGACAACACTTCCAGCATAAAGTGTTCCTAAATTATCTATGTCTCCAGTTTGTTTTTAATATTTTGCCCTGAACAAGCTGAAAACAATGCTTCACACTGAGTTTTGGCAGCACAGGCTTCCTTTACATTTTTAAAATGGCCAGCATTCATTTGTGATCTTAGATAATGATTGATAACATTAGAACAGACAAGCATTAGAACAGCGTCTGATGACCTTGTCACCAACATCCACACTGGAATTTGTAGCAGAAGTTCCTGATTAATGATTAGGACTGGGAACTTTAATTAAACTCATTCCTCTGTATCTCAAGGATGCAGTATTGTTAGAATTGCTGACATCAGCAAATCTTCACTTTTGAATTCACCTTATACATGAAATCATACCAGAGAAAATGTTACCTGGAAATGGCATTTCATGCAACAGTTGGGATACACTGAGTAGATGAAACTTTAAAATTTTCAGAAGTGCACACATTTATAAATTGGTATCCTTTATTTGCACTTATTGAAATTCTGCAGAACATGTGATAATTCTTGGCAACTCAAACATGTACTTATCTGAATTCAAATATAAATGATGTGCACTGCTACATTTTTCTAAACTGAGAATGTTTTTGAAAATAATACAAAAGATTAAGATTACAAATTTCCTAATTTCAGATCCCATATGTTGTATTTAACTATTTTAAATTGTTCACTCTTAAAATTCCAGATTAGAGATTACACGATTAATTTATTGAAAATGCGCGATGAGGTCTCCCCAGTATGTACTGGTCAGGTACTCAATTGCAAATGCTATTTCTAGCCCACTTAAGAAGAAATTTTTTTTCTTAACTGTTTCTACCAGCATTACTGATCCTGTATCAAAAGTAGTAGACTATGTAAGTGAAAAGCTGTTCTTCCTGGTGACCTGTTAAATATGGACCATTGGGCGAAATCTTCAGCCCAGGAAGAGCAGGCAGAAAATAGATTATATGCAGTATATCAAATCAGTTTGGTGTACTGATTTACACACAGTCTACAGATATATTGTCAGAGATAAAGTAATGGTGGTGAACAAGAAGAAAGAGTAGAATGGAAATCCTACCGCAGAAGGGTCAACAGACCATTGACTCTGCTTTCTCTGCATAGATGCTGCCAGACCTGCTGAGTTTCCCCCCCTATTTCTGTTTTTTTTTGCTGTAGATATAGAGTCATAGAGCCATACGGCATGGAAAGAGACCCTTCAGTCCAACTAGTCCATACCAAGCATAATCCCAAACTAAACTAGTCCCACTTGACTGCTCCTTACCTCCATCCGGCCAAATTTCTTCATGCCCACAAAATAATCTTGTTTCTGGAACATGTCTTTGTAGGTTTAGAGGGTTTGGGGTTTCATACTATTTTACTTAAAAACAAATCTAATTCTGAGTTCTTATTTGGAGTCCACAGTTGCACTTGACCTCATAAGGTATGAAAAATCAGTACGTATAAATCAAATAGAATTTATTCAGCAAAATTTTACAAAAAAAAACTTCATACCAAGCTGACAAGATGACAACATTGTATCAGTGATAATGAAGGGTCTAGGCCCGAAACGTCAGCTTTTGTGCGTCTGAGATGCTGCTTGGCCTGCTGTGTTCATCCAGCTCCACACTTTGTTATCAGTAATGACAACATGAATGTTTTGTATTCCTCAAGGCATGGGCTCCCTTGAATGTTGCCAACGTTAAGCGAATCCTATCTTGCTCTCTGAAATGATGTTAAACTGCATCTTGGACAAATTACACCACAAAAGAAATGGTAACAGTGTGACACATAATAATCTCAACGTATCAAATGTTAGTCACAAATTCTGAAGCCTGTCCTTTCCTTACTAGTAAATTGTTTAAATTAACTCTTTTCATTAGCTTAAATTGAGGGTCATCAAGTGTAACCCCATCTCTGTAACTACACAGTCATGTAGGCTAAGACAAATGTTCAATTCTATTCACTAAATCGCAGGAACTAACATTTCAATGTGAGAACAAATGACACAAGCTCTTAGATGCAGAAATGTTGTCCAAACGATGTTACATCTTCTTACAAATGAGCCAACGGTTGTAGAAGCATTCGCTTAACATTTTCAGGACTACCAAGCAATTTACACAGGTTTGTAGGAAGGTATTAGAAAGTGCTTTTAAAAAGAAGATGCTTTGTTCTACAGGTGTGGTTAATAGCTTAAAACAATGAATGCACTAAATGTTCTGTATTTCTTTGTCGCTGAAATACAGGCCTTGAATTGCAAAATTAAACAAGCAAAATTAAGACAGACACAATTACTTAATTCAGTCATAGACTCACAGAGTTATACAGCACAGAAACAGACCCTTTGTTCCAACTTGTCCATGCTGACGGCACGGTGGCTCAGTGGTTAGCACTGCAGCCACACAGCACCAGGGACCTGGGTTTGATTCCAGCCTTGGGTGGACTGTCTGTGTGGAGTTTGCACATTCTCCCCGTCTCTGCATGAGTTTCCTCTGGGTGGTCTGGTTTCCTCCCACAGTCCAAAGATGTGCAGGCTAAGTGGATCGACCGTGCTAAATTGCCTGTAGTGTTCAGGGGTGTGTGGGTTATAGGGGGATGGGTCTGGGTGGGATGCTCCAAATGGCGGTGTGGATTTGTTGGGCCGAAGGAGCTGTTCCCACACTGTAGGGAATCTAATCTAATCTCTGACCAGAACTGGATTGGCCCATATCTGTCTAAACTCTTCCTAATCATGTAAGCATCCAGATACTTAAATGTTGTAATTGTACGTGCTTCCACTACTTCCTCTGATTGCTCATTCCATTCCTGCACCACTCTCTGTTGAAAATGCTGCCCCTTGGGTCCCTTTTAAATCTTTCTCCTCTCACCATAAACCTATGCCCTCTAGTTTTGGACATCCCTACTCTGGGGAAAAGACCTTGTCTATTTACCCTATCCATGCCCCTCGTGATTTTATAAACCTCAACAAGGTCACCCACAGCCTTTAACACTCCAGGGAAAAATGCCACAGTCTCTCTCCCTAAATCTCTAACCTTCCAATTCCAGCAACATTCTTGTAAATTTTTTCTGAACCCTTTCAAGTTTAACAGCATCTTTCAGGGGCACCAGAATTGAATGTGGTATTCTAAAAGTGGCCTAACCAATGTCCTGTACAGCCACAACTTGACCTTACAACCTGTACTGAATGCACTGACCAAAGAAGGTAAGCATGCCAAACACCTTTTTCACAACCCTGGCTACCTAAGACTCCACTTTCAAGGAACTATGCACCTGCGCCGCTAGGTCCCTTTGTTCAGCAACACTGCAAGGCCCCTATATAAATCTTGTACTGATTTGCGTACTAAAATGCAACACCTCACAATCATCTAAATTAATCTCCATATGCCATTCCTCAGCCCATTGACCCATCTGATCAACATCCCGTTGTTCTCTGAGATCATCTTTTTCACTGTCCACTACACCACCGATTTTGGTGTCATCTGCAAACTTACTAACTATTCCGCTTATATTCACAGCCAAATCATTTATATAAATGATGAAAACCCGTGGATCCAGCACCAATCCTTGTGGTAGACCACTGGTCACAGGCCTCCAATCTGAAAAACAACTCTCCACCACCACCCTCTGTCTCCTAACTTCCTTTTGGCATCTTTTAGATCATTATATTTGTAAAGTTAGGAAAATAATAATAACACACTGACCAGTGTTGAAACTCTCTTTCAACCCCTCTTTTATGTATTCCTGGAATGGCAAACCATATAAATGTTTCCAAGAAGTGTCTCTTCATTATTTGAAATTGCTTTCTGTCTCTGAATTTCTTTGACACTGTTAGGTGTTGCACTGCAGTAATCTCACAGAATTTTTGCCAGTCAGCTGCTGAATTTATTTCATTTTGGAATTAAGGATTAAAAAAAAATGTGTAGTATTTTGTGGTTCTGACATATCTTTGTAATGCTTTCCTTCCTAGATGAATGAAATAAGATCCCTCCTCTTTTCATTACAAAGGGTGAAAAAAGGTTTGGGGTCTAGGCCTGAAACGTCAAGCTTTCCTGCTCCTCTGATGCTGCTTGGCCTGCTGTGTTCATCCATCTCTACATTTTGTTATCTCAGATTCTCCAGCATCTGCAGTTCCTACTATCTCTTTAACATATAAAACAATAGACAGGTGCATGCATGACCACACACACACACACACACACACATTGTATTTTCAATTTATACTGAGCCTCTTCAATTTCTGGGCAGTGCATCAAATATATTTGAATCCCTGACAGTGGGGGTGAATACAGTTGAAGAAACTAGTTCTAATGGGATATCCTGGTGTTCTGCATCTTCTTAAACTTTTCTTCAAAAGTCAGTAGATTGGAATGAATATAGACTGTGGTGTCTGTATCTATTTTTGATTATCTTGAAGTATTTTAGAGCTAGTAGTAAACTGGATTCCTCTCTCTACTGTGGAGTAGTACATCAAATGATTGCTTAGCATTTTGAAGAAGTAGCTGAGGGGTCTTTCTTTCCTAAATTTATCTTTTACAGCCCTAATGTAATGTCACTTGGATTTATGACTACTTTAAATGCTCGTTAAAAATTTGGAACTGCAAGCACAGGTTCAATTGTTAAAATGGCCTTCAGCTTTTCAGATGCAATTTGACATTTTTCAGTCCCCATTAACTTTTTTTCTATAGTAGATAGATCAGTGGCAGACCTACTACATTGAGGTTTGGAGCAAACATTTGGTGGAACCAATATATTCCCAAGAACCTCATGATTTTCTGTTTTATTGCCGGAAAGGGGAACTATTCTACTGTTTCTACCTTTCCAATCCTGGGCAGTATTTAACATTGACTTACTATGTGTTCCAAATGGGTCACTTGCACCTTAGTGAACTCAATTTGCAAAATTGACCACAAGGTTGGATGACTTAGACTGGAAAGTTAGTGTTATAGAGAGAGGCTAGATAGCCTTAGATAGGGATTTATTTCCCTGGAGGCTGAGGGGTAACTTTATAGAGGTTTATAAAGTCATGAGGGGCATAGATAAGTTGAATGGGCAAGGTCTTTTCTGCAAAACTAGAGGGCATAGGTTTAAGGTGAGAGAGCAGAGATTTAAAAGGGACCTGAGGAGCAACTTTTTCACACCGAGAGTAGTCGTAAATGGAATGAGCTTCCAGAAGAAGTGGTAGAGATGTGTACTTTACAACATTACAATTACAACATTTAAAAGACATTTCGAAAGGTACATGGATGGGAAAGGTTTAGAGGGATGTGGGCCAATCACCGGCAAATCAGACTAATTCTGTTTAGGAAAGCTGGTCGGCATGGATGAGTTGGGCTGAAGGACGTGTTTCAGTGCTATATGACCAAATGACAATATTTTCTAGAAGTCGGCTTCCAGTTGCTCAATATGTGTTTGCCATGTGTCGCTGTACACTGGACGGCCACCCAGGTACACTGTATTTAGATAAACCTGCCACTGTCAGGTCCAACAGTCTTTGAACAGTGGATGGTGCATTTTGGAGTCTGAATGGCCTGACTCCACACTGATATAACCCATTTGGAGTGTCAAAATTGGAGCTTTCCTTTACCTGGGCAGTTCGGAATCCCTTGTGTAAGTCTATCTCTATAATTGGGTGGCTTTACCTATGTTTTCTATGTAATCTTCCAGTGAATGTATCAGATTAGAGTTGACTCTGGTCGCTATATTAGCTTTTTGGTAGTCACAGAAGACAAAGACAGAAATTGATGGAAAAGTTCAGCAGGTCTGGCAGCATTTGCAGAGAGAAATCAGAGTTAATGTTTCTGCTCGAGTGACACTTCTTCAGAACTGATATTAGTTACGAAAATTGTATCAGTGATAATGGGAACTGCAGATGCTGGAGAATCCAAGTTAACAAAGTGTGAAGCCTCTCTGGCGAAGGGTCTAGGCCCAAAACGTTAGCTTTTGTGCTCCTGAGATGCTGCTTGGCCTGCTGTGTTCATCCAGCTTCACACTTTGTTATCTTAGTTACAAAAATGTTGGTTTAAATGCAGAAGGAAGGATGGGGAGAAAGATGGTGATAGAGCCCAAAGAGAGGAAAGAACAGTTGGACAGACAAAGGAGTGCATAACAATTTGGCTAGGAGGGTCAAAAGCTATTAATGGTGATTCTTAGTGGCTAACAATGGCTGGTGTGTGATTACAAGGTCTGGTTTGGGGGAGTGGGGTAAGGACATAGGAGCACTCAAGCCCTAAAGTTATTGAACTCAGTATTGAGTCCAGAAGTGGTCCAAGTTAAAATAAGTTGCTGTTCTCTCAGCTTGTGCTGAGCTTTGCTGCAGTGCTGCAGCAAGAGATATTGGCCAAGGAACAGGGTGATGTGTTGAATTACCAGGTGACTGGAAGTTCAGGGTCCATTTTGTGAACAGAATGCAAGTATTCTGCGAAGCAGTCATACAGTCTACACTATATTGCCCCAATGTAGAGGAGACCACATTCTGAGCAGCAAATTTTGTGAAGTGCAGGTGAAGTGCTGCTTCATCCAGAAGGTGAGTTTGGGCCCTTGAGTACTGGGGAGGGACAAAATAAATGAACAGGTGTTACACCTTCTGCAGTTGCAGCAGAAGGTGCCGTGGGGCTTTGAGGTGGTGGGTGGGTGTTGAGCGTGAAGGAAGAATGGACCAGGGTGTCTCAGAGGGAGAAGTCACAGTGGAAGGCTGACAAGGCTGACCAAGCCTTGTAGAGCTCTTCTTCTTGAGCATAAGCACACGGGAAGCTCCAGCTGCTGGTACTAGGATCTGTTAAGTGGTGTTTCAGCATGTTGTAATCACCTCCCAAACCTGAATGAGCTTTTCTGGGCCTAGCTGATAGGGATATTACCTTATGGGAGAGGCCTCTCCTGCACCTACATTTTGTAGAGCGGGGAATCACCAGCACCTCGACCATGAACAATTGGTAGCTTGTCATTTGTCAATCAATATATCTTTGCTTATAATGTTGTCTAAAGTCTTGTGATTAATTCCCCACCATGACTAGGGCCAACAACAGAAGGGCGACAAGAAGGAAACCGTCAGTGAACCTAGCTTCAAAGGCTGGCAAGGTGGGTTGAGCCACCATCTCTGACAGTACCTGGAGAAAGGATCCCAAGTGAATTTGGTTTGGAGGCTGAGGAGGGCAGATGTAGAGCCAGTTTGGGCAGCCCATCTGAATGGTCTGGACAAGCCAGAAAACAGCCTAGCACCAAGCGCTGTAGTGCCTGGCAGTCATGAAGTCCAGCAGTAGCAACAGCTGGCAAGCAACAGCAATCATTGAATAAAAGTATAGGACAGATTTACAGGGCAGATATTTGGAGAATGATACCCAGAGTGGCCTAGGAAGGGGCAGACTGTACAGCATAGAAAATCAATAGTAAATAGGGTTAACTGTTGGGGGTGTGGAGAGAATGAAATAAGTGTGATGACATGAAATGTTCTTGGATCAAGAGATGTAAAATTCAGATGGGTGGAAGTAAGAAATAACAAGAGGAAGAAGGTGCAGGTGGGAGTAATCCTTAGACCCCCTAACAGTAGCTATACTCTAGGATGGAGAATAAATTAGTGATAATGAGGGCATGTATAAAAAGCAGTAGTTAATGATGGGTAACTTTAATCTTCATATAGATTATGATAGATTGATAGAGAAAGAAATTCATAATGCATGGCCAGGACAGTTTCCTAGAACAATATGCTGTAGATCCAACCAGTATCAGATTATTTTGAATATTGTGATGTGTGATGAGGCAGGTTTACTAAATAATGTCAGAGTAAAAGATCCCTTGGAAATAGTGACCGTAATATGGTAGAATTTAGCATTCAGTTTTAGTGGGAGAAACTTGGGTCAGAAGCAATGATACAAAGCTTAAATAAAGGTAATTACAAAGAAATGAGGGCAGAGCTACTGGAGTGGACTTGGAAAGAAGTTCAACAGCAAGAACAGTTGAGGAAAAATGGCAGACATTTCAGAAAATAGTTCGTGGCACAAAGCAAAGATATACCCTCATGAGAAAGAAGGATTCTGGGTTAGTTAAGCCACTCCCTTTAACTAGGAAAGTTAAAAATAGCATGACATTGAAAGAAAAAAAATGTACAATATGGCAAAAATTTGTGATAAGCCAAAGGATAGGGGACGTTTCAAAAACTGGCAAAAGACAGCCAAAAAAAATGAGGGAGAAGATAAATTTGGAGTGTAAACTTACCAGTAACATCAAGATGAACAACAAAAGCTTCTTTAAACATTTAAAAATTAAAAGAGAGGCCAAAGTGAACATAGGCCCCTAAGAGAATGAGGGCGGGGAACCAGGAAATGGCAAAGCAGTTAACGAAGTACTTTGCATCATTTGCACAGCAGAAGACACAAATCACATTCCAAATTACTGAATAATCAAGGGGTGAAAAGTGGAGAGGATATAAAAGCAATGACTATCGATAGAGAAAAAAATGTGCAAGAAAAACGAATGAGGCTGAAGACTGATATGCCCCTGATGGGATGCATCCTATGATATTAAAAAATGTAACTACAGAAATAGTGGATTCTCTGGTAGTAAATTTCCAAATTTACCTTTTGAAAAAACTCCAGTTTATTTGAAATTGCCAATGGGAAGGAGACAAAAAGCAAGTTATTATCTGCCAGTCAGCTTAACATCTGTTATTGGGAAAATGTTACAGTCTATTATAAAGGATGTAATAGAAAAGTATGTAGAAGTACATAATATGATCAAGCAGAGCTAGCTTGCCTTCATGAAGGGGGCATCATGCCTGACAAATTTATTTTGAACTCTGAGGAATTTACAAGCAGGATAGTTGAAAGGAAGCAGTATATGGAATATGTCTGGATTTCCAGAAGGCACTTGATAAGTCTACATTAGGCTACTTAACAAGCTAAGAGCCCATGATGCTTGAGGTAGTATATTAGCATGGATAAATGTTTGGCTGACTAATAGCATTGAGATAAGGTGGGGGCATTTTCAAGATGGCAACCTGCAACTAGAGGAGTGCTGTAGGGCTTAGTGTTACGGCCACAATTATATTATGGAAACCCTACAGTGCGGATAGAGGCCTGCTAGCCCATTGAGTATGCACCCCACCTCTGAAGAGCACTGTACCCAGACATAGACCTCTAATGTATCCTGTGGGCCCACATTTACCATGGCTAACCCCAATAACCTGCAAAGCCCTTAACATCATGGACAATTCAGTACGGACAGTCCACCCAGCTTGCATATTTTTGAACTGTGGGAGGAAACCAGGGCACCTGGAAGAAACCTTTAAAGACATGGGGAGAACATGAAAATGCTGCACACATGGATGTCCAGGATAGAATCTAACCCAGGTAGTTGGCACTGTGAGGCAGCATGCCGTCCAAATATACTGACAATACACATTGATGTCTTGAATGAAGGAAGTGAATACGCTGTAGCCAAGTTTATGGATGACATAAAAATGGGTAGGAAAGCAAGCGGTGAGGGAGACACAAAGTGACTTCAGAGAGATATAGACAAGTTAAGCAAGTGAGCAAAATACTTGGCAGATGGAACGTAATGTGGGAAAATATGAGGTTAGGGACATTGATAGGAAGAGTAGAGCTGAATATTACTTAAATAGAGAAAAACTGCTGAAAGTTACAGAATAGAGGGATTTGGGAGTTGTCAAACTTAACTCTCCAAGAGCTAGCTTCTGAACTCAATGGGTAACAGGGAATATTTGGCCTTTATTTCAAAGGTAATGGAGCATAAAAATAACATAAGTCACTAGTCAGACTACACTGGAATACTGTGAACAATTTTGAGTCCCTTGCCTAGGGAATGATGTGCTGGAATTGGAGGTAGTCCAGAGGAGGTTCACTTGACTAATACCAGGTATGCTGGGAGTGTCTTATGATGAGTGAATAGCGTGGGCCTGTATTCACTGGAGATTGAGAAAAAAAGAGAGGTGGCCTTCTGAAAACAACAAGACTTTTTATTGGATTGGCAAGGTAGATATGGAAAGGATATTTCTCTTGGTGAGATAATCTAGGACTAGAGAACATAATCTCAGAATAACGGGTCATCTTTTTAATTCTTCTATCAGAGGGTTTTTAAAAATCATTTCTTTTCCATATATTCTTTATGTTGAGGATGTTGAGGCTGCGTTATTAACTATATTCAGGGTTGAGATAGACAGAATTGTGATCAGTAAGGGAATCAGGAACTATGGGGAAAAGGCAGTAAAGTGGAGTTGAGGATTATCAGATCCGCGATGATCTCATTGAATGACAAAGCAGTTTTGATGGGCTGAGAGGCCAGTTTCTGTTCCTAAGAATTATGGTCTTATGGAGGGCTCATCAAGAGGCAAGGAAATGGTGAGTATGGCAAACTTTGGTGGAAATGAATCAACCTGAAAAATAACCAAATAATTTGCCACCTGTCCCTTAGTGTATCATTGCTATGGTAAAACTGTACCTTGCTTAGCAGTTACCTGCATTGTGATGAGAAAAATAATCTGCCCTTGTTAATATCACAAGTGCTGATACTTTCATCCATGAAAAGTCAAAGGGATACTACTTCCACAAAGAGTAAGAGAACCAGTATGAAAGGCGTATCAGTGATAATGGGAACTGCAGATGCTGGAGAATCCAAGATAACAAAGTGTGAAGCTGGATGAACACAGCAGGCCAAGCAGCAGCTCAGGAGCACAAAAACTGACGTTTTGGGCCTAGACCCTTCATCAGAGAGGGGGATAGGGAGAGGGAACTGGAATAAATAGGGAGACAGAGGGAGGCGGACCGAAGATGGAGAGAAAACAAGATAGGTAGAGAGGAGAGTATAGGTGAGGAGGTAGGGAGGGGATAGGTCAGTCCAGGGAAGATGGACAGGTCAAGGAGGCATTCACCTGCATGTTCACCTGCACATCTGCCAACATGGTATATTGTATCCATTGTACCCGGTGTGGCTCCCTCTACATTGGGGAAACCAAGTGGAGGCTTGGGGACTGCTTTGCAGAACACCTCCACTCGGTTCGCAACAAACAACTGCACCTCCCAGTCGCAAACCATTTCAACTCCCCCTCCCATTCCTCAGATGACGTGTCCATCATGGGCCTTCTGCAGTGCCACAATGATGCCACCCGAAGGTTGCAAGAACAACAACTCATATTCTGCTTGGGAACCCTGCAGCCCAATGGTATCAATGTGGACTTCACAAGCTTCAAAATCTCCTGTTCCCGCACTGCATCCCAAAACCAGCCCAGTTTTTCCCCTCCCCCAACTGCATCCCAAAACCAGCCCAGCTCGTCCCCTCCCCCCACTGCATCCCAAAACCAGCCCAGCTTGTCCCCTCCCCCCACTGCATCCCAAAACCAGCCCAGCCTGTCCCTGCTTCCCTAACCTGTTCTTCCTCTCACCCATCCCTTCCTCCAACCTCAAGCTGCACCTCCATTTCCTACTTACCACCTCATCCCGCCTCCTTGACCTGTCCATCTTCCCTGGACTGACCTATCCCCTCCCTACCTCCTCACCTATACTCTCCTCTCTACCTATCTTGTTTTCCCTCCATCTTCGGTCCTCCTCCCCCTCTCCCTATTTATTCCAGTTCCCTCTCCCCATCCTCCTGTCTGATGAAGGGTCTAGGCCCGAAACGTCAGCTTTTGTGCTCCCGAGATGCTGCTTGGCCTGCTGTGTTCATCCAGCTCCACACTTTGTTATCCAGTATGAAAGGCGAGTGTGAATGATTAATCTGTGGTATGAAAGTGCCGTCATTAAAAACACTAGTCAAAAGGCAATTTGCAACACTGCACGTGGATTTTCAGAGGGAGTTTACTAAAGGAAACAGTCAAAGGTCACAAAAGCAAAGGCATCTTTCACAGTTTGTAATTATTTGACGAAGAGCAAGGCAATATTTATAGATAGTGAGTTTGTGGGAGGCACGATGGTTGTGATGTCTGAAAATTTATTCCTAGATTTTAAAACAAGCCTGAAATTATGATTGCCTTTTCAGATGTACTGTTATGAGCAAGCACCATTGCAAGAAGTGTATCTGAGTTATTATCCAATACGATGAAACAGTTGGAGATGAATTTAAGCGCATGCGTGTGGTTTTCTACTCAATAAGATGTTGCCCAGCTGTATTAACAACGCATGGCGTGCCAGCAGTGATGAGGCATCATGCCGGTTTCATTGCAATGCGTCATGCGGACCCTGATTTCCCTTCTTTCTTGAACTACCAGCGTATCATTCGTCAAGAGGCGTTTTGTGCCAAAGTAAAGGGGACAGATCGTACTATGACTCCTGTTGTTAGACTTATCAATTTGACTTGTGCAAAAGCCAAGCAACGCCAAAGTTTCAAGGCATTTCTTGACGAACTTCGAGTATTTTTAGTGATCTTTTGTTGCACACTGAAATCAGTTGGCTTATTTGAAGACAAGTGCTGTGCAGATTTCTTTCACTTTTATTAGAAATTAAAACTTTCATGGAGTCAAGAAATGAAAATACCGCCCAGTTATCAAACTTTGAGCGGCCCTTTGATGTGACAGAGAAATTGAAATGGGCTCAACTGAATTGCAAGAGAAGGAAAACAATTGCTGTTTCAATTGGGGTGCAGTAAAGTTTTCAAGTTGAAACTTAAGCTTCTTGTACAACAAGTCCAGAAAAAGAACATTTTCCTTCTGTGCTAGTAATGCCAGCAGAAAATGAAGTTGCTGTTTGGATTCTGGACATTGACAAGTACAGTGGTTGCCAAGAGTTCAGCAACAGATTAACAATTTTGAGCGTTTGGAATCCTGCATGCTGTTTATTTCAAATTCCTTCCTGGAAATGTATGTCAGTGACACTTCTGAACAAATTAGTGTACTGTTAAGCCTTGATTATGTCACTGGAAATGGAGATTATCAGCCTACAAAATTACATTCATTTGAAATCAAAACAATATGTTACAAATTTCCGGATTGTCACGGATAGTGAAAAGTCCAGCAACATCTGCAAAGCTAAAATGCAAGTGGCTTTTCGATTGGTTCTATCAATCTTTGTGAATCTATCCTTTCCGACTTGAATTTAATCGAAGCAAAATTTCGAACCTACTTGAATGACGAGGATCTGAATGGCTTCATCAGAGTTGCCCTTTCTGGACACACATCACAACACTGATTGGCAGGCTGCTGCCTCACGTTTCAAATTCAAGTAAAGGTATAGATCAATGTTCTAAAATTTTAAGCACGTACATAGTTTTGTAACTGAACTGTGATAACTAATATGTATTTAATAACTAATATGTAATAACTACTAATAAAATCATATATTTCCCATATATGCTTTTATAGTTTGTTATATTTTTCATTCATCAAAAGTAGATTTTACTAAGAAAAAGGTTTGACAATCCTGCTGTACAGCTAGGGTGTGCAGCTTGACCTGCCCTTCCATAAGTCTTTAAATGCTATGAATAGCTTTGCTAAATCTTCACTGCTGTGCACTGAGTTGAGTTAACAACAAATTTTGATATGCTAGTAACTTGATAATTCAGGTAGTAGGGGGTTCAATACAGGCCTTCCTCCAGTTCATTTCTACTTCTAGCCTAATCCTTTGGGTCAGTGGGGGAGACCACTACATGCTTGTCTCCATCTCGGTGACAATATTGGTTTATCATGTTCACACGGCAGTGTGTTTGTGTTTTTCTGTGATTTGGGGTGTCGTTCAATTAATTTGTTTCCTGAAGTCTGTTTGCAATTCCATACGGGCCACTGAACTGGGCTTTTAAGGATTCGTCTGGTATTGGTGGGAGTACAAACTCATCTCTTGACTGAAAGACTCAAGCTGTGGCATTTTTGTCTGCCTTTTGTCTTATCACTGAGAGATTTTCAAACATCATTGGTCCACTTCACAGGTATGTGGTAGTTTCTTTTGGAAATTTGTAATTAGTCTAACAGAAAATTATTCCTATTGTTCTAAAAATCTGAGTTTTTTCAGAGGACTTCGTGTTACGTAGGATGCTTTCAAAAATATATTAGTATCATTTATTTATAAGTTTGGATTTTTCTATTTGAATTAGTGACAAATGGAACAAAAACAAAGTTGCTGGGAAAGCTCAGCAGGTCTGGCAGCATCTGTGAAGAAAAAAACAGGTCTAATGTTTCAGGTTCGGTGATCCTTCCTCAGAACATGGGTCACCTTGTCCCAGAGGGGCCCAGAGGAAGGGTCACCGGACCCAAAGTGTTAGCTGTGTTTTTTCCTTCACAGATCTGCCAGACCTGCTGAGCTTTTCCAGCGACTTTGTTTTTGTTCCTGATTTACAACGTGCGCAATTCTTTCAGTTTTTAAAAATCTTTTTAATGTTGTTTTAATCCCTCTACTCTTGTATTAAATTTTAACAATATTACGAAACCAGTTTATCTGAGAATTATGTGTCAATGCCTTGATAATCCAAAAAAGTCCTCTTTATTTTCCTCTTCATTTTAACCATATTGTGCCATTGTCCAGCAGCTGAACATGATTGAGATCTATTATTTCGTGCCATAAATTTTCACATATTTGTCACATGCTTGGTTATGAATGATACATGTGCAGCCTCAACTGCACATGTGCATTATAATCCTAGCATTATATTGTTCTTTCTGGACTTCACTTAATCTTATTGAAAGATCAAGATATCTATCTGTGTCTGGGGCAAAGGGTTAGCTTACCTCCCCCTTCCTGGTTTCAATCTCAACATTCAGATAATAATAACCTTCCTGTTTTTGTGGCCAAAATCAATAACTTCAAATATATCTACATTATATTTTGTTTGCCATACATTTGCCTATTCATTCAACTTATCCAAATCAACACCTTGGATGATGGCTGGAATATCAAATTTAATTCTCTTAAGAAATAAACAAAGACCATACATCATCAAGAGAAAATTGTCAAAATACCAATGTTTTTATACTTATTTGCTTTAAAATATACGTAGGCAGCAGATTATAACCATAATGTTTAATTCCAATATTTTATTGTGTTTTCCTTAATGCTATCTTGTATCCTAACTCACTTTTCCTAATTCAGTTTACAAATCTCACTAGTTATTTTCCTATTTCATTCATGAAGACTGAAGAAATGTTGCTGCCCAACGCAATGTTCACTGCTAGTAGGAACTGTAGATGCTGGAGAAGCTGCGATAACAAGGTACGGCGCTGGATGAACACAGCAGGTCAAGTAGCATCAGTGGAGCAGGAATTTTTTTCTCAAGAACAGTCTCGGCCCGAAACGTCAGCTTTCCTGCCCCTCTGATGCTGCTTGGCCTGCTGTGTTAATTCAGCTCTACACCTTGTTATCTCACTGTGTTTTCCCATTGTTTTTCCTTTACATTTGAAATTTAAAGTTCTGCGTATTCCTTTAAACTAAAGCAACATCCCCTTTTGGGTGCCTGGAGTAGAAACGCATGTGAATTTAAATTAAATCAGAAACAATTATGTTCAGACTTCATGTTTTAAAAAATTATCAGAGACTGTTAATGTCTACAATTGTTAAGGAAGCAACTGATTACAAGCTCTTTAATTCGAAAGATAACAAATAGTAACAAATGATAATGAGCAATCCAAGGACAACTTTTATTTTAAAAAGGCAAAGCTTTCAGTTCAAATTATTATGATGTTGTGATAAGTTCTTAGATTCTTGAAGTTCTTGATGTCTGTGATCAACCTAGTCTTAGAAACAAAGAGGCACACAATCCATTATGTTCATGCCAAATGAGTTAATTCGGTGCAAATATGTCTGAAGATTTAAAAATTTAAAGTTCCACAAAATCTTATTTTTTAACAGCCTAGATACGATGAACCTAAACTGCTGGGAGGGAAAAAAAGAGAAATGAAAGATACAGCGTATAAAATCTCTACATAACAACATCAGCATTTTTATAAAAAGCGACAAAGATGAACTACATACTCAAACCAATTTGAACCGTTGTTTTCAATGGTGAACCCTTAAAGACCATACGGTCTTTCCTTCTTGAACAAAGGAAAAATAGTTTAACTCTTTTTTTTCCAACTGACTTCTGAGATTGCAGGACTGACATATGAAGAGAGACACTGGATTGGTTTGGGCAATATTCAACTCTTCATGATCATCATGACACTTCTCCAATACATTTGCAGACTGCTGACAAAGTATAGATTTGTATTGCAGAGTACACCAACAATTAGCATCAAAAGAGTACACAAGGGACACTTTGCACACAGGGACAGGTATCCAGCTCATGGACTGGACTGGGCCACATCTCAGGCTGTTTAACTCAGGCAATATTCATAGGAGTTGAGAAGTATGAGGAGAGCTTGCAGAATCCCATAAAATTCTAATAGGATTAGACAGGTTAATGCTGGAAGGATTCCTGATGACTGGGTGTCCAAATTCCAGGCTCAAGGTCTAAGGATACAGGGTATATTCTTCAGAACTGAGATGAGGAAAGATTTCTACACACAGAGAATAGTGAGCCTGTGAAATTCTTTGCCACTGAAAGCAGTTGAGGCTAGAACATTGAATGTTTTCAAGAAGAAGTTGGATATAGTTCTTAGGGCAAAGGGATCAAAAGGTATGGAGAGAAAGTGGGAACAGAGTACTTAGTGAATGGCCTACTCATGCTCCTATTTTCTATGTTTCTATGCTAAGAAATCAGTTAAACAGCCTGAGACGTGGCCCAGTCCAGTCCACGAGCTGGATACTTGTCCCTGTGTGCAAAGTATTCCTTGTGTACACTTTTGATGCTAATTGTTAGTGTACTCTGCAATACAAATCTATACTTTGTGAGTAGTCTGCAGGTGTATTGGAGAAGTGTCATGATGATCCTGAAGAGTTGATAAACGCAGGATGCTAAAGTCTGTGACAGAGAGGTGCACGCAGCTGGTGTCTTTGAAACAGCCCCTGAGATGCTGTTTGATCTAATGCAACATGTAGATCTTTTGAAGCAGGTGGCAAGTTGAAGTCACCAAGTACCAGCTCTGATTTCCATCATGAGTTTTCATGATGTCTAACTTCATAAATTTCGTAACATAGGAAATTAAATATTTATGAGGGAAGTTAGGCCAATCACATGTTGTTTAACAAGCAATAATCCCCTTTAATTGGCAAGAAAGAGGTATCTTTTTATTTTTCTATATTTTTGATGTGGACTGAAATGGGAAAAGGCACTTTTGAACCCAGGGATTATAGAAGGGAATATAAAAACAAGTTACTGAAACTCATGTAAGTGGTGTTTACACTGCTGCTTTTTTCAGCCAGTGAAGGAGGTTAGTTCCAGACGGACTAGTTTAAGGTGTTAACAAAATGAGATTCAGCTGGTAGAAAGTATTTGATTAATTTGTGGAGTTGGAATCAACTGTGGATGACAAAGGACATCTCTCTGCCAATAACTATGATTGGCTCCTGAGTGGCTGAACAGCTTGTGGGCATGAATAATATTGCTAGAAGCCTTTGGACCTCCAGAAGAGGAGATGGTGTATCACCTATCAGTTGCTGTAAGCTGTTGATTTTAACTATAAGTCAGGGACTTGATAATTTGTAAACTAGTCACTAATGCCTCCTGCAAGGAAGTGAAAAATATGAGGAAAGAGATCAAAGAATATTAAGTCCTGTCAAACAAAAGAATCATCTCAGCAAACTCTGTGGACAGGGATCATTGAAATTCCTTCCCAGTCTTTCCCTCCACCCATGCTGCCTATGGTTTCTTGTCTGTCTGTTACTGTCTGTATGCTTGAGTAGGGAGAGTTTCATAAGTGGGGTTAAAGTTTTAACTATTAGACTGATATGTCAGCAAGTCACAATTGTTTATCCATAGCAAGAATCTATTTTTTTGAATTAGACAGTAAATAGTCATGTGTATAAACTTGGTCCATGTTTTCTCTCTGCCAGGGTCTAAACACGCAGGTAAATTGGTGTGAGACAATAAAGTGTACAGCTGGATGACCACAGCAGGCCAAGCAGCATTGTAGGAGCAGGAAAGCTGATGTTTTGGGAAGGGTCTAGGCCCGAAACATCAGTTTTCCTGCTCCTAAGATGCTGCTTGGCCTGCTGTGTTCATCCAGCTCTACACCTCGTTGTCTCAGATTTACCAGCATCTGCAGTTCCTATTATCTCTGAGGTAAATTGTTGTACTTGAATATAAATCACTCAGAGATAGCAAGAACCGCAGTCGCTGGAGTCAGAATCGAAACAGTGTGGAGCTGACGGAACAGAGCAGGTCAGGCAGCACCAGTGGAGGAGGAAGGTCAACGTTTCAGGAACCCTTTCTGAAGAAGGGCTCCTACCTGAAACATCAACTTTCCTGCTCCTCTGATGCCGCCTGACCTGCTGTGTTCCTCCAACTTCACAGTGTATCATACTTTAATATAATCTTTAACTTTTACAATGAATCCAGGAATAGCATGGCTTGATTTCCAGCAGGCTTCCCTAGTGAGATGTGACAGCAACTAACCACTGGCTGTCAAGAAACTCACCATATCATTTAGCAAAAGTACAAATAAAGGAATAAAATGCTGTTGGTGTTGAAGTCGGCCTCGCTGCTGTTCTTGTCTGATTCTGCCAAAGATCTCACTGTAGCCCAAATCATTCACACCACAATATATTGCCTACTGTCTCCTTGTTAGCTTAAAAGTATTTTTGTTGACATCGTGAGTTTCTTTGAAGAATAACTGACAGCCTGTTTGATCCCTATCATCACTTTGTAGTAAAATGGTCCTCAGATTAATGTCAGTAGCATCAACAGTCAGTTTGACTGCCTTCTCATAATTTGGCATGGATAAAACTGTCACTTTGTCAAAAGTGCTTAGACATACTTGCTTTCATTCAAATTTTCTGTCTTTCTTCAGCAAAATACTGCTGCAGTGCTGAAGCTCAGAACAAATTTCCTATTAAATCAACTCATGGCAATATATCGTAAAGTTTTGCATTTCATTCTAAGGATGGCAAAACACAAAATATCTTTTACTTTCACTTCTGTAGGTGCCTCTTGTCTTTGCCCAAAGTATGGCCTGATTGAGTCATTTTTGATTTGGCAAATTAATTCTTGGTTAAATTTATAATCAGATCAAGTTTTCTGTGGCTTAAAAAGAGTTCGGTCAAATCTTGTAAATGTTCTTCCAGGTTTGGCTATCACCACCCAAAACATTGATGTTATCCATGCACTTATGTAGTCCTTCAGTGACTGTATTAGTTCTCATTCGAATGTTGCTGCTGCATTTTTAACTCTAAATGGCATGACTTTGCATTGGTACCCCAACTCACCATGGATTGCGCTCTTACAAAAATTGGCAAACGTTAGCCATTGGAAAAATCAACATGGAAACTAGAGCGGGTTCTTGGCAGGTTCATCTTGCTGCTCGCTCTAAAGGACCTTGATGTTGGATACCAGGTACAACATATCAGGAAATTCTTTGTGCAACCCACATCCACAGACATTAGCAAATGGCATGTGCCAGTCTCTAAGAATTCACATGGAACATTTGCGAATCACTTACAGGATGCTTTTGCAATATAATTCTGCACCTCAGGCTTTACCAGCCATTATAATTGTAGTGCTGCTGTAAGATACTGTGTGCTGAGGGAGAGCCACCCAGCTAATGGACTTGACCTGGCTGCATCTTCAACTCAAAAGAGTGAGAAGTGAATTTTTGAAACCTACAAAATACTTGAAGATATAGGCAAGGTAGATGCAGGTAAGATGTTTCCCTTTGTCTGGGAGTTTAGAAACAGTAGACACAATTTCATAATGAGGGAGTATTCGCTTAGGACCAAAATGAAGATAATTTTTTTTATTCACAAGTTTATAAATCTTTAGAACTCTCTACCTCAGGGGCTGTGGAAGCTCAGCCATCAATTTTGTTTAAAGTAGAGATTGACACATTTTTAAATACCTATGAAATAAAGGGCTATGGGAATAGTGAGGGAAAAAGGCATTGAAGTGGATGTTGAACAATGATAGTATTGAATGGCAAAGCAGACCTGATGGACTGAATGACCTACTCCTGCTCTTATGTTACTGAAAATTGCACCACCTTGGCAAGTTTATGACTACTAGGGGATGCCTACTGAGGAGCCAAGACCATTCTGGAATGTATATGTAAAATGTTTTGAAAACCTCAAATGTCACTATTAGATGTGTTTAATTTGGTATTTTTCATGCTGTTATTCATCATTGGGGAAATAATTCCCATCACCTAGCCATTGTTTATTTACATGTGCTTACTACTCGAGAGGGGTGTAGCTTCCTCAGAGCCAGCTCCTAGAACGAACAGAGCCTCTGACACTCTTGTTTGTATCTGTCAGCCAGGGCTTCCTGATTCGACTGGGTTAACAGTCTCAGTCAGGGAACTCATATTCCCTGATGTCCACTTGGCTAACCTCATTATAATCAATACATCCCTCCCCCTCTAAGTCTGAGGACATTGGCCTGTTCTTTTTCTTGTAGCCTCTCCTGGGCCGGGGTCTAGTTTTTCCAACTCGGCCTCGGATATGGGCAGCGCGTACCGGACTGTAGGCTGCCTCTTGCACCCGAAGCATCTGGGAAGAAATTCAGTGTCTTTTTCAAGTGGTAAATACGTTGAGGCTGTGACATCCACTGTGTCCTTCTCAGACTCCGAGGTTTCTTCGGCACTAGATGGAGGGGGAGAAACCACGGGCTCTGACAGACTTTCTGGCCATTCTAAGGGGCAGGGTATGTTCTGCTCCTGCCCTGTTTGTGAGTAAGCAGCCTACATGTGGTCCACATGCTTGTTCAGGACTGCCTCACCTACCTGAACTTTGTATGTTGTGGGACTTGACCTTGTATTGACATTGCCCATTACTTCTGCAAGGGCATTTCCATGGTTTCGGCACTAAACTTCATCCTCTGAAGTAAATTATCTCCTTCCCATTGAGAAGTCTTTTGTCTGGCGTTGGTATTCCTGATGCCGATCAGCCTCACCCCCAGGCCTGGGAAGATCAGACTGAGCCTGGTGTAGAGTCTTCTCCCCATTAGGGACTCTGTTGGAGCTATCCCTGTGGTTGCATGAAGGATAGTCTGATAAGAGGAGCCGGGACAGTTTGGTCTTGATTGAAGCTATATGCTGCTTCTTTGAGCCTGTCTTCAAAGTTTGCACTGCTGTTTCCACCAGATCATTGGATGATGGCTGGTATGGAGCTATTCTTATATACCGAATGCCATTTGACTTTAGGAAATACTCGAATTCCCTGCCTGTAAATGATGGCCTGTTGTCTGTGACCAATATTTTAGGAAGCCTGTATATTGCAAAAGATTCTCGCACCTTTTCTATTGTCATCCCTGTATTTCACAAATGAACTCTATGCATATCCCACCACTTTGACAAGGTGTCCACAATGACTAAGAAACTTGAGCCTTTGAAAGGGCTGGCATTGTCAATGTGGGACCAAGTCCAGGGTTTACCGGACCATTCCCACAATTGTGGGGGAGCTTCTGGCTGTAATTTTTGTCCTTGTTGGCACCCTGGGCACTCCTCAACTCTGGGCATCTGCATCCAGTCCTGGCCATCAGACATAACTTCTCACCACCATCTTCACTGTGGATAACCCTAGATGACACTGGCGGAGTTCAGCCACTATCAGGCAACAACATTTGCTTGGGGCAGTTATTAATGCTCCCCTCAATAAAATGCCATCCTTTACAGTGATCTGGTCTCACTGGGTGTAGAAACTAGGGCGGCATAGTTGTGAGGGCCCTTTTGTACCCCCCATCATGACAAGCTGTTTTAGTGTTGCCAGGACTGGGTCTTTTTGCATCCACAGTCTGGCCAAAATGGTTTCCAGAAAATTTAAAACCAGAACAGACACTTCCAGTTGCGGCATCAGGTGATGCAGGAGGTGGCTGAAGACATCCACATTCACTACTTGGCCTCCTGGATGGTGTTTCAACTTGTAATTGTACTCATTTAGCATGAGAGCTCGCTTCTGGATTTGACCTGAAGTTATGGGTAGCACGGTGTTGTCCTCTTTAAGTAGCCATGGCAGAGGTTTGTGATTTGTTAACGTTACAAATTTACATCTGTATATGGTATTGGTGGAACTTTCTCAGACCAAAGACGACTGCTAAACCTTCTTTTTCTATCTGGGTGTATTTGCGCTCAGCATCAGCCAAAGTGTCGGGAGCATACCCTAGGGGGTGTTTCTTTCCACTGGGGCACTTATGAGCCAACATTAATCTGATATTGTATGGGGAGGTATCGCATGTCAGCACCGGATTTCACTTGTGATCATAGTGTGTCAACACCTTAGATGATGATAGCTATTTCTTCACTTCCCTAAAGGCTACATCTTGGTTATGAGGCCATTTCCAAGGGTCACCCTTTTCTCAAGCAGAGATGAGGGTGCTAGAATAGAGGCCAGGTTATATGTGAACTTTCCACAATAATTCACCAATCTAAGGAAAGACCTAAGCTCCAGTACAGATGTGAAAGCTGAGGCACCTTTGATTGCCCTCACTTTATCTTCCAATGTGTGTAAACCGGTCTTATCAACACTGTAGCCCAAGTGGTCATTTGGGGTGCCTGGAACACAGATTTTTCTCTTCTAAGGTGCATGCCCACCTTGGGGAAAGGTCTAAGGACTACGTCAAACCCCTCTAAGTGTTCTTTATTGGTTTTCCCTGTTATTAACACATCATCCAAATGAATGGCGATCTGGGGTAGACGTTGCAAAATGTTCTCCAACGTCTACTTAAAAATGGTACAGGCTGACTATACCCTAAGTGGCAGTCTCATATATTAGTAAAACCTTTAAGGGTATTAATTGTAGCATACTGCTTGGAATCCTCACCTAACTGCACTTGCAGATACACATAGCTCATGTCCAACTTCGTGAAAGACAGCCTCACCCACACCACCAACTTTGTGTATAAATCCTCTGTGTGAGGGATTGGGTATTTATCTAGCTGCAAGGAGCATTTTAGCCTTTATTTGAAATCTTCACAAAGGCAAACAGACCCATGGGCTTAACAATCAGTACGACCAGTTCTGCCCATTCTGCAAACATACTGGTTTGATGATTCCTTCGGTTTCCAGCCTCCTGATTTCTGCCTCTACTTTTGCATGTCAGGCCAATGGCACTGGATGAATCTTTCAGATCATGGAATTGCTTTCTGGTCAACATACAAGGTATGATTCATTTGATAGTCCCTAGAGCTTCCTGGAAAACTTCTGGGTATTTAATTAGGACTTCACTCAGGCTTCTAATCAAGACATGTTAACCCACTCAAAGTGAATCTTTTTCAACCAATTTTGCCACATTAGGCTTGGGCCTGACATTTTTACTACAATCAGTGGTAACTCAACCAGCTGCTTCTCGTGCAAGACTGGAACCAAGTTACAACCTTAATCTAGGTTAATATTCCCCTGCATAGATTCCTGGTCTAGCCGAGATCTCATGCAAACGTAAGGGTTGGAGTCCCAGAGTGAATTTTATTAAATGACAGGTTTTGCAATCACTGATATTGCATTGGCATCAATCTTCATTAGAACTGGGTGATCATTTAATCAGATGTTTGTTTTGATTGGTTCTGATTTGGATGTTGCAAAGAAATTTAACTGTTCCAAACCAGATATAGGTGGGCTTCCCTAGGGTGTGTTTTATAGCAGCCTATGAGTTCTCTTACTCAATTTAGATTTAGTGGGATACTTGTACTGTCTCAAGTCCACATGTCAGCAGCAACCACGATGGCTTGCTGGCCTGGATCCTGAAGAAAATGTTAACCGTCTGAAGAAAATGTTAACTATTTGGCCGAATCTTTGCTTTGTTTTAGGGTTTTGCTGTAGGCTGACCTAGAACACTTCTATTCAAGATATGTCCTGTATGAGACTGTGTAATTGCCTTTACTTAAATCGTGTCTTCAACTACTTGGCACTTTTGCATGTTTGCATAATTAATTCCAAAACTAAATTTGGAATTAAGTTAGGTGGCTGTGGAAATAGCGGAGGCTTTGGTTGTGATCTTTCAAAGGTCACTGGAGTCTGGGAAAGTCCCAGATGATTGGAAAATTGCTATTGTAACCCCCTTGTTTAAGAAAGGATCAAGGCAAAAGATGGAAAATTATAGGCCGATTAGCCTAACCTTGGTTGTTGGTAAAATTCTAGAATCCATTGTTAAGGATGAGATTTCTAAATTCCAAGAAGTGCAGGGTCAGATTAGAACAAGTCAGCATGAATTTAGTAAGGGGAGATCGTGCCTGACAAACCTGTTAGAATTCTTTGAAGAGCTAACAAGTAGGTTAGAACAGGAAAACCTAGTGGATGTTATCTATCTAGACTTCCAAAAGGCCTTTGATAAGGTGCCTCACGGAAGGCTGCTGAGTAAGTATGTTCGAGTTGAGCTACCGGCTTGGCTTGAGTGTTGGCTGTATGACAGAAGGCAGAAAGTTGGGATAAAAAGCTCTTTTTTGGAATGGCAACTGGGGGACAAGGGTTCAGTGTTGGGGCCGCAGCTGTTCACTTTATATATTAATGATCTGGATGAAGGGACTGGGAGCACTCTGGCAAAGTTTGCCGATAATACGAAGATAGGTGGATAGGCAGATAGCACTGCGGAGTTGGGGAGTCTGCAGAAAGATTTAGACAGTTTAGAAGAGTGGTCCAGGAAATGGCTGATGAAATTCAACTTGAGCGAATGCGAGGTTTTGCACTTTGGAAAAAAGAATACAGGCATGGACTATTTTCTAAACGGTGAGAAAATTTGTAAAGCAGAAGTACAAAGGGATTTGGGAATGTTGGTCCAAGATTCTCTAAATGTTAACTTGCAGGTAGAGTCCGTGATTAAGAAAGCAAATGTAATGTTGTCGTTTATCTCAAGAGGGTTGGAATTTGAAAGCAGCGATGTGCATCTGAGACTTTATAAAGCTCTAGTTAGGCCCCATTTAGAATACTGTGTCCAGTTGTGGGCCCCATACCTCAGGAAGGACATACTGGAGCTGGAGCGTGTCCAGCGGAGATTCACTGATCCCTGGAATGGTAGGTTTAACGTATGATGAACGGCTGAGGATCCTGGGATTGTATTCATTGGAATTTAGAAGGTTGAGGGGAGATCTAATAGAAACTTACAAGATAATGTTTGGCTTAGAAAGGGTGGATGCTGGGAAGTTGTTTCTGTTAGGCAGGGAGACTAGGACCCGTGGGCACAACCTTAGAATTAGAGGGGGTAAATCTAAAATGGAAATGAGGAGACGTTTCTTCAGCCAGAGAGTGGTGGACCAGTGGAATTAATTGCCACAGAGCGCAGTGGAGGCTGGGACGTTAAATGCCTTCAAGGCAGAGATCGATAAATTCTTGATCTCACATGGAATCAAGGGCTACGGGGAGAGTGCAGGGAAGTGGAGTTGAAATGCCCATCAGCCATGATTTAAATGGCGGAGTGGACCTGAAGGGCCAAATGGCCTTACTTCCACTCCTATGTCTTATGGCCTTATGGTCTAAATGGTCAGCATCTCATTAAGGGTTAAACCAAAGTCACATGCCTCCACCGTTTCTCTTAACTTCATCAGAAAATCCAGCATGACTTCACTGCTTCTTGAACTGGCAAGAAAAAACAATTATGTCTCAGAATTAGAGGAGGCTTGGGGTTGTAATAAGCCTTAACTAAATCCATCAAGTTTTGAAAGGTTTTAGTATCTGATGCCTCAGGAAATGTTAAGCTTCTAATAACCAAAAAAGCTGTGGGTCCACAAGCTGTCAGGTTAATTACTTGTTGCTTTTCATCTGCACTAATATCATTTGCCTGGAAAAAAAACACATTTATCCACATACTGGGCCCAGTCTTCAATGGCAGGATTGAACAAATCAAGCTTCCCAAATAGTGGCATGATCCCAGAAATGCTGACTGTAATTCAAAGATGACTATTGCAAGTGAATTTCTTCAGGAGACTTTTTTTATTTCATTGCCACAGAAATAACTTCACAGTGGCTGGTATTCTATCACAAAGTCACCCTTTACTTACACGTGCATAGTACATGACACTGGTGTGGCTTCCTCAGAGCCAGGTCTCAGAGTGAACAGAAACTCTTACACTCCTGTTTATATCTTTTAGCTAGGGATCCCTGATTGGACAAGGTTAACAGCCCCAATCAGGGAACTCATATTCTATGATGTCTACCTGGCTGACTTCATTACAATAAATACAATTGGAATCTGTCCTATAAAGTATGTTGTTCATGAAACTGATCACTTTTATGTAAGTGTTGTCATGTATTCTATACACATTTCATTCAAGTAAGAGCAATATTACATAAAAATATTTAAAACAGTCCTGATGAGTACTGGAAATGAGACAATGTGGTTAGAATATTTGCTATGACAACTGTGGCTGTTATGAATGCTTGACTGGGTTTAGAAAGCTATAATAGGTTCAGCTCAGCAGAGTCCATTGATCCAAGAGAGAATCAGATTGGTGTCAACAACACAGGGTTTTATCCCTGTTCTGATGGGAAGTGATTTGAATGACCTTTTCCTTACCTTCCTTGTGATGGACGTTGTGGCACCATAGGTCAGACCTGCCTTCAATTAAAAAACTCAAGAAGAAGAATAACAGAATGTGCCTTTGCTTTGGATTTTTGTTTGTTGACAAACATAATTTTTGTTTGCACTTAAAGGATCTTATTTGTTTTGCACTGGAGTGGTTATTTTTTTCTTTTCGGGAGAAATTATTATGTTTGAATTCAGAGTTTTAGTTGGTAGAGGTTTAAATTTTTTACACTGGCTTCATAATAATTCCTGCAGCGTGTCTCCTGATGACATTACATATAGTATATTGGGTGGGTGGCTAAGCTGGATATATTTGGAGTGGCATGGTGGTGGGTGGGGGTGGGGTATGGTGAGAGGGTGACGTCTATGAGACATTAAGAAACAATGGGAGCTAGGCTGCTGTGTTGGAGAACTGAAATAGACCTTTTAACTGGCCTGCCTGCATACTCTTAGTTTTCATGAGGTCCATGCAGCTTGCAAAATATGTTGTGTACCAAGCTCTGTGTGAAAAGACAAAATTCCCAAGCAGAGTTTTATATGAGACAGGTGTACATTTTGAAAGATACAAAAATGCATTAGTTACATTTTCTAAAGCCCACAGGAAAATGTAACCCTTCACCACCTGGAAGGCTCACAAGATTAGTTCCTAGGGTGACAGGGTTATTCTATGATGAGAAGCTGAAAAAAATGTAATCTATGAAGTTTAGAAAATTGAGCAATGATTTCATTGTTACATATGAGAGTCTGAAGGGTCTTGCAGAGTAAATGGTGAGTAGTTGCTTAGCCTGGTTGAGGAATCTGGGCCAATTTCCAGTCTCAGGGCAAGGAGTTTATCGTTGAATACTAAGATAAGGAAAATTCTCTTCAATCCAAAGCTTATAAGTAATGTGAATTCTTTAAACCAAGAGGGTTATGGATACTGTAACGTTGAAACCATTCAAGGCTTTAACAGATTTTTAGTCCTTTAAAAAACCAAATGATATTGGGAGTCCTGGGAAAGTGGAGTTGAGGTGGAAGATCAGCCGTGTCAATCTTAGCAGAGAGAGCAGGCTGGCCATATGATACACTCCTGCCCTATTCCTCCTGTTTTATCTTACAAGCCAGAATACTGGGAAAAAATGTGACTAGACACTAACTTTGGTAAAGTACACTACAGGGTTAAAAGTCATATACATATGAGGCAAATTAACTTTCTCATCGCAGAAACTTCATCCAACTGCTCTGCCACCTTTACTGAACATCTTAGTAGAGTCGTTTTCCACGTTCCCTATTACCCTAGCCAAAGATGACAACTATGATCCGTTGAATACTACCTCCAGAGATTAACTGAAAAGTAAGCAGTTCTCCATCTTTCCAATGTACTTCTTTGCATTTGCCATCTTTCAAATACAACAAAACTAATTTTGAGAGTGTATTTTCAAAACAGAAGCATTGCTTTAAGGTACTGAAAGATATGTTTCAGTTATGGAGCGGAAATAAGTGGGTCCGGGCAAATTTAGATGTGCCCAGTGGGTTTAGTGGCGTAGGGGATGGTGGCATGTGTGTGTATGTCAGGGTGTCAGTGATTTGGAGGCTTGAGATCGCAAAAGCTGGTGGGTGATGGAGATCCTACTATTTTTCAGCATACCTTTGAACAAGTCCATGGTGGAAGGGCTTGTAGCTTAGAACGTAGAACATAGAACAGTACAGCATAGTACAGGCCCTTCAGCCCATGATGTTGTGCTGAACTTTTACCTGAAACCTAAGGTCTATCTAACCTCTACTGCTATCCTATACTATCATTCATACACCTATCTAATAGCTGCTTAAATGCCCCTAATGAGGCTGACTCCACTACCCTCTCTGGCAATGCATTCCATGCCCCTACCACTCTCTTGAGTAAAGAACCTACCTCTAATGCCTCCCTGATATCTACCTCCTTTCACTTTAAAACTATGTCCCTGTATAAAAGCTATCTCCACTCGAAGAAAAGGTCTGTGGTTGCCCACTCTATACCTCTGATCATTTTATACACCTCTATCAAGTCATCTCTCATCCTTCGTCGTTCTGGAGAGAAAAGCCTTAGCTCCCTCAACCTTTCCACGTAAGACCTTCCCTCCGTTCCAGGCAATGTCCTGGTAAATCTCCTCTGCACCTTTTCCAACGCTTCCACATCTTGAAATACTTAGCTTCCATTTGAAACACTGCAGTAAATTTAGTTTCAACATTGGAGTCTCAAAGCGTGAGGGAGAAATCCAGCCTTATAGTCTGTGTGGAGTTGTACTAATGAAAAACAATGGACCGCTACAGTTAGAATCATTGAGAAAGGCCGAGGTTGGAGGTTCATAATTTGGAGCACCACTCTTTGTTTGAACCTCATGATTTCTGTTGAAAAGTGTATGTACCGGTGTGTTAACTGAGGACTGGATCTAGCCTGGATATTGCCTAGAATGGTTCTAGTCTGCCAACATTGACATTTAAGGCTTATATATGAAATATATAAGTTGGACAATTCCCATCGAACTCCCATAAGTTTGTGCCTTTGCGACCCCCAGATTTGGAGATAAAGGATACCATAAGCTGATTGATTTTTGGCAACAGATACTAATCAACAGCAAATTTTGGGGAGATGTTGCAACTTCCATGTTTTCACAAAAAACCTTATCCCTCAGTAGTTGAAAAAGCCATAGCTGGAATTTTCTCTAAATTGTTCAGTGTCTCCAGCAGATTCTTGCCTTAAAGCGCATTTAAATCGAAATTATACAGCATGAAGTCTGGTAGCATCTCAGTTTGGTTGAATCCTTCCATTGATTGGAAATGGATGAAATGTCTGTTACAGCTAGTCATTTTTATTGCATTGCATCAGCTTCAGTCTTGTTTTAATTGCCACTAAATATTAATGTGTATTTGAGGGGTGGAGGAGATACCTACAGCAATCTTTGCAGAAGCGGTTTGGTTCGATGAGACACGGGCAAGAAAGGGATAATGGTAGGAGTCTGCTCTGGGATTACATCGTAGCCAGATGTATTTTGCAGCAATTTTATTTATTTTTTATATGTGGACGTTGAAAAAATCTTTGCATGTGACGAGACTGTACATGAATGGAGACTGTGCCGAAGCAGTTGAGAGACTCGCAGCTGAATAGAGCTTTCACTGTGAGCTTTATTCATCTCTCCAGCAGCTGCAGTCAACATCAGGTGACCTGCTTTCTGAAGTCGATCTCTCTTTTTTTGTATGTCTCCAACGATGTAGACTGGCTTTAGATCTGAATGTATTGATGATAACTGAAGGGATTGTGTTGAATTGTACACACACACAAAACAGAGGCAGAACTCAGCTGGTTTCGATGTCCCTGTGATCTTAAAGACACGCAACGCGAGCACCTCAGCGATGTCCACTTTTGGGAAACTAACAGATTACTTCCAACATCGGAGATCAAGAGCTGATTTGGGAGTTACCAGGAGAGATTCCAGAAGCAGCGGCAATTGCGGCTGCGGGACCTCCGAGACCAGGTACAGAGAACCTCCAGAATGAATCTAGACGAAACCTTCAGATAATGTAGGAATGCGGTGATTCCTCTGTGCTGCAGCCCTGGCATTCCTATTTTTAGAGAGACGCTTATTATACGCTGAGCAAATGGAGAAGTAGGTGCAAGGCTGAACTGGTAAAGATGAGTACCTGTAATAATTACCCTGCAAAGTATGCTTGGATTGTCTCGCAGACTTGTTTTATTTAGAGAACTCAGCAAGATGAAAAATAGACTATGTAAATAATTTATTGGACTTTAAAGGAGCACTCACTTTATTGATGGGAATGGGACGAACAATATTTTTTCACTTTTTTTATTAATATGGCGATGTATGTTAACATCTTGACATCAACTGCATAATTACATTGAGTGCCAGACAGGCAAAAAATGGTAAAACTAAGTAAATATTTTAAAGACATTGCCTCTTTAGCACAAAACCCGAAATATAGGCTTCAATGAGGTCAGAAGTCATGACTGTAACAATTTTACTGGCTGTATTTAACCTGTCCTACAGCAAAGTTGTGACTTTAAGGCCAGCTTGCATATGTGTTCTTTTATGACCATGGTATTTTAATTAGTTCATTGCATTCAGATGCAGTCCCTCACTGTATTTCCTTGTGTATATTTTCACATTAGTGAATTATGTGATTAAAATATGAATATACGTTGTTCTTGGCGCAAGAAAGAGCACCAACTGTTGATGGAATGATAAATATCAAGGTATGTTATTAGTTTATCATTTAATTCAGGATAAAACATGGAAAATGGGTTCCACCAAATCATTCAGCAACCACTGTCTTGATTTCGAGAAGCTTTTCAATGATCTCCTTAAAACAAAGGAAAAGGAAAATCTGTTATTTCCTGGAGAATGCGCTATTTCACATTTGATTATTGCCGCAAGTTGTTGCATGTGCTCTGATATGCCAGCACATAAGAGAAGGTTTAACAAATTCCTTTGGCAGTTCCTCGGAGGAACTGCTTTGCATCTAGGAAGTAGAAGCATTTGACTTTATCTGAGAGACCTGGATAAAACCATTGGAAAATGTACAAAGAAAAAAAGATGTGAAATATAGTTTTTTTAGCACACTTTCTTCATAAAAATATAAGAAAAGTTGATCCAAGGGAACAGAGCATCTCCTGCTACAAGCGTTTAATGCCAATATGAAGCACTCTGAGGTCAATTATTGCATACTTGCTGAAGTTTAATGCCAGAAGCACATTCACTGTTACATAAAATGGACAGTACTGAAATAGGCCATTTGGCCCAATCAAGACAAAAGCAGTGATCTTTGGCACAGGAGCATCCTATCATTCTTCTTTCTTTTAACCTTTTGAACAAGGCTTTTCTTCTGTTCACTTTCATGCTTATCTGGCTCCTCCTGAGCTGCATTTATGGTCAAAATTTTACCATTTGGGCCCAAATCCTGATATAGGGAGGAAATGCATGTTGCTGGCATTGACTGGTGAGCAATGGGACTTGCACCTGAATTTTATGGTTAGCAACCGTTAAGTGGTTACCGTCCTATTAATGATGGTAGCCCATCCCCAAAAGATGTCAGTTCAGTAAAGCATGGTGGCATGGCTTGACCTGTTTTTATTTAATATTTTCAAAGTTGGAGAGAGAGGGCACCGCCATTGACACAAGCCAATAATTCTGGTACTTTGCAAGGTGTCCTTTATGATTTTGTCAATACAATTCCCTGTAAATGGTCTAAATCTGGTCAGTCTAATGATGTAGTGAGTTCTTCTGAAAAATAAAATAATCTCTTTTACTGAATTTCACTGAATGTGATGTGCCTTCAATATACAAATATTATTGTATATTATTTATAAAGATTGGGTCATCTGTAGTTTATTGTCTTTGGTCCCTGTGTATCTCTAAAGTATGGAAGAAATATTCTCATATCATCATCTTTAAGAATATTTAATAAGCAGTCACTTATAGCATGAAAACTTTTAACTTTATGGTTACTAACGTCAATTGATTTTTTGTAGCTGAGTATTTCAATAAGTTTTGAGGCATTCTTGAAACATGGAATTGGCTCTGTATGTGTACCTCTTGATTGCCACTTTCAGAATTTTGAAAATGCCTTGGTGATGCACTGAGAGAATCAGGACACACCACAGAAAAAATTTCCAAAGATGTTGTGTACCAATATTAGTTAGGAAGATAGTTACAAAAGAAAGCACCTTAGACCATACAAAACACATGTAAAATATTTAAGTCAGGCTATGGATCTTGTAACATACTTATATCTGTAACATATCTTTGCAGTAAAGAACTCCAAGCATGGAAAGGCTGAAGGACAAGTTCAGATACCAGTGGAAACATTGAAAGCAGGAGATGAAAAGGTAGTTGATGCAATGAAAAAGATTATTGATCAGATAAGGACAACAAGTGTGAGTGGATAATATCTGAGATATCTTAACATCCTAAAGAACAGGCGCATAGAAATGCTATGTTTTGTCATTTTTGCATCTAAAGTTCTACTTGATGTCATTAGGCAGAGAGTCACAGAGAGGTGCCAGAGGAATTGTTTGACAGCATTTCTGAAAAGAGTGCAACTGACGCTATGCTAGAAAACTTTTCTGTGGTGTGTCTTATTCTCTTGGTGTGTGACCAAACAAATTTCAAAGTATTACGGTGAGGTATAAAAATATGTTCATGCACTAAGCCAGAGCTTTAAATTTTACACTATCCAGTGTAGTGCTCTATTGGAAGACACTTAATAGACTTGGAGTATCAGTTCTCAGGAAGGCCCTCTGGACCCAAAACATTAACTCTGATTTTTTTCTTCATAGATGCTGCCAGATGTGCTGAGCTTTTCCAGCACCTTGTTTTTGTTCCTGATTTACAGCATCGCAGTTCTTTCGGTTTTTGTGGAGAATCCATGTATCTTTTGTGGCTAATACAAGAGCTGTACAAAACACCTCTGTTCTTAAAAGATGACACATGTGTAGTCATCAGGATGTAGGACTGTGAAATATTAGAAGAAATTAACATTGAGAGAGAGGAAGTATTCATGGGTTTGGCAACTTACAAGTAGATAGAACTGCAGGAATAGATGACATGCATCCCAGGGTGTTGAAGGAGACAAGGGAGGAGCCTGTCAAGGATCCTGGCAGTAATTTTCAAATGCGCTCTGGCCATAGGTGAGATGTCAAAGGCTGGAGAACTGCTAATGTCCCATTTTTTTAAAAAAAGAAGGGATATTCCAGGAAATTTATAAGCCAGTTCATCTAACTTAGGGACTGGAGAAGTTATTATAAAGAATTCTGAGGGACCTCATATATTGGGCATAGACAGAGTGGATTTTTTAAGAGAATGTTGTATTTGACAAATTTGATCAAATGTTTTGGGAACCTGGAGTGTTAATGAGGGTAATGCATTAAATGTGATCTACATGGACTTAAGCAAGGCTTTTGGTGAAGTTCTTCATTGCGAACCGACTGAGAGGCTGAAAGCCAAAATTGAAGGTAGAGAGATGTTTCTGTGACTAGAAGTTTGTCTCCCGGGGGCCTCTCAGGCCTCAGTACTGGGGCTGTTGCTTTATGTGATCAATATTAATGATTTGTATTTTCTACAAAGGGTCGAAGGGCCTCTTGCTGCCGTGATGATACTGTGACTTGACAAACTGTATTCTGTCCTGTTTCTCTTACAGAGGGGTGTTGTCATTGTGGTGCTGAAAAGGTCACCTTATGACAGACAGCTGCTAAATAGCTTTGAGTTTTCCCTGCGTGTTTTAATTTGAAGCAAGGCAAAAGAATCACGAGCGGGTGGGGTCAGGCTTTTCTGGGTTATGTTCCAGTTGCCACTGCTCTGCCTATCTAACCAGCCTACCTGCAGTCTTAGGATATCTTCCTCATTATTTACTGCCTTAACAATTTTCACACCATCCACAAACTTCTCAATCATACCCCCTACATTTAAGAGTGTGAAAGTGGCGTTATGGACCAGATCAGACCTCCAAAGTATAATATCAAGATTGCTCAGACCCACACAGACTTAGAAGACTTTAGTCTTGCTTTCATTTAATTGAGTTGATTTTTGCTGGCTGCTGAAACCGAAAGCTTGCAAAATGGCAGATTGTTTCTTTCAGTGTTTCTTCTGTATTGGAGAGAGGCAGCATGTGAGAATAATGTGTGTTTTGAATTGCCTTTGCCAAGGTTGTGTTTATGGGAAGCTATCTGTATTGGTACAGCTGACAATTAGTGGTTAAATAATGCATTACCTTATTAAGTATTTCAGTAGAGTAAAGTTATGCCAGTTCTTCTTTTCTATGTACTTTGTGTTATAAGAATAAAGTAAGTTTTGATTAAAGCTAAGTGGTGGACCATTTGAATCATATCTGGAACACCGTACCTTACACTTGCCTTGTAAAAAAATTGTAAGTTATGGTGTAGGCTATCTCCATAAAATACTTTGGCAGTCTGGTCTGGTCTCTACACCACTTTTACCACTCTTAAATGTAGCAGGCATGATTGAAAATTGTGTGGATGACATGAAAATTGTTAGGGTGGCAAATAGTGAGGAAGATAACCTTAGACTGCAGGTGGGCTGGTCAGATGAGCAGAGCAATGGCAAATGGAATTTAACCCAGAAAAATGATGTATGGTAAGAGTTAGCAAGGCAAGGAATAGCACCTTGGTATGTATATTCGAAGATCTCTAAACATGGCAGGGCAGGCAGATAAAGTGATTAAGATGGTGTATTGTATACCATCTTTATTAGCTGAGGCACAGATTACAAGAACAAGAAGGTTATGCTGGAGCTGTGTAAAATGCTGGTTGGACCAGAACCCCCCTGAGTACTGTTTACAGTTTCAGTCTTCACGTTATTAGGAAAGATGTAATTTTGTCAGTGATGGCACGGAGGAGATATCCCAGGATTTGTCTCAGTTGAAAGGTCTGAGCTATGAGGAGAGATTGGATAAGGTAGAGTTGTTTGGATAAGGTGGAGTTGTTTTCCTTGGAGCAACAAAGATTGAGAAGGAACCTGATAGAGGTGTGTGTGATGCTGAGGGACATAGAGCATATGGGAAGGCACATTTTTCATGAGTAGAGGGGTCAATAACAAGGTGGCATAGATTTACGATAACAAGCAGATGTTGAAGAGAAGAGTGGAAGTGAATTTTTTTTCATCCAGAAGGGAGAAAGAATCTGGACCACATTGACTGAAAGGGTGGTTGAATCTCAAACTCTCGTAACAGTTAAGCAGTATTTAGATGTTCACTTGTGATGCCAGAGCCTCCAGGGCAATGGGTCAAGAGTTGGAAAATGGAATTAGTGTAGTGTGATCTTTGTAAACTGGCATGGACAGGATGGACTGAATGCCCTCGTTCTGTGTTATAATGTCTGAGAATGAGTCAAAATTGATGGCGTCCTTACAAATCAATTCAAGTTAATGAAAGGAACCAAGCATTGTATAACATTGAGATATGAACTGAGCGAAACTTGAAAACTGCTAGAGTCAATTTGATGTCAAACTCTTAGAGTTTTATTCATTTAGTTATGCAGCAGGTTTCTGTACTAATGCACATTTTACCTGGACACATAATGGCCTGATTTCAGCAATGCTGTATGCCTTGTTTAAATTACAAGATGTGTGACCTAGCATTGATCTAAACAACTATCAGGATATATTAATAAATAAATAATTATGCTGATATTTGGGTTACCCCTGTGCCAACACTGAGATCATTAGAATCAACTGCCAGTTCAAATGATTTCTCCTAATTCAGTGCTGATAAAACTAGTGTGGTGGTCAGTGTAGTTTTAAAATTGTCGAAGACATTCTATTGGCTATTCAACTTTCTTACCTATCTTCAATAACCTTGTCAAACAAGTCATTGCAGTGCTGAAATTTGAAACAAGCTTCTTGTAAAGTTCACTCCTGTCAATTTGAATACTTTTGCATTTTGTTATAGGAAAATCCCAGATAGTTATTTCTTTTGCTTCTTTAGGTGCTGTGTGACCTTGTTTCACTTGGGCTTTTGCAGTGGTAAAATCACTTCTAGGCAAATTTATGACCAAATTAGCTCTTTGTAATTCATCAAACGGTTTGTCCAAGTGATGTAAATGTTCTACCTAACCTTGACTGAAAACAATCAATAATCAACACAAGCAATACGATTGTGTAATCCTATGATAACCTTGATTGGCATTACATTCACAAGCATCCACTCTCTCAACCACTGACACTCAGTCGCAGCAATGTGTACTATCTACAAGGTGAATTGCAGCAATTCACCAAAAATCTTCAGACAGCACCTTCCAAACACACGACCATTTTCATCTTGAAAGACGAGGGCAGCAGACATATGGGAACATCCATATTCATGCCAGATAGCATGATGTTAAACTCATTCAGTATATCCTGTTTTACAAAAGCTGCTAATTCTTTAGCAGTATCAGTCAATGGAACTTGCCAATACATTTTAACAAGTCAAATAACACAGCAGGCCAAGCGGCATCAGAGGAACAGGAAAGGTTAACGTTTCAGGTCGGGGACCCTCCTTCAGAAAAGAAGGATCGAGCTTTCCTGCTCCTCTGACTTGATTTGTAGATAGTCAGCTTTTGAATTTCTGATTCATTCTTGTCATTCTGATCTTTTTCTTCACACCTGTTTCTTTCACCATTATCAATGCACTTCTATTGTGACCCTCTTTGTCATTTTATGATTTAACATATTAGCAAAACACAGATACGATATAATTAACATGATTAAGTTCTTTTGGATTTGATAAGGTCCAGTGAACCTTGCTCTTAATGGTTTCCCAGAGGTGGGTACTTGTTATGCCTCACTGTGGTGGCATGATGGAAATCAAGCGCACTATTCCTGGAATCGAAAGGAATCAAAAAAGTTTAAAGAATTTATAAAAGTGTGTAAGACAGTGAAGGAACGGTGAAATATTTCCAAGTCAGGATGGTGAGTGGCTTGGAGGGGAACTTGAAAGTAGTGGTGTTCCCATATGTCTGCTGCCCTTGTCTTTCAAGATGAAAATGGTCGTGTGTTTGGAAGGTGCTGTCTGAAGATTTTTGGTGAATTGCTGCAGTTCACCTTGTAGATAGTACACATTGCTGCGACTGAGTGTCAGTGGTTGAGAGAGTGGATGCCTGTGAATGTAATGCCAATCAAGCTTGGTCTCAAGTTTCTTGAGTGTTGTTGGGGCGACATTCATCCAGACAAGTGGGAAGTATTCCATCACACTTCTGACTTGTGCCTTGTAGATGTTGGACAGGCTTTGAGGAGGCAGAAGGGGAGTTATTTGCTGCAGTATTCCTAGTTTCTGACCTGCCCTTGTAGCCATTGTGTTTATGTGGTGAGTCCAGTTGAGTCACTAGTCAGTGATACTGCCCAGGATATTGATTGTGGGGGATTCAGTGGTGGTAACACAATTGAATGCCAAGGGGTGGTGGTTGGATTGTCTCTTATTGGTGATGACCATAGCCTGTCATTTGTGTGACGTGAATGTTACTTGCTGCTTGTCAGCCCAAGCCTGATTGTTGGCCCGATCTTGTTGTATTTGAACACGGACTGCTTGGTATCTGAGGAGTCATGAATGGTCAATCATTGACGAACACCCCCACCTTTGACCTTGTGATGGAAAGAAGGTCATTGATGAAGCAGCTGAAGATATTTGGGCCGAGGAAACTACCCTGAGGAACTCCTGCAGAGATGTCCTGGAGCTGGGATGATTTGAACTCCGATAACCATGACTGTCTTCCTATGTGTCACGTATGACTCCAACCACTGGAGCGTTTGCCCCCAGTGCCCATTGATTCCAGTTTTGCTAGGGTTCCTTGATGCCACACATGGTCGATTGCAGCCTTGATGTCAAGGGCTGTCACTCTCACCTCACCTTGGGAATTCAGCTCTTTTGTCCATGTTTGAACCAAGGCTGTAATGAGATCAGGAGTTCTTGGGGAACCCAAACTGGTCATCACTGAGCAGGTTATTGCTGAGCAGGTGCTGCTTGATGACATGTTCCATCATTTTACTGATGATCAAGTGTAGAATGATGGGGCAATAATTGGCTGGGTTGAATTTGTCCTGCTTTTTATGTACAGGACATACTTGGACAATTTTCTATGTTCTCAGGTAGATACCAGTGTTGTAACTGTACTAGAACAACTTGGCTAGGAGAATGGCAAATTCTGGAGCACAAGTCTTCAGTACTGTTGCCAGGGATCGTAGCCTTTGCAGTATTCAGTGTCTCGAACCATTTCCTGATATCACATGGAATGAATTGAATTGGCTAAAGACTGGTATCTGTAATGCTCAAGACCACTAAAGGAGGCTGAGATGGATCATGCACTGCCAGTGCTTCTGCCTTATCTTTTACACTAATGCGCTGGGCTCTTCCATCATTGAGAATGCGGATATTTGTCGAGCCTCCTCCTCTAGTGAGTTGTTTAATTGTCCGCCACCATTGGATGTGGTCAGACTGCAGAACTTAGATCTGGTCCATTGGATTGCTTAGCTGCTTAGGCTTGACTGCAGACTTAGATATGGTCCATTGGATTGCTTAGCTCTATCTATCGCTTGCTGCTTTGGCTGGTGGCATGCATGTAGTCCCGTTTGGTGGCCACAAGATTTCATGGGGTCCAGAATCAATGTTGAGGACTCCTCGAGCAACACCCTCCCGACTGTATACCACTGTGCTGCCACCTCTGCTGGGTGTGTCCTGCTGGTGTGACAGGATATATTCAGGGATGGTGATGGTGATGTCTGGGACATTATCTATAAGGTATGATTCTGTGAGTATGACTATGTCAAGCTGTTGCTTGACTAGTCTGTAAGACAGCTCTCCCAATTTTGGCACTCGCCCCCAGATGTTTGCGAAGGGGACTTTGCAGGGTTAGCAGGGTTGTTTCTGCCGTTGTCTTTGCCAATGCCGAGGTCAATGCTAAGTGATCCATCTGGTTTCATTTATTGGAGACCTTGTAATGATTGGTACAATTGAATGGCTTGCTAGGCCACTTCAGAGGGCAATTGAGAGTCAATCACATTGCTGTGAGTTTGGAGTCACATGCAGGCCTGACCAGGTGACGACGGCAGATTTCCTTTCCTGAAAGAAATCCTTCCTTTCCTTCCCTTTGCTTGTAGAAAAATAAATGATATAATCTTTACATGGTAACCTTGTCTCCAGCAGCAAAATTCCAAGGTTTTCCCTTTGCAATCTGATTGCCTTTTCATTGTTTGTTGAGCAATTCTCAGAAACTTTTTGGCGAACTCAGAAGCTTTCATCAGGCTGTCTTTAGAAATGTCACATATAGGTTAAAAGTGTAGTTTTGAGTTAGGTTTAAATATTGCTGCTTAATGAAGAGGAGGCGTTTGTCTGATGGTATTATTGCTAAACTATTAACCCAGGTAATGTTTCAGGAACTCGGGTTCTGAATCCCATCATGGTAAATGTTGGGGAGTGTTACACTCCAAGAAGGACCAGAAGGCCAAAGCTTAAACAGCAGGAACATTTGTATGTAGATGTTTACTCTACAGATACAAGTTTAGACAAAGCTGTTCCACCCAAAATGACCGAATATGCCATCATTATTTACATGAACATGCTCTTAAAGTGACAGCCTATCATAGTTACAGAAATAGACAATATCCTTTCCCCGTTTTACATCAGGGGTTCCTGCAATAAAAACATCCCCAATGTTCGTAATCACATGTACAACAGTCATTAGGTAAGATGTTCCGAAGCACATCGGTTCTTCTGTCGCTGTTGGTACAACTCTGATGACTGTGTTTATTTTTCTCATTGACTTTAAACTCTTGACTTAAAAGTACATTTTGTATGTACTTTTGTTTTATTCACTTATAGCACGTATGCATTGCAGGCAAGCCACCATTTATTCTTGTTTCTAGCTGCCACTGAGATTATGGTGGCGAGCTGTCTTCTTGAACCACTACAGTCTATGTGCTATAGGTGAACCCACAATGCCCTTAGGGCAGGAATTCAGAATTTTGACCCAGCAACAGTGAAAGAACAACAATATATTTCAAAGTCAGGATGGTGAGTGGCTTGGAGGGGTACTTGCAGGCAATGGTGTTCCATGTAACTGCTGCCTTTGTCCTTCTCTTTGTAAATGGTCTTGGGTTTGGAAGGCGCTGTCCAAGATCTTTGGTGAATTTTTGCAGTACATCTTGTTGATAGTATACACATCTGCTGCAGAGCATCAGTGGTAGAGGGAGTGGATGTTTGTTAATGTGGTGCCAATCAAGTGGGGTGCATTATCCTGGATGATGTCAAACTTCTTAAATGTTGTTGGAGCTACGTCCATTTAGGCAAGTGGGAAGTATTCATGACACTTCTGACTTGTGTTTTGTAGATAGTGTACAGGCTTTGGGAGTAGCAGGTGAGCTACTCGCCACATTATTCCTCACCCCTGGACCTGCTTTTGTAGCCACTGTGTTTATGTGGTGAGTCTAGTTGAGTTTCTGAATGCTGGCATCCCCAGGGATGTTGATCATGGGGGATTCATTGATGTTAACACCATTGAGTATCATGGGTTGGTGGTTATGTCGTAGATTATATTGTGGTTTTGTTGGAGGTGTTTATTGCCTGGCATTTATGTGGTGTGAATGTTACTTGTTACTTTTCAACCCAAGCCTAGGTATTGTCAAGATCTTGTTGCATTTGTACAAGAACTGCTTCAATATCTGAGGAGTATGAATCATGATGAACATTGATGCAATCATTATCAAACATCCGCTCATCCCCATTTCTGACCTCCTGATGGAGTGGGATGGAATGTCACTGATGAAGCAGCTGAAGGTGTTAGGGCCGAAGATGCTACCCTGAGAATGCCCTGCAGAGATATTCTGGAGCTGGGATGACTGACCTGAAACAACCACAACCATCTTCCTTTGTGCCTGGAATGACTTCAACCACCGGAGATTTTGCACCCCTCCTCCGATTCCTATTTATTCTAATTTTGCTGGGGCTTCTTGATAAAAGGAATTTATCCAAACTTAACCAAACTCTTCGTATATAACCCTTTAGGTACGAACACTCAATTATAAAGCAAGCATTCGTTGCAACATTTACTTCTTACTTCATCCAAGTTAACTTCAACTTGAACTCACTTCATTTAACACACTACTGTATCTTTAACTTTTAACCCACATTTAATCCTAACTCTGGTTTTAAATCTATAAGTATGGTTTGAAACAAATACTAACCCAATTTGATGAAGTGAACAACTTTGCTGTTGGCGTAGATCTTTCCTTATAGTTCAGGATTGAAGGGTTTGAGCTATAGGAAGAGGTTGAGTAGGCTGGGGCTTTTATCCCCTAGAGCGTAGGAGGCTGAGGGTGACTTTATCAGAAGTTTATAAATCCCAATGGGCATGGATACAGTGAATAGCCAATGTCTTTTTCCCAGGGTAGGGGAGTCCAAAACTAAAGGGCATAGGTTTAAGGTGAGAGGAGAACTATTTAAAAGGGACCTGAGGTGCAACGTTTTCATACAGAGGATGGTGTGTGTATGGAACGAGCTGCCAGAGGAAGTGGTAGTGGTGGGTGCAAAAGGCAACTGGATGGATGAATAGAAAGGTTTAGAGGAATATGGGCCGAATTCATGAAAATGAGAATAGCTCAGTTTGGGCTATCTGTTCAGCGTGGATGAGTTGGACCAAAGTGTCTGTTTCTGTGCTGTATAGCTCTATGACTATGACTCCATGCCACACTTGGTTGAATACAGCCTTGATGTCAAGTGCCGTCACTCTCAACACATCTCTGGAATTCAGCACTTTTATCCATGTTTGAATCAGGACTGTAATGAGGTGAGGAGCTGAGTGACCCTGGAAGAACACAAACTGGGCGTCAATGAGCAGGTGTTGCTTGTAGCACTAATGATGACACCTTCTGTTACTTTACTGATGATCAAGAATATACCAATGTGGCAGTCTTTGATTGGATTGGATTTGTCCAGCTTTTTATGAGCAGGACATATTTTCGTTCCCTATTCATTTGTGGAATGTGGGTGTCGTTGGCGGCCAGCATTTAGAAGGTGGTAGTGAGCTGCCTTCTTGAGCCGCTGCAGTCCCCCAGCTGTAAGTTGACCCACACTGCCATGATGGAGGGAATTCTAGAATTTTGACCCAGTGACAGTAAAGGAATGATGGTATATTTCCAAGACAGGATGGTGAGTGGCTTGGAGGGAAACTTGGAGGTGGTGGTGTTTCCATGTATATGCTGCCCTTTACCTTCTAGATGGAAGTGGTTGTCACGGTCGGACATAGAGCAGTTTTTCCGCCGTCTTCGCCTGCATGCCTACTTCTTCAACCGGGAACCCAACCCTCCTTCCAATGACCCCTTCACCCGCTTCCAACACAAGTTCTCCTCCTGGACACCACCCCCAGGCCTCCTACCCTCCCTCGACCTCTTCATCTCCAACTGCCGTCGAGACATCAACCGCCTCAACCTCTCCACCCCTCTCACCCACTCCAACCTCTCCCCCGCAGAACGGGCAGCCCTCCGCTCCCTCCGCTCCAACCCCAACCTCACCATCAAACCCGCAGACAAGGGTGGCGCAGTGGTAGTATGGCGTACTGACCTCTACATCGCCGAGGCCAGACGCCAACTCTCCGACACCACCTCCTACCGCCTCCTCGATCATGACCCCACACCCGAGCACCAAACCATCATCTCCAACACCATTCATGACCTCATCACCTCAGGGGACCTCCCACCCACAGCCTCCAACCTCATTGTTCCCCAACCCCGCACGGCCCGTTTCTATCTCCTTCCCAAAATCCACAAACCTGCCTGCCCTGGTCGACCCATTGTCTCAGCCTGCTCCTGCCCCACCGAACTCATCTCCACCTATCTGGACTCCATTTTCTCCCCTTTGGTCCAGGAACTCCCCACCTATGTCCGTGACACCACCCACGCCCTCCACCTCCTCCAGGACTTCCAATTCCCTGGCCCCCAACACCTCACATTCACCATGGACGTCCAGTCCCTGTACACCTGCATTCCGCATGGAGATGGCCTCAAGGCCCTCCGCTTCTTCCTGTCCCGCAGGCCCGACCAGGCCCCCTCCACCGACACTCTCATCCGCCTAGCGGAACTCGTCCTCACACTCAACAACTTCTCTTTTGACTCCTCCCACTTCCTACAGACTAAGGGGGTGGCCATGGGCACCCGCATGGGCCCCAGCTATGCCTGCCTCTTTGTAGGGTACGTGGAACAGTCCATCTTCCGCACCTACACAGGCCCCAAACCCCACCTCTTCCTCCGGTACATTGATGACTGTATCGGCGCCGCCTCTTGCTCCCCAGAGGAGCTTGAACAGTTCATCCACTTCACCAACACCTTCCACCCCAACCTTCAGTTCACCTGGGCCATCTCCAGCACATCCCTCACCTTCCTGGACCTCTCAGTCTCCATCTCAGGCAACCAGCTTGTAACTGATGTCCATTTCAAGCCCACCGACTCCCACAGCTACCTAGAATACACCTCCTCCCACCCACCCTCCTGCAAAAATTCCATCCCCTATTCCCAATTCCTCCGCCTCCGCCGCATCTGCTCCCACGATAAGACATTCCACTCCCGCACATCCCAGATGTCCAAGTTCTTTAAGGACCGCAACTTCCCCCCCACGGTGATTGAGAACGCCCTTGACCGCGTCTCCCGCATTTCCCGCGACACATCCCTCACACCCCGCCCCCGCCACAACCGCCCCAAGAGGATCCCCCTCGTTCTCACACACCACCCTACCAACCTCCGGATACAACGCATTATCCTCCGACACTTCCGCCATTTACAATCCGACCCCACCACCCAAGACATTTTTCCATCCCCACCCCTGTCTGCTTTCCGGAGAGACCACTCTCTCCGTGACTCCCTTGTTCGCTCCACACTGCCCTCCAACCCCACCACACCCGGCACCTTCCCCTGCAACCGCAGGAAATGCTACACTTGTCCCCACACCTCCTCCCTCACCCCCATCCCAGGCCCCAAGATGACATTCCACATTAAGCAGAGGTTCACCTGCACATCTGCCAATGTGGTATACTGCATCCACTGTACCCGGTGCGGCTTTCTCTACATTGGGGAAACCAAGCGGAGGCTTGGAGACCGCTTTGCAGAACACCTCCGCTCAGTTCGCAACAAACAACTGCACCTCCCAGTCGCAAACCATTTCCACTCCCCCTCCCATTCTCTTGATGACATGTCCATCATGGGCCTCCTGCACTGCCACAATGATGCCACCCGAAGGTTGCAGGAACAGCAACTCATATTCCGCCTGGGAACCCTGCAGCCATATGGTATCAATGTGGACTTCACCAGTTTCAAAATCTCCCCTTCCCCCACTGCATCCCTAAACCAGCCCAGTTCATCCCCTCCCCCCACTGCACCACACAACCAGCCCAGCTCTTCCCCCCCACCCACTGCATCCCAAAACCAGTCCAACCTGTCTCTGCCTCCCTAACCGGTTCTTCCTCTCACCCATCCCTTCCTCCCACCCCAAGCCGCACCCCCAGCTACCTACTAACCTCATCCCACCTCCTTGACCTGTCCGTCTTCCCTGGACTGACCTATCCCCTCCCTACCTCCCCACCTACACCCTCTCCACCTATCTTCTTCACTCTCCATCTTCGGTCCGCCTCCCCCTCTCTCCCTATTTATTCCAGTTCCCTCCCCCCATCCCCCTCTCTGATGAAGGGTCTAGGCCCGAAACGTCAGCTTTTGTGCTCCTGAGATGCTGCTTGGCCTGCTGTGTTCATCCAGCCTCACATTTTATTATGTCAGTTTGGAAGGTGCTGTCTGAGGATCTTATGGTGATTTTCTGCAGTTCATCTTGTGGATAGTACTCACTGCTGCTACTGAGCGAGTGGAGGTGAGGTAGGTGGAAGGAGTGGATTCTTGTAGATATAGTGCTAGTCAAACGGGCTGCTTTGTCCTGGATGGTGCCAAGCTTCTTGAGTGTTGTTGCTGCACTCATCCAGGCAAGTGGGGAATATTCCATATTACTCCTGAAATGTGCCTTGTACATGGTGGACAGGCTTTCGGGAGTCAGGAGGTGAGTTACTCACCGCAGCATTTCTAGTTTCTGACCTGCTGTTGTAGTCGCTGTGGTTATGTGGTGAGTCCAGTTGAGTTTCTGGCCAATGATAGCCCCAAGGATGTTGATAGTGATGGCAACACCATTGAATGTCAAGGGGCGGTGGTTAGATTGTCTCTTACTGGTCTGCTGTCTTCATCTAGCTCCACACTTTGTACCATCTTCCTATGTGTCAGGTATGACTCCAACCACTGGAGCGTTTGCCCCCTGATACCCATTGATTCCAGTGTTGTAACTGTACTGGAACAGCTTAGGCAGGGGAGCAGCAAGTTTTGGAGCTCAAGTCTTCAGTACTGTTGCCAGAATTTTGTCAGGGTCCATAGGCTTTGTATTATCCATTGCTTCTAATTGTTCCTTGACATCATGTGGAGTGAATCGAATTGTCTGAAGGCTGATATTTGTGATCCTGGGGCCCACTGGAGGAGGCCAAAATGAATCATCCACTCAGATATTCTAGGTGAAGATTGTAAACATGCTTCAGCTTTTACGCTGATGGATTGGGCTTTTCCATCATTGATGATGGGATATTTGTGGAGTCTCCTCCTACTCCAATTAGTTGTTTAATTATCCATAACCATACAAGAGTGGATGTAGCAGGACTGCAGAGCTTAAATCTGACCCATTGGTTTTGAGCTCGCTTAGCTAGGTCGATCATTGCTGCTTACACTGTTTTGTGGCTTCAACAGGTCGAAACCATTTTTAGGTCTACTTAGTGCTGCTCCAGGCATGCCATTCTGCACTCTTCATTTAAGTGGGGTTGATCCCCTGGCTTGATGAAAATGGTCAAGTGAGAGAATATGCTCCATGAGGTTGCAGATTGTGCTGAAGTCCAATTCTGCCGCTGTTGATGGTCTTATGACACCTTGAATGCTCAGTCTTGAGTTGCAAGATCTGTTTGAAGTCTGTCTGATTTAGCACGGTGATCGTGCCACGCAACATGGGCTCCTAGATTAGATGAATAAGGAAAATCTCTGCCTTTGAAATAACATACTAGAACCTCCAGTTGTGTGATGCTTTTTATTACTAATTGAGGAAGAGTTTTCTTGACTGTCCTGAGCTTCCTTCCTTCCTTGACTTCCTTCCTAATGTTAGAACTCTTGCTGATTTTTAATTATTTTTATCTTATCACTTTTATGAATTTTGTTTTGGAGTTGGCAAACTGTGAGCCAAAGATGACTCTTGGATCGTAGGTAGCTTCTAGTGTTAAAAGGAAAATAGACTAAACAAACTTGTTTTGTTTATTCATGAGGCCAGACCTGGAAGTTAATTTCAGGTTGTTTCTGATCATGGTTCTGTAGACAATTCATTATTAGGGAGGAGCATTATGTTTAAACAGTAGAAGTTGGATAGTAATGAGGTCCTTGCCTGGGAATCGGTTCCAGCAAGTCTGGAAATGACTTACGCTAAAGCAGATGGTGGATGTTGAATGGTAACTGTGACCACTTGGGGGAGATGGTCCATCTGTCATGAAGTGGTCAGAGATGAATTGGGTTTTTTTCTGTTTTTTTTTATTGAGAAAAGAAACATGCTTGTTGGTATTACAGAATGAAGATTTGAAAGCTTCTTGTCTTAACTCTTGTGAGCAGCTCTTGGAAGCCCAGAGAATAGAAAACTAAGTTTAAGTATTACTGCTTTTTTCTAAGTGAACTATGAAGGCGACCCTAATCATCAGCTTCATATAATCAATGATGAAACCATCATGTACATCTATGGATCAACACATTATGAAACCAACTTATGAAATCTGGGCATTTTTATTATTTTCTTTTATTTATCCCTCAACTGTATTTGTCTGCCTGCCTTTTGTGTGCATGGGGCTGGTAAAGATGGTAGAAGGAAATCCATCTGGTTCACTTTTGTCCTTTAGGGAAGGAAACTGCCATCCTTAACTGATCTGGCCTACATGTGACTCCAGACCCACAGCAATGTGGTTGACTCTCACCTACCCTCTGGGCAACTAGGGATGGGCAATAAATGCTGGTCTATCCAGCAACGCCCTCATCCCGTGAATGAATAAAGAAAAAAAAATTAGCAGAAGTAAAAGTGGAGCATACTCCCTTTGAATTTATAAGTGATACCACATGAAGATAGACAGCAGAACTAATTCGCCACAATAAAATTAAAACCTTCAAAGACCCTCAAAATTAATCCCAATGATTCCTAACTGGACTTTCGAATAACCAATCACAGACTATAGGAATGATCAATTACAGACATTAGTTTATATTTAAACAAAAGACTTAGTAATTTATTAGTATAACAAAGTAACTTTAGCAGAGCAAAAATTAAACAAAGTAATCTAACTGATCTATGTTTTAACCACAAAAACCCTTGTTTTCAGCCCCATGTACACAAAAGGCAGACAGACAAATACAGATGAGGGATAAATAAAAGAAAATAATAAAAATGCCTAGATTACATAAGTGGTTTTCACAATGTGTTGTTCCATAGGCATACATAATGGTTTCATCATTGAATCTATAAATGCTCATTTCCTTTCCTGTTGCATTCCTTTCCTGGGGATTTCTTACGTATTCCTACTGTAGCAATTACTGTCATGTTTAACTTCCAGCAATTGGCCTTAGTATGATTAGATTAGGATAAATTGAAGAAATTGGGACTGTTTTGCTTGGAGAGAAGAAGGTTGAGAGAAGATTTGAAAGAGATTTCCAAAATTATGGGAAGGCTGGACAGAGCAGATAGGAAGAAGCTGTTCTCACTCATAACGAAAAAAAGTACAAACTGGCCTAGATTTAAAGTGATGTGCAAATGAAGTAATGGCAATGTGAGACAGAACATTGTCACGCAGCATGTAGTTAGAATAAAGAATGTATTGCCTGAAATGTGGAGGCAGGTTTCATTTGAGGCACTCAAGGGCTTTGGCTGATTTTGGTTAGAAATAGTGTGCAGGGATGTGGGGAAAAGGAAGGAGATAGGCACTAGGTAATGGAAAGACTGCAAGCACAATGGGCCGAATGGCCCCCTTCTGAGTTGTAGTAATTCTGTGATTCTGTATGCCTAGTTTTTTTTAATAATGCAAGCATATTATTCATTTCACATTTAGCTTTGAGCCCTTTTAACTTTATTATTTTGAAGTCCTTCTGTTTGTTCCTTAGAACTAAAACCTTTTCTCTCCGCGGATTTTCAATTGCTCCTATTACATGATTGATCCCCATATCACATTTTCCGAACTGTGTTTGAGATACCATAAATATTTGCCAGAACTATTGTTTATTGGATCTTTAATACCTGATGATCAGCTAAATAAGGCGTAAGGGTTATTAGAATTCTTGAAATTCTACCATAAATATGACTGCCCTCACATTCTTGAAATATTTTTTCTGATCAAAGTACTGACCCCATAGCATTTCTTTTTCACATGAAAATTCTAGAAATGTCAGATTAGGTTTCTTTCTTAGGGTACTAAATTTTAGCTGGTAGGGTCTCGTCCCGAAACATCAGCTTTCTTGCTCCTCTGATGCTGCTTGGCCTGCTGTGTTCATCCAGCTCTCCACCTTGGGCAACAATAGAGTATGTTTTAAGTCACTAGATATGTTACGTGGGTTTGTCTTCCTTCGGGTGGAGTTAGTGGAACCGACAAAGATGTCTCCCTCACAGCGTTTGTGACAAAAGAATTGCATCGTTCCTTGGCGGCCTTTCAACAGAAGAATATTCAGAGATTTCAAGAGTGGTAAGAATGTAACTTCTTTTACTTCTCTTTATCTCACTTTTTCCAAAATTGGAAAATAGATTTTAGAAATAACGTCGAGCTGATGAAGTGTGAAAAGAATAATAATTCCAAGCAGTGGTGGGAGTTGGTCAGTGAGGTGGGAGGAGTGGATAGGTGGGAGAGAAGGCGGACAGATCATGGAGGCGGGGATGAGTGGAGGAACTAGTCTTGGGATGAGGCGGATGGGTGGGGAGATTTTGAGGGTGGCAAAGTCCATATTGAGGCCATTGAGTTGGAAGCTCCCGAGGCGGAATATGAGGTGCTGCTCCTCCAGTTTCTGGGTGGTGTGGTTGTGACACTGGAAGAGGCCCAGGATGGACATGTCATTCAGGGAGTGGGAGGGGGAGTTGAAGTGATGCAATGATTTGGATATGAAAATAGAAGGTGTGGTTAGTAAGTTTCCCAATGATTGAAGGTGTAGTAGCCAGCCAAGAAGGTCACCTTAGAATACAATGGGACATTGACAAGGGCCAATAAACTGAGGAGTGGCAGATGGAGTTGAGGTTAGATAAATGTGAGGTGCTACATTTTGGAAAGACAAATCAGGGCAGCACGTTTACACTGAAGGTTGTGGGGAGTGTTGCTTAATAAAGAGACGCTGGAGTGCAGTTTCGTAGTTCCATCAAAGTACAGCCACCGGTAGAAAGGATATGAAGGAGACATTTGGTGTGCTCGCCTTTATCGGTCAGTGCATTGAGGATTGGAGTTGGGAGATCACTTAGCAGCCATATAGGACATTGATTCGGCTGCTTTTGGAATACTGCCATCGATTTTGGTCTCCTTGCGAGAGGAAGGATGTCGGCGCAACAATGAGGTCCGAAGGGCCTGTTCTGTGCTGTCTTGTTGTATGTATGTATGTATGTAAACTTCAGAGACAAGCTCATAAATATCGACTGTTGCTCTTTTAACAGTTTCATGGTCCACAGGTTGTTCTTCTGACAAACTGGTGTATTTTTATAGCTGTATGATAACAGTGTTGCATTAAGGTCCAGATTTTTTTTGGCCAGTTCATCCTCCCAGTATTGTTCCAAGTGAAGGTTAAATATTTTTCAAAACTGTTCTATCAATTTAGATACTATGTGCAGGTTTCTTGTTAAATCAAATCCCTCATTGGAATCAGAATCACCCCTAAGTAACAGAGATAACAAGGTGTAGAACTGGATGAACACAGCAGGCCAACCAACATCAGTGGAGCAGGAAGGCTGACGTTTTGGGCCTAGATCATTCTTCAGAAATCACCTCAGTTACGATCTGTTACAATCATAAGTTACGATCTGTTCTTTGCTCTGTTACTCTAAACCTTTCCTTTTTCCATTACCTTAAGATTTCTCACTTCTCTTACTTTCTGTTTTTAAGTTGTTTTCCATTTGTCACTGAAATTTAGCAAATTCTAGCAGTGACATCTGAATTTCAACTTTCCTTGCTTTTAATTTTAAATGGACTTTAAGGATCTTATCCTTATGAGATCCTGCTTTATTTCTCTACCTCCATAGTATTGTCTTCATTAAAAACATTTCACATAATGCAGCATTACATCTTCTGCTTTCAGAAAAGTGTTAGCATCCTTCAAAGCCATTTTAAAATGCCATTATATGTTTTATACTTGTCAGCAAAATTTTTGTTCTATGTCCAGTGCCTCCATGTACTTGTTTTTTTCAAAGGTTCCCAGACCCATCTTGAATTCAATGACATTTATCCCACCAAGTGACACTACATTGTCATGATCTCAACTGTTTATAACACTGAAGAAGTCACATTTCAGATTGAAACCTGACTTGATCAATCAGCAAGTTTATTTTTGCTGTTTGGTTATCATGGTGACCCATTGCAAAACATATTCATGTAAGGCTGCTGGAGTCCCATTCTATGAACGAAAGAGTACAAGTTTAGTGCACAAAATGAAAGCAACATAAACTATATTATATACATGGTGATGTAGAAAAATCTTAACATAAGCGTCAAAACAAGAGATTGGGCACTTTTTTTCCCCAACAATATTCCTTCCCTTACCCCCAGGGAATTGTCTTTTCTTAAATGTAAGTTATTTTACTCAACAAACTCTATCTATTTTGAAGGCCTGGAAACTTCTTTGCAGCTGATATGGCCTGGACCTTTTTTCCAACTGGAAAGTAATTTGGAATGGTTACCTAAATACATCAGTTTCAAAAACGCATGTGACTTCATTCAAGTTTCTTTCAGGACACCTGTTGTGCTGATGGATGGAATACTTATACTGCTGAATTCACAAACGGCCTAGAGATCATTAATTTGGCTTTTGCCTTCATTTTAGTTTAGGAGATTCAGGAGTTCAGTCTAATGGGATAAACAGTTTTCTCCCAACGGATAATCTAGTTTTAATTTGGGGAACACAGTTATCAGAACTTGAGTGTTATAAGTTCTTGCAGTTTCCAATCTGGGAGAGTTTGTACAGAGGTCTTCAATTTGTTCGAAGTGAAATAATTGTGTATCATCAGAATTGTGAAAGGTTCATGCCAGCAGACTTTGAATAGCTTTGTAAAAGTGTCTGAATAGTCCAAGGAAAAATAGCTATGTAGCATCAGTTAAGTAAATAGTTAAGCAAAGAGTTATATTTGTCGCTGGAATTGGTTATGTGTAAAATGGCAGTATTGGGAACAGGTTGGAAGCTTTGTTTTTGCTGTTTGTGTTAGGATCTTTACATCTGTCATACATAGAAATTTTTTGCTCTGCTTGTTTTTTAAATTTTGTGGAATAAAGTTATGTTCTGTTGGTAAAGAACATCTACAGCCTTGTTTGAATAACTGCCATGGTAACCGACTGCAAAAATGAGACATGATCTCTCAAGTCAGATTTGATTCTGGGATCTGTCTTGTCCATTATTGCTATCAGTTGAGATCAGAACAGACACGATTTCTTGCAAATGATGTTTGAACTCACTGTGTTCAAAGATGACTTTCTGACCTCTCAAAGAAAATAATTTATTTTCACAGTACAAAAAACAAAATCCATTTTCTTCTACTTTAAAATCCAAATTTCCAAGTGATTAACATGTACTATAAATTTTTATCATATGAGAAAGAAGACAACTTGGATGGTGGATAATATTGAGATGCGAATTGAGGGAAACTTGAAGAAAGCCAGAGAAGAGGCAAAGAAATTCCAATATCTCTATTTCAACTGTGGCGACAACAAAGGAACAAATGCATCTTTTAGAACTTTATTCACAACTTCCTCATCGGTCAAATTTATGTACTCATTGGTATCTTGCCTGAATATATAATTAGTTTTTCTCTGCACTGACACTATTTCTTGTTTAAATTACAGGATAAGTGACCTAAGATTTGATCTGGAACAATCAACGTATAAGAAGTTAATAAAAAATGTTTCAGCTGCAACATGTTAAATTATGTAGAATCGCATTTCTTCTCATTTTATGCCTGATAGTGGACATTATTCTTCACTACGAGTGCATGGTCTGGAAATTTAATCCTGGGTACTAACATTCACAGCAGTTTTTGTTTCCAGCATTGATATACTTTAGTTTCAAGAGAACAAAAAAAAACTACCCCTTCTTCTTTAAGAGAAAAAGGTGCTTTTTAATCTGCAATGGTGACAATTTCCGTAGATTCAAAATAGAAAATTATGAGATCTGGGTTTTGGCATTAGAATGAGGAATGAAGGATAACGAGGATCATATTCTGGAAATCACTTTAAAGGCGAATAATCCTGACTCATGAAAGCCTGCCCACCAGCAGGTCAGGGATGTGATTGAGCTAAGTGCTACCTCCCTGGAAGAAGCTTGCCAGCTTCTTGGGGAAAATAGCCCCCTTGATCAGCAGCCTACCCACTTCTACAGATGCACTACAGCAACTTGCCAAACCTGTTCCGATAACACCTTTAAACCTCATCATTTCTTACACCTGGAAGAATGAGCAAAAAATGTGTGGGAACACCACTACCTGCAAGTTCTTATCCATGCAACACATATCCCAACTTGAAACTATATTGCTGTTCCTTTGCTGTTGCTGTATGAAAATGCTGGAATATTCTGCCTTACAACACTGTGGGTGTACTTACACCAGATGAAATGTAGCAGTTCAAGAAGGTGTCTCATCACTAGCTTGTCTGCAGCACTTAGTGATCGGCAATGGATATTGGCTTTGCCAATTACACTCAAATTTCTTGAACAAGTGAAGAAACTCAAGTACATCCGTGAAGGTACTTGGCTGTATAAACCGATACAATTTTATAATTTCATGTTATGTTTTGCATGAGAAATGTGTCTCTGTTCTTTTAAAAGATATGGTATGTTTCTGAATCTGTTGTTCTGTCCCTGTTGAACTAAGGTGAAGTTTGCTTGCTAAACATCCTAGTGAAGAAGAGTCAATCAATATGAAGCAATTCAATGAAATCCTGAATAAGTCTTCAGGATTCATCTAATACCTAGTGTTTCTCCTGAGGGATTATGCTGATCTAATGAGACCTTTTCACCTTTGAGAATACTTGATTTTGCGTTGTTCTGATGAAGTGCTTAGATGATCAATTGCAACCTAGCAGATTCAAATAGCAGATCTGTACAAATCACCAGCAATTCTGCCTCAATCAGACTCATAAACACAATTTATGCACTGGAGGAATCTGTGCTACATTTTCTTTTATGGGTTTGCTTTGTTCTTATGTTTTTATCTTTATATTTAGAGCTTTTGTTTGTCTTTATTCGTACTGTACTGCACATTGGGAACAAATTTATATCAGCCCCATGGGGCTGATGTAAAAAGTTTCAATGTCATGATGCTTTGAACTCTGCTCTTTCAATGCTGTGCAGTATTGCACTGCTTTCTGATTATCTTCTGTTATAATGGGGGGAAGGGCATGGCTAGCAGTGGGAGAAAAGAAGGAAGAATGATCTTGGGCATGGATTTGGAGACTTTGCTGCAGGAGATTTACAGAAAAGGATCATCCGTTTTTGAAGGATTTGGCACATCAATAAAGAGCAGAACAAGTGCAAAATGAATGTAGGTAACCCAGTGAATGTTGTCTCATTGTATTAAGCCTGCGTGTAGGTGGAGAACAAATTTGCTGGACTGTGCATGATTGTCAAAGTAACTGGACCAACATTTGACTTTATTTTCTAGTTTGTCTATAACTATGACTGGACCTCAACCTAACTTGGTACATTTCATGGAGGGAAAGGCACTGTGTTTAGCTGATGGTTTATCATTTTTGAATTTGACAGTGTACCTTGGCTGTTCTGAGAATTGTATAATCTGTTGTATCATTCTGTTGACCCATGTAAATGTGCCCAGCATCAAGTGTGGAACCAATGTAAGGTACCAAAATAGATCTCTTTCAAATTTCCTTTCAGGAAAGATTATACTCAATAAGAGGCAACATATGCAAGCAGAAGAGATTCCAAAAGCTGCAATGTTTGTTTCCTTAAAAGGAAACAGCCATTAAAATTCTGAAATTGGAGGCAGCAGGGACTGAGGGAATGATAATGTCACAGATCACTGCATCCATGCTTGTGGCTACTGTTGTTTCAGTTTCACCCTGATTAACTTACTCCCTCATTCATTTTCTCACTCGCAGGCAGATATGGCAAAACAATAACCTATTGCACTATGCTGTCTTGCCATGTTAACTCCATGTTGCAAAAGCTGCTTCTTTGCTAACATTCTGAAGAATTGTTTGTGTTGTTTTGTGTTTTTTTGGTGTCCCAACAGAGATAGAGCACTCAATATGCAACACCAACCAAGATCTCACAGCACCATGTATAACCCATACTTAAGGTGGCAAACATTATATCCACTGCTGAGGAAGCACCATTTATGAATGACAGATGAAGAGCAAAGCACAGCTAATCAGGTGCACGTGCAGGTGAAATCGCAAAAGATGTAACCTGCTGGACAGAGGACCATCACAAGGATTTCTTCAGTTGTTGTGCATCACTCAGATTATGAGGGTCTGTCTGGAAGTACATTGGTAGTTCAAAGTCAATACAGCGTGGAATAATTTTAGAGTGTGTAATTAGGCTTTTCAGTTGGACAAGTTAATTATACATCAGGAATTAATTTATGGCCCATCTAAACTCAACCATTCAGAAGGACCCCAACATTGCCCTCCATTTTACCATTTCTTCAACTCTCTCATGCTTTCCGGATTTTCGCCACCACTTTACTATGTGGAATCCATTTGTCAATCATGCCAAGTATAAAAAGAATTTTGTGTTCTTCTTGAGTAGTCAGATCCAATCCATGGCATCATGATTATGGGTTTGTCAAGAAGGAGAGTTTTGAATCCATAACAGATGGTACAGTGATGAAACCCCATGCTAATGGCACCAATCTGATCTATACCTAGCTATCTGGCTAACCAACCCCTCAAGGAACCTGGATTGGTGTGGACAATATATCTTGTACAGTTGTGTGTTGTAGCGGTTGATTGTGATGATAGAGACTCCAGTTTCTTTTCTAGGAAACGGGAATCTAAGGAATCTTTCATTCTTACTGTCTGCCATTGGCGTATGTTGGGAAGATTAACAAATTGATATTCTATCCTTTCAGTTCTGAGAAAGGGTCACTGGACCAGCGTATTAACTCCGATTGCTCTTCACAGATGCCGCCAGACCTGCTGAGCTTTTCTGGCAATTTCTGTTTTGGTTTCTAATTTCCAGCATCCATTGTTCTTACTTTTTTCATCTGATGTTCCATCTGTTTGGCCATGTTACAAATGCACCTTCCTTGGCCTTCAAGATTTGGAGTAAGGTTTGAACCCAGATCTTTTAGCTCAGAGGCGAAGATGCTATTTGTTGTGCCACAAGACACCCTGTCTTTCTGTTACAAGTCCTAAGAATCTATAGTCTTCAGCTCAACAGTTTTGGGTGGCTGACAATCACGTGCCTTACTAATGTTCAGCAATTTGTTTCCACTCAGCTCTGTAACTATGCTGAGACAGAGACCAGCAGCCTGGCAATGCTGGGAATTGGCACTGATGATGGATGCATGATGTCATATCAAAAACTCCCAACCAGTTCAGTTAAATGGCTAGTACTGCATTCTGCACCATCCTGGTTCAATCAATTTTTGTATCAATTCCCTAGTGCATGTAGTTGAATGGCTACCTACCGACTCAGCTCTAGTTACATATAATAACCGCCCACCTGACCTCTTACTCCCATTGGAAAACATTTTAGAAGGAGTAAACGATTAGCAATTAGGACATACATTTACATTGTTATAAATATAACATTTCTTTATGGAAAAATTCACTATGTACATTTTGTTACGGTCTCCACAGAGACTGATAACTTTCATAGAGAGATCTAAACTTCCACTTAACAGATAAAACAACAATATACTAAGACATCACATTTTAAAACTAAGTAAACACTAAAGACTAAACAAGTTTCACTTTATAGGCAATTTATACTTTAACCTATAGAAATAAACAATTCTCTTTTACTTTTCACTGTCCATAGAATTATAGTTCTTTTAAAAAACAGTTCACGGTTGTTCCCAGGGGCTGCTTCTATTTTACTTCCCCAATGACCAAAACTATCTCTTACAGTGAGGGTCATACAATAGGTTTCTTTCTCTAGGTCCAAACTAGGGAAGTCTTCCAGCTTCCTTTAATTTCTCAGAAATTCAGTCTGAACATGACTTTCCACTTGCATCCTGCGTGGTGAACAACAGTGACAGCATTTTCTCTGCTTAAGCTGCAGGCTGGCTGATTGTATCTTTTGCCATCTCCTCTCAGTTGGCTACAGCACAAACAAAACAAAACCATACCTGTTGATTGTGACATTCATTGATTTACGGGAAATGTCATTTCATCACCTCTCTCTTTTCTGTTGCAATGTATCTTACTGGAAATGCTGATTTAGTTAGCTTTGACTCCAACTTCCTTTCATCTTTGAAATAAAGGAATAGTTTAAGCTTAACTGTTTCCCACTCTATCCATAGCATCTTTCCGGGACTTTGGGAGGCTTGGCGTCCATTTGTTCCCAAGTTATAAACTGTTGACATTATGCCCATGTGTCAATACCTATTGCAAGCCTCTCTGAATAGAGCGACCTGACTCTTTCTCCAATCTATGACACTCGAACCTTGCAAACGTACTGTGAAGGAGATACTTAAACTGATCACGTCACTGCATTCTTTTACCTTACATGTGAAGCTGCTGACCCAAGCTATAATAATCGCATTTACCAAAAAGTACAATTCTAAAACATAATAATCAAGTAAAGTTTCAATTGGAATAATAAATTATGCATTGGAAAGATTAACAAAAGATGATGTGTTCGATAAGTCTGTCTGGTAAAAGCACCCTAAGTGTGAAAACGTATTATGCATGATGTTGTGGCAGTTTTGTGTACACTTTTGGGTAAAAATATAACTTATGTAAATAATGCCATCACTTCTATGGCATATAGCATGGAGTTGGGAGGGAGAGCTATAATTGTCATATGAAGTAAAATGGACTGCATGTCTGGTCAATTTATTTAGGTTGTACGTAATTTCTTATGTCAGTGTTGAATGCTTTGCCACTTGGAATTGGTTTTGCAAAAACATTGATATTCTCAATAAGACTGACTATACATGTTCTCAACCAGTGATGTTTCCATAGCAACAATGAGACTGTTTCAGAATTCTACTAAAAATTGCCCCTCTGAGCGATTACTGATGTGAAAACTAGCATTATTAAAATTGCACACTAGGTCCTGTGTCTGAAACTGAAGTGCAAGCATGTTGTTAGGTCAGAGTAGAGGGCAGTTTGGCTTACTTCACAAATCTGTTTTGCTTTCTTATCTGTGATTGATTAAAGCTGAAGCTGCAGTGACGTTTCTCAATTTGTTATGTGCCATAGGGTAATGTTTCTTAAGCTTTCTGTCTTTAAAAGGCTTAGTTTATAGCTTGTTACCATAGAGATAAGGATCTCTTATGACACTAAATTACCATCAGACAAACTGAACAAACTCTTATATGATTATTGTTTTTTTTGTTTGTTTTTATTGTTTTAACAAATACCATATTGATGAATCCCACGAAACACACAATTTTATGACCAAATTATGTATTGGAAACTTAAATTACTTTGTAGAATAAATGTATTCAGCTGTTCTTCTCTTGCTAATAATAATAATAATAATAATAACAACAGGCTGCATTTTTTTGTGCATTAAGGTGGAATTGCACTTGTGGTCTCTCCTTAGATCTTTAGACAGGAAGTTGCAGCGGCCACTGCTGGCAAAGTCTCGAACCCTTCCCAGTATTCCACAGTCACCAACTGTCACAAGAGCGCACAAAGAATTGTTATCTGACAGCAATGTTGGCAGAACTCAAAGTAAATTGTTGCTTACCACTGAAAGTCAAAAGGGATATCAAGTGCCATCATTTGGTGAGTTTAAAGTTAACTTTGTATTTAAGGCTACTATTGTGTCATTAAATACTTGTACATTTATAATGTTGTACAATATCAATTTCATAAAGCAAGCGGTGGGTTAATATACGGAGTTTCTTGTTCAGTAAAGAACTGTGTAAAATGGATATATTTTTGTTTTCTTCCTGTTTGCAATGCATCATTCAAAGCCATTTTATTTTCACTGTTGTATTAAGAGGTTCACAGTTCTGGTTGACAGCCTAAGCTCATTGTTTACAACAGCACAAAGATTGGAAAATTTACAGAAGCTGTTGAGATAAGTTAAAATCATTGATTTAATTCATTTCTCATTAACCTTTTAAACCTTTTTGGTAGAGACATAGAAGGTATAGGAGCAGGATTGGGCAATTCACCCTCTCCAAGCGAAAATAAAGCAAAGAGTTGCAGGTGCTGGCGATCCATTTGAAAACAGAAAGTACTGGAGAAATTCAGGGGGTGTGGTAGCATTTGTGGAGAGAAAACGGAGCTAATGTCTCAAGTCCAAAATTTCTTTGTCAGAATTGTTTCTGATGAAGGGTCACCAGACTTGCAGCACTAACTATTTTTCTCTCCACAGATGCTGCCAGATCTCCTGCAATTCTCTAGCACTTTCTGTTTTTGCTTCAGCCTCTCCAAGCTATCCTTGTTATAGTTGATCTCTGCCTCAACTCCACTTACCTGACTTTTCTCCGTATCTGTTTGCACTGTGATTCAACGAATACTTGTTAACCTAATTCTTGAAAATGTGAGGGAGGACAGGGAGGGTGAAGAGTTCTATAGTTTAGAGGGCCTGAGGAACAAATGAATTAGGAAACTGTTGATGAGTTTTCATTTTAACGCAGAAAGATTGTGGCATGTTTGGATCCTTGAATGAACAGGAGGGAAAATTCACTGCAGGATTGTTCACTGCAAAATTTAGGAAGTAAAGAGAAAAGAGAGAGAAAAAGTTTTACTGGAGAGAAGGATAGATAACATTTCAGAGCAGTGAAAGTGTGAATGAATTGGTAGTGGTCTTGACACAATGAACCCACATTTCACAAAGCAAAAACAAACATTTAGCAACTGGGGGCAACTGATTTTTGAAGCGTTACATTTCAAGGGTGTCCTTAATTCTTTGTCTCCGCACCCGCCCCCAGGAGCTAATAAGAATGTGAAAAATAATAATTCCAAGATCAACAGTTGTCACTATTTGTAAAGGAATCAGTGCATATTTCTGATGGTTTAGCTACTTGTCAAATTATGACAAACAAGGATACACCATTTATTTTAAAATGCTGCTTTTTCTTCTGGAACTTCTATTTCAGATAACAGTTGAGATTAAAACACAAAAATACAGTAACAGTACTAAAAGGAAAGAGCTAGCCTTTAGTTTTAGTAAATGGCTAGCAGTTCTCAGGTGTTGTTTAACTTTAGGTCTTTCTTAAGTGTGCTAGTAAATAGATATTGCGAACTTTCCATCGTTATTCCAGTAATTACATTGAACAGAATTGTGATTACATCTCAGTTGTAAAACTGCACTTATTGTTCGTTTTGTTTATTTGTTTAGCCTAGCTCAGTAAATTTTTTGCAGGAACCTGTTGCTGAAGATTGAAAAGATTTCAACCTCAAGTGATGACAATGGATTGCTGGCAGGTTCAGCTATCCAAAACAAGTTTCACCTGTTTTTAAATTGGCTATGTTGTGGACTTTTCTCTGCAGCAGTTTCTGCAACTGTATATACCAAGGGATAATGTACTAATGTGGAAATTGAAGTTTTAGAAATGTGGGATGGCACAAGAAAAATTGTTTTGAATAGCTTACCAGATTTAGAGTTGCAAATCAAAGGAGAAGTCGTTATGTTGGTGGGATGTAGTGAGAGGTATTTATGTTGAGAATTATAGTAGTCTTTCTGACAATCTATTGAGGAGATAGGCTGACTGTAGGCATCTTGAAGAAGGCTTTGAAATTTAAGTGTGAATCAAGAGATTTACAGACCGGAGAAGGTTTCAAGGCACCTAGTCAACAGTGGAAGAATTGAAAATATCTATAGTTTTTATACCTGCTTTGCTATCTTACCTGTGAGTGGTTAAATTGGACAGGTTAAAAGATAATGAATTTGCATTATTGCATATTGATACCTTATGTTCTCTGTGATTTGCCATGATATATTCAAAAGACTTGTGTGTTCCAGCAATCCCTTCAGTCATGCTCTTGGGAGCTCCTTACCCTGAGTAAGGAAAGACTTAGCAGTGAGGTCAGGAGACACTTTCTGTCATTATAGCATTTTAAAAGTTTCACTTGTTTTGGATTAATAGACCACGTGCTGAGGTGAAACTGTTATTACTTTTGAATGCTAGATAAGCATTCACAATGGCTTCAGCTGTCACTACAAATGTATTTGTCTCGGTGTCTGAAATTGGCGGCCAGTAATTGTGTACTATTTCCTTTGGGGGTTACCATTGACTGGATCCTGAACTGGAACAGCCAGTGATTAGAACAATACTTCTGAGGCTAGGAATTCTGTGTTGGGTAACACCCCTCCTGTCTCCTCCAATGCCTGTCCACCACAAGGCAAGAATGTGATGGAAGACTATCCATTTGCATGGATGCTTGATGTTTCCTCAACACTTAAGAAAGTCACCAGGTCTGGCAGCATCTGTGAAGAGAAAAACAGAGTTAACGTTTCAGGCCCAATGACCCTTCCTCAGAATAGTTATCTGGAAGGGTCACTGGACCTGAAACGTTAAATCTGTTTTTTCCTTCACAAATGCTGCTAGACCTGCTGAGCTTTTTCAGCAACTTTGTTTTTGTTCCTGATTTACAGCATCCACAGTTCTTTTGGTTTTTACTTAAGAAAGTCAATCGTCCAGCAGAAAACAGCCTTCTTGATTGGCATCTCAACCAAAGTCTTCAACATTCACTCTCTTCATAGCTGCTGCACAGTGACAGTGCTGTGCCACATATGCAAGATACACTAGAACAACTCACATAGATCCCTTCAAAACACATTCCAAACCCGCAACCTATTCCACCTACATGGATGATGGCAACAGATGCATGGGAACACCATCACCCACAAGTTTCTCTCCAATTACATATCATCTAGATTTGGAATTATATTATCATTCCATCATTGGGGGTGAAAATCATGGCTCTTTCTTCTTAAATATGAGTATCCTATATCCCAAGGACTACAACGTTTCAAGAAGGCAGCAAATTGTAAGAAGCAATAAATGCTGACCCAGGTATAACACCCTCACCCATGTACGGTGTCACAACTTAACTGTCAAGTGTGTGCTGATAATTATGCTCCACTGTTCCACAGTCAATTGCAAAACTTACAATTCTATAAAATCTCAATGAGACCACCAAAATGACCAGTTTTCTTGATTGACTGATACTCAGGATAAGAGCAATTCCCCTTGGATTTTGTCAATAACAATAAGTCAACTCTACATTTATTGAAACACACTTAATAAGGGCAAAGAAAGGATTCCTAATCTAATTGTTTGCAACTTAAACTAAACCCTTTCAAAAACCCGTAAGTATACGCACTGAATCACAGTTAACATAGACCAAAGCTAAATGGTTTAATGCATTTACTGTGGTTGGGAAAAAAAAGAGTTTAGACAGGGTAAACAACATTTTGCAGAGAGAAATCCAGACCACAAGGTTCAAAGTTATTTCCTCATAGTCCTTTTGATTTTATGCTGTTCACTATAGGGTGACAATCATTCTTTAATTTGCTGATTTGGCAGAACTAGGTCTTTTCTTGTTTTGTAATTTTTTTAAAAAAAACCCTTTCTGGTTTTTCCTTTACCCTGAGAAAGAGGAAGATGCACGTTTTCTGTCTGCAGGTGCAAAGGTTTCCCTCATCTACTGTCCTGTGACTGTAGATTTTTGAAATGCTGCAGCTCAACCAATGAGGTTGTCAGGCAGAAAATCTCTAACTCAAAACTCTTGGTGCCACACAGTGACATTGTATCAAGACATATGTAGCACTCCATTTTCAAGTTATAAAACCTTTTTTAACATCTATAGAAGTCCAACTCCCATTTTAATTTATGTTTTCAAAAAAAAGTGATCTCTTACAATGAATAAATACGTCACCCAGGCTTCAGTTGCACTTAGATTCCCATTGACTAACCTGTAAATTCCAGTTGACTTGAACACTGGTGTTAATTGTCCCTGTATTTGTGATAATAGGCCACCCACAATCACCTACCCTTTGTTCTTCCCTCTTTCTAATTCTAACCCTGTCATTTCCCAAATGGGAACATGCTGACAACCAGAATGGCACTTTCTGACAATTATTTGGCACTTCGCCAGTGTTGCTCTGATGTATAGCAACCAAATGAGGTTGACATCATCCTATGTTTTTAAAACCTCTCAGTGAGTTGCAGCAAATTTTCTCTTGATTTTTTTCATTTTGAGCGCCTAGCTATGACACTTCAATTAAACTTAGTTAATCAGAACAAAAGTGGAAAGCCTGTTTCAATGACTTCTTATGTGAAGGACAGTGAAGATTTGTTACTTTATTATTTGTTCTGAAAAGTCATAAAATGTGACATCAAACAGACATTAATATGTGTAATGAGCTTACAAAGAATAGAGGATGTACAGTGCAGACAAATGGTAATGGTGATTAATGCAGTTACAGATCTTCAGACCCCTTCGGGATTTGAGAATGAAATACCTTTAATCCAGTTCTTTTACAGTTCTGTTTCTTTAGCAGTGGCACAATTTGCAATTTTTGAGCTCTCAGTGAGTGATCATTTATCCAAGTTGCCTTTTCACTGCTGTGATTGAGTCTGAGCTTGTGAGAAAGAAGAACAGCATTCGGTATTATTCATGTTATCAGGCCATGTGCGTGTTCTCTCTTTTTGCTCAAAGGGTGCTGTTCTGAGATTATTTCTTTACAAATTTGGTGTTTGTGTTACTGTTTCAATCTGACTAGTTGTAGGCAACATTTCATCTCTCAATATGTGCAGTTATCAAGCAAGTGTGAGTAAAGCAGGGGATACAAATTTCTTGACACCTCATTGAGTTTTGGTGTCTGTTGATTAAAATGCTAGTTACAAGGCAGCTAAGTTTTGAGCATTCTATCTGGGTTGCACAGGCTTATCAACAAATTGTTTTTTAAAACATATTTTTAGTCCATAAAAGCTGTTATTAAACTCGAATGATGAAAGTTGAATAATTAATTGATAGCCCCATTTTCACAATGATTTTAATAGAGAAAAAATGAAAAGTGTAAGAACTGTATATTTATAATTGCACATTCTGAACAGTATAATTTATTCTAGAATACTTTCTTTTTTCAGATTGAAGAAAAGAAATGGGCAATGATTAATTAAATTCATTGTTGGATTACACATGTATTTCATTAAATATGAGTTGCAATCTGAATATGAATTGCAGAAAACTTGTATGCAGGTACGGAAGTTAATGAGGAAGACAGATGGCATTTTGGCATTTATTGCTAAAGGATTAGAGTATAAAAATAGGAAAATGTTGCTGCAACTGTACAAAGCATTGATGAGACTGCACCTGGAGTATTCTGTACAATTCTGGTCTACTTATTCAAGGAGGGACAGAGTTCTTTTGGAGGCAGTTCAGAGGAGGTTCACTAAATTGTTTTTAGAGATGAGGGTTTTGTCTTACAAAGAGAGATTGATCAGTTTAGGCCCGTACTCTCTGGACTTTAGAAAGGTGAGAAGAGGTCAAATTGAGGTATATAAGATGCTAAAAGGGATTGACAAAGTAGATGTAGCAAGAATGTTTCCTTATGTGAAGCAATCTAGAATGAAATGTCATAGTTTTAGGGTAGGAGTAGCAGATTTAAAATAGAGATAAGGAGAAATTACTTCGCTGAAAAGATCATGAATCTGTGGAACTCACTACTCCACAGGAAAGTGGATGCTGGGATATTAAGTTTAAGGAGGAGATATATTTTTAATTGGAAATGAGTTGAAGGGTTATGGAGAGTGAACAGAAATGTGTTGAGGCTCAGATGAGATCAACTGTGGTCAAATCAAATGGTAGAATCTTGATTAGTATGTGGATCAAGGGAAAATGCAGGAAATTGGATATGAGGAATGTTGGATCAGCCCTTCTATAGGCTTGGGGTGCGGAACAACCTATGCCTGTTCCTGTTTCTTACAGTCTTATGATGTAAATTGGCTCAAGGGCTGAATTTGTCTATTCCTGCACCTAGTTCTTATGTTGTTATGTAATGGAAACGGTACCCATATTGACTATTTGTCAGATCATGCAGCAATTTGCATGTCTCTGTAGTGCAATCCGTTAGCGCGTGCAGTTATTAACTGAAAGGTTGGTGGCTCAAACCCACACGGGGACGATGTGTCTTCGCTTAGGGCGGCACGGTGGCTCAGTGGTTAGCACTGCAGCCTTACAGCACCACAAACCCGGGTTTGATTCCATCCTTGAACGACTGTCTGTGTGGAGTTTGCACGTCCTCCAGGTGCTCTGGTTTCCTCCCACAGTCCAAAGACGTGCAGGGTAGGTGGATTGGCCATGCCAAATTGCCCGTACCGTTCAGGGATGTGTAGATGAGATGGGTTATAGGGGTATGGGTCTGGGGAGGATGCTGTGATGGTCGGTGTGGACTTGTTGGGTTGAAGGGCCTGTTTGCACACTGTAGGGATTCTGTGATTCTATGAAGCAATCATTGTGAGTTCCAGTCAGTGTCTGTATAGATGTACAGATCTATACAGATGTGCATAGAAAATAAAACATTTAAAACAGGTGGATGAGCGGGCAACTTGACCCTGTGCTGCATGATCTTGGCTGATCATGCGATTTCAGTATCCCTGCTTTCTTTTAATACCCCTTGATCCCTTTAGGCACCAGGCCCACATATAGCTCTCTCTTAAATATACATAATAAATTAGGGCAGCATGGTGGCTCAGTGGGTATCACAGCAGCCTCACAGCGCCAGGGACCCGGGTTCGATTCCAGCCTCGGGTGACTGTCTGTGCGGAGTTTGCACATTCTCCCCGTGTCTGCGTGTGCTCCGGTTTCTTCCCACAGTCCAAAGATGTGAAGGCTAGATGGATTGGCCATGCTAAATTGCCCGTAGTGTTCAGGAGTGTGTGGGTTATAGGCAGATGGGTCTGGGTGGGATGCTTCAAGGGGCGTTGTGGACTTGTTGGGCCGAAGGGCTTGTTCGTACACTGTAGGGAGTCTAATCTAATCTAAAAACTGGCCCCAACAGCTTCCTGTGGGCGAGAATTCCACAGGTTCACAGTGCTCTGAGTGAAGAAATTCCTCCTGAACTCAGTCCTGAATGGTTTACCCCTTACCCTTAGACTGTGACCCCTAATTCTGGACATCCCCAACATGGGGAACACTTTTTCCACGTCTAGCCTTTCCAGTCCTATCAGGATTTTATGTTTCTATGATTCCGTCCTCCTCCTTCTACATTCCAGCAAATACCTAGCCCAGTTGATCCGGCCTTTTCTCATATGTCTGTCCTGCCATCCCAGGATTCAGTCTGTTGAACTAACGCTGGACTCCCTCAATAGCAAGAATGTCCTTCCTCAGACTGGGAGACCAAAATTGCACAGAATACTCAAGTGTGGCCTGACCAAGGCCCTGTAGAACTGCAGCAAAACATCTTTACTCCGATACTCAAATACTTTTGCTATGAAGGCCTGTATGCCATTATCTTTCCTCACTGCTTGTTGTACCTGCTGGCCAACCTTCAGCGACTGTTCCTCCATGATACCCAGGTCTCATTACACCTCACCTTTTCCTAAACTGCCACCATTCAGGTAATAATCTGTCTTCCTGTTTTTGTGACCAAAGAGGATAACCTCACAATTATCCACATTGTTTTGCATTTGCCAATATTTGCTCATTCAGCCAGTTTGTCCAAGTCACCCAGCAGCCTTTTAACATCCTCCTCCATAGCACACACTGCCACCCAGCTTAATGATATAGATGTACATTCAGAACTCATTGGTGAGACAAAAGCAATGAGACTGAATATTCTATATCTTGATCTCACTAAACCATTGATATATTGGGACAACATTCTGAGGGAAGGGCTAAATTCTCAGTGATAGATACCAGGCAACATGATACCAGAGATAGATAAGCTGACTCAGTGGTTATCACTGCTGCCTAACAGCGCCAGGGACCCGCATTTGATTCCAGCCTTGGGTAACTGCCTGTGTGGAGTTTGCACATTCTCCCCATGTCTGTATGGATTTTGTCTGGGGACTGTAGTTTCCTCCCACTGTCCAAAGGTGTGCAGGCTTGGTGGATTAGCTATGGGAAATGCAGGGTCACAGGATAGGGTCGGTGGTGGGTCTGGATGAGATGCTGTTTGGAGAGTTAGTGTAGACTCAATGGACTGAATGGCCTGCTTCCACACTGTTGGCATTCTATGACTCTATGACTTCTGAATCTGCATTGCAATATATTTTAAGTGTGGGAGAATAAGGCGTCTAAACTTCTTCGGGATCCCTCTGATATTCCACTGTAATTGATGAGTGACACTAGAGGAAATCTGTGGTTTGTGAAAGTTCCAAGTTGCCTTGTAAGCCATGAGATGGGCTGAAAGGAGAAGGGGCTTCCTTTCAAACTCATTACATATTCAAGAAAAAGGCAGACTGTTTTGAAGCTCACGAGGCTCATCTGGACTTTGATGTCCAGTTGCTGTCTTTAATGCCACAGGGACAGATTTCACTCCTTGAACTCAGAACAGGTTGCCTGAAGTTATTTAATTTGCTTTCTCTGTTGTAATATTACAGTCAATTTGGTTACTCTGTTTCATCTCTTGATTTTTCTTTTGCCATATTTTTGATTTTTGTAATAAGCATAATTAAAGGAGACTGTTACAGCACTGACACAGACATCTGAATCAAATCAAGCTCCCTACCTCTGTATTTGCAATACAGTGGAATTAAAGCCTTCAAAAGTCATCAGAATTAATCCCAGTGGTCCCTAAGCAGACTTTTTTGAATAACCAGTTCCAGGCTTTGTGAATGATTGATTCTAGACTCTGGGTTTATCACTTAAACCAAAAGACTTAGCAATTATTAACAATGCAGTAACTTTAGCAGAGCGGAATTAAACAACAGGAGTAGTCTCTGTGATGGCTGAGAATTTGACCAAATAAGCTTTGTTTTCAGTTGGAAATCTGCGAAATTAAAGCAGAAAATGCTGTAGTCTGAAGTCCAGTTCTGAATAAGAGTCATATTGGACTCAAAATGTAAACTTTTGTTTCTTCTCCACAGGTGCTGCTGGACCTGCTGAATTTTTCCAGCATTTCCTTCCCATTTCTTGACTTCACTGTTTCCACATCTGGAAGTAGGCTGTCCACAAACATCCATTATAAACCCACTGACTTCCACAGTTATATTGACTGCACATCCTTGTACCTTGCTTCCATTGCATCAGTTTCTCCTTCTTCACATCTGTTCTGATGATGCCATCTTCCAAAGGGTGCCTCTGAAAAGTTCTCCTTTTTCATCAAATGAGGTTTGCTCCCTACAATGGTTTACAGGGCCCTCAACAGTGTCCAGCCCATTTTCTGTAATTCTGTTGTCCCAAATCAACGATAATGTTCCCTCTTCTTCATTTTCCACCTCTCCAGTTTCTGCATTCAAAGGATCATCCTCTGCCATTTTAATTACCTCTACCAGGATTCAACCATGAAACACATTTTCCCCTTCCCTCCACTTGCCTCCATTCTCAGTATTCCGCAGGGACCATTCCCTGTGCAAAATCCTGGTTCACTCCTCTATCCCTTCCATCACATCCTTACCCAATGGCACCTTCCTATGCATACACAGATGGGAAACACTTTCCCTTTTTATCTCCTGTTAAAGGCCTTAAAAACACCACCAGGTGCACCTGTGGTTTACCTGTACTTATTTAGATCTACTGTACTATATTTACTGCTCACAGTGTGTCTTCCTTTACATTGGCGAGACCAGATGTAGACCAACTTGATTTTGGCCATTCAGTTTAGTTAAACACCCGACTAGTGTTTTCTTTGTGTCTTATTGACTTTGCTATCTGCATAGAGGACTCACTTCCTCCTTTTTACAACTATCATTTACAACTAATTTACATTTCTGTTTTTCTTACCACCATCAATACTCATGTTGTCTTTTGCTTTGGACACCATTTTAATCTGTTGCATTCATTCCTCCTCTCCCTCTGTTAATAGCATGAAAAATACAATTTACTAGCCCCTTTCAGTTCTGGAGAAGTCATAATGGAATTGAAGTTTTACCTGTTTTTCTGTCTCCACTGATGTTTCCAGACTGCGGAATTTACCTAGCATTTTCTGTTTTTTATTACATGTTCTCATCCCTCTTGACTGATATAACTTTTTTATAAATTAACGATTTATTGATGTCCCTTAATTATGCCATTACATTATGAAAAGTCCTGTCTGTATTCAATGTGCTAAAGTTATTAATAATTTTAAGGACCGCAAATGAGTTGCCCCTTTAGCCACCTTATCCTAAGAGAAAAGAGGCAGTCTATTCTTTTCCAGATATATGTACTTACTTATTCCTCATATTGTCCTTTAAGCCCACTTTGCAATCTCCCCAGTGTGTCTCTATCTTTTTTACGATATGGTGACCAAAGCCAGAAATATGCTTTTCAGTATGTTCTAACCAAGATTTGATATATGCTGAACATAACTTTCCTACTTTTCAATTCTATCAATTTAGAAATAGAGCCAAGTACATAAAAGAACTCAGCCTTGCTTATTTTATGACTTTCTTAATCATTGGTAGTCCAAAATTCCTTAGTCATCTAGATTTGCACCTTCTATGTATTAATAAGATCTCTTTATTCTACCTATCAAAATATATTATCCTATGTTTATTTGTGTTGCACTTGATTTGACAATGATTTGCCCACATTTTGGGTCTTTTAACATCTTAAAATCACAAGATATAGGTAGGATAGAAGTAGGACATTGAGCCCATTGAGTCTGCTATACCACTCAATGTGGTTTTGTCGGATCTTCACCTCCACTTTCCTGCCATTTCCGTATAACTCTGATTTCCTTACTGAATATGTTTGTCTCAGCCCTGAATGTACTTAACAACTTAGCCTCATCAGCTCTCTGGAATAAAGAATTCCACAGATTCACTATGCTCTGTATGAAGAAATTCCTCTTCACCTCTTAAATGTGCAACCCCTTCTTCTGAGATTGTCTTCTGCTTCTAGACTGTCCCACAAGCGGAAACCATCTTTCCGCATTCATGCTAAGTACAGGCCCAACCTACTCAACTTGTCCTCATAAGACAATTTCTCCATACCTATTATCAGCCTAGGTGAACCATCGCTGGACTGCCTGCAATGTTCGTATATATTTCCTTACACACTCAAAGCTGGTAACAGTATTCCAACTGTGGTCTGACCAGTTCCTTGAATAGTTTGAGCAAAAGTGCCTGACTTTTAAACTCCATTCCCTTTGAAATAAAGGCCAACACTCTGCTTGCCTTTTTTTTGCTTGTGGGATATGAATGTCTGCGACTGAAGATCATTTATTGCCTGTCCCTAGTTGCCTTTGAGATGGTGGTAGTGAGCTGCCTTCTTGAACTGCTGCAGTCAACCTGCTATAGTATTGAAGCATGGTGCCCTTAGAGAGGGAATTGCAGGATTTTGAACCAGCGATGTTAAGGAAACGGTAATATATTTCCAAGTCAGCTTGGTGAGTGACATGGAGGGGAACGTGCAGGTGGCGGTCTTCCCATTATCTTCTTGCCTTGCCCTCCTAGATGGAAGTGGTCATAGGCTTGGAAGATCCTGTCTGAGGATCTTCAGTGAATTTTTGCGATTATCATGTAGATAGTACACATTTCTGCTTCTGAGTGCCAGTGGTGGAGAGAGTGGATGCCTGTGGATGTGGTGCCAGTCAAGTGGGCACCTTTGTCCTGATGGTGTCAAGCTTCTTGAGTGCTGTTGGAGCTGCCCTCATCCAGGCAAGTGGGGAGCACACCGTCACACTCCTGACTTGTGCCTTGTAGATGATGGACAGGCTTTGAGGAGTCAGGTGTTGCGTATACTGCATTCGATATTAACGTTCACTTCTCTAGAAGCCTTGGAGGGGATGGAGCATAGATTCATAAGAATGATTCTGGGGCTCAAAGTTTTAAACATGAGCACACGTTGTATAGACTAGGCTTGTATTCCCTTAAATATCAAACATTAAGTTCTGATCTAATTAATGTGCTTGAGGTAATGAAAGGGTTTGCTGGAGTAGATAGGGAGAGCCTATTGATTTTGCTGGAATATACAAAATAGGGCTTTTCCATCGAGGATGGGTATTTTTGTGGACCCCTCTCCTCCAGTGAGTTGTATAATTATCCACTATCTGGATGTGGCATGACCGCAGAACTTAATTCTGATCCCTTTGTAGTATATCAACCATTGGTTGTCACTTTACTCAGTCTGTCAGTTGCTGTTTATGCTGCTTGGCATGCAGGTAGACCTGTAAGGTTTTGGAGCAGATTTGTAGCTTGGGTTGTGGGTGTTGAGGTTGGTTGGATCGCCGAGCTGGTTTGTTGTTCCACGGACGTTTCATTACCATGCTGCATAACATCATCGATGTAGTCCTGTTTGGAGGCTTCAGAAGGTTGACACCTTATTTTTAGGCTTGCCTGGTGCCGTTGTTGGCACATCCTCCTGCACTCTCCATTGAGTAGGGTTGATCTTGTGGCTTGATGGAAATGGTTAAGTGTGGAATATGCTGGGCCATCAGATTTCAAAATGTGCTGGAGTACAATTTTGCTGCTATTATTGCCCCACAACACCTCCTAGATGCTCAGTCTTGATCTGTTGCTAGGTGCATTTACATTCTGCCCCATTTAGCATGATGATAGTGCTGCACAACACTATGGAGGGTATTCTAAATATGAAAGTGGGACTTTGTCTCAATGAGAACTGCGTGGTGGTTAATGTTGTTGATACTGTCATGGATACATCTGCAACTGGCAGGTTGGTAAGGATGAATTTAGATATGTTTTTCCATTTTGGTTGGTGTGTTGGTTTCTTCACTACCTTCTGCAGACCCAGTTCAGTGATTATGTCCTTTAGGATCCAGCCAGCTTGATAGGTAGTGCTGCTGCTGAACCACTTTTGGTGGTGGACATTGAAATTCCACACCCAGAATACATTTTACACCCTTGCCACCCTCAGTGCTTGCTCCAAGTGTTGTTCAACGTGGAGTAGTACTGATTCATCAGCCAAAGGAGGATACTATGTGGTAATCAGCTGGAGGTTTTCTTGGCCGTGTTTAACCCGAAGACATTAGGCGTAGGATGCATCCTATCAGGTCCAGGAGACTGATTGGTCTTCAGATCCATTAGATTCCTTCGCACTTTTTCTCTAGACATAGTCATTGCCTTTATTTCCGCTCCTCTTTTTGCCCTTGATTATAGAACAAAGAACATTACAGCACAGTACAGGCCCTTCGGCCCTCAATGTTGTGCCGACCTGCCATACCAATCTGAAGCCTGTCCAACCTACACTGTTCCATGTACGTCCATATGCTTGTCCAATGACGACTTAAATGTACTTAAAGTTGGCGAATCTACTACCGTTGCAGGCAAAGCGTTCCATACCCTTACTACTCTCTGAGTAAAGAAACTACCTCTGACATCTGTCCTATATCTTTCACCCCTCAATTTAAAGCTGTGCCCCCTCGTGCTTGCCGTCACCATCCTCGGAAAAAGGGTCTCCCTATCCACCCCATCTAACCCTCTGATTATCTTATGTGTCTCAATTAAGTCACCTCTCAACCTTTTTCTCTCTGACAAAAACAGCCTCAAGTCCCTCAGCCTTTTCTCATAAACTTTCCCTCCATACCAGGTAACATCCTAGTAAATCTCCTCTGCACCCTTTCCAAAGCTTCCACATTCTTCTTATAATGCCGTGACCAGAACTGTATGCAATACTCCAAGTGCGGCCGCACCAGAATTTTGTACAGCTGCAGCTAAACCTCTTGATTCCGGAACTCGATCCCTCCATTAATAAAAGCTAAAACACTGTATGCCTTCTTAACAGCCCTGTCAATCTGGGTGGCAACTTTCAAGGACCTGTGCACATGGACACTGAGATCTGTCTGCTCATCTACACTACTAAGAATCTTACCATTAGCCCAGTAGTTTGCATTCCGGTTACTCCTACCAAAGTGCATCACCTCACAGTTGACTGCATTAAACTCCATTTTCCACCTCTCAGCCCAGCTCTGCGGCTTATCTATGTCTCTCTGTAACCTACAACATCCTTCGTCACTATCTACAACTCCACCGACCTTGGTCTCGTCTGCAAATTTACTAACCCATCCTTTTACACCCTCATCCAGGTTGTTTATATAAATGACGAACAGCAGTGGTCCCAACACCAACCCTTGCGGTATACCACTAGTAACTGGTCTCCAGGATGAACATTTCCCATCAACCACCACCCTCTGTCTTCTTTCAGCAAGCCAATTTCCGACCCAAACTGCTATATCTCCCACAATTCCATTCCTCTGCATTTTGTACAATAGCCTACTGAGGGGAACCTTATCGAAAGCCTTGCTGAAATCCATATACACCACATCAACCGGTTTACTCTCATCTACCTGTTTGGTCACCTTTTCAAAGAACTCAATAAGGTTTGTGAAGCATGACCTACCCTTCACAAAACCATGCTGACTATCCCTAATCAAATTATTCTTTACTGCATGATTAAAAATCCTATCTCTTATAACCTTTTCCAACACTTTGCCAACAACTGAAGTAAAGCTCACTGGTCTATAATTACCAGGGTTGTCTCTATTCCCCTTCTTGAACAGGGGAACCACATTTGCTATCCTCCAGTCATCTGGCACTATTCCTGTAGACAATGACGAGTTAAAGATCAATACCAAAGGCTCGGCAATCTCCTCCCTGGCTTCCCAGAGGATCCTAGGATAAATCCCATCTGGCCTAGGGGACTTATCTATTTTCACACTCTGTAGGATTTCCAATACCTCGTCCTTGTGAGCCTCAATCCCACCTAGTCTAGTAGCCTGTATCTCAGTATTCTCCTCCACAACATTGTCGTTTTCTCGAGTGAATATTGTTGAAAAATATTCATTTAGTGCTTCCCCTATCTCCTCTGACTCCACACACAACTTCCCACTACTATTCTTGATTGGCCCTAATCTTACTCTCGTCATTCTTTTATTCCTTAAATACCTATGGAAAGCCTGCGGGTTTATCCTGATCCTATCCGCCAACAGCTTCTCATGTCTCCTCCTGGTTCTTCTGAGCTCTCTCTTTAGGTCTTTCCTGGCTACCTTGTAACCCTCAAGTGCCCTAATTGAGCCTTCACATCTCATCCTAACATAAGCCTTCTTGTTCCTCTTGACCAGAGATTCCACTTCCTTCGTAAACCACGGCTCCCGCGCTCTACAGCTTCCTTCCTGCCTGACAGGTACATACTTATCTAGGACACACAGGAGCTTTTCCTTGAATAAGCTCCACATTTCTAATGTGCCCATCCCCTGCAGTTTCCTTCCCCATACTATGCTCCCTAAATCTTGCCTAATCTCATCGTAATTGCCTTTCCCCGAGCTATAACTCTTGCCCTGTGGTATACACCTATCCCTTCCATCATTAAAGTAAACATAACAGAATTGTGATCGCTATCACCACAGTGCTCACCTACTTCCAAATCTAACACCTGGCCGGGCTCATTACCCTGTACCAAATCTAATGTGGTTCCGCCCCTTGTTGGCCTATCTATATACTGTGTCAGGAAGCCCTCCTGCACACACTGGACAAAAACTGACCCATCTATAGTACTCGAACTATAGTGCTCCCAGTCAATATTTGGAAAGTTGAAGTCCCCCATGACAACTACCCTGTCTCTCTCACTCCTATCAAGAATCATCTTTGCTATCCTTTCCTCTACATATCTGGGTCTATTCGGAGGCCTGTAGAAAACTCCCAACAGGGTGACCTCTCCTTTCCTGTTTCTAACCTCAGCTCATACTACCTCAGTTGACAAGTTCCCAAACATCCTTTCTGCAACTGTAATACTGTCCTTGACCAACAATGCCACACCTCCCCCGCTTTTACCATCTTCTCTGTTCTTACTGAAACATCTAAATCCCGGAACCTGCAACAACCATTCCTGTCCCTGCTCCATCCATGTCTCCGAAATGGCCACAACATCGAAGTCCTAGGTACCATCCCATGCTGCTAGTTCACCCACCTTATTTCGGATGCTCCTGGCGTTGAAGTAGACACGCTTCAAACCAATTTCTTGCTTGCCGGTGCCATCTTGCGTCCCTGAATTTTATTTCGGACCTCCCTACTCTTAGCCTTTTCTATACTCGAACTACAATTTTGGTTCCCATCGCCCTGCTGATTTAGTTTAAACCCACCCGAATAGCCTTAGTGAATTTCCTCCCCAGGATATCGGTACCCCTCTGCTTCAGACGAAGACCATCCTGCTTGTAGAGATCCCACCTACCCCAGAAAGAGCCCCAATTATCCAAGAGTCCAAAACTCTCCCTCCTGCACCATCCCTGTAGCCACGTGTTCAACTCCTCTCTCTCCCTATTCGTCGCCTCACTAGCACGTGGCACGGGCAACAAACCAGAGACAACAACTCTGTTCGTCCTTGCTCTAAGCTTCCATCCTAGCTCGCTGAATTTCTGCCTTAAATCCCCATCTCTCTTCCTACCTATGTCGTTGGTGCCTATGTGGACCACAACTTGGGGCTGCTCTCCCTCCCCCTTAAGGATCCCAAAAACACGATCAGAGACATCACGAACCCTGGCATCTGGGAGGCAACACACCAACCGTGTAATTATTTAGTAATTTTGGAATTCTGTTAGTATGTTCTGCTATGCTAACCATACAAAGAATTTATTCAACTCCTTTACCATTTCCTTGTTCCCAACTATTATTTCTCTACCCTCATTCACGAAGTGGACTATGTTCACTTTGGCCTTTCTCTTCCTTTTTATATATTTAAAGGATCTCTTGCTGTTCATCTTGACATTACAAGTTCACTCCCATAATTTATTTTCTTCCTTTTTAATAGGTTTATTTGTCATCTTCTGTAAGGTTTTAAAACTTTCCCCAACCTCTTGCTTGCCCACTAATTTTTGCTGCATCATATGTTTTTTTCTTTCAATTTGATGCCATCCTTAGCTCTTGTGGTTAACCATGGTTGGGGTTTATCTCCTTCCTAGAATGCTTTCTGCATTGGGATACATCTTTCCTGTGAGCCATGAACTATTTTCTTAATCATCTGCCATTACCTCCTCAACCGTATTTGCTGCTTAACCATTTTCATTGTCAATTCTAGCAAGCTGTGCCCTCATTCCTTTGGATTTAATCTTATTTAAGCTTTTCCCAATTGTTTCTGATCAATTTCCTCTCTCTTAAAATGATTGCTAAATTCTAACACCTTCTGGCCCCAGTTTCCTAGGGAATCTTTTAATCTAACATTGTTTGTTAAACCTGCTTTATTGCATGTCACCAGATTCAAAATGAACTGATCCTTGGCTGGATCAATGACGCTTTGTTCTAGGAAACTTTTTGAAATGCATGTTATGAATTCTTCATTGTGACTACCTCTGCCAATCTGACTACCCCAACCTAATGAAGATTAAAGTCACCCATGACTACATCCTGCCTTTCATTATATGCCCTTCTTATCTCCTGATTTATTCTCCGTCTCACAGGGTAGTACTGTTCATGGGCTTATAGATAATTCCAACCAGCTTTGTCTTCCCATTTTATTTCTCACCTCCACCCACATGGATTCCAAGATCACTCCTTTTTTGTATTGATCGAGTATCTCCCCAAATTTGGTCTCATCTGAATGTTCAGAAATTGTGGTTTTGACTTCAAAGATCAAATTGTTAATTTAAATCGTAAAATATGGTTGTTCTAGCATTGATCTTTGTGGAACAACTCTACCTACCAGCTACTCTGAATTTACCCGTTTTTCTCATGTTGTGCTTTTCTCAACGTATTACTGTTTCTCAATTTAGACTCAGTTATCATCATTTAGCTTGTCATTCAATGTTATGTCTACTCTTCTATTTTCCTGATAATTACCAAACCTAAACAGTTATGTCATATTTTTGCCATCTGTGTATTTTTGTGACTTAGGCAGCATCTTTTTACTTGGCAAAGATTGCATAGTTGTAACTTAAGTAGCAGTAAATCATGGCCTCTTCTCATACTACTTCCTTGTTTCTCTGTCTTTTTTCTACTTCCCCTCTTAACTTTCTATGTTCAAGCTGTTATGTAGTTAGGTTGTCAGCCTGACATTTCTTGGATGCAGTGTTTTTCTCCTTCCTCTTCCTCTTCTTTTTCTTTGTCAACTGGAGAGGTCTGGCTTTATTTGACTTAATTTCCTCCTCATAGCAGCATTTCTCAAATGTACCTGAACTGTCTGCTATTGAAAGACGGTCTTGATCTTTTTTCAGATTCAAATTTTGCATGCCAGTCATTGATTCCCCATTACCTGGGCTTGATTTTTTCCCAATCTATGGAAATTGGTGCTGTCCTAATTATTTATATCTATTGAATTGCTTCGGTCTTTCAGCATAATTAAGTTAAATCTTGTGATGTTATGATTACAATTCCCACTCACCTTTCATTGGATGTGGGGGTCATTGGCAAGGTTAGAATTTATTGTCTATCCCTAATCACCTTTAAACCGAGGCCATTTAAATGACAATTAAAAGTCAACTCAGTGCGGTGGATAACAAAATATGGAGCTGGATGACCACAGCAGGCCAAGCAGCAGCTTAGGGCCACAAAAGCTGACGTTTTGGGCCTAGACCTTTCATCAGAAACCCTTTTCTGATGAAGGGTCTAGGCCCGAAACGTCAGCTTTTGTGTTCCTAATATGCTGCTTGGCCTGCTGTGTTCATCCAGCTCCACACTTTGTTATCTCAGACTCTCCAGCATCTGCAGTTCCCATTATCTCTGATCACAGTGCAGTGGATCTTAAGTCATGTAGAACAGACTGAATAAGAATCACATATTTCCTTCTCTCGGGGACATCAGTGAACCAGATGGTTTTGACAGTACTCAATGGTGGTTTTATCATCCCGACATCTGAGACTAGCTTTCAATTGCAATTTTTTTGTGAATTGGATATGAAATTCACCAACTACTGTAATGATTTTTGAACCTGTCTCTTCAGAGCATTTGCCTGGGCCTCTGGATTACTAGTCTAGTGAATGCACTGCTATAGTATAGTCTCTCCACTGACATTTGAATTACATGTTCTACCTGATTCCCTAGAACTAACAATGACTCTTTCCTGTTTGATTCACTTCTGGACCAATCAAGAAAAATCCTTCCTGACACACTTCAGATGTTCTTCCCTCTGTGGTCAAGTACCAAGGCCCAAAATTGGACATTTTAAATTGATTCATGGTCGAAATCAAGCCTGACATAAAATTGGCCAAAGTGAATTAAGCAGCAGCTAGCAGTTATCAGATACAGAAGAAAGTGGAAACGAGGAACAAAGAAGGTACATTTTCTGAAGAAGGACTAGGCCTGAAATGTCAGCTTTCCTGCTCCTCTGATGCTGCTTGGCCTGCTGTGTTCATCCAGCTCTACACCTTGTTATTCTCTAGGTTACAAAGGTTCAAGGGGAACCAGTTACAACCAGCCTGAGGGTTGTGTATTGGAAGAATGTCGATCAGACGTTCTGGCATCTTGATTGCCAGAGTATCTGCACTTTACAACTTCTGGCAACACAATAATGAAGGGAATTAGCGTGACCCATTGGATGGATTTGAACCCAACTGAAGACCCATTGGCCAAACACCACAGAACATTCTAGAAGGTCCAGCGCAAGGAAGGATAAGAATACAAACCAGGATGCCAACTGCTCAGAAGGCTTAGTGAAGACTCAGTGAAGATTCACAGGGAGGTTTCACAACAAGACTCATAGTAGAAGACTGTGCAATGACCCAAGGACAAACAGAAGATCCACCCTGGCCTGTGAGCCCCACCTTTGTGGAAGAGAACCCAATGTATGTTGGAGAGGAAGGTGATTCCAATGATCCAACTCAACAAAAGGATATTAAAAGCAACAATCCATTCTTAGACAGAGAGAACGAGAAAGAGAGTAAATATTGTGGGAATTTAGGGAATGTTCATATAGTATTTTTACTAACGAATATTTTGTTAATAAGGGTTTAACCTCAAACAAAATTCTGTGTTCTTTTGTGCACCTCACTGACAACAGACTTGGGTAAAGTATTTTTTAATACGTAAACTAGTTAACATATCTAAAATATGGATAACATCCATCTCTGCCCTCTACACTGTCACAATTCTGTCTATTGTATGATATGGTGAGAAGAAAACATATGTTGTTCAAGTTCTGCTCTAGTATTTGAGCGCAAAATCCATGACTGACATTCTAGTCTGAGTGCTGCATTGTCAGAGTGGCTATCTTACAGATGCAGTGTTAAACAGAGGTTGTATCTGCCCTTTCAGGTGAATGTGTAAGATCATATGACACTATTTTGGAGAGGACCAGGGGTTTTTTCCCTGACATCTTGGTCAACATTTGACTTCCCATCAATGTCACAAAAGCATATTGTCTGTTCGTAAATACATTGCTGTTTATGGGATCTCGCCATAATTTCCTCTGCCACAACAATGATGATAATTCTGAAATATCTTATTGATTTACAAAAGTTTTGGGATGTTCTGTGGTTGTGAAGTATTATATGAACATGAGTTCTTTAAGTGTGAATATTTTCCTTTCCTTTCTTAACTTTTATCAATAGTTGGTGACGTAGTTTTGCTGAACAGAATAACAGTAGCAGAATAACAACATGTCAAAAATATATATGTCACAGAAACAAATGCCTGAAATCATGATTCCCTGTTTAAACTTAATTTGACTTGTTGGTTCTTGTTCTGTAGCTGACTGAGCATGTCCAGTTGAATGATCTCTCTGTCACTTGAAATGTGGTCTGCACTCATTTTAACCTATCATGAAAATACACCAATTTACATAATTCATTGTTTTTTTAACTTTATCTTGCATTACAGTTTTCATTCAGCAAGCTTCACAGTGAAATTGACAGTCAAAAAATCTCATTAAAATTCAAAACATTTGAAATCCTGTTCCTTCTTTTGACAAGCACGTATTCCTGCACACAAGCGATTGTGTTCAGATCGCTGTAAGTGGAGAGAATTTCACACCAGTCATAAAGATTTTCCTCGCCTTTTACTTGTTCACTAATCTTCTTCATTTGGCATTCAGAATAATTTGTTAGTTAAAAGCTACATGAGTAATATAATGATCTTATGGTATAAGGGTGGTGTCCTTGCCTCTGAATCAGAAAACTGTAGGTTTGAGTTGCACCCCAGCAAGTGATGTTCAGGGAAAGTGAGTTCATAACATTACCAAGCAAGTATCAACTTGCAAATCCTTCAAATGCACGTCAGTGGTAGACTGTAAGAGCAAAAGCGATTCTTGGTTAGCCATGTGATGAAAGGAAATTTGAGCCTGTACCAACTACCCTTAGTTCTGGAATACATCATCCAGACAGAAGTGCTTTTGTTACAACAACTCTTACTCCCTGAGTCAACTATAACAGATCACCACTTCAGTTATTGTTTTAACATTGCAGATTTCCATCAAAAAGTTGTCATGCTAAGATTGAGGCAGGAATTCTTTTACTTGATGAATAAATATTGGTTTTATCCCAGCTGATGCTAATACTCAGTAAGTCAGATGCCAAAACGAATCCTGGCTTGATAAACTATATTTTTAAAAATTTTGCTGTTTAGCTCCGGTCATGGTTAATCAATGACCCTAATAACGAGGGGCTGCCAATATACTTTTAAGAAATATATGCTTTATATGAAAGAATATCGAAGTTCATTATTTACAAAAGGAGAAATAATCAATACCTATCCTGTATTATATAAGAACTAGTTAGAACAGTCTTGTTACAAATATTAGAAATAAAGATTCAACCTTTTGACCCTGAAGAATAATTTTTCAGATACTCGAGCCTTGTGAAATGTCAGTCTGTTTCAACTTTAAAGTTTCTTCTTCAGATGAGCTCAGTTTCTTTCTGGCAAACTTAAGCATTTACTTTTTACTGTTAATGTTACTAATGACCCTTAAACGAGCTTTTCTTACCATGGATTACTTAAGGTCCTTGTCCACAGCACTCCATTCTGGAGCTTTCTGTGAATGACGTTAAGGCTTTCAGGACACATTTTTTTCTAGCCTTCACTGTCCTGCAATGAGCGAAATTGCACTGCTACTCATATCATATTTTAGTTCTTGAATGACCTACTCTTCAGTCTGAAGTGGAACTGCATACTTGCTGAAAGAAACTTTTTGGATTGTTCCAATTTTCTTTTTAAAAGAACTGGTCCCTGTTTCTAACTGCCCATGTCATCAGATTCTTTGTGGCTACTCAACAGCCCTTTTTACTCTTCTACTTTTTCAAAAGAAAATTGAAATATTCACCTTAACAATGCTTTAGAAACCTCGTTTAAGTGAATATAAACACACTTCTAGGTATCTCACACCACTCTCCAAATTAGAAACTGAAAATAAACCCTTCCCACCTTAACTTTCCCAATATAGAAGTACAGATTAAACTTAAAATTATACATGGATTAGTTCATGTTTAAACCCAATAACATTATCGCAAGCCTTCATAACGGTGTCTTTAGGCATCTTCATCTAACATGGAAACGATGCTCTGTTAAAAAGCTACTTAAGATTATTGTTCTTCTATTTCGAATTCTGACGGGTCTATTTATAAGCTAGTACTTGTGTTCTGATAATCACATACAGCTCTAGAAAATACTTTATTCCTTCATTTCCTAAATAAATGATCTCTTTCAGGGTGTTGGCCAACTGATGCATGAGATCCCATGATATTCAAATGTCTATTTTCATACTGGTCATGACTATATAGTTTGGCAGCCTACTTGACTATGAGGAAACACCATGGTCAGATCAGATCCTAACCTCCTCTGACATTCATAGATATGTTTCCCAGCAAGTGAATGTGATCAGTGTAGATACCTTGGCTGATTAAATCTTCCCCAACCCCACTCAGTCCAGTGGCATTGAGACCAATTTTAGTATATCCTTGTTAACATAATGTAGGTTAATATTTACACCTGTAGTATTGTCCATCAGCCTGTCAGGAGGGCTGAAACAGTTGTCTTCTATGGAAATATTTATAATTTTACATAAATAAGACTTTTACTTCTCCTGCTGCTGCTGATTGGTAATGTTTATCCTTGCGCTTTGTCTTCCTTCAGACTGCCCTTTGCTATCTATGAACTAATTTCTTGTTTCAACCTTTGTGCTCTTGTTGTCTGACTCTCTTTCCCCCTCCTTGATCATTCCCTGCCCCTCTTTGCAATGGCAATCCCATGGCCTTGCATGCCCTCATAGAATCCCTACAGTGTGGAAGCAGGCCACTCAGTCCGTCGCGTCCACACCAACACTCTGAACAGCAACCCCACAGACCTTGCCCCGAACCTATCCGTGTAACCCTGCGTTTCCCATGGCTAACCCACTTAGCCTGCACATGTGTATGCAATTTAGCATGACCAATCCATTTAACCTTCATATCTTTGGACTGTGGGAGGAAACCGAGTACTTGAAGGAATCCATACAGACATGGGGGAAATGTGCAAACTCCACACAGTCACCTGACGCTGGAATTGAACCCAGGTCCCTTGTGCTGGGAGGCAGCAGTGCTAATCACTGAGGCACCAGGATTCAGTTATTAATGATACAGAAATTAGGTCGTGCACACCATAGCTTTCCTGAGGTATCCTTTCTGGGGTTTATAAAATTGACTTTTGCATTTTCTTAGGTAATGGAGCCTTTCAGTATAGTAAGCTAGATTCTGTGTTGTCTGTGGCGTAAAGTGGTTGACATGAACAGGTGGTCAAGGCGGTGACTCTTCATTCGGAGTTGAAGGTGCCCTGTGAGCTGTGGGCAATTTTAGAAATATTCATCCGTCCCCTTGCACCACCCCACTTAGCCTCCATAAAATCAGGCCATGGATAAATGAACCCAAAGTGAGCTCTACATAACATTGCCAATCTTCCAGGACTGCACTGCAGGTCACGTTGCAACCCAAGAGAAAAATCACAAAGGCCTTAAAGATTAACTCCACTGTAATTAAAAAGAAAATTCTTTACTGATACAAACATAACTGAAAGTAAGAAAAAAAAGCTGCTTGTTTGATAGTCAAGAATTACCTAGTTGAGTTAATGAGTTGTTCTGCTTATCCATTGGTGTATGAGGCTAATCTTCAGAAAAAATGGATGCACTGGCTGACTGTTGGCAGGAGTATGAGGGCAAGTGATGTAATAAAACATCCATGAATAGATTTGACCACAGCTGGCAACCCTAACTCTGTCAGTTTCTGTAGCGAAGAGAGTGGTAATGTAGTTAGACTCATAGAGAATTGGGCTCATGTTCTGACGACACGGGATCAAATCCCACAAGGGCAAATGGTGAAATTTAAATCTTATTTTAAAAACCTGAAATGGAAGAGTGGCAACCATATAACCTTTGTTGATTGTCATCAAAACCTATTTGATTCACCAACATCCTAGAGGGAATGAAACCTGCCATCCTTGTGTGGCCTGGCCTATGTTTGACTACAGAGCCACAGTGGTGTAGTTAACCCTTAACTGCCCTTACAAATGGCCCATTCAAGGGCATCTAGGTTGGATAACAAATTAAGTTTTGTCATTGTCCATAATAGAAAAAGATATTAACAAACAGAAGAAAATTCACATTAAGGCCGAGAATTATTAACAATTAATAGTCAGCATTTCTATTTATTGATCTGGTAGCACAATCAAAATCATACTTCAGTGTCAGGGCCATTGCAAATATGTTCAAGATGAAAGGGAGCTAGGAGTCTCCTGAGAGTAACGTTAGATGCCAGAGTATTTGAGACATCTTGTTCTGAGAAGTTGTCACTCTTAAGTGCAATTATTTTAATGTTATATTACTTTGGGCAAGTCTCTGAATCTGATTCAATATTAATTTCCTTGGAATGTCAGGCATCCAGACCCCTCCATTGTAAATATTGATTCAAAAATGTTCATTCAACATGTTGGCATTTCATTATTTTCATTGACAATATTACACCTATCAGTTTTAATATTGTTCCCTTGTCACCGTCTTTTCCTAATGTGTTGAAATGTTTTGCTATTGATTTTATATCCGTTACACATTTTTATAGCTCTTCCCTATTTGTCTGTTTTTGCTGTTCTTTGCAAATGTAACATAGTCATTCAGAATTTGAGGACGAGAGAAAACTGGAAACCACAGGCTGTATAACATGGTATCTGATGCCAGGAAATTTCCAGAATCTATTATTAAGGAAGTTTTAACCATAAATTGGGAAAATCATAGCAGGATCAATCAAAGTTAATATGATTTTACAAATAGGAAATTGGAATTGACAAATATGAGAAAGTTTTGAAGATGTGACTAGTATAGTAGGTAAAAGGGCACAGTAGACTAGGACTTCTAAAATTGAGTCATACAGAGGGTTTGATGTGGAGGTGCCGGCATTGGACTGGGGTGGACAAGGTCAGAAATTGCATGACACCAGGTTATAGTCCAACAGGTTTATTTAAAAACACAAGCTTTTGAAGCCTCACTCCTCCTTCAGGTGTTAGTGTCAGACGCAGATCTTATAAGTAAAAGAGCAAGGTGTTACACCACTGATGAGGAAGAACTAAACAGATCTTAAGATGCTGGTAAATCTTTAATCAGTTAGAACGTGTTAATTCATTAATATGTATATGTAAATCCCTGAATTCCTCTCAAGCCACTGTCCTGATAGAACAAAAGGTCTTGTAAGTGTAAAGAAGAGGTGACAATGAGTCATTTTGAGGTTGGGATGGTTAAACTAGTGAAGTTCCTTTGTAGGGCAGTGCTGGCACCTCAATTGCCTTGCGTCACCTCTAAAATTAAGCTCCTTTGTCCCTTTCTGAACCAAGGTTGTAGTATCTGCTGGCACTTGTGTATATCCACGATCTCAGACCCAATACGTCATCATGTAAATTTGCACGTGAGGTCATTGTAAAAGGCAGCACAGCACATGTGCATAGAAGAAATTATTTAAAAATGGAGTTCAAAGGTGTGGAGTGTGGGTGTAGAGGTGGAATGAATGTTCAAGCAGAATTTTTTGCTTTGTTTATGACTTCTAGACCTGTGGCATTTTGCAATGTACGGGAGATAATAAATTTAACTGGATGAACCAGTCATTCTTTGCAGTTCTGCCTAATAGTAAAAAACAATTTACTGAGTGCCTGTCATAAATAATACATTTTTCTTGTTTCTGTGAAGTTGCACTGATGACTTTGTAATTGATTGTCTCATTAGAGAAAACCTGGAGAAGGGAGGATGATGGGGATGAAATCCCTGAAGATACGAGCACCACATGGAATTTGGGATCTGAAGTCAGTGATTCACCCTTCACATACTTTAGATCCAGATCAGTCTATATGAAGAAGAGTATTTCAGTGGATGAGCATCTTGGCTGGTTGGAATATTCACAGGATTCTTCAGAGAGCAAAATGGAGAAAGTGAAGGTCAATCTCAGAAGAAAATTTGTGAGTGAAATTACTTTTGATTTATTGCTGTTACTTAAAGAAACTTCACATTACAAGTTGTATAAAAAGAGATGAAAAGTTATGGATGAAAGCCAGCTGAAAGGAGGCAAGTGCCTGGTAATATACAGCAAGATTGGAAAGAGAAGTAGTAAACACTGGAATGAAGTGTTTGAGTCAAAGTATGTGTACAAAAAGAAAGAAAATGGTGAAATGCCATTAATGGTGATTGGAATATGGTACACAATTGAAAGTTGCAGTTGCTAATGAGAAATCTATGTTTTTGTTTTCTTCAAGGAATCAAGATTGCTTAATACTGAAGGAGTGAACAGTGTTTGTTGCAATTCAGTTCACATGTGACTTTTTAAATTTATAGTATTGTTGGAACCGTAAAATTTAGAGGTTGTGTTGGGACTATAGGATATTCATTTGTCACATTTCTAAACCATATTTTGAAGTATTTAGGGGCTTGATTCTAACTTATGCCTCACTTTTTGAGTTACATAATATTTTGTTCATTCACTGAGCAGTACAGTGTGGTACAGCAGTATTGCATACTGAGTTGTGAATATTATGCATTAGGGAAGAATCTGAATTCTTCATGTGGGGTTTGTTGATAATCTGGAGGAGCAGCACCTCATATTCCACCTTGGGAGCCTGCAGCATGATGGCCTTAACATAGAATTCACCAGTTTTAAAATCTCCCACCCCAGCCACATCCCACATCCAAACATTCCTCTCATCCCTGCCTCCTTGACCTGACACAACCTGCCCAGCTTCCCTCCTATCTATCCATCCCACCCATTCCCCTGACCAATCCCCACCGCTCCCTACTGCATTCACCTAACATCCTCCCACCTACATTGCTCCAGCCCCACACCTCTTGTCTCTATTTATTTCTTATCTCCCTTCCCCTCCCCATTTCTGAAGAAGTGTTCCAACCGAAACGTCAACTTTCCTGATCCTCTGATGCTGCCTGAACTGCTGTGTTCCTCCAGCTCCACACTGTGCTGCCACAAAGGAATTAACCTGCGAATCACTGGTCCTTCCTATAACAATACTGTTCTCTACTCCTGCGATGCCAATTCCCTTTATTGTGTGTTTGGTGCCTTCTATTATATCTGCCTAAGTCACTTTGCGTAAAACAACTTAAAACTGAAACAGTTCTGAATGACCAAAAAAATCTGTAACTTGTGCGTTGCTCAATGAATATTGCTACATTGGAACATAATCAGTTAACTTAACATGCAAGCTATACACTTGTACTACTGGCACTTTTGATTTTTTTCAGATAGATGAACAAATGATATCCTGAGCTAGGATGGAACTTTGCATGTTCCCTATTAATTCAAAAGTAGTGTCAGGTTATGCTCAAAAGTAATATTCTTAATGTTCTTTCACAAACAAAGGGACACATCACCTCGTCCTTGCTGCAGTAATGTATGCATGAAGAATGCATCAATCTCTCATTAATTATGATATTCCAAATGTTAAGTGTATACCACTGTTTAGATACTGTATGTGTGAGGACTGTATCTACATCACAGACTGTGTGATTTGTCTGTGAGGATTGTAATTTGTTGTTCTATACTGTGAGTGAATGATACATTGTAATGCTCCATCTAACTTAAATTACAAACTTGAGTGTTAGATCCTTCTCATATGAACCTTTTAGTTAGGCCTCTGACATTTAATAATTTTACTCAGAAAGACTACTGTAGTCTACTGTGAGAAATAGACAAAGGTCATGCTGTTGCAATGGGTTGGATATCCTTCTGAGGTTGAGCACAATGTGGGTACAGTGTAGAGGGACATTTAGTCTGGCCAGAATTTATGGGCGGTTGAGTTTTCCACACCACCACCCGAGGAGTGTTAATAGTTGGAGGTTAGATTTCCACACTTATTTCAGAAGGAAGCTGGGATAGCCACCTGAGGATTTTTAAAGGCTTCCTTTGCCTGAATGCCTGAAAACCTGTTGATGGCATGCTATAAAATTCAACCCAGTTTCTAAACAATACGAACCTGTTGTGGGATAAATTGATAGGATAATGCAGTGAGTGTAATCTGAGCTGTATCTGATGCCAACATAGGGAACTTGAATGTGAAGTATTTCTTCTTGTAGCTTTGTGGCATGGTTATGCCCACTCTCAAGCAAATCCAGGTTTTTTTCTTCTCACCAGAGCTTAGAATAGCACATTGCTTTCAAAGCAATAAAGATCTGCACCCACAGCACTGTCAGTTTAATAAAAGAAAACGATACATGTTGTACTTCTCATGAATAAAAAATTAATTATAGTATCACCTGTGACATTGGATAGTAACAGAACTAGCATATCTTCTTACTAATTACCAGGTTTGACAATGTCATTAGGAGACAATTAGCCTGTGGTAGATAATAAAGCTGTTAGTGCCTCCGTGTATAGTTTCAAAAAGTTGTTTACCTAATAAATAAAAATGGTTTTTTAATTTTGGAGGAAGGACACTGAACACTGCTTCAGTACCATAGACACATGAGGCACTTAACTGCTCTGCCTCTATTTTCATTGCATTTGGATTCAGCCACAGTCTCACTTACTCCCCATCGTCAAGGATTGAAGGAGAAGGAAGAGACATGCAAAGTTATGTCTCATTATGCTGGTTTGAATCTATAGTCAGTGTTTACAATGAAGAAACTGTTTTTTAGGGTAAGAATAAATTCAGCATTTCCCCTCTTTGCTAGAGTACTCGGATAATCTTAATTAAGTTACTTTGTATTCCTACCCTATTTGGTCAGATAACTGCACCTTGAAGTCTTTATGTTGTCTGAAAATGAAAAGCAATATTTCTTGTACTTTCCTGGGTGTTGGGACCAGGCATATGGCAGCTTCTTCTATTGTTCTTTCCTGTGATGGATGCTGTGGATGACTGAATGAAAGCCCATTGTTATGTATTGTTCTTTCATTAGTATAGACTGTTGGGTTAGGCAGATTCACAAAAAAAAATTTGAGGTTGATGCAGCAGCTAATGAATTATTTTGACTTTTGAGTTGTTAAATTTCCATTATCTTTTCAAATTTACTTATTTTTTCTTTGAATTCACCAGTCAAATATTCAGATTGAGAAGCAGGGAAGTTTGTGAACTGCAACATTTTAAATTAAAATAGTTCTTTATTTGTAACATTAATTACTTTACAGAGATGTAGTGGACAGGAAGCAGGGAAGAAGTTAAGAAATGTTTTAAAGAGGAAATAAAATTAAACCTAACAGAGCAAATAAGGAGAATAATCAGCAAGCGAAGGACCTAGAGTTCAGATAATTGGCAAGGAACCTGAAGGAAAGATGAAAGTAAACTTTTATTACGCAGTGTATTGTTCATGATATGAAATTTGTTGCTTGAAAGAGCAGTGGAAGCAAGTTCACAAATAACTCAAAACAGAACTGGATTAATACTTAAGAAAGGTTCCAAGACCTAGGAGGAAAGAACAGGAGGATAGGACCAATTTGGTGCCTCTTTCAAAGCCTGTGGACTAAAGGACTGACATATTTCAAGTGATGGAAGGAACAGTCAAAGGGGTAAATACTGAGTGGTGGAGAAATGCAGTAAAGTACAAGGGTCAATTTATAATGTGATGGCTGCAAAGTAAAGGCAATATTGTGTGCTAAGCAAAAGTCTTACCACAACAGGGTAGACTTGGAAATGTAGAAACTGTCTTGTAGGATGTAGGGCTGAAGCAAATTACAAAGCTGTAGTGGAGTAAGTGTACAACATACAGGCCAATTGCCCTCATTTCACAGTTTCTGACATTTACTCACTGTATCAAGCATTTATTTACAAAATATTTATGGATCCTGTTTCCACGCTGAGATCTCAGAATAGTAGCTATACATGCTAAAAGTCATCAAAATCATCAGTAAAATGAGTTACCCAACAATGAAATTTACAGAAAAGCAATAATATTATGTAAATATTTGAAGAAAAACACCACTAATGTTATCGCTAAAAGAAACATTCCTTCTGCAGAGCAGGATTTATGTTTTCATGTGTATCTGTTATTTGGAAGAAAGCCTTCCTTATTTTTCATTTCTTTGAGTTATTAATAGAGTTTCCATATTGCAGCAATTCGTACCTCTAGGGCTTTTGGTACTTTACTGGGAGAATAACTGGCCTGTGCCCTTTGGTTTGATATTATGTAGAAACATAAAATCAGCACTTTAGCTTTAGATTCATTTCATAAATAAACCTGAAATCTTTTAAATGCATCAAATTATTTTGAATCCAATTTACCAGCATGAAATTCCAAATGTTTTTTGGGTGTCCGATGATAATTCCTGGGGGTTTCAAATGGAATCCATGGGAAATCGGGCAAAAGTTTTTTTTTCTGAGGTTTACATTTGAGTCAAGATTGTAGATCAATAGGGTTGTGTAAAATTTTAAGAATCACAATTTTTAGGTCAATAAATGTCGGCATAAATGTTGCATGACACATGATTTGCAGATTGCCTGAGGAAAGAATGTTGGCCAGGACACAAGAGAACATTCAGCTCTTCATATTTTCCCATGATATTTTCGAAGTCCGTTTGGAGCTTGGTTTAAATTTTTCATCTGTAGGACATTGCTTCTAGCAATAGAAAGTTAGACTAAGAATGTTACCAACTGAACCAGAATGAGACTGAACTGGAGAGATTTGTTTCTACACTTACATGCTTGAAGTTGAAATTAGTCAAGACCAGTAGTACAAAATTAGCTGGTAGTGAATTGGCAACACATTTTGCACCATGTTCAATTGCAAGTTTAAAACAAAACTAAATGCAAATGTAAAATGAGTTACAATCTGTCCATTTTGCATGACTGGGAGTTATGAATCTCGGCCTCTAAATCAAACGTTCCTAAATTTCACTTAATTTGATGCTGTCCATCCAGATCTAACACTTGCCAGCATTCCCCTGCCAGCCAACTGGCCTTAACCCCTTTAATTACTGTACAAAATGTACAATTTGCAATACTCATCTATGTACAGCTGTTAACAATAGTTAGACATTAATTGTGAGTAGTAATGTGATTGATGAGTTTGCTTGAGTGACTGAAGTTATCGGGAGTGAAGAATAGAAATTCAGCCTGGAATTTAATACAAGATAATAATGGTGATGGCGAGCACGAGGGGGCATAGCTTAAATTGAGGGGTGAAAGATATAGGACAGATGTCAGAGGTAGTTTCTTTACTCAGAGAGTAGTAAGGGAATGGAACGCTTTGCCTGCAACGGTAGTAGATTCGCCAACTTTAGGTACATTTAAGTTATCATTGGACAAGCATATGGACATACATGGAATAGTGTAGGCGAGATGGGCTTGAGATCGGTATGACAGTTCGGCACAACATCGAGGGCCGAAGGGCCTGTACTGTGCTGTAATGTTCTATGTTCTATAATAAAGTGTGAAGCTGGATGAACACAGCAGGCCAAGCAGCATCTCAGGAGCACAAAAGCTGACGTTTCGGGCCTAGACCCTTCATCAGAGAGGGGGATGGGGTGAGGGTTCTGGAATAAATAGGGAGAGAGGGGGAGGCGGACCGAAGATGGAGAGAAAAGAAGATAGGTGGAGAGGAGAGTATAGGTGGGGAGGTAGGGAGGGGATAGGTCAGTCCAGGGAAGACGGACAGGTCAAGGACGTGGGTTGAGGTTAGTAGGTAGGAAATGGAGGTGTGGCTTGGGGTGGGAGGAAGGGATGGGTGAGAGGAAGAACAGGTTAGGGAGGCAGAGACAGGCTGGGCTGGTTTTGGGATGCAGTGGGGGGAGGGGAAGAGCTAGGTTGTGTGATGTGGGCTGGAGATTTTGAAGCTGGTGAAGCCCACATTGATACCATTGGGCTGCAGGGTTCCCAAGCGGAATATGAGTTGCTGTTCCTGCAACCTTCGGGTGGCATCATTGTGGCACTGGAGGAGGCCCATGATGGACATGTCATCTAAAGAATGGGAGGGGGAGTTGAAATGGTTTGCGACTGGGAGGTGCAGTTGTTTATTGCGAACCGAGTGGAGGTGTTCTGCAAAGTGGTCCCCAAGCCTCTGCTTGGTTTCCCCAATGTAGAGGAAGCCACACCGGGTACAATGGATACAGTATACCACATTGGCAGATGTGCAGGTGAACCTCTGCTTAATATGGAAAGTCATTTTGGGGCCTGGGATAGGGGTGAGGGAGGAGGTGTGGGGGCGAGTGTAGCACTTCCTGCGGTTGCAGGGAAAGGTGCCGGGTGTGGTGGGGTTGGAGGGCAGTGTGGAGCGAACAAGGGAGTCACGGAGAGAGTGGTCCGCGACTGGGAGGTGCAGTTGTTTATTGCGAACCGAGCGGAGGTGTTCTGCAAAGCGGTATTGCGAACCGAGCGGAGGTGTTCTGCAAAGTAATACAAAACTGCTTATTGGATTGCCTGTCCAAGATATAGACATATGTATTTGCATAAAATATCTACTTCAATATCTCTTTCAATTCTCATTTTTAATTCATCAAAAGATTCAATCAGCTAGTCAGCATGATTTGCCTTTAACAAATCTGAGTTGGCATATTAACTCATGCTCTTCCACAGATGATTTCAGTTCACTTCCTAGCCACTTACTCAGACTGATACAAACTTTATGAATCATTGCTTAAAACTCAGTGCAGCTCCAAGTAAAACAACAACAAAATCTCTCCATAATGAAACAAGATGGTTCAGTGATGTTCTAAACCTATCACAACTTTAAGCCACATGAAACAAATATGGTTACAAGTCCAAAAGCTTAATCTAAGAATTAGGTTTATGGACTGTCTTCAAAGAGGGAAGCATGATAATGATGCTCACAGATGCAGGGACGGTATTCCAGATCTTGGGGCTGAAGCACCAAAGGTATAGCTTCCTTGGGGGAATGATTAAAGTTGGGTAAGAGATTTAAATTAGAAACCACTGGCAATACTTGGTTGGGGTTGGAGGGTTGGAGGATATTATAGATATAGGGAGGATCAAGACCACAGAGAGATTTGAAAAAGAGGAGAATTTTAGAATGAAAGCTTTGTTTGCCTGGAAGTCGATTTAGGTCAATGAATGACAGAGAAATGGAACTTATTGTGAGTTTAGTGTCCGTAGTGTATTGAATGACCTCACATTCAGGGAAGGTCAAATGTAGGTGTTCAGCCAGAATTTATTTTCAATTTATTCTTTCGCGGAGTCTGGGCTTTGCTGATGAAGTGAACATTAATTGCCTGTCCCTAATTGCCCTTGAGAAGGTGGTAGTGCTGGGATTTTGACTCAGCAGCAGTGACAAAATGCTGAGTAGGGAGTCAAGTCATGATAATTTATGGCTTAGAGGGGAACTTGCAGGTGGCACATTCCCAAGCATCAGCTGCTCTTGACTTGGAGGTCATGGGTTTTGAAGGTGCTGTTGGAGAAACCTCAGTGAGTTCTTGCAATGTATCTTGTAGGTGGTACACACTGTTGCTATAGTGTATCAGCAGTGAAAGAAGTCGACAATTGTAGATGTGGTGTCAAATACTTGGTCGGAAGTTGCATAAACTAAATTATCCTGCTGAGATAAATTATTCACCTCACTGCTCTGAGAAAAGCTCTTCCCCGGGAGAGATTTTTAGAATTCCAGAATCCCTAAGTGTAGTTAGAGGCCATTTGGTTCATTTGAGTCTGTATCAACCCTCTGAATAGCATCCCATCCAGACCTACCCTCACCCTAGCCCTGTAACTGTGTATTTACTATGGCTAATTCACCTAATCTGCACATTTCTGGACACTTTGGGACAGTTTAACATGGTCCATCCACCTAACCTGAACAACTGTAGAAGAAAACTAGAGCACCTGGCAGAAATCTACGCAGACACTGGTAGAATGCACAAACCGACACACAGTCACCCAAGGCCGAATCAAATACAAGCCCTCGGCATTGGGAGGCAGCAGTGCTAACCATTGTGCCACACCAATCTTTGAGGAGAGAAACTATATTCACTATTGACCTCAGTCTGGTCTCCTCTGAGCTGTCCAAACAAACATTCTAACTCTGGGTTTTCCAAATTAAAATTAATCCTTAGATTAATTTGAACTGTAAACAAGATAATGCCTTCAATGTTTACTGTCCATGTTGTAAACAATCACAATATAAACACCTTATTCCATTTAGATTCTAGGAGTTCACAGTCACCTGCTTTCTGTCACATCCTGGATCAGGTCACTGTTCCCGAACTGTTGAACCAATTTTTTGTTTGAAAATTCCTTCACAGAAGTAACCAACACACATGCCACCATTCTCAAATCGAAACTCCTAAAAATAATTTTTATATCTAAATCACACACCTTTCATCACAGTAGAGAATGAAAAAAATAATAAAAGACATGAGGACCAAAGCGTGAACTTTTGAATTAGACTTTCCAATTTTGCAATTTCATCTGCTTAACTGCACCAAAGGTATGAAGGCAACACCTACTCTAGATTCCAGCCTTTTCTCATTAATGTTTGGTAGAGTATTTTAACTTCATTATGGCTCCAAATGTCTGAATTGTTTGAGATTGTAGACATGCTCGCCAAGCCAGCGGGTTTGGTTGCAAATGTTTCGTCACCCTACTGGGTAACATTGTCAGTGCATCTCCTGTGAAGAATCAGTGTTCTATCCCACTTATTATTTAAATGCCTCGATTTGCTGGGGTGGTTAATATTACTTTCGGTTTTGTTTCTCAGTGGTTTATACACAGGGTCTAATTCAATGTGTTTGTTGATGGAGTTCTGGTTGGAATACCAGGCCTTCAGGAATTTCCTGACGTGTCTCTAATGTGTGATTATGGATGTGTTATCCCAGTCGAATTCATGTCCCTCATTGCCTGTGTGTAGTGATACAAGTGAGAATTGGTTGTTTCTCTTGGTGGCTAGTTGGTGTCCGTGTATCCATATTGTCAGTTTTCTTCCAGTTTGACCTATGTGGTGTTTCTCATAGTTCTTGCATGGTATTTTGTATATTACATTGGTTTTGCTGGTTTTGGGCATGGGATCCTTTTCGTTTGTCTGGAGCTGTTGTGGGGTGGTTGTTGGTTTGTGGGCTACTCTGATACCTAAGGGTCTGAGCATTCTTGTGGTTGTCTCTGAAATGTTCTTGATGTACAATAGGGTGATCAGTGAGTCTGGTTGTGTTGTGTCTTCTTGTTGTGACCTATCTTGGAGGTAACGGTGGATTGTGCTTTTCAGGTATCCATTCCTTTTGAAGACTCCGTATAGGTGCTGCTGTTCTGTTTTGCGTAATTCCAGGTTGCTGCAATGCATTGTAGCTCGTTTGGATAGTATCCTGATGCAGCTCCATTTGTGGGTGTTGGGGTGGTTACTAATATAATTGAGAATCTGGTCCATATCTAGTTTTTCTATATATGCTAGTCTGGAGTCCCTGTTGTTTTTGTGTTAAACCATTATGTCCAAGAAGAATAGTCAGTTGTTGTTCTGTTCTTCTTTGTGAATTTTATCCTGGTAAGAATGTTGTTTATGTGTCGGTGGGTTTCTTCGAGTTTTGTGTTTTTAATAATCACGATGGTGTCATCTACATTTTGGACCCAGAGTTTGGGTTGTATAGTGGGGACCACTGCCCGCTGTAATCTTTGCTCTAATCAATCTGTATTCAGTCCTGATATTGGGGATCCCGTTGGTGTTCTATTGATTTGTTTGTATATGCCGTTGTTGAAGGTGAAGTGGGTTGTGAGGCTCAGATCTAGTTGTTTCATGGGTGGTGTCATTATTGATGTTGTTGGTGTCCTGGATTGTCTGCCTACTTGATTCATGCAGTACTGTGGCAATTGTTTCTTTGCCATCTTAGGCAGATGGGAAACAATTGCCATTTGACTGAGCGCAACCTGCAAACAACTATACTTCCTCCACAGAGATAGTAGGAAGAAGGATCTCGGCCCAAAACGTCAGCCTTCCTGCTCTTCTGATGCTGCTTGGCCTGCTGTGTTCATCCAGCTCTACACCTTGTTATCTCATAGTTCCTGCACAAATGCCTCAGAAAGCAGGTACTACCACAAAACTTAAAGTATAAACTACCCATCAGCAATCCACAGGCATGGAGGACAGCTGCAGAATGATCAGGGTAATGATCAACGATGCCCACAACCACCTCCACAGATACAACAGGGAAATTGCGCATCAAAAAACTGTACTCAAACGCAATTGACCAGGAATGGACGTCCACACTGGAACAAGCCACCAGCATACAACAACAAAAGACCAGAACAAAGAAAAGAATGGCCCTTCAAGAAAAACTGCCCAAAATCACCCACATCAATGACATGGAAAACATAGATCCATGGATTAAAAATAACTCAGACCGACTTCTTACAGGCCCTGAGCAGACTGTCCTAGTGCATCGACTGAATTATAAGTGCAGAGACAAAACCTCATCCACAACCCGAGCTACAAATCTTCTGAAACTCTGAATTGCTTGCCAACAGTGCCATCTAGTATGTAACAGATGCTGGCATGCAAGTTTACTTTGGTGTATTTTATGAAAGTTTTATGCCGTGAAGCTTGCCTAGTAACCAACTCTATTATTAATTATATTTTCTGATTCCTGGTATTGTTAGGCTCTGAAGCCATTTTCAACTCTGGAAATCAGAAATAAAAATAGAAAATACTGAAAATTCTCCAAAGGGTTGTGAGCATCTGTGGAGAGACAGAAACACAGTTTATCATTTCAGGGCAGTAATGCTTTAAAGATTTAACCTTTTTTCTAATGAACCTGTTCAGAAATGTTATTAGACATAGTAGGAACTGCAGATGCTGGCGAATCCGAGATAACAATGTGTGGAGCTGGATGAACACAGCAGGCCAAGCAGCATCTCAGGAGCAGGAAAGTCTTCAATTTGCCCCCCCTCCCTATTTGTTTCAGAACCCTCCATTTCTGATGAAGGGTCTAGGCCTGAAACGTCAGTTTTCCTGCTCCTAAGATGATGCTTGGCCTGCTGTGTTCATCCAGCTCCACACCTTGTTATCTCAGAAATGTTATTACATACCTCTGGAGGAGGTGGGACTTGAACCTGGGCTTCCTGGTCCAGTGGTAGGGGCATGATCACTGTGCCACAAAGAGGGCCCTTATCAGAACTTACTTGAATACTTCGAATGTTTTCTATTTTCCTTCTAATAATAAAATAACATGGATTTCATATAATATATTGGCAGATTCGCCAGATATCCCCAAATGCTTCATGATGATGTATTTATAATTTATGTCACTGTTGCTTTATCAGAAAGTGTGGTCAGTATTTTGATTTGATTTAATTTACTACTGTCAGATTAAACTTTTATATCTTCTGCCTGATGGAAGAGGGTGCAAGAGAGTATAACTGGGGTGGGAGGAGTTTTTGACTATTGGTTGCTTTCCTAAGGCAGCAGGAAGTGTAGGTGAGATCAAGGTGATCTGGTAGGCTAGAGTTGATGTGAGCTATGACCAACCTCTTGGAGCACTTAATTATGGATGTCAGAGCTACCTGACATCATTGAGGCATGCTTCATGATTTTTCTTTGACACTGGGATGATGGTGATCTTCTTAAAGCAGGTGGGGACTTATCCTTGTAGTAGGGAGTGGTTGAAGATGTCTGCAAACACTTCCGCCAGCTAGCCTGCTCTGGATATGAGTGTGTGGTCGGGACTCCAGCTGGGCTGGTTGCTTTGAACAGGTTCATCCTTAAGAAGGCTGATAATATCTGCAGCAGTGACCAAGGTTACAGGTGTTTCCAAGGCTGATGAGGCAGGTGATAGCATTTCACTGCCCTTCTTTTCAAAGCAAGCGTAGAATGCATTGAGGTCACTGGGCACAAGGTCCCTCAAACATTAGCCTGGACACCGTAGGATGGATTTTAGCTGCTCTCTGAGAATACACTGCAAGACTTGGGTGCTTATAAAATGGCATAGGAAGCTGAGAAAGTAGTGTTCCATCACCACCTTGCCAATGCCACAGAAGATGGCCGACTCTTGTCTAGAAGTCAATTGATTCGCTGAAATTAAGAGTCTCTTTCCACTCCAAGGGGAGATTTCTAGATAGACACTGGTATCCTGCCAGCTGGCTCTTTTGGGGAATTGACCTCCTCGTTAGATAATATTTGGCTCTTGGAGGGCACCACATACCTCTGGGGGCAATATTGCTACATGCCCTTACCAATCCCCTGGCTGGCCTGACTGGCCCAGGTTCCACTGACCCCATTTAACTTGTTGAGGGCACATGTCTGTTGCTGTATGATCTCCCTCCATGTGCAGGCCCACCAGCACTCACTGCTCCTGATGGTGCTGCCTGGCCTGTGATGGGCAACAGAGCTTGGGGACATGCAGCCATCTTTTAGAGGGATAGCTACCCTACATTTGATTGCTGCTGATAATCAGCAATGCTGGGTTCTGCTGATGACCAAAACAGGTTGTTCCTACATTTGACCCCAGTAAAGAGACCACTTATGTCAGCATTAACATCAACCTCCAGAAAGATTCTTATTCTTCCTTGAAAGATGCCAGTGCATCTTTGGTCTATCTGAGGTTTGGTTTAATATGTCATCTGGAAAATAGCCCTTTGACATTGCAGAAGTCCTACAAAATTAAGCGGTACGATTTCCCAACTAAGAGGAAGTGAGTTTGAGTGTGTTTGAGAAATTAAATCCTCTGACTTTGACATTGATTGGAAGTACTGATCTCTCCCTGTCTTCTTTCAGATGTCTATGGGGTGGGATTGTGATGAGTGAGGAACATTGTTGGATCTGTCACTTAGTTAGAAGTCAATTATAAACTGTTTTAACCCTAAATTCAGAATTTCTCAGTCAGCAAACTTACTTCCTGATCTGTCAGCAAATCCCCAGGGTCAGTCAGGTGAGTGTACAGCTGGAAGAGTGTCTTCAAGGGAACTGTCTTTTTGGAAAGCCTATGACCAGTGAAACTAATGATCTCCAGCTAGGCCAGGTGAGAGGTTGTGTCTCAATGTACTGTTTCTTTGAAAGTGTTATCATGACTTGACAGATCATTGCCGCTTTTTTTGCAAAGCAATTGTTTTTCTTCAGCAGAACTGCTCTGCTGTCAATATAATGGATTCAGCTGATGAAGTACCTCCTTCTAATTTTAATGAGGGGCAAGAGCCTGAGCAACACCACCACTGTCAGAAGCAGCATGATCAACTTCCTTCACCTCAACTGCATGCCTCCCCACAGGGCAGATGGACTGAACAGAGGCGTAGTTGGAAAGAGGTAAGATGTCCAGTGCAGGGTCTATAGACAGAATTAGCTCTCTCAACATGTCTGAGGATTTGCCTGAAGAGATTCATGCCCTCACTGCAGGTTGCTGCTAACACCTGCAATCTTTCGCAATAAGACTTCTTTTCAATAGCGCTTACAATGTTGCCACTGGCCCTATAGTGAAAAAGATGCCCATTACTGCAGGGAAGTACATACCTGTCTACCTGCAATGACTGGTATGGAACACAGGAAAGAGCACCATTTACAGAGGACAAATGTGATGCTTTGGTACAAGACTGCAAGAGGCTGTGGGTGAGTTCAGTGTTAGTCCCTGACGTGGGGATGAAAGGTGCCTGCAGTGAGACGAGTGAATGCAGCCTCAAGCTGTGTTTTCCTGAGGAGTACTGTAGGAGAATGCCTGGAAAGTCAGGTTTTGGGGTTTCTTTCACTCCTCCTTATAACTTTAGGAACAGAATTTGTCATTTACAATTTTAATGCAAGTGCCATAACCGGCCCAATGCCCTGCCAGAAACCAAATTCGGGATATTGCCTTCAAATGTGAGCTGGGGTAAGATGTTATTATGTGGCTTATGCATTCTTCAGGGTTTATACTTCTTGCAGCCAGACAAAGTTTAGAGCTGGTACTTGTACATCAGGTAGACACATCAGCAATGTCAGTCTGTATTCTTTTGAGGGCTGACCACATGCTCTGAGGGTTATGATGTGTGGCTGTTTAGATGTTTTGGAGACAGTGTGTTTATTTGGGACCATTTCTTCTGACTAAATTTTCCTCTAAATTTCACATTATACAATTTTTTCCAGCAGGCTGCATTGTTCTGCCGACCCACAATTTTTTTGTATGGAGCTGGATATTTTCAATTTTTGTTCAGATGTGATTTTGTTGAGCCTTGTGTTGAGGCATTGAAGGTCTTTGCATGTGGGGAGGTACAAGTTGTTGCTGATAAGAATTATTTCTCACCATGTTGCCATATCCTGAGAAAGGGGTGAAATTTAGAACTGGTAGCCATTGAACTTGTCTTTATTACGGAGTTTTAGAAGTTAACCTGTTTACTGAGAAAATATTGAATTTAGTGTCATGATTTAAGACCAATACAAGTATACAGTACGTGGCTGAAGAGATGACTACAACAAGAGCATGTATACCATCTATTCCTAGGTACTATCAGTTCTGAAGAAGCGTCACTAGACTCAACATTAACTCTGCATTCTCTGTTCAGTTGCTGCCAGATCTGCTGAGTTACTCCAGCAATTTCTGTTTTTGTTTAAATCTTTGAATTTATCCTAATCAGTGATGAAGATCAGGACCTGCTGGAGCAGAGGCAGGCATCTTGGAACTGTGGGCAAACAGGTGAGGAAATAGGCATTAAAAGGCTCCAAATTCTCCACATATACAGTTTTTCTGGGCAGACTGCATTGTTCTGTCAACCCTCTTTTCCTATGCTCTTCTGTTTCGCCAACAAGAAATGGAACCACACATGCCAGCCCAATTACAAGATGGATGTATTTCACTTGAACCAGAATGGGGCCAAATCCTTGCTGCGAAGTTTGCTCATGCTGCTGGGGAAGTTTTAAGCTAATTTGGCAGGGAGATAGGGCACTGAGTGGATGTCTAGTTGGGAACAAGTTCAATCAGATATACAAAGAATTCTAGGACAGTCCTAGTGGAGAGGAGAGGACATTCAAGTGGATATACAAAGAATTCTAGGACAGTCCTAGTGGAGAGGAGAGGACATTCAAGGTTCCTTGATTACTTGGTCAAATGTTGCCTTGATGTCAAGAGCAGTCATTCTCACCTCACCTCTGGAGTTCAGATCTTGTGCCCATCTTTGTACTGATGTTGTAATGTATGTGGTTAGGAGTTGTGTGGCCTGTGGAATCCATACTGAGTGTCACTGAGAGGAATATTTCTAAGCAAGGCATGTTTTATAACATTGTTGATAACTGCTTCCATCATTTCACAGAAGATTGAGAGTAGACTGATGGGATGGTAACTAACTGGGTTGGATTTGTTCTATTCTTTATGTAAAGTATATACCTGGACAATTTCAACATTATCAAGTAGGTGCCAATATCGTAGCTGTACTGAAACAGTCTAGCCAGGAGTGAGCCAAGATCAGGAGCACTCATCTTCAGTGCTATTGCTGGATTATTGTCAGGGCTTTGGCAATATCTAGTGCCTTCAACCATTCCTTGCTATCACCTGGAGTGAATACATTTGGTTGAACACTAGTATTTCTGATGCTGGAGACCTCAGGAGAACTGTTGTTGTAAAGCCCACACATGCCTTGTCCCTGAATGGCCTTGAATGGTGTTATTGAGCCACTTGAACAGGTGCAGTCTGTGTGAGGTGCTGTTAGGAGGGTTGTTCCAGGTTTGACCTAGTGACACTGAAGGAACAGCAATATAGTTTCAAAAACAAAAGTTTGTATAATCCAGTAATTGATGATTTGCATCTATCTTCTTCAGCTTCCGTCCTCACATACCACCCCAGCGACCTCCGGATACAACGCATCATCCTCCGACGCTTGCGCCATCTACAATCCGACCCCACCACCCAAGACATTTTTCCATCCCCACCCTTGTCTGCCTTCCAGAGAGACCACTCTCTCCGGGACTCCCTTGTCTTTTCCACACTCCCCTCCAACCCCACCACACCTGGCACTTTCCCCTGCAACCGCAGGAAGTGCTATACCTGCCCCCACACCTCCTCCCTCACCCCCATCCCAGGCCCCAAGGTGACTTTCCACATCAAGCAGATGTTCACCTGCACATCTGCCAATGTGGTATACTGCATCGGCTATACCTGGTGTGGCTTCCTCTACATTGGGGAAAGCAAGCGGAGGTTGGTTTTGCAGAACACCTACGCTCAGTTTGCAATAAACAACTGCACCTCCCAGTCGCGAACCATTTCAACTCCCCCTCTCATTCCGTGTCCATCCTGGGCCTCCTGCAGTGCCATAATGATGCCACCTGTAGGTTGCAGGAACAGCAACTCACATTCCGCTTGGGAACCCTGCAGCCCAATGGTATCAATGTGGATTTCACCAGCTTCACCACCTCATCCTGGGAGCAGATGCGGCGGAGGTGAAGGAATTGGGAATAGGGGATGGAATTTTTGCAGGAAGGTGGGTGGGAGGAGCTGTATTCCAGGTAGCTGTGGGAGTCCGAACAGTTCATCCACTTCACCAACACCATCCCCCCATTGCCTCCCAAAACCAGCCCAGCTTGCCTACCCTGTTCTTCCTCTCAGCTATCCCTCCTCCCACCTCAAGCCGCACCTCCATTTCCTACCCACTAACCTCATCCCACTCCCTTGACCTGTCCGTCCTCCCTGGACTAAACTATCCCCTCCCTACCTCCGCCCCCCCATACTCTCCTCTCCACCTATCTTCTCCTCTATCCATCTTCAGTCCGCCTCCCCCTCTCTCCCTATTTATTTCAGAATCCTCTCCCCATCCCCCTTTTCTGATGAAGGGTCTAGGCCCGAAACGTCAGCTTTTGTGCTCCAAAGATGCTGCTTGGCCTGCTGTGTTCATCTAGCTCGACACTTTGTTGCCTTGGATTCTCCAGCATCTGCAGTTCCCATTATTTCTTTTCACAAGACCAAGTTGACACTGTGTCCATTACCCTGAGCTAATCAAAATGTTTTGTCATGACTTATTTAATAAATGCTCCAAATATTTCCTTCATGATAGATGTTAAGCTAACTGGCCTGTAGTCTCCTGTTTTCTCTCTTCCTCCCTTTTGAATAAAGAAATTATGTTAGCTATCTTCTGACCTAATGGGACTCACCTTAAATCAAGGGAGTTTTGGAAAACTAAACTTAAATGCGTTAACTAATTCACTGACCGCTTCTTTTCAGACCATTAGATGATCAGACACTCCTCAGCTGCTTTAATAAGTTACTCAGCACCAGTCTTCTGGCGATTGTATTCTTGAGTTCCTCCCTCCATCCTTTCCAATTCCCAGTTTTAACGCTGCTTCTGGGATGTTGCTCAATAATGAATACTGATGCAAAATACTTGTTCAATTCATTTGCCATATTTTTATTTTCTGTATTTAAATCTCCAGGCTCACTTTCACAGACTTATGCTATCTTTATTAACTTCTCTTTTTAAAATATTTATAGAAACTCTTAGTATTTGTTTATATACTTGTTGATTAGCTGTCAATGTAATTTTTTCTTATTGATTCATTTGTCATTCTTTGGTTTTTAGTTATTCTGTGTGATTTTTTTGACTTGCCATCTGTAATGCAATTATACACTTTTTCTTATAGCTTGATATCATCTTTACTTAACTTTCACTTCATTTTGCCAGTGCATAGATCTCATTTCTTGATTATTATTCTGAACATAAAATCAACACCAGTATTTAAACGTACTAAGCTTTTACTGCACATTTCACAATTGGCACATCCGTCCATTTATTTCCCTTGCACTGCTAAGACATTTTTTTTATGATTCCCTTCTGTTACACTTCACAGTTCTGACAATTCTTAACTTTCTCAACAACTTGATAATATCCTTACAAGCTGTCCTAGCTTGGAAGTTCCATAGACTAGAAATTACTTCTGCTGAGATTACTGGTTAAATTTGGCTAAAAGTCAAATCTTTTGCTAGGAGAAAAACTAAAACTTGTTTCTGAACTTTCTAACTAATTCTTCTAAATTGAAACCCTAAGCCTTCTGTCCAGAAGTCAAAACTAATCTAATAATTGATATGTTTAGTCCATCTGCCATTCCCTTATTGGCATAAAATACTTTATCTGTTAACATGACAAGGATTTTCCCATGCACTTGATTGAAGTCAAATGCCTTCTTGGAACTGATATATCATGGTCACTGTTCTAAGTGACTTTCTACCCTGTTTAAGAAATAATTACTTTCACACATATGACAGATATCCATCTGCCTCTATCTTAAATTCAGATTTCAAAATGTAGTACATAATATAAATATTCCATTATAACTTGCACTTCAGTGTCTTTCCGGACTACTATGCTTGTTTTCTGAATCTAGAGTAACATCAAGTCCCACATTTCATACTTACACTGCACTTTCTTACTCTCCACACTTTCACCTCAATTTTCCAGACCATTTTTATTTCTCTATTATCATTCTGAAATACCAATATTTAAACTTACTAGCGTTTACTATGTGTTCCACTAATGGTATATCTGTACATTCATTAGACTGCTTGGATTATGAGTCACCTGGCTATCTTGGGCACTTGGCCTTAGAACGTGATAACTGTCTGTGTGTTATGATCGCTCATAGTAATACTATTCTTGATTTCCTGCAGTTTGATCAACAGGACCTTCAGAGAATATGTGGATTTTCAATAAAAGATGCCTCATTTCCTTCTGTCTACTGCTTATATTCTGAGTCTTATAATTAATCTATTGATCATAGGGAATGAATCTTCGCACTTCAATTGCTATATTTGATAACTACTGTCATATAGTTGTGACTTAATACCTTACTGGGCATTTCTGTTCCACTGACACTCATTTTTATGGCACAATCTCCTGAATTAAATCCTGTCTCTGTCTTACACAATCCCTCAGAGCTCTTTGAGTTTTCTCTGAGATCTCAGTTTTAAAAAAGTTCATGTCCCTACACGTAGCTGTTCAGATGTACAGAAAAACATTGGAACTAATTGCAACACTTTATTGTGCAGAAGGACCATCATGCCAACACAGAAGGTAATTTGGGATTTTATCTGCTGACCAATTGATAAGGACTATATCATCCAACCATCTGAAATAAATACTATGTACGAAACATGTTAACTTGCAATTAGCTATGCAGCATTTAATTGAACATCTGTAGTTCCTTTCATGGAGTCCATGTCTGAAAGAGTTTTCATGTACTGTAACGTGACTGTAATGTTCGTGTTTTCATGTCTCTAAACTTGTCATTAGAAATTTGCTGTCCATTATTAACCAGAAACTTTACTCATGCTGCAAGACTTGATGCTACCCATTTTTCCATGAATTGTGTAGAATAACCCTTTTGTCTTTGCTGTGTATTGTTGTAAAAGACAAAGTCTGGTTTCTAGGTCTATAAATTACAAAATGAAAATTTTTCTCCATGCATATAGATCCACAGTAACTGCATTATTAAAATCACATTACAATGGAATGCTTACAATAGGACATGGCCATGTCATTTTACAAATTTCACGCTTCTAGGACTAACCACTTCTGATTGCCTTGAATATACTTCCACCATATCTGCATCATTTAGTAGGGGTTTTTATTCTTTGAGAAAATTGTTTGAGCAAATAGGTCTGACAGACATGCTGCTTGCAAAGTACATAAATGATTTTACCTCTGGTAGGAAGTGACAATTTCAAAGTTATGTCTGTTTCATCTTGGGCAGGAGCATGACCCATGTCCACAATGTCACTTTATTCCTCCACTGCCCACACGTTTCACATTCAGAGACTATTTCAGGATAATCATTTCCAGAACAATTTACACCTGATTTCTGCATTTCTCATCGTAGCTACTGTGATTATAGTTTTCTATCTGAAATTATTTTTCTTATTTTCCAAACATGAATTTTAGGCAACCGTTCTGTGCTGCTATGTTGTAATCTAGGTGATGATGACAATACAGGAGCTAGTCATTACACAACCTTACTTATTTACCCATGCATCCTAACTTGACCACACTGGGATTTAGTAAATGTCTCTTCATTTGTGTTTAAGTAAATATGTGTTTAAGCAAAACCCAAATTAAACCAGTGACCTTAATTTAGCAAGACAAACAATATGAATGCCATGACCACAAAAACTAGCAGGAACAGTTATGTAGTGAATAGATCACCTCTTAAACCCTTGAAACCATTTCACGTCTATCAGGATTTAAATCAGAAATGTGATGCAAAATATCTGATTTGCTTGGACGGATGGAGTCACAACAATGTTTGAAGCTTGATAAGTTTCCAATTGATAAGCCCCCTACTGTATATAAATACATTTGACATGCAATTAATACACAGTGCTAAGTTAGGTTAATTCAGAATAGATCAAGCAGTTTAAAACTGGGCAACCACCATGAACTTGGGCCTTGAACATCAGCAGAACTGTATTTAGCCACCATATGTAACATAATGGCCTGTCCTAACCTTCATTCTACCATTACCTTTGAGCAAAGACATCAACTTTGCTTCAATAGCAATTGGCCTTTTGTTAAATACTTTCATGGGATGTGGGCAGCGCTAGCCAGGGAAGCATTGGTTGCCCTTTAGGAGGTAATGGTGAGCTGCTGCCTTGCATCGCTACAATCCATCTGATACAGGAACTACTGCAATGCAGTTGGAAAGGGAATACCAGGATTTTGACCCAGTGACAGTGAAGGAACTGTGATATATTTCCGAGGTAGCATGGTATATGGCTTGGATGGGAACTTTGCAGCAGTTGTGTTCCCATGTATCTGCTACCCTTGTCCTTCCAATTGATATGGGATTTGGATGGTGTAGTAGAAGGAGCCATGGTGAATTTCTGGAGTGCATATTGTTGATGGTGCACACTGCTGCCACAATGCATTTATGATAGAGGGCGTGGTCATTGGATGGTGTTCTGGATCGGCCCATCTTCAGCCGCTTCGTCAGTGTCTTTCCCTCCAAAATAAAGCCAGAAGTGGTGAAATTTTCTGATTGCACAGTATTCAATATTATGCACAACACCTCAGATACTAATGAAGCAGTCACTGCCTGCATACCATGACCTTGACCACATTGTGGCTTAGTCTGGTCATTATAAATAACATTGGTGCCACATAGTTGCCAGACAGTGACCACCTCCAACATTAGAAAATCTAATCATTTCTCTTCGGCATTCAACTGTATTACCATCACTGAATCCTGTATGAGCAATCCTTGGGGGTTAACCCTGACTATAAACTAAACTTATTATATACAAGTACTGCGTTTCCAAGAGCATGCCAGAGGTTGGGAATTCTGCAGCAAGTAACTCACCTCCAGACTCCCCAAAGCCCTGCAGATGTTCTGCAAAACACAATTGCAAAGTATCATGGAACAATGTACGATTGCCTGGAGAAGTGCAACTTCAGCACTGTTCAACCATGATATCCTAAGCAAAGCACCATGCTTAATTGGAAGCCATTCCCTAGCTTAGGCATACATTCCCTTCACTACAAGTACATGATGACAGTTGTGTGTGTCACCCACAAGGCTCTTTTGACAATGCCTTGCAAAGTCACAAACACCTTTGTCCTGAAGAAGGGCAGCAAATGTGTAGGAACACTACCATCTGAAAGATCCTGTCCAAATTACAAATCTGTTCATTTAGAAGATTGAGAATCTTTGGAATTAAACAAATTTAGAGATTGTGGCTGCTTCATTGTCGAGTACATTCAAAGCTGGGATGGACAGATTTTTGGACTCCCACTAGATGGCACTGTGAAATTGCATATGAAGGGCAGCTTGCAATGCCTCGTCTTGGTTGAGAAGATCTGCACTCCTGTTTCAATGCCAGCTATCTGGCTTTGGAATATTACAACAAATCTCAGTCAAATATTTGAACAACTAAATGTGCATATGTTTAACTATAGCCACCCTCAAGCCATTTACACTGTTTACGTGCGATTGGAAAGTACTCACGAAGGATCACTTTAAACTTTTGGATGACCATTTTGAAATCTTGCCATGGTCTCATCCTCGGTGAAGATCTCATCACCTTTAAAACCCCAACTTTATTTAAATCTAGCAGGTGTGCTGTTAGAAGCCAAACAGGCATTTCTGTGCAATGAACTGGATTGAGTCTTGAGATTTTGGTTGGGTAAACTGGCTGGAAATGTGAAGGGGCTGTGGGATTGTGTTCTGGGTTAGTAGTGTTTTTGCCAACTTCTGTGGGTCCTGGAAATGTTTTATTGCTGCTCCAGGATTATGAAATGAATTTGATATCTCTTTAGTTAAAGCTATGTTCCTCAGTCACTGGTAGAGCTGACTGGAGTGACTAAAGTGCAGGATCCTACTAGGAATGGACAAAAATGGCAGTCAGTTGTTCTTAGCAATTTTTTGTCAGCTTTATAGCCTGCTCAGTGCTTAATGAATGAATGAATGTTGGATGTGGTCAGAGCAAAGATTAACGAAGGGTAAAATCAGACTAAGTTTTTACTACTGATCAGGATGCGCTGACTTCTACGAGAAAGTTTGCCACGTTGTGTGCAAGGTCTAGGCAACATAACGCAGAAGGAAAAAAGAATCAAAATGTGCAAAAACTGCTCAATTGTCCTACTCGTTCTGTGTACTTCACAATGGAGCTTCAGAATGATCCGTACATTCATTTTCAAGTATTACGGGTAAGAATTGGCAGCAGGCTTCTCATTGTTGAATAGCCTGCTAACACTCACTCTGTAGATCACATGAAATAATAGCCACTTGGTTATGATAAGGAGACAACAAGAAGATTCTGTAACTGTACTTCAGCTTGGGAACAAATAGGGAAGAAGTAAGGGAAAAAAAAATGAAATGCCAGATCTTTCACTGAGCAGCAAATGCTCTTAGTTCTCTGAGATTCTGGATTTTAGAAAAAAACTTGTTGACATTTAAAGCTTAAGTCTGCCAGCATGGTGCTTTTACCAGATATCACCACAAATTACCTGTGGATGTTTAATGAATAGCAAATTCTGTTAGAGTTCCAAGAAGCTAATTTTTAAAATAACTTCTTGAATTCATGTTGAGTGTTGCCAACCTGATGTTTTTTCTGTTTGAGAGGCTTCAGTGGATATCACCAGTGGGAATAACTGTCAAATATTTTGTTTTTTTATCTCAGGAGAGTTTCACTTGCCCTTTTTTAGATCCGAAATAATCACTAGATGAGCTTGAAGTATGTATAAAGTGATATTTATAGAAAAATAATCTTGCACATGCAATACTGCTATTCCACAAATTGAACACTTCTGGTGTATGCATTAATAAAGAGCAAATCCTCCATCAATCTGTCAACATTTCCTTGCCAACTAACCTAATCAAAATACTTTATCAAAGTATTATATGTCACTTTATTCGTAGTAACTCAAGTATCTAGTATTCAAAGTAAAACTTAAGAGTAAACATCAGATATTTCAAACATGAAACTGTTTGGTAAGTTTATTGAAAATTTTGTGGCAGCTTTCTACAAGACAGTGTCGAGCTGGAGGAACACAGCAGGCCAGACAGCATCAAAGGAGCAGGAAAGTTGATGTTTTGGGTTGGGACCCTTCTTCAGACTGTTGTCTCTGACTCCAGCAGCTGCAGTTTTTGCTGTCTGTGAGTGCTTTCTGTAAAAGCTGTGTCTGGACTTGAGAATTAATTCAATGGGATCGGCTGCCATAGATAAATCGTGTCCAATCTTTTCCTTACATTGTCTACATTTCACTCTGGTATTTTTGCCCAGCATGTAATATCAGCTAAAGAGACATACAATTCTATGACAATGCACTATGACCAATTTCTTAGCTAGGAGGATGAATGTTTCTCATTTGGATGTGATAAAATCTTTATTTGTTCAAATAATTTTAAGAGGATAAATTTCAAAATTTTCAATCTGGTAGTTTTTAGATTTAAAACTGAGAAAAGGTCAATTTAAAACAGCAACAGTACAAAGTAGGCAGTCGCAAATTGGTAACCTAGCTTATATCTCTCTTGACTTTCAATTCTATTAACATGACCTCAAATGACAAAGATCATTCCTCAGTTCTATTAATGTATTTGATCACTGCGGTAAGGCCAAAACAGACCTGCATGCCTCCTAAGCTATGATTGCTTTATCCTTTTTTTAAATTGTGCACCTTTGTTCCAACATTGCCACCCCCAGGTGCAGTTTATGCATCACTGGGAAGGCACTAAATTGGCAGGATTTGGTGGTTAGAGGTGCTATTATAAGCAAATCTCACACACCAACCTGTACTATCCATTTGGAAGATAATAAAATGTGAGGCTGGATGAACACAGCAGGCCAAGCAGCATCTCAGGAGCACAAAAGCTGACGTTTCGGGCCTAGACCCTTCATCCATTTGGAAACTGTTATTTGCCTGAATGGAGGGAAAATAGTCTGGTTCCCTTTCTACTAAACAACAAACATTTGGGAAGTTTGCACAATCTGTTTTAAGTGTTCTTGACTCCACTGTTCTGCCTGCTAGGTTACTTTTCTTATATTATACTCCATCCATAGGTTCACTTTACCCACCTACAGGCTTGCACACCTCAACTTAGCAATACATCTCTACAAGATTCCAGATGGATAACAGCATGATTCCCAAGTAGGGTCTGGGCTCCAAATGTATTCCAGGCTGCAGCTGAGCCAGTGGAGTAGCATCTTTATGCAGTGGGCCCCCACACTTCCTGTCCCTGTTGACAATATTTGCAGTTTAAGGAGTAAGTGTAAAATACACTTACTGATCCAAGAATATAAGCTGGATGTACATACTTGTGGTTTTTTAAATCCATTCAAGGGATGTGGATGCTGCTGGATGACCAAGCAATTATTGCCCAGCTCCGTTGCCCTGAATGTGTTGAGCTGTCTTCTTGAACCACTGCAGTCCATTTGCTGTAGATAGACTCACACTGCTGTTAGGAAGGGAGCTCCAGGATTTTCACCCAGTATGCTATAAAGTCTATCCTGTGTGTACTTAGAATTATGCCTGCCACTGGCAAGTGAATATTTGTAGCAAATAGAAAAAGTATCCTTTTCATTATTTCTTAGCAAATGGTAAAGGGTGAGGGTGGCTTGTTTTTCAAAACATAACTAAATGTAAATAGTTCTAGAATAATTAAACTTTTTATTCTCAGATATGTCTACCAGGCTAGTCAGGACTATCAAGTAAATGGTATTCAAGGTTTTAGAGAAGATTCGTAGCTCGGGTTGTTGGTGCAGTCGCCGAGCTGGTAAGTTTGTTCACAGATATTTCATCACCATACGAGGTAACATCATCAGTGCGCCTCTGCTGAAGTGTCGGTGTTCTGTCCTGCTTGTTATTTATGTGTCTCAGTTTGCTTGAGTGGGTGGCATCACTTCCGGATTTGTTTCTTATTGGTTGGTATATGGGGACCAACTCTACCTATTTGTTAAAGGAGTTTCGGTTTGAGTGGTAGCACTCTAGGAATTCTCGTGTATGTCTTTGCTTGGCTTCTCCTAGGATAGCTATATTGTCCCAGTTGAATTAGTGTCCCTCTTTGTCCACTTGTATTGAAATGAGTTATAGTTGGTCATGTCTCTTAGGAGCTAGTTAGTGTTTGTGAATCCTGATGGCTAGGTTCCTTCCAGTTTGCCCTATGTAGTGTTTTTGGTAGTCTTTGCATGGTATCTCGTAAATAACTTTGGTTCTGTTAGTTATGGTTGTCAGATCCTTGTCAGTAGTTGTCATAGTGTAGCTGTCGGCTTGTGGGCTATCGTGATTCTTAGGGGAAGGAGTAGCCTGGTAGTCATTTCACGCATGTCCTTAGTGTATGGTAGGGTGACTAGTGTCTCAGGATGTGTTGTGTCTTCCTGTTGTGGTCTGTTACATAGGTATCGGCGGACTACGCTTTTCAGGTAACAGTTGTTTCTATAGGTGTTCTTCAGCTTTGACAAATACTAAATGGTATGATAGACCCAGCTTAGGAGTGGACTGTGAGTGGAGTGCACTATTTATTTGACAGTAACTCTATATGCTTTGCCATTGTGTTCCATAATTTTTGCCACATGCAAAGGGGGAAGAGGAAGGATTATAAAAGGGGTCTACTAACAGGGAAGCATTTACAATAAACAATTTAATTGAATCATGTTCACAGTTAATAATATGTATATGTGGTCTGGAAATGCTTAGTGCTTTAGACTAACTTTGGGCTAATACATGAGGTAGAAATTCTAAGTGAGGCCTTTTGTTTTCTGGCTTTCTTTTATTGGGTACATTGCAAAAGGGCCTCCTGTATTAAAATTCATCTTTGAAACAGTGATCAATGACACATAAGAAGGTAAAGCAAAGAACTGCAGATGCTAGAGATCTGAAACAAAAACAGAAAGTGCTGAAGAAACTCAGCAGGTCAGGCAGCATCTTTGGCGAAATAACAAGTGTTTTAACACTTAGAATTCAGTGACTCTTCATCAGAATTGAAAGTAGCTTGGAAATTATAGCAAATATGCGATGATGTGAGTTGAAAAAGTGATGTGAGTTATTTGCTCCTTATCAGTGCTGTTTGACAGCATTGTTGCTGACATCTTCCATCTCTTTGCTTATGTTTGAGAGTAAACTGGGCAGAAATTGGCCCGAGATAATAGGAACTGCCGATGCTGGAGAATCTGAGATAACACAGTGAAGAGCTGGATGAAGGGTCTGAAGAAGGGTCTTGACCTGAAACGTCAGCTTTCCTGCTCCTCTGATGCTGCTTGGCCTGCTGTGTTCATTCAGCTCTATGCCTTGTTATCTCATAAATTGGCCTGGTTTGTTTCATTCTGTTACAATTGTGAGGCTTATGAGATATTTATGTTTTAAGACTGTGCTTGTAGTTTAAGGCAAAAATGAAGGGTATCATGTCAAAGTGTTTGTTAGAGATTAAAAGGGTCCACATTGTTTTACAGGGGAGGTGGTGTGAGGGACTTAGATGTGGTGAAAATAACAATAGCCTGTGTATGAATGGTGAGTTAACTGTGAGCCTCCAAAATCCCAGAAAAGAGTTGGGATGTCAGGTTGAATCATCCATTTACTTCCAAGATGAAAGCGAGTCAGGATTTCAAGGAAAGCTAATCATCATCTCTACCTGAATGCATGACCTGTGTGATTCACATTACCTCTATCTTGAAGTCCATCACTGTGGCATTGTAGAGGAAGCTATTGTTGCTTTTCCTACAATATTGAATATGACAGACAGGATAGTCTGTCAGGTATCAGAGGGAAAAGAAAGAAAGACAGAGAGATGGAGAGAGAAAGGGATAGAGAGAAAGTACAGCTAGAGTCTGAAAGTCTGTATAATTCACCATACAGGAATGGGATGGGAACTCACACTTGACTTGAAAACATTATGTTTGTGAGGAGTTGAAATGACCTGGAAAGATTTGCCTAGCTTAGTTAGCGGAACCAGTCTCCTAGAAAACATGGACTATGAAACACTGTTCTGGAGTTAAAAGTTTCCAAACTGGTAAGAGATCAGAAGCAAATCCTTGGGAGCTAAGAATTACTTTGGACTGATTTCAGAGGAATAGAATGTCTACTGAAATGAAATGTAGCAAATTCCTGTAGAATGGGTTTTCTTGGTTGTGCCAATTATAAAGTAAGGTGCTCTGTTCCTTGTTTTTGAAGTACAAATGAACACAAAAGTCATGTTTAGTTGATAGTGCTTTTTTTTAGTTTATGTTTTACATTTACAAATAGTGGTTGTGGATTTAGAATGTGCTGTCTGGGAGCCTTAGTGATTTTTTTAGTGCATTTTGTAGTTGGTACACACTGCTGCTACTGAGTGTCTGTGGTGGAGCGGTTGGATGTTTGTGGACGTGGTGCCATTTTGTCCAAGAAGGTAAGAAGCTTCTTGAGGGGAGTTGGAGCTGCTTTCATCCAGACCAGTGGAGTGCATTCCATCATACTCCCTACTTAGGTCTTGTAGATGGTGGACAGGCTTTGGGGAGTCAGGGGATGAGTTGGTTGTTGCAGGATTCTGAGCCTTTGATTTGCTGTGGCTGCCACAGTATTTATGTGGTTAGTTCAGTTCAGTTTCTGGTCAGTGGTAATCTCCAGGATATTGATAGCAGGGAAGTTAGAGATGTTTATGGCACTGAATGTCTAGCGGCAATGGTTAGGTTGTATTTTGTTGTGGTAATCAGTGCCTGGCACTTGTGTGGCATGAATGTTACTTGCCACTTATCAGCTCAAGCCTGGAGACTGTCCAGGTGTTGCTGCATTTGGACTTGAACTGCTTCAATATCTGATGAGTGGCGAGTGGCGCTGAAAATGAACAATAGTACAATAATCAATAAACACTCCCATCTTTCTGATGTGTCTAGGCCCAAAACATCAGCTTTTGTGCTCCCAAGATGCTGCTTGGCCTGCTGTGTTCATCCAGCCCCACACTTTGTTATCTCCCATCTTTGTTCTTGCGATTGAGGGAAAGTCATTGATAAAGTTGCTGAAGATGTTTGGGCCCAGGACATCTCCTTGATGAAGACTTGTGCTCTGGAACGTGCTGTGTGACTAACTATGCTATTTCAGCGCAGCAACAACATAAAAAGAGTAGTTTCATGGTTGTCATTACTGAGATAATGCTGTTATAATGATAACTTCAAAATACATGTATTGGCTTCTTTTCCTATTTCTAAACTGTTCCTTTTGGAATTTCCCAAAAAATGTATCCTTAACTTTCTTATTTTCATCATCTTCGTACTCCCTTTATTGGCTGGATGGCTGGGTTGCAATGCAGAATGATACCAACAGTGTGGATTTAGTTCCTGCACTGCCTGCGGTTACCATTGAAGGTAATCATCATAGTCTGGTGAGAAATGCAGGGTTACAGGGTTAGGATGGATGGGGGTGGGTCTAAGTGGGATGCTCTTTAGAGGGTTGGTGTTGACTCAATGAGCCGAATGGCTTTCAACCACACTTTACGGATTCTAGGATTTTCACCATCTCACGTAGCCTGATACATGCTGATCCTTGGGTTAAACCACTTCCATTCGTCTCTTTCTAATGGGAGAGCAGTCCTAAGACTGTGACTTTACCTTTTACTTCCCTCAGTGAAATCATCCAGAGCGCCTACGAAGAGAGAAATTTAATGGTCTGGATTTAATGCGGCTCTCACATTGGGAACTGTGGTGGTCTTGTCCATGGATTAAATTGATCCATGGTTCCTCGTACCAGCAGCAGAACTTCCAGTTTGCTTTGGTTATTGACTATTATTACAGGGTCTGCTTCAATTTAGTGTTGTCTCGGGAATTTAGTGGTGTTCAGCCCTTTGGAATGCTGCTGAGCAAACCATGTTGGATTTGTCAGAATTTTCTGGTTGGTGGTGTAGGCACTTCATTATTTTGTGCTTGATCAGAGAACCTGATACCTTTAAAGAGAGTCCGCTGGAAATTGTTCTCCTGCTCTTGCCTCTGATCCTTGTCACTCTCTTACATAACCCCCAACCTGGAACCCTCACCTGGTTCTGACTCACCTTTCATCTGGAGTCCCACGATGTTCTTGAGCATCGGATGATTGCAGTGTCTCCAGAAGCCATTGCTGTTCCTGGTGTTGGAGGCAACCAGTACCACTGCTTTATGATTGTTGGTGACTTGAAGGAGTTGAGCCTTCCACTACCAAGACCTGAACTAATGGGTGATGCCCAATGGTGGCTACTTTGGTGCCTGAAAGGCATTTGATCCTCTCAGGTCTTCAGCATGGAAATGATGATATAGGTTTCTCTAACTGGAGGATGAAATGTGGATTCAGTCCACAAAATCCAGCCCAACATTTCAGCTTTGTGACAGGTGCTACCAGATCTATATTTTCAGCTTTATGTCAATTCTGTCAACTTGTAGATGGGAACACCACCACCTGCAAGTTTACCGCTAGGCCACCATCACCCTGATTTAAAAACATATTATCATTCCTTCTCTGTCACTGGATCAAAATCCTGGAAGTCCCTCCCTAACAGCAAATGGGCTGCAGCAATTCAGGAAATGATACACCCACATCTTCTGCATTTCTACCTTCACCCCCTGTCTTCCCTCCCACAACAGCAATAGGGTTCCCCTTGTCCTTACCTACCATCCCACCAGCATCCACATCCAGAAAATCATTAGAAGTCATTTCTGCCACCTCCAGCGAGATGCCACCACAAGACACATTCCCCTTCCTCCCCCTCCCTTGTCCACCATCCACAGGGACCATTCCCTCTGGTACTCCCTGGTCCACTCTTGCTTGCAAGAAAGACCCTGAGCTTTCAGTTACCTGCCATTTCAACACATAGCCCTGTTCTCTGACCAACGTCTCTGTCTCAGGCTTGCTGCAGTATTCCAGTGAAGCTCAGTGCAAGCTGGAAGAACAATGCTTCATTTTCTGCTTGGGGACCCTGCAGCTCACCGGACTCAATATTGAGTTCAATGGTTTTGGGGCCTAAATCCCCAATGTCTGAGCCCCCTACCTCACATACCAGGCCTTGCTATCTCTCAGTCTGTCATTACACACTACCTATTGTTAGTCACTTACAGCCCCTATTAACAGCTATTCACCCTCCCAGCCAGATCGCTATCAAATCCTTTGTCTGTCCAACTGCCCTTCTCTCTCATTGGCTCTATCCCCACCTATCATTTACTTATTATCCCCTCTGCCTCTCCCTCCCTAGAAAAACTGACATTTTCCGAGCTACCATCAGTCTGAGGAAGGGTCACCGGACCCAAAATGTTAACTCTGATTTTTCTTCACAGATGCAACCAGTCCTACTGAGCTTTTCCAGCAACTTCTGCTTTCGTTCCTGATTTAAGCATCTGCAGTTCCTGGTTTTTAAGGGCTGGTTGGATCTCAGCTGCAATATTGTGTACAGTTGTGGGTGTCACATTGTAGAAAGAATGTGAACACATTGGAGATAGTGCAGATGTGGTTTATAAGAATAGTTCCAGGGATGAGGAACTCCAGTTATGAGGATGAATTTAGAAGTTGGAACTCTTCTCCCCGATAGAAGATGGGTAAAAGGAGATCTGATAGAGATTTTCAAAATCGTGAGTGGGCAGGATGGATTGATGGGGAAAAACTGTTCCTGCTCATTAAAGGAAAAAGAACATGAGGCCACAGATTTAAAGTGGTGTGAAAAAGCAGCAAGAGTAAAGTGAGAATTTTTAAAAAACTGAATGAATAGTTAGGGTATGGAGTGGTAGAGGCAATTTCAGTTGAGGCATTCAAGAAAGCATTGAATGATATTCGGATAAAAATAACGTGCAAGGACATGGGGATAAAGTAGGAGATTGACACTTGGTAAGTATGCTCTTTTATGAGCCAGTGCAGGCGCCTTGGGCTGAATGGCCTTCTTCAGTATTATAACAACTCTGTGGTTCTGTTATTATGTCCTTTACGATAGCCTCTAGTTTTTTGCACACTACTGATGTAATGCTAATAGGGCTGTAGTTTCTTGTTTACTCCCTTGCTCCTTTCCTAAATAGCAGGATGACATTTGTAAGCTTCCAATTTTAAAAGAATCCCTCCAGAATCGATGGAATTGTGGATGATTACTAATACATTGATTATATCTATAGTCACCTCCTTCAATATTTTGGCATGTAGTTTTTAGATCCTAGGGATTTATTAACTTTCAGCCCCATTAAATTCTCCAGTACAACCTTCTTACCTATGGTAATTTCCTTTAACTCCTCATTCTCCGTAGTCACTGGATCTCTAATTCTGCCAGGTTTGATATATCTTCCTCTTTGAAGATATTCCTGTGCCATTTCTCTATTCCCCAATTTAATTTCTCTTGACTGTTTTTACTTGAGCAATATGCATGTTAGCCAAAATAGAAAAACAGAACTGCAGATGCTTTGAATCTGAAACAAAAACAGAAATTGCTGGAAAACTCAGTAGGTCTGCAGCATCTGTGGAGAGAAACAGATTTAATGTTTTGGGCCCAGTCTCCATTCTTCAGAATCTGAATTGTCAGATGCTACCAGACCTGCTGAGTTTTTCCAGCAATTTCTGTTTATGATTTATCTTAGCCAAATAATTTATTTTTATTTATGGCTTTTATAGTCCATTTTTAATATTTTGCTAGATTGTATTTATATTCTGTTCTTCCCTTCCTTATCAGTTTCTTAGTCCCCCTTTACTGTTTTCTACAATTCCCAGATTTATTAATATTCCTGGCAATTTTATAGCTGTCTTTTAACCTTATCTAATCCTTAACTTCCTTTGTCAGCTACAGTTGACTGACTTTTGAATTTTCGTACCTTGAAGCAATGTTTGGTGCTGCAAGCCATATAAGAGTTCTTTAAGATAGTATATGCACAGTCATGCCTTTTAATGTATTTCCATCCATTTTAAGTCAGTTTGTGCCTCATGCTTTCACAATTTCCTTTATTCGAGCTAAACACCCTTGTTTCAGATTGAACTAGCTCACTTCCAAACAAAATGAAAACAGTCTTTCTACTGTGATCACTCATCCATGAAAGTTCTTTTACAAGATTATTTATTAGACCTTTTTCACATGCTGATATTAGATGCAAAATCACCTGTTCTCTAATTGTCTATTCAAAATGCTGTTCTAGAAAAGACACTCCAACTTTAGTGCTCATTTGGTTAACCTAGTCTATGTGCTGATTGAGGTCACTCATGATTGCTGTGTTGCACATACTTCAATTTTTCCCATCTCCTAATTAGTAGCATGCCCCACAGTACTCCAGCTACTTCTCCCTGCTGTTTCTTCATTCAACCCAAACAGATTCCACACATTATTCTTCTGATCTCAGCTTGTCTCCTATTAAATTTACTGGTCTCATCTTGTATTATTTATGCAACTGTGGAATCTCCTTTTACTATTGTCCTTCCATTCACCTTTCTCTTTCCTCCCTTTGCACAGCTGAGCTATCCTTGGTGCCATGGACTTGTCTCCGTCTGCACTCCCTGAAGAACCTTCACCAGTTTACAAAATAGTATACTGATTGGCAAGCACAATTTCCACACAGTCCTCTGCTTTGCAGTTGCATAACAGTAACTCTAGCTGATGCTCAAGTTCCAAAACCCAGAGATCAAGCTTGTGTAGTTGGTGACACTTCCTGTAATTGTGGTTTTCCTGGACAGAGTGTAACATGACTTCACACATACTGCAGGATGTGCACGCTACTTGTCTCCACTGACCTGTCATCCCATAATTCTAACTATTCCTGAGTAACTATCAAGGTAAGTGAATTGGATCCCTTGGAAATCTCTGACTCTAATTCAAACTCAAAGTTGGAGACATTTTTGGATACAGGATAATTGTCCATTGAAAATTTAAACTCCATGGGCAAATCCCAGACAGTTGTTGTATGGGATATCTAAAGAGCCCCATAGCACCTCTTTTAGGATATGTTCCTGCAAAGGCTGTCTTCCAGTTGGTGGGCCTGGACCAATAGTTTATAGTATAAGAAGCTCACAAAATAATTGGTTTCTTACACCTTGTTCCCTCAACTGTGCAGGCAAAGCACTGGCAATTTTATAGTTCGAAGACTAGCACCAACTTTCATTTTGGAATTGTTCTTATGAATTTCAATAATTCTAGTGTATTTGTGCAACACAGGGTGCGTATGATTGTGACCAGATGGTTGTCAATGGTGGAATCATGTTTCACTGAACCTATGATAACTCAGCTGTGGAAAAATGAGTTCTTACTGTCTATCTTACTGCCTATTTCCCCACACTTGCAGTTCATGTACAGCTATTTGATCCATGTTACTTTTATATATAACTAAGGAGTGGACTCATATAACTTGTGTAAGGTAGTTCTGCCATTTTGTAATGGCTTATGGTGATATTTAAATGCTTTGATAAAGCTGCTGGCTTATGACATCCGTTATGATATATTCAGTGAAAATCCAGACTGTGGTGAGGAAAGCACCAGCAGGGAATGTTTCAATTATTGTATGTTTTGGAGCAAATGGAATGAGTCATAAATCAACAGATGACTTGTGTTGCTTTTTTTCTCAGCATGTTAGTAATGCTAACAGGACTTGGTTGTCTGCTAAAACCATCCTCTAACATGTAGAAGCAATAATATGCTCCCAATGCAGTGATTCTAGTTCTCTGTGTGATGTGCACACTGTAGCACTAAACTTAGCTCAAAATAGAATGAGAGGTGAATAAATTGGTTTGTTATCAAGACTTTCTCGACCCACAGGGTGAGATACTGTGTCAACACCAGGATCAGGGTTCCAGCAGAAAGCACCAGCTGCTCTTAAATGTTTCTGGTTACACGCAAAATTTCTGAAGAGCTAGAGAAATGGCTGCAGCAAGGATCCAAGCCAGAACTGCCGAAGTTAGTGAAGCAGCATTGCAGTGGGTTCCATGAGCATTAGGCCTCTGCTTCGGTCAAGATATGCCTGTTTGCATCACAGCATCCACCAGTACATTAAATTCATGTTCATTGCCGATTAACATTCTGTTTCTCACAAAAGTGGCTTAATATAATCTGATTTTCAAATCATATTTTGAAGTCTGAATTCAGTAATACATCCCTTATTCTTGGCAAGTGGTAATGAGGTACATGTTGACAAAGTATATATGCATTTGGAGTTGAGTCAGTGTGTTGGAGGGGCTACAGAAACAGTCACACTATCAGCTTACAGTCCACTTCAATTTTACACTCCATTGCTCTGAATACAAAGAAACAATTTAGCTGGAGCCAGTGGAAAGGAAAATTGAATGTGGTGTATCAAGGGCTGGTGATTCCACCCTCCTGATTTATGCTTCTACCTCCCCTCTCAAAGTTTGAAAATTCCACGTATGCTTGAGGGATGCCCTTCGTATTTGGACAGCTATGCAATTTACAATTGCAGCTTTTGGTCTTCACAACTTATCTACTCTTTCATTCTGTGGTCACTGACTTTGTGTGGATATCCTTCTGTTTGAATGACCATTTTTCTTGTTTAAACATATATACTGAATGTTAGCAAAAGCAGCAGCTTCAACTTACATGAGCATCTTTAGTGTCGTGAACTCTCAAAATGCACTTCACAGGAGCATGATCAAATAACATTTGGCACTGAGCTATATAACAATGTTAGGAGAGAGATGAACGAAAGTTTAGTCAAAAAGGTATGTTTTAAGGAGCATCTTAAAAAAGGTATGGATTCAACATGTGAAGTGCAATCACAACCTAGCTCCATCTTTCACACAAGATAATAAAATGTGAGGCTGGATGAACACAGCAGGCCAAGCAGCATCTCAGGAGCACAAAAGCTGATGTTTCGGGCTTAGACCCTTCATCAGAGAGGGGGATGGGGTGAGGGTTCTGGAATAAATAGGGAGAGAGGGGGAGGCGGACCGAAGATGGAGAGAAAAGAAGATAGGTGGAGAGAGTATAGGTGGGGAGGTAGGGAGGGGATAGGTCAGTCCAGGGAAGACGGACAGGTCAAGGAGGTGGGATGAGGTTAGTAGGTAGATGGGGGTGTGGCTTGGGGTGGGAGGAAGGGATGGGTGAGAGGAAGAACAAGTTAGGGAGGCAGAGACAGGTTGGACTGGTTTTGGGATGCAGTGGGTGGGGGGGAAGAGCTGGGCTGGTTGTGTGGTGCAGTGGGGGGAGGGGATGAACTGGGCTGGTTTAGGGATGCGGTGGGGGAAGGGGAGATTTTGAAACTGGTGAAGTCCACATTGATACCGTTAGGCTGCAGGGTTCCCAGGCGGAATATGAGTTGCTGTTCCTGCAACTTACGGGTGGCATTGTACAGCACCACACAACCAGCCCAGCTCTTCCCCCCCACCCACTGCATCCCAAAACCAGTCCAACCTGTCTCTGCCTCCCTAACTTGTTCTTCCTCTCACCCATCCCTTCCTCCCACCCCAAGCCGCACCCCTTCTACCTACTAACCTCATCCCACCTCCTTGACCTGTCCATCTTCCCTGGACTGACCTATCCCCTCCCTACCTCCCCACCTATACTCTCTCCACCTATCTTCTTTTCTCTCCATCTTCGGTCCGCCTCCCCCTCTCTCCCTATTTATTCCAGAGCCCTCACCCCATCCCCCTCTCTGATGAAGGGTCTAGGCCCGAAACATCAGCTTTTGTGCTCCTGAGATGCTGCTTGGCCTGCTGTGTTCATCCAGCCTCACATTTTATTATCTTGGATTCTCCAGCATCTGCAGTTCCCATTGTCTCCATCTTTCACACAACTGCATTTCCAAACAGGAATCATCTTATAATGATCACAAGCTAGAAATCTTACCTGAAGCATATTAAAGTGCTCCAAAACTTGGGGCGAGACAAGAATATCCAGAGCTGCTTCTCCTGGTCGCTGCTAAAGAATGCAAAGTAGTGCAGTAACTGTAGAAGATTAGGGTGATGTTCCAGTGGTTTTTGTGAGGTTCACATACAAAGAAAACACTTAGGTGAGGTTGGATTGGGCTCTGGTGGTATGTGAGGTTTGTAGGTCTGTGGAACTGGTACATTTATTAGCCAGGACTAGAAATCTAGGGAAAAAGGATGACATAAATAAGAATTTAGTCTGTTTCATGTTTTTGCTAGTTTTACCACTGTTTAGTATTCTTAATTCCAGTCATGTGATTTCTGCCAACTCCAAGGCATTTGCTGCAAATATTCGTACAAAGCGTCAGGGATAGAATGTCAATACTTAACCGTCACTACTCCACTCTCAGAACTGATCATTAAATTTAATTAAGTGTGTGTACACAGCATCAGAACCTTCTGAGATTTTAGAAGAACAGAATGGTGAACAAAAGATACTTCATTTAGCATTATATGTGTTTCAACATCCAGTGATATAGAATCAAAGACAACCATAAATAAGCATCCTGTCCCTTTCAAGACCATTAATCCAGTGTTAAATGTATCAGTAGACTAGAACAGTTGAAGAAAATTGTGAACACCAGCACTTTGGGGCAAAGTTGACAAACGGGAGACCTTATAGTCGGTGATCAGAACTCGGAATTCCATGATGTCAGCAAATGGAGGTGCAATGGCAACTTCTGTGCGTGTCATTTGGACTTTGTGTTTGTGTACAAGTTGATCAGTTTCGTCCAATTTATATTGTTATCTTCAAATTGAAACATTTTCTGTAGTTGTGGGTTTCCAGCAGCACAAGGCGTTGGCATAGAGGGCAATGGACAGTGGTGAGTGAGCAATCTTTTATAAGAGACTTATTAGACCCCTTGTGCAATTCTGGGAGCCACATTATAGGAAGGACATAAACACATTGGAAAGAGTGCAAAAGCAGTTTACAGTATGGTAGCAGGGATGAGGATCTTCAGTTATGAGGAAAGACTCTGGGGCGGCATGGTGACTCAATGGTTAGCCTCACAGCACCAGGGACCCAGGTTCGATTCCCCACCTTGGGCATCTGTTTGTGTGGAGTTTGCACATTCTCCCTGTGTCTGTGTGGGTTTCCTCTGGGTGCTCCAGTTTCCTTCCACAGTCCAGAGATGTGCAGGCTAGGGGGATTGTCCATGCTAAATTGTTGACAGCATCCAGGGATGTGTAGATTAGGTGGGTTATAGGGGGATGGGTCTGGGTGGAATGCTCTGAGGGTTGGTGTGGACTAGTTGGGCCGAAGGACCAACACTGTAAGGATTCTATGATGATGATTGTGAGAAGTTGAAACTCCTCTCCTTGGAGGGAGAAGGCTAAGAGGATCCGTTGGGGGTTTACAAAATTAGGACCAGGCTGAATAGAGTAGATCACAAGAAACTGTTCTTACATGTAAAAGGAACAAGAACAAGAGAATGTGAGAACAAGATGTGCAAAAGAAGCAAGGGTGACGTGAGGAAAATGTTTTCACTCAATGAGTAGTCAGACAATAGAATATTCTGCCTGGAGAGTGAAAGGTTCAATTGAGGCATTAAGGAAGGCATTGGATGATTTTTTTGGATAAAAATAAAGTGTAAGATCATGGGGAAAATGTAGGAGATTGAACGAGCCGGTGCAGGCACAATGGGCTGAATAGCCTTCTTCTGCACTGTAATGCTTGTGTGATTCTGCTACGTATCTTGTACAGTCAATAGGATTCCATAGAACAGGCATCACATCATATAAGGTTGAAAGATGTTGAAAGGTTCTTGATGGAACTGTTCATAGAGGAATCAAATTGGCAATGTCCATGATGGAGAATCTGTTCTGGTACCATGGAAGGCTCAAGATTGGAGGAAAATGGAACCTTAGGTTAATCTGTGGCTCCCATGTGTGCTGCCATGATGCTATGGAGGAAGGAAGTGCTGCTCATGGTTACAAGTTCTACTTGCCAATGAGTAGGTAGCTGGACAGATTTGGAATAAAGGCCAGGAACACCCAATTATCCAATGATTGAAGACTGGATTGAGGATGCACAGCTGGTCATTGAATGCAAGGGCCTCAATCTGTGGAAGGAGGTGCTTGTGATGGAATATCTTGTATGAAGGCCATGAAAAAAATACTGGCAAGAAGTACATTGGTACAAACTTGGCCACGCTAGCAGTTTGAAGTACTGACAAAGGTTTTTGGGGACAGCTATGTTCTGTCATAGCTACAGCAGATGTTTTACTAGTACAACAAAGCCAAAGGGAGGACCTGGTCTTTACATCCCTAGGGCTGGGAAGTTGTGTGACCACATCGTCCTTCTGAATCCCTTCTTCAAATTGAGCAGACAGGCAAGTAAAGATTGCCCAGCTAAAGCTTTGAGAGAATGGGAATGTCCAGTTGAGTAGTAAATTCAGTTGTCCTTCTTTGGAGCACATGATTACATCATCTGAATCATGGACTCCTAAAACCAGGTAAAAACCTATCATTGGGGAACTGACTCTTGACACGATGAAGATGTAAGTCTCAGGCTGAAGAGGCAGGTAGAACAGATTGCTGCATTGCAAGCTTCAAATCCAGTCCTTGATGGACCAACTCCACAGTACACCTGGCAGCTGATCCTGCCCAAATGACACATAGTGAGATTAATCGGTTCTGGGTCCTCTTTCGTCTGTCATTGATATAAATGATTTGGATGAGAATATCGAAGGCATGGTTAGTAAGTTTGTGGATGACAGAAAAATTGGTGGCATAGTAGACAGTGAAGGTTTTCTCAGATTACAAATGGATCTTGATCAAATGAGTCAATGGGCTGAAAAATGGCAGATGGAGTTCAATCTGGATAAATGCGAGGTAACAAACAAGCGTAGAGCTTATACAATTTATGGTAGGGCCTTGGGTAGTGTTGTAGAATCCCTACAAAAGTGAAATGACCCATTGGGCTTCAAAATTGGTACGATTGGGCCTGCCCATTCGCAAATTGAACTGGTTTGAGGGTGGCACAATGGCTCAGTGATCAGCACTTCAACCCCATAGCACCTGAGGTCCCAGGTTTGATTCTACCCATGGGTGGTTGTCTGTGTAGAGTTTGCATATTCTTCCTGTGTCTGCAAGGGTTTCTTCCAGGTGCCCCAGTTTCCCCCCACAGTCCAAAGATGTACAACTTAGGTGGATTGGCCGTACTAAATTACCCTTGGTGTCCAGGGATGCGTAGGTTTGGTGGATTAGCCATAGGATAGGCAGGGCTACAGGGATATGATAAGAGAGTGGGATTCTCTCTGGAGGGTCGGTGTGGACTCGAGGGGCTAAATGGCCTGCTTCCAGACTGTAGGGATTCTATGAATCTATGATGATTCCTTCACTTTCCAGTTTTCTGAGTTCTGCTTCTACTTTTGCCCTCAGGATAAGTGGCAGTGGACAAGCCTGTGGAATTGCTTCCTGATCAATGTGCAAAGTTGCTTTGGCTCCTCTGTAGTTGCCAGACCTTCCTGGAAAATTTCCGGGTATTCATTAGGAATTCACCCAGGTAGCCATTTTCATTTGAAAAGTGTTAAGCTAATCTAGGTGAATCTCTCGCAACCAATTTCACCCCATCCAGCTCAGGACCAAGCGTTCTAATCACAATTGAACCAGTTGCCTTTCATTAGAGACTGAAACAGAGTTGGTCCCCGAAATCTGCAAAATCTCTGTGATGTAAGTTCTCAGCCTCGCTGAAGTTGTGTGCAAACTTAAGTCCAGAACGAATCTTTATTAAAAACTGATTCTATGATCACTGATCTCTCCATGCCAGTATCAACCTCCATTTGTACTGGATGGCCGTTTACCTGGATGTTTATCTTGATTGGTTCTGACGTGAATATTGCAAAACAATTTAACTGTTCCAAACCAGATGCAGGTGGAGTATGAACTCTCTTGGACACCATCCTGGATTCCCCGGTATGAGTTATCTTACTCCATTTTAGTCTAGTACAACTCTTGCTGTCCCAAATCCACATAGCAACAATTACAATGTCTTACTGGGCAAGATCCTAAAGAAAATTGTAACTTTTATCCAAGACTTGTCTTTGATATGGAGTTTTGCTGTGGGCTGACCTAGACTTATCTGGATATTTCTTGAGCGAGGCTATGCAGTTGGCTGCCCTCAGTGGTGTTCCCCTAGTGCAGGTAGGCAAGATGACCACTTCCATTGGAATACCATGCAACCCATGCTCCACTTGTCACCGTTTTGCAATGATAAAGCCTGTTGTAATGCCTATTTGAGGTCCATTTGATCTTCAGCAGGTAGGCCTTTTTGCATTGTCATTTTGTTAATCATGTATAGTAGACAGTCTCTATGCATCTCATTCAGGATGAAACCAAAGTCACATGCTTCTGCCAGTTGTCTTAACCTAGTCAAAATGCCCAATATGGATTCCCCTGGTCCTTGAATTAGTGGACAAAAGAGAAAGCGTCTCAGAATTAAAGAAGGCTTGGTGTCATAATGTACCTTATCTGTTTCTGTCAATCCTTGGAAGGTTTTAGTATCTGGTGCCTCAGGGAGGGCTAGGCACTTAATAACAGAAAAAGCTGCAGTTCCAAAAACTATAATAAGAATTATTCTTTTAATCTGTCATAATGTCATTGACCCCCCAAAAAAAACATTCTTTCCACATACTAGGACCTGTCCTTGATGGCAGGGTCCAATGAGTCAAGCTGCCAAATCAGAGGCCTATGTAAGAAAATGCTTACCCCAGCTTCAAAATGACTGCTGTGAACAAATTTCTTCAGGATTGATCTTCACTGTCATTACCATGGAAATATCTCCTCAGAGGCTGGCATCCCATCACCAGTTCTCCTTTATTTATGAATGCCTAGCTTTTGACAACAGCGCTGAGTCAGGCCTTCAGGGCCTCAATATCCCTGACATTCATCTTTTTAATGTGAACCAGATCTCCCTGATTGGGATTGTTATTCCTGGTTCAGCCAGGAAACTCATAGTTTGAGGTCCAGCTGTCTAACCTCGTTACAATCGTGATAACATCCTCGAATGAAATGGGTCTTGCAAATCCAAGTGTTCATCAGTATGATGAGGTCTCATCCAGCTCTAGAAGAAAGTGCAACGATGACTTCTGGGAAGCAGTAATTGAAGCAACAAGTTTTTTTGCCAATCATATGACCTCTCGAGATGGATCTAACTTCGACCCCATCCCAAAGCCTGGATTACAAAGAAAGTACCAGTGTGGATAAGAAGCTGACTTTTGACTTCTTGAGCAAGTAGTGGGTATCATTGCAACCCTTATGAATTGTCCCAGATCAGTAATGCAAGAACACACTAACATTGACCAGAATGTTCTGGCCATGGCACAATTGAACCTGCTGAAGCAGTTTTGTTTAGAATCCCTACATTGTGGAAACAGGCCCTTTGGCCCAACAAGTCCACACTGACCCTTGGAGCATACCACCCAGACCCACCCTCTTTTAACCCACCCAAGCTACATCCCTGAACACTATGGGCAATTTACCATGGCCAATCCACCTAACCTGCACATCTTTGGACTGTGGAGGAAACCAGAGTACCTGGTGGAAACCCACGCAGACATGGGGAGAGTGTGCAAACTCCACACAGACAGTCGCCCACGGGTGCAATTGAACCCAGGTTCCTGGCGCTGTGTGGCAGCAGTGCTAACCACTGAGCCACTGTGCCACCCAATAAAACCAGTTACGTGTGCTGATTGTTGTTACTGGATGACAAGTCTCAAGGAGAGAAATGTTCTCCAGTAGAGGTAGTGTTGATGAAGGGGGTCACTAAACAAGGGAGTTTGAGCATTTGAGTTGACCTTTACTGGAAGGAAAGGTGTCTTTAGCAGAAAGAGGTATCATGCTGAGACAATCTGAAGATTTCTTTAGACAAGTATGAACTACTGCGTTAATTTCACGTTAATGTTCTGTTTTCCTAGTATAACCTTAATTTCCATTCGTGTTTGTGAAGTCCTGATGCAAGTTGAATAAAAGAAATCCCTGCTTCATGATACTCATGCCATCTAACATTTAACTTGTTTAAATCTTGCATTACAAATAATACTGTTATTCTTTGAATGGAAGAAGTGTCGATATTCTGAGAGAGCCCTTTACAAAAGCATTTGAGGATAATTATTTCATGGTAATGCTCTTAGTTTACTTTTCCACTTATATCAAAACACCAGTCAAAGCAGAGAGACTTAGGGGTGAGGTGTGTAGTTAGTAAATATTTTGTAATTGGATTTGTGGTAATGAAACTATGATAACAAAACTGTTTCCAATTGTTACAATGTGTTTCTGAAGCTGTTTTTGCTCTGAGAACGAGAAAGAAGTAAAATGTATATCAATCCGGCAAAAATAAGGGCATGCCAATGTCAAAAAAATGCAACCAAAACTTTAGAAATGTCTCACATGAAATCTCAAGTGTGTCTGGAGTATCTCAGATGAGGAGGCTACTGTCAACAAACATGTATAGACCTTGGATAATAACTCTTGTGGAAACTTTGAAAAAATTTATTGATAGCCCCATGACAGAGAATATTGGTAAGTGCAAAATATTACACCTTATTTGAAAAACATGCATCCTCAGTACGTCATGAATGAACTGGAACTAGTTCAAAGAGATTGGTAGGATCTTGCAAGTGACAGCAGTCTCATCACTTCAAATATCCATAAATGATCAAGAGGCCAAAGTTAGTGGAGTTTGGATATCTTGGAGGTCATGGGACTGGAAGAGATTATAGAGATATTCAAGGGTGAATTGTTGAGGAGATTTGACGACAAGGATGAGAACATTTTAATTGAGGCAGTGTTTAATCAGTGTAGTATATACATCAAAGAGCACATGGTTAATAGGTAAATGGGAATCTTTTGAGGGTAATGACACAGGTAGCAGGGATTTATGTTTCTGGAAAATAGATTGTGGGAGGCCATTTATGAGGGCATTGTTATAGTCACATCTAAAGGCTTGAGGATTTCAGCAGCAGATAAGCTGAGGCAAGACAGAGCCAGGTGATGTTAAGGAGGTAGAAATAGGTGGTCTCAGCATTGTTGCAGATATGTGGCCAAAACCTCATCTCAGGGTTAAAAGACATTATGAACAGTCTGGGAGAAAGGTGAAGTTAGAAGCGTGGGGATGGAATTTGGGGCAGGGACTGGAACTGGAGCCAATAACTTTCTGATATTTAGTTTAAAGAAATTTCTGTTCACTTAATACTGGTAATGGACAAGCAATCTGATAACATAACAACAACAGGGAGCTGAAAGGGGTAATGGTAATGTATAGAATGTGAGGCTGGATGAAGACAGCAGGCCAAGCAGCAACTCAGGAGCACAAAAGCTGACGTTTCGGGCCTAGACCCTTCATCAGAGAGGGGGATGGGGAGAGGGAACTGGAATAAATAGGGAGAGAGGGGGAGGCGGACCGAAGATGGAGAGAAAAGAAGATAGGTGGAGAGAGTATAGGTGGGGAGGTAGGGAGGGGATAGGTCAGTCCAGGGAAGACGGACAGGTCAAGGAGGTGGGATGAGGTTAGTAGGTAGATGGGGGTGTGGCTTGGGGTGGGAGGAAGGGATGGGTGAGAGGAAGAACAAGTTAGGGAGGCAGAGACAGGTTGGACTGGTTTTGGGATGCAGTGGGTGGGGGGGAAGAGCTGGGCTGGTTGTGTGGTGCAGTGGGGGGAGGGGACGAACTGGGCTGGTTTAGGGATGCAGTAGGGGAAGGGGAGATTTTGAAACTGGTGAAGTCCATATTGATACCATTAGGCTGCAGGGTTCCCAGGCGGAATATGAGTTGCTGTTCCTGCAACCTTCGGGTGGCATCATTGTGGCACTGCAGGAGGCCCATGACGGACATGTCATCTAGAGAATGGGTGGGGGAGTGGAAATGGTTTGCGACTGGGAGGTGCAGTTGTTTGTTGCGAACTGAGCAGAGGTGTTCTGCAAAGCGGTCTCCAAGCCTCCGCTTGGTTTCCCCAATGTAGAGGAAGCCACACCGGGTACAGTGGATGCAGTATACCACATTGGCAGATGTGCAGGTGAACCTCTGCTTAATGTGGAATGTCATCTTGGGGCCTGGGATAGGGGTGAGGGAGGAGGTGTGGGGGCAAGTGTAGCATTTCCTGCGGTTGCAGGGGAAGGTGCCAGGTGTGGTGGGGTTGGAGGGCAGTGTGGAGCGAACAAGGGAGTCACGGAGAGAGTGGTCTCTCCGGAAAGCAGACAGGGGTGGGGATGGAAAAATGTCTTGGGTGGTGGGGTCGGATTGTAAATGGCGGAAGTGTCGGAGGATGATGCGTTGTATCCGGAGGTTGGTAGGGTGGTGTGTGAGAACGAGGGGGATCCTCTTTGGGCGGTTGTGGGGGGTCGGGGTGTGAGGGATGTGTTGCGGGAAATACGGGAGACGCGGTCAAGGGCGTTCTCGATCACTGTGGGGGGAATGTTGCGGTCCTTGAAGAACTTGGACATCTGGGATGTGCAGGAGTGGAATGTCTTATCGTGGGAGCAGATGCGGCGGAGGCGGAGGAATTGGGAATAGGGGATGGAATTTTTGCAGGTTGTTGGGTGGGAGGAGGTGTATTCTAGGTAGCTGTGGGAGTCGGTGGGCTTGAAATGGACATCAGTTACAAGCTGGTTGCCTGAGATGGAGACTGAGAGGTCCAGGAAGGTGAGGGATGTGCTGGAGATGGCCCAGGTGAACTGAAGGTTGGGGTGGAAGGTGTTGGTGAAGTGGATGAACTGTTCGAGCTCCTCTGGGGAGCAAGAGGCGGCGCCGATACAGTCATCAATGTACCGGAGGAAGAGGTGGGGTTTGGGGCCTGTGTAGGTGCGGAAGAGGGACTGTTCCAAGTAACCTACAAAGAGGCAGGCATAGCTGGGGCCCATGCGGGTGCCCATGGCCACCCCCTTAGTCTGTAGGAAGTGGGAGGAGTCAAAAGAGAAGTTGTTGAGGGTGAGGACGAGTTCAGCTAGGCGGATGAGGGTGTCGGTGGAGGGGGACTGGTCAGGCCTGTGGGACAGGAAGAAGCGGAGGGCCTTGAGGCCATCTGCATGCGGAATGCAGGCGTATAGGGACTGGACGTCCATGGTGAAGATGAGGTGTTTGGGGGCCAGGGAATTGGAAGTCCTGGAGGAGGTGGAGGGCGTGGGTGGTGTCACGGACGTAGGTGGGGAGTTCCTGGACCAAAGGGGAGAAAATGGAGTCCAGATAGGTGGAGATGAGTTCGGTGGGGCAGGAGCAGGCTGAGATGATGGGTCGACCAGGGCAGGCAGGTTTGTGGATTTTGGGAAGGAGATATAAACGGGCCGTGCGGGGTTGGGGAACAATGAGGTTGGAGGCTGTGGGTGGGAGGTCCCCTGAGGTGATGAGGTCATGAATGGTGTTGGAGATGATGGTTTGGTGCTCGGGTGTGGGGTCATGATCGAGGGGGCGGTAGGAGGTGGTGTCGGAGAGTCGGCGTCTGGCCTCGGCGATGTAGAGGTCAGTGCGCCATACTACCACTGCGCCGCCCTTGTCTGCGGGTTTGATGGTGAGGTTGGGGTTGGAGCGGAGGGCTGCCCGTTCTGCGGGGGAGAGGTTGGAGTGGGTGAGAGGGGTGGAGAGGTTGAGGCGGTTAATGTCTCGACGGCAGTTGGAGATAAAGAGGTCGAGGGAGGGTAGGAGGCCTGGGCGTGGTGTCCAGGAGGAGGACTTGTGTTGGAAGCGGGTGAAGGGGTCAGTGGAGGGAGGGTTAGGTTCCCGGTTGAAGAAGTAGGCATGGAGGCGAAGACGGCGGAAAAACTGCTATATGTCCAACCGTGACTGGTATTCGTTGATGTGTGGTTGTAGGGGGTCAAAGGTGAGCCCCTTCCTAAGGACTGACCGTTCGTCCTCAGTCAGTGGGAGGTCTGGGGGGATGGTGAAGATGCGGCAGGGCTCAGTGTGACTGTCTTCTCTGGGGTTGCTGGCTGTGGAGGTTGTGGGCGGAGCGATGATGTCGTCAGCCGTGGGCGGGGTTCCGTCGGTGTCGGCCGTGGGCGGGGTTCCGTCGGCGGTTGGAGGATCGGGGTGGGCGGCAGCAGCTGCGGTGAGGGTGGTGTGTGGGGTGTTGTACCTGGACGTGGAGGTGGTGACTGCAGCAGCGGTTCCGGAAGTTCTGTGGCCGTCGGAGGCGGATGTGACGTCATCGGTGGGGTCTCCGGCGGTGTCCTCATGGTCAATGGCGGCGGGTGCATGGTGGGGGAGGGGCAGGGACAGACTCGGGATTTGGGAGGCGCAGGAATCCTCTTGTGGGTGGCAGGGGCCCGTGAGTTGGTTGCACTTACGATTTTTGGTGTCCGGTAAAGCTGAGTGAAACTGGGTGTTCAGTCTGTGGATCCTGCGGAGGATAAAAAACAGCAGGGGTCCTTTGCAGGTCTGGGAGAGGGAGGCTCTGAGCTGGGGCAGGCTGGATTGCAGTGTGTGGAGGTGCCGGCGCATGGCTGCGAGTGTCTGTTTCAGGACTCGCAGGGAGAAACGCTTCTGAAGGGTCTGAATATTCTGGGTGTAGAGGTGGTCACGGTTGGGGCCAAATTGGGAAGGCTGAAATGTAGACTGTAGTCCCTTGGGGATGATCTGGTTCCGTAGGCAGGTGCTGAGGAAGGTGATGTGGCTGTGGTACCTGGTTTGCTTCAGGACATGGTCAAGCAGTTTCAAGGCCGAAGAGATTACAAGAGAGTTGCAATGGGAGAGAGATTCCCTGAGGTTGGTCCGGAGGGAGGAGGGTAACTTCTTCAGGTTAGGCATCCCTGGAAGAGGCTTCGCAGTGAGGTTAAAATAGTATCAGAGATAATGGGAACTGCAGATGCTGGAGAATTCCAAGATAATAAAATGTGAGGCTGGATGAACACAGCAGGCCAAGCAGCATCTCAGGAGCACAAAAGCCGACGTTTCGGGCCTAGACCCTTCATCAGAGAGGGGGATGGGGAGAGGGAACTGGAATAAATAGGGAGAGAGGGGGAGGCGGACCGAAGATGGAGAGAAAAGAAGATAGGTGGAGAGAGTATAGGTGGGGAGGTAGGGAGGGGATAGGTCAGTCCAGGGAAGATGGACAGGTCAAGGAGGTGGGATGAGGTTCGTAGGTAGATGGGGGTGTGGCTTGGGGTGGGAGGAAGGGATGGGTGAGAGGAAGAACCGGTTAGGGAGGCAGAGACAGGTTGGACTGGTTTTGGGATGCAGTGGGTCGGGGGGAAGAGCTGGGCTGGTAGTGTGGTTCCCTGGCCCCCAACACCTCATCTTCACCATGGACGTCCAGTCCCTATACACCTGCATTCCGCATGCAGATGGCCTCAAGGCCCTCCGCTTCTTCCTGTCCCACAGGCCCGACCAGTCCCCCTCCACCGACACCCTCATCCGCCTAGCTGAACTCGTCCTCACCCTCAACAACTTCTCTTTTGACTCCTCCCACTTCCTACAGACTAAGGGGGTGGCCATGGGCACCCGCATGGGCCCCAGCTATGCCTGCCTCTTTGTAGGTTACGTGGAACAGTCCCTCTTCCGCACCTACACAGGCCCCAAACCCCACCTCTTCCTCCGGTACATTGATGACTGTATCGGCGCCGCCTCTTGCTCCCCAGAGGAGCTCGAACAGTTCATCCACTTCACCAACACCTTCCACCCCAACCTTCAGTTCACCTGGGCCATCTCCAGCACATCCCTCACCTTCCTGGACCTCTCAGTCTCCATCTCAGGCAACCAGCTTGTAACTGATGTCCATTTCAAGCCCACCGACTCCCACAGCTACCTAGAATACACCTCCTCCCACCCAACATCCTGCAAAAATTCCATCCCCTATTCCCAATTCCTCCGCCTCTGCCGCATCTGCTCCCATGATAAGACATTCCACTCCTGCACATCCCAGATGTCCAAGTTCTTCAAGGACCGCAACTTTCCCCCCATAGTGATCGAGAACGCCCTTGACCGCGTCTCCCGTAATTCCCGCAACACATCCCTTACACCCCGCCCCCCCCCCCCCCACAACCGCCCAAAGAGGATCCCCCTCATTCTCACACACCACCCTACCAACCTCCGGATACAACGCATCATCCTCCGACACTTCCGCCATTTACAATCCGACCCCACCACCCAAGACATTTTTCCATCCCCACCCCTGTCTGCTTTCTGGAGAGACCACTCTCTCCGTGACTCCCTTGTTCGCTCCACACTGCCCTGCAACCCCACCACACCCGGCACCTTCCCCTGCAACCGCAGGAATGCTACACTTGCCCCCACACCTCCTCCCTCACCCCTCTCCCAGGCCCCAAGATGACATTCCACATTAAGCAGAGGTTCACCTGCACATCTGCCAATGTGGTATACTGCATCCACTGTAGCCGGTGTGGCATCCTCTACATTGGGGAAACCAAGCGGAGGCTTGGAGACCGCTTTGCAGAACACCTCCGCTCAGTTCGCAACAAACAACTGCACTTCCCAGTCGCAAACCATTTCCACTCCCCCACCCATTCTCTAGATGACATGTCCGTCATGGGCCTCCTGCAGTGCCACAATGATGCCACCCAAAGGTTGCAGGAACAGCAACTCATATTCCGCCTGGGAACCCTGCAGCCTAATGGTATCAATGTGGACTTCACCAGTTTCAAAATCTCCCCTTCCCCTACTGCATCCCTAAACCAGCCCAGTTCGTCCCCTCCCCCCACTGCACCACACAACCAGCCCAGCTCTTCCCCCCCCACCCACTGCATCCCAAAACCAGTCCAACCTGTCTCTGCCTCCCTAACCGGTTCTTCCTCTCACCCATCCCTTCCTCCCACCCCAAGCCGCACCCCCATCTACCTACTAACCTCATCCCACCTCCTTGACCTGTCCGTCTTCCCTGGACTGACCTATCCCCTCCCTACCTCCCCACCTATACTCTCTCCACCTATCTTCTTTTCTCTCCATCTTCGGTCCGCCTCCCCCTCTTTCCCTATTTATTCCAGTTCCCTCTCCCCATCCCCCTCTCTGATGAAGGGTCTAGGCCTGAAACGTCAGCTTTTGTGCTCCTGAGATGCTGCTTGGCCTGCTGTGTTCATCCAGCCTCACATTTTATTATCTTGGAATTCTCCAGCATCTGCAGTTCCCATTATCTCTAATGGTAATGTATAGTTGGGTGTCATAAGCCTACGTGTACAAATGAAAGCTATGTTTTTGAACATTGTCTGTGAAGGGCAGAATAGAGACGAAAAGTAGAGAGCCAATAATAGATGCTTGGGGAATGGCAGAGGTAACAATGTTTAGCAGGAAGAGAAGCAATTTGTACAAATGTTGTCCCAGCCTGCTGGATGATAGTGGAAAGGCACCAGAGGAGATATGGTCAAACATGTCAAAAGCTTCAAACAAGTCAAAAAGAATTAGGGGGTAAAGTCTACCTTTGCCGCTCACTATTAGATAGATATCGTTTGTGATTTTGTGAAGAACAATTTTAACGTTGTGGCAGAAATGGAAACAAGATTTCAGGGATTCATTCATGAAGTTCTGTGGAAAATTGGTAGGATTTGGGAAGATAACAAAGTTTGACCTATCATAAGTTTGCTGATCAACAATGAACTAAGTAGCCTAATTCTGTTTAATAGCTCTTGGCTGGTGGCCTTGTAAATTGCTTCTCTTCAAATGAATATCCAATTTTAAAGCAATGCAATTTCTGCCTAACTGCCTGTTCAGTTAATCAGTTAATTAATCCCCACTACCCTCATTACTCCTTCAGCCAGTTACACTAAATCTATGCCCTACAGTTATTAATCTCTCCAGTAATGTAAGATCCTCTCTACTGAGGTCCCTCTTTAAAAAAAATCACCTGAATCATCTTTTTCCTCAGCATCCATTTCTCTAAAGAAAATAAGGCCAGTTATCTAATCTTTGCCATGCTTGAAATTCTCCTTGCTGAGAACATTCCTGTGAACCTTCTCAGTACTCTTCCTGGTGGAAAGACATCTCTCCTGAAATGTCGTGTCTAAAAACGCATGTAGTATTCTAGCTGTGGGGTAATTAGTGTTAGTACAGCTGGTACGACCACACCAAGCAGTCTGCATTGTGGCCTGTGAACTGCAAATTTGTACAGCTCAAAAAACCTAGGACAGATGAATGGATTCTGATTGGTCAGGCTGTTGCCATCGTGAGTGGAGCATTGATTTTTAATAGCAACTTAAGTGAATATCTAAATGTTGTTAGGGTTTCTGATTCAATGGCCATCAGGGCTAAACATCTCTCCTCTCCTCCACCTCTTGCCGTAAATCTATGCACCCTGATTATTGGCCCCGCTATGTCTTGCCACAGTTTTCAACTTTTCTCTATGCAAGCAACCACATGACCAATTTTTGTATTATCTCCAAACTTCTTAGTCATGCCAAACATTCAAGTCTTAACCATTAAAATATATCACGAAAAGCAAGTTTTGTCAGAGAGGGAGACTTGCCTAGAAAGATAGAACCATTCATTTTATGAGCTGACACAAGGATCAGGAAAGAAAGCATATTAACTGACGGTTTTTGGGAACAAGCAAGTGAGCATGAGGTTGGTCTTCTAGATATGTTTGGCTTTGGAGGACACATGGGGAGATAGGAGAGACATTAGAGAATGATGTCTGTTCAGGGTAAGGGATAGTGAAATTTTAAGGGAAGTCTTCAGAAGTCAGGACACAATCTGAAGTGTGCTTTGCCTGACACAAACACACTAATTTCTTCCATATGAATAAGCCTGGTAAACCCCAGTTTCAGATTCACTCCTGGCTGTCTTTTGCTTGCAAACAGGAAGTGCAAGGCTTGCTGCTGCAGGCATTTTGGAACCTGTTTAATATTGGCAAGGAGAAGTCCTCCCCATCCAAATTTGATATTGGGAAATTGGAAGCAGCAGTATCAACCCCTTTCCTATCTTTGCATTCTTGCTTCCTCTTCCTTAGATCTTCTGTGAGGAATTAGTTTGTTGTAGTTCTAATTCTTCTGAAAATGGCCCAGCTGTTTGTTCGTTATCCATAACTTGACACGACTTTCTCTCCTTGAAAAATGGTGTGGATTTTCAGAAGGCTTGGCATTCTGAATGAGAACCTTGTTGATTCATGTCTGCCAAGGTCTGTAGCTGAACTTGAACCCAGGATTTTGCAACATAGAGGCAGTCGTACTATGAACTCAGAGGCAAGACCTCAGTCCATCTGTTGAGAGCAAAAGAATGTAAGAAACACCAGTAATATCTCCTACTTCATTTGCACAGTAACTCCATGCTTTTGTCTGAGTGCAGACACATTATCCTCCCCTCAACTCCTAACGTGACTTCCCAACTCCTATACTGAAAGGACTCAGTAATGAAGGCAAGCGTGCTAAATGCCTTTTTAATTACTCTGTCTATATGTGACACAAACTTCAAAGTCCTGAAATCTGAGTGCAAACAGGGAGGAGAAACAGAATCTTCATTAGTTTCTCTTTGCTTTGGCTTCAGAAATTCAGCATTTGCTGGGGGTTAGAAAAATGAAAAATCATCACTTGAAGACTTGGACTTTACAATGCTCAGACCTTGATTTGAGCACTGCGCTCTTTTTTTTTTCAAAAAAGAACAATTCATAAAGCTGTATAACTTGGTGAGCTGTAGCCGCAGATAGCCACAGGAGAATATGGAGTGGTGACAATAACAGAGACATGGCTCAATTAGTTTATCTTTCAGTCCTGTAACTTTAGGGTTTCAAGATTAGTTGAACCTCTGGGCTGCTCTGAGCATAGTAGGGGTAATCAGATTTTAAATTGAGCAATTACATAAAGGATTTTCAGAACTTAGTACAAATGTTAGCTCCTCTTATTTGAACTTCGTGACATGAGGCCACTGTGTATTATTGGTACTGAGGACCTATACCGATCTCAGCAAACTTCTTTACTCTCTTGATCTCGGTTGCTTATGCATTTGTGAAGAAATATTACGAGACAGGTACAGCGTATTCAACCAAAGGATGAATATAGTCAATATAGATTAATGATAAGTCACAGACATGGAGTCTGAAAGGGATGAGAGATCTAAGAATGAACATCTGTTCATTTTATTTTTTAGCATACTGTTCACTCGGCTATTCAGCCCTAACTTTGTTTGAGGATTTTCTAGGCCTACAGTTCTGTTAGCGTAATTGTTTAACTTTCTATCAAAGAACAATTGCTTATGTATGCTGAGGTCTACTTGTATGGCTTACGGTAGTAAGGCCGTAAGACATAGGAGCAGAAATTAGGCCATTCGGTCCATTGAGTCTCCTCCGCCATCCAGTAATGGCTGATTAGTTCCTCAACCCCATTCTCCAGCTTTCTCCCCATAACCCTTGATCCCTTTAATAATCAAGAATCTATCTATCTCAGTCTTAAATATATTCCATAACCTGGCCTCCACAGCCTTCTGAGGCAGTGAATTCCATACATTCACCACTCTCTGGCTGAAGAGGTTTCTCCTTATCTCTGTTCTAAGAGGTCTTCCCTTTACTCGAATGATGTGCCCTCAGATCCTAGTCTCTCCAACCAATGGAAGCATCTTCCCAATATCCACTCTGTCCAGACCATTCCGTGTTCTGTAAGTTTCAATTAGATTCCATTTCATCCTTCTAAACTCCAATGAGTATGGTCCCAGAGTCCTCAAATGCTCCTCATATTGTTAAGCTTTTCATTCCTTGGACCATTCTGATGAACCTCCTCTGAAGCCGCTCCAGGGCCAGTACATCCTTACTGAGATATGGGGCCCAGACTGCACACAATACTCCAAAGGTGCTGACCAGAGCCTTATAAAACCTCAATAGTACGTCCCTGCTTTTATATTCAAGTCTTCTCAAAATAAATGCCAACATTGCATTTGCCTTGCTGACTAGTGACTCAACCTGCAAGTTTACCTTGAGAGAATTCTGGACGAGAACTCACAAATCTCTCTGTATTTCAGACTTCGGAATTTTTTCCCTATTTAGAAGATAGTCCATGCTTTTATTCTTCTTACGTGACACTTTCCCATGTTGTACTCCATCTATTACTTCTTTGCCCACTCTCCTAACCTGTCCAAATCCTTCTGCAGCCTCGCCACCTCCTCAATACTACCTGTCCCGCCACCAATCTTTGTATTGTCTGCAAACTAAGCCAGAATGCCTACAGTTGCTTCATCTAGATCATTAATGTATAAAGTGAAAAGTTGTGGCCTCAACACTGACCCTTGCGGAACAGCACTTATTACCAGCTGACATCCTGAGAAAGACACTTTTATCCCCACTCTCTGCTTTCTGCCAGGCAGCCAATCTTTTATCCTTGCTAGCACCCTGCCTCTAAGACCAGGGGCCCTTATCTTACTCAGCAGCCTCCTGTGCAGCACCTTGTCAAAGGCCTTCTTGAAGTCCAGGTGGATAAAATCCATTGGCTCTCCTTGGCCAAGCCTGCTCGTTACTTCCTCAAAGAATTCTAGCAGATTTGCCAGGCATAACCTCCCCTTGATGAAACCATGCTGACTTTGCCCTATTTTACCATGCACTTCCAAATATTCAGAAATCTCATCCTTTACAATGGACTCCAAAATCTTATCCATTACTGAGATTAGGCTAATCGGCCTGTAATTTCCCGTCTTTTGCCTTACTCCCTTTTTAAACAGGGGTATCCTCTGGGACCCTCCTTGACTCTAGCGATTCCTGAAAGATCAACACTAACGCTTCCACTATCTCTTCGGCTATCTCCCTTAGAACTCTGGGGTATAGTCCATCTGGATCTGGTTCTGGTTATTTGTCCACTTTCAGGCCAACCAGTTTTACTGGCACCTTTTCCTTGGTGATGGCCACCATACTCAGCTCCGTCCCCTGACTCATCTGAATTTTTGGGAGATTACTCATGTCTTTCACTGTGAAGACTGATGCAAAGTAATTATTCAGTTCCTCAGCCATTTCCTTGTTCCCCACTACTATCTCTCCACCGTCATGTCCCAGTGGTCCAGACTGCCTCTCTTTTGTCCTTTATATATCCAAATAAACTCTTACAGTCTTCATTTATATTACTGGCTAGCTTACCCTCATATTTAATCTTCTCTCTCCTTATTTCTTTTTTTGTTGCCCTCTGTTGGTCTTTGTAAGCTTCCCAGTCCTCTAGTTTCCCACTGCCCTTTGCCACATTATATCCTTTCTCTTTGCTTTTACGCTATCCCTGACTTCCTTAGTCAGCCATGGTTGCCTTATCCCCACTGTACCATGCTTCTTTATCCTGGGGATGAATTTTTGCTGCATCTCCTGAATGACTCCCAGAAATTCCTTCCATTGCTGTTCCACTGTCTGTCCTGCTAGGCTCCTCTTCCAGTCAGTTCTGCCCAGCAACTCCCTCATATCTCTGTAGTCGCCTTTATTCAGCTGTAATATGGTTGCTTCTGATACTATCTTCTCCCTCTCAAATTGCAGAGTAAGTTCTATCATCTTATGATCACTGCTTCCTAAGGGTTCCCTTACCTTAAGCTCCCTTATCAAATCTGCCTCAACATTTAAGCCAGTATTGCCTGTTCCCTTGTGGTCTCCACCACAAGTTGCTCCAAAAAGCCATTTCGTAGACATTCCACAAACAACTTTTCTTGCAATCCACTACCAACATGATTTTTCCAGTCAACCTGTCCCAGAGGACTGAAAAATTGCTAATGTGATACCCCTGTTTAAAAAGGGAGTAAGGCAAAAGTTGAAATCCCCCATGATCACTGTGGCTTTGCCTTTCTTACACACCTTTTCTATTTCCTGGTGTATCTCGCACCAGCTCCTGACTACTGTTTGGAGACCTATACATAATTCCAACTATGATTTTTTTTTACCTTTGTGGTTCCTCAATTCTATCCACACAGATTCTACACCATCAGAACCTACTTCGTTTCTTCCTATTGATTTAGTTTCATTTCTCAATCATAAGGCAACCCCACCCCCTCAGCCCACCTGCCTATCTTTTTGAAAGGATATATATCCTTGGATATTCAGTTCCCAATCCTGTTCCCCTTGCAGCCACGTCTATGTGATGACTACCACCTCATACTTGCCAATTAGTAGCATTCAACAATAGGCTATTCTCTTTAACCATTCATTTAGAGTGTCAAGAATTTCCTGAGACTACTGACTTCACTCAGACGACTAGATCCCCTGACCATCACATTGTCCATGTATTTCCAGTATTTCAGGCCAGAAGAAGACAGTGTCGTTAAAAGGATTGGAAAATGTGTTGTTCACTGTAAATGTCTAGAGGCACATACACCATTAATTGAACACTTTGGATAGATGAAGGTCTTATTATGTCGGGTTGGTGTTCCTATTTGTGAGTTACAGTGACATAGGTTCAAATCCCACATGCTCCTAATGTGTGTATAATAACACCTCTGAACAGGCTGATTCATGAATATTGGGACTTTTTTGCACAGTAGTAGTGTCTCTACCTCAGAAGCAGGAGACCTGAGCTCAAGTTGCACTTGCACTAGATACGTTCCACAATATCTCTGAACAGGTTGATTAGAAAAAATACCTAGAAAGACTGATGCGTAATGCATTGAGCAAGGAAGTTAGCAATTCATTGGAAGAGAACCTTATGAACATTTAACTTTATCAGCTTCACAACCAATCCCGTCAAATCCTTTTGAAAAATCTGTTGTAATAGTGTTAAGGCTGTCCCAAGAGATTAGTGCTCTTACAAAGAAAATTCATGTCAACCAGATGATGAGTTGTCAGTCTTGCAGCCCAATTACCAAACTGATGATCGTAAAGTAGATTGATGTTTGATAGTAACTACTTAGTCATATGCTGTTCTGCAATCATAAAGAATTAAAATGTCAACGTGATTGGGCATAGCTTGCAGAGTATTGTATTGTTGCTTTTGCACCCAAACAATAATTGGTTTTGTTGGCACAGAAGTAATTCTTCAGTAAAGAAAGCATTTGGAACATCACATAACGAACACAAAACACATAGGTGTAGAGTTGGATAAACTTGGCAGGAACTCTGCCTGGACCAGCTGACTTGAACTTGACAGCTTGAACTGTTGAGTTCTTGGAAGACTTCCCATGGTTGGATCATAGGAGGTTTTCTCACTATTAAAAATGCCAGTTAAGATATGTAGTGCCTCCAATTTGAATTATCCAAAAAAAGACATTTTTACCCTCTAGGCACAGTTCAAAATTTATAACATTTATATTGTTTACCCTATCCATTTAACAACAAGCGCCTCAAATACCAGCATTCAGTCGGTCTCAGCCGTGAAAAATTCAAATACACAGTGTCCATAGCTTTCCAAATGAGGGAATTCTAAAGATTTAATGACTGTGAGAGAAGAAACTTCTCCTCATTGTGACCCCTACTCTAAAACAATACCTTCCAAATTGAACTTTTATGATCCGCCACATTCATAAGGGCTGTTGTGGAACAGTGGTAGTGTCCCTACCTCTGGACCAGGAAGTCTAGTTTAAAGCTGTTGCATTGTTGTGTCATAACATATATGAACAATTTGACTAAAAATACCCGCATGTTTAGGAGGTGTAGATTGTGCATCTTCAATTAAACATCCAATGCTTCAATTTGTTGGGTAATGGACATTGCATTTTGGACAGTGGACTTGTAATTGGGAGTCCCCAGGATATAATATCACCAGCAGCATTTGCAAAATATCTCTAAATGATAGTAATGATGGAGTGGCTGGGCCTGATTCATTTGTGGCTTTCAAAAGAGAATTAAATCAGCACCTGAAGAGAGAAAATGCATGGGACTACAAAAAGAATGGGAAGTTGGACTAATTAAGTATGCTCTTTCAGAGAGCTGATATGGATATCACAGGCTGAATGGCCTCCTGTTCTGTTGTTATTCTATGATTCCAAGCTAAAAAATAGGAACTCGGTGACTAAGCATAACTGTCTTCTGTAAAAGATTTCTAAGGTTCACACCCTTGGATTGAAGCCATTTTATTTCATCTTGGTCCTAAATAACTAATTCTTTATTTTGAGACTCTGATCTTGCACCAAACAATTCTCCCCAGGTATTGCATAGTTTGGAGCAGAAGATTAATACTTTCCTTGGATATATTCTGTCATTCATTAAGGTAATACCTAATCTGATCTTTACTTCAATGCTGTTTTCAAGCTCATTTCTCATAATCCTTGACTACCCCACAGTTCCAAAATCTGGTGGTCTCAGCTGTGAAAATTTCAAATATACAGTATCCACAGCTTTCCAAATAAGAGAATTCTAAAGATTCATGACTGTGAGAGAAGAAATTTCTCCTCATTGCCATTTTAAACAGGTGATATAGGTAAATACTCTAAAACAATAACTTCTAATTTTGGATTCCCCGATGTGGGGAATTATCCTCTCAGCATCTATTTTGTCAAGCTCCTTCACAACAATATGTTTCAGTATGATCACCCCTCAGTCTTCTAAACCCCTGTGAATATAGGCCAAACCTGCTCAGTCTTTCCTTAGTAGACTGTACTGTTTCGTTTTAGAGACAAAAATAGAAAATGCTGGAAAACCTCGGCAAGTCTGGCAGCATCTGTGGAAAGGAATCAGAGTTAACATTATGGCCAGTTCTGAGGAAGGGTCACTCAACTTGAAATGTTAACTTTGATTTCACTGCACAGATGCTGCTAGACTTGCTGAGCTTTTCTAGCAATTTCTATTTATGTCTCCAATTTACAGCATCTGCAGCTCTTTCGGTTTTTACTGTTTTATTTTTTTCATGGGATGTGGCTTTTCCTGGCAAAGCCACCATTTGTTGCCCATTCCTAATTATCTTGAACTGAACAGCATGCTGAGCCATTTCAGAAGGCAGTTAAAAGTTAATGATATGGCTGTGGGCCTGGAGTCACATGTAGACCAGACTATCAAAGGGCAGCAGATTTCCTTCCATAAAGTACATGCATGAGTCACTTGGGATTTTCTGTCAATTGATAGTTTCTTAGTCACCATTACGGAGACTAAATTTTAATTTCAGAATTAATGGTGAACTTAAATTGTCTTGGCTGATGTGGTGGGATTTTAACCTGTGCCCCAGATCATTAGTCTGTGACTCGAGATTACTAGTCCATTCACATCACTAAGCTCCCATCTTCCCACCACTTTATCCCAGGAATCAATATTATGAATGTTCTTTGAACTGCCTTCAATGCAAGTATATTCCTCTTTTAATAGGAGACCCGAAGTACATGCTGTGTTAATGGTGTGCTTTCGGTAACATGCTATGCAGTTGTGGCAAGACTTCCCTACTTTTAGATTTTGTCCCTGCAATAAAGGCCAACATTCTATTTGCTTTCCTAATTACTTGCTGTATCTACGTACTGAACTTTTGTGTCATGCACGAAGATAGCCAGAACTTACTAAATTTCAGCATTCTATAGTGTCTAGTTTTATAATATTTTGTTTTCCTCTTATTTTCAGTGAAGTGGAAAATCTTGTCTTTCTTATTACTTCTTAATAATGAAGTCCATCATTTTTCCAATGACAGATCTCAGGTTAACTCATCTATAGCTTTTTGCTTTCTATCTCTTTTCATGAACAGGGCTATTACATTTGCAGCCTTCCAATCTGTTGGTTCCTTTCCAGAATCTAGGTAATTTTGGAAGATTATAACCAACACACCCGCCGTCTTTGCAACACCTGAAGATTATAGAATGCAAACATTCAGGTAGAGGTGACTTTTTGCCTTAAGTCCCATAAGTTTACTTCGTACATTTTCTTTAGTGATAATTATTATATAAAGTATCAGACTCTGCAAGTGTTAACACAGAGTAACACTACACAGGCAAAGCAAGTAACACAGTTACAATATCAGTTGAAGCAGAAGCATATTTTATCTTGTCATGCATACCTTGGTATTTGTGCAATGGGCCCAGGAATATCTATAAAGTTCAAATGAGCTGGCGTAACTTCTAAGGCAACATTATCTATGAAATGCTGCCAAGCATTGTACTACTTTTCGATAAGAGGCTACTTTATCCATAAACACATCTCTCAGAAACTACCAACTCCTTGACAGCTCCTGGCCTAATATGTCAGAGGTCATTGAACTGTGGCTTTTAGGGCTCCAGCTACCGTGATCACCATGTAAGATCCCATGAGCAAATAACCTGCAAAAATGTCAGGAAAATAATGATTCTATTGAAGGAACAACTCCTTAGTCCTCACATTCATGACATGTTATACCCTCATGCAGTAATGGTATGGAGGTTTCCCAAGGAAATCATTGTCATGCCTACATAAGGAGGCCTGTGATATGTGGAATTATATAATTGTACTTTGCACAACCAAAGTTTTAAACCTATATTGGGTGTAGAAATCTGCCAGTAAACATAATAATCTACTGATTTAGTAATAGCTGTCATTTGATTTATCTGGTCTGTCTACTGGTTTTCCTTGACTGTACTAAATCAAGCAGGTCTTGTAAATTCTAACTAGAAAGGAAGATGATGGTAGCAAATCTACCTTATGGTGGCTAGTAATCTGGATAGCTCATACAACATGATGAGCGTGGGTGAGGATTTATCACTCAACGATGATGGTTGTTTTAAGTTTCTCCCTTATTTTTGTCCCTAGATGTTTGACTATTATTGGAATGTCTTTTACTGCAAAAACCAACGCAAAATGCAGAATTAGCACTGAGAAGGACTGGATAGTTTGTTACTAATGAAAGACTGAGTTTCTGAATTCCGGCACAGGAAACTTTTCTTTCACTGGTAGGTCAATTTGAGCTGCAAGACTCTTCCAAGAAAATTCTTTGTTCTGGTGAATTTTAAAAATACTTTATGGTCATATACGTGAGGCTGACGTCTTCCCAGTTAACAGCCATTCCAAAGCTGTCAGGGATGGAGGTGAGCCAGAGATTCTGAATTTTTGAACTGTCATGTAAGTTTTGTCAGGGATCCTGACTCCAACTCCACCTACAGCTTTTTCCATATATCAAAGAGGAATTATTATGTATTAAATATAAACCCGATTACTTTTCATATGGTAGCAAAGTTTAAAAAATGATTTCCAAGATATTTATGTCTTGATGCACCTAAAAATATCAGAATTTTAACAGTTTAATTGCCCAAATTGTAGAGCTCAATCTATATGCTATTCAGCAACATGGTAGAAAAAAAAGAGAAATGAAACCCATTTGTGATTTTACTAGCACTCAGCTGATTACTGTGCTTGAGAGGAATGACTATAGTTTTTAGTGGCATTGGAAGGAGCGACTGAGCTAAGGTAAAAATAAAAATGGACAAAACATGTTACCTGTTTGGTCAGTGACACCTCCTATTATTTGAAAAATATTATTTTCTCAACATTTGTAGCTATTTCTTTGTTTCTTCTTCCATATGGAGGATGGTGGTTAGACAGTTTAAGTGATTGCCTCGAATGCTGAGTGCACACCAGCATGATAACTACATAGAGAGGAAGTCACTGGCAAAACAGCATCAACTGGCATAAACACACAGCCCAGATTCCTTGGCAAGACCCCAGCCATCATAATGGTTCCTCCACACATTGACAGTGCTCAGGATCCATTCCAAAATTAACTTCCTGTCTAGTCTTAGAGTAACCCAAGGAAATTTGTCTCCACCACCATCACAGACCACAGTGAAGGTATTTCACAGAGAATCAATCTGCATTCATGCTGAAGTGAGAGAGAGAGAGAGAGAGAGAGGGAGAGAGTGAGTGAGAGAGAAAGAAAGTATTTTCTTAGCTAAGTAGAAGCAAATAGAAAAAACCACAGTTGAAATTTTTGATAGCAGTTTGGATAACTCATGTGCATGCACAAACTCTTAAATTCGCATCTATGTAAAGAGCTTGAAAACTGTCTTCTTTCCTTTCTTTTTATTCAATTGGTGTACATTTTGTGATATAATTTGAGTTTGAAATTCAAAATATCTTTGCACATCAAATATCAGGATGCTGTTCAGTTTTAATACACAGAGAGAGACACATTTCCTGTACAAAATTATGATTATTTATAGGCGAGTGTGAACTTGAAAGTCTGGAATCCAACTATGTAGCCTCCCATGGGGCATTGTGGTGAAATCTAGAATTCCTGGACTGATACACAGTAAAACTTTATTAAACTTCAGTTAAATCTAATGGTAGATTCAAAGATGCCCAAATTTAACATAGTCGCTCTTCATTTTTGGATGAAAAGTGGACACAGTGATAATCACTTTAGCATTACAGAGTCTGGTGACCAATCTGCTCCTACTTTGAGATGATGGTCACCTAAAATTGAACACCAGCTTCATTACAATCTGATGTCAGGTCTCACATTTGCTTGCCCTGTTCAGCACTTTATCTCTTTACATTCCAACTAACATTTCTGGGTTGTGAGTAGCCTAAAGATACCAATAGCATATACTGATGAAGGCCCAAAACCTAGCTTCTCTTTATTCCATGAAATGACTGGCAGGCTGCAGCTGACCCACATATAGTTTCCCCCAACTCGCTTCACCCCAACACTTACCTCGTGGAGTTTGGTGTGGGGTTAAAATATATTGGCTTCTATATGTGATCTGAGTCAGAAGTCATACTACGCCAGGTTATAGTCCAACAGGTTTATTTGAAATCACATGCTTTTGGAGCGCTGCACTTCCATCAGGAGACTTCACCTTAAGAAGGAGCAACACTCCGAAAGCTTGTGATTGCAAATAAACCTGTTGGGCGATAACCTGGTGTCGTGTGACTTCTGATTTTGTCCACTCCAGTCTAATACTGGCACCTCCACAACATGTGATCTGTATTGGGGTGTCTGCTTGTTGGATTATAAGTTGCCTTATTTATATGACTAGATCTGAGGATGAGCTTGCTTTGGCCTTTGTTGCTGTCTGCTGCCAATGTTATGATTTGTAGCGCAGAGGAGTCGAGATCTGAAAATAGTAACCATTATAACATAGAATAGTAGTGTAGAAGAATAGGGCCTTCGGCCCCCCCATGTCTGTGCTGAACATGATGCCATTCTAAACTAATACAATCAGCCTGCACATGGTCCATATCCCTCTGTTCCCTATCTGTCATGTGTCTATCCAAATGCCTCCAAAATTGCTAATTTATCTTCTTCTACCACCTCCCCTGGCAGTGCATTCCAGGCACTTACCACTCTCTGCGTTTAAAAAAAAAAGCTTTCCTGGAATATCTCCATTAAACTTTTCTCCTCTCACCTTAAACTATGCCCCCAGGAATTGACATTTCCACCGTGAGAAAGACTCTGACCCATACTTCTATTAGGTCACCCCTCAGCTTCTGATGCTGTAGCATAAACAATCCAAGTTTGTCGAGCCTCTCCTTTATAGGTAATGTACTTCAATCCAGGCAACATCCTGATAAATCTGTTTTGCACCCACTCCAAAACCTTCACATCTTTTCTGCAGTATGGCAACCAGAACTGCACTCGGTGCTTCAAATGTGGCCTAACTAAAGTTTTACACCACTGCAACATGACTTGCCAGCTTTTATATTCAATGTCCTGACCGATGAGGGCAAACAAGTCTCCTTTGCTGCCTTATCCATTTGTGTTATCTATTTTCAGGAGATATGGACTTCGACCACAAGCTCCGTCTGTATATCAGTGCACGTAAGGTTCCTGCTATTTATTGCATATTTTCCTCTTACATTTGATCTCCCAAAATGCATTACCTTACACTTGTCCGGATTAAACTCCTTCCGTCATTCCTCTACCCAACTTTTATTTTTTGACAACCTTTCTCACTGCCACAACTCCACTGACTTCCAAGTCGTCTGTTTATTTTGCTGAATCTGAGATTTGTACCAAATTTTCAGTGGTTAAACTCTAACATATACATGCATGTGTGCACAGGCAGAAACAGGAAGAGTAAACAAAAGAAATAAAGGAAAAGTCAGAGATAGTCTTAGTCTTATTCTGTTGGAACCCAACATTAAGACCCAAGGCCCACTGTAGAGTGCAGTCCGAGAGTTGAGAAAAGTAAGTGATGAGGTATGTAAGAACGTAGCATAATATCAAGTTTGTTTCAAAATCTGCAGAGAAGACGGAAAGGTCTAAGGTGCTCCATAATTTTATCGACCTGGAAAAGAATGAGAAATTAATATCATTGCGAAGCCAGAGTGATTAAAGTATTTTATATGCCTCAGAGTGTTTACCAGTGGCAATTTCCCATTCTAATAGGTTTGAACAAAAAGGAAGGCCTATAAAATGATGCCTGGCAGATCAAATGACACGGGAAACACTGTACACTCGTCTGCTAGCATTTGTATATCTAAAACCAGCCACCGTAGTATAAATTACATCAATATTAGAAACTTGAGAGAATGAAATGCTGGAAATACTTAACATCCCATTCCTCAATAATTGTTAATTAACCTGTATCACAGTCTCTGAGATATTAACTTACTGGATAAGCCTAGATTTATGCATGGCCCGAGCGCTGCATATATGCCGCTGAAGCCGATGGAGAAAGATAAAAGTTAATCGTTTGATCTAATTTCGTTATTATTTATTGGCAAACTTAAGGAATACATCATGGTTTCAAAAACAGCTTGTTGTTTACAGAGGAGGAACAATTTTGGCTGTCCAGAATTTTCAGCAAATCTGGAAATAAACAGCAGCAAACAGTAGACAGCAGGGGATTTAATTTGGAGTCAGAAGCTTGTCTGCTGTTACTGTCAACTCCATAATAAGATAAATAAAAATAAGTACAAACTTTTCTTCCTGATGGCAGTTGCTGGTGTTCATTTGAAGGACCATTGATTTTGCTGCCAAGCACCCAAAGAAATTCATTTCGTGTGTCTGCAGTATGTGTGTATAGGTGACAGCAATTGAGTTTGCAGTTGCAAAGTGACAAGATTTTACCAAAATAATGGGTGGTGCATTTCTGTCTCTGAAAGTGCATACACATACTACCTGTTACAGATGTTTGTTTTAAGCTCCTTTTTGTTTTCCAGGAACATATGGCTGATGCATCCATTTTACTAATAGTAGTTTAAAACTCATTAAAAAAAATTGACATCTTTATTGCCATCAATTTAACATTTGCAATAATGTAATGAGTAACAATTTGACCAGAAAGAAATTGATGAGAAAACAATACTGGAGGTCTAAAAATAAAATAACTATAAGAATTTGGTTTTAGGTTACTGAGAAAATTCCATCGTCCATTACTGGACAAGTTTATGAAGAAAATCATTCGAAGGAACTCATCTGATTTGTTTGTCTACTTGACTCTTCCAAAAATTGCTGTAGAAGTTTTTAATCCAGTGTTACAACAATGGATTAGAGCCCACAGTATTTGTAAATATTTTTAAGTTTTACTTCCTATATATGTACACCGTTTTTAAAAAAAGAACTGTGATAGGAAATAACATCCAGTGGATATAAATTTAGTGATTGCCTGTTAAAGTCCTGTTTGTAAACCATGAAATATCAAACTTGTAAAGTAGAATAGAATCCCTACTGTGTGGAAACAGGCCCTTTGGCCCAACAAGTCCACACCGAATCTCAGAGCATCCCACCCTGATCCATCCCCCTATAACCCACCTAACCTACACATCCCTGAATGCTATGGGCCAGAGAAAGTTCAAACAGGGAGAGACTGAATAAGAAGTGATAATGATAATTATTCCCTTGCAGAAAGCCGCTTCTTGCTGACCTGTCTGTTTTACCTCCAGGATTATTCGAAAAATGGATCATAAATGTAAAATGAGTTACAATCTGTCCATTTTGCATGACTGGGAGTTATGAATCTCGGCCTCTAAATCAAACGTTCCTAAATTTCACTTAATTTGATGCTGTCCATCCAGATCTAACACTTGCCAGCATTCCCCTGCCAGCCAACTGGCCTTAACCCCTTTAATTACTGTACAAAATGTACAATTTGCAATACTCATCTATGTACAGCTGTTAACAATAGTTAGACATTAATTGTGAGTAGTAATGTGATTGATGAGTTTGCTTGAGTGACTGAAGTTATCGGGAGTGAAGAATAGAAATTCAGCCTGGAATTTAATACAAGATAATAATGGTGATGGCGAGCACGAGGGGGCATAGCTTAAATTGAGGGGTGAAAGATATAGGACAGATGTCAGAGGTAGTTTCTTTACTCAGAGAGTAGTAAGGGAATGGAACGCTTTGCCTGCAACGGTAGTAGATTCGCCAACTTTAGGTACATTTAAGTTATCATTGGACAAGCATATGGACATACATGGAATAGTGTAGGCGAGATGGGCTTGAGATCGGTATGACAGTTCGGCACAACATCGAGGGCCGAAGGGCCTGTACTGTGCTGTTATGTTCTATGTTCTATGTTCTATAAACTGACTGGAATATTAGCCTGGCCTAGGCCCGATCCATCAGCCTTTCTGGTCCTCTGATGCTACTTGGCCTGCTGTGTTAATCCAGCTCTACACCTTGCTATCTTGGAATATTAGCCTCTGTGTTATTGGCTGAATATCCTTGTGTGTTGGGCCACAGCTTGGGCAGCATTTTTTAAGCATTCCCCACCCCCCCAAATTGGTGATGTAGTGGACAGTGAAGAAGGTTATCTAATGTTCAGTAGAATCTTGATCAACTGGGCCAGTAGGCCAAGGAATGACAGATGGTGTTTAATTCAGATAAATATGAGATTTTGCACTTTGGTAAGACAAACCAGGACAGGACTGATGCTGTATATGACAGGCTCTGGGGGACTATTGTTTAACAGAGTGACTTTGGTGTGCAAATACATAGTTTCTTGAAACTGGTGTCACAGGTAAACAGGGTGGTGAAGAGGTGCTTGGCATGCTTGCCTTCATTGGTCAGTGCATTGATTACAGGAGTTGGAAATGTTGTGTTGCAGCTGTACAAGACATTGGTAAGGCCACACTGTACAATCGTGGTTACTCTGTTACCAGAAGAATGTTATTAAACAGGTAAGGGGGCAAAAGAGATTTACAAATATAGTATTGAGACTGGAAGGTTTGGGTTATAAGGAAAGGCTGAATAGGCTGGGACTTTTTTCAGTGGCGTGTAGTTGCCTGCAGTGTGACCTGACAGACAGGTTTATAAAATTATGAAAGGCATGGATAAGGTGAATAGCCAAGGCCTTTCCCTACGATAGGGGAGTCCAAAACTAGATGGCATTGGTTTAAGGTGAGAGGGAAAAGGCTTAAAATGAACCTGAGGGACAACTTTTCCCACAGAGGGTGGTGTGTATACTGAACAAGCTGTCAGAAGAAGTGGTTGAGGCTGGCACAATATTTTTTAAAAAAATTTCGGCAGATACATGGATTGGAAAGGTTTAGATAGATCTGGGTCACATGCAGGCTAATGGGATTAGGTCAGTTTTGAAACCTGGACGGCATGGATAAGTTGGGCAGAAGGACCCGTTTCCATGCTGTCTGACCCTATGACTCTGACTCTCTGTGAATCCCTTTAAAACATAAACAACTACATTTGCCAAGCTAATTGTAAAACCAGCATTCTTTTGGGAATTCTGGATGATAAATTGCTTTCTTACAGTGATTCAGTGCTATTTACTGTGTTAGAACATTTGTATTCTGAGCTCATGCAAAGGAAGCTTTGGAACATGGTGTTCTGACTGGTTCCACAGAGACCTTGAACAAAGTGAGATGGCAAATCTGCAGCATGGCAGCTTTCATTCATCTTTGAGCATGTGTCATCTGCATGAAGCATGAGTATATAAAATGTAACTAGCTACTTTTAAAAAAAACTTTGGAGCAAATTTGAATAGTGAATTCTGTGGTCATTACATCAATGCTGGCATTCATTGCCTATCCTTAATTGCCTTTGCGAAGGTGATCGTGAGCTGCCTTCTTGAATGCTTGAGTCCTTGTAGTGAAGGTATCCCCATAATGTGATTGGATACGGAAATTAGATATGAGGGTTTTCAGTCAATGACAATGCAGCAACAACAATGCATTTTCAAATTAGTTCACTGCGTGACTTGGAGGAATATTTCAAAATACTGGCATAATCATGCATTTACTGCCCATTCCCTTCCTGATGGAGCTGATTGAAGGTTTGGAACATATTAGTAAGTTTCTGCAATGCATCATGTGCAGAATAAATACACCATTTAAAGTCTTTTTGTTTAGGCTAGTGAGTTAAGTGCCAATCAATGCTGGGCTCATTAGATGTTGTATCCTTACTTCCTTTCTCTTGTTGAAGGCAATAAGCAAATTTCATAAAGTTCTACTGAAGAGACAACACTTACTATTTTAAAAATTGTAAAATCTGGCATGGGATTTCATGTATCCATTTTATCCAGCAGCCACATGTGTTTAAATACTTAAATTTGAATATGAAATTCAGTTTTACATCTTCAGTTGAGGCTTGTCTGAGTGTGAAACCATCAAAGAGGAATAGAAGACCAGAGGGATAATTAGCCCAAGCAAATTTCTTAAATGAAATATGATCGATTCTCCCTATATTTTTGTTGAAAGTTCACAACTTGGTGAACTTTTTAATTATGTATTCATCAGGATACCTCACAGGAATACCAATGGGAACTAACATTCTTACAGAATGTGAGAAGAGTGGTGTTTGGTTGGCAAGTGAATTCTGATTGATAGAGGTGTTGCCATGGAGAATATAACATTTAATGGTTGACAGTTAACTGTCGGGCTTTGCTTTAATTTAAAACCAGGTAGGTTGACTACACTTGATTAGGGAATTTCCCTGAGAAGTGAAGCTGCAAATGGTTGTCTCTTGTTTTGTTGAGCTGAAAGAGGTGCAGTCCACATACGTGTTCTGTCAACAAAAAAACAAGTGTAATGAAACAGGAATGTCAAGTTAAAGCAAGTCAGCCTCACAACCACTGAAATCACAGCACAGTGAAGTTAAAGCGTTCAATAACTTAATGAATGATCTTGGACACCAAGTTTATAACTTAAGCAAAAATTAGCAATTTATTATTAGTAATGTAACCTCAGCAGAACACAAATAACTAGGTAATCTAATTAGCATTTATGATCTGAAGTCCACCCTTCTTTGCTCATAACCCCATAGTCGTACATGCAGACTCGGTTGAGGGATTAATGAATGATAACTTGCCAGTTCAACAAATGACGGATGCCAGACCTTCATGAAATTCTTGGACAATGGGTTGTTCGTGGACAAGTAGGAATGTGCATCCTGCTTCAGTTCCAAAGTCATCAGTTAATGGAAACAGCTTCAGAGGACTTTCAAAATATTTACTTATTTCTTTATGTCTTGGATTCTTTTCTCAGAGCCTTCAACAATTCAGTAACTGGAGAGAGACCAGAGAGGGAACAAAACCAAGTAGCATTGTCCTTGGAAGTCTCCAAAAAATCACACTGCCTCCTGCTAAAACCCTGTCAGAAATGATTCATCCTGATTCAATATCCAACCACCACTAGCCCTGAGCACAGCAACAACTTGGCACCAAATCATTTACAGCGTCCTTGGATCAGTAATTATGTTACATTATTTTTCTAGGCGGATCCCGACAGAAAGCATCTGTCTTCGTTCTTTTCTCTTTTTAAACAAGCTGTTGTTCAAAGTCCCATTCTTACCTTTGTCTCTCTGTTTTGATGAGAAAATCCAAAGAAAAATGGTGATGGTCTCCATTGTATATTAATATATTGTAACTTCCAGTACATAAGAATGAATTGTGAACCCAGCTGATGCTTCTAAATTGATTGTCAGCACAATTCTTTGCACAATCAGGAATTTCCAGTAAGTGTTGAACATGAGCAGAGTCACATCTAATGTTGGACACACTTGCAAGTTTTGCAAGTGCAGGTTGATTGAGTATGGCCAGTACTCTACTTGTTGTGAACAGTCAAAGGGAGATGTTATTGGATATAATCTTCTAGTCTTTGGGAAATATGGATTACTTACCTGGCATGACACCAGCGCTAAAATCAGTGTTCTACATTATTCATTAGTGTGGCTGGCAGAACATTGTTCTGGTTTGCTAGTGGGGTTTACCGTTAGTGATGAATACTGCTCACGTTGCTACTGCATGTAGACTGGCCACTTTTCAGGACCAAGTGTAACCTGAAAAACTTTAGACTCTTTTATGAGTCAAAAGTATAATTCCATTAATCCCAAAACACTGGGCATAAATCTAAAAGAGAAAAAAAAACAGCTTTTGTATGGTACCACAAAATACATCCGCATATGGTATTTTCAGCAGATTCCCTGTATCTAACACCTCGTTTGCTTTGAATTACTTGTGACTTCAACTTTTAGAGTGGAAGTAGAGAGAGCTACTTCCTGTAGCTGTCATGCATGTGAGCTTAAATGTACTCTGCTTTAAGTTACCCATCACGGTTTTATTGCAACATTTCTAACCTGGGAGTAACTCTTCACTCTAAGGTAACCTAGTTCACAAATATCCTTCTCAGGAGCACTTCATCTATACAGCTAAGATTACAAAGTGTGTAGTTGGATGAACACAGCAGGCCAAGCAACATCTCAGGAGCATCTCTCCTGAGATTCTGCTTGGCCTGCTGTGTTCATCCAGCTACACACTTTGTTATCTTGGATTCTCCAGCATCTGCAGTTCCCATTATCTCTCATCTATACAGCTATTATATTTTAGGAATTTCACAGGACTTCCCTAAAAGACACAATAAAACTGAAATCAAAGTCTCCCTCTGCAGGCAATGGTCATGAACAGTGAATGAGGTTTCCTACCCAAGCATAGGTTTTCAAAACTCAGCATGGGTGCACCTATCCAGAAACCATCTGTAACAAAGTTATTCAAAATTTTTATGTCATATAGCATAGCTGCTGTAAAGACTTCTACATGATTTCTGTTTATGATGTGTACTACCTTTAAATAGTTTTCTTTTTTGAGATAGCTTAGTGTTACAGTTCACTGAGATCACTAAAGTGGCGTCAAGAAAAAAAAGATGTCTGATGGAGTGGTGCAGAGAAACCATGCATAAAGTAGGGAGATGTCAAAAAGAAGAAAATCTCTGCAGATTTTGAGACAGCTGTGGGGAATACCTCTGCTGTCAAAACAATCCCTTCATGACTAGAAGAAGCATTTCAGTCAAAGCAAATGATATAATGGACCACAAACTAGTTCTTTCATAGCCTTGTGGCTGACAGTGATACATAGTTATTTCATACTCTGTGCATTTCACTTCCACAGCTTTCTCTCCCGATTCCAAACCGAAGAACCTATTTTATCGGTGACCTTGTCTGTTTTGGCAGAACCAGTTTTTCTTAAAAGTAGTTATAGAAAACAGCTTCTTTCAGCACTGTTTACTTTGAAAATTATGCACAGTGATGTAATTCTAAGTCTGTGCTACCCTCACAACCCCAGAAGCTAATTTATCATTGACATCTGGTCAATCATGTTTTGTAACACCACTGAAAACATACACAGAAGCTCACACTTCACCTTTACCTCACAGTTTAATATAAAATGACATTTCTGACAATGTAATTACTCACACTCAAGTGCAATAAATATATTTTATTTCACTAATATAATTTTTGAGAAAAGCTAATTGATTTGAGTGGAACAGGACTCGACTGAAGTAGTATTAAAAATAAAAGAACTTTATGAGATTTTGAGGAACTAAGTAACATAAATACATAGACTGCATTTTAAAATGCACACAAGAGTATGAGGGTAAATTCCAAAGGCTCAATATTGATATCTGTTTGCAGTCCTTAGTTTTTGGAAATAATATTTGGATGAATTGTCTTGATTGCCTACACCTCTCAGTTTTGAACGTAGAACCAGGAGGAGGCCCATCATGTCTGCTTGGCCAGAGATAATGGGGACTGCAGATGCTGGAGAATCCAAGATAACAAAATGTGAAGCTGGATGAACACAGCAGGCCAAGCAGCATCTCAGGAGCACAAAAGCTGACGTTTCGGGCCTAGACCCTTCATCTTATGTCTGCTTGGCCATTCAGTGAGATTGTGGATCATCCATTAATTCTTAACTCCACCTTCCTTTCTTACCCTCTTAGCCTTTGGTTTACCTTCTGACTAAAATTCTGTCTATCTCAGCCTCAAATATGCTCAACCACCCAGCCTTGACAGGCCCCTGTATTAAAAAAGGATTCCACAGATTGACTATCTTCTGATGGAAAAAATCCTACTCATCTGCCTTAAATATGTGACCCCTTCTGAAATTATATCGTTTGGTCCTGGACTGTCTCACAATGGGTGGGATGCTGTTCAGAGGGTTGGTGTAGACTTGATGGGCCAAATGACCTGCTTGCATACCAGGGAATCTACGAAATATGCCACTTGTGACATCCTGCCAACCTGAAAAATACCCATTTATTTCTACTATCTGATTCCTGTTAGACATCCAATCTTCTATCCATGCCAATATGTTACTCCCTACACTAAAAGCAACACTCATAGATGTGGCACCTTCTCCAATAATGTTTGAAAATCAAAACATAATGGTTCCCTATGTCTGTTTTATGTCCAGCACAAGTTGCTTCTTCAAAAAATTCCAACAAATTAGTTAAACATGATATCCCTTTGACAGAACCATGTTGACTCTACCCGATTGTCTTGAACTTATCCAGGTGTCCTGTTAAAGATCTTTAATAATAACTTCTGGTGTTTTCCCTATAACAGATGGTAAGCTAACTGGGCCGCACTTTCCTGCTTTCTGCCTTCATCCCTATTTGGTTAAAGATGGTACATTAACTATCTCCACTCTAAGGGAACCCTCCCTGAGTCTAATGAGTTTCATAAAATTAAAACCAAAGCATCTACTTTTCCATTTGTTACTTCTTTTAACAAATTTCCTTTACTTTTTTATTCCTAGGATGAAATCTATCAGGACCTTGGACTTGCATCAACTTGTATTTTGAACAATTTACTTAGTACTGGTATTTGTAATTTTCTTGAATTTCTCCCTTTCTTTTGTTATAAAGTGGAGGTTAGGCCCACTTTGAGAACTAAAACTGAAGCATCCAAAGAGGAGCACCTCACCCTTTAATCTGTAAAACGAGTATGAAAAATGGTGTAAATCTGCTTTACAGCAACTTTTAATGGTTTAAATAAAATAAACCTCTGTCACTTTAAAAATCAATGAGTAACAATTTGTTTATCTGATTCTGACAGTGAACAAATTAACTAAACTATTGACAAGCCAAATAAATCCTTTCTAACTTGCTACCATTCCTGAATATAGCAAGATTCTAATGGTATGTTGTTACAATAAATGCAAGTCCCACTTATATTAAAAAATATAGAATTTAGTTTCTCAAAATTACAGCCAGGTCATGTGGCTTCTGGAATATTCCGTGCCTCCTTCATCGATTTTTCTGTGACTAGAAAAGTTGATGAGGGTCGAGCTGTGGATGTGGTGTATATGGACTTCAGTAAGGCATTTGATAAGGTTCCCCATGGTAGGCTCATTCAGAAGGTCAGGAGGAATGGGATACAGGGGAACTTAGCTGCTTGGATACAGAATTGGCTGGCCAACAGAAGACAGCGAGTGGTAGTAGAAGGAAAATATTCTGCCTGGAAGTCAGTGGTGAGTGGGGTTCCACAGGGCTTTGTCCTTGGGCCTCTACCGTTTGTAATTTTTATTAATGACTTGGATGAGGGGATTGAAGGATGGGTCAGCAAGTTTGCAGACGACACAAAGGTCGGAGGTGTCATTGACAGTGTAGAGGGCTGTTGTAGGCTGCAGCGGGACATTGACAGGATGCAGAGATGGGCTGAGAGGTGGCAGATGGAGTTCAACCTGGATAAATGCGAGGTGATGCATTTTGGAAGGTCGAATTTGAAAGCTGAGTACAGGATTAAGGATAGGATTCTTGGCAGCGTGGAGGAACAGAGGGATCTTGGTGTGCAGATACATAGATCCCTTAAAATGGCCACCCAAGTGGACAGGGTTGTTAAGAAAGCATATGGTGTTTTGGCTTTCATTAACAGGGGGATTGAGTTTAAGAGTCGTGAGATCTTGTTGCAGCTCTATAAAACTTTGGTTAGACCGCACTTGGAATACTGCGTCCAGTTCTGGGCGCCCTATTATAGGAAAGATGTGGATGCTTTGGAGAGGGTTCAGAGGAGGTTTACCAGGATGCTGCCTGGACTGGAGGGCTTATCTTATGAAGAGAGGTTGACTGAGCTCGGTCTCTTTTCATTGGAGAAAAGGAGGAGGAGAGGGTACCTAATTGAGGTATACAAGATAATGAGAGGCATAGATAGAGTTGATAGCCAGAGACTATTTCCCAGGGCAGAAATGGCTAGCACGAGGGGTCATAGTTTTAAGCTGGTTGGTGGAAAGTATAGAGGGGATGTCAGAGGCAGGTTCTTTACGCAGAGAGTTGTGAGAGCATGGAATGCGTTGCCAGCAGCAGTTGTGGAAGCAAGGTCATTGGGGTCATTTAAGAGACTGCTGGACATGTATATGGTCACAGAAATTTGAGGGTGCATACATGAGGATCAATGGTCGGCACAACATTGTGGGCTGAAGGGCCTGTTCTGTGCTGTACTGTTCTATGTTCTATGTTCTATGAATACCTTCTCTGTTGATTCTTCTGTCAGGAATATTAACTCGTTGTGCTGTTGGTACCATTGATATTTAGACGGTACTCTGTCCAAGACATAGAAGAGGCTCTGAGAGCCAATGATTCTCTCTTGAGAGCTGTGAGCCATTAGCTTTGGCAGAAAGCAGCTAGTTCTGGGGCTTTTCTGACTGCCCCCTTCTGTTATACCCTTGATGATGTATTAATATTTCTTACAGTAGGATTGATCCTTTGTTGTCAAAATCTTCAGATTTAAAATTAATACGTTTTTGGTATCTGATTGCCTGGTTCAAATTGATTGGCTAAGTTCAAAAGCCTCTTGTCTTGGTAAACAAAAATGCTGCTTGGCCTGCTAACCGTATGATCTTTGATACAAATGTTTCAATTTGGATGCTCTGTGTGTACTTGCAAACTTTCAAGCTGCTGTTCACAGTCATCCGTTTTAGATCTCTAAGCACAGAAAAAGTACATCATCTTTTAAAGCGACTATACAATGCTTTTGCCCTAGCATTTTGCAAACACCAAATTCTAACTTTCTGCCTCCCAATCCACAAGTGCTCTATCCAACTTTGCAATACTTTACCCGTCCACTTTTGCTAGCTCTGCTTTCATGCTCATATTATAGATGTCCTTGTTTCCAATCAAAATAAGATACTTGTACCTCTGTCTCTCTCCCTTAAAGTGTATGAAACATTGCATCTTATTATGGTCACTGTTACCCAGGGGCACTTTCACTTTGAGGTCAGTAATTGATCCAGTTTCATTGATCAAAAGCAAATCTAGTTTTCTGTGCTATTTGGTTGGTATCTTAACATGCTATGTAAGAAATTGTCCCAAAAAGATTCAATGAATTTCTCCTCCAGACTACTTTTTCCCCATCTGATTTTTCCAGTCTCCGTGTCGGTTAAAATTCTGCATGATCATTGTTATACCCTCTTGACAAGCGCCCATTATTTCTTCCTTATACCCTGGCTTATCATACGGTTACTTTTAGGGGGCATTTACACAATTCCCACAAGTGACCTGTTGCCTTTAACATTTCTTATATATAGACTAAGCTCATATCATCTGAGGTGCCTTGTCAATTCTAAATGACAACAGCTTATCCAATTCCACCTCATCAGTTTAGAACCCTTCTAGTGATTGAGTTATCTCCTCTGTCAGCGTGGTCTGAGTAACGTCTGCTAGCTTGATAAAGACAGGTATAAAATATTTAGTTAACACATCACCTATGCCCCCACCTGCCTCCATATGCAAATCTCCTTTTTGGTCCCTAATTGGCCCTACTTCTTTTACCACCTTTTACTGTTTATGAGCCTAGTGATGACTTTGGGATTCTCCTTTCCCTCAGAGGTTAGCACTGCTGCCTCACCTTGCCAGGGACCTGGGTTTGATCCCAGTCTTGGGTGAATTTGTGTGGAGTTTGCACATTCTACCTATGTCTGCATGGTTTTCTCTGGGTGCTTCAGTTCCTCCCAGATGATCAAGTTAGGTTGATTGGGCAATCTAAATTGTCCATAGTGTCCAGGGATATGCAGGCTAGTTGGATAAGCCATTGGAAATGCATGGTTACTGGATAGGATGGGGGGTTGTGTCTGCGTGGGATGCTCTTCGAAGAGTTGGGTCAAATAGCCTGCATCCGCACTGTCGAGATTCTGTGATGATTCTATGATTTATCCTAGCTACCAGTCTGTTTCATACTTGTTCATTGGTTCTCTTATTGCTTTGCACATTCTTTTGAACCTTCTGTGTTTTGCTTGGTTCTCAATTTTATTTTCTCATTGACACCAGTTATAAGCATATTTTTACTTTTTTTATCTTAATTTCTGTCTCCTTTTTTCAGGAGCTCTGGATTTGTGGCCTAATTTTCCTTTTGCAGAAATAAACTTTGGTTGTGTCAGAACCACCTTTTCTTTGAAGGTAGCCCATTGTTCTGTTATAATTTTTCTCACCAGCCTTTGGCTTCAGTCTAATTGACCCAGCTTTGTTCTTGCACTACTGAAGTCTGCTCGCCCACTGTTAATCATTCCGACTCTGAATTATCTGTTGTTTCCTAAATGTCTCCCCAGTAACACTTGATCAATTTGGTCCATCTTGTTTCATGTTGGATTGGACACGTACTGTTGTCGAAAATTTTGCTGAACTTAATTGAAGTACACTTTTCTCTCTCTGCCTTTCATAGTTGCACTATCCCAGTCTGTATTCAGGTAATTAAAGACCCACGGTGTATCTGCTCCATAATGCTTATGCCTCTCTATAATTACATGACAGTTTTGCTCTCTTCTTCCTTCCCATTAGTTGGTAATCTTAAAACTACATTAAGTAATGTAATTCCACTTTTCTTGTTCCTTAACTCTAGCCAAATTGATTTTATCCGTGAACCTTCTAAGGCATACCTTTCCTTAGGATTGCAATGTTCTATGCAGTACTGTCACTCTTCCTCCTTTCCTTTCTTTCTTGCCTTTTCTCATATCCTGAAAGCAGGAACATTTAATACCCTGTTCTGTCCTTCCTTCAGCCAGGTCTCTTTTATTGCCACAACATCACAATTCTATATGACAATCTGCTTTAGTAACTCACCAATGTTGTTATAATGTACCCACAATTTAGGATGTTTTAACTTCTCCCTTACTCCAATACAATGAGTTGTTAATTTTCTTAAGTCTGGTGCTATCTGTCTCCTTGGTGTTTTGTGTACTTTCTAACATTGTCCTCCGGTTTATTCCCCCCCTGCGGAGTAAGCTTGCAACCTCCCAAACAGCATGAGCAAAACAGCTTACAAGCAACTCAGCCTGAACTCTGTTCAGGTTCAGCAGAATCATACTCCACCACAACCTACAACTTCCTGGCCTAGCATGTCCCTCATTCTACTATTACGGTTGAGCCAGGGAATCAGTCCTAGTTCGAAGACTAGTACAGGACCACATACCAGGACCACCACTAGGCTTATCTAAAAATGAGGTGTTAATCTGGCAAAGCTACAGACGAGCATAAACCAGGCCAAACAGCATAGGCAACAAGTGAGAGGAGCTAAGTGATTTCACAACAGATGAGATCTAATCTGTGCAGTCATGTTATGTCTAATCATGAATGGCAATGAATAATTAAATAACTCCCTGGAAGAGCAGGCATCACAAATATTCCCATGCACAATGATGGGGGAGCCCAGCACCTCATTGCAAAAGATTAGGCTTGAAGCATTACACAATCTTTGGCCAAAATATCTGAGTAGATGATCCATCTTGGCCTCCTCCAGAGGTCCTCAGCACCACAGATGCCAGACTCCAGCCAATTTGATTCATGCCATGTGATAGCAAGTGTATCAGGGTTGAAGGCATGGGCTACTGCAAAGGCTATAGTTCTGACAACATTCTGGAAATGGCACTGAGGTATGCTCCAGACCTTGCTGCACCCTTAGCCAAGCTGTTCCAAAGGCATCCAACTGAGAATGTGGAAAATTGTCCAGGTATTTCCTGTACATAAAAAGCAAGACAAATCCAACCCAGCCAATTAGTGCATCATTGATTATCAATTAAGGTATCAACAAGAATACTTTCAAGTAGCACCAGCTGAACAGTAACCTGCTCAATGACACCCAGTCTGGGTTTCACTATGGCTACTTAGCTCCTAATCTCATTAAAAAACTCACTTCAAACATGGATGAACGAGTTGAATTTCAGAGGTGAGGTGAGAGTGACTGTAATTGACATCAGGCTGCATTCGACCAAGTGTGGCATCAAGGACCCGTAGCAAATCTAGAGTTAGTAGTAATCGGGGCAAAATCTCCACTGATTGGAACAAGCAATTACAAGGAAGGTGGTTGGGATTGTTGGAGACCAGTCATCTCAGCTCCAGGACATCTCTGTAGGAGGTTCTGAGGATAGTGTTCGAGGCCTGAGCACCGTCAGCTGCTTATTCAATGGCCTTCAGGCCATCATAAGGTCAAAAGTAGGGATGGTGTCTGAGAATTGCAACATGTTCAGTACTGTTCCCAACTCCTTAGATACTGAAATAGCGCATTTCCAAATGCAGCAAAACCTGGACAATACCCAGCTGCTGAAAAGTGGCAAGTACAAAGGCCAGGCAATGACGATTTCTGACAGGAGAGACTCCAACCATTGTAATGCTATTGAATATCAAGGTGCAATCACTGTATTCGCCACTATCAGCATCCTAGGGATTACCATTGACCAGAAACTGAACTCGTCACATAAATACATTGGTTATAAGAGCAGGTCAGAGACGAGGAGTACCGCAGAAAGTAAGTTCTGACTCCCCAGATCCTGTTCACCATGTGCAAGGCACAAATCAGGGGCGTGATAGAATTGTCTTCACTTATCTGGATAAGTACAGCTCCAAGAGCACTCGGGTGCATGATACCATCCAGAAGAAAAGAGGTCACTTGATTGGCACATCAACAAACATGCACTCACCCCCAATCCCTCCCATCTACAAGATCCGCTATTGTAATTCACCAAGGCTGCTTGACAGCACCTTACAAACCCACAACTGCTTTTATGTAAAAAGACAAGGGCAGATACTTGGGAATACCACCACCTGCAGGTCCCCTTGAAGTCATAAATCATCCTGACTTACAAGTACATCACCATTCCTCTAGTGTCGCTGGGTTAAAAATCTGGAACTCCCTTCTTAACAGTTTTGTGGTTCTACCAACACCAAATGGAGTGCAGCGATTTAAAAAGGCAACTCACCACCACCATCTCAATGACAACTAATGGTGAACAATGCGTGCTGGTTCAGACAGAGCTGCCCACACCCCATGAGTGAATTTTAAAAAAAAGACGTGCCTACCTTGCAGAAATAACTTCTCCTTCAGAGCTAGTCTTATGTCCCAGAAACTTGAAGCCCTCCCTCCTGCATCGTCTGTTTTATCCTCCTAGTTCATTACTCCCTTGTGTGTAGTACTGGGTGTAAACTAGTGATTACTACTTTTTGATTCTGCTTGCAAATTTTTTGTTTATCTCCCTAAGTTCTGACTGCAGCATCATCTTATGCTCTTGGTACAAACGTGACCTCTGGCTGACCACCCTCCCTTAGAAGACTGCCTTGCAGCTGTTCTGTGACATTGTTATCCTGGTACAGGGAGGCAAAATAATACAATGGAGTAACCTCAGTTGCTGCAGCAACACATTTTTGACCCCAAAACAAATTAATCCTCTATCACTGCTGCTGTCCTGATCTTCTTCCTGCCCTCCTCCTTGTATGCCTAGCCCACCCATGGTGCTATGAATTTTTGCTGCAATCTTCTGACCAACTATTACTGTCAGCATCTAGAATGATAGACCAATTCTTCAGTTGGACATCTGTAAGGAACTACTGCAGTACCTGCTTGGTTTTCTTGGAGAGTCTAGTGATCATAAATTCCTTAACCCCTATTTTCTTGAATGCCCCTTACCTGCAGTGTGCCCACCTCTCTGAATGTGCTGCCACACAATTCTCAGCCTCATGGGCACACCATACTGACTGTAGTTATTGCAATATTTCCAAAGCTCAGAGCTGAAGTTGTGCAGCAAGTGACCCTTCCTCATTGTGTGTTTATTAAGATCATGTGAAAAGTCTACAGTTCCCCACAATTGTATCAATGACTTTCTTTGTTACAGTAATGTGACTTCCCTGTACTTTGATTCCCCTAGGGTGTTAGCAATCGGATAGGTGTCCAAGTATGTTTGTTAGGGAGGGAAAGTGTGTCATCTAGTGGCAGTGGGTTAAGGCTGCAGTATCTATAATGAAAGCAATGAATTCAGCTTTGTAAAGAGGTACAAATCTTGTAGTTTTAATCTCCACAAGTCTCTCCAGAGTGGTCCAATGCCACATGCATTTGAGTGGCCCCAAAGTCTGTAGTTATGACACCAGCCACTCAGTCATCCTGTCTATTCGCATGGAGCATATAGCATTCTTTTTCCAAGTTCCTATAGGAGAAGGGTCCACAACATCAATAACCATCTGATGGAGAAGGAGGCTTTTGAATTGGCAGGACAGCATGGCAGCTGCTCCATGTGGATAATGAGGCAAGAATGCATTGGAAGAAATCAGGTACCATCACAAACATGCACAAGGGAGCTTTAGTCATACATCAATATAATGGTGTTCTTATGTCTTGCATTATTCATGGATCTATCTGAACAGTAGCCAGTTCTACAAGAGATAGTAGGAACTGCCAATGCAGGAGTCTGAGATGACAAGGTGTGGAGCTGGAGGGACACAGCAGGCCAGGGAGCGTGTGTGGGCCAGGAAAGCTTACGTTTCCTCTTCTGAAGAAGGGTCCAGACCCGAAACGTCAGCTTTCTTGCCATTCTAATGCTGCCTGGCCTGCTTTAACCAGTTCTGCAAGCTGTGTTTGGGAGGCAAAATCCTTTTGGTCTTCCAGTTTTCTTATACAGCTCAACCACAAAAACAGAGTTTCTGTCTAGACAGTATCTACCTCAGGTGTAGTATCAAATTACACCACTGCAATCTGTACCAATGCAGATATTACCATGTTGTCGAGTATGCTTTCCTGCTTGGATTTGAGAACAGAGCCTGGTGAGGCAATCATACACATGCCTGACCAGCAATCGGAGACTGTGACAGCTGAGGCCACTGACACCCTGTTGAGTGTAAAAGACCAGATCCATGCTCAACCCCAAACTGATATCTTAGCTCTGGTGTCATCTGTAAGCCCGTGACTGAGTCCCTCCAAACTGTAACTGCTGTCATTTCTCTCTTATCCATGCATGCAACTGTTTTCAATGAGAAATTTTCAACTTTTATCGTGAACCAGATCCAGCAGACCACAGCCTAGATGTCAGAGATATGTGGAGACCTGCATGCCATCACGTTTTGTTTGAGTTGAGGGAAGCAGTAAGTTATCTAGAAAAGAACAATGTGCTTGGATTCCCAACCAATTCCTTGTCCATCTCAGTTTAGCACAGTGGTATGTAAATGAAGAGAGGAGGAGGAGCAACTGCCTACCATATCCGGAGGCACATCTCCAGGAACTCCTGCTGTGGACAGTGACTTCTCAGCCACTCTGTCAGTGACACCAGCACCTCAAATGGACATAGGAGGTTTTGCTCCTCTCTAAGAGTTCTTCATATCAGGCTTCAGGCTGCCAGAGGACAGTCATCTAAATCACCTCAGAGGTTTGTGCATGCTCTGTCTTCGAATGCATTTAACGCTGAGATGGAGAGATTCTTGGAATCTCAGTGAATCACAAATATGGGGAGTGGGCAGGAAGTTTGGGTTGCAACGTGAGTTCGGCCATGATTTGTAACGAATGGTGCATCAGGCTTGTCAGGCATATCATACCTTTCAGCTAACGGAATACCTGAGATTTACTGGCTGGATCAGTTTAATAATGGGTTTATTAGCAGGCCCTTCTCCAAGAAAAGGCAGTGGTCACCATCATGATGTAATGATGTGCGCTTCTCTGTGGATTTCTGGAACAAACCATAGAAATTATGGCCACGATGATTTTCTCTGGCACTGGTTTTGAGTAACCCCCAATACCAACGGGACTCAGCTCATTCTCTACTTTAGCACATGTTTCTGTGATGTTCTTTAAAAGCACAGTCTTTGGCAACCCTACAGTTCTAATACCTGATGGTTATTCATTGTAGGGCCGGACACCTATGTTTCAGGGCATCTTGTCCATGCTGGAATCTGTGCATTATTTACTCTTGGCCTTAAACTCCTTCCCCATCACAAGGTGACTATGTGGTTGCAGCTGCCTGTATCTCTACAGCTGTAACTCCTTCCTTCTTCAGCTGTTCTCCTTCCTGAAGAACCCACCGATTGACTGAATGATGCCCATGGTACTTAGTGACTGCCAAACTGAAAGGCTAGGTGCTTACTCCAGCCACCCTATCCAGACAACTCTCATTGTGCCCACAGAGCAGCAGCTAGATGGCATATTGAAACAGAACCAAAGTCTGGGCATCTGAAATTCTCTCCTTGCCGCAAAAAGCTACAGTTATGCTGCTCCAGTGTTCTTGTCAAGGCAAACTGTCTTATCCCAGTTTCTAAATACAGCAATGACCTCAGCTGCTGAACTGTTGCTGCCCTTAAATAACTTCTGGGGTTCTGATGCCCCATTGTCCTGATGTACTTGCCAGAAACATCAACAGGCTCATAAAATGCTGTTCATTTGTCCATTTAATCACCTAATTCGCCATATTTAATTCCCTACAACTGAAATTTTTGCACAAGTGCATGACATATCCACTTGACTTCAGCTGCTGGTAAAATCTGGATCCGATGTGATGATGTAGGAAGTTGATGCAACAACATTCCATGTGGTTTTTACTGGGGATCACCATAAAGAACTAAAGCCACTTAAGAAACTGATGTCAGGCCTCATAAGACCTGGAAGTAGACTGACTGAGTAGGCCTGAGTCTTTTGACGATGACTTAATTGCGAGGGCTCCATCTGCAAGTGGAGCTGCAAAGTTTCCTCCCTCAGCAGGAGGGCCAGATGAGTCAGTACCAGGTAACCACTCTTTAGGTCTACATAGGTCTGTTGGTTGGCCTTTAACAATACTAAAGGGGATGTCTAATATTGTGAGGGCATATGTTGTTGTTCAACTGGAATGGTAAAATATTATGAGATGAAAGACAGTGGAGAACGTACACCTGTGTTTGTGTTTTGTGTGTATGTGTGTTCATGTACGTATGCGAGGAGTAGATAATATTTATAGAGGAAATAGAATGTAGAAGTGTGGTAGTGTTACTTTAATTACACAAGACTGTAGTGAGGCTGCATTAGTGTGTTGAGTACAGTTTTGGTCTCCATACTTGAGGAGGTGTGGAGTTGCATTTGAGGCAGTTCAGAGGAGATTCACTAGATTTGCTCAAGAGCTGAGGGGAAGTTTGTCTTATGAAAAAGATTGAGACATTTAAACGTGTACTATGTAGAATTTAGAAGTCTGAAAAGAGATGTAATTGAGGTATATAAGGCCCCACAAATATCCCCTTCCTCTTTGATAGAAAAGCCCAGATGTCAGTGCAAAAGATAAAGATTGTACAAATCTTCAGCCAGAATATCTGAGTGGATGATCCATCTTGACCTCGTCCAGAGGTTCTCAGCATCACAGATACCAGTCTCCAGCCAATTCCATTCACTCCACTTGATATCAAGAAACAGTAGGAGGCATTGGATTCTGCAAAAGCTACAGCTTTGGCAACATTCCAGCAATTGCACTGAAGAAATGTTCCAGAACTTGTTGCACCCCTAGCCAAGCTATCCCAGTACAACTATAACACTGGCATTTCCCCGACAATGTGGAAGATTACCGAAGTATGTTTGTACACAAAAAAGAGGATGAATCCTACCTGGCCAGTTACTGCTCCATCAGCTTACTCTTGATCATTAATAATGGAAGGTGTCATCATCACTGCTTTCAAGCAACACCTGTTTAGCAACAATCTGCTCATTGACACTGAGTTTGGATTCTACCAGACTCACTCAGCTCTAACTTTGTTTCAGCCTTTGTTCAAACATGGACAAAAGAGCTGAATTCCAGACGTTAGGTGAGAGTGACAGCCCTTGACATCAAGGCCACGTCTGGAATCAGTGGGAATCAGGGACAGACACTCCACTAGTTGGAGGCATACCTGCCATACAGAAAGATGTTTGTGGATGTTTGAGGTCAATCATCTCAGCTCCAGGACATCTCTGCAGGAGTTCCTCAGGGTAGTGTTCTAGAACAAACCACCTTCAGCTGCTTCATCAATGACCTTCCCTCCAACATAAGGTCAGAAATGGGGATGATTACCGATGATTACACGATGTTCAGCACCATTTACAAGCCCTCAAATACTGAAGCAGTCCATGTTCAAATGAAACAAGACACAGACAATATCCAGGATTGGCCTGACAATTGTAAAGTAACGTTCACACCACACAAATGCCAGGCAGTGACCATCTTCAAAAAGAGATAATCTAACACATATCCCTCGATATTCAATGGTGTTGCCATCGCGGAACTCCTATTGTAAGCATCCTGGGGGTTACCATTGACCAGTTACTTAATTGGACTTGCCATATAAATAGAGTGGATACAAAAGAAGTCAGAAGCCAGGACTATTGCAATGAGTAACTCACTCCTGACCCCCCAAAGTGTGTCCATCATCTACAAGGCACAAGTCAGGAATGTGATGAAATACTATTACTTGCCTGGATAAGTGTAGTTCCAACAAAACTCAAAAAGCTTGATACCATTCAGGACAAAGCAGCCTTCTTGCTTGGCACCACATCCACAAGCATTCACACCTTCCACCACCAGTGCTTAGTAACAGCACTGTGGACTATCTACAAGATGCACTGGAGAAATTTTCCAGAGTACTTAGATGGACGAACTGGATTGCCTGGTCTTAGAGTTGATGGTATAGAGACACACTGAGCAAATTGATGGAGGCTCTAGTGGAATACAGAATGTGCAGGGAGAACTTAAAGAAAATAATTAGGAGAGCAAAGACAGGGCTTGAAAAAGCACTAGCAGATAAGATTAGGGAGAATCCCAAGATATTGTACAAATGTGTGTCGTATGAGCAACAAGTGAAGCTAGATCATTGACCGACTTAAATTTGTATTTATCTGATGTTTGTTATCCAAAAGATGAGGGAACATGGGGTAAAGGTGAGCCATATTAAATTAATAGATGATCTAATATCTTATTGAATGGTAAAACATAGTTGAAGGGTTAAATGACCTACTCCTACCCCTATGTTCCCAATCTGTATTTTCAGTGTTATGCTCTGATGTCAAGTTACTGTTTTGGAAATTTCACTCACTGTTTCCCTGACAAAATTCTCTTAAAGCATGCAACAGTCTTTTGATGTGCTGGTCCAGATAGCCCATATTGTAAAAGAAAAGCAGAAAATGCTGGAAACATGAAGCAAGTCAGGCAGCCCTGAGATTTAATTCTGTGTAGTGTACTGTGTGGCCCATAAAGAGAGCTGAAATCTTGGATTTTAGTTGCAATTTAAGAATGACCTTGCCATGGCTATCTCCACACTTTTTATGAGAAAATGTGATATATAAGGATTTGTTAAATGTTTGTTTCCTTTTCATTTTTGGAGTTATTTATTTCACCACTACATAGATCAATGAAAAGGGCAAGTTGGCTATTCTCTTATCAAGAAAGTGTACATGAGAGAATCCTGGCAATTGGGATGACTTGGCCCTGCTATTTATTACCTCACTATGTTCTGTGATTTATTTGATTGCTAGCTAAGACAATGTATCAGAATGCAAAAATGTTTACCCAGAATGTTTACCAGAATGCATAAGGCTGAACAATTAGTATAGTGTGGAACAGTGCAGTGCTGGTAGCTTGGAAGTGTTGCAGATTATATAATCAGGCCAGTTTCAATTGTGATCTTGAGAACTGCTGTGTAGGAAAATTTCAGAATGAACCACTGCAGTGGACCTTCCTTTATCCTTTCCTGACTGCTTGCTTACCATTTCCTTTCTTGGTGAACGTGATAAAGATTGAACTGAGACTATTAAAGTAATATTAAGGCTTTGAGATGAATACCTCTAAGCAAAAAATACTGCAAGTCCTTCTGATTATTTCATCAAGATGAGAAATAAAACAAGGTAAATTATGGGCCCATTTTAAAAAAATTACTAATACTATCATAAGAGTCATACACCATAGAAACAGACCTTTCGATCCAGCCAGTCCATGCTGACCATGTTCCTAAATCAAACCGGTCCCACCTGCCTGTGCATGGTCCATATCCCTCCAAAATGTTCCTATTCATGAACTTACCCAAATGTCTTCTCAACGTTGTAACTGTACCTGCATCCACCACTTGCTCTGGCAGTTCACACATGAACCACTCTCTGTGTAAAAAGTTGCCCCTCATGTCCTTTCAAAATCTTTCTCCTTACCTTAAAAATATGCCCCCTAGTTTTGAACTCACCACCCTGGGGAAAAGATCCTTGTGATTCACCTTATCTATGCCCCCTCATGATTTTATAAACCTCAATAAGGTCACCTCACAACATCCTGTGCTCCAATGAAAAAAAATCAACATTTCCAGTCTATTTTTATATCTCAAACCCTCCATTCCAGCAACATCCTGGTAAATCTTATCTGAACTCACTCCTGCTTGATAATATCCTTCCTATAATGGGGCAATCAAAACTGCACACAGTACTCCAGAAGAGGCCTCATCCACATCCTGTACAACCTCAACATGATGTTCCAATTTATATACTTAAATGTCTGAGCAGGGAAGGCAAGCATGCTAAATGCCTTCTTAACCACCATGTCTAACTGTGATATAAATTTCAAAGAATTATATACCTGAACCCCTCAGTTGCTCTGTTCTACAATGATACCCAGCCCCTATCATTAATTTGATAAGACCCATCCTTGTTTGTTTTACAACATTTATTGAAATTAAACTCCATCTGCCACTGCTCAGCCCATTGACCCAATAGATCAAGATCTCCTTGTAATTTTAAATAACCTTCTTTATTGTCTACTATATCACCAATTGTCGATGTCATCTGCAAACTTACTAATCATGCCTCCTATATTCACATCCAAATCATTTTTATAAATGACAAACAAAAGTGGGCCAAGTACCAATCCCTGTGTAACACTGCTGGTCACAGGCCTCCGGTCCGAAAAACAATTGTCCACCACCATCCTCTGACTCCTACCCTAAAGCCAATTTTGTGTCGAATTGGCAAACTCTCTCTGAATCGCATGTGATCTGACTTTACTAATTAGTGTACCATGTGGGAAGTTGTTCAAAGGCCTTATTAAAGTCCAAGTATACATCATCTACTGCTTTGCCCTCATCAATCTTTTTGGTAACTTCATTAAAAAACTCAATCCAGTTTGTGAGCACGAAACCATGCTGACTCTCTCTAATCATTCCTTGCCTCTCCACCTGCATGTAAATCCTATCTTTCAGAATTCCCTCCAACAACTTACACAGCACCAATGTCAGACTCTGAGATCTTTGTTCCCAGGCTCCTCCTTACTGCATTTCTTAAAAATAGCACAACATTAGCCTCCCTCTAATCCTCGGTACTTCACCCCAGTGCTCATAGATGATACAAATATTTCTGCAAGGCGCCCTGCAATTTCTCCCATATGAATTATTCAGTGGCCACCAAACATAGTGCCAGAGCTCCTTGTCTATAGATATTATCCCTTAAAAAAGTTTATCAAAGGAAATATGGTTTGTGTCATACATCTTAGTAAAGAGGTTAACTATTGGCACAAAGGATATTGACTGTGTATAACAGACTTCCATCAAAAGTATTTGAGACAATTAACTGAAACAATTGATTGGCTTGAAAGACTTGTATTTGAGAATGGACTAGGAGGAGGTATGGCCTCCTAGGTCAGCACCAAGTGATGTTGCAGCACAGAAGTTGATTATTCGTTCCATCGTACCTGCACCTATCTTAAAAGAGCTTTCCACATCAGGGCTGAACTGGCACTCCTGCGTACTGGGGTCTCCGTTATGTTTCTGGGACAGCTTAAATGGTGGTGCATTTTCAGGAAGGTTTAATTTGTTTCACTACCTCAGGAGCTTCCATGTTCTCAGCATCTGACATGAAAGGAAAGGACACTGCAAGCTATGGTTGAGAGGAGTACTGGAATGGAAGAAGACTTCTTAAAAGTAATAAAAATATGCATATAGCCACCAATATTACTTGTAAATTTAGTTGTTGTGCAAACCAGTTTTTTTCAAATTGCCAAGTTTGCTTCAAACTGTTGAGCAAGTAAACTACTTATCATGAGACAAGACCTCTACAAATACAATTCAGGCTGCTGTATGACTATGCACCCATGCAGCTTCATGGGAACATTGACAGGCTGCACACTCTGAAATGGTATTTTTTGGCGAAGAACAGTCTTGGAACTTAATTTTGCAATAACAAAGTTCAGTAGAAAAACTCATGCTCTTTTTTAAAATACTGCTTTTAATGAGGGTTAGCCAGTCTCAAGATTTGGTAGTCCGGTAAATCATCCCATACTGATGAATGAGGTATAGCAGTCATTCCACACAAGCAGTCAGAGCATAGACTATTATTGTTATAGCATTACGTTTCTCAGGTCAGAAGAGCAGGCTGTGTATTTTTTTATTTGCTTTACTGCACCAGCAGTAAAGAATATATTTTATTTTCACTTTGTTACCTGTTACTGGCATTGGGAATGTGTTGAGAAACTAACAAAGCTTTTAGTGGGGGCTGTCAAATCAGAAACACAGGAGCTTCAGCTCATTCTCCTCCTTTCAGTTTCCGTTGCCAGTGGTAACTGCTGTAAATAGTGCTCATTTAGAGTCTGTCCATTGCTTTTTTTTGTCAGTAATGCTCTTTATTTCCTTGGGAAAAAAAATGCTTTTGTAAAAAGCAAGTCTTGAGAAGCTAGGAGCCAGACGTTCAGCTGGAGAGCATGTTGCTATTGCAGTAGGTTAAAGCTACTTAGGAGAACACCACAGGCAGCAAAGGAGCCCATTATCAGCCAGGCTCCTTCCTTTTCCCCTCCCCCATCCATCTCCCCAACTAGCTTATTAATTCACCTTCAACTATAGTAAAATCAGGAACGCACCAGAAGAAGTTTTTCTTTTAAAAGCACATACAATGTCCTCTTGCTCCTTCCTCCTGCTTGTCATTTGCGAATTATTGAGAGTTGGCCAGCGTGACATTCCCCATTCAAGTCAAATTATCAAGATATTAGTTAATAGGCAGGAAAACTAATTCCAGGAGAATGGCCCCCCCATGCAGAATAGCCAATTAAAAGTTCAGCCCTTTGGCTGCAAAGAACATTTCTTGAAAATTGCCTTTCCTTGGACTGAAATGTTTGGATAATGACTTTTCGTGAGTTTAATAGATTTTAAGACTTCAGCCGCATTTGTAAATGTCTGCATTTTGTGCGCAGTGTGTTAATCATGGGAAAGTTGATAGGAAATTGGATTTGTTTGACATAATTGACATTCTGAGCAGGGACATAATGGAGTAGAGGTACTCCATTTACAGCTGGAATGAATGTTCTGACTTAGATTGAAAGGTAAGTGTAAGATTTGGCGTGATACTTGATGGCCAAACACTGTGTCAGCTCAACCAAATGGCTGGTAATAATGATGTAAATGCTTAATATTTTTATGTATGCATGCTGTTATTTTCTTTTCTTCCTTTTGTCAGAATTTCTATCTACTTATTTTCTATCTACTGATTTGACATTACCCTGACATCACAAAGCTGTTTGGCTGATGTGATGCTGGTCTTCATAATTAGAACATGCAAGTTCCATTGAAAGAATTTGTGGGACACCATGTGCATAACGAGTTGGATTGCAAGGGATTCTGCACTGATGTAATTTAAAGGGCCAGGCACACAACATGCAGAGAAGTTTAGTTTTGAAAACCTCTGCTCTTGCTATTGCAAAATGTGTGGAAATACTCTGTTGTGGTTTTGGAGACGTATGGAAAGTACTCAGATTTGGCAGAATGTTGCTGCATCCACACAGCAAGAGCAGAAGATCAGATGACCTTCCACACACAGGCAGCAGCAGATACTAGGGTACCAAAGGTAGTGCCTGTGAGTTTGTAGCATGTCAAGAAATGGAGCTATAGAGCAGGGAAAGGAAGCTGTGTGTGGTGCCCTCTATCAGATTGGAATTGGACTTATTGTGCTCTTTGACCATGGCAGGAGTATGACAGACCAGCCAGTATATCCAGTATGCAAGTCCAATAGTGCTAGACATTGTGCCCTTCATCTGAATAATTTGCTATAGAACATGTCTGCACCCTGATCCTCCACGGAGCTGGAAAATTAATGATCCTTCATCTCAGTGAGTGGCTTCAATTCACCCAGTGTTCGTGAATCACCATGTACTGATCATAGAATGGTGATCTCAAAGTTACACTTAGTACAAGTCTGAGCTATTGTCTGTAGCTGCCAGATCAAGTATCATGGCTTCTTCATCGATAATGCTCTCTCTTTTTCTTTCTCTTGCACTTTTGTGGCTGAGCAGGCAGTAGTTATTGAAATCAGAAGGAGAAGGTTGGGGTCATAGAAGAACTTTGGGTCGAAAGCAAGCTGTACATGGGCACACCGTCTGCAACTTGGTTCAGATTATTCAGGATGGGTGTGAGCAAGGAGGTATGAAAGAGTATAATGCTGTAAGTTGTTGACATTGTCACACCTTTTGTGAACATCATGTGACATGGGCTTTGCCCCATCTGACCCTTTGATGCTGAGAGCCAGCTCCTCCATAGGAATCAAGAGGTGCAGGTGCCATTATTCCCTGCCAATTCTCATTTGCTCCCGTTTGTTTGCTACTTTGACCTGCAGGAGGGGTGCCATTATGTTAGTAATTATGTAGCACCTGGCTGGTTGATGTGCCCGCCAAAGCTGGAGGTATATCGAGGGAGTGAGATGTGGATGTTATGCTGAGTGTACATGGATGAGTGAAGGGATGTGTTGCATTGAGCAGTCTGAGGGTGATGGTAGAGTAAAAGGAACTGTCATTGTGCATACGCTGATTGTAACTATCCATATGAGGTCATTAGCCATGTGCCACTGTTGCCAGCATATTGAAACCTGAAGAGCTGAAAATTAATCTTCCTGGCCACTTGCTCCCATGTTCATCCCATGCCCACCTCCCAGCACTATACCCCCCCAAATACGCCCGTGCTTGCATGCCCATGCTCACTCACCCATGCTCGCATACCCAGGCACACATGTGCTAAAACACCCATGCTCACATGCCTACACAGACACTACTGTCTGGAAGAACCATGATATGTCCGGCCCACCTCTGCCAGTATCTCCTCCAGGTTCTTATTTGCTTTCCTGGAACTCTGTCTTTGTCCATGTTACACCTTTTAAATAGCTGAGATGGCATTCAGTGGAGCTTCCCTTGAAGAAGGACTTATTGACTTTAATAGCAAAAGCCAAGCTTTACCATTACTTACCCCTTGTAGAGGCTGTCAGCAGTGCACGAGATGTATCAATGTCAAAGTCGGCTTCCCTCTTTTTAAAACCCCCATAGTCAATTGCAACAAATGTTTTTATTTCTTTTTGGCACGCCATATCACACATCAATTAAAACATAAAACAAAATCGAAAGAACTGCAGATGATGTAAATCAGTAACAAAAACAACGTTGCTGGAAAAGCTCAGCTGGTCCTGCAGCATTGGTGAAGGGAAAAATAGAGTTAACATTTTGGGTCCGGTGACACTTCCTCAGAATACGAGTTCTGAGAAAGTGTCACTGGACCTGAAATGTTAACTCAATCAAAACATAGTTTGCCAGACCAAAACAAAATAACCAATTCCCAATCTTTCTCTGAGTGTAAAAAATGAGTAATTTTATTACCTATTAACCCTGAGAAAAATAACAAAGATGCGATAATGACTACACACACACACACACAAAGGAAATAAGGAAGAGAATGTCAGGTACAGACAGGAAGAAGAAAGACTATACACTTGAAAATCTTTGAGTCCTTGAGGTGTTAGATTTTTAACTTGAGACCACACTTATTTAATTGTTGACTCATATCCACAGCAGTGGCAAGACTTGTACTTACTTATCTGAGTTTTTGATGAATGGCTTGTTTCCTTGCTTTTCTGTTTTTTTTACCATGTGCCATCTTCCAAGGTGATGTGAGAAAGACTTCCAGTTCTCGTTATACATTCAATTTTCCTTCTGTCTACTCTGCTCTCAAAAACAGTTACTGACATTGGAATCAGACTTGGGAATATACTAACAACATTGTCTTTCAAAACGGAACAGTTGAACATAACCTTTGATGTCCAAAATGTTTACTTATCACAATTAAAACTGGTGATGTGAATTGCTTGACACTGACTTGGTGCCTTTGAATGAAATGGCAATTTTGGTACAAACTGTTTCATTTATTCTGCATTGATTTTCTGTACTTGCTGCACGTATTTTGATCAATGTTTCTTCCTTTTCAAAAACATCATCTCAGTCTATGAATGGTCACGGGTACTGATGTTGAGGAAAAGTGCAATTGAGATTTAAAGATGGAGCTGCTATAATTAGCAAAAGAGTAGAGCAGGTTTCGTAGAGTGAGTAATCCAGTATGTACTTACATTCTGATGTACAACGTGACAGCCCTCCTTCACCTGTAGTCTTGTCTTTTTTATTTTTTTGTTTTGTATCTCTATTTCTCTTTCACCAACAAATATAATTTGGGCAGCACAATGGCTCAGTGGTTAACAAGCTCCTGGATTTGATTCCAGTCTTAGATAACTATCTGTGTGGAGTTTGCATGTCTCCCTGTGTCTGTGTGGGTTTTTACTGGGTGCCTCTGTTTCCTCCCATAGCTCAAAGGTGTGCAGACTGGGTGGATTAGCCATGGCAAATGTGTCGTTACAGGTGGTCGCTCTTTAGATGCAGACTTGATAGGCTGAGTGGCCTCTATCTGCATTGTATGGATTCTATGATTCCTTTTCTTTCTCATTAACTTTCCACACCATTTGTTCCCCTTGCTGCTCCACTGCCCCTTTCAAATGTATAAAAAGCACAATATTCCAATGCTTTTCAGCTTTGAAGAAGATTTGTATTAGGCCGAAGTGCTAACTTTGTTTCTGTCTTCACAGAAGCTGCCAGACCTGCAGAGTTTCTCCAGTAATTTCTGTTTTTGTTCCAGCATTTTCTGTGTTTGTAACAGATTTCTGGCATCTGTAGTACTTTGCATTTGTTTGTGGAATTCCTCACAGGTGATACCCTAGACTCACCATTTTTGGGAGAAAATAGGGGGGTGGGTGGGGTCGGGAGGAAATGATAGGATAGAACCCAAAGAGAGAGAAAGACAGTAGGACAGTCTGGCTAACCTATCGTTTACATGCTACCCCACCCACCTCCCTATTTTTTGCATATAAACTGACTTTTTCCTGGCCACCATCAGTTCTGAGGAAGGGTCACCGGACCTGAAACATTAACTCTGTTTTCTCCTCCACAGATGCTGCCAGACCTGCTGAGCTTTTCTAGAAACTTTGTTTTTGTTCCTGATTTACAGCATCCGCAGTTCTTCTGGTTTTTATTTATGTAGTATTTAGGTGGTGGAATGCAGCATCTTTTCAAGCATGCATTGACACCTCTTTCCAAACTTCTGATTTCTACTACTAAGAAGGAAAAGGGCAGCTGATGCAAGAGGCTGAATCTTTGTCATTTTTGACAAGTTTTATAGCGGATTTCTCTCTGTGAGGCTTAGCATATTTTCTCATACTATTGTCCTAAATTGCATTGTTAACTCCCTACTGTGGTTTTATGACACCCCTATTGCCTGATGCTAGCTTGATCCTCCCACTTACAGTAATCGGAAGTACTCATCACTGAGATATATCCCAAGATACCCTGCATTTTCTGGCACTGACATTATCCTTAAATGGCTGCTGTACAGCTGGTCAAGCACCATCATTCCGGAGCTGCCCTCTGTGGTTTATGACATTAGCCTTGGACATGGCAGACAAGGAAAAATTGGTGCCTTACTTTGTGGACTGAGACCTAGAAGTCCTAGTGGATGGGGTGATGCAGAGGAGGGACATCATCTTCCTCCAGAGGAGGCCACGAAACCGAAGTCTGGTTTGAGGGTGCCACCTGGGTTAATGTGGTCTAAATCGCCTGGGGGAATGCCCAGCAGTGTCGGAGAAGATGTGTCCTTCTCCACTCCACTAATGCAAGTGTCACCATCTTCTGAGTTCTGAAGAGGGATCAGTGGACCTGAGCTGTTAGCTCAGATTTCTCTCCACAGAGGATGCCAGCCCTAATGAGTCTTTCCAGCAATTTATGTGTTCGTTTCAGATTTCCAGCGTCTGCAATTCAGTCCTCTTCTTCATCACCATCTTCTCTTTGCTATCTCACACTCTGTCCACCTCTGCTACTGCACTCATCTTCCAGCAAGACTCATGTCTCACCACCTTTTTCCACCACACTAACAGCTCTGCCTCTTCCTATCACCTCAGTCCCTGCCATTCCCTCAGTCCTGAAGAAAAAAAGCCTACAATAGAGCAGAAAGAGCTAAGACAGGTTGTGGGTTGCCTCAGATTTGGCTTCCCACCCACTACAAGGAGAAGATTCTGATCCTGATCAACTTTAAAGGTTGAGTGAATGAATGATCCTATTGTCACTTGTATTTTACAATAAGAATACAATAAAACGTAGTGAAAAGCTTTGATTTGTTACCATGATTCTGTACTATTCTGAATAATTTAAGAATAAGGAAAAAAAGATAGAACTTGAAGAGAGTCTGTCAGTCCTGAGTCAGATTATCACTGTTGATGCCTGCACCGTCTTCCCTCCCCCACTGTTTTGCCACCATGTACAGCGGACCCAACCAGTATTGAAGTCATGATCATTAGATGCCATCTATTGCCGCTAGGCTGATGCTCCTCCACCACTACCTTCCTGCTGCCTGTGTCGGACCCACCAATGTCAGAATCACATCCCTCACTGCTGGGCTTACCTCATTGATGTCACTGTGATGCCGTTTTGCCACCAGTGCTGCACCCAATGAATGGAGAAGTCACGGATCCTCAGGTGCCACCTTTTACCACTGGGCCTATGTCGCTGACGTTGCCTCTGCCAATTCTAATGCCTAGACCTGTGTTCACCCTGGAAAAGTAAGTAAGGGTTCAAACCACGCTGGACCCACTCTTCTCTACACTGGGCTAAAGGTCCACGCACTGGGTCCATTTGTCGTCTGCCAAGGTCTTCCGTCATTGTCGATGCTGTCCGAGCTCAGGACAAGAGGTAAGTAAAGGTATAGAGAGGAAAAAATAAGAAAAGCAGGTGGAGTGGAAGAGCTCCAGCTCAGAAGCCGTGCCCCTCCATCTTGTTCAATTGTTCAGAAATACCATGACCAATGCCCTGGACCTGTTTTGGATGCTTCCCTTAAACCACTGTGCCAGGAACCTCTTACTGAAGGTTGTCTCCCTGAACTTCAGTGAGGACTGCTCGCCCTTGACTTTACAAATTTGTTTGCCATATAAACATGTGACACATGGCAGAATTCAGACATTGAGGCAAGGATACGCCATACAGCAAGTTGTCAATTCATAGCCCACATCGCTCGATGTCCTTTAAAAACCTACCCATGAGAAGCACACCACCTACAACTGCTGCAAGTTCCCTTCCAATTGCCAACCATTCTGACTTGGAACTTTATTGTCTTTACACTTGATGAAAATTTTGGAATCCTCTCCTTGATAGACCATGGGTATAATTACATCACGTATCTGCAATACTTCAAGAAGGTGGCCTCACCTGCACTCTCTGAAGGGAAGATTAATAAATGCTAGCATAGACAGAGATACTTCATTCCATGAATATACAAAAAATATGTAGATACAAGTATCCTGTCAAGTTCTGTTATAGAGGTATCTTCTGTCATGATGTGTTCACTCATAAGCCCAGCCACACGCACAATTTTTTTCATGTGTGAGGTGGTTATGACCTCCATTGAATCACTTGTGGTTGCTCAGTTATTTCTATTGTTCTCAAGTGTTTTACATCAGGAAACCTTATTTCATGAAGCCACCTAATGGAGTATTTTATGGACTGGGTTTATCTTAAGTTTAGAGTTGTTGCTGTAGAGACAGCATAACCAGAATGAAATTGTTAGAGAATGGCTAGAGGATGGTCCGAGGGATGTGGACACATCTGGGAAGAGCAGTAGTGTGCATTTTGTCTAAGCTGTTTGACCAACAAGGTAAGATATTTCAGGCTGAATGCCTTGCCAGCAGCAAATGTTTGGAGTTGGACTGTGGCTTAGAAGTGGAGAATACAGAATATCAAATAAACAGAGATTAACGGCAGGTTTTTGCAGGGCAACATAACAGAAAAGACTTCTGGGAAAGCCAGTTGATAAAGTGTTATTTCGTGATAGTGGTAAAATATGGATGATCAATTTTTGATTTCTTTCATTTGATTTGAATGCCTGGGGCTTCTGTGGACTGTAATTGGTTCAAAGAGGAAAACACTGACTTAAAAATTGCCACAGTGATCACTTCACTACATATTGAACCAACCTTCATGAAACCATCAATAAAACACGAATCAGTCTGAACTGAAACTAACATGTTACTGAGTGGTTTCATTCTCTTCAATCAGATTAATACCCTCAGCTTTATTTATACCTTCATGAAAAGTTCACATGTTGGAGATCAAAAATCCCTGCCTGTGATTAACCGTCTTGGAAAATAAGAATTCAGATGTTAAAATGTGCAAACTAACTGCATTTCAGGGAGATTAGTTTTGGCAGAGGAGCATGATGGATTTGTAACTGAAATTGGAGAGGCCTCTTTCTTTCTCTCTCTACTGTCTCTCAACAGACAAAGCACTTGATAAAAATGCAAAGTGGAGAGAAACATCCAATCACAAAGCACTCAAAAGTATGTGTAATATTCCAAGCTGCTGTTAATTCAGGATGCACCCAACCACCCGTGCTATCAAGTTAAAACTTACTCCCTCAAGAACACCTGAAGGACTTCAGACTATAATTTACTTTTCCTTCCATTTTATACTGGACTGTAACCCCTTTTAAACTTTGTGCTTGTGTATGTTTCTGATGTTCTGTTTTCATTATTTTTACTCGGGTTAGCAAGTAATAAAATATCAGTTTATTCAATAAATCTTCATAATTGGCCCTTAATTGTTTGTGGTGAACTAGTTGGCTACGTTTTAATTGAAATGAGGTGTATCTATGTTAACAAAGTCATTAAGTCTTTGAGGCCAACCGAAGAGGTTGCAAAGAGGAGAGTTGATTCACTCTTCTTCACCAGGTCTTAACGGTTAATGAACTTCAAAATGAAGAAATTACCTGGTTGGGAATACGATCTGTTTCTGTGGCTTGTGTACAATAATGGCTCGACACTACCTGTTTAAATTCCTAAGGTAAAGGGCAATACAAACATTTTGAGATCCTTGAAGTGAATCAAAACTTGTAAATATTCCTGCAGAGATAGTAAGAACTGCCGATGCTGGAATCAGAGATAACACAGTGTAGAGCTGGAGAAACACAGCAGGTCAGGCAGCATCAGAGAAACAGGAAAGTTGATGTTTTGGGTTAGGACCCTTCTTTATTTTTCTTCATATTTATTTCTAAATATTCCTGCACTGTCTTCTCTATTGGTCCAGATCCAGGAACCGTTCAACAGCCACAACAACTTCCATTATATAACATGTTTAATGGATAAAAAGGCCCAAGGCCCTTCCCAGGAATGTTATCAAACACATAAAAACTTACATAAGAGACATCAAAAGATAGTCCAAAGCTTTGTTGAAGACGTAGTTTCTAAGCAATGCCTTAAAGAAGGAACAAGAGGTAGAAGCAGTGAGATTTTAAGAGAGATTTCAAAACTTAGGATGCTTGCAGCTGAATGCATAACCACCAATAGGGAGACAATAAAAGTAGGACTACACGAGAGACAACAATTGCAGGAGTGTAAGAATCTTTAGAGAGTAATGGGACTGGAATGGCGACAGAGATGGGGAGGGTGAGACTGTTGAGGAAGTTAAAAAAGAATGTGTTCTAAAATTGAGACTTTGTTTAATTAGCAGGTAGATTGGGTCAGTAAGCTCAGGAGCAACGGATGGATAGGACTTGGGGTTGAAATTTCAGGTGAGAGGTGGACAGGGTCCAAAAGTGCCAATACTGATTAGCAGGCCGATTTTATAAGGTTTTTGGGATGTTGGATACATGATCTGGTCCTTAAGATCCACTTAATCCAAGACAAAGGCCATTTAACATGGATAAAGAGCTCATTTAGAGGACTGTTTTGATTTTCAGGGGTTGCGTTAGTTGTATGAGGTGGACATATCGTGGGAATCCAGTCATGACCACCCCGAATAATTAGTTAGGCCCTGTAAATGAGGGCTGACTGGACCCTGTCTATTGCTAGAGAGGCACCATTGTAGCAGCACAGGTGATGAGACTGTGTTAACTGCTGAGGCAGTATTGTCATCTTTAAGGAATTATAGGTGTACAAGGGTAAGGGCAAGGCTGCAAATCATACTTGGGTGCTACTTAATCAAGGGTAAATTGGAACTGGCAATGGAAGCTCAAATTTTGGATGCAGAGATGTTGAGGAGTAACACTATCTGCAGAAAGCACAGTGTCTGGACATCAGGGGTATATGCAAGAGGGAATAAGGAGCAGAAAAGAGGTGGAGGTCACACTAGCAGCTTAGTATCTCATTCAGAAGATGCAGCTAACTGGAGGTGACCAAGACACTGTGCCTCAGGAGATTGATCTCTTCAGGTAAATGGTAACAGACATTGTGCTGTCATGACAGAAGACCTCCTACCTTGCAGTGCTAGTTAACAGCAGAAAATGCAGGAGAAACTCAGGAAGTCTGGCAGCATTTGAAGAGAGAGAAACACAGTTTAGGTTTTGAGTTCAGTATGACTATTCATTGGACTCTGCAAGGGTCTTGCTAAATGTAGTGGTCTGTTACTGACTCTACTATGATCCTCTAGAGACGTGTACAATTTGAAGAGATTGAACCCTGGAGAGACAGAGGTCAGCCAAGGAAAAAAAGAACAAATAAGAGGCAAAGACATTGAACATGGAGACAATTTAGCTGAACAGAGAGGTGGCATGGCTGAGCATGGGCTTAAAAGTCTCTTCAAGATTCCATGAATGTCAGAAGCAATGAGATTTAGCAATGTTTCAGAGTTCGTCTGACCAGAATGAATATTGTGTTCTGACAAAGACTCTGCGAAAATTTCCAAACTGCTGCCTGGAACATGTAAAATCTTACTGTTAATGAAGGAACACATCTGTCCTGAGGCTTCCCTGTCATTTTTAAGGACCCTGTGCCCTCCTTCACCACCTCACACCTCTATCCTTGTCCTGCTATTGAAGCAAGGAAGCTCACAAATGTCAATAATAATACGGTACTCCTCAAGGAAAACAGCACATAGTTACAAGAAGACAACACATCAGTTACCTGCTGTATGAAGATAAGCCTCTATACTAGGTCACCTTTATTTGGTGCTCCTCTAGTGAATTTAGACTTAGTGACAGGTTGCTCAATTGTCTTGCGTGAGGTGGGAGTGCATGTGGCAGTTGTTCTTGTCATGTAAATGGCCTTGGTAATATCTCTTGAGGTTACTGTGTGAATCATTGCAAGGGTAGCATCACAAGTCCAAGTTATGGTCCAATAGGTTGTTTGAAATCACAAGCTTTCATGGCACTGTTCCTTCATCAGGTAAAGTCCTGTGGAACCGTGTGACTTCTGCATTCATGAGGGGTCATATAGACTGAACATGATTATGATGCTAGATAATAAAGTGTGAAGCTGGATGAACACAGCAGGCCAAGCAGCATCTCAGGAGCACAAAAGCTGACGTTTCAGGCCTAGGCCCTTCATCATCCCTCTCTGATGAAGGGTCTAGGTCCGAAACGTCAGCTTGTGTGCCCCTGAGATGCTGCTTGGCCTGCTGTGTTCATCCAGCTTCACACTTTATAATCTTGGATTCTCCAGCATCTGCAGTTCCCATTATCTATGATAATGATGCTTCATTCTCTTTAGTGACATCCTCTGACCTTGGTCAGCAATTTGGATAACTGTTTGTGAGCACCAACTAGAACACAACTGATATCGCTATATTACCTGCACTATTGGCCAGTGACCAAACCATGCTAAATAGTATGGCATTCAACCTGTAAACATTAGTGCAAAGTTCTTTGCACTCTAACTGCTGCAATATGAATCACTATGATTTTCTCAATTTTGGACTTGTCACACACAAAGCCATGAGCAATGATGATGCGCATGAACTGGATGCCTTCGGTCTCTGCCTTCAACCTGCTCAGCTTCTGGGGACACTGGCATGAAAGAGCACATCAGTTGCTGCTGGTCTAGGTAGAGCCTCATTTGCAGTCACTCCTGAGATGTTGCTGCCCAGCTGAACAGAGCTGCAAGTATCCTTGCTCCTCTGAAAGGACCTGCTTACAGCTATCCCTATCACTGTTAGTTGTTCCTGCATACTTCTCATTCAGAACCGCCCTATCTAAAGACACACAAGAATGCACTGAGGTAATTAACTGGAAATGTTTGTAAGGTGTGACAGTACTTCTTTGGAGATCTGCTACTCTTCTTGAAAGTGTGATGGTGAGGCAGAAGGGCTCCTCGGATTGACATCTATTCATGTGGAAGGAGGAAGATTAAAAGCTTGTCTTAGACAACAGGAGCCTTTGTGTCACTATGTCTTCAAAATGTAACTCCATCTTCAAAATCCTGTTGAATGGTTTTGTTTGCAGAGCACCCTGTATATTATTGCATTGAATTCTTAATTGCCATCACCACTATGAGTACCCATTTTGCCACGGCTGTCTTTTTTATTGTCTGCAATCTTGGCTGTTCCTTAGGCACCCTCCTCTGTTGATTTGAAGTAGCAGCCCATTTCACTTTATTGGTACTTCTTCAAGGTATTGTGGGGCTATTTTACCTGACAGGATGCAGAGATGGGCTGAGAGGTGGCAGATGGAGTTCAACCTGGATAAATGCGAGGTGATGCATTTTGGAAGGTCGAATTTGAAAGCTGAGTACAGGATTAAGGATAGGATTCTTGGCAGTGTGGAGGAACAGAGGGATCTTGGTGTGCAGATACATAGATCCCTTAAAATGGCCACACAAGTGGACAGGGTTGTTAAGAAAGCATATGGTGTTTTGGCTTTCATTAGCAGGGGGATTGAGTTGAAGAGTCGTGAGATCTTGTTGCAGCTCTATAAAACTTTGGTTAGACCGCATTTGGAATACTGCGTCCAGTTCTGGTCGCCCTATTATAGGAAAGATGTGGATGCTTTGGAGAGGGTTCAGAGGAGGTTTACCAGGATGCTGCCTGGACTGGAGGGCTTATCTTATGAGGAGAGGTTGACTGAGCTCGGACTTTTTTCATTGGAGAAAAGGAGGAGGAGAGGGTACCTAATTGAGGTATACAGGATAATGAGATGCATAGATAGAGTTGATGGGCAGAAATGGCTAGCACGAGGGGTCATAGTTTTAAGCTGGTTGGTGGAAAGTATAGAGGGGATTTCAGAGGTGGGTTCTTTACACAGAGAGTTGTGAGAGCATGGAATGCGTTGCCAGCAGCAGTTGTGGAAGCAAAGTCATTGGGGACATTTAAGAGACTGCTGGACATGCATATGGTTACAGAGATTTGAGGGTGCATACATGAGGATCAATGGTCGGCACAACATTGTGGGCTGAAGGGCCTGTTCTGTGCTGTTCTGTTCTATGTTCTATGTTCTTAAGAATGAAATAAAGGGTTGTAAGACACTGCCTTCAGTTGCCAATTCTACCTGTCCTTATTGATTGGGAGCTGCACATATTAGTGTTGGAGGCTGAGATAACAGTGTGTGGAGCTGGATGAATGCAGCAGGCCAAGCAGCATCTTTTGAAGCTCTTTTGGTGTATCGTTAATGTTCTTACCTCTGGGCCAGAAAGCCCCAGTTCAAGTTCCACCTGCTCCACAATTTTGCTGCAACATCTTTGAACAGGTTGGTGAAACTACCTCTGTATAGGCTGATTAGGAAAATATCTATATAATGTGATGGCACATCCTTAGCAACACTATGTTTTAAACGTTCTGAAAGGTCACTAAGTATTCTCTGTACATTCTCTTATCATGCTGAAGAGCACTGTGTGTTCTGAGATTCCTCAGCGGGAGTGCCTACTAGAGTGTAAATACCTAGAGACCTGTCCTGATGATTAGGGATTAGCATTCACCTGACCAGAGAGTATTTAACAAATTTCTGATCTCACTTAATCTATCCATAATATGCATTCACACTTGCTTTGTCTGGATTGCTGGCTTCCTTTTGCTAGCCTTCTGGAAGAGGGCCTCTCTCCTGTTACTTCAGTAAAGTCTCCAGAACTATATCTTGGAATTGTGTAGATGTCTTGCCATGGGTTCTATGTCTCTGATTCTCCTGCGATATTGTGAAATTCATGTCTTGTGTTGTCCGCAACTGTAGTGACAGCACTCAAGCAGCAGCCACAATAAAGCTCTGATTTGTATAAATTGGAAGGATACTTGAGTAGTCTTGCTTCTGTTCCTCCCCCTGCTACCTGCTAATTGGCTACCAGTTCAGTCACCTTAGTAAATAAGAAGGCATCATATATAACTATGGGCTGATTACTGTTACCCCCACAAGAACATTTGGTGTGAGCTATGACAAGGGTAGCATTTTTGGATTACTTGAAGTACTTTTGGGAAGATGAAGTTCGATAGGCTAGTGCATTAAAATAATTAGTGGTAACAAAACATGGATCAGGATTTCAGCAGCAGTTGAGTTGAAGCAACAACCAAAGCTGCACTCTGTGTATTCGAAATGTTAGAGGTATAGAAATGTTTTCTTTTCAGCCCACAAAGTAAGAGTTCATCTCTTTCCGGTCTAGAACAGGCATGACACAAAATGTCTTTTTTTCGTGGGGCATGATGCCCATGAGAAGTGCTAGCTGAAAGGCCAAAGGACCAATTCCTGGTTATCTTCAAGCCATTTGATTCAGCTGCGTGCTATGTTTGCAACATTAGTCTGAATTTGAAATAGGCCCACATCATAACATAGCCTTCAATGAGGCTCCTTGAAATGAAGGGTTATTGGTTTATAATCATGATTCTTGCAGCCTTGTTTAAAATGTTTTTTGAGTGCAATGTTCTGCATTAACTTTTTGTTGAAAGGCAGAGTCCTGTGTTGAACCTGTTGTTTGAGGGAAGGTCTTGCTATGCACTACAATATGGAATTCTGAGTCACAAGTTTATTGCCACAATCTCTTTCATATTGGGGGGGGTGGTTATCATATTTTCTTTGCATGTCGTAAATGCAGGTACAGTAATATTCACATTTTCTGGCATTGTACAAACTGGAATGATCCAGCAACTGGAATCTCTGCTATCCTCTTGATGAATATGCTTACTTCGACTGGAAGCTCTACTAATAATAACTAGCACAAAAGTGCCTTTGTGATAGTGAGACAAGCTTTTCATGGCTGTTGTGAGGTTTAATAAGACAACTAAAAGTAACTAATGCTCTTTATATACAATCACCGCTGTTACTGTACTCATTCATCAATGATTTTCATTCTAAGGTCAAGTGTGGCTTCCCAGGCCCACGAAATGACTGACAGGACTGATATTATTGAATGGCACATAGCTCCCATTAACGTTAGTATTCCTTTTATTAAACAACATTTTTGATTTCCTGACAACATCCAGTACTATTTGGCTATCTCTCATTGTGATTAAGAAAAAACGCGACATCATGGAAACTGGTAAGATCCAGAATTTGTTCGTGTAGTTCCGTATTGTCCCTCTGTTATGGATGGCAAAATGATGAACTTTTATTTCCTGAAGAGTCAAGAGAAGAGAAAACATTTTAAAGTCTAATCATTTATTTAGCTCGTATACAGTGACTACGGCTTTGGTCTAACCTACATCCTCTGGGTAACCCTCAGTTCAATCTTTAATAAGAACAGGCGCATCAGTATATGACTTTGGCCTGGTTTCATGGTAAAATGCATCTGTTATTTAAATTTGTCAAGTCATTTAGTTTTTATTTATTTTTAGAAGTTTTCTTCGAAATCAGTTTGTTCTTGTCACTCGTTCATTTTTTAACTAATCTCTGATAATGGCTGAAAAGCAATTGTTCTTTTTGGTTATTACAATGCCATTACATAAATTGAGGAATGAATTGCCTGTTCTTTTTGAGATAAGTGCATATTGTGGAGGAGGCTGAGAGGAAAGAGGAGAAGCCATGGAAGTGTTTAACGCTTATTTTGTTCTGTATGAAGATAAACAAAAATAGTCTTTCTTGTTGTTGGCATAAATGTGCCCCTTTCTGTCTGTCCTTCCCTCCAGATTTCTGTCTGTATAAATATCCTTTTTACCTTTTTCGGCTCCTATTTGTAGTTTTCCCCTTTCTCTACACCCTTCCCTATTTATGTTTTTTTTTCCACCTCTCTGAATTTGTTCCTGCATCTCTATGAATACTTACATTTTTTTTTCTGTGCATATTTTGTGTTTTGTGTTTGTGTTTTTTCCTTTATGTCTGCTCTCTCATTTGTCTCTTTCATTTGTTTTCTTTACATGTTCTTAGCTCATCTCTTTCATGTCTGTCTGTGACTTGTTTTGTGTGTGCATATGTTTCTCTCTTTCACTGGGTCAGACTCTTTGTGTGGATACTGGGCAGTCCATAAAACTGAAATTTAAAAATCAATACACAGTTGATTAACAACATTGATGTAGACGTTGAAATCGCCTCTTGGTATACTGAAGGAGTTGAGGCTTGCAGTAAGCAATCAGATAGCTTGCAAAGAAATACAATAGATAAAGACAAAGAGTGTTTTTCCTTATGGTGTTTATCATACAGAAACATTCAATTCTGTGCCACTTGCCTGAGTGTGCTGTGACTTTATTTTTCTCCCCACAAATGGTTGATTTAGGAATAGCATTGGAGCATGCTGGCAGAGACTGCATCAAATAAAAAATGAATCCAAAATTGTTTTTCAGCTGAAAGCCAAACACATTACTAAGTGTACTATAAAAATATTATTGGAAGTTCTGAATGAATTTTAGCAGTTTGTATTTTTATTGGCTTGTTTGTCCGTCTGACCACACATGTTGATCTTTTCTCCCACCTCATCAGGACTGGGGGGAGGGAACTTGAGAAACAGCAGTGTACCACTTCACTGTGGCTGTGCTCTGAAAGAAGAAGAAAAATGCCTGAAGAAAAGCCTGTGCTGAAGAATTTGCTGCCTGTGTCTTGTGTCTCGGGAGACGAGCTTTCTTCTGTTTATAATGGCTCAGCTAGCCTCTCAATCACCGTAGACTAGCCTTCAGCACAGGCATACAGGAAATTGAGATTGATGTGAAGTACTTGGGGAAATAATCTAATTTCAATGAGACCATACTATTGAAACACTCAGCTTATTGCTAAATAGCACACAGCGTTCTGCTCTCATTAACTGGAGCTGATATTGAGAAAGCAATAAAAAAATGCTTCACGTGGAACAAATAAATTCATATTATTACACCTGTGTCATTTTTATTTTATTGCCATTTTTCTATTATTGTGCAGCAAGGGAGTCTGTACTCAATACCACTGAACTCACTACTATTATCTTGTGCATTGTCCTCAGCAGCTTAACCATTTTCCTATTCTCCTTATTGTGAGACCAAGGTCTTAACAAACTTCTATTTGACAAAAAGCTAAACTGAATTGAAATTTTCAAAATGATGAAAAGCATGGATAATTTCTATCCAGGCAATTTATTAACTGTAGTGAAGTGATGTGTTTAAAAACCATGGACGCAAGTAAAAGTTGAATGATATAGAAGAAAGCATATATGTCAGATTGAACATTTCATCCCCATGGAGTGACTGAACTTTGGAATTGCCTCTTTACATTCAATGACATTGCCATTGCTGAATCCCCCACTATTATATATGTTGGCCTAGCCGTGTCACCCTTATTCTATGAATGCATTTTAAAAATTGTAAATTGCTGGCCAAGAATGTTGAAGAACATTTAATGCTAAACAATGGATACAGCAGGTGAATGTAAGGGCAAAGCAATCCTACAATCAATTTGCAAGTCTTGACAGAGTAGACACTGAAAGACTGTTTCTGGTGGATGGGGAATGTAAAACATGGCAACACAATCTCAGGGTATGAGGATGATCAGTTAGAATGGATATGAGGATAGATTTCTTTACTTAAATATTTGCAAGCAATTCAACCTTCTGCCGAGGACTGAATGTGACGTGCCAGTCTTCAGCGAATTCAAATCACTCCACCTGATATCAGAAAAAGAAACAGCTGAAAGTACTAGATGCAGCAAAGGCTGTGGGCTTTGACAACATTCTGGCAGAAGTACGTGATCAGTTGTGCTGCTTCATAAAATGTTCTACTTTGACCACAACACTGAGAATGCAACATTATCTGATAATATGGAAAATTTACCTAGGTAAATTCTGTTTATAAAAAACAGAACAAAATCCAGTCTGTTCAATATTGCCCAGTCGATCTATTCTCAATCATAAGTGAAATGATTGAAGGATTGAAGCTGTTGTGCTATCAAGGGGCAATTACATATCAATCATCTGTTCACCAGTGTTCAGTTTATGTTATTCAAGGGTCACATGTCTCCTCATTACAGCATGGTCCAAACATTGTCAAAAGACTTGAACTTCCAACAATGTCGCAGCGGTATGTATTCAGCCCTAGAAATCTATTGGTCTCTATCTTGAACATACTCAATAATTGAACTTCCACAGCCCTCTGAGGTAGAGTATTCTAAAATGTTAACAGGAAATGCTGGAGAAACTCAGCAGGTGTGACAGCATTTCTGGCCTTAATATTTAAAGAGAGTTGTAACAGATTCAACACATTAACTGTGTTCCTCTTTCTACAGATGCTGCTGGACCTGCTGAGTTTCTGCAGTGTTTTCTGATTTTATTACAGATTATCAGTTTCTGCAGTATTTTGCTTTATTTGAGAATTCCTAGGGTTCACTACTGTCTCATAAAGGAATTTCTTTTCATCAATCCTAAATGAGTTTCTCCTCATTCTGAGCTATATCCGCTGGTTATGGACCACTCTGCCACCCCTGACCAGTGGAGACATTGTTTCTGTATCCTCCTTGCCCTTTAAGAATTTTGTGAGTTTCAATGAGTTCACCCCTTATCCTTTTAAACTAGAGATCAGTCTGCTCAGCAGATAGTCTGTCCATCCCAGTATCCAAATCACCTCCTCCCTAGTACCTCAACCTCACACTTACCCTGTCTCTGTTACAGTAGATACCTGTTGCCAAGGCTCATGTTCAACAACTCTCACTAATACCTGCAACATCTGACCCTGGGTCAGGAAAAATAGGGAAGACAGCAGTATAAGACCTGGTATCCTTGGCTGACAGGTAAAGCACAAATAGACAATGCAAAGTTGGGATTCTGAACGTATCCACATAGATTCAGAATAAGTGAGTGCTGTGAGAGCAAGTGAAGAGCCTGGAGATGCAGCCTGACCCAGTCTATGTGCTGTGTGCATGACGTTGATTGTATAGTGTCCATGCAGCAGCATTATAATGATAGTTGCCAGAGCAGCCTGAAGTACAGAATCAAAGTATTTGTAAGTGGGTTGGAGATGTGCCGTGAGATACTACTCAGACATCAGAATAAGGGACCCCTAAGGAATAGTGAGCATAACACAGTAGTACTTAGCATTGGGTTTGAAAGTGAGAAACTTGGATAGTAAATGACTTAGTAATCGGTATCATGTTGGGATGAGGGCAGAGTTGCTGGAGTGAATGGGGAAAGATATTTAGCAGAACAGACTGTTGATGAACAGTGGTAGACAACCAGATCAAGAATATCCTGGCCTATTAGGATCCATGACTTATTGTTCTAGGAAGCTATCCTGAATGCACTCTAGGAATTCTTTTCAAATAGCTGTTTCTGACAGTTTGATTTCCCTACCTGTGTGAAGATCAAAGTCACCCATGGTTAAAATATTGCCTTTGTATTTGCCATTATTATCTTTTGATTTATTATGTTACCTGCAGAACAGATACTGTTAGGGGTCCTGTGGAATATCCCTACCAGTCTCTTCAGCTACTTCATTAAAGACGTTTCTCCATCATAAGGTCAGTAGTAGGGTGTCAGCTGACATGCTGACTGTGGTACACCATTGAAATATCTGTGATCTATCACCTTGAAACTACCTCTGGAAAAATATAAATGTATGTTAGAGATCTGTGATTGGTGAAACAATTTTATGAACAAAAACGAACAAACAATACAGCACAGGAACAGGTCCTTTGGCTGACCAAACCTGTGCTGACACATTTTGCCTTTTCATACTAAAACTGTCTTCATTTGCAGGATTCATATCCCTCTATTCCCTTCCTATTTATGTATTTGTATGGGTACCCTTGAATGGTGCTATTGTGTCTGCTTCCACCATGTTCTCTGGCAGCTCATTCCAAGCTCACCACACTTTGTGTTGAAAAACCTGCCTTGCACATCTCTTGCAAAATATTCCCCCCGCCACCATACCTTGAACCTATGTTGACCCTTCGACCCGGGGAAAAAGCTTCATATTTTCCGCTCTATTCATGCCATTCACAATCTTACAAACTTCTATCAGAACGCCCTCAACCTCCTGCGTTCCAGTGAAAGCAAACCCAGTCTATCCAACCTTTCTTCATAGCTAAAATCTCCCATACCAGGCAAGATCTTGCTAAACCTTTTCTGTACCCTCTTCAAAGCATCCACATCCTTCTGATAGTGTGGTGACCAGAACTGTATATTTCAAGTATGGCCTAACTAAAGTTCTATAAAGCTGCAGCATAACTTGTCTATACTTTGTGCTCCTTCCAATGAAGGCAAGCGTGCCATCAACTTATTTTGCTATCTTATCTATCTGTGCTTCCATCTTCGGTGATCTGTGGCCCTGCACACCTGGATCCGTCTGCATATTAATACTACTGAAGGTTCTGCCATTTACTGTACTTGACCTTCCAAAATGCATCACCTCACATTTGTCCGGATTAAACTCCGACTGCCATTTTTCTGTCCATATCTCCAACTGATCTATATTCTGTTGTATTCTCTGATAATCGTCCTCACCATCGGTAACTAAACCAATCTTTGTACTTCACCAATCTTTGTATTGCCTGCAAACTTACAAATTAGACCAGCCATATTTTCCTCTAAATCATGTATTTAGATCACAAACAGCAAAGGTCCGAGCACTGATTCCTGTGGAATACCACTAGTCACAGCCTTCCATTTTGAAGAGCATCCTTCTACCGTCACCCTCTGTCTCCTATGACTTACCCGGTTTTGTATCCATCTTGCCAGCTCACCCCAATACTATGTGACTTCACCTTTTGTACTAGTCTGCCATGACGGACCTTGTCAAAGGCTTTGCTGAAGTCCATGTAGACAACATCAATCATTCTTTCCTCGTCAATCATTTTTGTCACTTCTCAAAAAAACTTGATCAAGATAGTGAGGCACAACCTCCCGGGACACCAAAACTGGCGCTGATGAGTCCATTTGCTTCTACATGTGTATAGATCTTGTCCCTGAGAATCTTTTCCAATAATTTCCTTACCACTGATGTGAGGCTCACAAGACTGTAATTTCCAGAATTATACTTCCCACCCTTCTTAAACAATGTGACAACATTGGCTATTCTCCAGTCCTCTGGGACATCACCTGTGGCCAAAGAGGATATAAAGATGTCTGTCGGTCGGTGCTCCTGTAATTTGTATTCTTGCCTCCCTCAATATTCTGGGATAGAGCCCAGAATTATCTACCTTAATACTTTTTAAGATGCACACCACCTCTTCCCTTTTAATATTGAAGTGGAAGTAGCGCAAATGTCAATGTATCTTTCCTAAATCGCTCATTTGGAAGGAGGGTCAAGGATACAAACACGTGAAATTAGAGCTGGAATAGGCTATATGGCTCCTTGAGTCTAACCTACTGTTCAGCATCGTCAAGGATAATTTTTTATATCAACACTTACAATCCAGTCTCACATCCTTTGATTTCTCCTTGTGCCCAAAAGGTTAAGGAAGGCTGTTTGCCTGAAGATATTAACTGTTGGAATAAAACAAAATGTGTCATACAAGGAAAACAAACACAGAGCATTATTGGCAACTGAAGATCCCATTTAAAATCACATCTGAGTAAGTGACTGAAGTAACCAAAACTTAGAAACTGAGAGTTCAGCGGTGTGACTAGGTTTATAGTGGATGCATAACATGCCTGTTCCATGGCTTTGAAAATTATTTTTGCTGTGTCCTTTTCTACAATTCCAAACCAATTCACTTTTGTGAAGGCAGTTGTTCATATCGAAAACATTAAGGAAATGAGTATTGCTGAAAAAAGACACATTATTTAGCAAATCACCAAATCACATCTAAAGTTAGATACAGTTGTTTTTGTGGTTAGCAAGTAGGGACAGGTTAGGTGATATAAGTACCTTGCTTGCTGTAAATAACTGAAGGACTATACTGTTTGATCAGAGTCCACTTGCCAACCAATGAACACACCCTTCTTATAAAATTCTAAAGACCATATCTTTAAAATTTTTCTGTATTTTTCTGTATGGACTGAAATTGGAAAATAACTTTAAAAAGACAATGATTGTGGAAAATATTGCTGCACTTTTTAATAAAATTATTTGACACTTACTTTAAGAGCCTTTGCTGCTATCTAATCGAGCAGTGGGTAAGGTCTGCAGATGAACTGGAGTTGGGAGAGTACAAAGGCAGATTTGGTTCCAACGAGTATCTGCTGGTGACTAGTTGTTGATAATGAAGGCCTTCTGCCTGTCAAGAACTACGTGGTTGACTCCCAGGTAGTTGAACAGCTTGTGGGTGTGAATGTTTGGACCTCCGAAACTGAGGTGCTGCCCTTTTCTCTGCAGTCAAAATATACCGTAAGCCTGAAGAAAGCCAGTTTATTTCCCCTGATCAGTTGCTGTAAGCTATGACTTTTAACCAATAAATCTGTGATTTTATAATTGTGAACCAATTTGCTGTACGCCTCCTGCAAACAAGTGAAAATACTGGCATACTAGGTGAAGGAAGATTGAGGAACAGCAAGTCCTGACAAATCAAAAGGATTGTCTTGGCAAACGTTATGGATAGGAATCCATTAAATTGCCTTCCCAATCTTTTCCTCTGTCCCAAAAACCCATGTGTTTTTGCACCTGTTTATGTCCATCTGTAGGTGATTGTAGGGGGAGTTTTATGATGGAGTAGAGTTTTACCAATAGAGTTATATGTCAGTGGTACATGTCTGTTTAACTATAGCTAAAATCTATTTGTAATAAATAGTGATTCTCATTAAGTGAATAAATCTGTTCTATGCTGTGAACCCATGTTTAAAAGTCAGGTTTATTGTGAAATTTTGCATACTTTTATGAAATCTTTAACTTTTGTGATGTTTCTGGGAATAGTTTGGCTTGACTTCCAGCCTGCTACCCCAGTGAGGCGTAACACAATATAAATCTGTGAATTTGACTTCCCTTTAAAACGATATTTCTCACTTCTTTTATCTTGATGAGCACAAATTGAAAAATTTCAGCAATTTTTTTCAGCAATACTCTGATTCTGTAGCACCAAATGACTAGTTTAATGAAATGACTTGGAGCTGTAACATGATTTGTCAGTGAAGATAATGTATGAATCATTAGATTTTCAGAAGGTATTTAATAAAATATCTCTCGGGAGCCATGTAGCTAAATTCTTGTAATAGAGGAAATTATAATTTTTCTTAATAATAAATAGTGAACACTGGGGACTGAAGAAATACCCAGAGGTTAAACTTGGGAGTTTTGTTGGTCAAGATAGTTATAAATTATTACAAATAGATATTATAATGTACATTTGAAGATGGTACGAATTAGCGTGGGAAAGCAGGCTGTGAATAGAAGAGTAAAATTCATGCGTATATTCTGATCCTGGTTGATCAGAAAAGGAAAGGAATATAAAAGCATAATGTAACAAAAGAAAACAAAAAAATGCACAACGTTAAATAAGCTGAATAGAAAAAAAATCAAGCTAATAAAATTATTGTTAGTACTAAAAGACAGCAATTGCTAACTTATATAAGATAACAAAGCGTGGAGCTGGATGAACACAGCAGGCCAAGCAGCTCCTAAGATGCTGCTTGGCCTGCTGTGTTCATCCAGCTCCACACTTTGTTATCTTGGATTCTCCAGCATCTGCAGTTCCCATAATTTCTGATCACGATTGCTAACTTATGTTTTCACCTGTAAATGATGGATTTGAAAACTGTACTGAAAACACATTTTAGGACCTGTTCTGGTCACTATTTATAAGATGACATTTAGACTGTGGATTCAGAAGGGGCAAAGTAGCTGATAACAGGCTATTTCTGATAATTGATGAAAGATACTTTTTATCATAAGAAAAAGAAACTTGAGCAACAGTTTGAGATTACAGAATAACATAGTAGATATAAGTATTCTCGATTTTTTCTTGGTGACTTATTAACTCAATATAAGTCACATAATCATAAATAAGGTAGAGACCATTTGACCCATCTTATCTATGGTGTTTGAAACAACAATTCAATTGGTGCCATTTCCCTTGTCTTTCTCCATACCCCGCAAGCTTTCCCCTTAAAGCATTTATTCAACTCTTTCCAAAGTTATGATTAAAAACGATGCTGAGGATTCATAAACTGGATTGACGTCTATTTTCTAAAAATAGTCAAGAGGACATGATTAGAAAACAAGGAAATTAAGGGTGAAGCAAGACTTTATCATGCTTACAAATTGTTTGTTTGTGGAACAGACTGCCATCTAGTGTAATGGATACTTTCTCAGCCTTTTTTTAAGGAAAATGATTTCAGTTCCTGATTCAGTAAAGAGTTGTGGTTTGTGGATTTGAGGTACAAAAAAGATGACAAATTGAACTATCAAGCTATATTTTAAATCTGCACGATGAACATCCCTATCTCTGAGACAAGTTATTTTTGAGTAGTGTTGCATTAACACATGAATTGATCCGTTGTTTGAAAGTTCCTTTTCATCTTGTCTTACGGTCATTAAAGTTATCTGTAATCATTACTTTTGTATTTCTTGAGGGGTATTTTTCTTCAATCAGAATGATGCTTACCATGTGAGTCTTGGTTGTTGAAACAATTTTTAGACCTTTCTTATTATTTGCTTGACCAGTGGTTTCCACGTTCTCATTCCACAAGCAGCCACCAACTTGTGCTTATTCTCCCTTTTATCTGTATCAAAAGTCATAAATGTTAGCAATGTGAGGTTCCGCGTGTGTCACACTTTGACTTGTGATTTTAGAAGTTTAGCCGCGCATGGATCTCTAACATCTGTATATCAAGAAGAGTACTTGGCAGATTACTGTCTATCACATGGAAGGTCTTTATTTTCAACGTATTTTCTGAACAAAACTGAGTAGTCTTGGTGCATATTAGGGCACAACTGTTGGGGTTGTCACAGCTGCATGCCAACATTCAGTAAGATCATAGGTGATCTATTTTGATGTCAACTCCACCTTTTTGACTGCCCTCCATAATCCTTTGACTTGCATGTCTATCAAAACAATCTGTCCATGTGTTAGCCTGTATTTGCTCCCTGCAGCAGGGAATTGCTCATACGATAAACCTTCTGAGAGGAAAACATACTTCTAATCCCATCCAAAAAGGAAGATATCTTATTTTTAAACTGTCCCTTAGCTCTAGTCTCCACTATAAGAGAAAACATTCTCCTGGAATACACCATATCAAGACCTTTCTCTATCTTAAAGTTACAATAAGATCAACCCTCATTCTTCTGAACTCTAATGTTCAACCTTTGTTCATTAGGTGCACCCTTCATTCCAGCAATGAGTTGAGTGATCATCCCCATACAGCTTCTAATGAAATTAGATTTTTTTTGACTAAAAAGACCAGATTTGTGCACAATAATCCAGATGTGCTCTCACCAAGGCCTTTTGCAGCTGAAGTAAAATCTTGCTTTTATATTTGCCATTACCTTTGCAATAAGTTTCAACATTCCATTGCCTTGTTAAACACTTGCTGTACTTGAATACTAACTTCTTGTGATTCATATTCCAGACATTTGGATCCCTCTGGATTGTCAGTCTGAATCCAAGATGATTAGTGAGACAGAAAGCAAGGTACCTTTCTTTGTAGATATAGTTTATTTCACACACCAGTTCCTCTTTATATCCACCCTGTCAGTCACTCAATCACTTAACTTCAGACGCCTACTAAACTACTTCTGCTTTATCAACATTTACTGCAATCAGGACATTTTCTTTTTGATGGCTCTACTTGAAATATTCTCGAAGGCTACTGTTTTTGTTTTCAGGGACTGTTTTTTCCTTCTGTACTAACTGATTTGCTGGGTGATGCAGTCACAAAATACAGCATTGGATGCTTGATTGCAGGGAAGCAGGTTGAGAAGAATTTATCAATACCCACAATAATTATCAATCCTATATTAAATGCAAAGTCACAATACTGAAGGGAAATGTTCATTTTCTTAGTACCACTGTATTTAATTTGGCAGGAATTGTTATTTTTCCAAAATAACACTCTACGCACCTATAGGTCATCACCCTTTTGCAGACTATTGAGGTCACAACTAAAGTATTTGCATTATAAACATTATAACGTTATAACCAGGCCATTATTACTCTTTATTCTACATTTCTGATTTCGATTTCAGATTTGAATTTAGCATTTGACACAGTGTCTTTTACAACATCAGTTCCAATTTTCTCCATATCATTTGGAAGGAATTTATGACTTCAGCGTTGTTAAATCTTTCTTTTTCACAGTTGGCTGAGTGTTTTTGACAGTTTTAAAACTATTGTCTCTCCTTTGTAGCCTCCCTCAGCCTCCATTCTAATCTTGCCCTCCTCCTTTTCAGTTATTTTTCTTCCAGCCTCTTGCAGCTTCCTTCCCCTCAATACTTTTGTGGCCTCCTCCTCCCCATGAGGCCTCCTCCTTCCCACCACAACCTTGTTGCAGCCTTATTTCTCTCCACTATTCCTTGGAAAGACCTTGCCTGTCACCGGCGCCACTCTTGCAGCCTCCTTCTCACCCCACCCGTCTTACAATCTCCTGACTATCCATTACAGAGATTTGAGCAAAGTACTGAAAACTGTGTTCCAGAATTTGCCATGCTATCCTAGTACAATAACAACCCTGTCATCTACATGACATTGTAGCAAATTGCCCAGATGTATCCTGCACACAAAAAGCAGGACAAATCTAACCTGGTCGACTACCATCCTGCCAAACTAGCCTTGATCTTTAAAGTAATTTAAAGTGTCTTCAACAGGTTATTACTAAGCAAGTGATGCTATCAAGCATCACTTGCTTAGTAATAACCTGCTCACTGATACTCAGTTTGAGTTCTGTCAGAGTCATTCAGCTCTTGACCTCATTACAGCTTTGGTTCAAAGATGAACAAAAGTGTTGAATTCCAGAGATGAGGTGAGAGAGACTGCTCTTGACATCAAAGTCACATTTGACAAGTATGGCATCAAAGACCCCTAACAAAACTAGATTCAGTGAGAATTGGAAGAAACTGTTCACTGGTTGCAGTTATAACCACCACAAAGGAATACACTTGTGTTTGTTAAAGGTCAGTCATCCAGTTTCCAGGATATATCTTTGCAGGAGTTTCTCAGGGTGGTGTTTCAGGCTCAAACATCTTCCGCTGCTTCATTAATGACCAGAAATGGGGATATTGTGCAATCATCAATAAATGTTCAGCATTATTCTGCAGCAAGACCAGGCAAATATCCGGGTTGGGTTGATAAGTGACAAATAACATTTGAGCCACAGAACTGCCAGGCAAAGACTATCTCCAAGAAGAGAGAATCAGGCTTAGATAACAAGGTGTAGAGGTGGATGAACACAACAGGCCAAGCAGCATCAGAGTAGCAGGAAAGCTGACGTTTTGGTCTGGACCCTTCTTCAGAATCAGGCTGCGCTAGTTGACCAAGCCACACCAAGGGATGAACTTCCCACCCAAGTGCAGTTGCTTTGCCTGTGATGTTATAGCCAATGAAATCTTCATTGCTACCTGCATTAAAGATTGTGAGTATTTTGTCAGATTTATGCCAGATTAGCACAGAATAGCTGAGAAGGTGTAAGTGAGGAGAACCCCTTTCTCAAAACCATCCTCACTGGTATCAGGGCTGGCTGGAATCTTGGCTCTAAGGTGAAATATGTCAATTGCAATGCCTGAGGTGAATGAGTAGAACAATGATAATATTTACACTTTTGAACTTAAGGAGGGAAGTGATGAGGTTCCAGTCAGTGCATTCTGATCACTCCATAGACCTTTTCATGAGGAACAAGTAATGCAAATATCTTTATTTACTGCTCATATGGGACATTGGCTGCATGTGTGAGACAGCCTTTTTCTTCCAGCCTCTTGCAGCTTCCTTCCCCTCAATACTTTTGTGGCCTCCTCCTCCCCATGAGGCCTCCTCCTTCCCACCACAACCTTGTTGCAGCCTTATTTCTCTCCACTATTCCTTGGAAAGACCAGTGCGTAGCGGGCATAACGAACACTGTTCAGTCCACAGGGTAGCTGCACAAGTATGCATTTGTGCATTAAAGTGTATCTTCATGTAGTAGAGGATTCACATTTACAGCAATAGGAAACGTCAACCCCAGAGCCAGAACCTTTTAGAAGTAGCTCTAGAAATTCTTATTTTTAATTGAGTACAATATGTGGTAGGTAAACAGATCAATGCCCAAAAACCTATATCCCAAAAACGTTTTCCCCAGTTTAATAGTGATTTAACATCATCTCTGCTTTCGTGGTGAACATGAAAGGTACAAAATCACAATGAATTAATATATTGTGACATCACCATGATATTGAAGGAATGTGCACATGGTGACATCAAGTCCTTGGAGTAATCGTAGCATTGATGGATGCCTTCTAATTAGTTATTTGGGAGTACATGTGGCCATGGTGTGTGCATGGAGGCATAGAGGTGATGCTTTATAGTAACTTTATAGTGGACCAGATGCCACAAAATTCTCAAATGTTGCTGACTGTGAACATAATTAACAAAGTTTTATGCTAATGAATTTTCTTTACATGCAAACATATTACATATGGGAACCCACTGCAGGTCAGTGTAATGTGTCAGAAGCCACTCAATTTCTAAGCACTAGAAAGTGACTCCCACTGAAAAACACTTTTTTTTTCATTTGTTTTTGGGATGTGGGTGTCGCTGGCTGGCCAGCATTTCTTGCTTATCCCTAGTTGCCCTTGAGAAGACGGTGGTGAGCTGCCTTCTTGAACCATTACTGTCCACCTGCTGTGGGTTGACTCACAATACCATTAGGAAGAGAACTCCGGGATTTTGACTGAGTGACAGTGAAGAAATGGTGATATATTTGCAAGTCAGGAAGGTGACTGGTTTGGAGGGAAAATTGGAGGTGGTGGTGTGCTCATATATCTGATGCCCTTGTCCTTTGAGATGGAAGTGGTCATGGGTTTGAAAGCTGCTGTCTGAGGATCTTTGGTGAATTTCTGCAGTGCATCTTGTAGATGGTATACATTGCTGCTACTGAGTCGTGGTGGGGGAGGGGGTGGATGCTTGTGGACGTAGTGCCAATCAAGTGGGCTGCTTAGTCCTGTATAGTGTCAAGCTTCTTGAGTGTTGTTGGGGCTGCACTCATCCAGGCAAGTGGGGAGTATTCTATCATACTCCTGACTTGTGCCTTTTAGATGGTAGACAGGCTTTGAGGAGTCAGGCGGTGAGTTACTTGCCGCAGTATTTCTAGCTTCTAACCTGCTGTTGTAGCCACTTTGTTTATGTGGTGAGTCCAGTTGAGTTTCTGATCAGTGTTAACCCTCAGTATGTTGATAGTGGGGCATTCAGTGATGATAACACCATTGAATGTCAAGGGATGGTGCTTAGATTGTCTCTTTATTGGCGATGGTCATAGCCTGGCATTTGTACGGCGCAAATATCACTTGCCACTTGTCAGCCCAAGACTGGATATTGTCCAGATCTTGTTGTATTTCAACACGGACTGCTTTAGTATATGAGGGGTCATGAATGGTGCTGAACATTGTGCAATCATTGGCGAACATCCCCGCTTCTGACCTTATGATGGAGGGAAGGTCATTGATGAAGCAGCTGAAGATGGTTGGATCTAGGACACTACCCTGAGGAACTCCTGCAGAATTTTCTTAAAGCTGAGATGATTGACCTCAAACAAGCACGACCATCTTCCTGTGTATCAGGTATGACTCCAAGCACTGGAGAGTTTGTCCCCGATACCCATTGATTCCGGTTTTGATAGGGCTCCTTGCTGCCACACCCGATCAAGTGCAGCCTTGAAGTCACTCTTGCCTTACCTCTGGAATTCAGCTGTTTTGCCCATGTGTGCACCAAGGCTGTAATGGGGTCAGGAGCTGAGTTGGCCTGATAGAACCCAAACTGGGCATCACTGAGGAGGTGATTGTTGAGCAGGTGCTGCTTGATAGTACTGTTGATAGCACCTTCCTTCACTTTACTGATGATCGACAGCAGACCGATGAGATGGTAATTGGCTGGATTTGGATTTATCCTGCTTTTTGTAAACAGAACATATTTGGGCACTTTTCCACATTGTCGGGTAGATACCAGTGTTGAAACTGTACTTGAACAGCTAAGGGAGGGTAGAAGCAAGCTCTGGAACACCAGTCTTCAGTACTGTTGCTGGAATATTGTCAGAACTCCTAGCTTTTGCAGTATCTAGTGTCTCCAACTGTTTCTTGATATCACGTGGAGTGAGCTGAATTGGCTGAAGACTGTACCTGTAATGCTGTGGATTACTGGAGAGGCTGAGATGGATCATCCACTTGGCACTTCTGACTGAAGATTTCTGCGAATGCTTCAGCCTTATCTTTTACATTGATGCACTGGGCTCTTCCATCATTGAGGATGGGGATATTTGTGGAGCGTCCTTCACAAGTGGGTGGTTTAATTGTCCACCACTATTCATGACTGGATGTGGCAGGACTGCGGAGCTTAGATCTGATCTGTTGGGTGTGGGATCGCTTAGCTCTGTCCATCACTTGCTGCTCTTGCTGCTTGGCATGTGAGTAGTCCCGTTTGGTGGCTTCACCAGGTTTACCCCTCATCATCAGGAATGCCTGGTCCTGTTCCTGGCGTGTCCTCCTGCACTCTCCATTGAACCAGGGTTGATCCCCTAGCTTGATTATAATAGTTGAGTGGAGGACATACTGGGCCATGAGTTTACAGATTGTGTTGGAGTACAATTTTGCTGCTGCTGATGACCCATAACGCCTCATGGATGCCAAGTCTTGAGTTGCTATATCGGATCAAAGTCTGTCCCATTTAGCATGGTGATAGTGCCACACAACATGATGGGTGTTATCCTGAGTGTGAAGGCGGGACGTCATCTCCACAAGAACTGTGCTGTGGTCATTCTTACTGTTGCTGTCATAGACAGATGCAACTGCAGCTGGCAAATTGCTAAAGATGAGGTCAAGTATACTTGTCTCTTTTGGTTTCCTCACCACCTGCCGCAGACCCAGTCCAGCAGTTCTGTCCTTTAGGACCTGAGCAGCTCAATCAGTAGTATTGCTGCCAAGCCATTCTTGGTGGTGGACTTTGAAATTCCCCACCCAGAGTACATTTTGTGCCCTTGCCATCCTCAGTGCTTCTTCCACATATTGTTCAACACGGAGAAGGACCAGTTCATCAGCTGAGGAGGATAGTATGTGGTAATGACTGGTGTCTAGCTATTAGGTTAGACTAGAATCAAATTCATTGAATTATACAGTTTTGGATCACACTTTAGCAATGTCCTCAGGATTGCCAATTTTCGTGAAACTATAGCTCAGGATAAGTCAATGCATTAATGAAACATAACATTGAAACCTGTGCAGCATTGCAAAAATACGAAGCAGTTTTCACATACTTTATATCTCTTCTAAGGGGAGAGGGATTTCATGGCATTGAGAATGGTGGGAAAGAAGGCGAGTGGGATGACATCATTGGGCATTGTAATTTTCCAAGGGCAGATTGAGATGGAGGGATAAAGTTAGTGGTTATTTGAGACATGTTAAGAATTATACCAGCCTGTGGCAGGTTTCTACTTGTAAGATATTTGCATGCAATGAAAGCTACTTAGCATAAGTAATTTTAATGATGTTCTAAACTCAAAATAAAATCAGCCAGCACTTGAGAATTTTGTGGCACCTGGTTTGCAATTGTTTTAAGACAGCATACACCAAGTATTGGCTTTAAGCAGTTGCTGTACGGTCAATGGTTCCCCTCCCCCTTTTCTGACCTCTTCCTCACCTTTGATGGTTTGCATTGCCCTTAATGCACTTTGCATGTAAATTATTCAACTGGAGACATGGGTTATTTATTAGTGGTGGTTAATAGATGGAAAAGAAATATTATGGGCAATTTGGTCTTGGGGAATAAAAAAGTTCAGTTTTGTGCATGGAAAAAAAATAAGGTAAGTTGTTTTTTTAACCTGACAGCACAGAAGAGGGGAGAAGGAGAATTGACATTGCATGGAGGCTGAAGCATAGTAGTCATGAGTCAGTATGTAACAAAATTTGGTTACAACTTTAGGTTTGATTGAGAAATAAGTATAACTAATCAGGTAGGATACACATAGATATGAAAAATATCGGAAGATAGATATTCATGTGCAGCCACCCAAGGAAAATTCCATGGTACCCAAGAAGAAGGATATACCTAGCAGGGGTCATGGAGATGGTGCACATATTTCACTTATTAAGTTAGTACTCAGCACAGAGAACAATTAGTTAAGTCACTGAAAGGATGGCCTGGAAGGATACATCACACCTGAATGTGAAAGCAAAATGTTAATTAAGAGGACGGATACCGGAATCATCCAACTGATGAAAATGCGAAGGTCCTTCTCACATGAATACTATTAGGAACCAGGACAGGACAATACTCTTAAAGGTAGAGAAATGAAACATCATTACTCACAAACATTAACAAAGGATTATTTTAAGACTGAAAGAAGAGGGATTATCAAGGATTATCCACATACAAGTACAAAACAGCACAAATAGATTCACTAGACAAATGCTCACAATTTCATCAAGGAACCTTCAAATTATTAAGGAATAATGTTAAATGATACAGTATCACATGGATGTGGGGAGGAACCTAAAGGGAGAGTTAACACACAGATTTACCAAGGAGGAGGGGTCTAAATAATGTAACAAGATAGTTTCTTCAGAACTTTTGAAGTACTATGGACACTCAGTTAATACCACTCCATTTCCAGTGGGAGAAGATACCTTATTTGCCCAGGGCTCTAAGGTAATACTTTAAATATTGATGGTTATTCAATTCTTAGATATTGTTAGTTTTTTTTCCCAGCTATTCTTTGCTATTCCTCCATGTTATTAGATATTTTTAAATAGTCATAAATAACATCAAACTGGATTCGATTAGATTTGGTATTACATCTTTTGATCGATTTTAGCACAGCAGTTTACTCATTCACTTATAATGTAATTTCTGTTAATAAAATTAGTAAATTATCTAATTTAAGACTTTTTGTTAAAACTGAAACAAACCCAGACATCTTATACACTTCTTTAAGTGGGGAAGTATATTTTATAAAGAGAGAAATGCTAGAATCTTAAAATATTTGAGATGTTTGTAGCATAGCTAAGGCTTGTTAAAATTAAGCATGCTATTTGAAGGTAAGTAACTTTCTTGGGCAGTTACTTCTCCTTTGGGATGGTTATCTAAATAATACAAACCCACAAATAGCCATTTGTGAAACTGTGTACCTGGAATTCAGCATCAAGAAGGTATAAGGGAAATTCTCCTGATCCAAGTTAGCTCTAAATAAAAGTGTTATAGCTAGAAATCGTTTCAAGTGGTGAGCGACTTTTGAGCATGTGTGGAAGAGTAGAGAAGTTTTTAACAGATTTTTAGGCATGGAGGAGTGAAAGAAGGACAGACCTGATGGCTTAGGAGTGTTTGGTGGCGTGGGGGAGTAGTGGCATTGGGAACAGTTAATCCAGGTAAGAAAATAAAAAGCCTAAAGTACTGCCCAAAGGTCTTACATCTAAGTAATAGCTACTAGAGTTTTAACAGAATCTTGAGTCAATTTCAATTAGCCATCCTGAGAGTGATCTCACACAACATCTTATACAATGGATCAGTTCAGCCTGCAATTCCTCTCATGTCCAACAGTGTCGAGTACAATGCTAGACGCTAACATGAATGTTCAATAAAGAATAGAAGCATGGACACAACATTGTTTCTTCAATTAGAAGGGAAATTCCCTAACTCTCCTGTTACTATTAATGCAGGCCAATCATGAACTGTGGCAGTACATTTAACAATCTGTGTAAGTTAGTCTTCACAGATAATAAAGTGAAACCATTGTAATGTGAAATATTAACAAGTGAAATTTAATTTTGAAGAACTTGTTTCACGCTTGTGTCATTCTCAAAAGTTATGTTGATGACATTTTGCTGTTGGACAGGAAAGTTGTTTGATGAAATGGCTTTTCAGAGACTGACGTTAAATGCAACATTGTCAGCCGATGGCTAGTTTCATCAATGAAAATTATCACCCACTACTAAGTTGCCTATGTTTTCTATGCACAAAGGTGACACTGAGAATTTTAATCAGTCACATGGCTAAAAGCATGAAGAGAGAAAACTGAAGTTGTTCAAAATTCTGGTTATGACATGAGGAATAACATACTATTGACTGCTTTCCAGCCTAAGTAATCATAGATTTTCCAAGCGCTGCTGATCTATTTGAATATGTATGGCAGCACAGTCATATGAACTTCTGCACACACAAGCTTTTCACTCGGGACCATTAAATGCAGCATAGGCTAATTTTTCTTCTCTCAGAGTTGAGCACTAAGGATGTTAAATGGGTCAAGCATTTAACTCTACGTGGTTAATTCATATCAGTCAGTCTCTATTTGGCTGTTATGCCCACCAAATAAGTCACCAAGGGATCCAAACTGGCAAAATGTGTCTGGTTGCTCACTCAGTTGGAGTGGGATTCTGGAGAATGGCTCAGGATATTGTGGTCTTACATTCTGTCTCCTTTTATAACAACAGAGTCTGAGTTGGTACATTTAACAGAGGAAAAACTAATCCAAAATGTTTTGAAAGAGATTATTACTTCAGTTATTACAATCAGGTAGAATGATTACCAATTTACCAATAAGCTTCATCAAAATACTTTTTGTTTTGTATTTAATTTGTCACTCGTACTAGCTGCTCATGTCCCATTTCTAAGCAACACAATGACCTATGTTTCTGCCTGTAATAATGCTATAACATGAACACTTTCAATTAAACTGTGTAATAGCATGATAATGAGTGACTTTTAATGTTGTGACATTAAACATGGAGGATTTCAATTAAGTTTCCTCCTTTGTAGACACACAATTGCACACTACCACACCAATGAGAAACACTCATAACTTCTAACTCAAATCAATGGTTATGACCTTTATACGATTAACTCCAATAGTGACCTGCGATCAGCTGGACATTTTTTCCATCTATTTTGTGACAACCTACTGAGTGGTACAGTCAGAGTTTAGAAATAAAATAATTTAATGGCATCCTGTACCATGCGATAATTATCTGGTTTTCTTCTCCAATACAATTTCTTATGTTGAGTCATTAAAGGGAAGTGGAATCTGAGGAAGTCCAATTGCTTCTCCACTCATTTTGGTTTCCTACAACATTATTGGGTCAACATTTTGTTAAAGGGGAAGGCATCTCAAGCCAAAGATCAAGATCAAGGGGATGAATAATCTCAGCTAGCTGAAGGGAAATATTGATTGTACAAGCAAAGCTCCTGAATATACTTGATCTGGGACTTTTTCCTAATTTTGAACTAAAAATGAATGCTCCCATTCACACAAAAGAGTGATAGAGCCAGAGAACAGAACTTTTTACAAATAATATGGTAAATGGTAAGAGTCAGCCAGGAAGGACAGGTGAGTCTGAAAGAGAATCAAAACAAGGATTAGAGGTTATGTAAAACACTCTCTTTCTGTGAAAATAAACAACTCAACAGTTGCCGACTTCATGTCATTAAAATCGTGCAGGAAATATTCACGGTTAGTCCTGAGGTTAACCACACCACCACCATGTTTGAGCCTGATGGGAGTGACGAATACACTTTAACCACAGAGCCTAATCATGTATGTCAATCTTGATGTGCGATCACTGAACCATCATTGTTGCCTATTAAAGAGTGAAATATAATCTACTAAATTACCCAATAATCCTTAATTTTATATTTGTGCATTTGCCAGTGTCATTTCGTCACCCTTCGTTGCTCTGTTTTGTTTCGTGTAGCTGCTGCTAATGTTCTGTTAAAACTCCCCTGGGTGAGGCATAAACTGCAAATACTGGAAATGAAACAAAAACAGAAATGCTGAAAATTAAGAGCAGATCACTGAGAACTAGCCAGGAAATATACCCAGAATGTTACCTTTTCTCTTCTATTTATAGATGATGACTGATTTCCTGTGTATTTCTAGTGTTTTCTCTTTCAGTGATATTATAAAGTTGAGCTCCAGTGATGCTAGAATGGGAAAATAGAATGTGGGAACCATTTCCTATTCTTGATGTCACTGGAACTGAACCCTAATGTCACAATCAGTGCAGTGCTACATAAAATGGATGCCTCTGCTCTACACCCAGAACGTAGAAATTACTGTAAAGACTTGACACAAGATCTTGTCAAATTTCTGTCTTTTATTGACAAGTGTTAAGACAGTACTTCTAATTGTAAGAGACCAGCTGGAAAAGGCTTTTCTAATCTTGTGCACTACCTTTCTCTATCTTCTGCTTTTCTAAGTCTCTCTCTGCCATTTATTATGGCCATTAGAAGAAGTGTACAGTTGATAAGCTAATGCTCATATTTCTGCGAGCTCATACTGTTACTGGTTACTGGCAAGTAAACAAAGGTGACATTGATTGAGTTAGCTGTTCAATCTTCTCGGGAGGCAAAAGATCTGCCAAAAATTCCACCCCCTATTCTTAATTCCTCCGCTCTACCGCGTCTGCTCCCAGGATGAGGCATTCCACTCCCGCACATCCCAGATGACCACGTTCTTCAAGGACCGCAACTTTCCCCCCACAGTGGTCGAGAACGCCCTTGACCACGTCTCTCGCATTTCCCGCAACACATCCCTCACACCCCACCCCTGCCACAACCGCCCCAAGTGGATCCCCCTTGTTGTCACACACCACCCCACCAACCTCCGGATACAACGCATTATCCTCTGACACTTCCGCCACCTACAATCTGACCCCACCACCCGAGCCATTTTTCCATCCCCACCCTTGTCTGCCTTCCGGAGAGACCACTCTCTCCGTGACTCCCTTGTTCGCTCCACACTCCCCTCCAACCCCACCACACCCGGCACCTTTCCCTGCAACCACAGGAAGTGCTACACTTGCCCCCACACCTCCTCCCTCACCCCCAACCCAGGCCCCAAGATGACTTTCCATACTTCAACTCTTGGCCTTCGGTAGGGGTCCTTCACAATCTATTAGGATTGTGCTAAATGATTGTTGAAGAGCTAGGATTGGAATTAAAGATGTAGCTTTAAATGATGATTGGGTTTCCCCACAACCTGACATGTTCATGACTGACAAAATTTCACTGTGTATTTATGTAATCCCAGCCAATGAAAATATTTTAGTGTCTTAGCTTGAGTTTTTCTCATACCTAAATGACCTGTCTTTCAAATTTCACGAGAAGCTCACAAAGGTTTGAACTATCACTTGATAGATACTGACCGTTCCTCATTTGCTGGTATTTCAGTTTGTCTCCATTTCTTGATTAACCCTTTTTTTTACAAGCAAATGTCAGTTTTTTGATTCTGGTTAATTTCTAAGTCCATTGTTTGATGTAAATCTAATTTCAAGATCCATCCATTGAATTTTTCTTAAAGGTCGTCTAAACAGTTTAGCCTTATTCTCTTTTTGTTTATGTTTTTGAAAATAATGTTAAATAACTGATTAATGTGTCATTTTTATTCTTCGTAGACTCTTTCCCCTTCCTGTCTAATTCTAAACCTAAGATCTAGTCAAAACACAGTTGGGAAACAATTCAAACTGTTCCTCCTGTAGTAACTCAGTTTTCTTTTTACTTATATTAGTTTTGATGTTATCTCTGCCAGGCCAATTTTTTGAACCAGCCAGTTGATTTCCCAAGGTAAGATTGATTCCTCCAAAGGAATTTGTCGCGTTGACTACAACTTCTTCATTCACTGAGAAGTCACACTTTAATTTAACTCTCCATAATGGGATCATGTTGTTCCCTCTTTGTATATTTCCAATTAATGTTATTCTCCTTTAGTTCTTCTGGAAGACGAATCATCAATAATAAAAACAGAAATTGTTAGTCGCATCTGTGGAGAGAAAACAGAATTAACGTTTTGGGCACAGAATGTATCATCAGTCAGCATCAGTGGCTGACCTGCTCCCGTGTCTCTCAGTATTTTTATTGTGTTGCCTGCCTCCTTGATTAGAAGAATAAGGAAATATCCCTCTGTTTAAAATAACACATTCAGAACTGTCAATGGTGTAATTCTATTTATTAGCAGAAGGTGGTGCTGTAGTGGCAGTTTCACTGGTCGAATAATCTCTAAACCAAGGCCAATATTCTGTGGACAAGGGTTTGAATCCTGCCAAGGTAGAGGCAATACTTGAATTCAGTAGAAATCCTTACTTGGACTGGCCTACATGTGACTCTATATGCACAGCAATGCAGTTTACTGTGAACTGACAGTCTGGATTTGGCAACGGGTTCTGGCCTCGCCATCAATACCTACGTCCTATGTGCAAATTTTTAAAAAAATTGAGAAAGTATGACTGTACTGAGTTATTTCTCCGTTTGTAAGGGAACATGTTCCAGAGGGAACATGCCCCACATGTACTACTGCTATAGTGTTAATCCCCATTTATTTTCCTGATGTACTCTTTTCTGAGGATTCTATTGGCATTTTTACTACTGCAATAGCTTTCCCATTAAACTCACAAAAATTAGCTTTAGTATATGTAGTTTAATAACAATGAAAGCACATTCTTTTCTTTATATCACTTTTAAGTTTAAGCCTTCATCCTTTATTACTTCATTGTTCTTCTTTTTGCTCACTAAAGCAGATATTTTTTCTATCCTCAGGTTATCAATTCTTACAAATTTCTTGGTGTCCATGTGACTGTCCACATGGAAATGTCAGTGTGAGATACCATGGGTAGCTGTTCAAACTACTGCTTTTTAGATCTTTGATACTTGAAACTGATCTATTTAAGTCTTAAAGGTTGTTAGAATACTATTTCAGAATTCTTCCATAATTATCGTTTTCCTCATCTTCTCAATTTTTCCCTAACTTCAGTGATTCAAACCACTAATCTCAATAATTCTTTATCCATTGCAAATGCTATAAATGTTTGATTAGTTTTCTTCTTTTGTTTGCTTCCTAAACTTGAATTGATAAACTTCGGGGATAAGCTGTAAAACATTGAATATTATTCTTTCAACAGATTTGAAGTCTGCAGTCTGTTCTTCTGACAAACTTAAAATCAAATCTCTCATTGGAATCAGAATCATCCTCTGAGCTACCACCTATTCTTTCTTCCTTTATTCTAAGCTTTTCTCTAGCCAAGTCATGTGGTCTGATTTTCCTGTTTTTGTAATTTAAACATTTTAAATTCAATTTCTCTTCCATTGCTTTTTTTTCCCTCCTGACTTTTCAATGCAATGTTTCTTATGTCTATTGCTCATTTCTTTTCATCCTTGACTTTTTCTAATGCTCAGCTCGTCTTTATTTTTGTTAAATTAAAGTCTGTTCACTAATGTTTCTCTCCCTTCCATTGATTCAAGCTTTTTTTAAATGTATCAATCTAAATTTTATTTATTTCTACAGGGGATATCTCAATTTCTGATTTTCTGCCTTTTAATTCTCCCGGCTGGGTAATCACTTTAAGCATCTCAAAGTTACAAGATTCTACTTTTATTTCTGTCTCCAAACTATCAACTAACTCTTTCAGTGTAGCATTAGTCAAAGATTTCAAATAACATGTTTCATTTTCTACTCCGAGAAAAGCCTTAACTACAGTCAAAGCCAGTGTAATGTAGTTCATTATGGCACTTGTGTTCTATGTCTAGTACCTCGATGTACTCAACTCTTCAAATGATTCACAAATTCCTCTGAAATTCACTGAATTCCTATCCTTACGGGAGCCTCCACTTTATTAGGATCCCAGCTGATGGTAATACTGGACAAGTTTTGTATCAAATTGAAACCTGGCTTGATGGATCATAAGTTATGCAGTTTGTTTGCCATGGTGGCCTGTTGTTCAAAGTACTTACGTGAGGCTGCCAACTTTCCTTTAAGAAAGAAAAGCACAAGTTTATTAGCCAAGAGAAAATAAAACTTTACACAGGACAATGTCAACACAGTGTGGAGCTGGAGGAGCACAGTGGGTCAGGCAGCATCAGGGGAGTAGGAAGGTCAATGTTTTGGATCGGGGCCCTTCTTCAGAAATGGGGGAGAGGGAAGGGAGCTGAGAAATATATAGAGAGAGGAGGGGTAGGGCTTGGAGAAAATAGGTGGGATGGTGAATGGTGGATGCACGTAGGAGGTAGTAGGATAGAGCAATGGAAAGGGTGGGGCCAATGGGTGGGGAAGAAGATGGACAGGTTGTGCCAGGTCCAGGAGGTGGGCATGAGAGGGAGTTTGGATGTGGGATGAAACCAGAAGGTGTTGACGATTATTGTGTACAGAGCACAGCTATTCCATGAAATGGTCCCTGAGTCTGCACTTGGTGTCACTGATGTAGGGGAGGCCACACTGGGAGCAACAGATTCAGTTGAGCAGGTTAGAGGATTTACAGGTGTTGGATATGGAAAGTTTGCTTTTGGTCTTGGATTGAGGTGGTCAAGAGGTGTAACAGCAGAAAGGGGATTGTTCCATGTATCCTACGAAGGGACAGGCATAACTCGGACCCATACGGGTGCCCATAACCACCCCCTTAGTTTGTCGGATGTGGTAGGAGTTAAAGGAGAAGTTGTTCTGGGTAAGGAGCATCAGCGCTCCTAATCAACAGTACCATCTGGTTGCTAACCATTTTAACTCCTCCTCCCACTCCCTTGATGACATGTCCATCCTGGGTCTCCTCCAGTGCCAAAATGATGCCACCCGCAAACTGGAGGAGCAGCACCTTATTTTCCACCTTGGGAGCCTACAGCCCAAGGCCTAAAAATAGAATTCACCAGTTTTAAAATCTGCCCACCCCCAGCCTTATCCCTGCCTCCTTCACCTGACACAACCTGTCCATCTTCTCGCCCACCTATCTGCCCCACCCTTTCCACTGTCCAATCTCCACCACTGACTACTTGCATCCACCTATCATCATCCCACCTACCTTACCACAGCCCCACCCCTTCTCTCTATTTATTTCTCAGCTCCCTTCCTCCTACCCCATTTCTAAAGAAGGGTCCTGACCCGAAACATTGACTTTCCTGCTCCTCTGCTGCTGCCTGGCCTGCCGTGTTCCTCCAGCTCCACACTGTGCGGACTCTGACTCCAGCATCTGCAGTTCTTGCAATCTTCTATATGTAGAATAATTTAGCAAGATCACAACATAAACAGCAAAAATAAAGATTCAGTTCTTTTCCCATCAATATCGATTACACTAATCCCAGTAAAGTATCACTTCCATCTCAATACTTTAATATTTTTTACTTAACTCATGAAATTGTAAGCATTTGTTTCTGTACATTCACGAGATCTGATTATCACCATTACAATCTGCCCTCAAAACACACAGATCCTGACTACTTTACTGACTTTTCCTAACTGAGTATTCAGTAATTAACTCTCCCACTCCAACAATATTGCTGATTGGATCATTTATGTTAATTCATATTGTTTCTTGGAAATAATGTTTGTAATTCGTCATTGAACTGACCTTTGTTCATAAAACCAATTACCTTCACAAAAGTAAAAATGAAAACCTATTCACCTCTACTTTAAAATCCAAATTCCCAAATGATGATAATATAAATCCTTATCACACAGCATCCTGTAAATTTTTTGAAATGAGGCTACCAATTTTGTGCCTGATGGTAGAAAAATAAAACCATTTTTTTGATGTGCATTCATTTGTATTAGAAACAGATTGCAACCAATTCATATAAAATTGTTCATGGTAGTAAAGGTTGTCTAATTATTCTTTATGTTGGACACCCTGACTATGCCCAATTTGTTTCTGTTCGACATCTACAAGCCTACACTTTACATCAGGGAGTAACTAGCAATCAGGTAAGTAAATCTGGTTAAATGTTCATTTTCCCTGCCACAGGGAACTGAAACCAAATTGAGCACTTGTGTGGCATATTGGGGGAACTGTTAATCCAGCACTGACTTGATTTAAACAAAGAACCCTTCTGTAATCCGGTGTTCACAGAAATTCTAAGAGTGCTCTCTATTTCCCTGCAAAAGTTTCAGCCTCTCCTCTTTTGAATTTTCAAATTTTTCATTTGGAACCTTTTTAGGATTTCAAAAAGTCTGAAAAGAAAATATTTTGATGCCTGAATACGCCTATTATTTTAATTTACATCCTTTGTTCATGACGGGATGTTGCAGCTGTTAATAACAGCTGTTTCTCAGTTTGTGTAGGAAGATTGGGGATTTGTGTGAGAGACTGTTGGATTTGTACATATAACGTCCAGCTCTCAAAGAAATGCTCAAATAACATTGAGAATTCATGAAATCTCTAAGGGTTATGTGATTCCCTGTATTATTCGGACCTTGCATTGTGAAAAAAAGATAATTTGTGTTCAACGTAAAAAAATGGTGTAGGTTTTAATAATTGATAAAATCATACTCCTGGTGCTGTGTTGCAGTAGTATATCATTACCATTGCTAAAATGATGCTTTTCTTTGGAGTCCATGTCCTGAGACTGTCACATTGTTATATTGTTACATTGTCACATATCTGAAGGAATATCAACCCTGCTGCTGACCCTGACTGTTGCAGTGTAATGGAAGCTGGTGATTGTATTGCATATCATTGTTTTAGTTCTTCACATTCCTTGATATCTTTAATCTTTATTAGAAATTATTACTGTCCCCTTTGCGCAGATTTCATATTGTACAAGTGAAGATTCAATTTTGTCAGTCAAAGAGCTACTAAACAGGCTCACGATTCATTTTGGCTAAATAGAGCCTGTAACTGCTGTTTACAAAAGACAACAGGAGAAACTCGGGGTGCCATGCAGGCGCCACTTTCCATTTTGATTGACACTTCACTCTCAAAAACACAGATGATGAGAGTCAGGGAGTTCCTGAGAAATTATAAATGGAAATAAACTGTGGCGGTAAAGAACAGTTTTATTGAGAATTATTTGATAAAAACATGATATGACATCATGAATAATAAAGAATATTTAGGAAACTCTGCAGGGAGCTGTCTGCAGTGACCCTGACAGAGGTTTTCCTGATGTATCTCTGAGCAGTGAACCTAAAAATTTCAATTAGAAGAAAACAGCATAAAATATTGGAATTGATATTGTTTGGAGAATATATCGAGCTACAGAATGGTTTGTAAATTGATGTTGGTTGTTGTATGATATGTTAAAGTGATATGTATGTCAAAAATGTAATTATTTGGATTGTTCCATTCGGAAGAGCGTTCTTCTATGGAGAACGTGGGCTTCACTGTATTAGCATGAAGAGTGCTTTCATGAAAGATGCCATATTTTGGATTCTTTAAAAAAATGAGACTAGGTTTATTTAGGATATCTGGTTGGACCTTAGTATATGTTTCCATGCTCTACACTTTATGAATGTATCTGGTTGGTTCTGGCAGAGAAGGCTGAGACCAGATGAAACTAGGGAACAGGTGATGATTACATGTTATTTAATGGATAATTGGATGAGTTATTTAAAAACAAAATCGGTTGTAAAGAAGTGCTTGTGGCATTGTGGTACAGTCCCTACTTCTGGATCAAGAGGCTCTGATTCAAATCCCAGTTGCACTAGAGGTGTGTAATAACATCTCAGAACTGGTTCGTTAGGAAAATACCTTAAATAATTAGTTGAGAACTGGGTGTATATAACTTGGAGTTTTTGATATGTGGCTTAGAATAAAACTCTGACTGGGAAAGTATATGCCTGGATTCTGTCTAATCTATCATTGATGTCTGGTGTCTGTGACTGGTTGCAGAGCAATGGTTAGGTGTTTGTAAGTATAAGATTGAAAGCTAACCATCCTTCTAATCAAAGAGTAATTTAGAGAAAACTTCAGAGAAATGGCTGAATCAAAATCTAAAGAACCTTGGCATGATTACCTGGCCCTGTTTTCTAATAGTGAGTCTTACGACTCCTGGAAGAATGAAATAGCCATCTGTGCTTGAGTTGTTTATATGCTAAAAAAGAAACAAGGTATGGCATAGGCCATTTAACTACTAAACAAATGCAGGAAAAGAAGCAAAGTTTTTCAGAATTGGAGACTATTGATAGTGACATGGATGAGGCTTGGACAAATTCTTGACATGTATGGATAAAATTTACCAAAATCATGAATTATGTACTGCTAATGAGACCTGATCAGATTTTTGACAAATTCAGAAAGGGTGGAAATAGTTCAATTGAGAACTACATAATGGAATTCAGAAGGTTGTATACATGATGGCAGAAATTCCCCAATCTGTGCTAATATATAAATTATTAGATTTTTGCCAAGACTTACAGTTTTGATGGGAGTAAAGTTTTCAGAGCAATGCACACTACTAGAATAAATGACAAAAATAGTTTTAAAAATCTTGGAAGGCATTCCTTTCCAGCACTGTTTGCAGTGCAAAAGAGACAAGCAGCCATTTCACAAAAAAACGAAGACATAAAGTTAATGGGTGGTGAGCCAACCTAAATGCAGTTTGCATGCGATTGTGTGAAAGAATTGTAATTAAGAGAAATTGCTTTTGATGGTTTTAAGAAGTGAAGGAAACTTTGGATTTAGAACAAAAGAATGAGCCACAGAAATGCCTAGAGCATAGTAATTTGATATTTCAGGTGTTATTCAATGTACTGTTATGTTATGAGCTATGCTAAATGGTACAACATGTAACAGACAATTCGGAGGAAGAAGGAGAGATATGGATCAATGAGAGGGCATAATGAGATAGTAGGAACTGTAGATGCTGGAGAATCTGAGATAACAAAGTGTAGAGCTGGATGAACACAGCACACCAAGCAGCATCAGAGGAGTAGGAAGGCTCTGAAGAGGGGTCTAGGCCCGAAACGTCAGCTTTCCTACTCACCTGATGCTGCTTGGCCTGCTGTGTTCATCCAGCTCTACACCTTGAGACGGCATTCTATTGGTCACAAGTTTCAGCCCATTGGTGAACATGTGATGGCAAGAATCTTTAACTTTTGCAGTATTGGGCAGCAAAGTTCCACCAGATGTAAATTTGGGGATGCTAGCACACTAAAACCTTTAAAAAGAGATTTTGTTCCTTAGAAAACAGCTGGAATCATACATATTATGAAAACATACATAATATCCAGTGAAATACTGCTGCTATTAAATAGGTCACCAATGGAAAAAAGCATAGATTAAACTGCATTGGATATGGAGATTGTCTGAATTTTAGAAATCTCCACTAAACAAATTAAAGAAATATTATTGACACCAGGGGACAGAAGTTTAGAAGATAAAATGTTAATTGTGTTAAAAAATAGTCGGCAGATTATGTAGCTGTCTTCCACAAGTTTATAAATTTTATCAAAGAATGCTGGAATAAGGGATGAAGAATACAGTAAACTTTGAAGAGATAAATTATGGATGTTAAATCTGTAAAAAGTACTAAAGGATACTGAGATAGCCCTATAGTAAGTCTGCTCTTAGTGAAGAATTTTAACGAGGCAGTGATTATGAATTTAAAGGTGTGAAGTAAAGAAAAAAGAAATCCTATTTTCCTTTTTGTAGATTTGGCAATCAGTTTGGGTTAATTGAGAATAGTAAATATATGAAAACAATTGTGGGTAAGGTAATGGAAAAGTGGATATGGACAGGATTTGGAACACTGGCAAAATTCTCAATGATAATGAAGGAGAGTTTGCTAACAATGAATTTAGAAATACATGCACATTTGAACATAACAGTTCTGATTGTGACAGCAGAAACTCCTCTGAGCAATGGGATGTGTGAAAGAAGCCAAACGGTAATAGATGAAACGGTTTACAAAATGGTGGCAGATCAGCCAAATTAAATTATCATTTACAGAAGCTGGGTTGCTCGTGCTGAGAATTGGTTGCAGATGATCGCAGGATATAGTCCATGTCAGTTATTTTTATTATAGAAATCCTAAAGTTCCATCAGCAATAAGTAATCATTTGTGAAAGGATTATATCAGCTGTACTTTTTGAGCATTTCAATGTGCTGTACGCAGGCAGGATGGCTTTCATTATATTTCAGAAAGAATTTAGCGAGCTTTACAACATAATGTAAGAACATTGAAAACTAGTTTCAGTCAGAGAGACATAACTTATTATAAAGGAGAGGAGCTTACAGAGTGGAGAGGCACAAGCAAGATTACTGGTAAAGCTGGAAAAGTAATATTTGTGTAGCTTGGGAACCAGATTGTTTAGGTACACTGTTCAAGGTTGCTTGTTATGGAATACAGATTCATAGGTTCTAAAGGAATTATAGAAAGTAATGAGGGACCCAGTAGTTATCAACAATATTATATACAGCTACGAGGATCAGACTGTTGCAATTGACAGTTGTTTTATGAAATACATATCAGTTCCAATGATCAAATTTAGGCCATTGGCACAAAAATACAACCATCAAAAGTGGGTAATAAAGTCAGATATCTTTTGAAGGAACTCCTCGACGGAGAAATGTGACTACTATAAGTATAGCAGAGAAGGCCACTGGAAAATATCATAATTAGTTGAAAGCACAGGATAAGGGATAAGAGGTTTGAACAATGGATTGGGAATATGATGATGTGATCCCAGGTGATGGTACTACTGGACAAGTCAGATCCCATAAAGAAATTTGGCGTGATAAGACTTTATTTGGGAATATGATGATGTGATCCCAGGTGATGGTACTACTGGACAAGTCAGATCCCATAAAGAAATTTGGCGTGATAAGACTTTATTTGTTTGGTTAGTTAGTTACCATTCATCACTGTGATATAGTCATGTGATGTTGCAGATTTTCTTTAACAACAGTACAAGAGTTTTATTGCACAGAAGGAATTAAAAATAAGCTGTCTAAATAAAGAAAATAGTTAGCAAGATTTAAGCATGTGGAAAAACAAAATTTCAACCTTTTGCTGTCTTAACCCAACTGCTGGGGCAAGTACAGTTTTATCTCAGTTCTTTAGGTATCTCTTTAACTGACTCCCAATCATTTTCTTGCTGTGGGCTGTGGAAACCAATCAATGAGTTATTTCCAAATCTACCAATGTGGTCTTTAAACAAATTTGAGAGTCTAAACTTTAAATCCAGTGAATTGTCAATTTCTAACCAAAGTCTCCGGGAATCACAAATTGTACCCTTCATTTGAGGTCACTTGTCCATGATCTTCCCTGAAGTTATTAAAATTGCTTATAAACTCAGCACAGGTGTCTTCTGAACTGAATTAAGAACTAGCTCACATTTAGATTCTTCTGAACTAAGGAAAGAATGAACAGTGTTACATGTTACCTCACATATCATACAATATTATAGTTATTTTTCTGTTAATAGCACTCGAATCTACAGCCACATGCTATTGGACAAAATATTGGATTTAAATTGCAGTCCTGGAAGGATTTTCTGAACTTGTCTCTTTTTTTTAAAGAAATTCCTTCACAAAAGAAACAGTAACAACCATTCACCTGCATCTATTCTGAAATCCAAATTCTAAAGACTATATAAATATAAATGATACACATCTCATCTCAAAGTGCAAAATAGAAGACAAGAAGTTGCACTGTTAGCTTGGATCAGAGATAGCCCTGCAGCCCAATGGCATCAATATGGATTTCACAGACTTCAAAATCTCCCCTCCCCCTACTGCATCCAAAAACCAGCCCAGCTCGTACACGCCTCCCTAACCTGTTCTTCCTCTCACCTATCCCCTGATCCCACCTCAAGCCACATCCCCATTCCCTACCTACTAACCTGATCCCGCCCCCTTGACCTGTGTGTCCTCCCCGGACTGACCTATCCCCTCCCTACCTCCCCACTGCACTCACCTCTACTGGCTCCATCTCCGCCAATTTAATTTGTCTGTCTCCTCTCCACCTATCTTACCCTCTATCCATCTTCAATCCGCCTCCCCCTCTCTCCCTATTTATTTATTATGCTGTGTTCATCCAGCTCCACACTTTGTTAGCTTGGATGCTGGCTCGGCTGTTGAAAATACCCCTAGAAAGAGAACGTGAATCACTGAAAGGAATCCTTTTAACAGGAGGGAAATACCAATCACTAACAGTCCAGAAAGAAGTCAAGCTAGAAAGTCAGAGCTAAATAAAGTCAAGGAATAGAGTACCGACCAGGAAAGCCACCAGGAGCTGAAGCCAACGTGATCAGGAAGTCTTAGTAGTGTATGAACAAATTTTAAAAAATAGCCAAAATTACAAAGCTTAAAATAAGAAATGTCTGGAACTGCAGATGCTGGAGAATCTGAGATAACAAGGTGTAGAGCTGGATGAACACAGCAGGCCACGAAGCATCAGAGGGGCAGGAAAGCTGATGTTTTGGATCTGGACCCTTCTTCAGAAAAAGTGCTTATCAAAGCTTAAAATAATTTGTGTTAAGTACAATGGTACCAGGCAGAAGCCAACTTCATCACACAGGTCAATATGCATGGAAATGTATGTCCTGGTGGGGTTTATAAGAACAAAATCATGCTAGTGGCAAGGGGTGAATATGTTGTTATTGGGTAAGGTCTGGCAGGGCTGCCTGAAACCAAATGGAACTAGGGAACAGGTGACGAATATATGTTATTTAATGAATACTTGGATGAGACCTTGGTGTATGTGTGCATATGCATAAACGTGTGTTGGGGTTTTTGCCATGTGTAAGTAAGTTGGAGTAAAGCTCTGACTAGGAAAGTATATGCCTGGACTCTGTCCAACCAATCATTAACCTCAGTATCAGTATGGAGATGTTTTGTCTCCAACCAATTTTATTCTATTGCAATCTTTCATGTCTTCCTTTATTTTATCAACATTTTTATTGTCCTTTTGAATGTTGATTCATTGCTCCTCTTTTGTTTTAAGTATGCTTTTCCCCTCTTCTTACATCTTCATCTGTTAAGTCAAACAGATTTTGTTTTGGTTTGTGCTGGAAGTAAGGAGCCTCAATCATTGGCAGTGTCTGAGGCCAGAAATTCAATGGCAAGTAAGTTACCTCTTGACACCCCAATCATCTCCAAGGCTCAAATGAGCACATTGATAAAATACTCTTAGCTGGATGAGTGCAGCTCCAATAACACTCAAAAATCTTGACACCATCTAGGATGAAGCAGCACACTTGACCAGCATACTTTACTACTGCTTTCAATGTTCAGTTCCTCCACCACCAACTAACAGTGGCAACAGTGTGAACAGTCAACAAGATGCACTGCAGTAATTTACCAAGTGTCCTTTGATAGTACCTTGGAAACCCCTCATCTTCACTGTTCAGGAGATCAAGACCAGCAGATGCACGGAAAGACTACCAACTTCAGATTCATTCCTAGACACATAGTATCTTGACTTGGATCATTTATCTGGTATTCCTTCACTGCCACTGTGTGACTTCCTGAAATTTTCTTCCTAATAGAACTGTGATTGTTCCTATAGGAGACAGACTGCAGCAGTTTAAGAAGATAACTCATCAAGAGCTTCTCAAGAATTACAGGTAAGCAGGAACCACTGGCCGAGCCAATGATTCTTGCATCCCGTGTAAATTGCAGGAAGGCTGTCCCAGGAACTGACAACAGGAGAGGTTTTCTGTTGTTAGCAAATGCATGCATCTCTCTAAGAAGAGACATTGGTCTGGAGGAGGTTATAGAGATAGATAAGGCTAAAGTTATTAAAGAAATTTAACACTACGATGATAATTTGAAATTTGACGCATTGTGGATTAGAACCCAATCAATGTAAACCACTGTGCACTGGTTTTGTCAATCCTTGGGTGTGAGTTAGAATATGGACAACAGTCATTTCAATGGTTGCACTTCAAGGAAATAATTCATTGGTTGTGTAGCACTTGGCAATGTTTGTGGGTTATGAAAGATGTTACATAAATAAAAATTATTTGGGGCCTTGATTTGAACCCAGCTTGCTCAAGCAAAAACTAGGTGGTGGGCTGTTGAAAGCCAATAATTTAGTTTATTTACCTGTAAGGTCTCAATCAGTTTTAATTGCTTTTTAGCTGACATCTGACTGGAAATGCCAAAGAACTTTCTCATCCAGGTCAAGCGTGTCTAATGACAGAAGAAACCCAGTGAATTAAGCCTGGAACATTCCTTTGACCATGAGAAATATGTGTGTCCTCCAACTTTCCAAGGAAGCTTGCAGCTTCTCACACCTAGGATGAAATTTAATGTCCTTCTCCGAGATTAATTTGGAGGTAGAGGGGGTTCATCAATCAGGCGAGAGGCTGGCAGTGTTTTTTACCTCTGTCTTAATTATGTCTGGAGCAGGCACGCTTCTGGACTGCAATCCTACTTTGCCACCAATTGTGGCCCCTAATTAAGCAATCAGTGCCCATTTAAAGGCCTCATTTCAGGCAAGCCAATCCAAAAAGTGGCCCTGGGGTGGAGTCCCATATTCAAGGGCACTTAGTGCCTGCTTGAGGGATCTAATTATGGGAACTGACATTAGGAAGGAGGACCAGCTGCGAGCTGGCAGCAGCCTTTGCTGCTGATACCACTTCCTGCATAGGATGAAAGGCCCTATCTCATTCTCTATGATCTATGTTCCTATCTAGGTCAGCTAACTTATTCTGATCACACTGACTAGATATAAGGATAAAAAAAAAGAACATTACAGCGCCGACAATATATAGTGAATCATCCCTTTCCGTTCTAATCATTCTCATTTTAAACAGAGATTAAAATTGATGACAGCTGCAACTCTGATTTCAAACATGTAGAACCTTGTAATTCCTGACTTGGGCATCCTCTAGGAATTAATGCTGAAAATATTCAGGAACAACAAATAAAAATTGCAATTAAAATTTTAAAACTAATGTATGGAACCTTACATCTTTGGCAGTGTGTCACAGAGTGTTTCCACAAGGTTTAGCAAGTTTTCTCACTGCATCTTACCAATCTGGACTCAACCATTTCTGACACCTCCCTCCCTTTCCTGGACCTCTTCCTCTTCATCTCCATCTCCAGTAACTGGCTCACCACTGACATCCATTTCAAACTCACTAATGCCCACAATTACCATAACTACACCTCCTCTCACCCATCCTCCTGCAAAAAAACTCTATCCCATTCTCTCAATTCCTCTGCCTCTTCAGCATCTGCTCCCAGAATGAGGCATTCTACTCTGCGGCTTCCCAGACATTGTCTTACTTTAAAGACTGTAGCTTCTCACCCACTGTTATTAAGGATGCCCTCAGCCACATCTCCCCCATTTCCTACACTTGTGCTGTCAAACCCTCTCCACCCCAACAATAATGATAGAGTCCGCCTGGCCCTCACATACCGCCCCACCAACCTCGAATACAACGATCATCCTTCGTCATTTCTGCCACCTACAATCAGACCCCACCATCAAAAAGGTACTTCCCACCCCACCCAGTCCTCTTTCCACAGCCAATACCCTTCTCTGCAACCACAGGAGGTGCTACACCTGGCCCTACACATCTCTTCTCACCTCTATCTGAGGCCCTGAACAATTCTTCCAAATGTGGCAGACATTCACCTGCACTCTCATTTACTGTATCTGTTGATCCCGATGTGGTCACCTCTATATTGGGGAGAACAAACGCAGACTTGGGGACCGGTTTGCAGGTCATCTGGGTCCTGCAGGCACCAATTGACCCGACCTTCTGTTTGCTATCCACTTTAACTACCCCTCCCACTCCCCTGGTGACATGTCTACCCTTGACCACCTCCACTGTCAGAGTGACATCAAACACAAACTGCAGGAACCTCACCTGATATTTCACCTTGGGAGCTTACAGCACAATAGTCTGAATATTGACTTCACCAGCTTCAAAATCTCTCCACCCTCAACATGTCCATCTTCTGAATCAACTATCTGTTCCACCCTGCCTACTAACCAACCACAATAACCCCCTGATAGACAAATGGGAGGCTGGAAGAATATAGCAGGCCAGGCAAAAGCCTGCTGCGTTCTTCCAGCCTCCTGTTTGTCTAACTTGGATTCCAGCATCTGCAGTTTTCTTTTGTCTCTCACAATTACTCCCTACCTGCATCCACCTATCTCCATTTCACCTATTTTTCCCCCAGCCCCACCCTGCTCCCTCTATTTATTTCTGGCCTCCCTTCCGCCCCCCCCTAGACCTAATAAAGGGTTTCAGCCCAAAACGTTGACTTTCCTGCTCCTCAGATGCTATCTGACCTGCAGTGCTTTTCCAGCTCCACATTTATTGACTCTAGCTTCCAACATCTGCTGTCCTTACTGTCTCCAAACTGCCAAGCCTGCTCTTATGGTTCCCTTCCCATCTAATTCTAACCCTGCTCTTCCACTTGTCATACCCTGAACAAACTCCCACTACTGAGATATCCTGGAAAGGCCTGGCATTCCTGATGGAAGGTCATCTTCAAAAGACTGTGTATACCCAGGTAAACCAGCACCCAGTCCTCCGCTGTCCTGCACTGTTCCTGACATTTGTTCTATACAGGACAAATAGAGAAAATGACATACCTCATTGTGGGCAAGGACCTGGAGGTCCTTCTACATGGGGTAGTGCAGAGGTGGGACCATCTCTTCTCTGAATACCAGCAGCAGAGGCCACACTATCAGACCAGACCACCTGGGTCAATGCAGTCTGACCATTTGGATGAAAGCATATCATACTTAGGAAGAAGGTAATTGATCTTCTCTATTCCACTAGCATAAATGCCACCATCTTCTCTCCGAAGCCTCAGTCTATCTTTGCTTCTGCACCCACCTCCCATCAAGGCACATGATTTACCATTCACTATTCCCTGCAACAGCTCATCTCACTCGCCTTCACCCACACCAACCCTCAACACCTCTAATCCTGAATGGTCTCTGTCCTGCCTGCTTACCTTCCCCATGCGCCAAAAACAATCACCCTTAATACGCGCCTCTCTCTCATTTCTGGAAGAAAACAGCCCACAGTAGACGAGAAAGAGTCGGGACAGGTGGTGTGCTGCACAATATTCAGCCCTTCATCCTCTATGAGGAGAAGATCCTGACTGTGACTGACCTGAGTGGTTAACTGTATCCAAGCCTCGCGCTGGTATCAGAGCATGTCCTTGACAACTGTGTTGGGACTCGCTGACCGAAGGCTATCTCCCATGAGCATCTATGAAAGTCCAATGTGAGTGAGCGCTAAGAGAGCAAGCAAAGAGCCTGGATGTGTAATCTGTGGCAGTCCATGAGCTAGGTGCATGTTCCTGAGCATTTAGTGTCCTTTCAGTAGCATTACAATGATGGTTCCCATTGAGCCCCAGGTGCAGCAAAGAAATGCAGAGATGTAATTTCATAGCTTGGAGATGTGCCATGAGGGTAACCGGCAAACCTCAGATGCCCATCTTCCATGGGCATGAGGTACATATGAATGTGCCAATTGAACGTGCTTTGAGACGTTTGTGCCTGGTGTCCAACATGGAGATTCTTTGGAGCAAGTGGGAAGCTGAAGTCACCAGGTACCCATTCCTATACCTGTGTCAAGAATTCTCACAACCAGTTTATTTGTGCAGTTGATAGGATTGAAAGCTGCATATCAATGAAATGAGATTGACAGTCAATAAAGTTGTTCACAAACTATGATCCCCCCTCCGCCCACCAATAGGTAACTCACTGCTGTCTAGCAAAAATCTTGTCTCAATGCCCAGGACCTAGTTAAAAGATGCAGCGAATTAATCCTGACTTTGAGATAGGCCTTCTAGACTTGAACAATTTGGCTGCGTTTCTCACCAGAGTCCCTGTTGTTAAAGCCCCTATAGTTCTTCAAGGACCGCAACTTTCCCCCCACAGTGGTCGAGAACGCGTTTGACCGCGTCTCCTGCATTTCCCGCAACACATCCCTCACACCCCGCCCCCGCCACAACTGCCCAAAGAGGATCCCCCTCGTTCTCACACACCACCCCACCAACCTCCGGATACAACGCATCATCCTCCGACACTTCTGCCATCTACAATCCGACCCCACCACCCAAGACATTTTTCCATCCCCACCCTTGTCTGCTTTCCGGAGAGACCACTCTCTCCGTGACTCCCTTGTTCGCTCCACACTGCCCTCCAACCCCACCACACCCGGCACCTTCCCCTGCAACCGCAGGAGATGCTACACTTGCCCCCACACCTCCTCCCTCACCCCTATCCCAGGCCCCAAGATGACTTTCCATATTAAGCAGAGGTTCACCTGCACATCTGCCAATGTGGTATACTGCATCCACTGTACCCGGTGTGGCTTCCTCTACATTGGGGAAACCAAGCAGAGGCTTGGGGACCACTTTGCAGAACACCGCTCGGTTCTCAATAAACAACTACACTTGCCAGTCGCAAACCATTTCCACTTCCCCTCCTATTCTTTAGATGACATGTCCATCATGGGCCTCCTGCAGTGCCACAATGATGCCACCCGAAGGTTGCAGGAACAGCAACTCATATTCCGCTTGGGAACCCTGCAGCCCAATGGTATCAATGTGGACTTCACCAGCTTCAAAATCTCCCCTTCCCTCACCGCATCCCAAAACCAGCCCAGTTCGTCCCCTCCCCCTACTGCACCACACAACCAGCCCAGCTCTTCCCCCCCACCCACTGCATCCCAAAACCAGTCCAACCTGTCTTTGCCTCCCTAACCTGTTCTTCCTCTCACCCATCCCTTCCTCCCACCCCAAGCCGCACCTCCATCTCCTACCTACTAACCTCATCCCACCTCCTTGACCTGTCCGTCTTCCCTGGACTGACCTACCCCCTCCCTACCTCCCCACCTATACTCTCCTCTCCACCTATCTTCTTTTCTCTCCATCTTCGGTCCGCCTCCCCCTCTCTCCCTATTTATTCCAGAACCCTCACCCCATCCCCCTCTCTGATGAAGGGTCTAGGCCCGAAACGTCAGCTTTTGTGCTCCTGAGATGCTGCTGGGCCTGCTGTGTTCATCCAGCCTCACATTTTATTATCTTGGATTCTCCAGCATCTGCAGTTCCCATTATCAATAATATTCCACTCTCCGTATTTGTCACGAGATGTTTCTCTGCCATAAACCACTTTTTTGTCTATTAATGCAGAACCTATACTCAAGAATTTTAGTGGGTGGGAACTCTATAGTGGTATTGTATTGCATGTTCTTGGTGGGTTGAAGTACTCTTTTCTCTTCATATTGTCTTACGATGTGTTGCTTTCTTTTGTCATCCCTCCAAGAGGATGTCAGATACCAAATAAACCTGCAAACTATACAACAGGGGGAGGAAAAAACTTGATTTAATAGTAAAAAACAAAAGTGGTGATCACTTGAAGATGTTGCATTGTAAGAGGTTGCACTGCTGAGCTAAGAGCACAAAGCCTCGGCAGGAATCTAGTCAGCAGCTGTTTGCTTGCATAATGCCTCATGTTTGGCTTTGGAGGTTGGGGGAGGAGAGAGGAGGGTTGGACATTCACTGCAAACTCCAGGTTAAATTACTGCAGGTATCACAACAAAGATTGTATTCTTGTGACTTATTGTATGTTGGAAAATATGTTGCTTATTCTAAGGTTGATCCAAAGGCAGTCTTAAGCAGTAATCCACAGCTGTAACAGTTTAAAAAAAAGCCCCTAACTGGATGACAAGGAAAGCTGCTAATGAATGCTGACTATGTTGAGTATTCCTGGCTTTCATTTGACAGGGGTGTGTGTGTGTGTGTGTGTGTGTGTGTGTGTGTGTGTGTGTGTGTGTGTGTGTGTGTGTGTCCCCGTGTCTGTCCTTGCTGACAAATACTGGATTATGGATGCTGTGGTGGTAGCATTGAGGATTTGGGGTGTGGCATGCAGTTTGTTGGTTTGCTACGGGAGTGGGCTTCCTCATGTCAAAAACATCATTTCTCCACACTCTGGAAATGCTATGTATCCACTGATATTAGTTGGTACTGCCTAATTTCCCACCCCTACCCACATTACATCAATTATACTCTCACCCTGAGAATTTTCAGGTAACAGTTCTCTCACTATCTATGGGACTCTTCGGTATGAAAGACCTCTTTGCTCGTTGTGGTAATAGTTACCTGACTTGGATGAGATACCTCCCAATTTTTCTACCTGTTGATCATTCCACACATCTGTGAGTTTGCGTTCTAACATTATTTCAATAGAAAATGCACTTTGATTAATTCTCAAATCTACCTTGTATAGTATCACTTAAATTCTTATGATTTGTTTTACAATTGACAACAAAAAAAGTTTGTGTTGTTTGCCACTTTTTTGTTAATTTGCTATAGTTTTATTTTATTGTACCGTGACCATGCAGCGTCAGCGTCCTTCCTTGCTGCTGGGACAACTGTGAAAATCCCAGTCAGTTTTCTGGTATGGTGCCACTGCTCTAATGAATGTGCACACAATCATTAAAAAATAAATAACAGCATGGAGGTGCTGGGACTAATTGTTGAATCGCTGGGAAAAAATAAATTTGTGATTTAGCTTCCTCCCCTATCTATTACAGATTTGAAGCCCTTGAAAAAAAGCATTCTGACTACATTACAAATTTTCAAAATCAAATATCAATTTCATTTCATCCACTCGGCTGAATGTAACCTCTTAACTGGCACCAAGATGGCTGGAAAACTCCCTTTCTCCCCCACCCCCCCACCTTTCCTTCTTCCTAACTCACTTAGCAGAAGCATTCCTCACCTACAACAGAGGAGATATTGAGGTCTTGGCTTGTTTGTGGCATAAATCAAACACTGTCCCTCTGATACCAGTTAATACACTAATCAGCACAGTGTAGACTCCAAGTAAATAAGTAATGAAGATAGATTGTTCCCTTGAAGACTAGCACAGTGGCGACTCTGGCTTGTTTGTGACCACAAATTAACCCCAGCTATGCATGTTTTTTCTGCCTGTTGTGTGGATAGAAATCCAGGTTTAGTTGGCAGCTGTCAGCTGTTGTTATTCTGTTCCACCAGAGGTTGGCAGTATATGTACAGACTAAGAGCTATCTATTGGTGAGCTCAAAAGCCTGAATCAAAATGTTTGCACTTACCAACTTGATTTTTATACTTGGACACTGCAATTTGAGTGTGAAAAAAAATTAAGTTTGAATATATAGGTTGCTTGTTTGTTCCGCATGGCATGGTGCCATTTTTTGTCAGGCTGAATGAGCCACTCCCAAGTCTTTGTTAGAATGTCAGAAGGTGAATTGAAACTGCATTAGGTCCCTAAGCCTGCTTTTGTAGAAGCGCCAGTTTTTGCTCAGCATTTCATGTTAGCAGTGACGGTTAGATAAGGAATCACCTACTCCAATTTGATAGGATGGTTAAAGCACTGAAGTTCCTGTACACTATCTACAGATGGAAGTCTTGACTATCCTCTAATAGGCTAATTGGTTTTGCACAAGTAAGAATGCAAAGCTTGAATTAGATGATCTCAACTGGAGCAGCTGTTGGTATACTTAATTGTCCCTGAACTAAGGAGAAAATTCAAATAGTTCCACTCCTGTTTGCTGCCCAGTTACTTGTGCTGAGGATGGCTACGATCGGCTGTCATGCACTGAGAGATTCACAAAATGAATACATTTGGCTGAGACATTTGTGTGAATCTGGCACTAAGGAGCTTTGAGGAAATTAGTGACTTCAGTAGGATCATACAATGAAAGAAATCTCTGTGTATTTGTATAAATCTTGCTAATCGTGACTTCTAACTGACTGTACAGATCAGAAAGCTGCAGCTGAAATCATTACACTATGTTGATGATTATTATACAGGATATGGAGTGAGTTACAAGTGGGATGTAACTAGGGGGTCCAGATAGCCCTGGGAAAGTGGCCCCCTTCGGTTCAGAAAGTGTTGGTGTTCTGGAAGTGTTGGAGCACGAGAATCAACTAGAATTGAAAGGCAAGGTTTCACAGCCTTGGAATGGACAGTGATCTTGAATAATTACCACTTTCTTCCATGGCAGCTGGTTACCTTTGAAAGAGATAGAAGCAGAGGCAGGCCATTCAGCCCCTCAAACGGCTTCATTATTAAACAAGATCGTGGCTTTTCTATTTGTGTTTAAATTCCCACATTCCTATTTGCACCTAACAACCTTTGATTCCCTTCCCTAACAAGAATTTATCAAACTCTGCCTTAAAGATATTCAATAATCTGCTTCCATTCATTATATTTAATTGATTTGCTTAGCTCTCATGTACTAATATTTGCCTTATTTAGGTTTAGATACTGGTCTTAAGGTTTCTACCTTTAAGTCCTGTCTTAAAATACTTACAATTTGTCAATTGACTGTTAAGCATAATTTTCTATAAAACATAAATCACTCTAAAGAACATTATAGTTCACGAACAAAAACATAATTTTCATGACCACAAAAATTACAATATTGAAGCTAAAATATAGAGGGTAGTAGGATGCTATGATTAGAATAAATATCTGTTAATCCAATAATTTGAGTAATTTTTAAAAATTCACTCATTGATATAGGAGGCACTGGCTGGGCCAGCATTTAATATTCATCCATTGTTGCCCTTGAGAAAGTGATTGATGAGCTGCCGCCTTGAACTGCTGAAATCCATTTGGTGTAGGTACATTGACAATGCTGTTAGGGACAGAGTACCAGGATTTTAACCCAATGATACTGAAGGAACGATGATATATTTCCAAGTCAGGATGGTGAGTGGCTTTGAGGAGAAGATACAAATGGTGGTGTTCCCATGTATTTTGCTGCCCTTGTCCTTCTAGATGGTAGCAGTTGTGATTTTGGAAAGTGCTACTTTAAGGAACCTTAATGAATCATCATCTTGCTCATAGGTGATAGAATGTATTAGAATTAGGTGTTATTGTCACATGCAGTCCAGTACAGGGATACATGAGTACAATGAAAAGAGATACATGAGTACGATGAAAAGTGTACAGTCTCCATTATCAGTGCCATGTGAAGTACAAAGGTGTCTATGTCCAAAATATTGGTATAAATTAGAAAAAAATAAAGAAATAGCTTTTTAGAAATTCGACATTCCAAAGTAGAGAAAGAGTGGGGAGAAAAAAAAGCAGACTGAGCAGATGATTCATGCTGGGCTTCGCCTTGAGGCCGGGAGTCGGCGCTGGGCTTCGCCTCGAGGCCGGGAGTCGGCACTGGGCTTTGCCTTGAACATGCGATGGCTCAACTTACTGCTACCGATGCTGACTGAGGACAGGAGGTAAGTAAAAAAGGAAAAATAACGTGAAGAGAAAAAGAAAGAAGAAAAGGAATGGACGGAGCAGAGGGGCTCCAGCACAGGAGCCCTGTTCTGCCCCCATCTTGGATTCATCTTTGAATTACTATTCAATATTTCTGCTGTGTTTCAGTGAGAATTATCCCCATTAAGTTAGAAGCCATTCAGGTTCCATGCTAGAGACTTAAGCATGTAATTACATTTGCACTCAGTGCATTGCTGAAGGAATACCATATTGCTGGAGGTATTACCTTTTGGATAAGATATTAAACAAAGGCCTTTTTTGCCTAATCTGGTAGATGGATAAGATCTTAAAGTACTATTTGAATGAGGAACACTTTTACTGAAGCCCTGGCCAACATATTTGCTCAGCAACGCCACTAAAACTGATTATCTGACCATTGCTTTTTGTGAGACTTTGCCTTGTGGAAATAGACTGCTGCGGAATAAGTAATCTATTCATGTTCCTATTTTTATTGAAACTGTATTTCATATGTTAGAAATTCCAGTTTGTTGTGAAAGAAAATGACAGACCATTTTTGTCTTTATCTTGACCGTTCAAATTAGTTGTTTTCCTAATTCCTTGGTGGCTGTCAGCCATTTTTAAATTTCTCCTTTCGTGTTTGATTCATATATTCCTGAACTGTTCTGCTCTGGCACACAATAAGACTTGCACAAATTGTTTTAATGTAATGAATAATTGTGGCAGAAAATGGTATAAGAAGTAATTGATGCATTCAGTTCTTTCAAACAGCACTGTAAATTGTACTATATACTAGATAACTAAACTTCAAAGATTGGCTTTTCTCTGTTTCAAGTCCCTATTTTTGATGTTAAAGTAACGGTGGATGTGGAATGCAACGATATTCAACCTCCTCTTCCAAGCTCCTACATATGATCTTTCAGTTTGTAGTGCTAACCAAAGATTATTCATAAAACGTCATTCATGTTCATTTGGTAACCAAGCCAATATCTGTTGGATATTCATAGAACAGAGAACAGTACAGGCCCTTCAGCCCACGATGTTGTGCCAAACTTTTACCCTAAACCTGAGGTCTTTCTAACCTCCACCGCTACCTGTATACTATCATGCATATGCCTATTTAATAGCTGCTTAAATGCCTCTAATGAGGCCGACTCCACTACTTTCACCAGCAATTCATTCCACGCCCCGACCACTGTCTGAGTAAAGAACCTACCTCTGATGTCTCCCCTATATCTACCTCCTTTCACATTAAAACTATGTCCCCTCGTAAAAGCTACCTCCGCCCTAGGAAAAAGTCTCTGGTTGTCTACTCTATCTACACCTCTGATCATTTTGTACACATTTTGTAACTGAGTTATTAATTTATTGATAGTACTCACTGTTAACTGAAGTTACTAACATATTGATAATACTCATTGCTGATATTAACGCATGTATAGTATTCACTTTTAACTCATGTAACTAACCTAGTAATAATTCACTTGTTGCTTGCTGAAACTACTGTTTTGTTCACTGTCAACTGATATTACTAGTAGTAATAACTAGCCCTGTGCTCCTAACTCAGAAAATGAGCATAGAACATAGAATAATACAGCACATGATGTTGTGCTGAACTTTTACCTGAAACCTAAGGTCTATCTAACCTCCACCCCTACCTTATACTATCATCTAGATGCCTATCTAATAGCCGCTTAAATGCCCCTAGTGAAGCCAACTCCACTACCCTCTCCAACAATGCATTCCACACCCCACCACTCTGAGTAAAAAACCTACCTCTGACCTCTCCCTGATATCTACCTCCTTTCCCTTTAAAACTATGTCCCCTCATAAAAGCAACCTCCGCCCTAGGAAAAAGTCTCTAGCTTTCTACACTATATCTCTGATCATTCTGTACACCTCTATCAAGTCACCTCTCTTCCTTCGTTGTAAATGGAAAAGCCCTAGCGCTCTCAACCTTACCTTGTAAGACCTTCCCTCCATTCCAGGCAACATCCTGGTAAATTTCCTCTGCATCTTTTCTAATGCTTCCACATCTTTCCTGTAATGAGGTGACTAGAACTGGACACAATACTCCAGATGTGGCCGAACTAGGCTTTTGTATAGCTGGAGTATAACTTCACGGCTCTTGAACTCAATCCTTCTATTAATGAAAGCTAACACACTTCTTAACAGCTCTATCCACCTGGGTAGCAGCTCTCAGGGAACTGTGAACATGAACCCCAAGATCCTTCTTCTCCACCACACAGCCCAGAATCTGTCCATTAACCCTGCATTCTACTTCCAATTTTGTCGTTCCAAAATGAATCACATCACACTTTTCCGGGTTAAACTCCATCTGCCACTTCTCAGCCCAGCTCTGCGTCCTATCAATGTCCCTTTCTAACCTAGAACAGCCCTCCGCACTGTCCACAACGTGACCCACCACTCAGACAATGCATTCTTTAGAAAAGCATACATAAGACTAGTAAATTGGCCAAATGATATCTGCCAGCCAGGAAAAGATGTCGCTAGGCCTAGAAACAGAAGATAGGAGCAGAAATAGCCATTTGGCCTTTTGACCTTGCTCTACCATTCAATATGATCCTGGATAATCATCTAACTCAGTCCCCTGTTCCGACATTCTCCTCGTGCCTTTTGATTCCTTGAGCGCTAAAAACTGTATCTAACTCCTTCATTCAGTGATTTGGCCTCTTTGACTTTATGTGGCATGGAATTCCACAGGCTCACCTCTGTCTGGGTGAAGAAATTTGTCCTCCTCTCCGTCCTTAATTGGCCTAGCCTGTATCTTTTAAACTGCGACTTCTGGTTCTGGACTCCCTAGTCATTAGGAACATCCCATGTTTACCCTTGTCTAGTCCTGTTAGAATTTTCTAGATTTCTGTGAGATCTCTCATCATACATTAGTCCAGCCATCCCAGAAATCAGTCTAATAAATCTTTGATTCACTTCCTCCATGGCCAGTGCATCCTTCTTCAGATGAGAAGACCAAAGTTGCACATACTACTCCAGATGGGTCTTACCAAGGTCCTGTACAATTGCAGCAAGACATTTCTGTTCCACACTCTTGATACACAGGCCAACATTATCATTTGCCTATTTCCCTGTCTGCTGCATCTGCATGATTACTTTCAGTGACTGGTGTAGAAGGACATCCAGGTCTCATTGCACTTTCCCCTTTACCATTCCTTTGCCATTCAGATAACCTGCCTTCTTAATTTTGCAACCAAAGTGAATAACCCCACATTGATCCATATTATACTTAAATGCCATGCATTTGCCCACTCACTCAACTTGTCCAAATTACACTGAAACAAATCTGCATCCTCCTCACAGTTCCCTCTCCGACTCAGCTTTGTGCCGTAAAAGCTGCTTTCTTCTTGAATCTGGAGGAGATGGATACAAGGGATCTGAAGGAAATGGGAACAAGCAAAAGGAAAGATAGTAAAAAGACAAAATTAGGCATAATATAAATAAATAGGAAAAGAAACTAGTTTTGAAAAGATGTGTCAAGAGATCATTGGAAGTAACATTAAGACAATAAAACACATGATCAATTTGGCGACAGAGTTATTACATTATTAATCCAACCCATCTATGTCCTGAGTAAAAGAAAGTGAAGTAATCTGTCAGAATAATATAACAGTGAAAAGTAACAGGCTGACAATGTGCAAGGAGTAGAAATATTACCCTTAGTTAATACTAAATGATATAATATTTTCATGGATTGAAATATGTATATAGATTGCATATCAAGAATTTGGGACAAATTGGATAACTCTCTGAAATAGTTAGCAAATGCCTGATATGATGACTGGCTCCCTATAATGACTCTAAAATGAAAACATGGAAATGGTCTGTTGGATCCAACTAATCCATATGAGTGTTTCCCCCCTAAATGAGCAAAGTATTCAGGTGAGTGTGATTTTTCCCTTTACTTTTTTTCCTTCCAACACCTATGGAATGTTTTGAATTTTACTGTATTAATTGAGTTTTCAGTGTCTGGAATTATTCAATCAAATTTTATAATGCTGATAATTATTAAGCAGTAACAGTTGGCCTTGAGACGTTCTGGATTGGGGAACCCTATCAATGACCTTGATTGGGTCCCCAAAATTCTGAAACGGACTTTACTTTTTTTGGATTAATCCTACAAATTTTATTGTTATTTTAGTGGGAAAAATATTTGTATTGGTACAGATAAATTACCTATTTGTGATAATATAAGTAATTTAAGCAATTAAGACAGTGTCAGTTACTGGATTTTATGTGATACCAGCGTTTAGAATATTGAATACTAAAGAATTTATAATGGTGGAGATCTCTGAAGAATTTGTAATTGTATCAATTACTGGAAAACTTGCTGTTAATGCTATTTTGCAGTTCATGAAAGTGATGTAATGCAGATAGAATCCTTGCCAGGAAATTTTCAGATGCCATTAATTTTCGTTGATCACATTTTAGAATTACTTGTTTTTTGGCTAATATTAGTGTGTGAATGAAAATACATTCCAGCAAATCAATCCGGAATATGATAATCTTTGCAGACCAGTGAAAAGCCCACATTTTAAATAGTATATTATTGGATCAAAAGATATTGCATATAGTTCTGCAATCATGTTCACTGTTTACCACTTTGTCAAGTTTTTGTATCATTGCAATTTTGAAATTGTAATCCTCGTATCCAAGTTCAGGAAATATATAGTTGATCTACTTGTTATGTTGCTGTACCTAACCTCACTATTGTTCCAATCATGAAGTTGTAGAAGGATTAATGGGCTACAAAAAGCCTGACAGAAACCATGACGTGAATGCTCCTTCTGTGGCCTTCTATGCTTGATCAGAAAGATATCTCTCTCTGCACCTTGCTCCTGAGCTGATTACAAACCAAAGAACTGCACTTGCATGCCATCTGCTTCTGTTCTCTTTGAAAGTCTTTTATGTGGTACTTTATTAAATTCCTTTTAAAAGTCTTTCTAGATATCTGCTTCATCACTTAGGGCCTCTTTTACTTCAACAAATAATCTAAATCAGTTTACTTATAATTTGCTTTTACAAATTTGTCCTGGTAGTTAGTTAATAGTCCATCCTTTACAAAGTTGAAGTTAATTTTGGCCTTGGCAGTGATTTTGAATAGTATTTCCACCATTGATGTCAGGCTAGCTAGCCAGTAGTTACCAGGTTTCTTATTCTTCCCTTTTTTGAATAGCAATCCCATAAGCATAAGAACATAAGAAACAGGAACAGGAGTAGGTCAGTTCACCCTTTGAAATGCAATATCATTCAGCAAGATCATGCTGATCTTACAACTCAACTCCACCTTCATGTGTTATCCCCATATTCTTTAATTTTCAAGACATGTTGGCCTCTGTCTTGAATATACAATAAAATCGTACCATTTGTAGGGGATATGTTCCTGGAAAACAGTGCAAATGGTGAAATTGGAATCAACTAGCAGGTTTTGTAATAGAACATAGAACATAGGACATAGAACAATACAGCGCAGAACAGGCCCTTTGGCCCTCGATGTTGCGCTGACCTGTGAATTAATCTAAGCCCCTCCCCCTACACTATCCCATCATTATCCATATGCTTATCCAAGGACTGTTTAATTGCCCCTAATGTGGCTGAGTTATTTACATTGGCAGGCAGGGCGTTCCACGCCCTTACCACTCTCTGAGTAAAGAACCCGCCTCTGACACCTGTCTTAAATCTATCACCCATCAATTTGTAGCTATGCCCCCTTGTACAACCTGAAGTCATCATCCTTGGAAAAAGACTCTCACTGCCCACCCTATCTAATCCTCTGATCATCTTGTACATCTCTATTAAATCCCCTCTTAGCCTCCTTCTCTCCAATGAGAACAGACCCAATGGCTGACAATAGATGGTTCCAACAATCCAAAATTTTGATCTGTAACAAATTCAATAAAATTCTATAAGATTGCCCATTATTGAATATTATAATGTTCTACTGGAAAAATAGTGGTAATAAATGGTAAAAAAGAAATCAAAATTAATCCCAGTTTCTCTAGGCCAGGAAGACACATCTTCCTTCAGTTTTGCATTGTTCTCTTCTTCTGTGCAAACGTTAGAGTATTGCTGCTTGAAGAAGGTATTGTTCAAACAGGATCATTTACTCAAAGAAGTGCCTTAACATGGCCTCAGCAAGTCCAAAATGACATTTGTTTGAAATGAAGTCATCATTATTATGAAGAGAAACAAGGTAGCAAGTTCCATGAACACCTTAAATGCGCTGATAATCTGTTTTTGCTAATGTCCATTTGATGTGCTTAATAAAAGTCTCATAAAACCAATAATATGGCAGCTGACACACGCACAGTGTATACTTTCCAGACCCAGAAGTACAGTACAGTTTAAGTACATAATCATTGTATCCATCTCCAAGCTCTTTCATTGCTTGAGAATTCTCCTTGACATTTTTGGCCCTAAAACCATGGATAAGTAAATATTGAAGCTATAAGGAGTGATACGGTGCACAGAATGCTTAGCATTGGTAAATAACTTTGTGAATGTGAAGAGGAAAATGGCAGATATTCACTGCAAACAATGACCAAGCATCTAGAGCTCTCGAGGTGGTGAATTCCAAAAATTCACAACTCTTTGAGTGAAGAAATTTCTTCTTATCTCAGTTCTAAGTGATCAAGCCCTTATGCTGAGACAGTGACCCCATGTACCATAGCTAGGGGAAACATTTTCTCAGCATTTCCTCTGTCAAGTCCTTAAGAATTTTATATATTTGAATGAAAACACCACTCCTTCTACGGAACCTTTTTTAACCTAATCTACTTAACTTTTCCTCACAGGGCAATCCCTTATTTCTTGGAATCAGTCCACTGAATCTGAATTGCTCAACTCTTAGAGGAAGCATATCCTTTGTTAAGTAAAGACACTAAAACTGTACACAGTCCTCCATATGTGACTCATTAATACTCTGTGCAAGAGGGTGCACGAGGAGCAGCACCAGATGTTCCCTAAAAATGAGGTGTCAACCTTGTGAAGCTACCAAAAAGGACCATTTGCAAGACAAACAGCATAAACAGCAAGTGATAGACAGAGCTAAATGATCCCACAACCAACAGATCAGATCTAAGGTCTGTGGTCCTGCCACATCCAGTCGTGAATGGTGGTGGACAATTAAACAACTCATTGGAGGAGGAGGTTCCACAGATATCCCCAACCTCAATGATTGAAGAGCCCAACACATCAGTGCAAGAGATAAAATGCTACAGGATTTCCAGCAATCTTCAGGCTGAAGCGCCAAGTGGATGATATATTTCATCCTCCTTTCAGTGATCCTCAAAATCACAGATGGCAGTCTTCAACCAATTTCTTTCATTCTACATGATATCAAGAAATGGTTGAAGGCACTGTATACTGCAAAAGCTACGGGCACTGCCAACATTCCAGTAATAGTATTGAAGACATGTGCTCCAGACCTTGCTGGATCTCTAGCCAAGCTGTTCCAGTACAACTACAGCACTGGCATCTACCCAGGAATATTGCCCAGGTATGCCCTGTACACACAAAAAACAAGATGAATCCACTTTAGCCAATTGCCACTTTATTAATCTCCTCTCAATCGTGAGTAAAGTCTTGAAAGGTGGCATCAATAATGCTATCAAGTAGCACCAGCTCAGTAGTAACCTGATCAGTAATGCCCAGTTTGGGTTCTGCCTGTGCCACTCAGCTCCTGACCACAAGGTGATGTGATTCAAACATGGACAAAAGAGATGAATTTCAGAGGAGAGGTGAGAATGAAAGCACTTGACATCAAAACCACATTTGACTGAGTGAGATACCAAGGATCCTAGCAAAACTAGAATCAATAGGAATCAGTTCCAGAATATCTCTGCAGGAGTTCATCAGGGGTAGTATCCTAAGCCCAACCATCTTCAGCTGCTTCGTCAATGACCTTCCTTCCATCATAAGATCAGAAGAGTGGATGTTCAACTGACTATTGCACAGTTTTCAGCACCTATCATGATTCCTCAGATACTGAAGGATTCCATGTTCAAATGCAGCAACACCTGGACAATAGCTAGACATTTGCCAAGTAACATTCATGCACACAAATGCCAGGGAATGACCATCTCCAAAATGAGGCAGTCAAATCACAGCTTCTTGAACTAGAAGTATAGAATCTCTGGACTGATTCTTACATTCATTTGTTTAAATGCCATTTGTGTTGAGTTTTTGGAGTGTTTTTTGCCACAAGATCTAGTGAGATTTCTTGCTGTACCTTTGCCTTATTAACTACGTACCCTACTCCATGTTATCCCTATCCCAATCATATATTGATCACATATTACCAAGCAAATCTTGGAACAATTTGCCTCTCGGTGTGTATCTGCCAGAAGACCAGCATGCCCGCAACCCATTTAAAGGGTTGCTCTGCACCTGAACAAGCATTGGCAATCCAGCTTCATCCCCTCACTAATAGTTAATGGCTCAGCAACTATAAAGCCACACTGCTCACAGCATGTGGCTGGAATGGTTGACACTCCCTCACATCCTGTTCTCTCGCTTTTGTTCCCTTGTTGCTGGTTAAACACTAGGCCTTACAGTTTACCTGCCCTTAGCTGCATCCTTTCTAAATACCCTGCCTAAGTCACCAAAACTGTCCATTGCTCACTATAAACCCACATGTTGTTCTTGTCCTGCAAGGGAACATCACATACAGGCAAACAATTGAAGAATCCCAAACATGAGATTTTATCCATAACATACAGAAACAAACGCAGACTAAACCACTAGTGTCTGCAGTTCTCACCCACAATACAAATCAAGTGCTGGTATTTTGAGCTGTCTGGATTGCAGCACTCAACTTAGCTGTTTTCATACATAAGGGTTTCCTTCTGCCCAGTATCTTCATCCTTCTCATCAGATGACTGCACCCATTCTCCCAGTTCCTGTGCGTTTAAACATCACTCCATTGCCTGCGCGTCAGGATGATGCAGCACACTCAGTCCAGACTCTACCTGAAGCTTCGTCCAGATTGGTACAAGCAGCAGAGCTAGAACTTTTGCTGCCCTATGGTCTCCTCCACCATGGCTCTACACATACCATATACATCAGTTTGGTGAAGATGCAGTGCCAGCTGAGTAACTAACACATATCAAAAAGGGAGCGTCTGCTACACTCCAACCCACTTCCCATCCCAGATCCACACCAATCATTCAACTTTATGTTGTATTCTGTAGAAGTTGTAGTCATACTTAGATGAGGCATGATAAAACAATGTTCCCTTTGACCCCGAGCATACTTGGAAGTTTCACAAGTGATGGTACATTTTAACCAGTTTTTGCCTCCATTAAAGTCATTGTCACTAACATCTACATAACTGAGAGGTTGATGTTAGAGTTACAAACACTAAAGGAATGGTACAATTCACCTTGATTGACATTTGAAGCCTAAACATGTTCACCTACATGCATTGCAAGTGAGTGAAAATGATAGTAAATGAAATATAGCCAGAGTATACAAATGCAGCCTTCATATATTTGCCCCTCAATATCCTACAGTTCAGCAGATGTGGAACCCAGATATCAAAGTGATGCTGACTTTGCCCATCCTGAGTGTTGTACCAGCATTTTCCTGTTGCATTGCATGTTTAGAGAATGGCAAGTGATAGCAGAGAAGGTAGCTCACAGTGGACAACATGAGAACTGGGCACTGTGTAATTGTGAAGTACTCCCCCACCCAAAGCCTCCATGCCCCCTTTTGCCATGCTTTACCCCAACAGCTCATTTCTACCCATAATCCTCATGGAGACCCAATACTTTGATCTTTGCCTCCAACTCTGCTTCCTGTCCCCAAATCCTACCATTACATCTCAAGTATGCACTTTGGTCCTGTACATCACATCATTTGAGGCCATGGTGTAAATCATTGCCAATAATTCCCCCTCCTGCAGCCAATCATGCTACATCCTACAGGACTGACCTTTGCCAACTTACTGGACTTTAGTCTGATGTATTCCCTGACCATGCCTGGCCTGAGGACACAACTGTCCCTGGCCAAGCTCCTGAGCTGTGTGCAGACTAGTTGAATAAACGTGTCGTATGCTTGCTGTTTTAGTAGCTGGCACATGCTTTAGGGTTTAGATTGACATCTCACAGAGCTAAACAGCAAGATGCCATCACCCAGACAGATCCTTACTGACAAGTATGACAAGAGACCCTGGCTGTGTGTCTGCGCAAAAGAACATGTTAATATGGCAGTACTAATAGCCTCTGGGTCTGGCTGGAAAGCCATGTCTTAGGTAAGGCATGAATGCTGTAAGCATGTAGGTAGGTGCTAAGTGTGTCAGTGTTAAGAGAGAAGAGAGCAGCCCTGAGAAGTAGCCTCGTTTAATCTGTGAGCTGGGTGCGTGCCTCTACATGTAAACTGTCCTTACAGCAACTTTCAGTGCTCATTGCTGTATGGTCTGCAATGCAGGCCTGTATTTCCTAAGCATCTGCAACTGGATTGGACAGGTGCCTTGAGAATTGTGAGGGTTTGGCAAATGTAGGATGCCAGTGATTGTGAATGTGGGATGCAAATGTCAGGTGCCTGTGGATCATGCATTATGATACTGTTCTGTCCTGAATGACATGGAGGCTGTTCACAGTCAATGACAGGCTGAAGTTTCCACTTACCATTCCTGTCAATTTCCATGTCAAAAATTCTTAATGTCTAGCTTTTTGGTGAATTTGGTAAGATAGAATACTGAAATGCATTAGGGTGAGTTGGGCCATTGATAAGCCATTTGATGAACTATAATCCCTTTCATTTCTCACTTGTCTCTGCATAGTGAGAAACTTGCTTTACCGCTCAGTAGTTATGTTCTGTTTAAGTTGCATGGCTGTTGCTGAGGGGACCCATGCAAACTGATCAACGTGCCAATGCACTGACTTCTGTACATGAACTTCAGAAGTCTGTGCAGCTTGGCAGGTGCAAAAAAGATGCAGTGAGCTGCTCCTGGTGTCCTACCAGGTGTGACTGAATCCAAATCTGAATATTTTCCATGTCATCCAAAATGAAAATATTGTGAATGTTAGAAATCTGAAATAAAACCAATGCTGGAAATACATATGACTGACAGCATCTGTGTAGGGAGAAATAGAGTTAATATTTCAGGTTAATGATCTTGCATCAGAACTTAATCTCATTATGGATTCCTCTGATTTCAGTTTGAAATTATAGCTAGAGTCTAGGAGAAGCCTTCTGAAATTTCATGATTAGACTAGACTAAAATATACCCTTTTAGATTGTTAATACCATTGTTTATTTCACGACCGGTGTTGACCATTCTGATATGGGCACTGGGAGCATCTTCTCATGTTGCTGTGAAGTATATAGTACCTGTAGCATAAGCAGGCTAACAACTTCAATGGTTTTAAGTCACAGAACATAACTGAGCACAACAATTCACCCAAGAGGTCAAGTCTATACAAGATCCATCACAGTTGCACACTGCAGAAAAATCTTGAATACAAGTAAGTGTCTTAAGTTTGCCTACTCAAAAACTAGAAATATCCAAATATTGGACTTTTTACCAGCTCCCAATCATGAATTTTAATTCTTATTTAGAGAACAAAATAGTTCAGTGGCTTGCTCAGCAAAGTGCTGCATTGGCACAAGGTAGTTACAAATTTTGCACCTTGGCCTTTTCCAGCATCCTGTGTGTTCCTAGCAACTCTTGACCTCTCTCAACTTGGCTTTGCTGGATCCAGCTGACTGGAAAACAAGAAAGACCCAAAGTCTAGTACGCAGGTCCTGAGGTTGCTGGTGTATAGACACTGTACCTGTATAGAAATTGCATGTGATTTTTCTAATAATGACCACTCAAACCTAACTTGTTATGTTATTTCAAAATTCTGAAAATTCCATGATAGTGATGCTCAAATAAATTCAGTTACAGCTTTTGTACCATGGATACATTCTTTTTAACTTAAAAGGCAGCTGCAGCTTACTTTTGAGAAAATAAGTTTTACATAAGCCAACAACTTGGCATAATGTAGAAATTTTTGGCAAAAATAAGATATTCACAAAAGCAACATATATATTACTTAGTGAACTGAAATGAAATAAAAACACCTGTACCAGGAATTCCCAGAAACTGTCAACCTGTTTTAAAACCTTTCTGCCTGAAGTTTGTGCACAACTATTGGGTGAAAATAACGTCTTATTTGTCGTCTCAGTTTGTAGTCCAACTCTTAACTCTGCTAAATATTAGCTTGAACAGTGTGTGTTGGTAAATATATATGCTTGACTCCCAGTTAGATGATTATTGCATGGCAAAAAAAAAGTCCCCGGGAGGAGAAGATAAATTTAAATAGGGTCAGAGTCCTTGATTACACTTTGTGGTTTGCTTCTTCTCCGAAGAAAAGCATGTAAATAGCAACTTGAAATTAACCCCTCCACTATCCCATGCTCCCATTTCCACTGTGTGAACCTTGACCCATACAAAATGCATGCCGTGATTTGGCTGGTTACTTTGTATTAACACTCAGGATGCCATGTGTAGGGAAAAAAATTAAAACAGTAGTTGCAATGCTGAAGGTTTGGTTACTGCAAAAGTCTGTTTTGTTAACTGTGTGGTATATCCAAGCTCTCTTATTGTTTCAATTGTCACAGTTTTGTTATGCTGTGTTGTCACAATATTTCTGGTGATTCTTGCATCCTTCTGCCACCCCACGCACAGAGGTGGTTTGTTTGGAAAGACAGTAATCCAACGAATATAAATTTAGCAGTCCAATTATCATTCAGAGTAGCCATACATATTAACGATTGAACTACAGTGTCTGGTTACATGCTGACTGCCTTGCATTCTGAAACTTTGGTCCCACCCAAGTGGTATTTGTGGGAAATTTATGTGCATCGACTGCTGGTCAAGGATAGAGTTAATGTCAGCTGTAATGCTTCCAGTGTTGAATAGCCTGTTGATATTCTGGACCTGATAGATCTCCTGCTATAACTTTGATGGGAATCTGGTGTGTAAGCCTCAGGAAAACCACACGTGCAAAGAAAAACAAATTTTCAAGCTAATTCTTTGGAGTTCTGTGCTTTATTCCAAGAGTTAGGCAAGAGAATGTTGTATGAAATTCCAGACTCCTCTGTCTAGGTTCTTGAAGAATAGCCATTCAGGGGGTGGGTGGCATATGTTTGCACCATGGCAGTATCTGCTTTCAAGAGAGATAGGCAGACATTTGGAAGAGAAAAGGGAAATTGAAATATGTGCAGAAAAATAGCATAGTTTTAAAGGAACCTCTTTAGACTTACTTCCTTCTCTGCTGCTGAAAGAGTTAATGTTGAAAGTACTGCATTTGTCTATTAATAGTGGTGAACATTATTGCTTGTGTAGAATTACCGCCTTCATTAATAACCCTGTCAGTTATGGCTCTCTGTGAGACGGTAGCTTGGAGACTGGCCAAAGGAAAGATGCAATCTCACCCGGAATGTGTTGTGCTTTTGGGTAAAATTTGAATAAGGTGATGTCAACAGTTGGCTGAGATTTTGCAGGTTTGGCTGTCAGAAAGGGCGCTAAAAAAAACTAAAAACAAACAAAAATAGACCAGAAAATATAAATCCTGAATAAGGTGTCATTAAATAGCAATAACGTATTTGGAAGAATGGTTCATGCCAGGGTTTGAGGGCACATTTTCCATTAATGGCTGGGACTCGTTGCAATAACACTAATTAATTTTGACTTAATAGAGGGGAAAACATCTCGGTTTGAAATGAATTTGGTTAATTTACACAAATTAAATGAATTACACTCAGCAGCCCCCCCCAACCCCACTCCACCCCAGCCCCCACACGCTCCCCATAATGCTAGCCTTTCAGTTATACAAAAAGCCTGTTATAGTGAAAGTACTTATATGGATTTCTCTGTTTAGTCAGGGAGCCATAAACAGTGTACTATATCAGAGTGTTGCGGTGTGTTTTAGTTTTTCTGTTAGTGAGGAAGACAGGGCCAATGTGTGTTATCTTGGGTATTCACGGCATTCAAAATGCTATCTGATTGAAGGGTTGAAATTATAATCCGAACGTATCAGCAAAAGTTGAAACATTTTTGTTTATTAGTTTAATGATAAAGTTAGGTTAAGGTGTTAACTTGCCTGGGAACAATTTGAAATCTCTATAACATTTTTATTAGAGAGTACATTTTCTCAAAATATTTTTCTTGCCATATTTTATTCAAAAGATTGCTCTGAATTGCAAAACTCTTTTTAGGAGCTAGCAATTAAATTAATTACCTATTTTAGGAAAAATTACAAAAAATCTCTTTTCTGTGAATCAAATTTAGGATGGTGCAGTCTTGTCCCTCATGGACATAGGCTATTCTGTAAAGCTGCTACTAATTAGGCATTGATTAGCGAAGTTACTCACAGGATGGCTGGTGTACAAAATGGAAAGTCTCACACTAATCAGCATGAGACTCTCTTCCAACCATAGAGATGCAACATCATGTTTAAATAACATAAATTGAGTATTTAACTGGATAGTGTAGCAAGAGCTTTACACGTGTCGTGGGCATGTTTGAAGCTAACTAATACGCGCATAATGCCTCATCGCATGTATTCTATTTCTCATCATTAACAAGTCAAAGACTGGTAAGTTTACAATTCACAGAAAGAGAGGATAAATATTTTGTGCATTTTCTTGATTTTTATTTTTTGATATTTTGATTATTGTTGTGTTTCGTTTCATGGTCAATACAGGAATATATATTTCAGAAACCATGCTCATGATATCATCACTACAACATAATATGTCACCTGAGAGTTTAAAGGTTTCATACTTCATCTTACCTTGGATCACATGAAACATGACATTCCACTGGAAGCATGTTGCTGTCTGTTTTAATTTAATAGACTAATGTTAGCCCAGACATTTATATGTCTCCGCATGTAATGTTCGTACATAATAGATAGCTGTAACAAATGTATGTTGAATTCATCAATACCGGGGAAGCCATGCCCTGTTTCTTATATTATGAGGGATAATATTATGTATTGCCTTATCAGATAAAGCAGCCCACTGGAGGCAAATTCATACCATGGTAACAGCATTGACTGTGTAGAAAAGATTATAGTGTTCTTGGTGGCAGATATTTGGAAAATTAGTTGAACTCTAATAGGCACAATAGAATTCTTAAAAAGTATCAGTTTTTGAGTATGTGAACAGCTCTACAGTTAATTAGGTAGCACATTGAGCACAAAGAAGAGCCAGAGCTGACTTGTATTTGATGAGCATTTTACTTCCTTCAGACAAAGGAAATGACTAAAAGTGCTTTATTTAAAAGTTGACGTTAAAACTACAGCTAAAACTATTGACTGCAGACCTGGCCAGAAGCACAGTAAGTAATCTACATCTTGCCTTCTTTAAAATGCTGCTGATCCAATTTAAGAGAAGATGGCAAGTTAAATGATCCTCTTAAACTCGCAAAAAGATATCTACTACACGAAGGTAAAAATTGAAAGAACTGCTGATGCTGTAAATCAGGAAAAAAACAGAAGTTGCTGGAAAAACTAAGCAGATTGACACCTGTGAAGAAAAATATGAGTTAACATTACGGATCCAGTGACCCTTCCTCAGAACTGAGCTTTTGTAGCAACTTCTGTTTTTATTACATGAAGATGGTTTGCCTGTTCCAGCTATTGATAGGTTCCATTATTTTCTTGCTCCAAATTAGCATGAAATTTTCAAAAATGCTTGAGTGAAATCATCACAATTTTTTTGGCATTAACACGACCTGTTGGCAGGATTCTGAGAGATAGTATTTATGATTATTTGGAAAAGCACAATTTGATTAGACATAGTCAGCACGGCTTTGTGAGGAGCAGGCCATGCCTCACAAGGCTAGTTGAATTCTTTGAATATGTGACAAAACACGTTGATGAAGATAGAGCTGTGGGTCTGGTGTATATAGATTTTAGCAAGGCATTCGATAAGGTTCCACATGGTAAGCTCATTCAGAAAGTAAGGAGGCATGGGATTCAGGGAAATTTGGCTGCCTGGATACAAAACTGGCTGTTCAGCAGAAGACAGAGGGTGCTAATAGATGGAAAGTATTTAGCCTGGAGCTCGGTGACCAGTGGTGTGCCGCAGGGAACTGTTCTGGGACCCCTGCTGTTTGTGATCTTTATAAATGACTTGGATGAGGAAGTGGAAGGGTGGGCTAATAGGTTTGCCAATGACATGAAGTTTGGTGGAGTTGTGGAAAGCAAGGAGGGCTGTTGTGGGTTGCAGTGGGACATTGACAGGATGCAGAGCTGGGCAAAGAAGTGGCAGATGGAATTCAACCCGGAAAAGTGTGAAGTGATTCATTTTGGAAGGTCGAATTTGAATGCAGAATTCAGGATAAATGGCAGGATTCTCGGCAGTGTGGGGTAACAGAGGGATCTTGGGGTCCATGTCCGTAGATCCCTCAAAGTTGCGACCCAAGTTGATAGGTTTATAAAGAAGGTGTATGGTGTGTTGGCTTTCATTGGCAGGGGAATTGAGTTTAAGAGCCAGGAGTTTATGCTGCAGCTCTATAAAACTCTGGTTAGACCACACTTGGAAGATTGTGTTCAGTTCTGATCACCTTATTACAGGAAGATGTGGAAGCTTTAGAGAGGGTGCAGAGGAGATTTACCAGGATGCTGCCTGGACTGGAGGACAGGTCTTATGAGGAAAGGTTGAGGGAGCTAGGGCTTTTTTCATTGGAGTAAGGAAGGATGAGAGGTGACTTGACAGAGGAGTACAAGACAATGAGAGGCATAGATAGAGTGGATAGTCAGAGTCGTTTTTTCAGGGCAGAAATGACTATTACGAGGTGGCATAATTTTAAGGTGATTGGAGGAAGGTATAAGGGAGATGCCAGAGGTAGGTTCTTCACACAGAGAGTGGTCGGCATGCAGAATGCGATGCCAGTAATGGTAGTAGAGTCAGATACTTAACAGACTTCTAAGCGATCCTTGGATAGGCACGTGGAGGATAGTAAAATATAGAGAATGCAGGGTAGCTTGAACTCAGTAGGATAATAGGTTGACACAACATCGTGGGCCAAAGGGCCTGCACTGTGCTGTACTGTTCTATGTTACACCTACAACTACAAGCTTGCAAAATCTTTGATATGGAAGCAGTAGTTTTAAAGGGAAACAATGGGTTTAATTTACATTATCACAAAATCAGAGACAGAAACTTAAGAGCGCTGTATTGTTCTATGTTCTATGATACAGTCAAAACATTTTAAAGAAGAATGATGGAAAGCTGAGGCATCATTATGGACTGGGCATCCAGTCACTACTTTACTGAATTACAACTATCTTTACAATGTATGCAGTTCTATTTTACAAGTCAAGTTATAAATGATCCTAAGAAAAGAGCGCTTAAAATCTTTTTGCCATTATAAAGGAATAATTTTACCTAAATGTCATATTCGGTCATTCCATGGACAATCAGGAAGATCTAGAAAAGATCTGGAATGTTCTCAAAGACTTGGTCAAGGTAAAAAAATAGTTCTAGGATGAACAATTTCCAGCTTAAGCCACACAGACATTCTGTTGATCAGTTCACTGGAAGATGCAACAATATGGGATATGATTGTTGTTTCACCAAATATGAATTATCAGTGAGGCTCATTGAGTTAGTCATAGCTCCTGCATCAGTTTAAACTTTTAGGAATGACCTTTGGCCAATAAAAAGACACTATAAGTTTGATACATTATTTGAGGATAGACACAGGCAGATAGCCATTGTAGTAGGTCAACAACAATGACATTCTTTAGCTAACACCTTTACTGCAGACAGAAAATTATACCAAATCAACAAAATCTGTAATAGATAACAAAGTGTGGAGCTGGATGAACACAACAGGCCAAACAGCATCTCAGGAGCACAAAAGCTGACGTTTCGGGCCTAGACCCTTCATCAGAGAGGTGGATGGGGAGAGGGAACTGGAATAAATAGGGAGAGAGGGGGAGGCGGACCGAAGATGAAGAGAAAACAAGATAGGTAGAGAGGAGAGTGTAGGTGGGGAGGTAGGGAGGGGATAGGTCAGTCCAGGGAAGATGGACAGGTCAAGGAGGCGGGATGAGGTGGTAGGTAGGAAATGGAGGTGCGGCTTGAGGTGGGAGGAAGGGATGGGTGAGAGGAAGATCAGGTTAGGGAAGCAGAGACAGGCTGGGCTGGTTTTGGGATGCTGTGGGGGGAGGGGACGAGCTGGGCAGGTTTTGTGATGCAGTGGGGGGAGGGGAAGAATTGGGCTGGTTTTGGGATGTGATGGAGGAAGGGGAGATTTTGAAGCTTGTGAAGTCCACATTGATACCATTGGGCTGCAGGGTTCCCAAGCGGATAATGAGTTGCTGTTCCTGCAACCTTTGGGTGTCATCATTGTGGTGGCATCATTTTGGCACTGCAGGAGGCCCATGATGGACATGTCGTCTGAGGAATGGGAGGGGGAGTTGAAATGGTTTGCGACTGGCAGGTGCAGTTGTTTGTTGCGAACCAAGCGGAGGTGTTCTGCAAAGTGGTCCCCAAGCCTCTGCTTGGTTTCCTCAATGTAGAGGAAGCCACACCGGGTGCAATGGATACAATATACCACATTGGCAGATGTGCAGGTGAACATCTGCTTGATATGGAAGGTCATCTTGGGGCCTGGAATGGGGGTGAGGGAGGAGGTGTGGGGCGAGTGTAGCACTTCCTGTGGTTGCAGGGGAAGGTGCCGGGTGTGGTGGGGTTGGAGGGGACTGTGGAGCGGACAAGGGAGTCGTGGAGAGAGTGGTCTCTCTGGAAGGCAGACAAAGGTGGGGATGGAAAAATGTCTTGGGTGGTGGGGTTGGATTGTCAATGGCGGAAGTGTCGGAGGATGATACGTTGCATCCGGAGGTTGGTGGGGTGGTTTGTGAGAATGAGGGGGATCCTCTGGGGGCGGTTGTGGCGGGAGCGGGGTGTGAGGGATGTGTTGCGGGAAATGCGGGAGATGCGGTCAAGAGCGTTCTCGACCACTGCGGGGGGGAAGTTGCGGTCCTGGAAGAACGTGGACATCTGGGATGTGCAGGAGTGGAATGCCTCATCCTGTGAGCAGATGCGGCGGAGGCGGAGGTATTGGGAATAGGGGATGGAATTTTTGCAGGAGGGTGGGTGGGAGGAGGTGTATTCTAGGTAGCTGTGGGAGTCAGTGGGCTTGAAATGGACATCACTTTCTAGCTGGTTAGTTGAGATGGAGACTGAGAGGTCCAGGAAGGTGAGGGATGTGTTGGAGATGGCCCAGGTGAACTTGAGGTTGGGGTGGAAGGTGTTGGTAAAGTGGACGAACTGTTCGAGCTCCTCTGGGGAGCAAGAGGCGGCGCCGATACAGTCATCAATGTAACGGAGGAAGAGGTGGGTTTTGGGGCCTGTGTAGGTGCGGAAGAGGGACTGTTCCACGTAACCTACAAAGAGGCAGGCATAGCTTGGGTCCATGCGGGTACCCATGGCCACCCCCTTTGTAGGAAGTGGGAGGAATCAAAAGAGAAGTTGTTGAGGGTGAGGACAAGTTCGGCTGGGCGGATGAGGGTGTCGGTGGAGGGGGATTGGTCGGGCCTGCGGACAGGAAGAAGCGGAGGGCTTTGAGGCCATCTACATGAGGAATACAGCCTTATAGGGACTGGACGTCCACGGTGAAAATGAGGTGTTGGGGGCCGGGGAATTGGAAGTCCTAGAGGAAGTGGAGGGTGTGGGTGGTGTTACGGACCTAGGTGGGGAGTTCCTGGACCAACGGGGGGAAAATGGAGTCCAGATAGGTGGAGATGAGTTCGGTGGGGCAGGAACAGGCTGAGACAATGGGTCAATCAGGGCAGGCAGGTTTGTGGATTTTGGGAAGGAGATAGGAACAGGCCGTGCGGGTTTGGGGAACAATGAGGTTGGAGGCTGTGGGTGGGAGGTCCCCTGAGGTGATGAGGTCATGGATGGTGTTGGAGATGATGGTTTGGTGCTCGGGGGTGGGGTCATAATCAAGGGGGCGGTAGGAGGAGGTGTCGGAGAGTTGGCGTTTGGCCTCGGTGATGTAGAGGTCAGTGCACCATACTACCACTGTGCCACCCTTGTCTGCAGGTTCGATGGTGAGGTTGGGGTTGGAGCGGAGGGAGCGGAGCACTGCCTGTTCTGCAGGGGAGAGGTTGGAGTGGGTGAGAAGGGTGGAGAGGTTGAGGCGGTTGATGTCTTGACGGCAGTTGGAGATGAAGAGGTCAAGGGAGGGTAGGAGGCCTGGAGTGGTGTCCAGGAGGAGGACTTGTGTTGGAGGCGAGTGAAGGGGTCAGTGGAGCTAGGGTTAAGCTCCCGGTTAAAGAAGTAAGCGTGGAGGCGAAGGCGGCGGAAAAACTGCTCGATGTCCAAACATGACTGGTATTCGTTGATGCATGGGTGGAGGGAGACAAAGGTGAGCCCCTTGCTTTGGGCTGACTGTTCGTCCTCGGTCAGTGGGAGTACTGCGGGGATGGTGAAGATACGGCAGGGCTCAGTGTGGCTGTCTACTCTGGGGATGCTGGCTGTGGAGGTTGTGGGTGGGGTGGCGTCGGCTGTGGGCAGGGTTCCGTTAGCGGCATTGGCTGTGGGCGGGTTTCAGTCGGCGGCGGCGGCTGTGGGCAGGGTTCCATCAGCGGTGAGCGGGGTTCCAATGGCGTCAGGTGTGGGCAGAAGGGAGTGGGCAGCAGCAGCAGCGGTGAAGGTGATTTGTGTGGTGTTGGTTCTGGAAGTGGAGGTAGTGACTGCTGCAGCGGTCACGGAAATGGTGTGCCCGGCGGTGGCGGATGTGAAGTCATCGGTGGGGTCACCGGCCGTGTCCTCATGGTCAATGGTGGCGGATACATGGTGGGGGAGGGGCAAGGACAGGCTCGGGATTTGGGAGATGCAGGAATCCTCTTGTGGGTGGCAGGAGCCAGTGAGTTTGTTGTACTTACTGCCTCAATGCCCTCTTCCTGTCCCGCAGGCCCGACCAATCCCCCTCCACCGACACCCTCATCCGCCTAGCCGAACTTGTCCTCACCCTCAACAACTTCTCTTTCGATTCCTCCCACTTCTTACAGACAAAGGGGGTGGCCATGGGTACACGCATGGACCCAAGCTATGCCTGCCTCTTTGTAGGTTACGTGGAACAGTCCCTCTTCCGCACCTACACAGGCCCCAAAACCCACCTCTTCCTCCGTTACATTGATGACTGTATCGGCGCCGCCTCTTGCTCCCCAGAGGAGCTCGAACAGTTCGTCCACTTTACCAACACCTTCCACCCCGACCTCAAGTTCACCTGGGCCATCTCCAACACATCCCTCACCTTCCTGGACCTCTCAGTCTCCATCTCAGGTAACGAGCTAGAAAGTGATGTCCATTTCAAGCCCACTGACTCCCACAGCTACCTAGAATACACCTCCTCCCACCCACCCTCCTGCAAAAATTCCATCCCCTATTCCTAATACTTCCGCCTCCGCCGCATCTGCTCACAGGATGAGGCATTCCACTCCTGCATATCCCAGATGTCCAAGTTCTTCCAGGACCGCAACTTTCCCCCCCGCTGTGGTCGAGAACGCTCTTGACCGCATCTCCCGCATTTCCCGCAACACATCCCTCACACCCCGCTCCCGACACAACCGCCCCCAGAGGATCCCCCTCATTCTCACATACCACCCCACCAACCTCCGGATGCAACGTATCATCCTCCGACACTTCCGCCAATGACAATCCGACCCCACCACCCAAGCCATTTTTCCATCCCCACCTTTGTCTGCCTTCCGGAGAGACCACTCTCTCCACGACTCCCTTGTCCGCTCCACAGTCCCCTCCAACCCCACCACACCCGGCACCTTCCCCTGCAACCACAGGAAGTGCTACACTTGCCCCCACACCTCCTCCCTCACCCCCATCCCAGGCCCCATGATGACCTTCCATATCAAGCAGATGTTCACCTGCACATCTGCCAATGTGGTATATTGTATCCATTGCACCCGGTGTGGCTTCCTCTACATTGAGGAAACCAAGCGGAGGCTTGGGGACCACTTTGCAGAACACCTCCGCTTGGTTCGCAACAAACAACTGCACCTCCCAGTCGCGAACCATTACAACTCCCCCTCCCATTCCTCAGACGACATGTCCATCATGGGCTCCTGTAGTGCCACAATGATGCCACCCGAAGGTTGCAGGAACAGCAACTCATTATCCGCTTGGGAACCATGCAGCCCAATGGTATCAATGTGGACTTCACAAGCTTCAAAATCTCCCCTCCCCCCACTGCATCCCAAAACCAGCCCAGCCTGTCTCTGCTTCCCTAACCTGTTCTTCCTCTCACCCATCCTTTCCTCCCACCTCAAGCCGCACCTCCATTTCCTACCTACCACCTCATGCCGCCTCCTTGACCTGCCCATCTTCCCTGGACTGACCTATCCCCTCCCTACCTCCCCACCTACACTCTCCTCTCTACCTATCTTGTTTTCTCTTCATCTTCGGTCCGCTTCCCTCTCTCTCCCTATTTATTCCAGTTCCCTCTCCCCATCCACCTCTCTGATGAAGGGTCTAGGCTCGAGCTTTTGTGCTCCTGAGATGCTGTTTGGCCTATTGTGTTCATCCAGCTCCACACTTTGTTATCTCGGATTCTCCAGCATCTGCAGTTCCCATTATCACTGATACGAAATCTGTAATAGATTTGATTTGTCATACATGCCCCAAGAGTCTAACTTTGCCTGATATCTGTAAAGTATCTGGCATCAAAGGATGTTGGGTACACATTTGTAGGAAATCTGTTTCTAAAGATCAAGTCAGACCCTAAAATGAAACATCTGTAACTATTGTGATATTATAACATCACAACATTGGCAGTAAGGAAAATGTTAACAAAGTGCTCAAATATAACCCATCAGTGAAACTCAGAATCAACCAAGTGAAAGACAAATTTTAGAAGATGACCAAGATTTCCATGTTGTTCAGCTCACACGCCATGTGGAAAATAAAAGGCAACAAGATGACTGGATGTGTCTTTGTACCATCAACTGAGAAGGGGTTATTACCCTTAGCACAACTTATGAACAGAAGACAGGTGTTAATGACCGTACTTAGTAACTAATTGTCTAGCCATTCTAGGACAAAAGACATTCTTCTTCAAAGACCGTGGAGAATGAAAGCGATACAAGATGACTGAGCAGATAGACAACTAGCAAAACTGGACAGATACGATGCGTTACCAGCAAATGTTTCTGAAATAATCAAACTTGATCATATTAAGTACTTACTGATCATGGTACTACATTCCAAAGAAATAGAAGTCAGCTAAGATCCATGTATGCATACCAATCATGCATGAAGAGAATGGTGATAATGATTAACTGGCGGGCGGCATTGAATGATAGCAACCAACAACAACTTGTCAAACAAGTGCAACAGAAAACAGTGTGAATCTCTCCAGGCAGGTATACAATCTCCAGATCAGGATTAGTAGTTAAACCTCCAAAGCGTTACATTGAACTTAAAAATGTCAGTCTTATGAATTCTCTTTTACCTATTTGTATAATTATAGAATCAACAACATGTGCCTGTGTACAATGCTGTGTATCACTTTGGGATAAAGGAGTTGTGTTATTTCTCATGATCAATATGTCCTTATACAGTATGTCACAGGACACTGGATAGATTTAAGAGAGATGTTTAAGCTCAAGATATCATCACTGCATCAAAGCATGTGACCTGAGGAAATTAAGGTCTCATATGTCATCTTATCTGTATCCACTTCAGGCATGAAACTAATGAAACATATTGCTCTTTGTTGTAATCTAATAAATTAATTTTACTCCAGACACTTGTATGCCTGTTCTTGTACTGATTGTAAAAATAGTTCGCTGTAATAAATTATGTTGGATTTTGAGCAACGTGTTAAACAATTAGAGCAATCCACTACTTGACATCTCTTTCCCACACCCAAGTGTCTGATTCCCATTTTAATATTGCAGAGATAAAATATAACACAGCTTTAAATTCGGTATTGTGATCCTTAATCTTGCAGTGGAGTGTATGCAGAACAGACATGCCAGGATATTACCTGGGCTGGAGAACTTCAGTTATGAGGAGGAATTGGAAAGACTGAGATTATTTTACTCAGAGCAGCAGTGATTGAAAGGGAACGTAATTGCAATGTATAAATCTATGAGGGGCATAGATTGGGTAGACAGAGATTTTTTTCCCTTTTTCCCAGAAATCAATGACTAGACAATAGATTTAAAGACAGGAGCAGAAGGTTTAGAGGAGATGTGAGGAAAAACTTTTTCACCCGATGGTGGTGGGAATCTGGAACTCACTGCCTGTGAACGCAGTACAGGCAGAAACCGTCATAACATTTAAGAAGTATTTAGATGTGCACTTGTGGTGCTGAGGCATACAAGGCTATGGGCCAATTGTTGGAAAATCAGATTAGAATAATTAAGTGATTGTTTTTGACAGGTATGGACATGATGGATCAAAGCAGGCTTTTTCTGTGCTATAGATTTCTATGATTCCATGACCTTTGTTTTCCTTGACTTAGCTTCTCTTTATCCTCTATTCTTCATATATGGACAACTGATGTGGTGATTTCACAAGTCACCTAGACTGGGTCATCCTCTGCTTTGGAGAAAATCTGGAGCGTAAATCTGCAGATGGGTCCTAAGGTGCTGCCAGGTGGGTGGGAATTGGGAGATGACTCATGAAACAACTGTACCTCCCAGTCGCAAACCATTTCCACTCCCCCTCCCATTCTCTAGATGACATGTCCGTCATGGGCCTCCTGCAGTGCCACAATGATGCCACCCGAAGGTTGCAGGAACAGCAACTCATATTCCACCTGGGAACCCTGCAGCCTAATGGTATCAATGTGGACTTCACCAGTTTCAAAATCTCCCCTTCCCCTACTGCATCCCTAAACCAGCCCAGTTCGTCCCCTCCCCCCACTGCACCACACAACCAGCCCAGCTCTTCCCCCCCACCCACTGCATCCCAAAACCAGTCCAATCTGTCTCTGCCTCCCTAACCTGTTCTTCCTCTCACCCATCCCTTCCTCCCACCCCAAGCCGCACCCCCATCTACCTACTAACCTCATCCCACCTCCTTGACCTGTCCGTCTTCCCTGGACTGACCTATCCCCTCCCTACCTCCCCACCTATACGCTCTCCACCTATCTTTTCTCTCCATCTTTGGTCCGCCTCCCCCTCTCTCTCCCTATTTATTCCAGTTCCCTCTCCCCATCCCCTCTCTGATGAAGGGTCTAGGCCCGAAACGTCAGCTTTTGTGCTCCTGAGATGCTGCTCGGCCTGCTGTGTTCATCCAGCCTCACATTTTATTATCTTGGAATTCTCCAGCATCTGCAGTTCCCATTACCCCTTCATTAATTAGCTTGTTGTCTGGATTGGTGGGTGGGTGCAGTATCTCTACTTGGTTAGGTTAAGTACATGACTGATTGCATAGGGTAGGAGGCTGTGTTTTTTATATTGCAACCTTGTGCCCCTCTGTATCACCTCACCACTACATGCTCTGATTAGATGAGTAGGACGTGGGTATGCTGACTGCTCAACTTGGTGAGAGCAAATTCAGTCTCGAATTGAAACTGGCTGTTGTGGTGACTAGTTCTGTGCCTTGTGGTGCTCATCATGGTACCCCTAGTTGCTGGATCTGTATTTGCTGTCTATTGTTCAAGTTGTTACCTTGACTTCTCTCTGTGTGTGTGTGTGTGTGTGTGTGTGTGTGTGTGTGTGTGTGGTGTGTAGTCCTCAGCCTCAGTCTTCTTTCCATTTGACACAGACATGGTGTTGGATCATTTTGGAGCAGAACTGAATGGTAGTTCAGAGATGCAAATTAAATGCCATCATTCTTCTTCTTCTGTAATGCTTTCGTGAATGCACTTGAAGGGGAGGTGTGTGCAGTGATGATATCACTAGACTAATAAAACCAGACCCTTAGTGTAATGTAATAAAGTGTGAAGCTGGATGAACACAGCAGGCCCTCTCTGATGAAGGGTCTAGGCCCGAAACATCAGCTTTTGTGCTCCTGAGATGCTGCTTGGCCTGCTGTGTTCATCCAGCTCCACACTTTATTATCTTGGATTCTCCAGCATCTGCAGTTCCCATTATGCCTTAGTGTAATGTTTTGGGCATGGATATGAATCTCACCATAGCAAATGATCAAATTTAAAAAGGCTGGACCAAAATACTAGCAAACTACAAAGTAACCACTGTCAAATGTTGTATCAATTAATCTGGTTCACTAATGTCCTTTAGGGAAGGAAATCTGCCATCCTGACCTGGTCTGATCTACATGTGACTCTAAACTCACAGCAATATGGTGGACTGTTAATGGCCTTCTGGACAGTTACGGATGGGCAGTAAGTGCTTGCCAAACCAGAGATATCCACATCTCATGGACAAACATGAAAACCTCCACATCTTTTAGCATTTCTTTAATTTACTCATGTGATATGAGCAAGGCTGGCTGGGCCAACATTTATTGCCCATCTCTACTTGTCCTTGAGAAGGTGGTGGTAAGCTGTTTTCTTGAACTTCTGCAGTCTGTGTGCTGTAGAGAGTCAGATTTTGACTCACAACACTGAAGGAACAAACAGAGATTTCCAAGTCAGGATAATGAGCTGCACTCAACCATGCAAGTGGGGAGTATTCCACCGCTCTCCTTATTTATGCCTTTTTGATGGTGGACAGCCTTGGAAGAATCTGGAGGTGAATCGGTTGCTGCAAGATTCCCAGCCTCTGACTTGTGCTTGTAGGCACTGTATTTATATGGCTATTCCAGTTCAGTTTCTGGGAAATGGTAACCTCCAGGATGTTGATAGTGGAGAATTCATTGGTGATAATGCCATTGAAAGTCAAAGGTTGATGCTTAAATTATCTGTTTTTGAAGATGGTCATTACCCGGCAGTTACATGGTAAGAATGTCACTTGCCACTTTTTAGCCCAAATCTGGATATTGTCTTAGTTCTACTGCATTTGGACATGGACAGTTTCAGTATGTGAGAAGTTGTGAATTGTGGTGAAAAATCAAAGGTGAACATGCCCATTTCTGACTTTATAATAGAGGGGAGGTGATCGAGGAAGCAGCTGAAGATGATTGGACGTTCACCATTGTCTCGAAGGTATCTTGGAGAGCTGTTGGTATGGCCAAATCCATACAAGCTATTGAATACTTCTGTGCACTGCAGTTTGACAGTAGAAGACCTGGTATCCCATGCTGCAAATAGCTTCTTCAGTGATATAATTACTGCTTCAGAAGTGTCACTTCACAGTTGCCAGACTTTGATCTGTCTTCAGTAGTAATCTGTTATGATCAGAAACATCTTGCCTTTCAGTTTGAAGGTGTTTCTATTTGCTTTTGATTTTATTGTCCATGTGCATTTTACATAAGAATACCATAAAGTACAGTGAAAAGTTTTCATCAGTTGCCACGAAACTGCACCATTTTGAATAATTTAAGATTAAGGATAAAAAGAAAGACATAGCTTGAAGAGAACCCATCAGTCCTGAGCCAATTCATCACCATCAACGACACCAGCATCACCATCCTCCGTTACCGCTTTGCTATTATGTAACTGGACCTAACCAACATTGAAGTTGCCAATCCTCAGGATCATCTTTGCCACTGGGCCAATACTCCTCCACCACCCCCTCCTGTGCTGGACCCACCAATTTCACAGTCACATCTCTTGCTTCTGGACCCACCTCACTGATGTTGCCATGGTGCCCATTTACCATAGCACCGCCAGTGCTGGATTCAACCAACTACGAAGCCACTGATACTGAGGTGCCATCCTCTGCTGGTGTAGCAGCCGCCGATTCCAGGACCTGTGCTTTCTTTGGAAAAGTAAGTTGATGCTCACTCAAGGTCCGTGCTGGGTTCACTCTCCTTCCCTTCAGACTGTTTGAGGCCTGCACCCTGGATCTGCATGCTGGGCTCTTGTCGCTGCTGATGTCCAAGCTCAGGACAAGGCAAGTAAGGAAGAGAAAAGAAAAGAGAGGGGAAAGAAAAGAAAAAGAAAAGTGGCCAGAGTGGACAAGCACTGGCAAAGGACCTACTCCGCTGCCATTTAGGTAGGTAAACAAAACTGTTCCTATTAGCAGACGGCACAGGTACACAGGGACACAGATTAAATGTTTTGAGCAGGAGATGAAGGGAGATGTGAGGAAGAACTTGACGACACACCAAGTGGCAATGACCTGTAACTAACTGCGCATGAGGAAGGTAGAAGTGGCGATGATACGGATTTCAAGCAAAATTGGATGGGAACTTTGACAGAAGTAAATATGCAGGGTTATAGGGATAGAGTGGGGAATGGAACTGAATTTTGAATGGATTGCTCTAATGCACATGAACTTGTAGGGATGAATGGCCTCCTTTTTGTCCCTTAATAACTTTATGACAAATATTCACTCAGCAGGGAACACCAGGTCAGAATTAGAAATATTGGCTGATTTGCCTTTCTTTCACTTTGTGACCCGGGAATAATTGAGGTTGTCCCACTGCCAGTGCGAACGAGTTGAGGGGCCTTTACTGATAAATCAGACAGTTCTTCAGCATTGTGTTTAAACCAGTTGCTATTTATGAATTTAAAATCTGTCTTATTGCCTGTTTTTACTAAAATTGGCAGCTTTAGTGGAGATATGAAAACAGCTCAAAAGCCGCAAGTAAATAAAGATTTAAAAATATTTTGAGAGTATTTCCATGTCCCTCAAAAACCCTGCATATATTTCAACAACAGTATAACTTGATGTATGAAGCAATACTATTTTAATTTCTAATTATTTAACTGGAATGATTTATAGTAAAAAAATTACAGAAAGTGTTACTGTATAAACTGTATGCCATGTGTCTAGACTGCGGCTTAATATTGTTTTTTATCTTCATCTTATCTGAATGCCAGTCTCCCCGTCTTTAAATCTCACAAAGTGCATTCAGTATTTTCTCCGAGCCTCTTATATTCTGACATCCATTCATAGAGGGTTTTGTCTTTTAAAATTTGATTCAGAGACCTCGCCGCCTGGCAGGCGCCCAGCAACACCAATGAATAATGCAGCCCTTCATCTGCATCCTCACTCAGATGAAAAACACCACTGGCAAGGCCACAAGAAACTTCACCCAGACCATAGACACAGCAACAACAATTTAGAGGAGTTTGGGACAAGGGCAGGGGGTAATAGTGATGGTGGGGGTTACCATTTGCTTCTTTCATTACCAAGTACTTGAGATGTTTCACACAAATTCTTCTGTATATCCATCTTGTGTGTAAATAAATATATTCAGAAATATGCTGAGGGAACAACCCAACACCCTGTAGGGGCTCAAAGACTTTGTAAATTCCACAACATCAAAAATCTTGGCTTTTACTTTTTTTTCTTTGCGAGCCAGACAAAATAAATTTAAACCAGATACTGTATATTTATGGCTGTTCTTTAGCCCAGAGACAGAACTAGTTATGTTTTCGATTGTTTCAATGTTACCAGCAAAGTACCTTATACCCGAATATATTGCCTACAAGTGCATGCCATGCTTCAGAGCGGCACTGAAAGTAATTGATCAGTAATGCTCCATTGTGTCTGAAAGTGCATTATAGTAGCAAAGATCTTATTGTGATCCATCTTGAGTGAACATTTTGCATTTATTATTGTACAAACCAACAAGGCACACTCAGATAAATGATTTGGAAGCCTTGAAGCAGCTGCTTAAGGTGATATCCACCAATAGCTTTCTATCTCAAATTGCTCATTATAATGTGTTATTGGAAAAAAAAGCTCAAATCTGAGAATTATCTAGGATCCAATCAAGGGATTTGTGTACCTAATATATAGAAGTGAGTTACATGCTGGAACTTAGTCAGGGGTTTTGGATTAGAATATCTATGAAGCAGGTCCTCTGCAGTAAATGCCTAACTGAAACCCAATTTTGGACATTGAATGCTGTTAGTTTTGAAGCTTGCCAATTTTTGTTGTTTTAATTTAAATACAGTTGTTATCAATCCAAATCAACTCCAACCAACAGGATGTGTTGAATTTAATCAGAGTTAAGACAGAATAGAAGACATTAGTTATACAGTAAAAACATGATAAAGACAAGAAGTGAGCACTGATCCAGGTAAACAGGACGGTTGGCATGTGCGCATGGCAGCTCTGTTCTTCCTCTTCTCTTACTGGTGCCTCACATCTTAATGATTTCTCCATCTACCGTAGTGTTAGACTAAAGTTGACATGGATCGGTTCTTAAGAATTTCTTGCCACTACTTAATGCAATGGGATCCTTTAAAAAAGTCTTCTCCTGTATCCTTTTCCTAAGTGGACCTGAATATTACATTGACAAAGCTTAATTGCCCTGTAAAGGTTTGTAGGTATGATGCATCAAATTCTTTGTTTAAACCATGGAGCGAAAGTCCATTGCGTTATTGGCTCCCATCTTCCAGAGGCTTCTAGAGTCTTTGCATGTACATCAATCAGGCCTTTACATTATCGTGACATATCTTATCTGTTCCCATGACCAGTTCTACAACTTCATCGAAACGTCCTATTCCTAATCTCTAATCTTTGTTGTCTCTAATATTTGTTATTAGTTATTTTTGCCCAGAGCTGTTTGTAATGCCTGTTATCAAACTGTTCTGAATGGCCCTCTAGTATAACAATTTCAATTTTCCTTATCAACCTATTTTACGTTTGAATGATTCACTAAACCAACTGCTATTTTTCCTTCACACACTAATTAAAACTTTTATTTTATGAAGCATCTTAATTAGGCACAATTCATTGAAGAGCCTAACACGACTTTGTAATATGGTTGTCTGTTAAAGCACTTACCTAGCTATGGCCCCTTTTTCTATCTATTTTTACCTAATCATTCCTAGTTTTGGCCTCCAGCAAAATATAAGTGAAGCAATCTTAGTAAAATGAAATTTAACCTAATCTAATATAATCCTCTACCTATTAAAAGCTCAGTATTAAACATATTTATTTAAGCATATTTCTAATTTCTAAATATGGCTTTATATAGAATAGCAGATAAACAGGGATATGTTACTCTGGTTCATGCTTAAAGGACTCAATTAGGGGCATAGGTGATGCAATGTGTCTGATGTACCAGCTATATATTACAACAAGCCATTCAATATTGCTCTCTTATCCAAGCATTTTGTTTTAATTTGCCTTTTGAGGAGATAGCAAAATTTAGAATTTTGTTTTGTCCAGGGATAGCCATTATACTGTATCTTTAGGCAGTCATTTTACATGCATGTTGAGGACTGGTTCCACATATTACCAGTTCCTGTCCAATAAGCAATGCTCTGTTCAGGCTGATATATAAACCTGAACTCAATGAGCACTTCTGTTGTGTATTAACCTTCTGTACATCACTTTATCAATTGTAATTTAAAAATGCAAGTTTCTCACACCTACTAGCTCCCTATATTTACTCTCCTAGTTGCATCCTCAAAAGGTTTTTCATAAGCTTGTCAATTTCCTCTTTTGTAAAATCACGTTGATATTATTACAATTTTTTAAGCATATTTTTAAGGCTTCCTTCATTGTACATTCTAGCATTTTCATGATGACTGAAGTCTGGTTAACTGGTCTGTAGTCTCCTGACTTCTCCCTCCTATTTTAATAGTAGCATTACATTTGCTAACTTTTAATTCTTTGAGGTCATTCTAGAATTTAAAGAAGTTTTGGTAAATCATAACCATGGCATCTACATTCTGTGCAGCCAACTCTTTTAAAGGAATATGTTTTTGAAAAGCATTTTTTTTAACATTTGCCACCCTATCATTCAATGTATTTACCCTATTAAACTGAGCCAGCTTTCTTCTTATATCTAGATAATTGGTTTGAAGTTTGAAACTATTATTTAAGAATAGAATATGACCATTTCAAAAGTAATATGATATTCAGATGTACTAAGTTAGTTATTTTCTGCTGAGGACCTGAGTCTCTCCTTGTAATCCAACCCTCTCAACTCTGGAATCAACCAAGTGGATCTCCTCTGCACCCTCTCCAGTGCTAGTATATCTCTTCTCAAGTAAGGAGACCAATCCTGCACACAGTACTCCAGGTGTGGTCTCACCAGGACCCTATACAGCTGCATCATTGCCTCCCTGTTTTTAAACTCCATCCCTTGAGCAATGGCAAGCAAAATTCCATTTTCCTTTTTAATCACCTGCTGCACCTGCAATCCCTCCTTCAGCGATTCATGCACAAGGACACCCAAATCCCTCTGCACAGCAGCATGCTGCAATTTTTTACCATTTAAAACATTGTCCACTTTGCTGTTATTCCTACCAAAATGGATGACCTCACATTTATCACCATTGTACTCCTTCTGCCAGATCTTTGCCTACTCACTTAGACTATCTATATCCCTCTGCACACTTTCAGTGTCTTCTGCACACTTTTCTCTACCACTCACCTTAGGGTCATCTGCAAATTTTGACACACCACACTTAGTCCCCAACTCCAAATCATCTATGTAAATTGTAAACAATTGAGGTGCCAACACTGATCCCTGAGGCACACCACTAGAAAAACACCCATTTACCCCTACTCTTTGCTTTTCACATAGTAATTAACCAGGAGAAACTAAGGTAGAGACTAAATTAGCAAGAGACATATTGTAAAAGTTTCTACAGGTATATAAAAGAGAAGAGATCAGTGAAAGTAAATCTTGAGAGGCACAGGAAATATTAAATTAGGAAATAAAGAAATTGCAGATATCTGAGCACTTCTACCTCTTGAACAAAATGGGTCACGATGAGAAATTTGGGAAAATCTGATTAGAGATTCAGCAAATTAATCTTGCCTCATCATCATGTTACTTTCACGTTCTTCCACCTACTAAATAGATACTAGACACCAAGGATTCATGAATGAAACTCTAAACGGTCACCAGGCATTCCAGCTTGCTGTCTGCTCCTTTGCACCTCCACCTTAGATTCTCAGCAGCAACAACTCAGGGCAATTTAAGATAGCAGCAGCTGCATACAGTATGTGTCCATGGACATTGGCACCTGACAAATACAAGCTTCACCACATCACGATGGCTCATTTCTAAAGCACTCACAGTACTTTTCTGCATTTCATTTCTGCATTTTGGATATCTACAGGACCTTTCACTGTAATGCTGCACAAAGGATGCTTTGCCTGCAGTGATGACACAAAACTCATATTTTGAACGGTCAGTCCTAAGCAAGGGACTCACGTTTGTCCCCCTCCACCCACACATCATCGAATACCAATCACGTTTGGAGATAGTGCAGTTTTTCCACCGCCTTCGCCTCCATGCTTGCTTCTTTAACCGGGAGCCTAACCCTACCTCCACTGACCCCTTCACCCACCTCCAACACAAGTCCTCTTCCTGGACACCACCCCCAGGCCGCCTACCCTCCCTTGACCTCTTCATCTCCAACTGCCGTCGAGACATCAACTGCCTCAAACTCTCCACCCCTCTCACCCACTCCAACCTGTCCCCCGCAGAACGGGCAGCCCTCCGCTCCAACCCCAACCTCACCATCAAACCCGCAGACGAGGGAGGCGCAGTGGTAGTATGGCGCACTCACTTTTACATCGCTGAGGCCAAACGCCAACTCTCCGACACCACCTCCTACTGCCCCCTTGATCATGACCCCACCCCCGAGCACCAAACCATCATCTCCAACACCATCCATGACCTCATCACCTCAGGGGACCTCCCACCCACAGCCTCCAACCTCATTGTTCCCCAAGCCCGCACGGCCCGTTTCTATCTCCTTCCCAAAATCCACAAACCTGCCTGCCCTGGTTGACCCATTGTCTCAGCCTGTTCCTGCCCCACTGAACTCATCTCCACCTATCTGGACTCCATTTTCTCCCCTTTGGTCCAGGAACTCCCCACCTACGTCCGTAACACCACCCACGCCCTCGACCTCCTCCAGGACTTCCAATTCCCCGGCCCCCAACACCTCATTTTCACTGTGGACGTCCAGTCCCTATAAGGCTGTATTCCTCATGCAGATGGCCTCAAAGCCCTCCGCTTCTTCCTGTCCCGCAGGCCTGACCAATCCCCCTCCACCGACACCCTCATCCGCCCAGCTGAACCCGTCCTCGCCCTCAACAACTTCTCTTTCGATTGCTCCCACTTCCTACAGACAAAGGGGGTGGTCATGGGTACCCGCATGGACCCCAGCTACGCCTGCCTCTTTGTAGGTTACGTGGAACAGTCCCTCTTCCGCACCTACACAGGCCCCAAAACCCACCTCTTCCTCTGTTACATTGATGACTGTATCGGTGCCGCCTCTTGCTCCCCAGAGGAGCTCAAACATTTCTTCCCTTCACCAACACCTTCCACTCCAACCTCAAGTTCACCTGGGCCATCTCCAACACATCCCTCACCTTCCTGGACCTCTCAGTCTCCATCTCAAGTAACCAGCTAGAAAGTGATGTCCATTTCAAGCCCACTGACTACCACAGCTACCTAGAATACACCTCCTCCCACCCTCCCTCCTGCAAACATTCCATCCCCTATTCCCAATTCCTCCGCCTCCGCCGCATCTGCTCTCAGGATGAGGCATTCCACTCCCACACATCCCAGATCTCCACGTTCTTCAAGGACTGCACTTTCCACCCGCAGTTGTCGAGAACGCCTTTGACCGTGTTTCCGGCATTTCCTGCAACACATCCCTCACATCCCGCCCCCGCCACAACTGCCCCAAGAGCATCCTCCTCGTTCTCACATACCACCCCATCAACCTTTGGATACAATGCATCATCCTCCGACACTTCCACCATTGACAATCCAACCCCACCATTTTTCCATCCCCACCCTTGTCTGCCTTCCGGAGAGACCATTCTCTCCACGACTCCCTTGTCTGCTCGACAGTCCCCTCCAACCCCACCACACCCGGCACCTTCCCCTGCAACCACAGGAAGTGCTACACTTGCCCCCACACCTCCTCCCTCACCCCCATCCCAGGCCCCAGGATGACCTTCCATATCAAGCAGATGTTCACCTGCACATCTGCCAATGTGGTATATTGTATCCATTGCACCCGGTGTGGCTTCCTCTACATTGGGGAAACCAAGCGGAGGCTTGGGGACTGCTTTGCAGAACACCTCTGCTTGGTTCGCAACAAACAACTGCACCTGCCAGTCGTGAACCATTTAACTCCCCCTCCCATTCCTCAGACGACATGTCCATCATGGGCCTCCTGCAGTGCCACAATGATGCCACCCGAAGGTTGCAGGAACAGCAACTCATTATCCTCTTGGGAACCCTGCAGCCCAATGGTATCAATGTGGACTTCACAAGCTTCAAAATCTCCCCTTTCCCCACTGCACCCCAAAACCAGCCCAGCCTGTCTCCTCTTCCATAACGTGTTCTTCCCCTCACCCATCCTTTCCTCCCACCTCAAGCCGCACCTCCATTCCCTACCTACCACCTCATCCCACCTCCTTGACCTGTCCGTGTTCCCTGGACTGACCTATCCCCTCCCTACCTCCCCACCTATACTCTCCTCTCCACCTATCTTCTTTTCTCTCCATCTTCGGTCCGCCTCCCCCTCTCTCCCTATTTATTCCAGTTCCCTCTCCCCATCCCCCTTTTTCTGATGAAGGGTCTAGGCCCGAAACGTCAGCTTTTGTGCTCCTGAGATGCTGCTTGGCCTGCTGTGTTCATCCAGCTTCACACTTTGTTATCATATTTTGGACCACAGTGCTTCTCAGGCCTGCTTGCTCTCTTCCTCACATTTACTCACTCCGTATCTACTTCAATGCTCACAGTATCCCAACATTGCTTTTTTGCTCTCTTGGCCAGATCGAACAGGCTGTCAGAGTACTTCTGTCTTGACTTACCTTTTATTGCAGGCACAATGCCAGGCAGCTTATCATGCTTGACAGCATTCATCAGTCAATTGGATGGACTAAACACAGAAAATTCAGAGTTTTACCGAAGTGTCGCTTCAGACTTGAAATGTTAACACCGTTTCTCGCTGCACAGATAGTACCAGATATTCTGTGCATCTCCGGCATTTTCTGTGTTTGTTTCAGATCTACAGCATCCATAGTATTTTGCTTTTATTTAAGGGGGTGGACGTGTTCCTCTACAGCAGAGTGTTGTGTCAACCTCACACCTGCATCATGTGCCAGCAGCTCAAGCAGTAAACACACTGTATGTGCTTCAACCAAATGTCCATGTCTTAAAGTCTGTGGGGAATTGTTCTCAGTCAAGGGTGTCATCATTCAGACAGGAGGTCCTGGCACAATAAATCAAGGTTGTTGTCGAATATTAGACCACCTTATCACTGGGGGTGATGTGCAGAATGTTAGACAACCCGCTGCCCATCTTGGTTTGATCAGTTGTATGGTGGGCTGTTTACTCTCAGACTGAGACACAGGAAAACTTTGAGTGAGATGGGAGTAGCTTGCATAGCCAATGGTGTTGATGTAGGTTGGGGCAAGGTTGTGAGGTGTTCTAGTTGAGTACTTGGAAGATTCAGAGGCGATGCAGAGATGGTAGTCTGAAGGAGTGGCGGAAAATGTTGCACAAAGCAGGAGAGTGGTAATTATGAACCTTGGTGAGAATGTGTGCAACAGGAGAGAGACAGTGAGTGTGAGGTAGCAAAGAGAAGATGGTGGCAATCACCTTGTCAGAGTGGAGAATGTCCTTCTTCCTGTACTTCTGGACATTCCTCCGATGGTTGAGACTGGTCTGAACCAGCTGGCAATGGTGGATGAGACTGGGAAGGTTTGGTCTCATCTGCCTCCTTTGGGAAAAGAATGGCCCTTGTGTCCACCAAACTATCCATCAGGACCTCCATACCCCTGTCCATGAAGTGCAGTACCAATTTCTCGTTCTATTCCATATCCAGGAAATTTTTGAACTCTGTAAGGCAACTTTGCACTGTCAGTTCTTGCCCTGATGCACAATAACTTTTTTAATATGGTGCCAGCACCAGTTAGCCCAGAATATGCGGGCAGTGGCAAATACCTCTGCCTACTGCAAGTGGGAAAATTGGTCCAGCGTCAAACGAGTGGATGATCATGGGGGCGTGGTATCTCGTCAGTGAGGTGAATTTGGCATGTTTGTGAGGAAACCCGCTTAGACTGCTGGAGGGAAACCCTCCAGGAAGCCTGATGAAAAGGAACAAAAGGCTGATGTTTGATTCAGCCCTTTAAGTCTGTCTTCACCTTACAAGAATAGTGTACTTCCCTCCAGTCTTAAAACAAGAGGGCGGCTCTATCTATTTGTTTCCTGTCATTCATCAAACTTAGTAACCACGGTGCTACTGTCTCCTTAAGTACATGGGCATCACCTTTATTGCCAAACCTACTTTGTGGCATTTCATCATGATCTTTTGGAGCCTTATGTACTTGGCATCAATACAATAATGCTGAAAAACCAAATTGACTACTTTAACAAATTTGCATTGGCTTTCCTTTATTAACCACCTCTTGTATGAAGTAGGGTTACCCATGGGTCCAAACTAGGACCACTGCTTTTCTTGATATATATTAATGACTTGACTTGTAATTAAAAGAAAACTTCACACTACCATAAATGGAGAAGGTGATAGGGATAGACCACAAAAGGACATACAATTGAATTCTATTATACATTGGCCCTTCCTAAATTGGATTATTGTATCCAAATCCACACTTGAGAAAAGATATGAAGCTTAAAAGAGAGTGCAGAAAAGATTTATGAGAATGGCTTCAAGGATGAGACACTTCACTCAAGTAGGTATGGTAAATCTGCAGCAGTTCAGTTTAGAGAGAAAGTTGAGAGGTAATTTGATAGAATCATTCAAAATTCTGAAGAATTTAAATCCACAAGTAGAATTGTTTCCGTTGGTAAAAGAATGAAGAACCGGAAGACACTATTTTATGGTGCTTGGGAATAAGAGAAGATAAGAAATAAGAGTAATAAGAGAAAAATTTGTTTCATGCAGTGAATGGTTATGACCTGGAATTTTTTCTTGTCTTATTCATTCTTTGGATGTGGGCATTACTGACTGGGCTAGGACTTACTGCTCATCCCTAATTGTCCTTGAAGTAAGTGGCCTTTCATAAGGCAGTGAGGTCAAGCACATAAACGATGAAATCATTTTCTACAGGGGTGCCTTCAACATGTTTTCCTTTCCTCGTAATGTGGTCTTCTCTACATTGGCAAGACCATATACAGGCTGGGTGATCGTTTTGCTGAACACTTTCGCTCTATTTGTAGGAACAACCCTGACCTTCCACTTGTCTGTCATCTCAATATGCCTTCTTGTGTGCTAATATTTCCAATGCCTGCTTAGTGTTCCAGTGAAGTCCAATGTAAGTTGGTGGAACAGCACCTCAGTTTCTGCCTTGGCACTTTATATCCTGAGGACTCAAAATTTAGCTCAACATCATTAGACTGTCCTCCATTCTGATTACACTGCAGTACCCTACTAATGCTTCCCCCCACCCCCATCTTGTTTGTACGGATCTGCCCTTAGCAAAGCAAACCCAGTCTCGAAATTCACACCTGTCATTAACACCAATGTTTCATCCCTATCTTTCATTTACAACCATTACCTCTGCCTTTGATTTTTTGCCCTGAGCACCCTAATTGTCTCTTCCACCTGCTTATCCTGCTGCTTTGTCAACAGTTTAAAAACCATCAATTTCCAGCAACCCCACACCCCTCCACCCACTGCCTTGTTCCAAGGAAGAATCATTGAACTTGGACTTGAAATGTTAAATCTGTTTCTTTCTCAACAGTTGCCAGACTTGCTGAGTTTCTCCAGCAGTTTGTTATATTACCATAGGTCTGGAGCCACATGTGGGCCACACCAGGTAAGATTACAGATTTTCTTCCCTAAAGAACATCAGTGAACTAGATGGCTATTCAGAACAATTAGCAATGTTACATGGTTGCCGTTAGACAAACCTTGAATTCCAGTTTAATACCTTCCATGGTGGAATTGCAACCCATGTCCCCAGAACATTAATCTGGTACACTGGAGTATTACTCCAATGATATTATCATATGATACTGGCTCCCATAAATGGGGAGTGTGGTGGAGGCTGTTTTGATCATGACGTTTAAGATTAAATTGGATAAACACTAGAAAAGAGAAAATTTACAGGGCTACCGTGAAAGGGTAGGGAGTCAGCCAAGCTGAGTTGCTCTTCAGGAGAGCTAGCATGCATATTATTGGCTGAATGACCTCTTTTTGACTTGTAAGCATTCCATGATTGCATTATTATTTATGAACCAGACAGCCAAAATCTCACTTTTAATTCAGTATTCCTACCTCTGATTGGGAACATCTTGGTGTCATATCCTAATCTGCAGACAGTGCACATTTGTATATACTACCATTCCCAATGAACGCCTGAGGGATGTTTCCCCTCTGATGAACATAGGAACATATTAACTAAGAGCAGATGTAGGTTATTCAGTGATTTGAGCCTGCTGTGCCATTCAGTAAGACCATGGCTCATCTGATTACTTCACATTCCTGCTGACTTGCCATAATCTTTCATACTTTTGCTTATCAAGTATCTATCTGCAGCGACCTTAAAGATGTTCAAAGAATCTGCCTCAACACCTTTTGAGGAAGTGAGTTCCAAAACCTAACAACTCTGTGTGAGAAAGATATTTGTGTTCTCTGCCTTCAGTGAGCTATCCCTGGTTTTTAAGCAGTGACCCTTTGTGCTGAACTCCCCCATGAGAGGGAACATTGTTTCCGCATATGCACTGTCAGAACTTCTTGTGATATTACATGCTTCAATCAATCTCTTATTCTTCTAAATCCATATAATGTAGATAAAATGCTTCATTTTTTATTGGTACCAAATTCAAACAATTTCACATGTTCTGACATTACATTTCATTTGCCAGACAGTGGCCTACTCATTTAACCAACCAGTGGCCCTTTATAGCTTCCTTATATTCTCTTTGCAACTTACTGTCCTCCCTTGTTTTATGTCATCAGCAAATTTAGCAACTGTATGTTTGGTGCCTCATCCAAGCCATGTAAAGAACTGTAAAAATAAAAGGCCCCAGAACTGATCTGTTTACATTGGTAACTAGTTAATCTTCTGTCTAATTTTTCTAATGATTATAATTTTCTTGAGTTCCTCTCTCCCTTCCATTTCCTGATTTATAGCTATTTCTGAGATGTTACTTGTGCCATTCTCCAGTTTAAGTCATACCTGGTTGAAAAGGAAGACAAAGAGTTTGTTTCAAGGCTGTAGATTATTGCAACAGTGCAATGAAATATACTATAGCATCCCAGGTTGGTACATTGTCTCAGTCATATGTGTACTGTTGAGGTGAAACTTTACAGTGTGACCAGTCCAGTCTTCATTTAGTTTCCACTGGGGCAAAGAAGATTGAGGGGAGATTCTTATAGAGATGTGCAAATTTATGACTAGCTTAAATAAGGTTGACAAACAAACTGTTCCCATTAGCTGATGGTACATGTAGACAGGAACATAGATTAAAGGTTTTGACCAAAAAAAGTTTAGGAAGATGTGAGGAAGAACTCCATTGCACAATCAGTGGCAATGATCTGTAACTTGCAGCCATATGGGTGGTAGAAGCAGTCACATTAAAGGATTTCAATGGAAGTTGGATGGGCACTTTGATGAAAGTAAATGTGCAGAGTTATAGGGATAGAGTAGGAGAATGGGACTGAATGGATTGCTCTAAGTTACATAAACTTGATAGGCTGAATGTCCTCCATCTGTTCCTTAGTGACTCTATGGAAAGTAATTCTCGTCAACTGCAAACACTAGATCAGGGGAAGTAATGGCCTAGTGATATTATCTCCAGATTGTTAATCTAAGGATCTAGGTAATGTTCTGGGAACTGGCTTCAAATCTCACCACAGAAGAGGATGGAATTTAATCTCAATAAAAATCTGGAATTAAGAGTCTGATGAAGACTGTGAGACCATTGTTGATTGTTGAAAAAAAGACATCTGATTCACTAATGTCCTTTAGGGAAGGAAAATGCCATCCTTATCTGATCTGGCCTCTATGTGAATCTAAGGGTGGGCAGTGCCTGCCCAGTGTGCCCCCATCCCTTGAATGAACAAAAAAAACTGAATTGGAAATGCTGATTGATTTGTTTGTTGTTCACTTCGTGACCTAGGAATAATTACAGCTGTCTTACTACTAGTATGGAAGAGTTGGGGGGGCTTTCCTTATAAGTTAGGCCTTTTTCAGGATTGTGTATAGACCAGTTAGTATTTCTGAATTTAAAATCTGTCATGTTGCTTGTTGTATTCGGATTAGCAGTTTTATTGAAAAATTTCTATGAACTCCTCCGTTAACCTACCTTTGCCAATCTGAATTTTCCACTCTATAGACAATTAGTGTAAAGGTTCCTGTGATACTATTTGGAAGAATGGTATGAGAGCCCTCTTGGATTCCTAGCTACATTTGGCTACATTTCAAAAGTACTTGACAGGTTGTGATATATTTTGGGATGTCCTAACATCTAGAAAAGTCTCTGTACATTTCAGTTTGTTCTTTCACTGCAAATCTATGAAGACAGTCATGATAGACTTGTGGTAGATCTGTGGGACTTTCTGCAGAACGGAATAAGTGCTGTAGAAAATTGGACAAGTCAACATTTATGGAACATAGGAACTGAGAGGCTAACATGGACAATAAATGGAATTAGTTGACTATGTGTTACAAAGGTATTTTAAGAGGATTCTGGTTCTGGAGTGACTAATGTAGGGGTAGAGGGAGACTGTGTTATAAGCGCGGAATTTAGGAATCTTGATCATAGGTGGAATTTTGAATAGAAGAGAATCTCAAGGTCAAGCAGAAGCCCATGGTTTTTGATGGTCTGTCATACCCTTTTTCCAAATAGTGTCATGGGAGCTCTTACACACAATATCAATACATTGGAAAATTCAGATTGGCAAACATACCCTAATGGAGGAGTTCGTGGAATTTTTTCAATAAAACTGCCAATCATCATAAAAACAAGCAAAAGAAGTTGAACATAATGGTAAAAGAGCAGAGCTGTGCTTTAGCTTCTGTCTTCTGGAAGCTGAGTTAAAGTATAAACCAGGAAATTCAGGTTTGCTCTCCAGTCTGTATTGGTTTAGTTGATTTTTGTCAGCATAGCAGTAAAGAAGCTGTACATGATTAGGACAACAATATAAAAAAAAACCCTCTGTTCTTACACTTGTTTAGTAACCAGAAAAGAGGAGGAGAAATAACAATGAATAAAAATCTCAAAAAATGCTGGTAGGGCATTTTTAAATAGCACTGATTTATTCAGGGACACTCAACTCTTGAGCTCATTACATTCTTAGTTCAAACATGTATAAATGAGCTGACCTCCAGAGGTGAGGCAAGAGTTGCTGTTTGTTGACATGGGGGCAGCATTTGACTCAGTATGGTATCAAGGAATCCTGGCAAGGCTGAGTCAGTAGGAATCGGTAAAAATTCTTTACTGTTTTGAGCCACAGTTAGCAGAAGGAAGGTGGTTGTTGGTGGTCAGTCATTTCAGCTCCAGGGCATGTCTACAGGAGTTCCTCAGGGTAGTGTTCTCGGCTCAACCATCTTCAGCTGCTTCATTAATGAACGTCCCTCTATCATAAGGTCAGAACTGGGGAGGTTTTCTTCTGATTGCGCAATGTTCAGCACCTTTTGCGCTCCTTGGATACAGAAACAGTCCAGGTTCCACTGCAGAAAGAACTGGACAATGCCCAGGCTAGGCTGATAAGTGGCAAATAAAACCATAAGTCATAGGAGTGGAAGTAAGGCCATTTGGCCCATCGGGTCCACTCTGCCATTTAAATCATGGCTGATGGGCATTTCAACTCCACTTCCCTTCACTCCCCATAGCCCTTGATTCCTTGTGAGATTAAGAATTTATCGACCTCTGCCTTGAAGGCATCTAATGTCCTGGCCTCCACTGCACACGCTCCAGGGCCAGTATGTCCTTCCTGAGGTGTAACATAGGTGTAACATAAGCAATGGTATTGATTAATGTATTGTTGTCATATGTATCGAGATATAGTGAAAAGTGTTGTTTTGCATGCTTTGCAGGCAGATCGCACCATACAAAGTGCATCAGGGAAGCAGAATTGTGTTACAGCTGCAGAGAATGTGCAGAGAAAGAGAGATCAACATTAACATTTGAGAGATCTGTACAAAATTCTGATAACAGTAGGGGAAGAGGTGTTCTTGAATCTTGTTATCTCCAACAAGAGAGAATCTAACCATCATGTCTTGACATTCAATGGCATTACAATTGCTGAACTTTCCATCATCAAAAGCACTGGGGGTTGCCATGAACCATATGCATACTGGGACTATAAGAGCAGGTCAGAGCTGGGAAATTCATGGCAAGTAACTTATCAACTTTATTTCCAAAAACTGTCTATCATCTGCAAGGCACATGGCAGGAGCGTGATGGAACACTCTCCACTTGCTTGATTGATTACAACTCCAACGATACTTAAAAATTTGAAACCAGCTAGGTCAAAGCAATCCACTTGGTTGGCACTCCATCCACCATCTTGCACATTCAATTCCTTCAGCTCCAATGCATGACGATAATATTATGTACCATCAACAAGATGCACTGAAGCAACTCACCAAGATTCCTTCAGTAGCACCTTCAAATCCTGCTGCTTCTATGATCAAGAAGGAGGAGATTCAATGCATGAGAACATCCCCATGTGTAAATTACCCTCCAATTCTTATATCCCCCTAACTTGAAACTTATATTGCTATGTTTTCACCATCACTAAGTCAAGTTCCTAGAACTCCCTTCCTAAAATGGTGGTTGGTCCCACATCTGAAGGACTATCATAGTCTTGGAAGGCAGTTCACCGCAATCATAGTGGCTCAGTAGTTAGCACTGCTGCCTCACAACGCCAGAGAGCTGGATTTGAATCCACCTTCGCGCAACTATGGATTCAGGTGGATTGGCCAAGCTCTGTTGCCCGTGGTGTGCAGAATAGGTGGATGAGCCATGAGGAGTGCGGGATTACAGGGATGGTGTGGGATGCTCTTTGGAGGGTCAGTGTGGACTTGATGCGCCAATTGGCCTGTTTCCATACTTTAGGGATTCTATGATTCTCCAGTGCAGTTAGGGTGGGAAAGAAATGCTGGTTGAAATGGGTAGCACTGTTGCCTGACAACGCCAGGGAGCCGGGTTCAAATCCACCCTTGGGCAACTGTCTTTCTGGAGTTTGCACGTTCTCCTTGTGTCTGCATGAGTTTCCTTCCACATTCCAAAGAAGTGCAACCTAGGTAGATTAACCATGGAGAATGCAGGGCTACATTGTGTGGGATGTTGTTCGGATGGTTGGTATGGAAATGCCAAATGGCCTACTTCCACAGTGTAGGGATTCAATGATTCTCCAGGGGAATTAGGGGTGGGAAAGAAATGCTGGCCTTGCCAATGACACCAGTATGATCTTGAGTGACTTAAAAATTCATAGGAAATAATGAGTTTCAAAAACTAACAGTGATACAACTGTGTGTGGAGCTGGATGAACACAGCAGGCCAAGCAGCATCTCAGGAGCACAAAAGCTGACGTTTCGGGCCTAGACCCTTCCCCTAGGCCCGAAACATCAGCTTTTGTGCTCCTGAGATGCTGCTTGGCCTGCTGTGTTCATCCAGCTCCACACTTTGTTATCTTGGATTCTCCAGCATCTGCAGTTCCCATTATCAGTGATATAACTGTAATGGGATTGAGGCATTTGTTTAAATGAGGTAGTGAAAGGGGATGTTACACTTATTGTGCTCTCTGTGTCCACATTTGTGCACACATAATTCACGCCCTCCCCTGCCCATAACTGCATGTTCTGAAGACTGGATATTTTTGTTGTTTGTCAGTTTCCTCAGCCGAATGGCAAATTTTAACCCATCTTGGCTGCTTAATGGAAATACGTTTTGGTATTGTTAACATGAACTACTGAGGCAAATTCAAAATGGAATTATCAAGTAATTTCTTCAGCTTATTGACTTTTAAGAGCCTATTGAGATCTGTCATGAACACTTGTGCCAGGTAGGAGGACTAATGCAGTGAAGTTGAAATTTCCTAAATTCTTTTTGACAGTACAAGCTTTAAAAGGCCAAATCTTTCGTAATGGGAGCAGATTTGGAGGCAGATGGACCTGAAATTTTGCTGTGTCAAGTACTGTGACTCTTCCCTGAAGCTGAATGATTCCAAACATTTTGACAAAAAACAGCAACAGGCAAGTAACTTCGAAATGGTGGATGAGTAATTGATTAGTTTACAGAGCAATTTATGAGCTTGTTAAGGGCCAGCTTACATTTCTTGACAGGACAGATAGAAACCATGAAGGATCTCAAGAATATCCATTAGGAGGTGACAGCAGTGTAACAGGAAGTGAGATAACAAAGTGTGGAGCTGGATGAACACAGCAGGCCAAGCAGCATCTCAGGAGCACAAAAGCTGACGTTTCGGGCCTATTCCCTTCATCAGAGAGGTGGATAGGGAGAGGGTTCTGAAATAAATAGGGAGAGAGGGGGACATGGACCGAAAATGGATAGAAGAGAAGTTAGGTGGAGAGGAGAGAATAGCTGGGGAGGTAGGGAGGGGACATGTTAGTCCAGGGAGGACGGACAGATCAAGGGGGTGGGATGAGGTTAATAGGTAGGAAATGAAGGTGTGGCTTGAGGTGGGAGGAGAGGATAGGTGAGAGGAAGAACAGATTATGGAGGCGGGGAAGAGCTGGGCTGGTTTTGGGATGCAGTGGGGGGAGGGGAGATTTTGAAGCCTGTGAAATCCACATTGATACCATTGGGCTGCAGGGTTCCCAAGCAGAATATTCTGTCCCTGCAACCTTCGGGTGGCATTATTATGGCACTGCAGGAGGCCCAGGATGGACATGTCGTCTAAGGAATGGGAGGGGGAGTTAAAATGGATCGTGACTGGGAGGTGCAGTTGTTTATTGCGAACCGAGTGTAGGTGTTCTGCAAAGCAGTCCCCAAGTCTCTGCTTGGTTTCCCCAATGTAGAGGAAGCCACACCAAGTACAGTGGATGCAGTATACCACATTGGTGGATGTGCAGGTGAACATTTGCTTGATGTAGAAAGTCATCTTGGGGCCTGGGATGGGGGTGAGGGAGGAGGTGTGGGGGCAAGGGTAGCACTTCCTGCGGTTGCAGGGGAAAGTGCCGGGTGTGGTGGGGTTGTAGGGAAGTGTGGAGTGGACAGGGGAGTCCTGGAGAGTGTGGTCTGTCTGGAAGGCAGATAAAGTTTGGAAGGGAAAAATGTCTTGGGTGGTGGGGTCGGATTGTAGATGGTGGAAGTGTCGGAGGATGATGGGTTGGGTCATGAGAGATAACTATTAGAAATTGTAAGAGAGGGTTAAGGACCGAATTTGCAAATAGTTTCCATTGTGTGAATCGACTTTTTAGAGCATTTGGACTGCGAGCAACGGCATAATTGGGTGTATGAATGATTGGGAACCTTCAGGGCTCACTAGGGCAGGGGAGATATGGACAGGGTGTCCAGAAATCCGAGACACTCGAGTTTATGGAAAGCAGGGCCAGACCTGGACATGGGAACAAGCTGTTCCAGGGAAACAGATGTTGAATATTGTGAATGAGGTGACTAGGTAGGACAAGAAATCAAATAATTTCTGACATGGAATTTCTTTGAGGAAGCCGAGGTAATGGTGCAGTGGGCTAGTAATCCAGAGAGCCGTTTGATCATGGCTGATATGTTTCTCAAACCCATTCTCCTGTCTACTCCCTGTACCCCTTTGTCTCACACGAGTCAAGAACCTATCTATCTCTGTTTTAAATCCACTCAATGACTTGGTCTCCACACACTTTTCTGGCAATGATTCACTGAAAAAATTGGCTGAAGAAATTTTTCCTTATCTCAGTTCTAAAGTGTCATCGCTTCACTCTGAGGCTGTGCCCTTGTGTTCTAGTTTTTCCTACTGAGGTAAACATCTTCACATCCGCTCCATCTGGGCCTGTCTAAGTTTCAGCGAGATCCTCCGTCATCCTTTTCACTACATTTGGGACAGACCCAGAGTCCTTGATCACTCTTTATATCATGCTTGTGACCTTCCTGTGGACCCCGTCAAAGCCAGCGCTCCGTCCTTATATACAGGGCTCAAAACTGCTCACACTGCTCCAGACAAGTTCTGACCAGAGCCTCATACAGTTTCAGCAGTGCATCAGTGCTTTTGTTTCCTAGCCCTCTCAAAATGAATGCTAACATTGAACCAGGACTCCTAAATCCCTTTTTGCTTCAGATTTCTGAAGGCTTTCCTCATTTCAAAAATAGCCCGTGCCTCTATTCTTCCTACCAAAGTGCAGAGCCTCATGCTTCCACACATTGTATTCAATCTTCCAGTTTCTTGTCCACTTTCCTAGCCTGTCCAAGCCCTTACCTTTCTGCTTCTTTAACAGTACCTGACCCTCCACATATCTTTGTGTCATATCAAGAAATGTGTAGATGCACTGGATACTGCAAAGGCTATGGATCCTGAGAACATTCAGCAAGAGTACTGAAAAGAGATGAGCTCCAGAACTTTCTGTGCCCTGTCACTAAGCTGTTCCAATACAGCTTTAATACAGGTATCTACCTGACAGTGTGTTAAATTGCCCAGGTATGTCCTGTATACAAAAAGCAGGACAAATCCAGCCTGTCCAATTACCTCCAATCAATCTACTCTCAGTTATTAGTCAAGTAATGGAATGTGTCAGAAGCACTGCTATGAAGCAGAACTTGCTTCGCAATAATCTGCAGAATGGTGCTCTGCTTGGGTTCTGCCAGGTTCACTTAACTCCTGACCTTATTACAACCTTGGTTCAAACATGGACAAAAGTGCTGAATTCTGGAGGTGAAATGAGAGCGACTGCCTTAGACATGAAAGCTGCATTTGACGAAGTGTGGTATCAAGGAGCCTCGACAAAGTGTGGTATCAAGGGTCCTCAGCAAAACTAGAAAGAATGGATTCAGGTAGAAAGCTTTCCATTGGTGGAGCACAAAAGAAGATGGTTGTTGTTGGAGGTCAGTCATTTCAGCTCCAGGACATTTCTGCACAAATTCCACAATCTTTAGCCCAAATTTCTTCAGCTGCTTCACCAATTACATTCCTTCCATCATAAGGTCAGAAGTGGGGATGTTCATTGCTGATGAATGCATTGTTCAGTACCGATCACAACCCCTCAGATAGTGAAGCATCCCAGGGTACTATCCAAATGTACAATGTTTAGGCTTGGGCTAACACATGCCAAGTGGTATTCATGCTGCACAAATGCAAGGCAGTGGTAATTTCCAACAAGACAGCATGCTGGTCTAGCCAGTGATGGCCTTACTCTGTGAGTGAATTTAAAAAAAAATCAAACCAATGTCCCATGACTTTCAATACTGTTACCGTTGCTGAAACCGCTACTGTCAACATCCAATGTGTTACCATTAACCAGAAGTTGAACTGGACTAGCTATATAAAAATTATGAGGCTACAAAGGCAGGTGAGAAGCTAGGAATTCTACAGTGAGTAACTCACTACCTGTCTTCCAGAGCCAATCCACCATCTTAAAGGCCCAAGTCAGGAGTGTGATGGATAGTCCCCACTTGTCTGGGTGAGTGTAGCACCAACAACACTCAAGAAGCTTGACACCATCCAAGTCAGAGCAACCCACTTGATTCGTACCGCATCCACAAACATTTACTCCTTTGACCACCAACATTCAGTAGAAGCAGTGTTTCACTATCCTGACCTAGAAATATATCACTGCTTCAACGGTGCTGGTGGGTCAAAATCCTCAAAGTCTCCCCCTAACAGCATTATGGGGGTACATATACCATACAAACTTCAGAAATTCAAGAACACTGTTCACCACCATCACGACCTCAAGGGCAACTAGGGATGTGCAATCAATGCTGCATTAGCCTGCAAGGCCCCAATTCCTTAATGAATTTTTAAAAATCTACAAAAAAATCTACAGGACTTCCTGGTTTTATTGGCATGACCTGCCAATAGTTGTAAAAATTTCAGAGACTTTGAACTTCTTTGCCATCAGATTGGTCCATGAATCAGCATGAATCTTAATGACATTTCTCCAGATGCAGCACATTATAGCATAAAGCAGGTCACCTGTGCCTGATTGAGAGGGCAAGAGGAGAATTGAGTTCCAAATGGATGAAGCAAGACTGGCACAGAGAGTAATCAAATTTGTGTCTATTGCTGTATTCTGCCAGATGCAGGGTATCATTGATTGCATATATATGGCCATCAAATATTGAGTGAACATTGAGACTCCGCGCCTCAACCATTCAGCTGGTCTGTAACTTTAACAAACACTTGATGAACAGTATTTGCATGCTATTCTGGCAACTATCATGATGCCTTCATCCTCCAATGATTTCAGATTTAACAGTGCATTACAGTAGAGCATGAGTCCTTTGATGGCTGCTGTGGGTTAAAGGCTAACAATAAGGAGATTTCTCCTGATTCTCTGTGTAACCTTACAATAGAGAGACAACAGCACTGTTAGGAAAACTGTTTGGGAGAAGTCACTGAAGGTAAGAATTTGATGGCTTGGCCATTTAGGGGGCAACTCAAAAGAACATTCCTTTCAGGGTTTTGCACGATGTTGCGGTCTGCTTTGCTTTTGATCATTTTGGGCCGACAAAGAGTTATGGATCTCAAAGAGGGAGAAGCACTGGAACAACACAGGAGGATGTAGAAGAAGATGCATGGAGAAGGGAGGTTCACTGAGGCCGCCTCAGATGTCCAAACATTTGTCAGGGTGACAGGGATGCAAGGTTCACTTTGGCCCTTGCACATTTAACCTGAGCTCTTCTTGTTCTCTAATATATATAGTTTTTAGAGTCACTTTCCCTAAGTGAAAAAAAATGCAGCCATAATGCGTACGGCTCTGAATACTTCCATTGTTACCAAACTTGGTTGGAATACCAGTCTCTAGTGGCCACATAGTCCCTGAACATAAACCTTTGTGTTGATCACTCACTTCTCCCCTCTTTTGCTTTTTTGCTATAAAAAAAACACGCACACAAGTCTGGGTATAAGCAACAATGTGACTGTTATATTAATTCCTTAGCAATTAACACAACCACAAAAAATGTCACTCTAGTCAATGAACCACAAACTGCAGTTAATAATGCAGAGTTCTGCATTTGTAACTGTTGCTACAAAGTATACCTAATAGCTGTGGATAAGCCAGAGGCAGCCTGATTGCTTGAGATTCAGATTAAATGAATCATTTCTGGTTGGGAACTAATGTGGTGTGATGTAAGTCAGTGCTGGATCTCAAATATTTACTATGCAGTCACTTGGTAGTGCAGAATTTGAGTATTCCAAAAAAAAAGTCAAGATTTTTGTCTTGTATTTTTCAGGATAGATACAAGAAAGCCAAATTTCAAAGGGAATGACAATTTGCAATGTGTGAGATAAAGGATGCTAATTTGTTGGCAGGTGGACTCCAGTCAAATCACTGCCATGGAGAATGCAACGAGGGACAGCTACCACCAAGCCTTTGTCTAGATTCAAAAATGGTACAATGTCCCGCGGAGGACAGGGCTTAGAATATGAAGTTGTATAGCTTAACTGATAATATTAAATCGGTTGTTAGTATAATTCGTAGCAATCTCAGTATTTTTCAGCATGTGCTGTCCAATCATTAATTTGCATCTAATGATGGACACAATGGGTGGAATCTTATAGGGCTACGATTGATAGGTTGTGGCAAAATTTTTAGGCAGAATTGTGTGAGAAGTCCGTTGAGGCCTGTCTCGATGCCAGAAGCAACATTCTGCATTTTTTATGTGTTTGTAGACTGGCGAAGTGAGTTTCTTGCTAGGCAACAATGAATTGTCAATTAAGGGGAATCAGCCTTCTGAGACTGTTGTGTGAGGATAAAGGAAAACAGGAAGGCAGGTTATTATCTGAACAGCTATAACTTGAGAGAGGGGAATGTGCAATTTGACCAAGGTGCCCTCCCGTACCAGTCATTGAAGGTAAGCAAGCAGGTACAGCATACGGCCAAGAAAGCAAATGGTATGTTGGCCTTCATAACGAGAGACTTTGAGTACAGGAGCAGGGGTGCCTTGTCTCAATTATACAGGACCTTGGTGATACCACACCTGGAATGTTATTTGCAGTTTTAGTCTCCTTATCTGAGCAATAGTGCTCTTGCCATAAAGGGAAGGCAGTGAACGTTTACCAGACTGATTCCTGGGTTGGCAGGACTGACATAGAAAGAGACATTGAATTGGTTATGAAATATTTGCTTGAGTTTAGAAGAATGAGGTATATTCTCATAGAAACCTATAAAATTTCACCAGGACTAGATGTAGAAAAGATGCCCCCAGTGGTGGGGATAGGGGTTGTGGTCTAAGGGTAGAAGATAAGCCATGTTTATTGAGATGATGTGAAATTTCTTCACACAGAGGTTGATGGCCTGTGGAATTGGCTACCATAGAAATCAGTCAAGGCTAAAACATTGTACGATTTCAAGAAGAAATTAAATATCACATTTGGGCTAAATGGATCAAAGGAAATGGGGGAAAAGTTGAAATGTTGAGTTTATTGAGTTGGATGATCAGCTATGACCATTACGAATGGTGGAACAGGTTCTAAGGGCCAAATAGCCTACTGTTGCTCCTGTTTTCTGTAATTTTATTACTTTCTTTCTACATTGCCGTGCATTCATCCAGATGACTGGGACTGGTCTCCTTATGCGATGGCATCCTTGGACAGAACAGGCATGGTGTGGTGTCATGGCCTGTACTGCTGGTCCTGGGGAATTGGAAGGCCTGCCTTGCACCACCCTGTCCAGCAGGATCACTGACTTGCTGCCTCAAAGAGCGATGTGAATTACCCTTTGTCTGTCATATTCAGGACAAATGTCAGGAACCATGCAGGGCAACTCCAAACTGACAGTAACTGTTCAGGAAGCTTTTAAAGATGACACTGGTGCCAGGAGAATTGTCTTTAAATGAAGAGGGACTACAGGATATTGTAGGACCTCCTACACAATTAGGAAGCAAAATGAATGTTGGCCAACAGAGAAGTTTTGTTAAAACTTATGCAGGGCATTGGCGAGACCAGACTAAAATTATTGCATATAGTTTTGATCTCCTTATGCAGTGATAGAAATGTTTACACAGAAGCAGTTCGGGAATTATGTCCACTCGGCTGGAATGTCTCTAGTGATTATCCTCACCATGGAAGTGCCTGTAGTGTATATCTCTGCTGGCTGCTGCATTGGTTTCCATGCAGAGGTAGCTTCTGTCACAGACCCTTGTGGCATAGATGGTTGAGAACATAACACAGGGACAGGAGTAGATCAAATGGTCCCTCAAGTCTGGTCGACCATTCAGTAAGATCACTGATGATCTTTTGCCTAAGGTCCATGTTCCCATCTGCTTCCAACATCCCTTGATTCCCTGAGAGATCAAAATTCCACCCAATGCTATCTTAAATATACTCGACATCAGAGCATCCAGAACCCCCTTGATGGAAGAATGCTAAACGTTCACAACACTTTGTGTGAGGGAATTTCTTCTCATCTTTATCCTAAATAATCACTCCTTATCCTGAGACTTTGTCCCTCTCGACCTCCCACCTTGGGAAACTAAATTCGCAGTGTCGACCACTTTAATTCCCTTTATGTTTCAATTATACCACCTCTCATTCTTCTAAACTCCAGAGAGTACAGAACCTATTGACATAGTGTGTCATCATAAAATGACTGTGTTATCCCAGGAATATTTTGTTTTGTCTTCACGACTGTACATGCTGCCTCACCTCTTCTTACTCACTTGTGAATTGTGGTTTGTTCAGTGCAATCTATGCTAAGCTGGTTTGATAATTGGTAGATCTCAGGTAGATGGTGAAAGCTCCCCCTCCCATTCTCTTGATGACATGTCCATCATGGGCCTCCTGCACTGCCACAATGATGCCACCCGAAGGTTGCAGGAACAGCAACTCATATTCCGCCTGGGAACCCTGCAGCCATATGGTATCAATGTGGACTTCACCAGTTTCAAAATCTCCCCTTCCCCCACTGCATCCCTAAACCAGCCCAGTTCATCCCCTCCCCCCACTGCACCACACAACCAGCCCAGCTCTTCCCCCCCACCCACTGCATCCCAAAACCAGTCCAACCTGTCTCTGCCTCCCTAACCGGTTCTTCCTCTCACCCATCCCTTCCTCCCACCCCAAGCCGCACCCCCAGCTACCTACTAACCTCATCCCACCTCCTTGACCTGTCCGTCTTCCCTGGACTGACCTATCCCCTCCCTACCTCCCCACCTACACCCTCTCCACCTATCTTCTTTACTCTCCATCTTCGGTCCGCCTCCCCCTCTCTCCCTATTTATTCCAGTTCCCTCCCCCCATCCCCCTCTCTGATGAAGGGTCTAGGCCCGAAACGTCAGCTTTTGTGCTCCTGAGATGCTGCTTGGCCTGCTGTGTTCATCCAGCCCCACATTTTATTATCTTAGTTTTGATAGTCTTGTGTGTTGCCTACACCATAGCTTCTTCTTTTGATCACAAAGATGGCAATGTCCATACCGTGTCCTTCTCAGCCAGGAGAAAGTGGGGCAGCCGACTTATATGTTTCCTTTTCCAGACCCTTCCCCATCTGGGATGATCGAAAGCTATCATGAAGAAGATTGCACAGATGCTGCAGTTTTGTCCAAACACGGGTGTCTAACAATCTACATGCATCTTGTTGCCCCTCTGAAGTTTCTTGATAAGAGATTTTCATGTCCACAGCTGCTCGACCACATTAGCATGATTGTTTAGTGTAACTCAATAATGTCACATAATTGTCTTACAGTGCATTCTCAATATGCTAAGCTCATGTGCATGCTGGTGATCATAGACTTGGAGGTTTCTCACCAAAGTGTTGTGTTGCACTTAACTTTCCAGATCCAAGGTGATAATTGAAAAGCAGTCGCACCAAACTCATATCCTCCTCACTATGCTGTGACTAATCATATTTTGAGCCACCTGCAGTCATACTTGCTTCTCATTTTTGCTACAACCTCCAAAACAAACCTCAAAGGAGGCATCTATAAAAAGGTGTCCTAACCTGGTGTTAGTCTGGTCCCCTCTTCTATCTTCTGTTTCTCTTTAAAGTGGCTACAATAAGCTTGCTTGTTGTATTACCTTTAAATCAGGCCTGCAGCATGCAACTCTCACTTTCTCCTCATACAGCCACCCTCTTTCAGTTTGTCATCTCACTGCTGGGACAATTAGTGGCCTTTCCTTTTGAAATCACTTCGTGTGTCCAAAGCTGATGCTGTGCAGCATGGGTGAGGACCTTGAATGCTCCTGACCCTAAAACTGAACAAATATTCGGTTTTAACTTCCTATGTGCTTTGTAAATGGAAAAAAAAACATAAGTACTGCTTTACAGTCACTTTCCATTCTGATATTTGTAGATTGGATGGTTAAAACTAAAAAATGTTCCATGCTTGGACAAGCTTGTAGGTAAATCCCTAACGACTGTCGAATGGAAGTTTGTTGTCTTATCTAGTCAAAAGGGTTTTGTTTGAAGAACAATTATTAAGCTGCTCTCTAAAGCTACTATGGGGACTGAAGTAAAGAAACCAGTGTTTTTCCTTTGTCTCAAGACATTATTGTTGTGGACCCTTTAACTCTACAACAGGTATTGATTGATGTATGTCTGATCAGCAAGCACATTGCATGACAAACTACTTGAAAATGCAGTGACTGAAGTTGTGCACACATTCTGCAACAGCAACAAGCATCAGTGAGATAAAAGACTGAGTTATCAGTGATACCTGTGTAGTATAATATGCTGCAAAAGTTAATATTTGGATGAGTGATCAGTGATTCCAGTGTTGGAGAAGAATTAGCAAGATGATTCCATAGTGCTATAACTGTGATCCGGTGTGTGCTTCTAATCCATGTGTGTTTTTCGGCAGGAATCGCTGAAGTTTTTTCATTTCTCCACAGGACGTGGGCATCATTGGCAAAGCCAGCATCTGTGACAAAGTGATTTACCTTCTTGTTGCTTGATTGGTTGGCTCAGACAGCAGTTGTTGATTCATTGCTGTGCTTTCGGAGTCAAATTAAACCAGACAGAAGGAGGATTTTTCCCCTGTAATATGGCATGTTGAGGCCTTTTTTAAGATTCTTACTGTTACCTTGCCTGAAGTCTGTTAACAGATCTCGGGTCTTGGACCCTTCCACACTATTTGACTTACCTACCTATTGTCAATATGTGTAGCCTGCAAAAATGTTGGACATTCTAATTGATAGGTCCTCAGGATCCTTCTTCTCAACAGGACACATGCAATTTCCTTTGGCAAATGTAACAAATCCCCAAAAGAAGCCAAAGATTTCAGACTGCAAGCAGGTGATTGCCTGACCATAGTGATATAAATAATGTCGGGGAAGAAGCAGTGGTTCATGTTAACCCCTTGCAGTTTTGCTGATAGAAAAGATGAATATAAGGAGGATCTTTGTTTAAAAACCACAGCGTAAAAAATTAAATGAGAAGAATACATAACAGGTCTGCAGTGAATTCTTCGGCTGGAAGTTAACTGTGAGGGATTAGTTTTAATCTATCATTTATTTTGAAAAAATATACAAAAATCAGGCTTGACATGTGGTCTCACTCTTCAGTTTATTGGTCCATTCAACTGGGGAATTGTACAAGCCTGTTATGGAATAACAAGGGTCTTGAGACGTGGAAAACACACTGGAATCCCAGTCAATTATCCCTCGTGTAGTTGTACATAGATACACTTGAGATGGTGCATTTTGGTAGGAAAAGTAAGGAGGCCACGTGGCCTTTGGAAAGTAGGAGTCTGAATTGGATAGAGAAGCAAAATGATAAAACAATCTTGGTAATTAAAGTAGTGAAAGAGGTAAAGAGGGAAGGAGGACTTGTGACACAGTAGGTAGCATCCAAGTCTCCGTGCCTGAAGCTCTGGGTTCAAGTCTCTAGGCGCTAGGATTGATGGCCAAGGAAGGTGCATTCATAATGGGGAAATCAATCTGTAAATCATTCAGAAATATACCATTGCAGGTGGTTAGAGTGGGAGACATTCTTGGCCTTGAGATGGAAAGAATCTCTACTATCACCTCCCACAGTTCTGGATTACTGCACACATGTTTTGCAATAGCAACTCAGAATCCTTGGGGAGGTGGGCTGGTTGAGTCAGTTGCCTTGATGGTTGATGTAAATTAGGTTCGTGCTAGTAGTACAGGGTTTGATCACTGTTCCACATGGAGTGGATTTGGAACTTGACTACCTGTTATACTTGTAGTGGAGGTCATATGCTGTGGACCGAACCTTAATAAAAAGAAGATGGCTAATAATGCTGCCTAAATCAAAGCAAAGCAAATATTGGAGTGTTATTTCTTTCCCAGAGGAACAGAATCAAAATGATTTTAAACTTGTGGAGTATCGTGAACTGCCTGATCTTCATATTATAATAAGGATATAGAGCACTAGAAAAGAGCACAAAAGATTTACAAAGGTGATTCTTGAAGGATTATAGCTATCAAGAACTAACAGATTGGGCTTTTTCATATGAAGGAAAAGGCTGAGGGACAACCTAATAGAGATCTTTAAGATATGAAATGATTTAATTGGATAAGTGCAGAAAAGTTGTTTTGACTGGTGGAGAATTTAAGGGAAAGCTAGATTCGAACACAAGGTACAAAGGAATAGAAGGTATATTCTGATCAGGTTAGAAGAGAATTTGAGGCATGTTCATATGGAACGTAGATAGCACCTAGACCAATTGAGCTGAATAGCGTGACACTTTGCCTTAAACTCTACACAATTCTATATCCCTATGTCTTGTGCAGGAAAGAAAATCATTGCTTTAAGAAGAGTCACAATTTTTATCTGAACAACTTACAAATATGTTTAATGATGATTTTAATTTAAAAAATTGTAACTAAAGAAATAAAAATTGGAATGTAATTACCTCTTTACCTTTTCAACATATAGCCCAACCATTTTTTGTTGGTTAAATTGAAGAAGACTACTTGAGAAACAGATTTTAGTATAAAATGAAGCACTTTGAAAGTGATTGTATCCCTTTTTCACTGATCCGCTTGGCATTTTGAAGGATGCCAAGGTGCTGACAGGCTTGCTGTAGCAGATGGAACAACTGTTTCCTGTTTTAGAGCCTGACATTCCCTGCTTGTTTAACTCAAGTGGCATCTGTTCCGTAATATGTATTTAAGAGTGTAGATGCAATCAATGCCTCGGAATTAATTGTACCTCCCGTGGAAACAAAGCAGTGAAACACATGAGCTTAGAATTATTATGTAGAGGAAAATGAATGATCCTTACCAATAGATCAACATTTTCTTCCTGCCTTGTCACAATATCTTTTAATCATCTCCCCAGGAAACACATCCAACTGGTCCTTGAATCTACTGCTAGCAGCTAATTGCGTACCTTCTACTGTTAATTTACTGTGCCACCCAATTGACAATCTGTGTAAGAATGATATGTCTGAGGTCCATTCTTACTCCAAATATCTTCATTTTTAACGCATCCAAGGGCTGTAGGAATTCTTGGAAAGTTTCAATTTATTTCCTAATGGGTAGTTTTTGTCTCTCACTCCACATAATCAGTACATTCACTTACAGAAAGAAAAGCCTGAATTTCTGTTAACTTCTACCACCTCAGGATGCCCTAAATACTTTACAACTAATTAAATAATTTGTAATAACTGTGATCACTCAAAGTATCGTAGAGTATGATGACGATAATGCCCACTTAGCTAGTTCCAGTTGCCTGCATTTGATTCCTATCTCTCTAAATCCTTCTCATGTGTGTATCTATCCAAATGTTTTTTAAATGTTGCTATTGTACCTGCCTCAATCACTTTCTCTGGCAGCTCATTCCATATATGCTACACCTCAGGGCCTTCTTAAACCTCACCTTAAATCTGTGCCCTCTAGTTTTCAGTTCCCCATCCCTGGGGAAAAGGCTATGTACATTTATCCTATCTATGTCCCTAGGAATAAAGCCATAACCTGGCCAACCTCTCCCTATAACTCAGGTTTCTAGTCCTGGCAACATCCTCGTAAATCTTCTTTGCACATTTTCCATTTTAAATATGTCTTTCCTATAACAACATGACCAAAGCTATACACAATACTTCATGTGCAGCCTCACCAATGACTTATACAACTGTAACATAACATGCCAACTCCAATACTCAATGCCTCAACCGATGAAGGCCAGCATGCTATATGCCTTTTTACCGTCCTGTTTACCTGTGACACCACTTTCAACAGACTATGTACTTGTACTCCGATTTCCTTCTGTTCCACAGCACACCTCAGGACCTTGCCATTTACTGTATAAGCCCTACCTTGGTTTGACTTTCCAAAGTGCAATACCTCACACTTATCTGTATTGAATTTCATTTGCCAATCTTCCGCCCATTTCCCCATCTGATCAAGATCCCTCTGTAATTTTTGATAAGCTTCCTCGTTGTCAACAATACCTCCTAATTTTGTATCATTCACAAACTTACTAATCATGCCTTGTACATTCACATCTAGATCATTTATGTAAATAACAAATAGCAAAGGTACTAACAGCAACCCCTGTGACACACCACGAGTCACAGGCCTCCAGTCCGAGAAACAACCTTCAGCCATCATCCTCTGCTTACTACCATTGAGCCAATTTTGAATTCACTTTGCTAGCTCTCCCTGGATTCCATGTGACCTAACCTTCATGATGAGCCTGCTGTGCGGGACCTTGTGAAAGGCCTTACTAAAGTCCATACAGACAACATCCATTGCTCTACCCTCATCTGTCCTCTTAGTTACCATTTTGAAAAACTCCAAAAGATTTGACAGACATGACTTGCCATGCACATATCTGTGCTGACTATCCCTAATCAGACCTTGACTGTGCAAATGTTGGTTGATTCTGTTCCTTAGTATCCTCTACAATGTCAGGCCCACTAGCCTGTAGTTCCCTGGCTTGTCTTTGCCACTTTCCTTGTGGAACAACATTAGCTGTCCTCCAGTCTTCTGGAACTTCACCAGTGACTGAAGATGAAGCAAAAATCTCTGCAAGGGCCTCTGCAATTTCTTCAGTAGCCTCCCACAACATCTGAGGATGGACTTGATGAGGCCCAGGGGATTTATCCACCTTAATGCGCATTAAGGCTGCAAACACCTCTCTGGTAATATTTATGCGGTCCAAAACATCCCTACTTGTTTCCCTTATATCCTTAGTATCCACGAGTCTCTCCTCAGTAAACACTGAGAAGAAATATTCATTAAATATTGCTGCTGTAATTTCAAAACTACAGCAGCCAATTTGGGCACAGCAAGGTTTTGCAAATTGCAATGAAATAAATGACTGGATCATCTGTTTTTATTGATGTCAGTTGAGAAATATTAAATAGTCAGGACATCAAAGAAATATACAATGAATGGTAAGGTACTGAGGAACAAAGAGTCAGAGTAATATTGCAGTATGTCCCTTGAAATAGTGCCGTAAGTAGATAAGTTGGTTAAGCAGACATATGGAATACTTTGCTTTAGTGGTCTGGGCCTAAAGTATAGCATCAGGGAGTTCTTCTGGAACTGTATAAAAGAGAAGCTACAGGGGAGATTAATGAAGATCTTGCCAGGAATTGTGAATTTTAGCTATGGGGAAAAATTGGATAGACTGACATCGTTTTCTTTGGAACAGAAGAGACTCGGGGAAAAATTACTTGAGAAGTACAAAATTAGAAAGGGTCTAGATGAGTGATTAGGGAAGATCTATTTCTGTTAGCAGAAAGGTCAACAAGAGAGTAAATTTAAAGTAATTGATAGAAGAGTCAGAGAAGAGTTTAGTAATTTATTGCACTCAGCAGGTGGTGGAGGTCTGGAACTACTGTCTGAAAGGGCAGTAGAGGGAGGAACTGTTATTCTTTTTTAAATAAGTCGGGATTTGCACTTGAGGTGCTGTAAACCACAGGTCTGTAGACCAAGAACTGGAATTGGGATTAAACTGGATAGTTCTTTTCAAATTTGCACAGAAACAATGGGCTGAATGGCCTTTTCTTTGCCATAAGTCTTTTTATATTTATATATCTATGCAAACCTGACTGTATGTAACTCTTGCTGAGACACAAAATGTTTGTGTGTAATCCATAAATACGTCGCACTGCTAATTGGGTGTTGAGGCACATTGCTGACAGAGTCTTAGGGGTTTTAATCTGCATATAACCCCACGGTATACTTGTTCTGGAAGTACTTGAAGAGACATTGTGGAGGCACTGTTGCTGTGCATCCAACTCGTGCTGTATCTGCCCTCAGCATGCTTGATAGGTTATTTGGAAGAAGCCTTACTCTATAACTGACCTTTCCTTTTTTAACACCCTGTTGATGGGACAATGTAAAATAAACTTTATTCTGTATCCATCAGCAGATCAAAGTTCGACAGATTCTCCATATGTGTATGCTTCCAGAGAGTCAGTTAGAAAAGCACCCAACTGGAACTAATCTTTAAACATTTTTGTATTTATTTATTTATGTTTGTAAATATTTAGAGAGTCATACATTATAAGTGTACACCTCCTAATCCAATACTCATATTTTCAATCTGTAATTATTTGTAGACTATTCATGTAACACACCAGCTGATGTCCATCGTCTGCACAGTGTTAAAGCACAATTAATGTATAAGTAACACAACTTGTTTAATTTTCTAAAAGAGGACCAATGTACTTGGGTCAGAGTAAACCCAGGAATATCTTACCTAAAAGTATGTATTATATTCTCTTCCTGCTGGTTGAAGAGTTGCTAATTTGTATGCTTTGATGTCAAAAAAAAAAGTGACATAGAGGGACTTGTTCAAGTCACTGACCTACTAGTCGGCTTTTAGGAGACTAAAGGAAACATTGGGGTAGGTGATGGCCCAGTGGTATTATTGCTAGACGATTAATCCAGAAACCCAGCTAATACTCTTGGGACCCGGGTTTGGATCCCACAGTGGCTGATGATGAAATTTGAATTCAATTTTAAACAAAAATCTGGAATTAAGAATCTACTGATCACCATGAAATCATTGCCAATTGTTGTAAAAACCCATCTGGTTCACTCATGTCCTTCAGAGGAGGAAATCTGCCACCCTCATCTGTCTGACCTACATGTGACTCCAGACACACAGCAATGTGATTGACTCTCATTTGCCACCTGAAATGGCTTCAGGTTAAAGGGGAAATGAAACCTCCTGCTGTTTACCACATACCGCCCTCCCTCAGCTGATGAATTGATATTCCTCCACGTCGAACAACACTTGGAGGGAGCACTGACGATGGCAAGGGCACAAAATGTACTCTGGGTGAGGATTTCAATGTTCACCACCAAGAGCGGCTCAGCAGCAGTACGACAGATTGGGCTGGTCGGCTCCTAAGGGACATAGATTCTAGAATGGGTCTGCAACAGTTGGGGAGGGAACCAACAAGAGGCAAAAATATACTTGATTTCATCCTTACCAATCTGCCAGCTGCATTGCATCTGCCCATGACAGCATCGGTAAGAGTGACGGTCGCACAGTCCTTGTGGAGACAAAGTCCCACCTGCACATTGAGAATAACCTTCACCATGCTAAATGGGGCAGACTTTGCACTGATCTAGCTACTCAAGACTGGGCATCCATGAGGTGTTGTGGGCCATCAACAGCCGCAGAATTGTACTCCAAAATAATTTTAACCTCATGGCCCAGCAAATCCCCCACTCAACCATTACCATCAAACCATGGGATCAACCCTGGTTCAATGGAGAGTATAGGAGGGCATGCCAGGAGCAGTATACCTGATAATGAGGGCTGAAAGTGGTGGAGTCACCAAACAGGACTATTTGCGTGCCAAATAGCAAAAGCAGCAGGTGTAGAGCTAAGCGATCCCACAACCAATGGATCAGATCTAAGCTCTTCAGTCTGTCACATCCAGTCATGAATGGTGGTGGATAATTAAACAACTTACTGTGAGAGGATGCTCCACAAATATCCTCGTCCTCAATGATGGAAGAGCCCAGCACATCAATGCAAAAGATAAGGCTGAAGCATTTGCAGCAATCTTCAGCATGAAGTGCCAAGCGGATAATCCATCTCAGCTCCTTCAGTGGTCCCCAGCATTACAGAAGCCAGTCTTCAGCCAATTCGGTTCACTCAATGTGTTGTTAAGAAACTGTTGGAGACACTGGGTACTGCAAGGCTACAGGCCCTGACAACATTCCGGCAATAATACTGAAGACTTGTGTTGCAGAACTTGTCGCTCCCCTAGCCAAGCTGTTCCAATACAGTAACAACACTGGTATCTACCTGACAATATGGAAGTTTTCCCAAGTACGTCCTATACACAAAAAGCAGGACAAATCCAACCTGGCCAATTACCGCCCCGTTGGTCTACTGTCGATCATCAGTAAAGTGATGAAAGGTGTTACCAACAATGCTATAATGCAGCCCCTTCCCAGCAATAATCTGCTCAGTTATGCCCAGTTTGGGTTCCTCCAGAGCCACGCACCTCCTGACCTCATTACAGCCATGGTTTAAACATGGACAAAAGAACTGAATTCCAGCAGCAAGGAGAGAGGGCTGGCCCTTTACATCAAGACCGCATTTCACCATGTGTGATATCAAGGATCCCTAGCAAAATTGGAATCAATGGGTATCAGGGGACAAACTCTAGGTTGGTTGAAGGAAGATGGGTCGTTGTTGTTGGAAGTCAATTATCTCAGCTCCAGGACATCTCTGCAGGAGTTCCTCAGGATAGCGTCCTCAGTCCAACCATCTTCAGCTGCTTCATCAATGACCTTCCCTCCATCATAAAGTCAGAAGTGGGGATGTTCGCTGATGATTGCACCATGTTCATCACCACTTGCGAGTCCCCAGACACTGATGCAGTCCATTCCCCTCAATAACAGTATACCATTTTGGATACTGTTGGTGGGGTGCAGGGTCGAAATGACCCATCAAGGGCTAGCTGCAGCCGCAGTCAGGTCAGTGGCACTGTGGCCAGCACTGAGGCTTAGAAGGAAAGTGTGAGGTCAGAGAGAGCGATACTGATAGGAGACTCAACTGTGAGAGGGCAGACGGAAGTTTCTGTGGCCACAAAAGGGACATCAGGATGGTGTGTTGCCTCCCGGGTGCCAGGGTTAAGGATGTCTCTGAGTGATTGCAGAACATTCTGAAAAGGGAGGGCAAACAGCCAGATGTCATTGTGTACATTGGTACAAATGACATGGGTAGACAAAGGGGTGGGGTCCTGTGAAATGGGTATAGAGAATTGGGTAAGAAGTTAAAAAGGGTATTGATCTCCGGGTTACTCCTAGTGCCACCCGCCAGTGAAGATAAAATAGCAAGATAGACCAGATGAATGTGTGGCTGAGGAGCTGGTGGATGGGGCAGTGTTTTCAGTTGTTGGTTCATTGGGATCTATTCTGGGGTAGAGGTGACCTGCACAAGAGGGACAGGTTCCATTTGAACTGGAGGGGTCCAATATCCTCACAGGGAGATTTGCTAAAGTTACCTGGGAGGGTTTAAACTTGTTTGGTAGAGGGTTGGAACTCTGAATAAGAGAGGGGCCATCGAGAAGTCGGGGAAAATTCATTAGCCGTAGAGAGCAAATGTACTATTCAGGATAGCCGGGGGACAGAAAAGGGAGGGGAAAAAACTTCTGGTTTAAAGCATATTTATTTCAATGCACAAAGCCTGACTGGTAAGGTAGTTGAGCTCAGAGCATGGATTGGCTTTGGGGTTTGGGATATTATTGCCATAGCAGAAACATGGCTGAGAGAAGGGCAGGACTCGTAGTTCAATGTTCCAGGATAGAGAAACTACAAGCATGTTAGAAGTACAAGTAAGCAAGGACGGGGTGTTGCCTTTTTGATGAGGGAGGACGTAGCAATGCTTCAAGAGGATATTCTTAAGGGGTCATTAAATGAGGCTATATGGCTAGAACTTAGATACACGAAGGGGATGGTCACTCTGTTGGGACTGTATTATAGACTGCCAAATAGCCAGTGGGTACTAGAGGAGCAGATGTGTAGAGAGATTGCAGATACCTGTAGGAATAATACAGAGTGTTGGTTGGAGATTTTAATTTTCCCTGTTTTGACTGGGTCACTCAGAAAGGCTCAGACAGGTTGGAATTTGTTAAATGTGTCCAAGAAAGTTTCCTAAATCAATAGTAGATGGGCCTACTCAGGAGGGTGCAATACTGGACCTCCTCTTAGGAGATGAGGTTGGGTAAGTGACTGAAGTGTCAGATGGAGAGCACTTTGGGTCCTGTGACAATAACTCTTTTAGTTTTAACTTAGCTGTGGAAAAAGATAGGACAGGTCCACAGGTTAAGGTGCTAAACTGGAGCAGGGCCAATTTTGGGGCCATTATGCAGGATCTAACAGAGGTCAATTAGATTGTCTGTTAGAAGGAAAAGGAACGACTGGCAAATGGGAATCTTTTGCAAGTGTGATATCAAGAGTCCACGGACAATATATCCCTGTTAGGGTGAAGGGAAGGAATTGGTCCCCTTAAGGAACAGCTTGGCTGTCTATGTGTGGAATCACAGAAGATTTTTAATGAACATTTCTCCTCAGTGTTAACTGAGGAGAGAATTGTGGATGCTAAGGAAATAAAGGAAACAAATGAGGATGTTTGGACCACATAAATATTACCAGAGGGGAGGTGCTTGTGTCTTTAAAGTGCTTTAAGGTGGATAAATTCCCTGGGCCTGATTAAGTCCATACCTAGATGTTGTGGAGGTCTAGGAAAGAAGTTGCAGAGGACCTTGCAGAAATTTTAGCTTCATCTTTAGACACTGGTGAAGCTCTGGAAGACTGGAGGGTGGCGAATATTATTCCATTGTTAAAGAAAGGTAGCAAAGGCAAGCTAGGGAACTACAGGCTAGTGAGCCTAACAATAGCAGTAGACAAGTTACTGGAGAGGATACTGAGAAATAGGATCAACTAACATTTGGATAGTCAAGGTCTGATTAGGAATAGTCGGCATGGAAATCATGTCTGACAAATCTTTCGGAGTTTTTCAAAATGGTAACCAAGAGGATAGATGAGGGTAAGATAGTGAATGTTATCTATATGGACTTTAGTAAGGCCTTTGACAAGGTCCTGCTCAGCAGTCTGCTCATGAAGAAATCCGGGGAGAGCTAGATAATTGGATTTAAAATTGGCTTAATGGTAGGAAGCAGAGGATGATGATTGAAGATTGTTTGTTGTACTGGAGACCTGTGACTAGTGGTGTGCCACAAGGGCTGGTGTTGGTACTTTTGTTATATGTTATTTACATAAATGACCTGGATGTGAATGTACAAGGATGATACAAAATTAGGAGGTATTGCTGATAGCGAGAAATTTATCAAAACTTACCGAGGGATCTTGATCAGAAGAGGAAGTGGGCTGAGGATTGGCAAATGACATTCAATACAGATAAGTGTGAGTTGTTGCACTTAGGCAAGTCAAACCAAGGTAGGATTTATGTTAGGGTCCTGAGGAGTGTTGTGGAACAGAGGGACCTAGAAGTAAAAATACATAGTTTGTTGAATGTGGTGTCGCAGGTAAACAGAGTGGTGAAGAAGGCATTTGGTATGCTGGCCTTCATCAGTTGAGGCATTGATTATTGGAGTTGGCATGTTATGTCACAGTTGTATAAGTCATTGGTGAGGCCGCACATGAAGTATTGTGTACAGTTTTGGTCACGCTGTTACAGGAAAGACAAATTTGAAATGGAAAGTGTGCAAAGAAGATTTACAAGGATGTTGCCAGGAGTAGAAGGCCTCAATTATAGGAAGACGTTGGCCAGGATATGGTTTTATTTCTTGGAACATAGTAGAATGAAGGGTGACCTTATTGAGGTGTGTAAAATCATGAGGGATTTAGACAGGATGAATACATAAAGTCTTTTTCCCGGGGATGGGGAATTGAAAACTAGAGGACATAGTAGAGACTGGAAAGATTTAAGAAGGACCTGAGGGGCAACTTCTTCATATAGAGAGTGTTGTGTATGTGGAATGGGCTGCTAGACAAAGTTGTATCAGAGATTATGGGAACTGCAGATGCTGGAGAATCTGAGATAACAAAGTGTGGAACTGGATGTACACATGAAGGGTCTAGGCCCAAAAAGTCAGCTTTTGTGCTCCTAAAGATGCTGCTTGGCTTGCTGTGATCATACAGCTCCACACTTTGTTATGCTGGGCAAAGTGGTTGATGCAGGTAGAATAGCAACATTGAAAAAACATGTATAGGTACATGGATAGGCAAAGTTTAGAGGGATATGGACCAAATGTGGCAATTGGAGCTGGCTGAGTGGCAACCATGGTCAGCATGGACCAGTTTGGGCTGAAGGGTCTGTTTCCATGCTATTTTACTTGATGACTGTATAACTATGCTGGTGGTCCAGAGCTAAGAGGGTAATGTTAGGATATGATGATTTAAATGAAAGAGTGAATGGGAACGTGTGTAAGTGTAGAACTGATGAGGTCGATTAGGAGTGCAAGGAAGAAAGGAACGCACGATTCTAGGGTATCAGCTAAATTAACAGGCTGAGCCTGCAATTCACTCCATGAAACACAACCTGTGTTGTCTTCCATCCATATTTGAATTGCAAATACACAATGGAAATGAAAAATAGCTGCAGCCACCACAATAGAGTGAGTGATGTAAGAGTTTCTTCTTCTGTCTAAGAATGTCGGCTCAACTTGTGAGCAATGTGAGATCCTTAGGGCAATTGCATTAATCAGGCACTTATACAGTTTACTGTGATATCTGTAACCATAGAATCCTTCATGTGAAAGGCATGCTGTGACTAACAGTGTGGAATAAAAATACTCGTCACAAACAATTTTGACCATGCAATTGGTGTCTACAAATTGACCATAGCCGTCTGTATGAAGCAGAAGTAATTACAGGTAATCTTAAAGTGTCACCTGTGGGCTACAATTTGCAAAAACTGTCCAAGATCTCATAGGCTGATCCTGAACTATCAGTATTTGACAAGTTTTTTTTATACAATATTGCCTTTCCTGGGTGATACTTCGAGGTGTTTGGTAATGGTGTTTGGTATCTCTGATACCTCTGTCAGTATGCCCATTGCCAACGTGGCTTGTGCTACCTATATCAGTCTAAGGTTTGCTATGTGAAAGGCATTTTATGCCATCCTCGTGAGAGTACTTCATATCCCACCGTATATAAGATTTTGAACTGAATTTTGTTTGCAATGCCAGTGCCAACTGCACTTATTACCAAGGACCCCTTACTTTTCTGATATTTCCCATCTTCGTCCAATGGAACCATGACCAATGGATCCAGCCACAGCAGGTGTTATTGTCACTGTGGCTGTGCAGAGAAAAGAAGCAGAAAACCTGAGGAAGAACAAATGCACTAGCAAGATTAGGGCCAGCTGCAACCTCCTACAGCTGTTGAACAGTCTCCACATGAAGTTACAACTGAAGGTCTGTTCAAGATGCAGAGGAGGAGCAGGAGCCCAGGAGACTTATCTATCTTTAGCCCCATTAGTTTGTCTAATGCTACTTTTTTAGTGATTACGTTGATACTTAATTCTTCCCCAGTGTTATTTAGCATTAATAGGATATCTATAATATCTTCCACCATAAAGACTGATACAAAATATCAGTTTAACCTTTCTACCATTTCTTTGTTCTCCGGAAACATATCTCTAGATTCGTTTTCTAAGGAGCCTATGTTCACTTTGACCTTTGTCTCCTTATTTATATATTTAAAGAAGCTCTTATTTCTAGTTTTTATACCCAGCACTAGTTTGCCCTCAGTCCATTTTCTCTGTCTTTATTATCTTTTTAGTTTTCCTTTGCTGGATTCTGAATTTATCCCAGTCTTCAGGAATATCACTTACCTTTGTCTCCTTAGATGTGTTTTCTTTCAACTTTATACTCTCATAAATTCCCTTGGTTAGTCATTGTTGTTTCCTCCCTTTCTTAGAATCGTTTCTTCTCACTGGGATATATTTTTGCTGAGGGTCATGATCATTAAATATTTGACACAGCTTGCTTCCTGTCTTTCCTGCTAATCTGTCCCTCCAGACAATTGGCTAACTCTGTATTCAGTTGTTTTAAACCCAAGTTTCTCACTCTCAAATACAGTTTAATATTTAATCATGGATAATGGGAACTGCAGATGCTGGAGAATCCAAGATAATAAAGTGTGAAGCTGGATGAACACAGCAGGCCAAGCAACATCTCTCCTCTCTGATGAAGGGTCTAGGCCCAAAACGTCAGCTTTTGTGCTCCTGAGATGCTGCTTGGCCTGCTGTGTTCATCCAGCTTCACACTTTATTATCTAATATTTAATCATGTTATGGTCACTATTCCTAGGGGATCTTTTACTCGGAGATCATTTGTTAAAACTGTCTTATTGCACCTTTCTGGATTAAGGCTGGCCTGTTCCCTGGTTGGTTCCATGATATATTCTTCTATGAAAATATCCCTGATGCCTCTTCTGCAGTTACACTGGCAGTATCCCCCACCTCTTTCTTCGCTACATCGATGATAATATCAGTGCTGCCTCGTGCTCTCACAAGGAGCTTGAACAATTCATCAATCCCTTTCACCCCAACCTCAAGTTCACCTGGACGATCTCTGATACCTCTGTCTCCTTCCTGGACCTCTCTGTCTCTACTTCTGGTGATTGCCTCAAACCCAATGTCTATTTCAAGCCCACTGACTCTCACAGGTGCCTAGACTACACCTGCTCTCACCCACCTTCCTGCAATAACGTGATCCCCTACTCCCAATTCCTCCACCTCCGCCGCGTATGGTCCCAAGATGGGTGTTCCACTTCCAAACATCTCAGATATCCTCTTATTTCAAGGACCGCAACATCCCCCCTTCAGTGGTTGAAAATACTCTTGACTGCATCTCTTGTGTTTTCCACACCCCTGACCTCACATCCCCCCCACCGCCACAACAGAAGCAAAGACAGAATTCCTCTTGTCCTCACGTATCACACCACTAACCTCTGGAGTCAGCGTATCATTCTCCGCCACTTCCGCCACCTGCAATCTGATCCCAGTACGAAGGACATGATTCCCTCCGCACCTCTATCTGCCGTCCGTAGTGACTGCCCTGTCCACAACTCCTTTGTCTGCTCCACTCTCTCTACGAACCCCACCACCCTGGCACCTTTCCCTGCAACCACAGGAAGTGCTACACTTGTCCCTACAGCTCCCCCCTCACCTTCATCCAAGGAACCAAGAACACCTTCTACATCAGTCAGAGGTTCACCTGCGCATCTACTAATGTGGTCTACTGAATATGCTTCTCCCGATGTGGCTTCCTCTACATTGGTGAGACCAAGCAGAGGCTCGGAGACAGCTTTGTAGAGCACCTGCAGTCTGCTCGTGACAAACTACAACATCTTCCAGTCCCGAACCACTTCAGCTCCCCCTCCTATTTCCTGCATGACATGTCCATCCTGGGCATCCTCCAGTGTCACAATGACACCACTCGGAAACTGGAGGAGCAGCACCTCATATCCTGCCTTGGGAGTTTACAATCCATTGGTCTCAATGTGGGCTTTACCAGTTTCAAAATCTCCCCACCCCTGACCTCATCCCATGATCAACCTCTCACGTCCGCCTCCTTGACCTGACGCAGCCTGTCCGTCTTCTATACCATCTATCTGCTTCTCCCACCTCACTGACCAATCCCCACCACTGCCTAATTGCACTCACCTATCACCATCCCAACTACCTTCCCCAGCCCCACCACACCTCTATTTATTTCAGAGATCCCTTCCCTCTCCCCCATTTCTGAAGAAGGGTCCTCACCCGAAATGTCAGCTTTCCTGCTCCTCTGATGCTACCTGGCCTGCTGTGTTCCTCCAGCTCCACACATTGTTGTCACTGACTCCAGCAACAGCAGTTCTTACTGTCCCTAAATGTTAAATTCCCTGTTCTGCTCTCCTCGTAAACGTATTCTTGCAATGACTGAGATCATTTTCATTTACCTCCATTTGCATGATTCATTCATCTACCTTATCTCAAGTGCTTTGTGAAGTAAGATGCAAAGCCGTAAGGCTTGCCTCTTTGCCATTTTTAATTATCTTAACTTTTCTTTGTGCTGTGGCCATATTCACCCCCTTGATTTTCCTGTTTAGTGTTTTTTTCATTTTACTGTTCTTTCTTTTATTGCCATCTTTGTTTCTTTTTCCCTTGTCACCCTGCTTTTGTTCCCAGCACAGCTGTGCCATTCTCGTTTAAACCTGACCCAACTACACCAGCAAATGCTTGCCCTAGAATATAAACCCCAGTCCAGTTTGTGCAGGCCTCACCTCTCCCAGAACTGATCCCAATGTCCCAGGGATTTGAAATGCTTTTCCCCGCACCATCTTTCCAGCCATGTATTCATCCGGTTTATTGTGCTATTTCTGCTCTGATGTGGCACTGGTAGAAATCCTGTAATCACTATTTTTGCAGTCTTACTTTTCAACTTACTTCCTAACTTTGCATAATTTGCTTTTTGTACTGTTTTGCTTTTAAAACGACGTCATTGGTACCAATGTGTACCACAACAACTGGCTGTTCACTCTCCCCTCCAGGATGTGTTGTTGCTGCTCTGATACTCCTGTAACTGAGGGACACAACACACAATTGTGCTCCCATGAGGAGCTCAAACAGTTCCTCCACTGTACTAACACCTTTCACCCCAACCTTAAGTTCACCTGGAACCATCTCTGATGCTTCTCCCTCCTTCCTGGACCTCTCTGTCTCCATCTCCGGTAACCACCCGGAAACTGATATCTATTTCAAACCCACCGACTCCCACAGCTACCTAGAATACACCTCCTCTCACCCACCTTCCTGCAAGAATGCCAGCCCCTATTCCCAATTCCTTCACCTCTGCCGCATCTGCTCCCAAGATGAGGCATTCCACTCCCAGACATCACAGATGTCCTCGTTTTTCAAGGACCGCAATTTCCGCTCCACAGTGGTCAAAAATGCCTTCGACCGCATCTCTCACATTTCCCGCACCTCAGCCCTCACACATCCTCCCTGCAAGAACAACAAAGACAGAATTCCCCTCATCCTCACGTATCACCCCATCAACCTCTGGATTCAATGCATCATTCTCCGCCACCTGCAATCTGACCCCAATACCAAGAACATTTTTCCTTCCCCATCCTTACCTCCCTTCCAGAGAGGCTCTCTCTGTGATTCCCTCGTCCGCTCCATACTCCCCACTGGCCCCACCACCCCCGGCATGATTCCCTGCAACCGCAGGAAGTGCTACACCTGCCCCTACACCTCCCACCTCACCTCCATTCGAGGCCCCAAGAAAACCTTCACCTGCACATCTGCTAATGTGGTATATTGTATCTGCTGTTCCCAATGTGCCCTCCTCCACATTGGGAAAACCAAGCAGGGGCTTGGGGACTGCTTTGTGGAGCACTACACTCGATTTGTGACAAGTGACTACACCTCCCAGTTGCGAACCACTTCAACTCGCCCTCCCATTACTTGGACAACATGTCTATTCTGGGCCTCCTCCAGTGCCACAATATTGTCACCCGAAGGCTGGAGGAACAGCATCTCATATTCCGCTCGGGAACCCTGCAGCCCAGTGGTCTCAATGTGGACTTCACAAGCTTCAAAATCTTCTCACTCCCAGCTTCATCCCAAGGCCAGCCCATCTCGTGCCTGCCTCCTTGACCGGTCTGTCTTTTCTCCCATCTATCCATTGCTCCCACCTCACTGACCAAAGCCTACCCCTACTTCCGACCTACTATCCTCATCCCCGCCTCCTTGACCTGTCTGTTTTCCCTCCCACCTACCTGCCTCTCTGTCCCCACTGACCGACTCCCACCCCAACTCCATACCTACACTCACCTTTACAGGTTCATCCCCAGCTCCTTGACCTGTCCATCTTCACTCCTCCTATCTGCTTCTCTATCCATCTTCCATCATCGCCTCCCCCTCTCTGTACTTATTTCAGAGTCCCCTTCCCCTCCCCCATTTCTGAATAAGGGTCCAGACCCAAAACGTCAGCTTTCCTGCTCCTCTGACGCTGCCTGGCCTGCTGTGTTCATCAGCTCTACACCTTGTTATTCTCAGACTCCAGCATCAGCATTTCCTACTATTGCTGATACAATTGTGGAGTCTTGTTTGTGGCTACTCAAATGCCTATCTATTCCCCTTCAAATGGAATCCCCTTTAACTGTTGAATTTGCACACTTCCTCCTCCCTCCTCCCTTCTGGTGTGGCAGATCCAATAGTCGTGCAATGAATTTGGCTGTTGCTGGTTTCCCTGGAGAGAACCATTCCCCTGTTAACAGTATTCAAACCGCTGTACCTGTTTGGCATGTGAATAGCGACACAAGGTTCCTGCACTGCCTGCCTAGTTTTCTTGCCTTGCCTGGTGCTTACCTATTTCTCTTCTTGCTTGTGGAGTCTTAGCCTGCGGTGATGCCATTTCTCTCTACACGCCATCTACGATACTGTCAGCTTCAGAGATGCCACACAGTGTCACCAGCCATCTTTCTAGCTCTGTAACGTATGCTTCTCGGAGCTGCAGTTGGAGACACTTTCAAATACCAAATCTGGACCAGCATCTCCAGCATAATTTTAATATTTGGAGTGTCCAGCCCTTTCTCTTTATAGTTTGCAGGGAATCGATGAATGGGGAAGACTATCATTGCTCCTTAGGAATCAGTAGTATAAAAATTAGCAGGCCCTTTGAGTAACCTTCCCAACTAACTAAGGTGAAAAGCTGATAATTATGTTAACAAATTCATAGCTGTTCAAAAATATGTGAGCAAGCACTTCTGCTCTGGGCTTTTCAGTTAAAAAGTATTGGCATAATGCTATGGGAGCCACATGCAGCTGTGACAAATGTAGAATTGGTATTACCCACCAGCATAGCCGAGTTGTCCCTCAGAATTAGGCAAATTTAGGGTAATATGCACTTAAAATGATTTATGAAACTATGACACCTTCTAGATAGATATGAAAAATAATGAATTTATGATCTGAATTGCTGCTACTTGCTTCATACATAATCATCTTGGTAGATACATGAGTTTCACTTTCCTGTGATATATTATCCAATTTTTCACTTTTATCAGTTGTTCTAATTTGCTGCACGAAAAATGTGCTTGCATTTTCATTAGTTCTTCCTTTTACTTCTTTTCGTACGTATAATTTTCATGTCTTTAATTCACTTTATTTCCATGCTGTTTGACTACATTAACATCTCTGGTTTGAGTCCTTTGGTGCAAGAAAATCTTTTTTGCTTTGGCTGTTGGTAGTGGGATATGTGAGGTTGTTCAATGGCAAGCACAGTGGGAAGGTTTTCAGTTGCCTCAACCCCATTTTCTGATGCCTGGTTCTTCAATCAGGCTCAGGTTGCCTATCAATAATTACCTCCGCAGGACAGTAAGCAAAATGTCCAAAGCTTGTATGTGATTGTGATACTGGATTTATATCACCAGTGACAAGATGAGGCTTTGTAGTCCACTTAAGAACCTAAATTTCTATTGGAGTGGAAATACTGTCCATGGGCACATTGAATTAATTGAACCCTTGCCAACAAATTCACCTTGCACAATAGTCAGCCCAGAATCTTTTTTTTAAATAGAGCAGTGGAACCAGAGGATTGGAGACTTGCAAATGTTTCATACTCACTTTAATGAAAAGATTGCAAGGAGAAGTCCAGCACTGACAAGAATATAGAATATAGAACATAGAACAGTAAAGCACAGCACCAGGCCCTTTGGCCCACAATGTTGTGCCGACCTATTATTCTACTAAGGTCAATCTACCCTGCATACCCTACATTTTCCTATCCTCCATGTGCCTGTCCAAGAGTTGCTTAAAAGTCTATAATGTATCTGACTCCACTACCACTGTCGGCTGTGCATTCCACACGCCCATCACAGTCTATATAAACAACCTACCTCTGATATCTCCCCTGTACCTTCCTCCAATCACCATAAAATTAAGCCACCTCCTAATAGCCATTTCCACCCTGGGAGATGTCCCTGACTATCCACTCTGTCTATGCCTCTCATCATCTTGTCCTCCTCTATCAAGTCACCTCTCATTCTTCTTTGCCCCAATGAAAAAAGTCCTAGCTCCTTCAACCTTTTCTCAAAACCTGCCTTCCAGTCCAGGCAGCATCCTGGTAAATCTCCTCTGCACCCTCTCTAAAGCTTCAACGTCTTTCCTATAATGAGGTAACCAGATCTGAACACAATATTCCATGTGTGGTCTAACCAGAGTTTCATAGAGCTGCAGCATAACCTCACGGCTCTTAATCTCAATTCCCCTGCCGATGATAGCCAACACACCATACACCTTCTTTACAACCCTATCACCTTGGATCGCAACTTTGAGGGATCTGTGGACGTGGACCCCAAGATCCCTCTGTTCCTCCACACTGCCGAGAATCCTACCGTTAACCCTTCCACTTCTTTGCCCAGCTCTGCATCCTGTCAATGTCCCTTTGTAACCTACAACAGCCCTCCATGCTTTCCACAACTCCACCAATCTTCGTGTCATCGACAGACTTACTAACCCAGCCTTCCAGTTCCTCATCCAAGTCGTTTACAAAGATCACAAAGAACAGAGGTCCCAGAACAGATCCCTGCCGCACACCACTGATCACTGAGTTCCAGGTCAAATACTTTCCATCTACTACCATCCTCTGTCTTCTATGGGACAGCCAGTTCTGTATCCAGACAGCCAAATTTTCCTGAATCCCATACCTCCTTACTTTCTGAATGAGCCTACCATGTGGAACCTTATTGAATGCCTTCCTAAAATCCATATATACCACATCCACTGTGCTGCCTTCATCGATGTGTTTTGTCACATATTGAAAGAATTCAGTAAGACTTGTGAGGCTTGACCTGCCTATCACAAAGCCATGCTGACTACTTCTAATCAACTGTGCTTTTCCAAATAATTGTAAATATTTTCTCTCAGAATTCTCTCCAGTAATTTGCCCACCACAGAAGTAAGACTGATTGGTGTGAAATTCCCTGGATTATTACTACTGCCTTTCTTGAACAAGGGAATGACATTTGCCACCCTCCAATCTTCTGGTACTACTCCAGTGGACGGCAAGTATGCCAAGATCATTGACAAAGGGGCAGCAATTCCTTCCCTCGCCTCCCATTTCAACCTTGGGTATATCCCATCTGGCCCAGGAGACTTATCTATTCTCATGTTTTTCAAAATTTCTAGCACATCCTCCTTCTAAACATTAACCTGTTCGAGCATATCTGCCTGTTTCACATTGTCCTCACAAACGTCAAGGTCCCTCTCACTGGTGAATACTGAAGCAAAGTATTTATTAAGGACCTCCTCTGACTCAGTGCACAAGTTCTCTCCACTATCCCTAATTGGCCGTGCCTTTACTCTGGCCACCCTCTTGTTCCTTACATAAACATAGAACACCTTGGAGCTTCCTTGATCCTACCTGCCAAGGTTTTCTCATACCCCCTTCTAGCTCTCCTAAGCCCATTCTTCAGTTCCTTCCTGGCTTCCTTGTGGACCTCCAGAGCCCTGTCTGATCCTTGTTTCCTCAACCTTAAGTAAGTTTCCTTCTTCCTCTTGACTAGGTGTTCCACATGTCTTGTCATCCAAAGTTCTTTCACCTTACCATCCTTTCCTTGCACCAGCAGGATGACCTATCCAGAACTTGGGGCAACTGCATCCTGAACAACCTCCACATTTTTGTCATGCAATTCCCTTAGAACATCTGATCCCAGCTGGTGCTGTGTAGTTCTTGCCTAACAGCATTATGAAGCAAGGCAATCGGTTTAATCTCAGTTATGGAAAATCTTTTAGAATGCATAATGTGAAGCAAAATGAATCATCACCTGGACAAATATGGATTAACCAAGGCAAGCAAACAGAGGATTTGCAAGGGAATAGTGTTTAAGTAACTGATTTGAATTGTTCAAATTCAAAGAAGTTGGATGAGGATAATATGGTTGATGGAGTGTGCACGGCCTTGCAAAAGTCATTTGATAGTGTTACATAAAAGGTTTATCAGTAAAGTTCAGATCCTGGAACAAAAAGGACAAATAAGAAATTCGATGTTTGACAAGAAATGGATTGTATTGCTGAGAATATTTTTTCAAAATGGAGGAAGATATATAGTGGGCTGCCCAGTGAATTGGTTTTAGGGCTCCATCCTTTGTTGATATACCGTAATGCCCTACACTTTTGTATACATGGCACAATTTAAAATTTTGTGGATGACCTGTGAAAAAGATAGTGATAAATTATAAGAGAACAAAGGCTTGCAGGAGCGGTTGACAAATGGCGGGTGAATGAATGCTTGAAATGACTATTTTTAGTTGTTGGAATGAGAGGCATAACAAAAAAAAATACCTGGAGGTAACTATGAACAGTTCATTGGAGTGACAGGATAGATTGAGAAAGCAGCTAGTAAAGCTAGACAGGACCAAAACAAGGAAGTCATGACCATCCTGCATAAAACACTGCTTTAACCTCAATTAAAGTACTCTATCCAATTTTGGACACTACTATTCAGGGAATTATGTGAAATCATTGAAAGGGAGTGCAGAAAAAGAATTCATGAATATGATTCCAAGGTTTAGGAAGTTCAGTTATGCAAATAGAATGGAGAACCTGATCTATTATCCATGGAGAAGAGACGATAAGAGGAGATTGGATAGATATGTTCATTAGGGATCTAGTTAGTGTAGACAGGGAGAACCTGTTCATCCTGGCAGGAATATTGAGAATCAGAGGACTTTAGGAGATTTGAAAAAGAATCAATGGTAACATGAAGAAAAATTTTTCCACTGTGCGATGAACAGTTAGGATCTGCTTGACAACGTGGTGGAGGTAGAGTCATTCAAAGACTTCACCAAGAGGATGCGAAATTTATTTGGTGGAAAAAAAATGCATAGCTATAAGAGAAAAGAGGGTTAAGTGGAACTTAAGACTTGCTGTTGCAGAGCATTGATATAGACATGATGGGCCAAATGGCATTGCTGTGTGTTGTTGCATTTTATGAATCTGCTAATTCCTGAATTAGGTTGTTGACTTGCTCACCCAGCTGGCTTGCTTTTGTTCAGATGTTTTGTCACCATGCAAGGTGATACTATCAGTGGAGCCTCCAATGAAGCAATATTATTCTACTCCGCTTGGAATTTATACTGTTTGGTATAGTATGGTGAGTCGTGTCATTTCCGGTTTTGAACTGTATGGGTTTGTATATACGGTCCAATTCTATATGTTTGTTGATTGCATCATGGGTGGAGAACCATGCCTCTAGGAATTCCCACGTGTGCCTATGTTTGGTTTGGGATACTATGGTTACCTTGTCCCATTTAAACTGATGGCCTTCATTGTCTGAGTGTACCATATTAAGGAGAGTTTGTCGTGCTGTTTTGCTGTGAGCTTTCATATATTCTGATGGCTAGTTTCCTTCCTGCCTGTCCAATGTAATATTTGTGGCAGTCATTGCATGGTATTTTATAAATCACGTTGGTTCTGCATGTTGTGGGAATGGGGTCTTTAGTCCTTGTGAGCGGCTGTCGTAGAGTGACTGTGGGCTATCGTGATTCCTAGTGGTCTTAGGAGTTTTGATGTCAGTTCCGATATGTTCTTGTTATTTGGCAGTGTGGCCTGTGTGTTAGGGTGTACTGTGTCCTCTTGTTGTTGTCTGTTTAGTAGGCACCTGCAAATGAAGTTGAAGGGATAACCCATACAGATCAAAATCAGAAATGACATTACTCCCCATGATGGACCAGATAGTATAAATTTTAAGCGGAGTAGAATAACATTGCTTCATTGGAGGTTTCACTGGATGATGTCACCTATTATGGTGAAGAAATGTCTGATCAAAAACAAGCCAGCTTGGCAAGCAAGTCAACAACCTCACCCACAACCTGAGCTATGGATCTTTGCCAAAACTTTAAATTCCAGAATTAATCTTGGGCTAATTATCATAGGATCATGCAGATTGGGGAATTAAACATGTAGCACAATATGTGATGTCTGGAACAAGGATTTCATGGTACACTGGCACCAGTAACTGGAGAAAGAGGGAGCTGTTCAATTGGATTGGCCACCTCATAAACCATAATGGGATAAGTATGCCGGTTTATTGTATAATTAAGCTTGTGGGTCGAACTTCCATCTAAATGAGCAGCGAGGAGTCAGGCGGAATGAGATATAGAAATATGAAGGAAATGTTGAGGCAGTAGTGCAGTGTAAGAAATTAGGAAAGGAAGACAGATTTTAAGTGATTGAGATCGTTGAGAAATTAATGGTACACAAATCAAATCAAATGCTGTTTGTTTGAATATGTAGCAAATTAGTTGACTTGGTGTCACGAAAGAGGATAAGCAGGTTTGATGGTAATTGTCAATATGTATATGTGTAACAAAGATTTGGAACTAAATATCCCAAGCTGTGCAACATTTTAAAAATTCACATAGAATGGAAATGAAGAAGGACCAGTTCTCATATTAAAGGACGATATAAGGGCACTCGTAAGAAAGGATCTTGGCTGAAAAGATCAAATGAAAGTGAAGATAATGGAGGTGGAATGAAAATTGAGGGGTAGAGTGCATTGGAAAGGTTAGCTACACATGAATTGAATAGTTGCCAAGTCAAGATGGTTTGCATCCCGAGTTAGTTGAAGTGGAAGTGGAGATAATAGGAGGAGTTACTGTAATACGCCAAACTACTTTTGTATAGGGGAAATGCAGAACAGCAGATGTGATTATTTTGCTGCACAGGGTGGAAAAATACATTAACAGCAACAAAATCATAAATTGCCGAAGAAGCTCAGCAGATCCGGCACCATCAGTGGAGAGAAAGCAGAATTAATATTTTGGCTCCAGTGATCCACCTTCAGTTCAGGCAGAACCGATGAAAAGGCATCACTGGCAACTACAAACCAATTGGTTTAACTTTGGTGTTGGGTAGTGTTTTAGAAACAATGGGATTGGAGGAGACCAAAATGAGAGGAGTGAACCATCTTTGTCACGTTCGACTGCTCCATGGGTCACAATGCAAATTTATTGTTTTACTTGGAGCTCGGTCAATCATATGCTTTCGCTATATTAGACTTAAAATAAAAACATTAATCAACTAAGTTCCATTAATATATACAAAAATATTGATTTATTATGAGACAAAACTTATTCAATGAAGATGCAAAGCTGGTTAACACACTTTGTAATATGAGAATATAAATGTTTCCTCCTCTAAATAACGAAAGATGCACGCACCACCTGGAAATGGGAAAGAAGATCAATTTCCTTCTGTAAAATTCTTTGGGAAAGGCAACGGTCTAGTGGTTAATACTGGACTGTTAATCCAGAGACCCAAGTCTCTGGGGACCCTGGTTTGAATCCTGCCATGGTAGATGGTGGAATTAGGAGTTTAGTAATTATGACCATGAATCCATTGTCAATTGTCAGGAAAGGTCCAGCTGGTTTCCTAGCATCCTTCAGGGAAGGAAATAGCTATCCTTACCTGATTTGGCGTACATGCGACTCTAGACCTACAGCAATATGGTTAACTCTTAAATACCATCTGGGCAATTAGGAATGTGCAATAACTGCTGGCCTATCTAGCGATGCCCTCATCCTGAGAATAAAATTTAATATAAAAATACTTTAGCTTATAAGTCTTAGTTTTTAAAGACAAAATAAGCATTCAGATAAAAGAATGTTCAGACGGCTCTAAGTCTAACGTTCTAGTGCACAAAATCAGTTGTCATAAAACATAAGCAAATGACTCTGGAATAATTGTCATTGCAGCTTGCTCAGAAAAGACAGTATCAAAGATTGTTTTAGATGCTTTTCAGGAGGACAGTCAGGGCTTAGACTGCACTAGGTCTCCAATCACCACATTGGACCATAACAAGAGGTTTTTCAGAAACCAAAGAACTGGACTTAGAAGCTCTTACGCCACCAACTTAAAAATTCAACAACTTCCAAAGGAGAAGCTGCAACTTGACAGTTATAAAATCATGGGTACATGGCAATGTGGATGTCTAAAGATAAACAGATCATCCATGATCCCACAAAATGGTGTAGCAGGCACAAATGGCCAAATAGTCTACTTCTGTCAGGAGATCATCATTAAACTAGTAGTTATTTTGAGGCTTGATGGCATGGTTCTAAATATTGTGTGGGGCACAGGGGTAAGTGCATGTGCATTTATCTTTGAAGATGGCAGGGCATATTGATAATGTTTAATGAAGCATTTGGGGTCATGCATAACATAAATAGAAGTAATGAGCATGTCATCAGGGAAAATATGCTGAATCTTTAGAAAGCTCTGTTTCAGCTATATTGTATCAGCTCAGGATGCTACTGTAAGAAGGATGTGAAGGTCCTTGAGATGGTGCCGTAGAGGTTGACCAGAATAGCATCAGGGATGAAAACGATCAGCTGCAAAGGTCAACTTACTTAAGCTGCATTTTTGAACATACGCAAAAGGGACAGAAGTAGACTATTTGGCTATTTGAGCCTGCTACACCATTTTGTGGGATCATGGATGCTCTGTTTATCTTTAGACATCCACATTGCCATGTACCCATGATTTTCCAGCAAAGCAGGAATCTATCCATTTCTGTCTTTAAAATGTTCAATGAACCTTTCTTCAACACTACCTAAGAAAGAGAGTTCCAAAGTTGGATAATTCTGAGATTAAAAAAATCTTCTCATCACCATCCTAAAAGGTAACCCCTAATTTTAAAGTTGTTCCCCCAGTTTCCAGACTGACGCACAAGAATAAACATCCTTTCCATGCCTACCATTAAGACCATTCAGGATCTTGTATATTTCAATCAAATGACCTCTCACTTTCTAATTCTAATTCTTCTCCTTCAACTGTCCAATCTGATAAAACCTTTCCTAAATCTGGGGAGTTTTGGAAGGTTAACACAAATACGTCTACTACCTCATCAGCAACCTCTTTTAAGACCTTGGAACAAAATCCATCTGGACCCTGGAGACTTATCAGCCCACAGCTCCATCAGTTTGCTGTGCAACATTTCCCTTGTGCTTATAATTTCACTAAGTTCTTCTGTCTCTTCTACCTCCTGATTCACAGCTTTTATTGGATTTCTTTCTTATTCCCTATGGTGAAGAGAGAAACAAAAATTTGACTGTTCATCTGCTATTTCTTTATTATCCACTATTAACTCCCCATCGTGGCTCCCTTGAGGACTAAAGCTCACATTAATTACATTTTTCCAGTCTAAATGGCTGCTGAAACACTTATCATCTGTTTTAGCATTCCTAGTTAGTTTCCTTTCGTCCTGTATTTTTTTCCCCCCTGAATAAATTTTTATTCATTTCCTGCCATTCTGATGAATCATCTTACTGGCCACTCAAACTTGCACACTTAAATGCTTTCCTTAAAGTTGATGCTTTCTTTCATTTCTGTAGTTAACCATTTGTGGTTACTTACCCAGCAGGACTTACACACAGAAAGAATGGGTAGCCATCCTATCTAGAATCGTTCCTACTTAAAGCTTTCAAAGAGGCATTGTCTTGGTGGAAGCAAATTAGGATCTATGGATGAGGATGAGGACATTGTAAAAGATTTTTATGTAACTATTCAACATTGGGCTTGAACAGCAAGTGAGAACCTATTGAAAACCACTTCTGAGAGGAAAGATGGAAAAGCCTACTTCTGTTCCTATTTATTGTGTTGAGCAGAAGCTAGACAAGTGTATGTGGTAAAAGGAGCAATGATGATGGACGATGGAAAGATGTTGAAGTACAGCATAAACACCAATATGGACTGGTTAGGCTGAATGGCTACATTTGTGTCAGAAAAGCCATGGCATCCAAATTGTTGGGACCAACAACATACTTAAGGAGAGACAGACAAGAAGTACAAACAGAAATCTTGTTGAGTGCATGAAATAATATTGTTTAATTTTATTGTCATGTGTACCAAAATACACTGAAAAACTTTGTTTATGAGCAGTACGGGCAGATCACAGTCAGCAAAGGATATATAGATCAAAAAGACTTCGAGACATGCAGGTTAGATTGCAGGTTACATAATTTGAGGCTAGAGTCCATTCAACAGTCTGATAACGGCTGGAAAGAAGCTGATCTTGAACCTGCTTGTGCGCGTTAAGGCTTCTGTAGCATCTGCCTGACGTAAGAGGTTGTAGGAGGTCATTACCAGGATGTGATGACTCTTTCATGATGTTGGCCGCCTTTCTGCAGCAGCGAGCCATGTAAATAGAGTCCGTCATTGGAAGGTTGGCTTCTGTGATGGACTGGGCTGTGCACTCTACCTTCAGCAGATTCTTACGATCCTGGGTAGAGCACTTGTCATACCAGACTGTTATGCACCTGCGCAGTATGCTTTCTATGGTCTGTCTGTAGAAGTTGGCAAGGGACTTTATGGATATGCCAAATTTCCTGCGCTGCCGGAGGAAGAAAGGGTTTTGTTATGATTTCTTGACTGTCACATTTACATGGGAAGTTCAGGACAGGTTGTCAGTTATCATCACTCCGAGGAACTTGATGCTCTTCACTCTCTTCACCTCAGTTCCATTGATGTAGTGGGGGCATGTTCTCCACCCTTCTTTCTGTCAAGTCTGTGATCAGTTCTTTCGTTTTGCTGGCATTGAGAGACATTTTCATTGCACCACATCACCAAGCCCTCTATTTGCCTTTTGTAGTTTGATTCATCATTGTTAGATATCCATCCCACTCCGGTGGTGTAGTTAGTGAATTTGTAGATGGCATTCATTTGGAATTTGGCGACTCAGGTGTGGGTGTAGACGGAGCACAGTAGGGGGCTACAGACGCATTGTTGGGAGGCTCCATTGTTCAGTGTTATTATGTAGGAGGTGCAGTTACCTGTCCTCACTGATTGCAGTCTGTGGGTCAGAAAGCTGGGGATCCAGTTTCAGGGAGTGGAGCATGACCTCAAGGTCACGTAGTTTTGAGATCAGTCTGGATGTATCATTGTTCGCTGTCTTACACTGTTTCATTTTGTATCCCGTGATGTCGTTTAGGCCTTGTCATAGACGGCGGGAGTCTGTTTGGTAGGTCTGTGCCTCTAACCTGGTCTGGTACTGCCTCTTGGCTTAGTGATGGCTTTGCAGAGAATAATAGCAGAGTATGTACATTTTCTATACAAATGAAACCAGCATGTCACAGAACCTGCAATTTTAAACTTGAAGGGTGCTGTGAAAAAGTGAGAACTCTGATTGATTGAGGTGCACTTGTAAAGTGAAACTGTTGTATTTCTTCACTATTTTGCATATATATCACAGTTTTGGTATCTATATGCATTTTTAATATTATTCTTTTTGACACAGGAGTAATACAGCTCGAATCTTGCAGACTCCTTAAACAGTTCGTTTAGGATATAAGAGTACTGACCCAGACACCACTATGAGGAGTAAGAACACCAGGCCACTTGCTCTCACAGTCTGAGTTTCACACAGTCGTCTTTCACCAGGAGAAAAAATCCTGGCGTCCGTGATGTAGTGTTCATTTATCTCTCCGATGGGGGGGGAGCATTTGGGGGGGGTGGGAGAACAGGACATCGCTGCAAATGCCCCTATTGAGCCAGGACATGCCACCCACCAACTGCAGTCGAGACAGTGAAGCTGTTTATTGGGACTGGGGACTTGCAACAAGCACTACCTTGGGACCTCCTGGGAAAATAGTCAGCCTCTATTGAGCTGAATGCAAGAATATTTTAACTATGTGCTGCCTGGCTTTGCAAAGACTGAACAGAAAGTTAGTGTCTGACTGTCTGAGGGTTTTAAGCATGGTTAAAATCCTAAAAGATCAACTCATTGAGTAAGACAAAAAATATTTAAACTTCAAGAGACTTTCCAAACCACCTTTTTAATTTCTTTTATGCCTTTGATTTTGTATTTAGCGTTTAGGACTATTAGTGTTTAGGACAGGAACTTTTTGAGCTGCAAGGGACAGTTATCAACATTTATAGATCAAGTATAAAACAGCTAGATGCTCTGCTTCTGAAACAATTTGACCTAAACTCAATCTTTGGAGAGCATCCCTTCCTGCAGAAACATCTGTGGCAGTGAAGCTGTGTTTGTGAAGCCTTGAGGGCTACATATACAGTTATACAGTCATTGAGATATACAGCCCAGGAAAAGACCCTTCGGTCCAACTCATCCATGCCGACCAAATATTCTATATAAATCTAGTCCCATTTGCCAGCATTTGGCTCATATCCCTCTCAAGCCTTCGTATTCCTATACCAGAAACTTTTTAAATGTTGTAATCTTACCAGCCTCTACGACTTCTACTGGTAGCTCATTCCATACGTGCACCATCTTTTGCGTGAAGAAGTTGCCCCTTAGGTCCCTTTTATATCTTTCCCCTCTCACCTTAAACCTATGCCCTCTAGTTTAGGATTCTCCCACCTCAGGGAAAAGACTTCACCTATTTACCTTTTCTGTACTCCTCATGATTTTATAAACTTCCATAAGGTCACCCTTCAGCCTCCACTCCAGGGAAAATAGTCCCAGCCTATTCAGCCTCTCCCTGTAGCTCAAACCCTCCAACCCTGGCAACATCCTTGTAAATATTTTCTAAACCCTTTCTAGTTTCACAACATCATGGGAGACCATAATTGAATGCAATTCTCCAACAGTGGCCGAACCAATGTCCTGTACAGTCGTAACATGACCTTCTAACTCCTACACTCAATGTACTGACCAATAAAGGCATTCATATCAAAGGCCTTCTTCACTATCCTGTATATCTGCAACTCTACTTTCAAGGAACTATGAGCTTGCACTCCAAGGTCCTTTTGTTCAGCAATGCTCCCCAGGATGTTACCATTAAGTGTATAAGTCCTGCCCTGATTTGCCTTTCCAAAGTGTAGCATCTCACATTTACCTAAATTAAACTCCATCTGTCACTCCTTGGCCCATCGGCCCATCTGGCTTAATACACCACCCTGAAGACCTCCTGTTTATGATGTCCTCAGGGTGAGGTGATTGATCTTCAACAACACCCATCTTCCCTTTTGCTAGACAGGACTGCAATCAGCAGAGCATTTCCCCCCGATTCCCTTTGACTCCAGTTTTGATAGGGCTTCTTGATGCCATGCTCAGTAAAATGCTGTCGTGATGTCAAGTACGATAACTCTCACCTCACCTCTGGAGTTCAACTCTTTTGTCTGTGTTTTTGGGCTGAGGCAGTAGTGAAGTGAGGAGCTTAAAGATTCTGTCAGAGCCTATGCTGTCAGCGACAGGTTATTCTTTTGCATGTGCTTCTTGAAAGCATTGTCGACAGTAGCTTCTAACACCTTGCTAATTTTGAGAAAAGACTGATAGTGTGGTAATTCTTGGATTGGCTTTGTCCTTTTTTTGTGTAGAAAATTTACTTTAATAATTTTTGACATTTATCAAGTTATCACTGTTCTGAAACTTTTTGGATAGGGACACAGTGCTTGATAGCTATGGAGTTGAGTTTACAAAAGAACATACAAGAAATAAAAGAGTAGAAATGGAACCTTTGTTTCCTCTGTAGTTTAAAAGTCTGTCCATCTCAGCATTTACCATGTTCAGTATTTTCAGCCTCCATATCTCTGAGGCAGAGAGTTCCAAAGAATTCAAACTCACGTAGAGACAAAACTCTTCTCAACTTATCTTAAATTCTGGACCCCTAGTTCTGAAGGATGCCCCTACTTCTCAATTCACCCACAAGGGGAAACATTCCCCCATCCTTATCAAGCCTTATTGGAATCTTATATGCTTCAATAAGATCACTCTCATACTTGCTCATTGTACAGTAACTTTTAACTCAGTTATCAATTGTTAATGAACCTTCTCCGAAATGTCTCCACGTCTCCACAGCTAATATTTTCCCTTTAATGAAGGAGTCCAAAACTGTTTGCAGTTTTCTGGATGTGGTCTCATTGATGTCTTGTGTAGTTGTAGCAAAACCTCCCTTCTCTCTCATCGTCTTTGCCCCTTGCAATAAAGGCCAGCATTGCATTTGACTTCTGAATTAGTTACTTGGCCTATGTACTAATATTTTTTTGTTTCAATGTATAAAGACTCCAATATTCCCAAGTGTTGTAGCATTCTCTTGAACTTCTACAATTAAATAATACTTTGCTTTTCTATTTGTTTCACCAAAGTTGATAACATTATTTTTCACACTTCATACTCCATTGCCTAAATTTATGACAACTTGTCTAACCTATCTAATGATTAATATATCTAACACTTGATTAAAAATATTTTTATAAAGTGGTTTTATAAAGGTTTTGTAGCTCAGTGGTAACTTACAAACTTCTGAGTCAGAAGATTTGGTTTCATGCTCCAATTGCCCCAGAGGTCTGAGATAACATTTCTGAACAGCTTGATTGAAAGTAATTGACAAGGATCTTGTGGCACAGTGGTAGTGTTTGTACGTCTGGGCCAGAAGGTCCCACCTGAAGATGTGATGGCCATGGAATTGTCGTGATAAGCGTTGATAATAAATGTTGACTAAAAAATCAGACTTCTTTTATTAAGTGTTTTTAGAAGTCTTATGGTGCAGAGGTACTGTTCCTTTTTCTGGCCTAAAAGGTATAGGTTCGTGTTCAATCTCACGATGAATGGCCATGGAGGTGTGTCATAACCCATCCAGACAGGTTGATAATTTTTTAATCAAGTGATTTCATGGTGTGGTTGAATTAGGAGGTATGTTCTTGTCATGCTTCACTGCCAGATTAGAATATGGCTCCAGTGTAATCCTTTGCCAACTAACTTTCTGAACTGCAACAAACAAATCTTATATCCTAATTCTGTTTTTGATTCATTGACCAAACCTCTTGTCAATTTGAATATATTAAATGTAACACTATGGCTCTTATGCGTGTGCAGTCACCTTTAATGTGACATCTTGCCGAATTACTTATTGTAAATCTAAATCCATGACATCTTACTGAACTTTGATTCACCTAAATTGTTACATACTTGAAGGTTTGAGTTATAAAGAAATGCTGGATATGTGGAGATTGAGAGGTGATCTTCTAGAATTTTATAAAATCAAGAGGGGTAACCCTACTTCTAATGGTAGTTGTCTTTTTCCTAGCATGGGGATTTCAAGACTAGTGCGTACAATTTCAAGGTGAGGGAAAAGAGATTTTAAAAAAGACATGAGGGGAAATTGTTTTACGCAGAGGGTGGTTCATGTGTGGAATGTTGAGGAGGTGATGGATGTGGGCTCAATTACAACATTTAAATTGCAAGTGTTACAATTTACAAAATTGTAATAAAAAAATTAAATAGATAAGTCCATGAATAGGAAAGATTTGGGGGGATATGGGTCAGGAGCAGGTAGGTGGGACTAGTTTTGTTCGGGATTATGTTTGGTGAAAACTGGTTGGACCGAAGGGTCTATTTGCGTGCTATATGATTCTGATTTTATGACTGGATAGTTCTAATAATTAGTTAAAGACAATTTCCCTTTCATACAATCAAGCAAAGACAACATGGTTTTATTATTATTTTATAACTAACCTGCTGCAACTCTTTAATCATAGCAACATTGGATTTCAGCATTTTCTGAATGGCAGGTATTAGGCTAACTCACCTATGGTTTCCTGCTTTCAGAATTCCATTTATTCTTGAAAAGTGATTGCATTTGCAGCTTCCAAGTTCCTGAACTTTCCAGAATCTAGGGAATTTTGGAAGATATAGCCAATGTGTCCATTAACTTTACAGCCTCTTCCTTGAAATTTCTAGGATGCTGATCATCAGGCTCAGACGGACTGTCAGCCTTTGTTGCTATTAGTTTGCTTAGTACCTTCTCTTTTGTGAGTTTATGGGGACGAGCCAAAGACACTGACTCGTTTCTTGACAGCATTTTGTAAGAAAACACTTCATGCTCCTTCAGTAGTGGACTGCACATTAAAATTTTCAGGCAGTGGAGAGGCTGATATAGCTGGTAGTGAGATAGAGCTGGCGGTTGCCAGTATATATATTTTGAAGCTGATATATATTCAGTTGTGTTACTGACAGAAGCATTTACTTGAAACGTAGAAGGGGACCAAGGTAGACTTTGAGGAACATCAGATGTAGCTGTAGAAGCTGAAAGAGAAACCAAAGTGGGTAAACTTATGGTTATGATTGGACAAGACTGTATGAGAAGACTGAAGGCCCACTCACAAGGATGATAGTGAAGACACATTGAAAGAGGGTATTGTAGTTAACTGTCATAAAGGCTGTAGACAAGTCAAGAGGATAGGGATCTGTACATACATATGTTTATCACAGCTGCATAGAATGTATTTTTTGACTTTGATAAAAGTCACCACTCCATGATAGGGGTGAAAATCTGATTGGAGAATTAATGCAGAATTAATTAAATTTAACATGGATTTGAGACACACCAACATGTTGAGGTAGTGAGACAGCAGTACTAAAAAGAGAGCAGAACATATCCTTGTGTTTAAAGCTCAGACTGCTAGAAATTAGTGTTGCAAGCTGAAAAATTCCTCTGTTGGGCACCTTGTATAAATTGACACTGTTTTTGGAGGTCAATGAGAATCAACATAGTATATACCATGAGCAATACTACAGCCAAGCCAAATTCCTTCCTCCAGAGATTGTCCCATTCTTGCTGAAGGCACCGAATAGTGATCAAATTTCAGAAACCCACAACAAATATTTTTCCTCTGTTATCCCAAGGAGTTGGAGGCAAATTACAGTGGTGACCAGCTGATTCAGGACACCGATCCATGCCTCAACTTACTTAGTTGCGGGCGGCATGGTGGCTCAGTGGTTAGCACTGCAGCCTCACAGCGCCAGGGACCCAGGTTCAATTCCAGCCTCGGGTGACTGTCTGTGTGGAGTTTGCATATTCTCCCCGTGTCTGCGTGGGTTTCCTCCAGGTGCTCCAGTTTCCTCCCACAATCCAAAGATGTGCAGGCTAGGTGGATTGGCCAAGCTAAATTGCCTGTAGTGTTCAGGGGTGTGTGGGTTATAGGGGGATGGGTCTGGGTGGGATGCTTCAAGTGGCGGTGTGGACTTGTTGGGCCGAAGGGCCTGTTCCCACACTGTAGGAAATCTAATCTAATCTAATCTTAGGTCATCAAAAAAGTAGAACAACATTCTTTCCAAAGCTTCTGAGTGCTATTATATTAACTGCCCCAGTAAAATTGTTAGAATACTACCAATTCTGAATAATTCTAAAATTGCTTCATTCCCACCTGGTTATGGAAGATTTGCCCATAAATAAACTATCAGTTTAACAAATATATCTAATTTATTTCATGTGTATAAGTGAAATATAATTTGTGCCAGAAACACAACTGCCACCACTACAAATTCTCCAGTGGAATAATAGTGTACAAAACATCTGCACTTGTGGTTTCTACTATTTAGCATATGAATCTGCAAACCCCTCAAGTACTTTATAGATAGAACATTACAGCACAGTACAGGCCCTTCGGCCCTCGATGTTGTGCCGACCTGTCATACCAATCTCAAGCCCATCTAACCTACACTATTCCATGTACCTGCGTATGCTTATCCAATGACGACTTAAATGTCCCTAAAGTTGGCGAATCTACTACTGTTGCAGGCAAAGCGTTCCATTCTCTTACTACTCTCTGAGTAAAGAAACTACCTCTGACATCTGCCCTATATCTTTCACCCCTCAATTTAAAGCTATGCCCCCTCGTGCTCGCCGTCACCATCCTCGGAAAAAGGCTCTCCTTATCCACCTGTCTAACCCTCTGATTATTTTATATGTTTCCAACCTGTACCTCTCACCTATAACATACAACTATGACTTTCTGCAGGTATCTGCAATCAAAATTTCTTGACTAGGTTCCAAATTGTATTTACATAGTATATTTAGTAGAGTGTAACAACCCAGGGAACAGGTCATTGAACAGGAGTTGTAACAGGGTTGAAAATGCTGAATATGAGATCATCTTTCAGTGTAAGAGCATGGTGAATATGGAGGAGTGAAAAGGAATGTAAAGCAATGTAGTGAATTATTAAATTTCAGGACAGAGGAAAGTATGGAAAACAGTACATCAGAGTTGGAAGAGTGGAGGCTAAACATTGTTTATAGAGTGAGGAGGATGTTAGGTAAAGTGAATAGTATGTGAATGTGTACAAGAATACTGAAATTAATTTTTGAAGGAACTTGGATGAAGTGCAGGAATCATTTGTTGTGAGCTTGATTTTTAACTCACTAAAGTTAAAATCGGACTGGGATGAATCATGAGCAGAATCTTGGGAGGATGTTAGCAAAGTTGATTCAAAGATGACAAAGTATTTTAACAGTGTTTAGGCACAAACAAAGACAGGCAGTTTCATAGAATTAAGAATTTTCTTGGTAATGAAAATAATGTTGTGTTGACTGCCCTGATATTTCCATTATTTTTTGTAAGAAATATCCAGATTATGGAGTTGGTATGCTTGCTTACACATTATAAACAACCAGGATATGCAATTGCCTGAAATAGTGTTAAATAAGATTGATTAAGTTGTTTAAAAACAAAATAACTGTGGATGCAAGACATCAGGAACAAAAACAGAAGTTGCTGGAAAAGCTCAGCAGGTCTGGCAGCATCTGTGAAGAAAAAATCAGAGTTAACGTTTCTGTGGAAGTGTCACCAGACCCGAAACATTAACTATGACTTTTTTCTTCACAGATGCTGCCAGATCTGCTGAACTTTTCCAGCAACTTCTGTTTCAATTAAGTTGTTCTCCATCTTATTGTAATAGTTCATGACATTATTGACTCCGCACTGATACTGTCCCAAATCACACACATTGAGTGACATTGCATGTTCTTTTTATTTCAGTGAATTTAACAGACACTAAAAAATATCCTAACCACAATGTGTGTCATGGAGTAAATAATAGAAGATACAGAGAGCCGGCAGGGAATCCTATTTTCATCAGGATGCCAAAATGTTACAATGACCTGGGTTGCAATATACATGATGATGCCTAACTTCCATGTGTCAACTAATAGTTTTGCCATATTATTTGATGTTCTCTTATTGGCATTCAGTTCCAGAAACTGAATAGGTTTATATTTTGGTTTTAAGCCTATCTGACCCATAGGGACCTGTCTGTTGTTGTTAGTGTATGGCCTCTTGATCTGAATCCAAACTGATCAATTAATTTTTTTTTGTTATAAGGCTACATGACATTGAGACATATTCAGAACTCACACTTTTGTAGTTGGAGAATTAAATGTTTTATTCATATTATCAGTTAAAAACATCACTGAAAATATAATTGAAAAAGTAGTGCCATTTATTAACAGTGTGGTATGTTTTAGATGTTATCGTAATTAATAACAATCTACACGACACGAAGGTTGGAGGTGTCGTTGACAGTATATTGTAGGCTGCAGCGGGACATTGACAGGATGCAGAGATGGGCTGAGAGGTGGCAGATGGAGTTCAACCTGGATAAATGCGAGGTGATGCATTTTGGAAGGTCGAATTTGAAAGCTGAGTACCGGATTAAGGATAGGATTCTTGGCAGTGTGGAGGAACAGAGGGATCTTGGTGTGCAGATACATAGATCCCTTAAAATGGCCACCGAAGTGGACAGGGTTGTTAAGAAAGCATATGGTGTTTTGGCTTTCATTAGCAGGGGGATTGAGTTTAAGAGTCGTGAGATCTTGTTGCAGCTCTATAAAACTTTGGTTAGACCGCACTTGGAATACTGCATCCAGTTCTGGTCGCCCTATTATAGGAAAGATGTGGATGCTTTGGAGAGGGTTCAGAGGGGGTTTACCAGGATGCTGCCTGGACTGGAGGGCTTATCTTATGAAGAGAGGTTGACTGAGCTCGGTCTCTTTTCATTGGAGAAAAGGAGGAGGAGAGGGGACCAAATTGAGATATACAAGATAATGAGAGACATAGATAGAGTTGATAGCCAGAGACTATTTCCCAGGGCAGAAAAGGCTAACACGAGGGGTCATAGTTTTAAGCTGGTTGGAGGAAAGTATAGAGGGGATGTCAGAGGCGGGTTCTTTACACAGAGAGTTGTGAGAGCATGGAATGCGTTGCCAGCGGCAGTTGTGGAAGCAAGGTCAATGGGGACATTTAAGAGACTGCTGAACATGCATATGGTCACAGAAATTTGAGGGTGCATACATGAGGATCATTGGTCGGCACAACATCGTGGGCTGAAGGGCCTGTTCTGTGCTGTACTGTTCTATGTTCTATGTTATACACTGTCCAGTTGAGGAACAGCAGAAGCTTTTTGTCACTGACAATTCTATAGTCCCTGTCCTACAGTTAATTTAATCCTTCTTTCCCTGATTCAGTCCAAACTGGAACAACAGGAAGGGCTGGAAAAAAAATCCTGAAGACTTCATAAGAATAATTAGGCGTCTGAAAATGACCTGGTATCACTTGGTGGGAGAAACTTGGCAAAGGGCTGGATGCATTTAGTGTGAGTGTGCATTAAAAGCCAGATAATTGGGGAAACAGTTTACTTGTAGTCAAGATTTTGTGTTTAAATGTTGTACTTGGATCAAAAATTCCACACAAAAGGAATAAATGGATTTGGGGGAGGGGGAGGACTGCAAGATTCCATCTGAATTGCGTTTGGACAATGTCTGAGTTCATGAAGCCAGCCAAAGATAACTGTTCCATTAAAATAGTTCTTATTTCAATATATTATTGTTGGATTTTTCTAATTTTTGGGAATAACATATTCAGAGGTTAAAACCGACTTAGTTTATACAAATTTGACTTAAAAGAGAAATTAATTTAAAAGGAGCAAGTTAACATAATTTTGATATGTCCTTTCATTAATTCTAATTATTCTCAAAATTTGGACTTATAGAATCACTGCAACATGGAAGCAGGCCATTCAGCCCGTTGAGTCCACATTGACCCTCTGAAGAACATCCCACCCAGACCCGACGCCTATCCCCATGTGCACCATAGCCAATCCACTAATCTACACATCCCTGGATACTATGGGACAATTTAGCATGGCCAGTCCACCTAACCTGCACATCTTTGGACTGTGGGAGGAAATCGGAGTGCCTGGAAGAAACCTAAACGGACACAAGGAGAGTGTTCAAACTCCATACAGACAGTCACCTGAGGATGGAATTGAACCTGGGTTTCTGACGCTGTGAGGCAGCAGTGCTAACCACTGAGCCACTTAATTTCCTAATTTTTGATTTTACTTTTCTGATGATACTCATTTCTGCTGTGACACAGGTTCATAGGCACTCGCATTACAAAAAACTCTTCTAACACGTCAGCCATGCTGACCCTTTGTTGTCAGGCTATTCAGTTGTGGACAATGTCAAGCCCAATCCTGTTCTCAATCATCAAATGTAAGCAGTTTGAAATGAAGATTACTGTGCAATTATCAAGAAGGGAAACACTAGGAAATTTTAACTTTACTCTAACCATAACCCTGCTAGAAAATAAGTACCCCACTACTCAGGACAGACTACAGATTGAACCTGGAATCTTCTCGATTATGTCCTTCAGCTATCTGTGAAGTCAGTGTACTTCGCCACACAACACACTATTTCATGCAATCATATACCAAAGAAGTGGGTGAAATATGGTATGTTTTTTTGATTTGTATTTAAGGATAAATTTTGTATACTTATTTCTCCTGTTTCTTGCCATTCTTTTCTGTGCATGTGTGATGCACTACATATGGCTGTCCTGCAGATAACGTCTGTGCTCTTATGCAATCAGTAACAGGCTAGCAACAGAGTCTAATGTCACTACTTTACTTTTAGCTTAGCCGTCTTCATCCCATATTGAACTGCCTTGAGTTAGAAATTGAGTAGTGTTGGAAGGTGAGGATAGTGACTGCTTTCATGGTCCTAGAATAATTAACAGTTAAAATATATCAATGTATTTCTAGATTTTATGAGTTTATGCATTTAATTTTTTACGCAATGTTATATTGTCACTCATAATGTTTACTTGATTCAGGGAATAATTTGAACGGATTAAAATATGCATTTACTTCCCAATTTGTAAATTGGAATGTTTGGTCTCTGGTGGATTATAGTCATGTATATTGAAAGATTGCATCTTCTCATACTGTCTATCAGCTTTCCATTATGTATTCTCATGTTTCTAACTGTAGTGGGAATTGCTTATGTAAACAGGTCATACTATAATTATATCCTCCTGCCATCAGTGACACGAGCACTTCAGCTTCTGCTATACTGCAAAGTAACACCAACACTCCTCCAGCTGTGTGTCTGCTTCACAATTTGCTGGAATTATAATATGATACGGATTCAAGCATTCCGTGAAAACTAGAACTACATAATTGGGCTTGATAGCAGCTGTATTTTGGAATGACAAGTGACATTTTTGTGCCTCGATTGTGTTTTGATCACAAGGCCTCAATCCTGCATGACCAGCACTGAGTACTATCTTGATTAAAGTATCAGTGCTAGTGTTAAAAGCACACTCTCAATCTATACAGAGCAGGCAAAATGGGTCATCAATAAATGTATTATGCCGACTTCAAGGCAGCACTGTGATTTTGGCTGGCACTCGCACTCCAGTTAATTCTTTCTGTTAACCTTATACTGTTAGTTGAAAAAGCATTCAGAAGCAGAAATAACTCCATGGCAATGCTTTTTAAAGGGATTATCAATCAATTTAGTTGTTGATTACTTTCTTCTGGCTGTATTTGAATTTGCGGAATTTCTTTGAGGAATGGGTTATTGGTGAAATCTAGAGGCATGGTGGTGAACATGGAGAAGACAACAGTTGTGACTGCAAAGGTTCAGGACACGTCATTTGCTCCTTCTTCCTGCTGAATTGGACTGCAGCATGATGGGGAAACGAAATGGAGATAGCACAGAAATGGAAAGTTTACTTTCAGTGTGAAGGATTCTCAGCAGGAGACCATTTCAATCCAGGGGCTTCTGGGTACATTTTCAATACTTCCACTTAAGCCAGGAGCATTTTGTACATCAACTGAGTTTTAAGAATAAATGCTAACAGACCTCTATCACCTCTTGCAACTGGAACGAATACCTCAGAACAAGACATGCGTGGTGTTTGTTTAGACAACCAAAATTCTTAATTTCCTCATGTCAGGATACTTCCAGGATGGAATAGGCAACATATCTAACATTTCCTGATTCAATTGCAGCATGAAAGAGATGAGAGGCTCTGTAAAACAGGAGAGGGAACTTCATTACATTCAGCCTGACCAGAGAGGAGCATGTGGCTTCTCCATATACAAAATGACATTGACTGCCAGCCCTGCAGCTTTGCAATTGCCAAATCTCAGTGCTGTGATGTACGGCAATCACAAAGATTCCCACAGTTTGAATGTGATAACTATCAGTACATTATGCTTGGTGAATGCTTGCTAACCTGGTTGCAATCATTATACTTTCACTCTGTGTTTGCCTGCTGTTCCTTCAATCTTTCAGCCACCCTGTAAAACAGAATCCATTTTACACCTGGATTGTGATTGTCAACTACAGTCCAACCATTGCAAATATTCATATAATGACAGCCATGCTAACATAATGAACATCCAAAAATGTCTGGGATATAGAAACACCAGTTCCCCTTTCTTCGTTTCTCTGGAGGAGTCCTCCAGTACTATCAGGTGATGCATCCTCCACAATTGACTATTGTAAGTGTACAGTCTTTGTCACTGGTGATCTTGTGAGCCTTCCATGAGGAAGTGATAGAGGATGGAAAAAGGAAAAGTTAGTTAATACATCCACATACCATGCATGCTGCTCATGTGTTGTACATGTAACTCCGGTTCCTTCTGAATATCACTGTACATTTTTGTTGCACCACAGTCTTACGCCTCATCATTGTAATCTCCTCTTGATCACAATCCTGAGATAAATACTTCCCTAAAACAAATGTTTCATAACATTTTTATTCAAGAAAATTGTAATATTCATGCAAAATTTTATTAATAACCTTTCTACATTCCCTTAGCACCAGTTTTGTGGAACCATTGCCTGGCTCAGTTCTTTATTCAGTGCAATTTATTAGCTGCAGTAAGACTGTGTAAAGTCTGCAGATAAAGGAAATCCTTAAACAGTTTTGGACCTAAATGGATGGGCTTTGGACTGCAGTCCAGTGGCACCAATCTGGCTGGATGTCAGACAGGCACCTGGCAGGTCCAGCTGTCGTTCTGAGGGTATTCAGAAGGCTGTGCCTCTAACCAACCCCTAAAGTGGTGCATCCTCAATGTGAATAATTTGTTGAAGTTCAAATTGCTGTGAAACGTTGAAAACCGCTTTGAATTGTAGGTATCTACAGCCATGGTGGGAGACATCTGTGCTGCATGGCACCAACCTGAGATTTCAAGGCCCATGACTAAAATTTCACTGCAGCACTCAGAGTTTGGTCTCTTCTGCTTGCGCTGCAATGGGAACTGAGACTTCAGCCACTAGATATTCACCATATCAAGGCTGGGTTGGAAAGTGTTCAGATTGGAGTTACTCGCGTCAGAGCAGATACTCTGTAAGCTGCGCATGAAGTCTATGTCAAGTCGAAGCACTTGCTGTAACAACAGCCACTCTGGTAGGCCTGCAAAGTCACCATAAATTACTGTTAGTATTTTTTTTGTGTTTTCCATGCCGTCAAACTGTTAATTTGTGCCCTCTGTTTCTGAACACATATGTGACATTGTTCTCTGGGAAGTTGATGCCCACACTGTATGGGTTTATTCACGAGGTTAGTGTTTGTGAAAAGCAACTAAGAATTATATAGAGCAAAATTATGAAATCCTATTGAGAGAAGCTATGGTTTGTGGCAGCTTCGTGCTAACTGTGACTATGGCATCATTAAAACACCACATTTTTTTTCTCACAGAATCTCCAAACTTGCAGACTTCCTATCTTCCTCAGCAGTACTATTATCTGAAACATCCCTATGTCTGAAACATTCCCATTTTCCTCTAACGGCAACTGAGTAGCACATATTTATGTATACAATGTTAATCCTGATGCCTTTTTTTCAGAATTTTTAACAATTACTGATGAAATTGTACATCCCACCCCTAGAGGATCTGTGCATCCCAACAGTGGATGTGTCCCACTAGTTGAGAAATACTGCTTTGAGGTACGTACAGTTCCAGAAGCTAAATTGCTTGCAAAAGAGATTGAGTGACTTTTCATTATCAATGTTTGCCTGCATGCTTCCACACTGTTTGCTGAGCTATCACTTTTTGCATATCTGAAAGGAGAAAAGTACAAATGTAGATTTGTTGTATCTGGGAATTGCATATTGACAGCACTGGCAGCTGGTGTATCAGATGAGTTTGTGGGATGGGGAGAAATGTGTTTTAAGAAAGTGGATTTAGAATGAACATAGAATCATCCTCTGTGGTCTCAGCCTTGTATCTGGTCATGATCTCGATTACCACTGTCTCTTCCCTGGGGTGAATATGTGCTGCTGTATGTGTCACTCTAGTTAGATAGTGCCGCTTCCTGTTATGTGTCAATTTATCTTGGAAAAGAGATTGAAATGTGTCAAAGAGTGTGATTCAATGTGCTTAGGTGATGTAGTTGCCAAGGTTGAATCACTGGCTGTATGTGCAAATTTTGAGGTCTGCAGCACCGCTAAATGGCTGAGGTTGAGCTATGGCTTTAAACGTGAGGTATGAGTTATGTTTGATAGAATATCTTAGCAACTCTGTTGGTTGAGTTGGGTCAGGATGAAGTACATCAATCAGTGCAGGAGGTTTCTGGTTCATTTGTAAAGTTATAAAATTTGAAGGTGAATTTCCTGACTGTTATTACTCATGTGAAGTCATTAAGCTTAATTCAGCACTTTATCAATGTAATGGGGCCAACATGGTTGGCATTGGCTCCTATAATTATCTTCTGTCCTTTTGTATGGGATTGTTTAGGAACCTTCTTGTCCCTTGCTATGAAGATCTCTCCCCTCCTGTGCACATCCTTTACCAGACTTTGGATTGCCTGATCAAGAAGGGAGACCCATGAAGAGCTCGTACCTTCCCTTGTTGCCAACATGTTCTCCCCACTACTCAGTGACCTTCATGCCTCAAACCTACCCACCCCTCCAAAATTTCAACTTTGACCTGGAGTCTAATGATATTAGGAACAAAAACAAAGTTTCTAGAAAAGCTCAGCAGGCCTGGCAGCATCTGTGGAGGACTAAATAATGTTAATGTTTCAGTTTCTTCCTCAGATCTAATGATATTAGGCTTTGCATGGTGTCATATTGGCAGCAGCCATACATCTGTGGTTGTGCTGGCGTTCAATGGAGTAGCAGGGCTCTGTTTAGCTAGTAGCTCTCAGTAGGTAGGTCTTCAACTCATGGGGTCCTTAATTCTGAGGACGTATTGCGTAAGTTAATGCTTCTGAAAGACATGGTGTCGAAGTTCTGATGAACACTGCCTAATCTGATGATGCCAAACAATCATCAGCGGAGAATCAGGAATCCAGCATGAAATCCTGATTGGGTAATTATTGACACACCTGACTGCAGATAATTGTATCTAACAGTATAACTTGAACTCATTGCTATAATGCAATAAACTGCCTTGTATTATGTAAGACAATAGGAACTACCCCCTTAACAGCATTGTGTGTATACCTGCACCACATAGATTACAACGATTCAAGAAGGCAGTTCACCATCACACATTCAATGGCAGTTAGAGATGGACAATAAATGATGGCCAAGCAAGCAATGTCCACATTCTGTGAATGAATTAAGAAAATAAACAACTAACAAGAGGAGGAATATCCACAAATATCCCCTCCATCAATGATGGAGAAGCCCAGAAGATCAAAGCAACAGACAAGGTTGAAGTGTGTGTGTCTGTACACAGTCACATGTGTTAAGAGGATGATCCATGTTAGCCTCCTTCTGAGGTCTCCAGCATCACAATTGTCAGTCTTCAGTCAATTCAATTCACTCTACATGATATCAAGAAATGAATGAAGGTACAAGATAATGTGGAGAGTATGGGTTCTGAATAGGACTGAAGACCTGCAAGTGAATCTAGTTCAACCTCAGCATTGGAGTTTACCTGGCAATGTGCAAAGTTATCCAAATACACAACATTGGTGTTAATCTGGCAGTGTGGAAAGCTATCCATGTATATCGTGTCCGCAAAAAGATGCTCAGGTGCAAAACAGCCAATTATTGCCCTGCTAGTCTACTGTTGATCACCAGAAAAGTGATGGGTAAAGTTGTCAACAATTTTGTCAAGTAGCTCTTACAATATAATAACTTGCTCATTGATGCTCACTTTGGGATCCACCAGAGCTAATCATCTCCTGACCTCAATACAGCCATGGTCCAAACATCGGCAATTGATATGAAACAAGAGATGAGGTGAGAGTGATGTCCAAGGCAGCATTTTATTGAGCGTAGCATCAAAAAGTCATAACAGAATTAGAGTCAAAGGAAAGCAGGAAAACAAAAACCTAGAGATAGTAGGAACTGCGCCCACTCCTTGGACAACATGTCAATCCTGGGCCTCCTGTATTGCCACAATGATGCCACCCGAAAGCTACAGGAGCAGCATCTCATATTTTGCTTGGGAACCCTGCAGCCCAAGAATATCAATGTGGACTTCACAAGCTTTAAAATCTCCCCTCCCCAACTGCATCCCAAAACCAGCCCAGCCCCTCCCCGCGTCCCTAACCATTCCTCCACCTCAAGCCCTATTCCCTACCCACTAACCTCATCCTGCCTCCTTGACCTGTATGTCCTCCCTGGACTGATCTATCCCCTCCCTAACTCCCCACCTACACTCACCTTTACTCTTTGACCTCGTTGACCTGTCTGTCTCCTCTCCACCTATCTTCTCCTTTATCCATCTTCAATCCGCATCCCCCTCTCTCCCTATTTATTTTTGAATCCCCTTCCCCTCTCCCATTTCTGAAGAAGGGTCTTGACCTGAAACCTCTGATGCTGCTTGGCCTGCTGTGTTCATCCAGCTCCACACCTTATTATCTTAAACAAAATCCCAGCGCTGGTTGGAATTATAACCAGCCCGAAGGAAGGTGCTTGTGATTGTAGATTAATCATCTCAGTTCAAGGACATTTTGCAGGAGTTTCTCAAGGTAGGTATTTTTAACCAGCCTATTCAGGTGTGTTATGGTATACCTAAGGAGCAGGTGGGATTTGAACCCAGGTCTTCTGGCACAAATGTAAGGACACTATCGCTGTGCTTCAAGAGCCCTTCATTCCTCAAGGTGCTTTCCTGGGCCTAACCATCTTCAGCTACTTCATCATGACCTTCCGTGATAAGGTTAAAAGTGGGGATGTTAGTTGATGACTGCACAATGTTTGGCACCATTTGCAGCTGTTTCTGTACGCAGTAAAACTCAGACAGCATCCAAGCTTTGTCTGTTAAGTGGCAAATAACATTTGCATCATGGAAGTATTAGGAAATAGCCTTCATAGACAAAACATAAACTTGATTATAACCCCTTGATGCTCAGTGGAATTATCTTCACCGGATCCCTGACAAAGAACATGCTGATGGTTACCATCGACCAGAAACTGAACTGGAACAATAAATACTGTGGCTGCAAATAATTCTGTGGTAATTAATTCAACCCCTATCTCTCCGATTCCTGCCCACTGTCTATAAGGCAACAAGCCAGAAGTGTGATGGAATATTCTCCACTTGCCTGAATGGGTGTATACCCAAAAACACTGAAAAAACTTAGCATCATCCAGGATTAGGGCAAATACTTGACTGGCACTCTACCCACCATCTTCAAAATTCACTTCATTCCATCGGTGCGTAATGACTGCAGTGGATACCATCTACAAAATGTAGTGCAGTAATGTACTAAGACTTGTTTGATTTGCACCTTCTGAACCCATGACTTCTATCAACTAGAAGGCCAAGAGCAGTAGATACCTAGAACACAGTGTCTGCAAGTAGCTTTACGAGCCACACCTAATTCTGACTTGGACCTATATCACCAATCTTCACTCTTACTGGGTTGAAGTACTGGAATTTACTCCCTCACAGCATCGTGGTTGTACTTACAGCTCAAGGACTGCACCGGTTCAAAGATGTAGTTCACCACTATTTTCTCCAGACTAATTAGGGATGGATAGTAAATGCTGGCATAGCCAATAATGGCATTACTCCATTTTTACAAAACCCACAGCGCCAGCAGTGGCCACATCCCATAAATTCTTGAAAATAATGGAAACCCGTGACCCTCCATTAAATCCTATCTACTGTAGCAGAATGCACCAATTCTCTTGCACAGCAAGCGCTAAGTTGTGTTTGCAAACATTATGCTGTACCATATTCCAAATCATGATGTTTCCTCTATTTTCAATTCTTATTCAATTCCCAGCTGGTATTCTCTAACTTTGTACACACACTTCTGGAATAAACAGCCAAATGGTTAAGCTGACCTCTCAAGGAATCAGGATATGGGGAATGGGTAGCAAACAGAGTTGAGGTTGATGATTACCGAAGAATGGTGGAGTCAGGCTCAAGGGTTGGTACAGTCTACTCCCACTCCTGTTTGTTCTGATCTTACGTTTGGCTACATATGGATCTCATGATTTCCGTTAACAGTGAGGGAAAAGGTGGAGTTTTTTCAGGGTTTAAGCGATGTGGGATGTGGTGTGGTTTGCAGCAGAATCATTGGAAGAGCCTGGAGAGTCCGATCTTGATGTTGAGAACATCTCCCTTTATCTTTTATCCTTATGACAAGTGGTGCAGCGAATTTTTCACTAGACGGTGGAGAGTTGCAAATAAAGGGATTATTGCTTGTTAAACTTGATTGTTGCTTTTTAATCAGCCCAACTTGCCTCACTGATATTCAGCATGCCAGACAAGCTATATACTGAGATTGTTTGACATGGAAATCAGAGTGAGTATCTGGCAAAGTCAGCTTACTGCTTGTTCTGAGGGACCATCATATTGTGTGACATCTCAGGGCATGATCCACAGGCATTCAGTTGATGGGACATTTAAATTTTGACATCTCTGCAGAAATGGCTCTAGTTTTCTGCAAGTCCACAATTCTGTTCTTATATGGGATGAGGAGCCGAAATTTGGACATACCTCCACCTGTGTGAGTTCTCTGTTCCTGTTATGGGCTGTCTTTTCCTGCCATGAGAGAAAGGGAGAAATTGAGTGAGATGAAAGTGGGTGGTACAGCTGTTAGCACTAATGCAGGTGATGGAAAGGTGCTGAGGTGTTCTGAAGGAATAATTAGATGTGCAAGGTTAGTGGTCTTTGAGGGGTGTGGTGATTGGACACATAGAGAATGTGAGTGAGGGAAAACGTTGGAAGCAATAGTGGGGGTGGTAGAGCGTGAGCCTTTGTGGGAGGTTGGTGAAATTGCAGAGGTAGAGTGAGCTTGAGAAAGCATAGCGATCAGTATTTACTCTGGCACAGCAGGGAAAGCCGTTGACTGCTGGCCACTGCTCCACACCATAGAGTTATACTAATTCAGTGACAACCTTGGACTGTTCTCTCAGGTTATGGGGGTGTGGCTGTCTCTGCTGGTCCTCCACGAAGTATACTCCTCTCTTTCGCAGCACATTCTTGACTAGAACCTCCAAGTCCCTGTTGAAGAATTGTGGTGCCACCTTTCCCATCTTCAACATCATCTGCAAATATCCTTGACTGAGTAGGGCAGCTTCGAGTGCTTGTCTGGATACACAGTGCCCTTTTAAAGATGCCATGAATGCAAAGGATATTCCAGAGGATATCTACTGAGTGCCAAGTTGTTTATGGAATGACACGTGTTAAGATGGGGCTGGATTTGGGTATGCCAGAACTGTGTTGGTTGTTAATGAAGTGTGTTTATAATATATGGCTAGGAGCCTGTTGCAGAAATCCCTCCAAAAACTTGACACTTCCAGGACTTAGCCAAAAAAAACCCCATCAAATTCAACCCATGGTGATGTGTGACAGTATCACAGGTCATGAAGGACATTTTTGTTTTTAGCCATTTTTATATATTTTAGACCTTTAGCAAATATTTTGTGTGTGGTCACTTAAATATTTAGGCATGCACCCAAAACATTAAGCTTTTTGTATTTCTGACGCTATGTCACTGCAGTTTCACCATTTTCTAATTTATTACAAATATACTGCATGGATTCTTTTCACTTTGACTACCAGGGAGAGGGCTATTCTGGATCTGGTGTTGTGCAACGAACCGGATTTGATCAGGGTCTTCGAAGTAAAGGAGCCATTAGGAGGTAGTGACCATAGTATGATAAGTTTTAATCAGCAATTTAAGAGGGAGAAGGGAGAATTGGAAGTATCAGTATTGCAGTTGAACAAAGGGCACTATGGAGCTATGAGGGAGGAGCTGGCCAAAGTTCAATGGTGCAATACCTTAGCAGGGATGGCAGTGGAACAAGAATGGCAGGTATGTCTGGAGATAATGCAGAAGGTGCAGGATCAGTTCATTCCAAAGAGGAAGAAAGATCCTATGGAGAGGCAGGGGCGGCCGTGGCTGATGAGGGAAGCTAAGGACGATATAAAGATAAAAGAGAAGAAGTATAACATAGCAAAGATGAGTGGGAAGCCGGAGGACTGGGAAACTTTTAAAGAGCAACAGAAGATAACTAAAAAGGCAATATGCGGAGAAAAAAATGAGGTACGAAGGCAAACTGGCCAAAAATGTAAAAGCTTTTTTAGGTATGTGAAAAGAAAAAAAAATGGTTAAGACTAAAATTGGGCCCTTGAAGATAAAAACAGGTGAATTTATTAAGGGGGACAAGGAAATGGCAGAAGAGTTGAATAGGTACTTTGGATCTGTCTTCACTAGGGAAGACACAACAATCTCCCAGATGTAATAGTGGCTGAAGGATCTAGGGTAATGGATGAACTGAAGGGAATTTATTATTAGGCAGGAAATGGTGTTGGATAGACTGTTAGGTCTGAAGGCTGATAAATCCCCGGGACCTGATGGTCTGCATCCCAAGGTACTTAGGAGGTGGCTGTAGAAATTATGGATGCATTGGTAATCATTTTCCAATGTTTGATAGATTCAGGATCAGTTCCTGCGGATTGGAGGGTGGCAAATGTTGTCCCACTTTTCAAGAAAGGAGGCAGAGAGAAAATAGGGAATTATAGACTGGTTAGCCTGACGTCAGTGGTGGGAAAGATGCTGGATTCAATTATAAAAGATGAAATTACGACTCATTTGGACAGCAGTAACAGAATAGGTCAGAGTCAGCATGGATTTACGAAGGAGGAATCGTGCTTGACTAATCATCTGGAATTTTTTGAGGATGTAACTATGAAGATGGACAAGGAAAAGCCAGTGGATGTAGTGTACCTGGACTTTCAGAAAGCCTTTGATAAAGTCCCACATTGGAGATCAGTGAGCAAAATTAGGGCACATGGTATTGGGGACAAAATACTGGCTTGGATTGAAAATTGGCTGGCTGACAGGAAGCAAAGAGTAGTGATAAACGGGTCCCTTTCGGAATGGCAGGCGGTGACCAGTGGGGTACCACAAGGTTCGGTGCTGGGACCGCAGCTATTTACTGTATACATTAATGATATACATGAAGGCATTAAAACAAATATTAGCAAATTTGCTGATGACACAAAGCTGGGTGGCAGTGTGAAATGTGAGGCGGATGTTATGAGAATACAGGGTGACTTGGACAGGCTAGGTGAGTGGACTGATGCATGGCAGATGCAGTTTAATGTGGATAAAGTGAGGTTATCCACTTTGGTGGCAAGAACAGGAAGGCACATTACTATCTCAGTGGAGTCAAGATGGGTAAAGGGGAAGTACAACGAGATCTAGGTGTTCTTGTACATCAGTCAATGAAAGCAAGCATGCAGGTACAGCAGGCATGAAGAAAGCTAATGGCATGCTACCCGTCATAACAAGAGGAACTGAGTATAAGAGTAAAGAGGTCCTTCTGCAGCTGTACAGGGCCCTGGTGAGATGGCACCTGGAGTATTGTATGCAGTTTTGGTCTCCAAATTTGAGGAAGGACATACTTGCTAGTGAAGGAGTACTGCGTAGGTTCATGAGGTTAATGCCCAGAATGGCGGGACTATCAAATGTTGAAAGATTGGAGTGACTGGGCTTGTATACACTTGAGTTTAGGAGGATGAGAGGGGATCTGATAGAGACATAGAACATAGAACATAGAACAGTACAGCACAGTACAGGCCCTTCAGCCCACAATGTTGTGCCGAAATTTTACCCTAAACCTCAGGTCTATCTAACCTCCACTCCTACCTTATACTATCATCCATATGCCTATCTAATAGCTGCTTAAATGCCTCGAATGGGGCAGACTCCACTACCCTCTCCGGCAATGCATTCCATGCCCCTACCACTGTCTGAGTAAAGAAACTAGCTCTGATGTCTCCCCGATATCTACCTCCTTTCACGTTAAAGCTATGTCCCCTCATAAATGTTACCTCCACTTTATAAGATTATTAAGGGATTGGACACTCTGGAGGCAGGAAGCATGTTTCTGCTGATGGGTGAGCCCAGAACCAGAGGACACAGTTTAAAAATAAGGGGTAGGCCATTTAGAACAGCGTTGAGGAAGAACTTCTTCACCCAGAGAGTGGTGGATATATGGAATGCTCTGCCCCAGAAGGCAGTGGAGGCCAACTCTCTGGATACTTTCAAGAAAGCGATGGATAGAGCTCTTAGAGATAGTGGAATCAGGGGTTATGGGGATGAGGCAGGAACAGGATACTGATTGTGGATGATCAGCCATGATCATAATGAATGGTGCTGTTGGCTCGAAGGGCTGAATGACCTACTCCTGCACCTATTGTCTGTGGTCTATTGCCTCCCCTGGTGGAACAACCTAAAGCACTGCCTTGGCTCATGTGAAACAAATATTGTTTAGTTAGGTGGCATACTGGTGCCCTGCTGGAGTAAACATCTTCTAATTGGAGTCTCTGGAAGTCTGACAAATGGGGAAAATCCTAACAGATGTGACGAGTCATTTTTGTCTTTGGATAGTTTCCAAACTATGTATGCAGGATCTGTCTGTCCATCTGTAAATGTTATTTACTCCAAAGTTAATTTGTCCAAAGTTGATAGCTAACACAAATCATGGGTAATCATGGGTAATCATGGGTGACTTGGAAAATGCCCATTATATTTGCACTAACAATGTCCTGTGACCAAAGTCAGAAGTCACAGTTGGACTATAAGCTGGTGTCATGTGGTTTCTGACTTTGTCCACCCCAGTCCAACACCACCACCTCCACAACATGCTCTGTGGTGTCAGTGAGGTGGTAGATTTTCTCAACTCTCTTTGTTCTCTTCTGACTCTTGCTGCATAGATATCAGATACCCAGTTGTATTTTGTATACTGTAGTCAGATGTCTTTTGTGGTACTTGGTATAGAATTGGCCAATGGAACTGAATGTTGGGGTTTAAACAATGCTGGCCAAGAATTTGTCTGCAGACTTGATTAGGCCACAACAAGGGTGCTAATGAGGGCAGGTGTGAATGGACATAGATGATACATGCCATCGATATAGACAAAGAGTGTATTTGCATTTGAACCCTTCCATGGGCCAGCCAGATGGCACCTGATCTTCATCACCTACACCATGAGCACTGCAAATGATCAAAGGCATTATTGTTACTTCCAGAATGGAACATCAAAATTATCTCTGACCATTAAGGATTGCACTAAGATTGGTTCTTAAGAAGGATCACTGGACTCGCAATGTTAATTCTGCTTTCTTTCCAAAGATGCTGCCAGACCTGCTCAGTTTCTTCAGCATTTTCCATGCTTGTTTCAGATTTCCAGCATCAGCAGTCCTTTGTTTTATCTTAAAGTTTATTTTAAACTTGTCTAAAACACTATTTTAAACTCAGCTGGAGAATAGGGCTCAGTTTTTGGTGCAGCATTTTAGGAAAGATGTGAAGGCATTACCGAGAGTACAGAAGGATTCGCAAGAATGTTTCTAGGGATGAGGAACCTCAGTTACAGAGATAGATTTGAAATATCGGGCCTGTTTTCTCTGGAGAAGAAGTTTGAAGAGGTATTCAAAATCATGAGTGGTCTCATGGAGGAATAGGGAAAAAGCTGTTCCCATTGGTAGAAGGATCAAGAATGATGGGACATAAATTAAGTTAATTGGTATGAGAAGCTATGGAGATGAAACTTTTTCATATAGTGAGTGGTTAAAATCTAGAATACACTCCTTGAGCTTGTGGTGGAAGCAGGTTCAGTTGAGGAATTCAAGAGGAAATTGGATTATTATCTGATTAAGGGAGAATATTTGGAGCTTTGGAGAGAAGACGGGTGAATGGTCTTTGGTGAATTGCTCATTTAGAGAGCCAGCACAGACACACAGCAGGTTGAATGCTCTCCTTCTGTGCTGTAACAGTTCTGTGATTCTATGTATGATTGCATTAATTAGGTCTTTGCCAGTTTTTTCCAACTTATTTTGTCTCATTTTTGAAATATACCCTCTGCTAGCTGTCAGATTTAGTCTTCAGTCTGGAGGTTTGATTTTATCAATGGATACTAAACAAGCAGTGATTATTATGTTTGAGACATTTTGCAGATTGATAGATGGTACCTTCAGTATCATTTGTTATAATAATGTTGGTTTCTGTAACACTAATCTTGAGTAAAACTTGTGCCATTTCTTTATTTTCTTTTCTTTGTTCAGTCTCTTCTGTCTGCCAGAAGGCTTGTAGAGTAATGGGCTTCTTAAACTATTCACACCATCCACTATCCCCTTCCGATCAACATGTCTAAGCCGTCCTGGTGACCTTCCACCCAGAGGCCAACATGGGCACCGGGCTGGCTACCTGGAACAGAGGGTCTCAGTTTACAGCTAGCCCACACAGGGAGAGAGAAACAAAGCTCTGCTTCAAGTAGAGACTGAAGTGGACTGTTAGGCTGTTGTCTGCCTGTCTAGAGAAGTGGTTATATTCATGCAGTGTTCATGAGAGCCCTTCCAGTGACAGAAAATGTCAAACAGGCTTAACTGTTAGGCAGGCCCAGGCTGAAGAAAAGCATCCGAGAGCTATTCCTTATCTTTTTATTAAATTGTATATTTCATCAACAAGACCACTTTTAAAGAAAAGCATAACCTCCTTTTAAGACAGAAAGCAATATTGTGTGGGCTTGTGCTATTTGGACCAGAAAGTCCTAACTCTGATTCCTGACCTATTGTGATTTTATTGATTCAGCCTAAGCCATGGTTGTTGTACTAAATTACACACTGGGCCTGGGTGACGGAGGTACGTGTCTTCAAGGCTTTGCTTCTGACCACTGTCCAGTATCTATTATTGCAAATCTGTGTGAACGGATGCTACATTAGGGACAGTTCAATGTTCAGTGCTGTCTGACAGAGCCACTGAGCTCCAGTTCTCATTATAGCCTTGGCTGAAATACAGACAAAAGAGCTGAATTCCAGAGGTGACATGAGAGTGACAGCCCTTGACATCAAGGCAGTATTTAACTGAGTGTGGAACTGAGGCCAAGAAAAATTGAAGACAATAGCAGTCAGGAGGAAACACTCCACTGGTTGGATTTCTAGTTAATACAAATGAAGGTGGTTATTCATCTCAGCCCAAGCACATTCATTCAGGAGTTCCCCTGGGAAGTAGGCCCAGTACCTTCTGCTGCTCATCAATGATCACCTTCCATTACAAGATTGATTGTAAGTAAGGATATTTGATAATGAGTGCACATTGTTCAGTACTATTTGTAATGTCTCAGATGTTCAAGCAGTCTGTGCCCACATACAGCAAGACACGAACAGCATTTTGGCTTGTGCTGATTATAGCGAATAACATATGTGCCACACAAGTGACAGGCAATGACTACTGGAACAAGAGAGAAGCTAACTATCTTCCCTTGATTATTCAAGGGCATTACGAATGCTGAATTCCCACCATCAACATTGACCAGAATCTTAATTGGACCAGCAGGTCAGAGACTGCGAGTCTCTTATTTGGGATTAACATGTATGTTGAACAAAGAAGCGAACCTCCAATTTGGGTAGATACCAACTTTGCTGTTCATTATGCAGGGTTTGCTCTTTGTGGGACTTTAAGCTATAGCCACATATCTTTGCAACACAAGCAATATCACATAAAAACCGAAAGAACTATAGATGCTGTAAATGAGGACTAAAAACAGAAGTTGCTGGAAAAGCTCAGCAGATCTGGCAGCGTCTGTGAAGAAAAAAATCAGTTTTAACGTTTTGGGGTGCAGTGACCCTTTATGAATTCTGCCAGGTCTCTGTAAGAACAAGTTACTTTTTCTCAACCCCCTGCTTTTTCTCCCTCAGAGCCCTGTAACTTCTTTTTCTCTTTTCAGATTATTATTCAATTCTCTTTTATAAGCCTCCTCCTCACTCTCAGGCAGAACATTCTAGCTCTTAACCACATACCATCTTTAAAAAATAGCTTTTCCTCTTGTTGCCAATGCTTGTTTTGTCAATCAGTTTAAAATAGTTTCAAACTGTTATTTGGATCCTTCCTCAATGAGAACTATTTCTCCATACCACTCTGACCTGCTCCTTCATGATTTTGAACATTTCATCCATCCTCCGAGGCCGAGGCCAAAGGCCAACTCTCCGACACCTCCTTCTACCGCGCCCTCGATCATGACCCCACCCCCGAGCACCAAACCATCATCTCCAACACCATTCATGACCTCATCACCTCAGCGGACCTCCCACCCACAGCCTCCAACCTTATTATTCCCCAACCCTGCACAGCCCATTTCTAGCTCCTTCCCAAAATCCGCAAACCTGCCTGCCCTGGTCGACCTATTGTCTCAGCCTGTTCCTGCCCCACCGAACTCATTTCCACCTATCCGGACTCCATTTTCTCTCTTTTGGTCCAGGAACTCCCTACCTACGTCCGTAACACCACCCACGCCCTCCACCTCCTCCAGAACTTCCAATTCCCTGGCCCCCAACACCTCATTTTCACCACGGACGTCCAATCCCTATACACCTGTATTCCGCATGCAGATGGCCTCAAGGCCCTCCGCTTCTTCCTGTCCCGCAGGCCCGACCAGTCCTCCTCCACCGACACCCTCATCTGCCTAACCGAACTTGTCCTCACCCTCAACAACTTCTCTTTCGATTGCTCCCACTTTCTACAGACAAAGGGGGTGGCCATGGGCACCCCCATGGGCCCCAGCTATGCCTGCCTCTTTGTAGGTTACGTGGAACAGTCCCTCTTCCGCACCTACACAGGCCCCAAATCCCACCTCTTCCTCCGTTACATTGAAGACTGTATCGGCACCGCCTCTTGCTCCCCAGAGGAGCTCGAACAGTTCGTCCACTTTACCAACACCTTCCACCCCAACCTCAAGTTCACCTGGGCCATCTCCAACACATCCCTCACCTTCCTGGACCTCTCAGTCTCCATCTCAGGTAACCAGCTATAAAATGATGTCCATTTCAAGCCCACTGACTCCCACAGCTGCCTAGAATACACCTCCTCCCACCCACCCTCCTGCAAAAATTCCATCCCCTATTCCCAATTCCTCCGCCTCCGCCGCATCTGCTCTCAGGATGAGGCATTCCACTCCCGCACATCCCAGATGTCCAAGTTCTTCAAGGACCGCAACTTCCACCCACAGTGATCGAGAACGCTCTTGACCGCGTCTCCCGCATTTCCCGCAACACATCCCTCACACCCCGCCCCCACCACAACCGCCCAAAGAGGATCCCCCTCGTTCTCACACACCACCCCACCAACTCCGGGTACAACGCATCATCCTCCGACACTTCCGCCATCTACAATCCGACCCCACCACCCAAGACATTTTTCCATCCCCACCAGAAGGTCTGCCTTCCGGAGAGACCACTCTCTCTGTGACTCCCTTGTTCCCTCCACACTGCCCTCCAACCCCACCACACCCGGCACCTTTCTCTGCAACCGCAGGAAGTGCTACACTTGCCCCCACACCACCTCCCTCACCCCTATCCCAGGCCCCAAGATGACTTTCCAAGTTAAGCAGAGGTTCACCTGCACAACTGCCACTGTGGTATACTGTATCCATTGTACCCGTTGTGGCTTCATCTACATTGGGGAAACCAAGCAGAGGCTTGGGGACCGCTTTGCGGAACACCTCCGCTTGGTTCGCAATAAACAACTGCATCTCCCAGTCGCAAACCATTTTAACTCCCCCTCCCATTCTTTAGATGACATGTCCATCATGGGCCTCCTGCAGTGCCACAATGATGCCACCCGAAGGTTGCAGGAACAGCAACTCATATTCCGCTTGGGAACGCTGCAGCTCAATGGTATCAATGTGGACTTCACCAGCTTCAAAATTTCCCCTTCCCCCACCGCATCCCAAAACCAGCCCAGTTCGTCCCCTCCCCCCACTGCACCACACAACCAGCCCAGCTCTTCCCCTCCACCCACTGCATCCCAAAACCAGTCCAACCTGTCTCTGCCTCCCTAACCTGTTCTTCCTCTCACCCATCCCTTCCTCTCACCCCAAGCCGCACCTCCATCTCCTACCTACTAACCTCATCCCACCTCCTCGACCTGTCCATCTTCCCTGGACTGACCTATCCCCTCCCTACCTCCCCACCTATACTCTCCTCTCCACGTATCTTCTTTTCTCTCCATCTTCGGTCCGCCTCCCCCTCTCTCCCTATTTATTCCAGAACCCTCACCCCATCCCCCTCTCTGATGAAGGGTCCAGGCTCGAAACGTCAGCTTTTGTGCTCCTGAGATGCTGCTTGGCCTGCTGTGTTCATCCAGCCTCACATTTTATTATCTTGGATTCTCCAGCATCTGCAGTTCCCATTATCTCTCATCCATCCTCCTGTCAGGTTTCTCTTTCTAATGAGAAGAGCCCTGGCTTCTCCAACCTATCCACACAACTGAAGTTTCTTATCCCTGGACCAATTTGTGTGAATCTTTTTCTGGATTGTCTTTAATACCTTTGTATCTTTGCTGCAGTCTATTGTCTAAATCTGATCCCAAAAGTTTTTTGAGTTTCAACCTGTGTATTAAGCAAGCTTATCACAACTTTATAGCTTTCATGGTCTGTGGCCCTATACATAAAACATTATTAAAAAGTTCTTAACCAATCCTACCATCCTCAATTATTTGTGCATTTTTTTGATTCAAGGGTGGGAGGCGGTTTATGTGGTCCACAGACCATGGACCCCTTGGGTGTTTGACCTACTTTGTAGATTCTTTGTAAGAGTAAAATTGATATCACATGGCGGTATTGGGTCATTATCTAGAACTACTAGCACCATGCTTCATGTGCCATGGATGTTCCCAACTACAGGCACATTTTATTGCTCTTGCATGAAAGTGTTTGTGGTTTGACTGTGTTTTTGAGCATTGTACTGGATTTTCTGGTAGAGAGATAATCATGTGTGAAGTGTAGATGGGAATTGTGTATGGGGGTCCAACGAGAACTCATCAAAGCTGACTTGAAGAGACTGCCTGGAAAATTAAAATTTCTGATAGGCAATTCTCCTGCACTTCAAACCCTCTGAAAATATTCATTTAAATCAGAGAGTTTGGAAGGTTCCACTGCAGTTAAGTAAACAGTTTCCTCAAGAAATGTTAAACTATTAACTGCCAAGTCTAACTCTTGAGTAATGATTCTATTGATCATCAACATACTGCACCTTTCCCAGACTCCTCATTCACCCCAGACCTTGACCTACAATCTCTGGCAGTTGATATTCCCTCACCACCAGACCCGACAACCACCTCTATGCCTTGGAGCCAACGACCTTTCAGGACTCGACTCCTCTTTCCCCACTACCATATCTAACCTCCTTCCCCATGGCTGGACCCAACCTTTCATGCCCCTGGTGCTAGACCTAGACCTGCCAGACTTCGGCCTCCCTTCTCTGACTTGGACTGTCATTCTGCTATTATCAGACTTTACACACACCCCTTGCCCTACCAGCAGATTTAATTATTCCTTCCTCTGGTCTGGACCTGACCCTCTTCCCGTTGCCGGATTTGAACTTCTGCCCTGCCACCAGGCCCAATCGCCCCTGCTTTGGATGGTGCAACACTCTTCACTCTTCCCCACTGCTGAAATTAACCCACTAGTTCCCCTCACTGTGGGACCCAAGTCCCACTCTGGGCCTGACCCCCATATCTTGCCACTAGGCCAGACCTACCCTGCATCAACCTGCACCTTGGGGACACCCCTGCTGGAAGCACACCTGCTTCTCATGTTGCCTTACTAGCCCTACTCCCACAACTGCCCATAACTTAACACCATTCCAAACACCAGAACTGATATCTTGTCTTCACTGAACCTGATATGCCCCTCCCATCTCAACACCCATGCCCCCTCCCCCACCATGGGTGGCACGGTGGCTCAGTGGTTAGCACTGCTGCCTCACAGCGCCAGGAACCCAGGTTGATTGCACCCTTGTGCGGCTGTCTGTGTGGAATTTGCAAGCTCTCCCAGTGTCTGTGTGGGTTTATGTCGGGTGCTCTGGTGTTCTCCTGTAGTCCAAAGATGTGAGGTTAGATGGATTGGCCATGCTAAATTGTCCATAACGTTCAGGGATGTGTAGGTTAGGTGCATCAGCCATGGAAACGGGAATAGGGGAGTGGGAGGGTCGGTGTGGATTTGCTGGAGCAAATGAACTGTTTCCACACTGTGGGGATTCTGTAGATACTCTAAAACTCGTACCAGGCCTTTTGCAATCTTGTGCCCTGAGAGACAGCTCAACCTGCATCTTACCTAGCTGTGACCTTACCCTTGGTGCTCTACCTCTCCGAGACCCCTACCCTTACCCACTTGGCACACTATTTATCTGCCACCCTACCCAATTCTCCCCTGGTATCCTATCATCCCAGCCCCCTTATGTCTCATTTACCTTAAGTACTTAACATTTCACAGCTGTGACCTACTGCTTTCAGAATACGGGAACTGACCACTGTGCTTTGCCTTCTGCTGACTGTTCTCTGCTAAGAGAGACCCATCGAATGCAAGTACAGCTCTGCATTTCTGAAGGAGCCCTAACCAGAATCTTCAGTCAGTATTATGGAGCTCTCATTGCATTTTCAAAAATGTGTAGTGACAATCTGTGTGAAATTGTCACTCCTCGGAAAATTGGGCCTAATATAACTTAATTGCTCATTCCACATGTTAATTCTTCATGTGAGCCTAACAAGCAGGCTATTTCAACATGGAAGGCATTGAGATAAACCTAAAATCAAATATTGCAGATATTGAAAATGTGAAAATCAAATACTGCAATGCTTAGCAGATGAGGCATTGATTTTTCTTGTCTACAGCTTATTCAGACACAACCCCAAGTTGCAAATTAAAGGTCCAACTTTAGATTTTTTTTTGCTCAGATAAGTTGCTCTAGTCTTTTGCGTAGACAGTTTGAATGTTCAAGGTTTAACGGAAGCCCACATAGTTGAACATCTATCCGTGTCCAAGAATAACTCAAGTGAACAACACTAGTACTCCTGTTTTGTTCTAAACTGGATTATCACATCTTTTGCATGCATCCTTAAATGCAGTATCTCAGTGCCTCCCCAGAGAGACTGAGAAAGCTCTTTGTACAATAATATCCATCTAAGTTATTATACTGCATTACTTAACAGCAAAACAACAGCAACTAATGGTTTGCATATTAATATGGAATATACATAATACAAAAAGTGTGTTCTGCTATTGCATCAATGCAGGGGATATAGCAAATTAACCAAGCATACAAAATAGAAGCAGAGGTATGTCATTTGGCCCCTTGGGCCTGCTCACAAAGATTATGGCTGATCTATTTGTGTTTTGAATTCCAATTTTGAATTCCAAATTCCCAGCAGAAGATGATTTGAATCTTTGCTGAGTCTCTGAAGAAAGATTAGGTAGTTCCATTCCCCTATCATTTCACCAAGCTCTTGCATTTTCTTTGTTCACTTTGGACCTTGTCCATTCCTTTGGAACCTGCTTCTATTACTTTTTGGGCAGTGTGTTTTAGATACCAACTGTAAAATGATTTTTTTCCCCAAGTTACCATTAGTTCTTTTGTCAATGATTGGAAATCTATTTCTAATTATATTCTCTGATTGGGAAGAGAGTTGAGAATCACAGAATCAATACAGCACAGAAGGAGTCCACTCGGTCTATTATGCCTGCACCGAATTTTTTTCAAACAAACATTAATACCAACTGCAAATCTCCTGCCTGTCCCCCATATCCTTGCACACTGTTCTTATCACACAATCATACTGCCCTCAATGCCTCAGTTGAATCTGCCTCCACCGTATTTCTAGGCAGTGCATTCCATAGCTTGACTCCTCGATGTGTCCAAAAGGATTTTCTCATAAGTGTTTTGTTTCTTTTGTTCAACACTTTAAATCTTATTACTATTCTTTTTACGAATGGAAACAATTTTTCTCTATCTTCCAGCCCACTTATGATTTTGAAACCTCTGTTAAATCTCCTTTAAGTCATCTTTTCTCCATGGTAAACAACTTTTTTTAAGTCAATCGTCATTAGTTAAGTTTCTCATTCCTGGAGCCATTCCTATAAATTGCTTCTGCATTCTGCCCAAAGCATTCACATCTTTCGTACATGACCACAACTGTAGACAATACTTTGCTTTAGATTTAATGAGCGTCAAAGACAAGCTTAACATTATCTTGCTTTTGTATTCTATGCCCCTATTAACAAAGCCAAGGTTTTATGTTGTAGTAAATACTTTCGACACCTGTTCACATTCAATGATCTGTACACAAAGACACCCAGGTCCCTCTGCTCCTGCATTCCCTTTAGGATTGTACCCTCTATGTTATGTTGTTTTTCAATTTTCTTCCAATCAAAGTGCATTACTTTACACTTCTCTGCATTGAATCTCATTAGCCGCGTATCCACTAACCCCACCAACTTTATCAATGTCCTTTTGGAGTTACACACTGTCTGTCTCACAGTTATAATTCTTCCAAGTTTTGCGCAGTCGTTGAAATTGTCCCCTGCACTCCAAGTTCTGGGTCACTGATATATGACCAGGAAAACAAGGGTCTGAATACTCACCGCTAGGGAACTCCACTACAGACCACTTCAAACCAGCTTAAACGCTCTAGCCTGAAAAATACCCATGTACCATTATTCTTTCCTATCACTCAGCCATTTTTGTATTCATGTTGTAATTTTTCCTTTTTAACCATGATCTATAACTTTCCTCAAGTCTGTTGTGGTACTGCATCAAATGTCTTCTGAAAATGTATGACTATCACATCAACAGCATTAACCTCATTGAGCCCTTTTGTTACTTCTTAAAAAAAAACTTCCTCCTAATTACTTAAGCACAATTTCCCCTTTAGAGATCCACACTGACTATTCCTAATTTTTCCATGTGACTATTAGTTCTATCCTGAAAAGTTGTTTGTAGAAGCTTCCACACTACTGAAGTTAAGCTGACTGATCTTTAATTGCTGGGATTATCCTGACAATTTTTCTTCAACAAGACTAATGACCACAATTTTCCAGTATTCTAACACCTCCCCTGGGTTGAGGGAACATGGACCCCTCATTATTTTGAACATCTTTATCAAATTTCATCTCAAACCTCCTTGAGGAAAACAATTCCACCTTCTCCTATACAATCTTTCAAGGAACCATTTTAATAAACCTTTCCTTGACCCTCTTGAAAGTGTCTATGATATTCTTCATAAAGTATAGTGCCCAAAATTTGACAAAATACTCCAGTTGAAGTTGAGTCACTGTTTCATAATGGGATATCATAAGTTACATGCTATTGTGTTCTATGCTTCCTAGAATCCTGACTGTCATTAACTACATACTTGTAGTATAAGCAGTTCAGAGTCAGTTCACCAGGCTGATTCCTAAGATGAAGGGGAGTAATGAGTTTATGAGGAAAGGTTGAGCAAACCGGGCCTAAATTCATTCAAGTTTGGGAGAATGAGAGGAGATTTAATTGAAACATATGAGATTCTGAAGGTGCTTGACAGATTTTTGATCAACAAAGGAGTTAAGGTATGTGAGGCAGCCAGAAAGTGGAGTTACGGCTATAATTAGATGTCATGAGCACTTTGAATGAATTGAGGGTCCAATGCCACAGTCTTACTCGATTTTCTTGTACAGTACTTTAATCTGCCTTGCTACCTTAGAAAATTGGTGTACATTTGGAACTATGCTAGTATTCTTTCACTGTTGAAGGGTTAAAAATCATGGAATTCTCTTCTTAACAGCACTGTGGGTGTGTATACACTTGATAGGCTGCAGCAGTTCAAGAAGGCAGTTCACCACCACTTCCTTGGAAGTATTTAGGAAGGGTAACAGATGGTGGCCTAGCCAACAATGCTCACATTCTATAAAAACAGACTAAAACAAAATTCTCATCAACTCTTTTTGTTAACTTATCAAAAAAATTTTGAATTTTTTTCTGCATTGTATTTCTGTGCTGAGTGAAATTATGCGCATGTAGTTTTTTGTTTTGAAAGCTGTTACTGAATATTGCTGTCTCTATTCACAACAAAGGTAGAATCACATTCAGTAATCCATGCAGAGAATCCAGTCTCTCCCAACAGAATCCGCTTGAGTGGTCTATCAATTACAGATTAATTACTGCTTTCTGTTTTGGTAAATCATGTTATGCCATTGATAGTTACTGATCTTTGGCTCATGCTTTAAAGGTACATAAATACATTTTTGTTTAAAACACATTTAACCATTACTTTTTGTAATTTTTTGTGGGATAATAGTTAAAAAAATGAAATTCTGACAGCTGGTAACTCTGCTTCCCTAAACTTTTTATGCACTTGTTCTATTTAGTCCTGTTGCAAAGTGATGAAGAATGTGGCACACTTTCCTCCAACTCCCATCTTTAATTAGGTCAGCAGTGCTGACACCATTTAAGATGCAGCCTTGGCTGCGATTAGCTAATTTAGCTTTAGAGAGGGACAGAGTTTGGGTCCCTGATAATTGGTAACCAAACAATGCAGCACATTAAGTCATTGAGCCCTGGGGTGGATCTTCTCTCTTCTTTTAAAAAATAGAATAGATTTCCTACTTGCATGCTCCTAGAGCAAAGCCTTCCTTATTGGACATGTTTAAAAATGCTCATAAGTTCAGCCTATAATTTTCTGTTCATTAAGATAAAGACTTGTGGCTTTCTGATATGCATTTCTGGCAAACATGAATCTTCATTGAGAAAGTGCTAGCTAAAATATTGCCAAAAAATCTCTACAAGGGTGCAGACAGTTAGGTGAGCTTGTGTGCTCTCATAGGTTTGTTCCTGAATTCAGTAGTCATTTGTTGCAACTTTTAAATAAATTGAAACCATCTGTCAGGAAAAGCAGGGAATATTTGGATATAACGTTCTTTTTTTAACAAGAGTAGATTACGATTTATGGATAAAAATGGATGTGGTATTTTCCAGAGCAGAAGCAACTATGGACTGAGACCACTGCATCTGTGAAAATAATTTAAATTATATGAATAGACCTTGCATATGTTAATTCTGATCTCTGTATCTCTCTGCATTTTTTCTGTGGCTGTAACACTGTATTCCACTCTCTGTTTTGCAGTCCTGATGCACTTTGTGTGGTACAATCTGCCTGTATAGCACACAAAACAACGCTCTTCACCGCATGTCGGTATATGTGAGAACAACAAATCAAACATTTCTCCTTCACTTTTTTCTGATCACCTTATATCCTTGAATGCTAACTAGTTTGTTTAGAATTATGGTGTTGGAGGCGGAGCTGAATTCAATAAGTGGGAGGCTGACGTGGGTATCCTTGTTATCCAGATGTTGCAAAGATGATTGTAGGGCCAGGAAGATGGCATTTGCCATGGACCTGTTGCGCTGGTAGGTGAATTGCAAAGGATCAAGGCAATTTGGTAGGCTGGAGTTGATGCGAGACATGATTAAACTCCTGAAGTACTTCATAATTACGGAGGTCAGAGCCACCGGGAGGTAGTCATGTGTTGCATGAAAAGGCAGGTGTTGTGGTGGTACAGATTACCAAAAGCAGTAAGCTTTGACTCAGCTGCCTCCACAGTTCCAAAGACACATGATAGTTTGTGAGAAAAATTCTCCACATCTACATCTTAAAAGGGAGAGTCCTTACTTTTGAACTGTAGCTCCCCTCATCTCCCTCAAAGGAAAACGTCCTTTCAGTATTCATCCTGTCAAGTCCTGTCAAGATTTTATGATTCAATTCTACTCAGCATCATTTGGATAAAAACACAACTCACCCAACCTTTCTTCAAAGGACAATCTTATCCCAGGAATAAGTTGACTGAACCTCCTATGAACTGTTTTTAATGCAATTATGTCTTTAAATAAGGAAACTGATGTTAATCACAATACTCTAAATACACCCTGAACAATTGTGGCAAAACATCCCAATTTCTTTATTCCATTCTCTTTGCACTAAATAACATTCTATTTGCCATCCTAATTGTTTGCTGTACCTGCATACAAGTCTTTTGTGATTCATTGACTAAGACATACAGATCTTTCTGTATTTTAGAGTTCTGCAATCTTTTTCCATTTAAACAAACTATTGCTTTTATATGCTTCCTACCAAAGTGGACAAGTTCACATCAGTTTAACATCACAGAACACCTATGTTCTGTCCTTAAAAATGACCCCAAGTTTCCAGATCCTTGCCACTTCAACACACCACCGTTTCCCCATGAAATGGGTAGGCAAACAAGGGGATTATAGAGAGTAGAACAGAAAACAAAATAATGCTGGAGATCACAGTAGGTCAGGTAGCAACAATGGACATAAAGTAAGCTAATGTTTTCGGTCAAGATGACTCTTCATCAGAGTTGATCTTCATCAGATCTCAGCTCACATCAGTGAATCAGCTGGGTTTTACTGACCAACGACAATGGTTTCGTGACCATCCCCTGAGCATCAGCTGAGTTTCTGGATTAATACTCTAGTGATAGTACCACTAGGCCATTGCCTTCCCTAACAAATCCCCGAAAGATAACTGATGACACAATCTCTGCTGAGTGGAGGAATGCCCAGTACTGCAAGAAGGAGCTCAATATCCTTTCCTGCTCTGCCAGTATTAAATGCTAGCATCTACTTTCCAGTACCTCACACTCACTCCATCTCCACTGCTGTATCCACCTTCCATCAATCCTCAGAGTAAATGGTCCCCTAGGGAGTAGTGATAGTGATCATAACGTACTAGAATTTAATATTCAGTTTGAGAATGAGATTCTTGGGTTGGAAAAAACTCATCTAACATAAATAAGGGAATTACCATGAAATGAGGATATAGTTAGCTAAAATGGACTGATTGGATAGATTAGAAGGAAAGATAATAAGCAAGTAGTGGTAGAAGTTTAAGGAGGCAATTCATAATTCTTAGCAAAAACATATCCTAGTAAGCAGGAAAGATTTGAGAAGAGGAATAAACCAACTAAAGCTAACCAAGGAATTTAAGGAGGGTAGTGATGTTGAAAGAGAAAGCATAGTATGAGGAAAAGTCAGTCAAAGACTGGGATCATTTCAGAATCTAGCAAAGGAAGACTAAAAAGATAATAAAGGGATAAAGAAAGTAAAGTATATAGGCAACCTAATGAGAAATATAAAAACTGATAATAAGAGTTTTTTTAAATATGAGAAAATGAAGAAAGAGTTCAACATAAAGATAGGTCCCTTAGAGAGTCAATCTGGGGAGATTGTTATGGGGAACAAGGAAATCGCAGAGGAATTAAACAGGTATTTTTATGGTGTTTTATTGTGAAAGATATTATGAACATCCTATTAATGCTAAAGAATATAGGGGAGGAATTAAGGACCAACACCATCATAAGAGAGTATTAGGCAAGCTAATGGGGCTAAAGGCAGATTGGTCTTTTGCCCCTCATGGCTTGCATTCAAGGATCCTAAACAAAATAGCTACAGAGAAAGTGGATGCATTGGTTGTAAATTTCCAAATACCCTTGGATTTGAGAAAAGTAACAGAGGATTGGAGAACTAACAATGTGATACTCCTATTTATAAAGGGAGGGAGGGAAAAGTTGGTTAAGTATAAGGCAGTTATCCTAACGTCTATTGTTGGAAAAATGTTGGAATCAATTATCGAGTTACTAGTAGTGCATTTGGAAAATCATAATCTAATCAAGCACAGTTGGCGTGGCTCAATGAAAGGGAAATTGTTTCTGACTAATTTATTAGAATTATTCGAAAAAGTCTCAAATAGATGTGTTGTATTGGACTTCCAGAAGGCCTTCAACAAACTACTCACAAAAGCTTCAAGATAATGGTGTTGATGGTAGTATTTTGGCATAGATAGAGATTTTGCTAATGGGCAGGAAACAGTGAATGAGGATAAGAAATTCCTTTTCAGGTTGGTGACCTTATACCAGTGGGGCCTCATTGGTTCAGTGTGGGTCTGTAAATGCTTCATTCTATATTAATAACTTGGAAGCAAGCAAATGTACCGTGGCTGAATTTGAAGACAACATGAAAATAGGTGGAAAGGCAAGTTGATGGGTATACAAACAGTTTGAGAGACATTGATAGCTAAAGTAAGTTGGCAAAATAAATGTGGCACAGAATGTGAGTAGATGGCAGAATAGTATTTTCGGTAGAAGAACAGGGCATGAGAGCTCCACATTATTTTTGTGGAGCCCAGAAGAAAGTAGCCTTCCTGCTCATTAATTGCCCCTTAATGGGCCACTTGTTCTTGCTCATTAGGCTTCCCAATTTTTAAGTACATAGCAATTGCATGATTTCATTAGGCTCCTACTGGACTGAGATGTGCAATTGAGCTGTCTAATTAAATAGTGGTGGAGCAGGCGCAAAGTAGTAAATATTACACATTGATTTTAATTCCTCTGCTATCCTTTTCCTCTGGGTAAGGGGAGTTTAATTCACCTGGTTGCCATTTTTAATGTGGGCATTGATTTTGCTGGATAAGAATTCCATAGCGTCTCAGCTCTGTGTGAAGAAGTTTCTTCCACATTCTGGTTCTTTCAGATTTTATTACATGCCTATATGTTCCCTCATTCTGCACCCCTTTACTGGAAAAAGCCTGCTTCCCTCATTTCTGTTCAGCACTGACAAATTTTAACTTCTTCCATTGTGTCACCACATAATTGGAAATATACCAATGAATAAAAAATCCAAATTTTCAGACTTTACTTTGTATTTCATTGCATTGGACTGAATCTTAATAAATTAGGAATGATGAAGTTTGAATATTGGAAAAATAAGAATATAAATGCTTGTTTATGTATTAATTTTGATGCAATTGTACTGTTCTATGAAGACAGTTCTAAATCAATTGAGAAACAAAGGCTGAAAATGCAGTTAGCGTGTCTACTGCCTGTTGTGGCATGAAACTGATTTTATGAATGACTTGCTAAAGATTTATCAGACAATATATGGGCATTTTGTCATGGCAAGCGAAGTAGTGCTTCCACACAATATCCTGACATTTCTAAATAGACTTTACAAATAGCCCCTCTGGGAGAAATAAAACAACATAACTTATTATGATTTTTGCTAAACTATCAGGCTCAATATGCAGAAACATTCAGAAAACTTTCCTTAACTCACTGTAAACTTGAGATCATACCAGGGATTGAACTCTCATGTTTATGTTGCTTATGAAGATTAACGAACCTACCCAAGTTCTGTTGCAAATGGATTTTTCAAGTTATTTTCTTATACATAGCTTTCCATCCACTGTTAAAACAACTTTTCCATATTCTGTCCCAGGTCTGGAATAAACACTTAATCAAGAAGCATAAATTCCGTGTCACAAATTGCTTAAGTGCCATGCAATTATGTCCATACTTACAGTTTGAGGATTAGTGGCTAAATTCAGTCCCGAGATCTCCTCAAGCTCCCAGTAAATCAAAATGACTTTGGGAAAATAGTGTTGCTTAATCAGGAGCATTAATAAATCCATTAACAATCTTAGATAATTAGGAATAGTCTCCCAATAATTTTGGTTGGAGTCATTTTCACTTGTACATCTCTCAGTAGTGAGCAACCACTCAATAAAACTACAATGCTTATACAATTTTCTGTTGAATGTTGTTAACCATTGGCCTTATGGTAGTACTGCTATCCTAGTAATCCAGGTAATGTTCTGGCACCCTGAGTTTCAATCCCACCATGGCCCTGTTGGCTTATTTCATTTCAAATGGAGTTTGGGAATCTCTGATCAGTATGGTTTAACATATCTGAAACCTAATTTAAAAGTCCACACTGGCAGTATTAGTATCATATGCAGAGATAGTAGGAACTGAACAAGGTGTAGAGCTGGATGAACTCAGCAGGCCAAGAGCATCAGAGGAGCAGGAAGGCTGACGTTTTGGGCCTAGGCCCTTCTTCTGAAATTTCTGAAAAAGGGTCCAGACCCAAAACATCAGCCCTCCTGCTCCTCTGAAGCTGTTTGGCCTGCTGTGTTCATCCAGCTCTACACCTTGTTACCTCTTATCCTAGTGTCAGATGCATGTAGCTCTCAAAACAAAACAGATGAACTAGTCATACCAATTGATCATGTGGCCATAACTGAAACGTGGCTGCAGGATGACCTAGATTGGGACCTGAATATTAAAGAGTTGTTAACATTTTAGGAAGGGCATGAAGTAAAGAAAAACTTGAGGAGATGCTGTTTTAATAAAATATGTCAGAATAATAGACAAGATTACCTTAATACAGGAAAACAGGATATAGAAACTATCTGGATAGAGATTAAGGAATGATCAAGGCAAAAGGTTACATGTGGGAGTTGTGTGCAGGCCCCCTAACAGTAACCACTTGGTTGGATAGAGTACCAAGGAATAAATATTGGAAGCCTGTCAAAAGGGTACAGCAGTTATCATGGGAGATTTTCACCTATAGACTGGAAAAATCAGATGGGGGAGGAAAAGATGTCTAGAGGAGGAATTTGGTGAATCTTTTTGAGATTATTTCTTGGACAGCACGTTATGGCACCAATTACAGAGAAGCCTATACCAGACCTGGTTTTGACCAATGAGACTGGATAAATTACTGATTTCATAGTGCAAGTGCACATACAGAGATGCAACCATAGTTTGATTGAATTTTACCTACAGTTTAAGGGAGAGAAGAGTATTATTTTGAATTTAAACAGGGTCTATTGTGAGGGTATGAAAGCAGAGTTAACAAACATTAACTGGGAATTTTCATTAAGGGATAGGCCAATAAAGATGTAGTTGCATACATTTAAGGGGATATTCCAGAAAGTGCAGAACTGATACATTCCAAATTAGAAAAATTCCAAAAGGACGAACCTATTACTCATGGTTAGCTGAAAATGTCAAAGGTAATATCAAACTCAAAAGACATATAATTCTACTAAAACAGGTGGTGGGCCAGAGGTTTGGATAGGATATAAAAAAAAGCAAAGAACTGTGAAAAAATTAATGTGGGGAAAAATTAGAGCAGGAGAGAAAGATAGCAAAAATATAAAAACAGGAAATATTTCATCAGATATTTTAAAAAGAAAAAGAGTTCACAAAATGGTTCGGATCTAGGCCCGAAATGTCAGCTGTCCTGCTCCTCTGATGCTGCTTGGCCTGCTGTGTTCATCCACCTCTCTACCTTGTTATCTCAGATTCCCCAGCATCTGCAGTTCCTACTATCTCTAGCCAGTGAAATAGTTGATGCTTGGTTTTAATTTTCCAAAACGTATTAGGGTCAGGGAAAGTTTCTTTCAGATTGGAAAATAGCTAATGGAGGGAGGCAAAAAGCAGGAAACTACAGGCCAGTGAGTGTAACATCTTTTACAGGAAAAATGTTAAGGCTTATAACAGGACACGTGGATAAGTTCAAGGTAACCACACAGAGTCAACATGGTTTTATCAAAGCAAAATCATGTTTAACAAATTTATTGGAGTGATTTGAAGAAGTAAGTTGTACTGTAGATAAAGGGGAGCCAGTGAATGCATTGTATTTAGATTTCAAGAAAGCAGATAATGTGCCTATAAAGGGATATAGGTGGTTGAGTGAGTGGACACAGATCTGGCAAATGGAGTACAATGTGGGAAAGTGTAAAATAGTCTGTTTTGGCAGAAAGAGCAAGAATCTCATTTTAAAACAAATATATTTGGGATGGGGCAGGTTTTCCATGGGGGCAAAAAATTCTTTTTAAATTGCGATAACAGGGTTTAGAGCTGGATGAACACAGCAGGCCAAGCAACATCAGAGGAGCAGGAAAGCTGACCCAAAACCTGCTCCTCTGATGTTGCTTGGCCTGCTGTGTTCATTCAGCTCTACACCTTGTTATCTAAGATTCTCTAGTATCGGCAGTTCTATCTCTGAATCCCTTTTTAAATTGGCTTTGTTACAATTAACCAAGAGAGGAGTTAAGCAAACAAAAGCAGCTAGTGCGTCCCCCACTTATTCGGGAGCATACCAATTTAGGACTATCTTGCTCTCTCTGCAACTCTGTATTCGACCTGTTTGGTTCCTGACATCGTTCATATTTGGTTCATATCCTTTGCTGCATACATGTAATGCTTTTAACCATTTCTTGGAATTATGGAGAGTGAATCAATTTCTCTGTATTGCTAGACAGTTCAGGAGCAGACTGAAGGTGATTGCAAATACCTCAGCCCTATCTTTTGCATTGGCCCCTCTTCCCATGATTCAGAATGGGAATATTTATGAAACTTTCTCCTTTATTTAGTTTAGTTGTCCATCACCAGTCATGACTACTTTTTCTTCCCCATCTGTTCCTCTTACTCCTGTTTACTCCTGTTCATCATGACCCTCCTTCTATTGCTCATCTTCCAGCTTTTGCACGACTATTTAACTTCATTGTAAGGATGGCATTGACTTCCCTTAGTGTTGGTGTTATGTTGGCTGCCAGTACAGAATTATATTAGTGAAGTTTGTAGCTTTTGCTTTGATTTGAACAATAACAATTCATTTGAGCCAAAAGTATTCTGGAAAGACTTTTTTTCATGAAGCACATGTATCATTAATGTGTGGCCTTCCAAGCTGCTGCTTATTGCAAAATGATTGTGTTGTTGTTACATCTTGGCTATGAAAATGGCATATTCGTGATTCACTCACTATCAGTGATGCTGCCACTGGTGTCCCTGTGACTGTAGGGCTGAACCTTGTTGAGAATGCTTCAGGGCCTTGAGTGGAAAGTGAGATAGATTCCACATTAGTCAGGAAAACAGAGATGAAAGTGAAACAGTTTAATAACTTTTTATCCAACTGATATGCAGCCTCTCCAACAGCTGCTGTAGTCACAGAGCGAATCCAGGAGCTCAACTGGCCTGGCTACAGATGGATTAAATCTCAACTTGATATATCTGCTTCCCTGGGAAATGCATCTGTGTTTTGCAGAACTCTGAGCAGCCTAACTTCCCTGCTTCCACCAATAAAGAGATAGGGATTAGGAAAGTATTAATTATCCCTTTATATAAAATACTTTGATCTCTGGGTGCTAAGGTTTAGTTTGACCCTGAGCAATTGAGATTATGTTACATTACTACACCATCATGTCCTTCTCTCCTCCTCCAGTTCTATAACAGTTCTGTGTGTTGATTGTTGGACATGTTTGATTTGCCGAGGCTGCCTGTACAGAAATAATCACTAGCCTCTGCCACATGTGTTTAAAGAGGGGTTCTGATCACAAGAGCCTCACAAACAAGAACTCTTAAAAAGATTGGCTCTGAGTCTAGATGCTGTTTTAAAATAGAAAAACATGGCCCCATGGCCCTCTGTTTTTTTTTTAAAAGAAAGGCAACTTTTTAAATTTCCCAAGGATAATCTTGACTGTAATTATGCCTGGGTTGTACAATGTTACATATCGAAGCTACAAACAAGCTGGTGTAAAACTTGATGCAGAAGGGACCAATCCACTACTTTGTAGTTGCCGCACAAACTTTGCTGTAGCAAACCTATTCTACAAAGACCATCTGTTTGAATAACCTGAACCAAACTAGGGTCGTGAAAGTGGCAGTGTGATTGGTCTCAGACTTCCTCCATTATAGGTAAGGCAGTAAGACACTCCCAATAATTAACCATTAAGTGACCTGCGATAGGGTCAGGGTTAGGGTTATAGTATAGTGAAATGGTGTTAATCATAGAATGTAAATACAGAATAAAGTGATAGTCCACAGAAGAAACTGTGGCTGTTGCTGTCTTAGCTCAAACATGAAGAGTTATTATGTTGGCAAAGTATTGGTGAATACCTGTATCCTTATCCCAGCATGAGCTAGCCAGTGCCCATATCTACGGGATTGTGTATTTGTGAGTCAGTCAGTCTCGGTATCTCTGGGATGGTATCATGGTATCATAGCAACCAGCCGGGATTATATGCGAGCAATAGCTTGAGCCATTCAGAGGGGGAAAGAGAAAATGGAAAGAGGAATTAAAAGATGCTGCAGGCATTTTAAGCAATTGGCAGAGTTGCTGGTGCAAAAAGAAATAAACTGGGGATTCTTATAACTTAATAGCGAGAGCCAGTTGTACTAGATTCTGTTCTGACTGGTTTCTATGTATCCATAATCCGACCTGGGATATTGAAGCCGTGAATACTGCTGTGTGCGATTTATTAGTCACATTTACAAATCTTCCATTATGCTCCTTCTTGTCTTTTCATTTCGTTTAGAGCTCCCTACTTGCTCATCAATCTTATTTATTTTTCCCGAGGGGTACCTCTTTTTGATGCTGCCTTTATTTTTACATTTTATCATTCACACAGGATATCTGCTTTTGAATCCTCACCCTAGCCCAAGGGGAGAAGACAAATCCCAAGTTCTCCCACAATGATGTAGGTAAAACCGCACACACTGACGTTGTAAATTAAACAAGTAAAAGCCAGTAACATTAAGAGCCTCTATACATAGCAACAGTAACCAATGGTCCCTGTACAAGATGGGTGAAGATGCATTTTACTTTTATCAAAAATTATGAAATCTAAGTTACCATTTCTGAAACAGATTTGTACGTGTCCTTCTAGTTGTCATTCATGAAGCCTTAAGATTTCATAAATCAGTGCTGTATACCACAGCCACATTTCACCTTGTTTACAGGTGTTACTATTCATCTGCCTTTCTACTCTCTCCATTAGTGAGATTTTAACCGATGAGGTTCAGTGCTACATCCACACATCCTCCAGCAAAACGCAACAACAGAATTCCTACTGGAGACCAAGGATAGCTCAGCTTCCAAACAGTCAGTGAAAACTTGGCACAAATTGAAAAGGCTTGATGTGTTGTGAGCTGTGAAGAAGATAGAGCTAGGTCACAAGAGGATGTATACAGAAGAGAGGTAGACATGTAGCAGATTAAATTTTGTACAGAAGGGTGAAGTAATGCATTTCAAAAGGAATACCAAAAGGAAACAATGGAAAATGATGAGTACAGTTCTAAAGTAAATACTGTCACAGAATGATTTGAGGGGTATTTGTACACAATACTAAGTGACTTACCTGAGAGCTGTGGCCAGCAAGTGACTCAGTCTGAGACCTGTGGCCTCAAGCATTTTGTTGGAAATCCAGATTTACAGCCACAGTTTCTGCGGAGAAGATCAGCTGAGCAAGAGAAAATGTTTCCAAAATTCAGCTGGGAAATAAAGAACAGTATGGTCCCTGTGCTATCACATTGAGCGAGTTGGCCTGTGGTGGAACAGGACAGGGCACTATTCAAACAGCCCAGTGTTTAGATGGTTAGCAAAAACATTTGAATTTGTGAAAATTATAATCAGATTATGAGCACAGTAAGCCCTCTCAATGTCTGTTATAAAATGTATGTTATGTCGGTGGGGGTGGGGGGGGGAAATGTTGTAGAAAGGACTGTATATATGGTTTCGTTATTAGTCATGGAAGTGAAAACAATATGAGTTTAAGCAGAGGTTGTGTGTTGTGTGGGAGACGTTCACAGTTAAGGCATCTTGCATACTTTTTGTAAAGGCTCAAGCACTGAAGCATGAGTTTCCAGTTCAGAACATAACTTGTGCTGAGCCAGCTGATTTCAGTCAGGGTGATTGTAAGTATCATACAACTGTTGGAAACTGGGTGGGGGAATCATCCAAAGTTCATTCTGATTACTGACCCTTGCGGGAAGATATGTATAGTTAGACAACGTGTAAACCAAAGATTAATTGAGATGCCTTTCTGATAGCATAACCTACCACACCTCAACTATCGGTCCCAAAGAATTGGCAACTATAAACATTGTTCCAACAATTGCAGCTTGCAAGACCAGGGCAAACATTTGTTGCCTAAAATGAAATTACTAAAAAGTCTTAGTTGGCAGATGTTTCCCTCCTTGTAAAGCATTCCTCTTCCTCATATTTTAATATTTTATCCACTTTAATATCACACGCAATAAAACAGCAGACAGAAAGATATATAAAATATTTGTTTGTTAACTTAGCCCAAAGTTATTTCCATGAACTCAGCAGAGATTGTAAATGGACTGCCATACATTGGTTGTGATGTGCTTATAACCTGGTGAGCATTGTCAACTCAAATATAATGAACCTTCTCAAGTATTCAGTAGCCTTTTTTTCTGCTTATCATTATTATAATGCAAATTGGAAAATATAGGAAAATACACAAAACTATGAATATTAAATCATCTGTTTTAGAACATTTTAAGAGGAAATCTCATTAACATGGCTTTGATGCTTTTGTTTATATTTTACCCTGCTGGAACTTAAATTTAATCCAAATCTGTGAGATTTCCACATTCAATGCCTTGTGCTTTATCTGAAAAAAAACCTAAACTCCCTAACAACTTGTGTTTAATTGTGGCTATGTTTTATTCTGCAGTCATATACCTACCTGGAAGTGCCTTTGGTTTATTTCACCTCTGATCTTTAGCAAATAAACACATTTAACCCCTCTTTTTGAGATGCATTCAAGTCAAGAGGCAGAGAGAAAATGCCAGTACTAGTAGCACACCTGCATCAACCAGGTTCTTTATGGCTGCACATTGATGGAAAAATATCAGCCTGTATTGTGAAAGAGAGGCAAGGGCTTCAGTGTTAGTATGCGGTGGTTATATGCTTGATGACCGATGGTATGTCTGGCCTGACCTCACAACAATCGTTCATCAATCAGCATTCAATGAAAAAGGTATTTGGTGATGATTACTAAAGAAGGCCAGGAGGCGCGGAGCAGGAGCATTGAAGTCTAAAGGCTGGCTGCAATGAGTGGTAACCTGCAGTCAGCTAATCAAAGCAACACTGCCAGTAAATTGTAGCACCAGAGACAAGGGTAGAATTTTTACAGAGCTACCTCTGAAATTGAGGATCAAGAGCCAGCAGCTGTTTGGCAGGGGGCCTGTGAATTTATTTATTCCCTGGAGTTACTGGAAACTGCATGGTGTTAAACTTTATAAATGCTAATACTAAACTGATGCAATGATCAGGGTGGGAGGTTGTTTAGGTGTGGGCTGGAGTTATATGTATATGAGCAGACACTGCCTTTCACTACGCCACAAGGGTACAATTCAAAGCTTTTCAAAACCTGATATTTTGTAGTTTGTTTTTACTTGCCTACAATTAACCTTCTAAAATTCCAAATATCTGAAAATTTTGCTCCCAGAAAAATTACTTTTTGTTTCTTGGTAATTGCTAAAATGTTAATTAATAAAATTGTAATAAGGACCAGGTTTAATGCACAGAAAAGTATTCAAATTAGAATTAATATTTTCTAATCTATGACAAAAGCAAGTTTTCTACATGTAATTGACATAACAGGTACCTAGGACTTTGTACAGTGTTTACTTAGAACGATAGGAAGAGTGAGTTTCAAGCTGCAATTTTATTTCGGGATTTGGGTAATTTATGTATAGGATAACATGTACCCGGAAGTGACTCAGTCTAATCAAGAGATTTGGGAACTTACTGTATCAAATAACAGGTAGTCAGGAATGAGTTGAGATCAAAGTAAGAGAGTCAGTGAGCTGGTGGGTTTACAGTCCGTATATATATAAGAACAGATACAGGAGACTGAATTACAGGCTGGAACTTAATTAAGAACAGTAAAGAAAGACTTGTATTTGCGTAGAACCTTTTATGACCTCATGAAACAAAGTGCTTTGCAATAAATTGTGCAGTTTTTTGAAGTGTACTCACTGTTAATGTAGGAAGCAGGATGAACAATTTGTGTGTCAGAAGCTCCCACAAACAACATTGTGACCATGACCAGATATGCTTTTGTGATGTTGATTGACGGATGAATTTGGGTCAGGATGCAAGGGATAACTAACTTGATCTAAATCAAAATGGTACATTTCACATCCACCAGAGAAAGTAGAGAATACTGTAGTATTACATCCTATTTGAAAGATGCTATGTCAATAAGTGACAATGCAGCACTCCCTCAGCACAGCTCTAAAGCTTCAGCCTAAATCTTTGTACTCAAGTCTCTAGAGTGGGCATGAACCAACAACATTCTGACTCAGAGACTATGAACTGAGCCACAGATGACAACTAACTGGGCAATTCAAATAATTTAAAACTAAAGTACCAGATACATGAGAATGACTTATAAGTTGAAACTTCAGTGTAAATTAAGCAGTCGTGAGCTCCCAGGGTCAGCTTTATTTGAAGGGAACTTAGGAATAGAAGTAGGCCAATAAAAGCATAACGTGGGTGGAAAAACTCCACAGATCTGTCAGCATGTGTGGGGAGGGAAACAGTGTTAACTTTTCTAGCCTGGTTTCTTGTATCTGAGAGATGTTAGAAATGTTAATAAAGTATGAAAGGGTAGGGTGGGAGTAAGCACAAAAAAAGTTCTGTGATAGGGTGGAAAGCAGGATAGTTAAATGGTAAAAGCTAAATGATAAGAGCGCAAAAAGAGTGGCAATGGGGAAAGTAACAAGAACAAAATAATGTGACAGGAAATCATTCATCCGAACTCCAAGTAAAGCAGTTAAGAAAGAAACATTCAAGGAATGTGTGGGGGACTGGCAACAACTGTTTATTCCTGTCTGTTGCAAAAGAAAAATGGGTAAGAGGGCCTATCTATGACTTACAAAGGAAATAAGAGATAGTATCCAATCCAAGGAAAAAGCATACAGATTGGTCAAGTAAAATAATAAATCTGAGGATTGGGAGCAGTTTAGCATTCAGCAAAGAAGGACCAAGGGATTGATTAAGATGGGGAAAATAGACTGTGAAAGTAAGCTTGCAAGGAACATAAAGACTGATGCCAAGAATTTCTATAGGTATGTGAAGAGAAAAAGATTAGTAAAGACAAATATAAGTCCCCTACAAACAGAATTGGGGGCATATACAATAGGGGACAAAGAAATGGCTGGGGAAGTGTATTGACGTGGATAGAAAACTGGTTGTCAGAGTGGAAAACAAAGAGTAGGAATTAATAAGCCCTTTTCACATTGAAAGGCAGTAATTAGTGAGGTGCCACGGGGATTGGTACTGGGACTCCAGCAATTCACAATATATATTAATGATTTAGATGAGAGAACAAAATGTAACATCTCAAAGTTTGCAGCTGATATCAAGTTGGGTGGGAGGGTGAACAGTGACAAGGATGCAGAGATCCTTCATCACGATCTGGCCAGTTTGGGTGAGTGGGCAAATCAATGGCAAATACAGTATAATTTTGATAAATGTGAGGATATTCACTTTAGAAGCAAAAACAAGAAGGCAGATTACTACCTGAATGGCTGTAAATTTGGAGAGGGGAGTGTGCAGCAGGACCTGGATGTCCTTGTGCACCAGTAGCTGAAGGTAAACACGCAGGTACAACAGGCAGTAAAGAAGGCAAATGGTATGTTGGCCTTCATTGCAAAAGGTTTTGGGTACAGGAGCAGGGATGTGTTGTTGCAGTTGTACAGTATCTTGGTGAGGCCACACCTAGAATATTGTGCAGTTTTGATCTCCTTTTCTGTGGAAGATGTTCTTGCTCTCGAGAGAGTGCAGTGAAGGTTTACCAGGCTTATTCCAGGGATGGTGGGATTGACATACGAGGAGAGATTGAGTAGGCTAGGATTGTTTATGCTGGAGTTCAGATGAATGAGGGGAGATCTCATAGAGACTTATAAAATTCTAACAGGACAGGACAGGACAAGACTGGATAGATGCAGGGAGGATGTTCTCAATGGTGGATGTGTCCAGAACCAGGGGCCACAGTATAAGGATTCAGAACAGACAATTTAGATTGGTGATGAGAAGACATTTCTTCACCCAAAGAGTGGTGAGCCTGTGGAATTCATTTCCACAGCAAGTAGTTGATACCAAAACACTGAATGTAATTGAGATGCAACTAGATATGGCACTTAGCGTGAGTGAGATCAAAGATTATCAGGAGAAGGCAGGATTAGGCTATTGTGTTGGAAGATCAACCATGATCATGCAGAATGGTGGAGCAGGCTCAAAGTGCCAAATGGCCTCCTCCTGCTCCTATCTTCTCTGTTTCTATGAAACAAACTGTCTAATCAAAAGATGATGTGCAGTTCTTCAAGTCTGAATGAAGCTTCATTAGCACACTGCACTAGATCAAGGACCTTAGTTGGAGCAATGACGTAAATTGAATGACAAGTGGCAGAATGTTTGGCATTATACTTCTTGATTGAGAGGAGGGTTCGACAAAGTAGTCATGCTTATGTTGTGAGAAGCAAATATAGTATAATAAATAGAAAAAAATGTAGGTAAATTACAGTTTCACTTGGGAGGAAAGTTTGGAACCATGGAAGAGATGTGTTAAAAGGGCAGTCTTGCATTGTCTTCACATGCTTGGAAATGTTCTATGGAAGAGCTAGGTGTTAGGGGAGACTTTGGAGTAAATTAGGGGTATGTGGTGGGAACAGTCTCTTCAGTGTGTTCATTAACATATCACATTGTATAATACACTGTCTTCCTGGTGCCAGGATCAAGGATGTCTGAAAGTGGTTGAAGCATATTGTCAAAGGGGAGAGTGAGAAGCTGGAAGTTGTATAATTTGGTAAAAATGACATAGTTAGGGAAAGTGTTAAGGATTTACAGAGTGAATGTAGGAGGTTAGGTAGAAGATGAAAAAGCAGAACCCCAAAAGTAGTAATCCCTGATTTACTCCAGTGCTATGTTATAATGAGATGAGAAATTTTTAAAAAATGGCAGATAAGTTAATGGCTGAAGAGATGATGCAATGTGTAGGGATTCAGATTCATGGATTATTGGGATATCTTCTCGGGCAGAAAAGAATTGCTCATGAGGGACGGGTTTTACCTGAACTGGAAAGGGACTGATGTCCAGGTGGGGAAATTTGCTAGTGCTATTTGGGAGCCTTTAAGCCAGTAGGGAGTGGGATAGGGGGATTCTAAGTATCGATGAAAATAGAAAAACAGATGAGGATGATTCTAAATCAAAAAAGAGCATGCTAATTAGAAAAGGCAGAAAACAGCAAGTCAGAATAAGGTAACTCTAAAGAATAAAACTGCATTTATTTCAGTGTAAAGGTTTTTACAGGTAAGGCTGATGAACTCAGGGCAAGGATTAGAGGGTGTGAACTATCAGGAGAAGCTGGACAAATGGGTTGTTTTCTCTGGGGTGACAGAGGCTGAGGGAAGACTTTAAAAAGGTCTGTAAAATTATGAGATGGACAGATAGATTTGATGGTCAGAATCTTTTTCCCAGAGGTGAAATGTCTAAAACTAGGGGACATGTATTTAAAGTGACAGGGGGAAAGTTCAAGGGAGATTTGAGGGGCATGTTTTTTACACAGAATAGTAGAATGTGGAACACGCTGCCAGGGATGGTGGTGGAGGCAGATATGATAGGGATGTTTAAGAGACTTTTAGAAAAACACATGAGTATGCAAGGAATGGAGGGATATGGACTAAGGACAGGCAGAAGGGATTAGTTTAATTTGGCATCAGGTTCGGCACAATATCATAGGCTGAAGGGCCTGTTCCTGTGCTGTAGAGTTCTATGTCCTATGTGTAGGAATATGGGATGGGGACATCACAGTTATTACGAACTTGGCTGAGGGAAGAACAGGACCGGCAACTCAATTTTCCAGCTTTTAATTGCTTTAGGAAGGATAGAAAATGTGGCAAGAGGAGTGTGGGTTTTTTGATTAAGGAAAACATTACCACTGTACCGAGAGAGGATATTTCTTAAGGATCGTCCAGTGAAGCTGCATGGGTAGGACTTAGAAAGAAAAAAGGGATGATCACCTTGAAGGGATTGTACTATAGGCTTCCCAAATGTCAGAGGAAAATTAATGAGCAAATATAGAGAGATTTCAGATATATCTGTAGGAATAATAGGGATGCTATAGGGGATTTTAATTTTCCAAACATTGACTGGGACTGCCATGGTGTTAAAAGCTTGGATGGTGAGGAATTAAATGCATTCAAGAAGATGTTCTTTATCAATATGTAAATGTTCCTCCTGAGGAAGGAAGTAGTAAGAACTACCGGTGCTGAAGTCAGAGATAACACAGTGTGGAGCTGGAGGAACACAGCATCAGAGGAGCAGGAAAGCTGACATTTTGGGTTGGGACCCTTCTTCAGAAATCACTTTAGGGTTAGTGATCATAATTCTATTTGTTTTAAAATAATTATGGAAAAGGACAGGTCTTGTATAAAAATTAAAGATTTTAATTGCAGGAAGGCAAATTTTAATGGTATGAGACATGCAGTTTCAAAAGTTGATTGAAGTAAACTACAAGTAAAAGGATGGCTGACAACTGGGAGGCTTTCAACAGTATGATAACAAGATTTCAGAGGCATTTTGTTCTTCTTAGAGTGAATGATAAGGTGAGAAGAGAAAAATTAAAAAGGGACGAGGGGGCTGTACACAGAGTGGTTGTTGTATGGAATGAACTACCAGAGGGAGTGGTGGGTGCAGGTGCAATCATAACATTTAAAATACCTTTTGATAAAATGAAAGGCTTGAAGGGATATGGGCCAAACGCATGCAGGTGGGACTAGTTTAGTTTAGGAACATGGTCGGCGTGGTCTTGTTTGACTGAAGGATCTGTTTCCATGCTGTATGACCGTATGATGAGAAAACAGTGAGGGTTCTTACAATTGTTTGGTCAGAAGCCACTCTGGCTTTCTGGAAGGCTTTTTTCAGAGACTTTGAGAAGGCACCCAGTCAAGATTTGGGGAATAGTCTTTCCTGTTATGAAGAGTAGGAAGATTTCTCCATTGTTTCCACTGTCAACTTTGCCACTGTCTTCAAAAAAGGAGACAATGGCAGCATCCCTGAGATCAGTAGGCTTTGCTTCTTGGGCCCAAATTTTCAGGAACAGTTGATGGAGATGACAGGGTAGCTCTGCTCCTACAAGGTTGGAAATCTCCACCGGAATCCTATTCACTACTGCAGCTTTTCTATTCTTCTTTTGTGCAATGTTAGTTTCAACTTCTGCCACACTAGGCAGGATTCCAAGATCATCTTTGGGGAGTTGAGAAATTTCCTCAAACATATCCTCATTGATTATTGAATTGCGGTTTCAGAGATCTTTAAAATGTTTACTTCATTGGAGACTGATGTTTTCTTTGTCTCTCAAAAGAGTTCCATCCTTACTCCTCATTGTCTTAAGGCCAAAGGTGTTTGCTCCGTATGTTGCCTTGGTGGCATTGAAGAAGCCCCAGTTGTCATGCTGGTCAGCAAGGAGTTGTAACTCCTTAACTTTCTCAGTCCACCATTTATTCTTGATTTCCCTATTTCTTCTTTGTAACTCGAGAATTTGTGTTTGACAAGCTCTCCTTCTTACCTCCCTGATGATGTAGTTTTACCAGACATGGACAGCTTTCCTTTTCTTGATGATGACATCTTGGATGACATGGTCATTTTCTTCGAGCTAGTTATGGTGTTTCCTGATCTTGTAGCTGATTGTTTCCTCACAGCATGAGATGATGGTTGTCAGCAACCCTTTACAGGTTTCCCCCACTGCATTAAATGAAGTCTTTGGAAATTTTGGTGGTCACTAGTCTGCTTGACTTTTGAAGCTGCACAATGTTGAGCTTTTATCTAATTTGCCTCTGCATCTTCAGCTGCCTCTGGTGGCATTTGATGGACATTGAGGAGCAGATGAGCTGGTGTTCAATCCGTCGGTTTTCTGCAATGGTCATCACTTTGGTAATGAGAACAGCCTTTTGGTCTCTGGATCAACTGATGGCATAGTTGTTCATTTGTCAGTGCTTTGATTGTAGTTACCTCAGAAGCCTTCAGCTTCAGCGCGAATAGCGCACAGCACAATAGAGGCCTTTAGCGGCCAATGGGTGCCATACAAACTGGGATACATAGTCATCTTTGTTAATATCATTTTGATTTAATCTTAGTAAGTTTCTACTGTAATTTTCTGTTTCTTTTTGTTACTGTATGGTATCAAGAGCCATCTAACCTGGTTAATACTTGCTTTAAGAGTAAAAAGAAGAATTGGTAGAAGAACTCTACCCCAAGACACCTGTGATTAGTACCACAACATACGATGTAAGGAACAAAAGGTAGTACTTATCAAAGAACTAATTACAAACTGAAGGCAGATCTAGGAAGAGTTCATTGACGATAAAAAATCATCAAAAAAAAGATCAAATCACATCACAGTTTTCATGCTTACAAAATACTGGCTCACTAACAGAATCTGTCCTGAGATCAACTAGTCATGCTGATAGGAAACCAGAGATTAAGACTATCCCTAGAAAATGTATTGGTCTGAATCCAGAGCTGGCCCAAGAACCCTTCCAACCACCTACGAGATCAATAAGGTAATCAAGAAAGTGGTCCTTAGAATCTTTTTATATTCATTTCTGGGTTGACTCTCCCTTGCTTAAAAGTTGCAGGTAGAATCCAATTTGTTCATAATGGGGTAAAATTCAATCTGATTTGATTTGTCTTGTACATATTGGTAACCATTAGGGCCATCAAGAATATTTTAGAGTGTTTGACTTATCTTAAAATGAGCAGACTTCTATTCTTCAGTATATCTGTAGTTTTAAGACCCAAGAACCATTACACAATGATAAGGTTCTGTATGCATCTTGTCTTTTTCCCATTCTCACGACTTAAACAGTCATAGAGTCACACAGCATGGAAACACCCTTCATTTTAAGTCGTCCACGCTGACTAGATATCCTAAACTGATCTAGGCCATTTGCCAGCATTTGGCCCATATCCCTCTCAACCCTTCCTATTCCTGGACCCATCCAGGTGCTTTTTAAATGTTGTGATTGTACCAGCCTCCACCACCTCCTCTGGCAGCTAGTTCCATATATGCACTACCCTTTGTGTGAAAAGGTTATGCCATAGGCCCCTTTCAAATCTTGCTACTTTCACCTTAAACCTATGCCCTCTAGTTTTGGATTCCCCTACTCTGGGAAAAACACATTGGTAATTCACCCTGGCCATGCCCCCCATAATTTTATAAACTTGCTACTAACAGCATTTTTCAAATATTAACAATTAGTGTATGGATATTAGGATATAAGGATATGAGAAGAAAGAAACCAAGAAATTCAGTCTCTATTAGCCTTTAGCTAATGGTTACTTATTTTTCAACTACAGCATAATTTAGGGACCTCTTCTAATTCAATCACCTGTTCTGCCTGATGGATGCTTTGTAATACTAGTGGTTAGTATGTTGCAGAGTGTGATGGTGCAAAATTGCATCTTTGAGATGAGTTGGAACGGTATCTTGACCTTGTTGGATGAGCAGTATAATTGCACAGTTTAAAAAAACCCAATAAAAATAGCCATGTAAATTTAACCTACCAGGCTAATAATCTAAAACTCAGATCTGCTTATAGCAATAGCAAATTTATGCTCAGCTAACTCTATAAACAGTAATGAGATAAATGTCCCTGCTGTTCAGTAATCCTCAGTCAAAAACATGTACATCTTATCATACGGCAGTATCCCATGTCAGTCTCACACCTGTATCATGTTTTCAGCCCTCACACCAAACACACTGCACCTGCAGCAAGGAGTCGGTCATGTCTTAAAGTCTGAGGGGAGTAGTCTTCAATGAAGTCCATGGAGGGTGCCTGACAGTCAGGATGGCCCAATGTAATTAGTTGAGGGCAACCTTCCAGTCCAGTTCAGCCTTCTGCCACAGACAGGTGTCCGACTGGGGACCTGGCCTCTGGACTCCATGGCAGCATCACAGTCACTCCTATGTTTCCATAGGGGCCAGTCTGGAGGGGGAGGACTGTCACAGTCATGGATATATGTTGTCACCAATCAGAAGTCTGAGCAGGTCTCAGCCAGTGCTGGCTGGTCAGATCATCCAAGAAGATAGGTCACTATTGTCTGTTTGGGTCCATTCACAAAAAAAACCCCAAGGGGAATGGAGGTAATTTGCTGCCATAACATGACGAGAAGAGAGTAGTGAAGAACAAGATGTAGTGTTATAATGCTCCAGCAAGCAGGTACAAGTTATGTTACTGAGACAGATGTCGTTGTTTAGATTCTGAGGAGATCTTAATCAGTTCTACCTTTTCCTCAGGCCAGGTCAATCTGGCATCAGCAGATTAGCTAATGCTCAATGTAGCCTCCAACTTTAACATTTTCAGAACCTTTAAGTTATTTAACAATGTAAGACCATAAATTCAATCAATTCAATTTTTATTTCTATTTTGTTTCTCAAATCTGAAGTGTATTTTCCTTGCATTTAGTTTGTCTGTGTTCATTCAATTCCCATTGTTTGTCCATTCGTTTGGTTTGTCTATTTTCTTCTGGATTTTTCATCTTCCATTGGCAGCATTTACTGTTCTCCTTACCTAATGTCATCTTTCTCTTAGCTTCTCGAACAATGGTCTGTCTTCCTATTTCTTAGGTCTCTTTTGTGCATTCCAAAACTTTGGTGCCTAATATCAATGCTGCACCATTCTCTACCCCTAGACTTCCAGGTTTGCAATAGCTTTCAGTTCCAATTTGAAAACCTCAATCTTGTCTTTAAGTTCTTTCAAGTTCCCATCTACATAGCCTTGCCCAGCCCTACAATTTGCTCCCATGCCTTAACTCTGGCCAGTTGTGTTCCTTTCATTTCATTATCCTACATTCAGTCATTTGCAATCCTGTTCTGGAACTTCCTTCTGAGATATACATGCATTTCACCTTTGAGACCTTCCTTAAAACTTACCTCCTCAAACTTCCAATATATCCTTTGGCACAGAATTTATGTTTTCCTAACATTATTTTGCTTATACAAGTATCTTGGTACAATATTTCCTGACTAAATATGACTTAGAAATGCATATTGTTGCTTATTTGGCCTCTTCATGTTCCTTAATTGGTTTTATCATATCTCAGGATTGGAGATCTCTTTGTCCATTGGGTGTTGTTAAGTTTGTTGTGAGTGAGAGTTGAATTTGAGCCTGCAAGTGGAGAAACTGGAATATTCCTGGAAGAAGAGGGCATACCATTTGGTATTATCTCAGGATGCAAGAGAAACTTACTTAGGAAGGACTGAAATCTGCAACTAAACTGTTTGCACCTATATCAAATTATAGAAACACTGGCACAGAAAACATCAGTTCCAGACCAAGCTTTGAAACTGGACTGATTGTGAAGACACAGCAGTATAAATGAGATTTGAGTCTCGCGTCTGGCATCTGTTTGACTGGCATTCCTGTTGCTTGGCAACACAAATACTAACAAACCGACTTCAGCTGTGCTTGACTTTCCTGCTCCTGGTGCTTGTCTATCATTATCAGCAGTTGGAACTCTAGTCAAGGGGCATTTAAAAGCAAGATTTAACTTTGACTGTGTGAAATATGATTGCTTCTGATGGAATTTGGAACCACTTAATAAATTCTTTAGCCAATATCAGTGCCAAACATTCCCAAGTCAAATACATGGGTTAGATGTAAAGTTGCCTCTGCATCATTCAATCAAACCAGCATAGGTTGTTGCGGAGTAAATCTCCCTCTAATCTGTCCCTCCCTCAACATGGTACTCTCAAACATTCCTTGGACAGATGCAGCATAGGTTAAATGGACAAAAGTTTCCTCCGCACTGTTACCAAATAGCCCCAGGACAGATACATCACGTGTTACATTTTAAGTATAGTTCCATATATTCTGTCTCATCAAACAATCCAAGGTTAGTTACAGCATGAGTAGATATCGATTAAAACTTGGTATACCATTGTCCCATAAAACACTCACAGGGGAACTACTGCATGGGATAAATACTGAGTAAAACCCCCTCTAAATTACGTTATCCACCTTCACAGGTGAAATACAGTACTGAAATAAACATACTGTATCTCCCTCTAAATGTTCTCACAAGCATTCTAAGGACAGATACGCTGTGGGTATATATGGATTGAAGTTATCTCTACACTGTTGTATCAAACACTTCAAGGGCAGATATACCATGGCTTAGATAGAACCTAAATCTTTCTGGTCTGTCCCATTAAACAGTCCAGTACTGCACGTATTTCATACAGCATAAAGTTCTCCATATTGATACTGTTTCTTTAAACACTCCCAGATGTTCAATTCCAGAAAACCATTTGGATTGTCAGAATAGGAGTAAATCTTTACATGATTTTATAGGCATTTATTTACAGAGTTATGCATTAAATGTATGACCCTCCAAATCCTACATATAGTTTTAGTTTTTGCCTATTTATAGGGCAGAAGTGTGCCCATCCCTTGTACACAACTAAACACAATATACCATTATCAGATGCCTGCTAGTCTTTTCATGAATTAAAATTTATATCAACAAACTAAATTTCAAAATAATTTAAATCAAATGTCTGCATCTTCATATGAAAAATTTACGTTGGTAGATGGTCCATGCTGCTCTGCTGGGATCCTATAAAAATTCCATGGCCTAATACTTCAGGTGCAAAATAATCAGAAGTTGATAACTGCACAGATAACAAAGCGTGAAGCTGGATGAACACAGCAGGCCAAACAGCATCTCAGGAGCACGAAAGCTGACGTTTCAGGCCTAGACCTTTCAGCACACACCATTTTTGTTTTAGAGTTGTCTTTTCTCTCCAGTGTCTGTTGCAAGTCAGCTAATTCAATACGTAACCATTTATTACTCACACCTTTTGTAATGTGTACTTCTAAAAGCATGAACTATTATCTGCATAATATTCAATGGCAAAATTATTTTCAGTATGTGTTGTACGTAATCTCACTTCACATTTTTGATGAATTAAATATGCACAGTCCCTATTCAAGGTGATGCAAGTAACAAGTCATGAGACATAAGTGCAGGCAATGACAGTCTCAAATAAGAGAAGACTTCATGGAGAGATTATGTTTAACGACATTACTATCGCTGAATCCCCCACCATCAACATCCCGGTGGTTATCATTGACCCGAAACTGGATTGAACCTGTCATAAATATATATTAGCTACAAGAACAGGTCAGAGATTAGGAACTCTGCAGTAAGCAACTCAAATCCTCTCTCCTTAGTTCCTGCCCATCATCTACAAGACAGAAATCAAGGATCCCGACCTGAAACGTCAACTCGATGCTGCCTGCCCTGCTGTGCTCCTCTAGCTCCACAGTGTGTTATCTCAGACTCCAGCATCAACAGTTCTTACTACCTCTGTGATAGAATACTGTTCAGTTGCCTGGATGTGTGCAATTCTGACAAGTCTCAAGAAGCTCAACATCATTCAGCATAAAGCAGCCACTTGATTGGCATTCGGTTGCCCATCCACCACTTTCAACATTCACTCCCCTAACTGTGGACATACTATTACAGCAGTGTGTACCATGTACAACATGCATTTCAACAACTCACCAAAGTTCTTTTAACAGCACTTTCCAAACCCATAACTTTAACAACCTATGAGAACAAGGGCAGCTGATGCATGGGAATATCACCACCTTTAAGTTCCCTTCAGAGCCACACACCACCCTGAATTGGAAAACACATCACCGTCCCTTCTCTGTTTTTGAGTCAAAAACTTGGAACTCTCTGCCTAACAGTACTCTCCTAATATATTCCATGGGATGCATTCATGGAACATCTTATCTAGCACTTAATTGCTCAGGTGGTGTGAAAGAAGTGAGTTTCTCTGAAGGGTCACTTCACCCCGTTATTCCCCTTCTTGCCACCTTTTTCCACCTTCCAGGAAGGAGAAATTTCCATCATTGGAACCAGCTGCTCCTAGAATAATCCTCAGAAAGATTGGGATGTGAAGCATGACCAAAGATTTTATATTGTTCCTTCTGCATGTTAGGTCCCCTAAGGAAGGAACTTAATATATATTTCTATATATGAAGTTTTCTTTTAGCTAATATTTAACTTACCTTAAAAACATTCTTGACTTTAGGGTGTTTTATTCTAACATCTAACTCCAAAATATTAAAAGTAGTCTCTGGGTTATGCTGACCAGTGAACTGATTAATTAAACTTACAAAAAGCTGTAGATATATCATAATTTATCAGTGATAACTTTGTATGATTAATCAGAATGGGAATAGCATTCTTTCAATAGGATTGTTGATTTAATGTTTTCCTAATCTACTCTCCGTTGCCTTTAAACAAATGTATTTGAAAGTCCCACCAGCCTCCTTCCTAATTTTTAATTATATTCTAATCATATAAAACAGTTCTCAACTTCTTCAATACTACCCATAAGAAGGGTGCCTTTATAATATTAATGGAATATTATGAGATCTGCTTTTTCTTGAACTGCTTTTAGCAAAATGTGACCTCAGTTAAAAATATAAAATCCTGGAAGCATCATTCAGACCATTGACATATTTGCTTGCAGTTCATAGTTTCTCTTCTGCAACTGCTGCATCATTGGTTGGTTCCAAAAACATGTCTCTCTGAAGAATATCACCCTGCAGGAATGAAGCTTTTATGCTGATTTATCTCCATTCCTAGGAATGTGTGGCCAAAAAGATTTTCAAGGTTACTATTCGAAATGAGGAAAACCTACTCTAACATCTGCAGTGCCCAGTTGCTTTCCAAAACCTTAACACCTACCCTCATCTTATCCTTATCAGTCCTATCTGCAAGGACACTTTCAGTACAAATCAATCCTTATGAAAAGCTGGACACCCACTATCGGATGCCTCAGAATAAATTCAAAGCTGTGTCTAACTATCAAATTTCCATTTTTTGCCTCTCATTAATTTATCTTCAAGTTGTTGGTCTCCACCCAAATTTCGCTATCATGAGGACTTTTACTTTTCTTTCTGTGTCAGATCTGTTATATGGCTATCATTGCATTGTTTAATCTATGCAAGTATTGGTCATTACTTGCACTTTTATGTTTGTTGAGATGACTACTGTGAGATCATCCTCTTGCGCCAGTGAAAGTGGATCTTTCTTCAGAGGTAAACTTTACTGATTCAAAAACATGACTATCCAATATTTTAATGCTCATCTGGCTTTTTATGTATAATCCATATCTGGTACATGGTTATATTTATCAGATGCCTCTAAAACAAATGCTTAAGTACCCACCTTGAACATTTGACCTTTGAATGTGATGCGTAATGTCATGTGCACTGTCATCATTCATTTTACCACTGCCAGTCTTTGATGACCATCTTCTGTTCCTCAAAGCCCTTCAACATAAAGTGCCTGACCATTTAAAGCTCAAGATCCTTTTTCACTTCTATTAGCTGGTTAGAGTCTGAGATTTTGTGAGTAATTCTGATTACATCTTAATGAATGATCCTTAACAGTATGATTGCCATGTTTTATAAATACTGTTGGATTATTATGACCTATTATCTTAACATGGCCTATCCATTTCCTATGACCCTGTATTTTAGAGTGCAACAAATTTCCTAAATTCTGAAGAAGGGTCCTGACCCAAAATTTCAACTTTCCTGCTCCTCTGATGCTGCCTGACCTGCTGTATTCCTCCAGCTCCACACTGTTGTTTCTAAATTAACTTGCTCAGCACCCTCACTTCTAAGTTATTAGATTCTGGGTTCAAGTCCCACTCTTAGACTTCAGAACAAAAATAAAAGCTGAAGACTGTGTAGTATTGAGGGCGTGCTGCACTGTCAGAGGTGCCATATTTTGGAGGAGATATTAAAGCAAGACAGTATCCACCATCTCAGTTAAGTGTAAAAAAATGCCATGACACTAGTTTGGAAAAGAGCAGGGGGATTATCCTCAATCTTTATGCTGAAAAATTGCTCTTCTCATGTAATTCTCACTATTGACAAGTTGCAAAAATAACTTACACCTATACAACATTTTTTAAGTATAGAAAAGGTCTGTGTAACTTCATAAAGGCACAATTATGTAAAATTATGATGAGTCAAAGGAGGTATTTGGACTAGTGAACAAAAACTTAGCAAGGGAAGGTTTCTAAAGAGATTGGCATTTGGGGTTGCAGGAAGATTCAGGAAAGGATTTGAGAAGTTTGAGCTAATGCATGAAGGTGCCTGCACACATGTGACAGCCAAAGTTTGCTCTACAGAGAAAGACAGACACAGTTGAGCACTTACAAAGTTTGTGAACAATTGCTGTTGATGCATAATCTTTCATGCCTCACTGTACATGCAGTGACTTACTGTTGATGATTGTTCGAAGGCATTTTTGGAAAAGTAAACAAAGTCGTGTTTTTATTCATTATTGAGATGCGAGCAACACTGGCAGACTATTGTATACTGCTCACCTGTAATTCTCCTTAGGAGGTTGGTGGTGAGCAACCTTTTTGAACTGCTGTAGTCCATGGGGCAAAGGTATGCACAATTCAACTAGGGAGAGTTTTTCACATTTTGTTCCTATGACACTGGAAGCATAGTGATTAATGCCACGTCAAAATGATAGGTGACTTGGAGGAGATCTTTCAGTGGGTGGTGTTCCCCTGTATCTCCTGCTTTTGTCCTTATAAGTGGTAGAGTTCATAGATTTGGAAGGTACTGTTGAAGAAACCTTGATATGTTACTGCAGTCCACCTTGTAATTTCTACGTACTCTGCCGTCCACTGGCAATGAATTGGTTGCTGATCAAGTGTGCTGCTTTGTCTTGGATTTGTTAAACATGTTGATTGCTGATGGAGTTACATGCATCAAGGAAACTAGAGATTGTTCTGTCACATTCCTGATGTGAGTCTTGTGTTTGATGGACTGCAACAGTGTTACTCACTGTAAAAATCCCAACCTCTGACCAACTTTCTTTAGCCATAGTTTTTACGTAGCTACTCAGCTATATTAGCCCAAGTCTGAATATAGTCTGTTCTTGCTGCATGTGGGCATGGACTGTTTAAGCAGCTGAGGACTTGCAAATAATATTGAACACTGAGCAATCATCAGTGAATATCCAAGCTTCTGGGTTTATTTTAGAGGGAAGGCCATTGAGGTGGGAGATGAAGATGATTTGTCCTGCGATACTATCCTGAGGAATGCCTCAGCAATGAGCTGTGAATAAGATGATTAGCTTGGAGCAACAATAGCTATGTTCGTTTTGTGTGAGGTGGAGTTTGACAACCTTCTGAAGGCCTTGTTTAACCTCATCTGGCCTCATGCTTATTACTTGTTGTAACAATCATTTGTTTCAGTTAAGATACACAGGTCTTGAAAAGAGAATGTTCTTCTGCTTCAGCAATTATTATTGTTTTGTTGAAGATCTTCTTGAGCATTGCCTCTACAGTTACGTGTTCATGGACGATAGTTGTCTTCTTTCCAAAATAGAACAGTTTTAAGTACAAACAAGAGCGTGTTAAGAGCCACAGCTCTGAATGTCCTTTTCACTAACCTCAACATATTCTCAGTGTATTATTCATTTTGCATCATGAGTGACACAAGATATGGATGAGTTTCCTCGCTGAACTGGAAGGTTAGTTTTGAGACGTTTCGTCACTTTTTTTTTTATTTGAAAAAACATACTTTATTCGTAAGATGTACGAAAAAAACCATATGTACACACCTACCCAGTCATGCAAGCTGCTTCGGGTTACCCAGGAGGTACATACACCAACTAAAGGAAAAAAAAACACAGAAGGAAAAAAAAACAAAGCAAAGAAAACACCCCGGCAGTCGTCACCCCGCACAGTCCCCGTTGACCCCCTGACCAGTTGGGGAAGGCGCCAGCTGGGCCCAGTTACCAGATAGGTTCTTTTTTCTATTCTGGATGAGGGGTTTCATACTGTTGTCTTTCCCCACCGCGACTTGGCGGCGGCTGCCCCAAGCTTTAGCGCGTCCCTCAGCACGTAGTCCTCGACCTTGGAGTACGCCAGTCTGCAACACTCGGCCGGGGTCAGTTATTTCAGCTGGCAGACCAGCAAGTTGCAGGCAGGCCAAAGAGCGTCTTTCACCGCATTGATGGTCCTCCAGGCGCAGTTGATGTTGGTCTCTGTGTGCGTCCCCGGAAACAGCCCATAGAGCACGGAGTCCCGTGTCACAGAGCTGCTCGGGACGAACCTCGACAAATACCACTGCATCCCCCTCCAGACCTCCTGCGCATAGGCACACTCCAGAAGGAGGTGATCGACAGTCTCGTCCCCCCCGCAGCCACCTCGAGGGCAGCGTGCGGTGGTGCAGAGATTCCAGGCATGCATAAAGGATCTCACTAGCAGAGCCCCTCTCACCGCCAGCCAAGCAATGTCCTTGTGCTTGTTTGAAAGTTCGGGCGATGAGGCATTCTGCCAAACAACTTTGGCAGTCTGCGTGGGGGAACCACACGATGGGATCCACCCTCTCCTTTTCCTGAAGGGTCCCGAGGATACTGTGTGCTGACCACTGCCTGACGGCCTTGTGGTCAAAGGTGTTTCCTTTCAAAAATTTCTCCATAAAGGACAGGTGGTACGGAACGGTCCAACTACTCGGAGCGTTCCGCGGGAACGAGGCCAGGTCCATCCTTCGCAACACCGGGGACAGGTAGAACCTCAGTAAGTAGTGACACTTGGTGTTTGCGTACTGAGGATCTACGCACAGCTTGATGCAGCCGCACACAAAGGTAGCCGTCAGGGCGAGGGTGGCGTTCGGTACGCCCTTTCCCCCATTTCCCAGGTCTTTGTACATGGTGTCTCTGCGGACCCGGATGACCGGCCTGGACGTAGCCAGCAGGGCTGGAAGGACGGCCAACCGCTCACTCCGTACCGCTGGGGCGTACACATTGATCAGCCTCAGGGGAGCGTTCCTATAGGTGATGTCAGCCACTCGGAGGCGCCCCCCCCACCTGAACTTGCGAGATGGTGAAGTTGCGCCCCCGCAGCAGAAAAGGCAGGCCCGAGGAGCGACAGTTGTTACCCCCCGACCAGATCGGAGGCCCACAGGTCCAGGCACCGGACCATTTCCCGTACCGGCCGAGGTGCGGTATCCCGCACTCCTGCAGAAACAGAAGGTCCGCCTTGACGGTGGTCAGGTAGGCCAACGTGGACACACACCTTGCGGTTGACTTGACGCTGCGCACATTAATGCTCGCAACCCGTACCCCCATTGTCGGCAGTGACCGCAGTACCCTCCCCAAGTCAGAGGTCCAGCCCCATCGTCTGTCACTTCTTGCCTATTGCCCGGGCTAACTGCTGGACGCTCTCCGGGCTCAGGAAACCGTCCGTGCTGCCCTCCGGGTGGCATCCCCCCCCGTCAGGGGTGCGGAGGCAGGAGGGTCCAGCTCCGGGTCAGGCTGGGGACGCGCTGATTCCTCCTTCCCGCCTGGAAGTTCCGGAGGCCCCTCCAGCGCTCCAGCGGCACTTGACTGGGTGTCGGAGGGAGCCTCAGGACACCTCCCGTCACCTGGAAGCGGGGTACTGCTTTCCTTCCCCCTCGAGATCTTTAACTTCTGCTTCGGGTGGGCCCTCTCCGAATCCCCCTCGTCAGAGGAGCTCTTATAGCCCCCCTGTAGCTGCCTCTTCCCGCCTGATGGTTGCGGTTCCTGGGCCCATCGACGCACCTTCCTCCTCGCTTTCCGGACTGTTGTCCACTCCCCTGGGTCACCTGTTGCTGCCTCCATCGACTCTGGGTCGTCAGGGGGGGATTGGAGCCTGCAGGGGTGCCTTGCTGGCCTCGGGCCCATCCTGTGGGGCTGGGCCCTCCTGCATGGCCTGGCCCTCCGGCACATTAGTGGGGTCCTTGCAGGGCCCTGGTGCCTTCCTCTCCTCCGGGGGGCTGGCCCCGCATTGCCCTTGCCGGCGACCTGGGCGTAGGTGGTCCCCTGCCGCGGGCATGCCCGATAGATGTGGCCCGCTTCCCCGCAAAGGTTGCAGCTTTTCTCTCGTGGGCAATCCTTTGCAAGGTGTCCCTCCTCCCTGCAGATGGTGGCTTTGCAGTTGGCCGCCACGTGACCTGACCTACCACAGGCATGGCAGACTTTAGGTTGCCCTGCATAGGTCAGGTAGCCCTTGCTCCCGCCGATCGCGAAGCTGGACAGTGGGTGTACGACATTCCCGTCCGCGCCCATCCTCAGCGTCACCTTGACCTGCCTCTTACTCGTCCAGATGCCAAAGGGGTCCACGATGTCAGTTAGGTCCCCTTCCAACTTCACGTACCTTCCAAGGAAGGTCAGGACATCAACTGCTGGCACATGCGGGTTGTACATATGTACAGTCACCATACGGCTCCTCTGCGCTGGCAGCACAAACAGCGGGACAGCGGTCAATACAGAGAGGGGGCCCTCACCTCCTTTCACCTTGAAAACCTCCAGGAAGCGCTCGCAAATCTTGGCACTCCTGAAGGTCATGTCGTAGAAACCTCCTCCAGGGAAATCCTGCAGGCAGTAAATGTCCGCAGCAGCGAACCCACAACAGTCCAACAGGACCCTCTTCACGAAGAAGGTGCGGTCCACAGGTGCACGTTCATGCACCTTCGTTACGGAAACACGGATGGTGTTCCGGACCCCCTGACCTGGGGCACGAGCTCTTGCTGCAGCCATCGTTGCAGGTTGGCTGCTCCCCTGAACCAGCGTTAGGCCGAAGCCAGCATTAAGATCCACTGGTTGCAAGGGTGCACAGCCAACCCGACGTCCTCCTTTCACCTCCAAGACAGCACTCTCCTCCTCTCGGTCCACAAGAGAGTGGGTCTTTATTTTGTTCGAGATGTAAGCTGGCTCACTGAGCTTGCCGGTTTGTTCCCAGATGTTTTGTCACTTTTTTTTTAATTTGAAAAAATATACTTTATTCATAGAATGTACAAAAAATAAAACATTTATACACCGACCCAGTCATGCAAGCCACTCCGGGTTACCCGGGGGTACGTACACCAACTAAAAGGAAAAAAAAACAAAACAGAAAAAAAAACAGAGCAAAGAAACCACCCTGGCAGTTGTCACCCCGCACAGTCCCAGTTGGCCCCCTGACCAGTTGGGGAAGGCGCCAGCTGGGCCCAGTTACCAGATAGGGTTCGTTTCCCTTCTCTGGACGAGGGGGCTCATACGGTGGTCTTTCCCCACCGCGCCTTGGCGGCGGCTGCCCCAAGCTTTAGCGCGTCCCTCAGCCTGTAGTCCTGGACCTTGGAGTGCGCCAGTCTGCAACACTCGGTCGGGGTCAGTTCTTTCAGCTGGAAGACCAGCAAGTTGCGGGCAGACCAAAGAGCGTCTTTCACCGCAATGATTGTCCTCCAGGCGCAGTTGATGTTGGTCTCGGTGTGCGTCCCCGGAAACAGCCCGTAGAGCACGGAGTCCCGCGTCACGGAGCTGCTCGGGATGAACCTTGACAAATACCACTGCATCCCCCTCCAGACCTCCTGCGCATAGGCATACTCCAGAAGGAGGTGATCGACAGTCTCGTCCCCCCCGCAGCCACCTCGAGGGCAGCGTGCGGTGGTGCAGAGATTCCAGGCATGCATAAAGGATCTCACTGGCAGAGCCCCTCTCACCACCAGCCAAGCAATGTCCTTGTGCTTGTTTGAAAGTTCTGGCGATGAGGCATTCTGCCAAACGACTTTGGCAGTCTGCATGGGGACTCACACGACGGGATCCACCTTCTCCTTTTCCCGAAGGGTCCCGAGGATTCTACGTGCTGACCACTGCCTGACGGCCTTGTGGTCAAAGGTGTTTCCTTTCAAAAATTTCTCCACGAAGGACAGGTGGTACGGAACGGTCCAACTACTCGGAGCGTTCTGCGGCAACGAGGCCAGGCCCATCCTTCGCAACACCGGGGACAGGTAGAACCTCAGTAAGTAGTGACACTTGGTGTTTGCGTACTGAGGATCTACGCACAGCTTGATGCAGCCACACACAAAAGGTAGCCGTCAGGGCGAGGGTGGCGTTCGGTACGCCCTTTCCCCCATTTCCCAGGTCTTTGTACATGGTGTCTCTGCGGACCCGGTCCATCCTCGACCCCCAAATGAAGTGGAAGATGGCCCGGGTGACCGCAGCGGCGCAGGTCCAGGGAAAAGGCCAGGCCTGCGCCACATACAACAGCACCGAAAGCCCCTCGCACCTGACAACCAGGTTCTTACCCGCGATGGAGAGGGACCGGAGCGTCCACCTGCCCAGCTTCTGCTTCAATTTGGCGATACGCTCCTCCCAAGTCTTAGTGCATGCCCCAGCTCCACCAAAGCAAACACCCAGCACCTTCAGGTAGTCTGTCCTGACGGTGAAGGGGATGAAGGAGCGGTCGTCCCAGTTCCCGAAGAACATGACCTCGCTCTTACCCCTATTGACTTTGGCACCCGACGCCAGTTCAAACTGGCCGCAGATGTCCAATAGTCTACTCACCGACCGACGATCGGTGCAGAAGACGGCGACATCGTCCATGTACAGGGAAGTCTTGACCTGAAGGCCTCTGCTGCCTGGGATAGTCACGCCCTTCAGGCTCACGTCCTTCCTGATGGAGGCGGCGAAGGGCTCCACACAGCACACGAACAAGGCAGGAGAGAGTGGGCAGCACTGCCTGACTCCAGATCTGACAGGAAAACTGTCTGATTCCCACCCGTTGATCGAGACTGCGCTAACGACGTTGGCGTAGAGCAGCCGGATCCAATTGCGGATGCCCTCCCCGAACCCCAATTTGGAGAGGACGTCCCTCACGTAAGCATGAGAGACCCTGTCGAAGGCCTTCTCCTGGTCCAGGCTGGCGAGGCAGGTGTCCACCCCCCTGTCCTGTATGTAGGCGATTGTATCCCTGATGAGCGCGAGGCTCTCAGCGATCTTCCTGCCCAGCACAGCACAGGTTTGGTCAGGGTGAATCACTGACTCCAGGACAGACCTGACCCGGTTGGCAATGACCTTGGCCAGGATTTTGTAGTCCACGTTCAAAAGTGAAATGGGACGCCATTCCTTAATTTCTTCCCTCTCCCCCTTCCTCTTGTAAATGAGGGTTATGATGCCCTTCCGTCATGGACTTGCACATTTCCCCTGCCCGAAGCGCACTATCATACCCCTCCAGCAGGTCCTGGCCGACCAGGCCCCACAGAGCGGAATACAGCTCGACCGGTAAGCCGTCGCTTCCGGGAGTCCTATTCCTCTGCATGGACTTGAGGGCTCTGGCCAGCTCGTCCAGGGATATCGGCCGGTCCAGCCACTCCCTCGTGCCGTCGTCTAAAGACCTCCGTGATAGACGACAGGAACGACTCGGAGGCCGTGCTGTCCGTGGGCTTCGTGTCGTACGGTCCAGCATAGAATGATCTGCTGATCCTCAAAATGTCGGGCCGCGACGACGTCACCGAGCCGTCGTCCTCCTTCAGCCAGCTAAGCACAGAGCTCTCTTTGTGCACCTTCTGAAAGAAGAAACGCGAGCACGTCTCGTCCTGCTCCACGTAGCGGACCCTGGACCGGAAGATTATCCTGGAGGCCTCCGTGGCGAAGAGCGAGGCTTGCTGGCCCCTCACCTCGCGGAGGTCCTCCGTGACATCGGCCCCCATCAACTGCAGAAGGGGCAGGTTCTGCACCCTTTTCTGGAGTCGCGACAGCTTTCCCTGCCTCTCTCTTGCCTTCTGAACACCCTTGAGGACAAAGAACCTCTTGATGTTCTCCTTCACCGTCTCCCACCAGTTGCCTGGAGACTCAAAGAGGGGTTTCACCGTTCTCCAACCGGCGTACTCCCTCTTAAGCTCCTCAACGTTCTCTGGGGTCAACAGAGTCGTGTTGAGCTTCCACGTCCCCTTGCTGGCCGGCTGGTCGTCCTGTAAGTGACAGTCGGCCAGCAGGAGGCAGTGGTCAGAGAAGAACACCGGCTCGACGCCGGTGGACCTCACCGAGAATGTCCGTGACACAAACAGGAAGTCTATCCTTGAGCGGATAGACCCGTCTGGCCACGACCAGGTGTACCTCTGCTGCGCTCCGTCTGCAGGGGTGCTGAAGACGTCGAGCAGCTTGGCGTCCTTCACCGTGCCCATCAGGAATCTGGACGTGACGTCCAGTTGACTCCCCCCACCCGCTGTCCCCACGCCGGATCTTCCATCTGCATCAATGATGCAGTTGAAGTCTCCGCCCAGGATGACCGGCCTGGACGTAGCCAGCAGGGGTGGAAGCCGCTGCAGGATGGCCAACCGCTTACTCCGTACCGCTGGGGCGTACACGTTGATCAGCCTCAGGGGAGCATTTCTGTAGGTGATGCCAGCCACTAGGAGGCGCCCCCCCACCACCTCCTGAACTTGAGAGATGGTGAAGTCGCGCCCCCGCAGCAGAATAGCCAGGCCCGAGGAGCGACAGTCGTTACCCCCCGACCAGATCGAAGGCCCACAGGTCCAGGCGCCGGACCATTTCCTGTACCTGCCGAGGTGCGGTATCCCGCACTCCTGCAGAAACAGGAGGTCCGCCTTGATGGTGGTCAGGTAGGCCAACGTGGACACACATCTCGCAGTTGACTTGACGCTGCGCACATTAATGCTTGCAACTCGTACCTCCATTGTGGGCAGTGACCGCAGTACCCTCCCCAAGTCCAAGGTCCAGCCCCTCCATCTGTCCCTTCATGCCCATTGCCCGGGCTAACTGCTGGACGCTCTCCCGGCTCAGGAAACCGTCCGTGCTGCCTTCCGGGTGGCATCCCCCCGTCAGGGGTGCGGAGGCAGGAGGGTCCGGCTCCGGATCAGGCTGGGGACGCGCTGTTTCCTCCTTCCCGCCTGGAAGTTCCGGGGGGCCCTCCAGTGCTCCAGTGGCACTTGACTGGGTGTCGGAGGGAGCCTCAGGTCACCTCCCGTCACCTGGAAGCGGAGTGCTGCTTTCCTTCCCCCTCGAGACCTTTAACTTCTGCTTCGGGTGGGCCCTCTCCGAATCCTCCTCGTCAGAGGAGCTCTTATAGCCCCCCTGTAGCTGCCTCTTCCCGCCTGATGGTTGCGGTTCCTGGGCCCGTCGACGCACCTTCCTCCTCACTTTCGGGACTGTTGTCCACTCCCCTGGGTCGCCTGTCGCCGCCTCCATTGGCTCCGGGTTGTCGGGGGGGGGGGAAAATCGGAGCCTGCAGGGGTGCTTTGCTGGCCTCGGGCCCATCCTGCAGGGCTGGGCCCTCCTGCACGGCCTGGCCCTCCTGCACATTAGTGGGGTCCCTGCTGGGCCCTGGTGCCTTCCTCTCCTCCGGGGGGGGCTGGCCCCGCATTTCCCCTGCCGGCGACCTGGGCGTAGGTGGTACCCCGCCGCGGGCATGCCCTATAGAAGTGGCCCGCTTCCCCGCAAAGGTTGCAGCTTCTCTCTCGTGGGCAATCCTTTGCAAGGTGTCCCTCCTCGCTGCAGTTCCTGCAGATGGTGGCTTTGCAGTCGGCCGCCATGTGACCTGACCTACCACAGGCATGGCAGACTTTAGGTTGCCCTGCATAGGTCAGGTAGCCCCTGCTCCCGCCGATCGCGAAGCTGGACGGTGGGTGTGCGACATTCCCATCTGCGCCCATCCTCAGCGTCACCTTGACCTGCCTCTTACTCGTCCAGATGCCAAAGGGGTCCACAATGTCAGTTAGGTCCCCTTCCACCTTCACGTACCTTCCGAGGAAGGTCAGGCTATCAACTGCTGGCACATGTGGGTTGTACATGTGTACAGTCACCATACGGCTCCTCTGTGCTGGCATCACGAACAGCGGGACAGCGGTCAATACAGAGAGGGGGCCCTCACCTCCTTTCTCCTTGAAAACCTCCAGGAAGCGCTCCCAATGCTTGGCACTCCTGAAGGTCACATCGTAAAAATACTCCTCCAGGGAAATCCTGCAGGCAGTAAATGTCCGCAGCAGCGAACCCACAACAGTCCAACAGGACCCTCTTCACGAAGAAGGTGCGGTCCACAGGTGCACCTTCATCCACCTTCTTTACAGAAACACGGATGGTGTTCTGGACCCCCTGACCTGGGGCACGAGCACTTGCCGCAGCCATCGTTGCAGGTTGGCTGCTCCCCTGAACCAGCGTTAGGCCGAAGCCAGCGTTAAGATCCACTGGTCGCAAGGGTGCACAGCCAACCCGACGTCCTCCTTTCACCTCCAAGACTGCACTCTCCTTCTCTCGGTCCACAAGAGAGTGGGTCTTTATTTTGTTCGAGATATAAGCTGGCTCACTGAGCTTGCCGGTTTGTTCCCAGATATTTTGTCACCTTTTTTTTATTTGAAAAAATATACTTTATTCATAGAATGTACAAAAAATAAAACATTTATACACCTACCCAGTCATGCAAGCCACTCCGGGTTACCTGGGGGTACGTACACCAACTAAAGGAAAAAAAAAACAAAACAGAAAAAAGAAACCAAGCAAAGAAACCGCCCTGGCAGTCGTCACCCCGCACAGTCCCAGTTTGCCCCCTGACCAGTTGGGGAAGGCGCCAGCTGGGCACAGTTACCAGATAGGATTCTTTTCCCTTTTCTGGATGAGGGGGCTCATACGGTGGTCTTTCCCCACCGCGCCTTGGCGGCGGCTGCCCCAAGCTTTAGCGCGTCCCTCAGCACGTAGCCCTGGACCTTGGAGTGCGCCAGTCTGCAACACTCGGTCGGGGTCAGTTCTTTCAGCTGGCAGACCAGCAAGTTGCGGGCAGACCCAAGAGCGTCTTTCACCGCATTGATGGTCTTCCAGGGCAGTTGATGTTGGTCTCGGCGTGCGTCCCCGGAAACAGCCCGTAGAGCACGGAGTCCCGCGTCACGGAGCTGCTCGGGACGAACCTCGACAAATACCACTGCATCCCCCTCCAGACCTCCTGCGCATAGGCATACTCCAGAAGGAGGTGATCGACAGTCTCGTCCCCCCCGCAGCCACCTCGAGGGCAGCGTGCGGTGGTGCAGAGATTCCGGGCATGCATAAAGGATCTCACTGGCAGAGCCCCTCTCACCGCCAGCCAAGCAATGTCCTTGTGCTTGTTTGAAAGTTCTGGCGATGAGGCATTCTGCCAAACGACTTTGGCAGTCTGCGTGCGGAACCACACGACGGGATCCACCCTCTCCTTTTCCCGAAGGGTCCTGAGGATACTACGTGCTGACCACTGCCTGACGGCCTTGTGGTCAAAGGTGTTTCCTTTCAAAAATTTCTCCACAAAGGACAGGTGGTACGGAACGGTCCAACTACTCGGAGCGTTCCGCGGCAACGAGGCCAGGCCCATCCTTCGCAACACCGGGGACAGGTAGAACCTCAGTAAGTAGTGACACTTGGTGTTTGCGTACTGAGGATCTACGCACAGCTTGATGCAGCCACACACAAAGGTAGCCGTCAGGGCGAGGGTGGCGTTCGGTACGCCCTTTCCCCCATTTCCCAGGTCTTTGTACATGGTATCTCTGCGGACCCGGTCCATCCTCGACCCCCAAATGAAGTGGAAGATGGCCCGGGTGACCGCAGCGGCGCAGGTCCAGGTAATAGGCCAGGCCTGCGCCACATACAACAGTACCGAAAGCCCCTCGCACCTGACAACCAGGTTCTTAGCCGCGATGGAGAGGGACCGGAGCGTCCACCTGCCCAGCTTTTGCTTAAATTTGGAGATACGCTCCTCCCAAGTCTTAGTGCATGCCCCAGCTCCACCAAACCAAACACCCAGCACCTTCAGGTAGTCTGTCCTGACGGTGAAGGGGATGAAGGAGCGGTTGTCCCAGTTCCCGAAGAACATGACCTCGCTCTTACCCCTATTGACTTTGGCACCCGAGGCCAGTTCAAACTGGCCGCAGATGTCCAACAGCCTACTCACCGACCGACGATCGGTGCAGAAGACGGCGACATCATCCATGTACAGGGAGGTCTTGACCTGAAGGCCTCCGCTGCCTGGGATAGTCACGCCCTTCAGGCTCACGTCCTTCCTGATGGAGGCGGCGAAGGGCTCCGCACAGCACACGAACAAGGCAGGAGAGAGCGGGCAGCCCTGCCTGACTCCAGATCTAACAGGAAAACTGTCTGATTCCCACCCGTTGATCAAGACTGCGCTAACGATGTTAGCGTAGAGCAGCCGGATCCAATTGCAGATGCCCTCCCCGAACCCCAATTTGGAGAGGACGTCCCTCACGTAAGCATGAGAGACCCTGTCGAAGGCCTTCTCCTGGTCCAGGCTGACGAGGCAGGTGTCCACCCGCCTGTCCTGTACGTAGGTGATCGTATCCCTGATGAGCGCGAGGCTCTCAGCGATCTTCCTGCCCGGCACAGCACAGGTTTGGTCAGGGTGAATCACCGACTCCAGGACAGACCTGACCCGGTTGGCAATGACCTTGGCCAGGATTTTGTAGTCCATGTTCAAAAGTGAAATGGGACGCCAATTCTTAATTTCTTCCCTCTCCCCCTTCCTCTTGTAAATGAGGGTGATGATGCCCTTCCTCATGGACATGCACATTTCCCCTGCCCGAAGCGCACTATCGTACACCTCCAGCAGGTCCTGGCCGACCAGGCCCCACAGAGCAGAATACAGCTCAACTGGTAAGCCATCGCTTCCGGGAGTCCTATTCCTCTGCAAGGACATGAGGGCTCTGGCCAGCTCGTCCAGGGATATCGGCCGGTCCAGCCACTCCCTCGTGCCGTCGTCTAAGACCTCCGTGATAGACGACAGGAACGACTCGGAGGCCGGGCTGTCCGTGGGCTTCGTGTCGTACAGTCCGGCATAGAAGGATCTGCTGATCCTCAAAACGTCGGGCCGAGACGACGTCACCGAGCCGTCGTCCTCCTTCAGCCGGCTAAGCACAGAGCTCTCTTTGTGCATCTTCTGAAAGAAGAAACGCGAGCACGTCTCGTCCTGCTCCACAGAGCGGACCCTGGACCGGAAGATTATCCTGGAGGCCTCCGCGGCGAAGAGCGAGGCTTGCTGGCCCCTCACCTCGCGGAGGTCCTCCGTGACATCGACCCCCATCAACTGCAGAAGGAGCAGGTTCTGCACCCTTTTCTGGAGTCGCAACAGCTTTCCCAGCCTCTCTCTTGCCTTCTGAACACCCTTGAGGACAAAGAACCTCTTGATGTTCTCCTTCACCGTCTCCCACCAGTCGCCTGGAGACTCAAAGAGGGGTTTCACGGTTCTCCAACCGGTGTACTCCCTCTTAAGCTCCTCGACGTTCTCTGGGGTCAACAGAGTCGTGTTCAGCTTCCACGTCCCCTTGCCGGCCGGCTGGTCGTCCTGTAAGTGACAGTCGGCCAACAGGAGGCAGTGGTCAGAGAAGAACACCGGCTCGACACCAGTGGATCTGACCGAGAACGTCCGTGACACAAACAGGAAGTCTATCCTTGAGCGGATAGACCCGTCTGGCCGCGACCAGGTGTACCTCTGCTGCGCTCCGTCTGCAGGGGTGCTGAAGACGTCGAGCAGCTTGGCGTCCTTCACCGTGCCCATCAGGAATCTGGACGTGACGTCCAGTTGAATCCCCCCACCCGCTGTCCCCACGCCGGATCTTCCATCTGCATCAATGATGCAGTTGAAGTCTCCGCCTAGGATGACCGGCCTGGACGTAGCCAGCAGGGGTGGAAGCCGCTGCAGGACGTCCAACCGCTCACTCCGTACCACTGGGGCGTACACGTTGATCAGCCTCAGGGGAGCATTCCTGTAGGTTATGTCAGCCACTAGGAGGCGCACCCCCACCACCTCCTGAACTTGAGAGATGGTGAAGTTGTGCCCCCGCAGCAGAATAGCCAGGCCCGAGGAGCGACAGTTGTTACCCCCCGACCAGATCGAAGGCCCACAGGTCCAGGCGCCGGACCATTTCCCGTACCTGCCGAGGTGCGGTATCCCGCACTCCTGCAGAAACAGGAGGTCCGCCTTGATGGTGGTCAGGTAGGCCAACGTGGACACGCATCTCGCGGTTGACTTGACGCTGCGCACATTAATGCTCGCAATTCGTACCCCCATTGTGGGCAGTGACCGCAGTACCCTCCCCAAGTCCAAGGTCCAGCCCCTCCATCTGTCCCTTCATGCCCATTGCCCGGGCTAACTGCTGGACGCTCTCTGGGCTCAGGAAACCGTCTGTGCTGCCTTCCGGGTGGCATCCCCCCGTCAGGGGTGCGGAGGCAGGAGGGTCCGGCTCCGGATCAGGCTGGGGACGTGCTGTTTCCTCCTTCCCACCTGGAAGTTCCGGGGGGCCCTCCAGTGCTCCAGCGGCACTTGACTGGGTGTCGGAGTGAGCCTCAGGACGCCTCCCGTCACCTGGAAGCGGGGTGCTGCTTTCCTTCCCCCTCGAGACCTTTAACCTCCGCTTCGGGTGGGCCCTCTCCGAATCCTCCTCGTCAGAGGAGCTCTTATAGCCCCCCTGTAGCTGTCTCTTCCCTCCTGATTGTTGCGGTTCCTGGGCCCATCGACGCACCTTCCTCCTCGCTTTCCGGACTGTAGTCCACTCCCCTGGGTTGCCTGTCGCCGCCTCCATTGGCTCCGGGTTGTCGGGGGGGATTGGAGCCTGCAGGGGTGCTTTGCTGGCCTCGGGCCCATCCTGCAGGGCTGGGCCCTCCTGCACGGCCTGGCCCTCCTGCACATTAGTGGGGTCCCTGCTGGGCCCTGGTGCCTTCCTCTCCTCCGGGGGGGCTGGCCCCGCATTTCCCCTGCCGGCGACCTGGGTGTAGGTGGTACCCCGCCGCGGGCATGCCCTATAGAAATGGCCCGCTTCCCCGCAAAGGTTGCAGCTTCTCTCTCGTGGGCAATCCTTTGCAAGGTGTCCCTCCTCGCTGCAGTTCCTGCAGATGGTGACTTTGCAGTCGGCCGCCATGTGACCTGACCTACCACAGGCATGGCAGAGTTTAGGTTGCCCTGCATAGGTCAGGTAGCCCCTGCTCCCGCCGATCGCGAAGCTGGACGGTGGGTGTGCGACATTCCCGTCCGCGCCCACCCTCAGCGCCACCTTGACCTGCCTCTTACTCGTCCAGATGCCAAAGGGGTCCACCATGTCAGTTAGGTCCCCTTCCACCTTCACGTACCTTCCGAGGAAGGTCAGGATATCAACTGCTGGCACATGCGGGTTGTACATGTGTACAGTCACCATACGGCTCCTCTGTGCTGGCATCACAAACAGCGGGACAGCGGTCAATACAGAGAGGGGGCCCTCACCTCCTTTCTCCTTGAAAACCTCCAGGAAGCGCTCGCAAATCTTGGCACTCCGGAAGGTCACGTCGTAAAAACCTCCTCTGGGGAAATCCTGCAGGCAGTAAATGTCCACAGCAGCGAACCCACAACAGTCCAACAGGACCCTCTTCACGAAGAAGGTGCGGTCCACAGGTGCACCTTCATCCACCTTCTTTACAGAAACACGGATGGTGTTCCGGACCCCCTGACCTGGGGCACGAGCACTTGCCGCAGCCATCGTTGCAGGTTGGCTGCTCCCCTGAACCAGCGTTAGGCCGAAGCCAGCATTAAGATCCACTGGTCGCAAGGGTGCACAGCCAACCCGACGTCCTCCTTTCACCTCCAAGATAGCACTCTCCTTCTCTCGGTCCACAAGAGAGTGGGTCTTTATTTTGTTCGAGATGTAAGCTGGCTCACTGAGCTTGCCGGTTTGTTCCCAGATATTTTGTCACCATTCCAGGTAACATCAACAGTGAGCCTCCGACAAAGTGCTGGTGTTATGTCCCGCTTTCTATTTATCTGGTTAGGTCTCCTTGGGTTGGTGATGTCATTTCCTGCATTGGTGATGTCATTTCCTGTTCTTTTTCTCAGGGGATGGTAGATTGATTTGGAGCCAATGTGTTTGTTGATGGAGTTCTGGTTGGAATGCCATGCTTCTAGGAATTCTCATGCGTGTCTCTGTTTGCCTTGTCCTTGGATGGATGCGTTGTCCCAATCAAAGTGGTGTCCTTCTTCATCTGTGTGTAAGGATACAAGTGATAGTGGGTCATGTTGTTTTGTGGCTAGTTGATGTTCATGTATTCTCGTGGCTAGCTTTCTGCCAGTTTGTCCCAATTTAGTGTTTGTCACAGTTCTTGCAAGGTATTTTGCAGATAAGATGGCTTCACCTTCAGTGGAAACTTCCAGCTCAGCGAGCAAACTCACATCCAGAACCTCAACCTGAGCTACAAATCTTCTCAAAACTCGCTAACACAAGATATGCAGATAAGATGGCTTCACTTTAGAATGAAAGTTAACTATCAGCAGTTACACTGATCCTGGCCCATAATGTCTTCACTATTATGTCATCCTTCTCTCATATATGAAAAATGAACAGAAAATATTTTTTCCATAAAAATAATGAAATGGTTAGAAATGGTTTTAGCAGATAAATGTTTCTTTACTTGTGATTCTGTGTTAGTGAATTTAACAAGTATTACACTGTCTGTGTGGAGTTTGTATGCTGGCCCTATGTCTGTATGAGTTTCTGTCAGGTGATCTGGTTTTCTGCCACCATCCAAAGATGTGCAGATTAGATAGGTTGGCCATGCTTAATTGTCCCACAGTATCCAGGTGTAGGCTAGGTGGATTAACTACAGTAGTTAATGGGTTGTAGGGATAGGATGTCGGGGTGGGAGTGGAGGGGTCAGGAGTGGGCCTGGATGGGATGCTCTTCAAAGAGTCTGTTCAGATTCAATGGGCTGATTGGCCTTTGTCTACACTTTAGGGATTTTATGATCCTATTAAAATAAAGGGGTTAATATTTCTGTAAAAATAATGAGCAGGGGAATGCCATGAAAATATTTTTAATTTTTTAACTGCTTTTTTTAGCAACAACTGCATAAATTGATGCTGCCTTCAATGGCCATGGCAAGGTAATGGCAATGTCCATGTAATGAATTATTAGTACAGCAGGCTCCAGTTTTTGTTCCCTGACTCTGCTGGAGCTTATTAGACCCGCTGTTGGGATCAACAACTCTTTAACATTGAGATAATGATCAGTCAGGATTCTGTGGCTGATCACTTAAGAATCCCTGCTGGAAAATGTGTGATTGTGAATCAGCATTACTTATGGTGCTGTCTAAAATCATGCTGCCAACCATAGAGTCATAGAGATGTACAGCATGGTACAGACCCTTTCGTCCAATTTGTCCATGCAGCCCAGATATCCTAAATAAATCTGGTCCATGATATTCTCTGTTTAGTTTTAGGCAATAAGTGAGTCTGTTGTTTCAGTGGAAATCCGCTATAAAGTGGATTAGTATGTTGTGAATTTGTTCATAGAGAGGGGGTTTCACGGCTTCCAAAAATATCCCATCTGTGTCAGTGAATGTGCACCTATTTCAGTACTTACACATTTCAGTTAAGGTCAATACAACAAATGATTTATCTTGGTCAGTGGCTTCAGTTTTAAAATTGAAGAGCTGCACTTAAGCTCCCTGATTTCACCCTGGTTCTTCTGGACGTAGTTCTGCCTTGTTATAATACCAGTCAAGCTACTTGTATAAGTGCTGTATAATGACGATGATGAGTTCTGGCCCTTTAAGTTTCATCTTAAGGGCCCCATTACCAACAGAGAAGGAAGATTCTGAGAAAATGTGCTTATGTTCAAATAACTAAAGTCTTTATGCAATAGTAAATGTTGTAAATAGCAATATTCAGCTGATGTGTAAATTGATGGATTCTGTGGCAGTATTATGTGTCCACTTGACAAAAGCCAAGGCTGATTTAAATATTATTTGATTGCCTGATAAAGTCAGCTGTATTAGGTCCAGTTTCAAGGATCCCAGTACCCACATTACATTGGCCTGTATATTCAAGCAAGGGCTAGAACTTTCACAAAAGGTGGGGATAACTTTGTGAAGTGTATTATGTCAATATCTGCAAACATTTAGTATTTGAAATTTAAGTCCAAGCCTCTTTAAATGTGTAGCAGCAATCATCATCACAAAAGAGAAAGCATTTCTTTTCAAAAATGAATGGTTATGAATTGTTTCAGAGATAATTGTTTTACAATTTAATTATTATTCGGCACATACTTCATATGTTATCTTTGAACACAACCCATTTACACTGAGACACAAATAGTTACAGACTCATCACTTGAAATCTTTTGAATCCATCTTTAGATTATTTCCATTGTAAAGTTTTCAGTATCAGAACTACTATTTTAGCAGGTCAGGCCTGGCTTAGCTAGTGCTACCCATAGAAATGTTGGTGAAATATAGATATTAATCTGGGATATCAATAGACCTGAAGCAGAAACAGAGACACAGAGATCTTTCAGTCACCTTTAATTGCCCAGTAAGGTGGAAGTATGCTTATTGGTATCTGCCCCATTCACATCGCTGTCTCCACTCCAAACTACTTTTAGCTGTTGAGGAAAACTTGATCCTGTCACTGAAGATGATGCAAAGGCGAGCTAGTTTCTATAGGAGTCTCGAGTTCCAGTAGGTAAACCTTAGGAGGGAGGGTATGCTGACTTTGGAATGCTGGGAGGCGCCTATGACTAGATTATTTATGAGGGCTGCAGTGTTACGGAGTGTGAGGAATGGGACCACGTATGAATGAGTGCTATGGGAATAGTTTGGATGCAGCAACAAGGTTTTGATGGACTTGTTGAACACATGTACAAGATAATGAAAGGAACAGAGTGGGAACGATATCTTTCCTCACCTGACAAAGTTCTGATATTGGTGTTGGCAAGCTGAATTGTACTGTTTAATCAGTAAGAAGACATCTTTCTCTCTCTCTCCCTGAACTTCAATCCTCAAAACAGCACACTGCTGGATGACGTTTTACTTACTGCTTTTTGTAATTGTTTTGTATTGAAAAAGCGTCATATCTACTCACTTTCTTAAAATATACTGTTGTCCATTCAGCGGCAAAAAAGCGAAATATGCTAGAGGCAAGGAATTTTTGGAAAAGGTTGCATTTTTATTAAGGCTTATCTTTACACCATTACAGCCACTGTTAAAATTGTTACTGCTTTGAACTGAGAGAGAGCAGAATTTGGCTCCTTAGGGGTTGTCAGATCATATTTTTGCAAACGGTTTCATGCTGGTCAAACTGTATTAAGTGGGTTCTTGTGTACTATGTAACTGGTGTGCATAAATGCAAAAGATTTATTGATATGTGTCATGTTAGATCATTAGTACATCATTGCTTAAAGATTTGCAGCCATGATTTCCCAGATTTGGATTGTGCCATTCGAGAAATGACAAACAAGGACAGGTGCATATCTACGGAAAATGAAACTCCACTGCTGATTATGTCTACTTCCTAGCCAAGCTTGCCTGTGCTCTCAGTTGAGAATATGACAACCGTGGTTTGGTGAGGTGGGGGCAGGGCAAGAAACAACCTTCAGAACTGAAGGACACAAGTAAAGTTTTCTGAAGAAAAAACTGTTTAACTAATCAAAATGGCTTGATCACTCAGGAATACACTTGTAATGTGGGAGGGGGAAGGGAATTTAATTCTAGAGATGTTCACTAATTGAGGGATGTCTGCCAATGCAACAAGTCTTATCATTTCCTTCTTATGTTGCTAGAGGGAGCTCTTTACCTTTGTAATAACTTGATCTTGCCTAGTTCCAAGCAAACTGCTCCATACAGCCAATCAGAGTGAAACTTGTCACATGCAATAAAACGTTTTGGTACCAGATTCATGAAGGGGGATAGAAAACAGTTTGTAAAGAGGAGTCTGTTTGATAACTACATGTCGTTGGGATAAACAGAGCTGCATTTCCTCCTTTACATCACGTCTATTCCTGAAAATGTTGACTTGAGATTGATCAGGCCAATGAACATGAGCTGATGTCTAGTAATAGTCATCTGTGTGCCCAGAACATAAGCAAAATGCTTTGGTGAGGTGTGTAACAGTTGAGTACCTGCCATCTTCTTTCAATGCCTGCAACAAACAAATTCCAGCAGAAATCATTGCATAATACACCCCTACAAAGTTTCCATTCTGACTACAAACCGCAAGGTCCACAGCAGACAGGAACTGTGTAAAGTTGTTTCTTGACCAGCTATTTATCCAGTTCTTTTTAAAAAGATGTTAATGAGCATGATAGTGAAGGACTGATTTAGGAATGCAAGTTATTGGTGATGAGCCATACTTGCTAGCCATACATATAGAAATAGCTTCTGAGATAGTAGGCACTGCAGATGCTGGAGATTCAGAAGAAGGGTCTAGGCCCAAAATGTCAGCTTTTCTGCTCCCCTGATACTGCTTGGCCTGCTGTGTTCATCCAGCTCTACACCTTGTTATACAGGAATAGCTGTTATGTTTAGCACCTCCTAAGAACTGACAACAGGAGTATATTGCTACCAGTGTGGGATGGACACATCGACTATGGTTTTGATTGCAGTGATATGAAAACTAAGCAGACTGAATATTAGGGATATTTTACTTTAAGGAAAAAATAGAGCTAAGATGCTAAGAAGATGACATACTTTACTGAATCATTGGTAAAGTTGGTGAGTAATGAAAACATTGCCACATGGTGCAATGGTGATTAGTTGGTCTGTGTTAACTAACCTCAGCAGGTATCATGGAAAATATCTTTTTTGGCCTCAATATTCCTGAAAATAAACTTTGTGTGGAGTGTATGACAGTTGATCTGTCATAACAAATGACATGAGGGTTAGAAGAACTCATAATCCAACTTTTCTCAGATGACTTGAAGCACGCCACTCCATACTGGAAGCATGGTCCGTTTTTATAAACATACCAGGGTAATATTAGGCCAGAAACATATTTATCTGAGGGACACAATGTTTGTCCAGAATAGTTAGTTGTAATAAACGTCAGTTGAGTAGTCTAGAAAAGGCACCAATATCTTGGTGGACATATTTGGGAAGGTAACTGAAGACCAAATGGAAAGCAACTTTGGACAAAAGAGATTTCTTGAGTATTGCCTGTGAGATGTACAGACCTTTGAGTGGATAGTAGCTTCCAAGTAAATGGAATCACTTTTTTATTTTGATTAGAATGTAGTTTCTCTCAATTACTTTAATTTCTAAGATTGCTTTTTGAGAAAATAAAAAGGCTGTGGTGCACTTTGAGCTAGAACACAAAGCCATTGCAATGCAATAAAAAAAGCTGAAGGCTAGAATGTTCTATTCATGGAACTTAGAACATAAAAAGTACGGCACAGTACAGGCCCTTCAGCCCATAATGTTGTGCCGAGCTTTTACCCTAATCCTAAAGTCTATTAAATTTCCACCCCTACCTTATATTATCATCCATATACCTACCTAATAGCCGCTTAAATGCCCCGATTCATGTCGACTGATGCAAAGGTAACGGTTTCTCGCTTTTACCCTAATCCTAAAGTCTATTAAATTTCCACCCCTACCTTATATTATCATCCATATACCTACCTAATAGCCGCTTAAATGCCCCGATTCATGTCGACTGATGCAAAGGTAACGGTTTCTCAAAACAGCAGCTACAAAGTATGTGTGCTGAGGTTTTTTTAATTTGACACAAAATAAGGCATACATGGCTTAAGGTCATTCAGTCCAACCTTTTTAGAGTAGAATCGTAATTACCAGAAACCTCATTATGAACTGGGCATCCAGTTACACCCTTACAACCACTCAATCAGAATGAAGTTCTATTTTAAAAGACCAAGTGATAGGTAATCTCAAGGAAAAAAGGGGGACATGAGATAACTTTGGCAAATAGGGTTAAGGAGAATCCAAAGCGTTTCTGTAAATACATTCAGGACAAACAAGTAATTAGGGAGAGAAAAGAGCCCCTTAAAGATCAGTAAGGCCACCAATGGGACCGCAGGAGAAGGGTGAGATACTAAATGAGTATTTTGCATCAGTGTTTTCAATAGAGAAGGATATGGAGGCCAGAGAACGTGGGGAAATAAATAGTGACATCTTGAAAAGTGTCCATATTACAGAGGAGGTGGTCTTGGATGTCTTAAAATGCATAAAGTTTGATAAATCCATAGGACTGGATCAGGTGTACCCCAGAACTTCCTGGGAAGCTAGGGACATGTTTGTTGGGCCCCTTGCTGAGATATTTATATCATTGATAACTATGGGTGAGGTGCCAGAAGACTGTGTGTTGGCTAGTGTGATGCCATTATTGAAGAAAGGTGGTAAGGAAAAGCCAGGGAACTATGGACCGGTGAGCCTGACATCAAGTTGCTGGAGGGGATTCTGGGGGACTGGATTTACATGTGATTGGAAAGGTAAGGACTGATTAGGGATAGTCAACATGCTTTGTGCATGGAAAACCATGTCTCACTAACTTGATTGAGTTTTTTGAAGAAGTGACAAAGAGAATTGATGAAGGCAGAGCAGAGGACATTATACATAAGGACTTCAGTAAGGCATTCATCAAGGTTTTGCATTGGTAGACTGGTTTTAAAAGGTTAGAATTGAGGAGAACGAGCTCTTTAGATACAAAATTGGCCAGAAGGTTGGAGATAGAGGGTGGTGGTGAAGGGTTACTTTTCAGACTGGAAGCCTCTATCCAGCAGTGTGCTGCATGAATTGGTGTTGGGTTCACTGCTTTTTGACATTTATAAAATGATTTGGATGTGAATATAGGAGGTAGGGTTAGCAAATTTTCAGCTAACATCAAAACAGATGCTGTAATGCATAGCAAAGGATGGGATCAAATGGGCAGATGGAGTTTAACTTAAATCGATTTGAAGTGCTACAATTTGGTAGTTCAAATCAGGGCAGGAGTTACACAGTTAATGATAAGGTCCTGAGCAGCATTGCTGAACAAAGAGACCTTATAGTGCAGATTCATAGTTCCTTGAACGTGGAATCGCAGGTAGGGTAGAGAAGAAGACGTTTGGTCACTTGCTTTCATTGACTAGTGCATTGAGTAATAGAAGTTGGGAGGTCATGTTGCAGCTGTATAGGACATTAGTTCGGCCTCTTTTAGAATACTGTGTTCAATTCTGGTCTCCCTGCTATAGAATGGTGTTGTGAAACCTGAGAGGGTGCAGAAAAGATTTACAAGGATGTCACCAGGGTTGGATGGTTTGAGCCGTAGGGAGAAGCTAACTAGGGTGGGGCTGTTTTCCCTGGAGTGCCAGAGACTGAGGGATGACCTTATAGAGGTTCATAAAATCATAGAGGCATGGATAGGATGAATAGTCAAGGTACTTTCTCTAGCTTAGGGGAGTCCAAAACTAGAGGACATAGGTTTAAAGTGAGAGGGGAAAATTCTAAAAGGGGCCTAAGGGGCAACTGTTTCAAGCAGGATGATGGTATGTGTATGGAATGACCTGCCAGGGGAGGTGGTGGAGGCTGGTAGAATGATAACATTTAAAAGGCATCTGGATGGGTATATGAATAGGAAGGGCTTAGAGGGATATAGGTTAAATCCTGGCAAGTGGGACTAGATTAATTTAGGATATCTTGCCGGCATGGATGATTTAGACTGAATGGTCTGTTTCTGTGCTGTACATCTCTATGACCCTAAAAGAGCTCTCAAAATCTTTCTTGCCATTGGGAAGGAGAGGATTTGTCCAATTATCACAATTGTTCATTCCATGATTGATCAGAAAGACCCAGAAAAGATCTAGATTGTTCTCAAAGACCAACAAAAGTAAGAATTAACTTCAGCATTAACCGACTCCAGCTCAAGTCATACAGAGAATCTGTTGACTAGTTTGCTAGATGCAACAAAGGTCACGAGTGTAATTTTTTTGCAGAGAAATTATAAGAAGCTCATTGAGTTAGTCATTACAAATACACAAAATAAAGCCTTTAAAAATATCCTTTATGCAATAAAATGCACCATTACCATATCATTGATGCATGAGTTGAGGATAAATGTGGTATGAAGCCATAGTGGTAAGCCAACAACAATGAGTTGCCTTAGGACTGGCCATAAAAGTGCGCAGCACTAATAAAATCAGTAACAGATGTGGCATGTTGCACCTACCCAAAAGCTGTCCAGCTTTTCATGATACCTGTAAAGTCTATGGCACCTGGAAACTTTGGTCATACACAAGCACAAAACCTAGGTCCAAAGGCCAAGCCAGGATCTATAACAAAACATAGATACCCAACAGGACAGTCCAACACCACAATACTGGAGGCAAGAAAGTGTTTAAAATGTGTCCAATGCATGTGAGGTATAGAGTCAGTCAAGCAAAAGGCATATTTCTTAAAATGACCAAGTTTTCCATCTTGTTAACCTCATACACCATGTCAATGGTATAAAGCAATCCAAATGTTTCACAACTATTAAAACAACATGTCCTGAAAATGCAGGACAACACACTATAATTGCTATAATTAGCAAGGAAACTCATGCCAGCATATTACCACTGCACATCTTGAAAGACATGTAAATCAGTAAGCATTGTTCCATGTTACAGACTGAAAGGCTGAATTGGCAGAATTACATTCAACGCCAATGCACAAACTCCTCTTGGCTTCCAAAAAATTCTTCTACCTGTTAGATACTAACAGACCAATAGTAGTTGGAGTACCAATATGCACCGATATTGATGACAATTGATGAGATTGATACCAACCATGGCAAAACAGACCACAGTTCTGAGGCAGGTTCACCAGACCTGCAACATTAACTTTGATTTTTTTCTTCACGGATGCTGCCAGACCCGCTGAGCTTTTCCAGCAACTTCTGTTTTTGTACCTTATTTAACTGACCTGCTGCCTTCAAGGATCTGCATAGAAGATGGACATGCATAGAAGATGGCAGTAGGCCATTCGACACCTCAGGCTGCTGCGCCATTCATTTTACCACTGTTCAGTCCATTTGATGGGCCTGTCTGTATCGTCTTGTAATCTAAGTCTTTCCTCCTTGCTATTCAACACCTTCTGAATTTACAGTTCATTCCTCCTACATTCGTGTCTAGATCATTAATGTACATAACACCAAAACATGTATACTACTGGAGTGCTCCGAGATGCTGCTTGGCCTGCTGTGTTCATCCAGCTACGCACTTTGTTATCTTGTATACTACTGGACACAGGTTTTCAGCCACAAAGACACCCTTCAACCATCACCCTCTGCCTCTAGACACTCTGCCAAGTTTGGACCCAATTTGCCAAATTGCTGTGGATCCCATGGATGTTAGTTTCTTTACTAGTCTGCCACATGATATCTTGTCAGGTGCTTTACTGAAAACAATGAACACTACATCAACTGCACTACTCTCATCTACTCACCTAGTCATCCTCTGGAAAATTTCAATCAAATTTTTAAATCATAATTTCCTCCTTACAAACTATGCTGACTGTCCTTGATTAACCCTTGCCTGCCCAAGTGGAGATTAATTCTGTCCTTCAGAATTTTTTCCAATCGTTTCCCTGCCATAAACCTCCTGTAGGTTCCTAGTGTATTCCCACCATCCTTCCTGCATAAAGGACTGCATTAACTATCCTCCAGCCTCCTGGCATCTGTTTTGTGACCAGGGAAGTTTTGATTGCACTGGACCTGGGTATTTATCCACTTTTAAGCCTCCTGAAACCACTAAACCTCCTCCCTCTCAAAGCTAATTCATGCAAGTATGTAACAGTCCCACTTCTTGATTTCTATACCAATGTAATCTATCACTATTGTGAATACAAATGCAAAATATTCTTTGTAAACTTCAGCTATATATTCTAGCTCTATACACAGATTTACCCACTTTGGTCCCTAATGTATTCCCTGATTATTCTCTTGTCCTTAATTTACTTATAAAAATGTCCTTGAATTTTCCTTCATATTACCTGTCATGTTCAATATTCCATCAGCCTGTAAATGGGGTAGAAATGTCAAATCCATGGGTTACGCCAGTTTAGGCTGTAGGATTTGAAGGGTTTGATGATGTTGCACCCAGGATGGGGCCAGACTGGCAACAGTGAGTGTTCAGTTCAGCCAATTCAAGCTGTTTCTGGGGGCTGGTCGGACCACTAATTGTTAAGTGGTGGTGTTGCTATGGGGCGGTGTCAGCAGCGTCAGGTTTGGGGTGAATGGTAGGCCCAGGAGGATCGGGTTGATGATGGGGTAAATCGAGTTGGGTTAGTGTGTGGTTCAGATTTGTAGTGATTGTCAGCCGTCTAGGGTATAACTGGCCCATGTAATTGATGGGGGTGAATGGCGAGTCAGATGATGAGCTGACTACTTACCTTGGATTTAGATTAGGTTTTATATTGTCTAGTGTTTCCTGGGTAACTATTAAGCTTGTGTGAGTTGAAACTCTCAGAATTCTCTGACTTTGGACTCATTCAGAGGGTTTCAGGGTAATTACCCTTCAGAGATTCAGTTCCAGTGGAGCCAGTTGCATCCATGTGCTGTCCCAACAACTCTCTAGGCATTGAAATATCTGGGCAGTAATTTTCCATTTTTTAGAACAAATGCTGACTCACTCAAGTAACTTACAACCTGCCAAGAATTTGTACATTGTGGGGGCATTTTAACCTGGAAGTGTATTTGGATTTTGGTGTGGGATATGAAGAAACCAATAAAAATACAAGCATATAGGTAAGCCAGCATGAACATGACAGCTTTCCTTTATAAACATTTAGTAATCACTCAATTGAAACAACATTTCAACACAGTTTTAAGTTTAATGTTGCATCCACAGGTTTCTTGGGTTTCCTGAAACTTGACTGAAAGCAAGTCAAGAACACACTAGCCATTGGTGGGTCTGAGCTACACTTATGGAAGAACTACACTAAGTATTCAATACTCACAGTTACTTGGTTATGTATTAGTGGTAAAGCAGTTTTGCTGAGAGTTGGCTTTATAGATTAGAGATTTTCTGAATTGTATTTGAATTCTTATTTGACTGGTGATGAGATTGCCTTAAAATTGACCTCAGAAGGGCTAGAATGCAACCAGGACCGGTGGAACAACCTATAGTTGAGAGATATGTAGTGGAGCAGCAGAGAGAGAGGATCAGCTAAGGAATACAGTTCACTGGAGGTTTTAACTGCCAAGCTAGTTTCACAGAAGTTGGCTGATTTTCTTTGAGATGTTTGAGTAGCAGGGCTTCAGTAGCCTAATCTAATTGTGTCGGGCCTTGGAAGATATCTGCAGGCTCCTTGAAGAAGATTACCGGATATGGTGACAGTTAAAAGTGACCTTTGAGCTTTTTTTGGTTCCAGGTGTTTCTGGGCTCTGCTGCAAATACATTCAGAATCCCATTTATTCACCATGAGTGTACAAGGACACTTAAGTCATGGTTTGTTTGCCAGCATCACCAACTGTGTGAACTTTGTCTCTAGACATGAAACAGAACGAGTGGGCACCAGGTTTTGTGTTGCTAACTAACTACCCATTGATTCAGACAATCAATGATCGCACACAGGCCATCTGGGACCCCAGATCAACAGGGATATTCATCGACAACCAGGATGTCCACTGGTGGAATGTGCAGCTGATGTGCAATCACAGAAACTGTTTCAGCAGGTGTGTGCTGGATTGCCAAAAAGATTCGAAGATGCTTTTCTTTTGCAGCAGCCTGCCTAATGTCTAAGTACCAAGAAGCATAGTGAATGGATGGCTGCTTGGAAAGAAGAAATGCTCGCAACAAACTTGGTTAATATCACATAGAACATAGAACATTACAGTGCAGTACAGGCCTTTCGGCCCTTGATGTTGCACTGACCTGCGAAACCAAACTGAAGCCCATCTAGCCAATACTATTCCATTATTATCCATATGTTTCTCCAATGACCATTTAAATGCCCTTAAACGTGGCGAGTCTATTACTGTTGCAGGCAGGGCATTCCACGCCCTTACTACTCTCTGAGTAAAGAACCTACCTCTGATGTCTGTCCTATATCTATCACTCATCAATTTAAAGGTATGTTCCCTCATGCTAGCCATCTCCATCCGAGGAAAAAGGCTCTCACTGTCCACCCTATCTAATCCTCTGATCATCTTGTATGTCTCTATTAGGTCACCACTTAACCTCTTCTCTAACGAAAACAGCCTCAAGTCCCTCAGCCTTTCCTCATTAAGACCTTCCCTCTATACCAGGCAACATCCTGGTACGTTTCCTCTGCACACTTTCCAATGCTTCCACATCCTTCCTATAATGCGTCGACCAAAATTGTACGCAATACTCCAAGTGTGGCCGCACCAGAATTTTATACAGTTGTAACATGACCTCATGGCTCTGAAACTTAATTCCTCTACCACTAAAACCTAACACACCATACGCCTGCTTAACAACCCTATCAACCTGGGTGGCAACTTTCAGGGATCTGTGTACATGGACACCAAGATCTCTCTGCTCACCCACACTACCAAGAATCTTACCATTAGCCCAGTACTCTGTATTCCTGTTACTCCTTCCAAAGTGAATCGCCTCACACTTTTCCACATTAAACTCCATTTTCCACCTCTCAGTCCATCTCTGCAGCTTATCTATGACTCTCTGTAACCTGCAACATTCTTTCGCACTATCTACAACTCCACCGACTTTAGTGTCATCTGAAAATTTAATAACGCATCCTTCTACGCTCTCATCCAGGTCATTTATAAAATTGACAAACAGCAGTGGTCCCAAAACAGATCATTGCAGTACACCACTAGTAACTGAACTCCAAGTTGAACATTTCCCTTCAACCTCCACCCTCTGTCTTCTTACAGCAAGCCAATTTTTGATCCAAGTTGCTAAATCACCCTCAACCCCATGATTCCGTATTTTATGCAATAGCCTACTGTGGGGAACCTTATCAAATGCTTTACTGAAATCCATATACACCACCACCGCTTTATCCTCATCCACCTGTTTGGTCACCTTCTTAAAGAATTCAATAAGATTTGTGAAGCACGACCTACCCTTCACAAAACCGTATTGACTATCCCTAATCAAATTCTTACTTTCTAGATGATTATAAATCCTATCTGTTATAATTCTTTCCAACACATTACCCACAACCAAAATAAGGCTCACTGATCTATAATTACCAGGATTGTCCCTCTTCCCCTTCTTGAACAAGGGGACAACATTTGCTATCCTCCAGTCGTATGGCACTATTCTTGAAGATAATGAAGACATAAAGATCAAAGCCAAAGGCTCTGCAATCTCCTCCCTAGATTCCTAGAGAATCCTAGGATACATCCCATCCAGCCCAGGGGATTTATCTATTTTCACACCTTACAGAATTGCTAACTCCTCCTCCTTGTGAACCTCAATCCTGTCTAGTCTAATAGCCTGTATCTCAGTATTTTCCTGGACAACAATGTCTTTTTCCTGGTGAATACTGACAAAAAATATTCATTTAGTGCCTCTCCTATCTCTCCAGACTCCACTCACAACTTCCCACTACTGTCCTTGACTGGCCCTAATCTTACTCTAGTCATTCTTTTGTTCCTGACATACTATAGAAAGCTTTAGGGTTTTCCTTGATCCTACCTGCCAAAGACTTCTCATGTCGCCTCCTGGCCCTTCTTAGCTCTCTCTTCAGGTCCTTCCTGGCTACCTTGTAATTCTCAAGTGCCCTAACTGAGCCTTTACACCTCAACTTTACATAAGCCTCCCTCTTCCTCTTGACAAGATATTCAACTTCTTTAGTAAACCACGGTTCCCTCGCTTGACCATTTCCTCCCTGCCTGAAAGGTACATGCTTATCAAGGACAAGCATTAGCGGTTCCTTGAACAAGTTCCACATTTCAATTGTGCCCAACCCCTGCAGTTTCCTTCTCCATCATATTGGAAGATTGGTCAATGAAGCTCAGCAGTGCAACAATGTTGTCCAATTTCCATTGGTGTGCAATTGAACCAGACAGTAAGATATTGAAAATGCACTTCAAGTGCCTGATCAATACAGATGCATCTTTCAGCAGCCAGGGTGCATTCTCTCTATGTTTAGGGGTGAAAAAGAAGATTCTTGATCAATAGGGGAATCAAGGAAATTTGGGAAAGGACAGGAAAGTAGATGTGAGGGGTGTCAGATCAGCTATGATCCTATCGAATAGTGGAGCAGGCTTGAGGGGCCAAGTGGCCTACACCTGTTCCTATTTCTTATGGTCTTTTGGACTCTCAGCTATCTGATGACCCTTGTAGCTTTTCAAGTATTATGCGACCAGCTAACACAAGAATCCAAGCCTCAACTAAGCGCAATGCATTGATCTTGCTCAATCAGAACATTTCTTCACTCTTATCAAATTGATGTATTACTTACTTTTTTCCTGTTTGCAACTGTAAGCCAATCAAAGAGTCAATTTTATTTTAGCTTTTTATGTCTTTTTTACACAGTATAAACAGACATAAATAGAAAATTGTCTCCTTCAAGGAATGTTTGTGGTTTTTTTTTAATCTGTCCTTCTTGCCATGTACTGTTTCTTACAAACACACAAACCTTAAACACAGCAAAAACAGGAAGCATGCATTCATGTGGGTTACATTTAGAATTCCCCAGTCCCAGCCGTAGAGTTGGGACCTGGTCAGCAATCCAATTCTGTCTGTTGATGAAGTCACATCAATGCTGCATCGCTCTTAACAGAGCCTTTCTGCACACATTGAGTAATTAACACTTTTGGATATCTCCCTGACTTGATCATCTTGTCTGTTACCTCAAAAACACACTTCTGGATGAATTTTTTTGCTACGGCTTAAGAATTGGAGGCACCAGCAATTAGGAGAAACCAAGCTTGGACTACCGTACTTTATACTGGAATGTAAAACAATGTTCTCTTGGGCCTCGCACAATGTAACCATTGTGCATTAAAAATATAGTCAAGTATTAGCCATCGAGGAGTTGCAAAAAACACTACAAAAATGTGACAATCTTTGAATACATTCCACCTTATTTACTACATATTTGATTAAGCAAAATAAATGAACACGCACAGAATAGGGAAGCTGTGTATTCGTGAAATTGTAAAGCGTTAAATTGTTTGGCCTGATTAATTTTTATCTATAGTTTTACACTTTAACCTGCATCTAAGAATTTTAGACATTTGCATGCATCCCTCAGTAATAGAACAGAAGGAAGTGGCATTTTAAAAGGTGGGTGTGACCTGATTCTGGGATTTCCACCCCAATTCCCAGAATGGAGGATGTTTAAGGGTGCAGGGTCAGGGTGCAGGCAGTGAGTTCACACTCAGTGATCACAACTCCATTGTAGAAGTAGGCACTTTAGACAACTGCGTATTTCTATGCATCTGGGTCTGTTTTGGTGGGGGAAATAGTTCATAGCATTTCAGAAGGGTGGTAGGGGGTCTCAGTGGTTAGCACTGCTGCCTCACAGTGGCAGGGACCCGGGTTCAATTCCACCCTCAGGCGACTCTCTGTGTGGAGTTTGCATGTTCTCTCTGTAGCTGTGTGGGTTTCCTCTGGGTGCTCCGGTTTCCTCCCATAGTCCAAAGATGTGCAGGCTACATAGATTGGCATGCTAAATTGCCCATAGTGGCCAGGGATGTGTAGATTAAGTGGGTTATGGGGGATGGGTCAGTGTGGGATGTTCTGAGGGTTGGTGTAGACTTGTAGGGCCGAAGGCCAAAGGGATTCTATGTAAATATATCTATCTTCCGTACTGGAGGGAGAGCTGAATTAAATGCAAGATTCTAAGCATGGCCTAACCAATGTCCTGTATAGCTGCAGAGATAGCAGGAGCTGCAATGCTGGAGAATCTGAGATAACAAGGTGTAGAACTGGATGAACACAGCAGGCCAATCAGAGGAGCCGGAAAGCTGACGTTTCGGGCCTAGACCCTTCTTCAGAAATGATATCTGAACATCAGATAAATGAAACATCAGCCTTCTGGCTCCTCTGATGCTGCTTGGCCTGCTGTGTTCATCCAATTCTACATCTTGTTATTCTGTATAGCTGCAACATGGTATCTCAACTCTTGCCAGCCATATCCTGGACCTCTGGATTACTAGCTCAGTGATATTACTATTGCGTAACTCTGTCAAACAGCCTTCACAGGCATAATGGGCCAAATAGTCTCCTGCAGCGATATCAATCTGATTTTTTTTACTGGGAAGTAATGACTGGGTATATGATATTCAGAAAGGACAGGAATCAGGGAAAAGGTGGTGGAATAGCTATTTTAATTAAAGAAGAAAATAATGCCATAATGAAGATGACCTTGATTCTATAGTTTAAGATGTAAAATCAATTTGGATGGAACTAAGAAATAGCTGGGACCAAAAATGTTGGGAGTTGTTAATCAAGTCACAAAACTGCAATGATAATGTAAATCACAGTATAAACCAGGAAATTATAGGTGCAAGTAATAAAGATCATAGAAAAATCATTGGGGACTGCAATCTACATATGGACTGGTTAAATTCAGGTTTTAGTGAAATAATTCTTGGAATGCAAGAGGGTTTTCTACAACACCATAATGAAGAACTAACCTGGGAATGGACTGTTACAGATATAGCATGTTGCAATGAAAATTGATGTATTAACAATGTCTTGTAAAGAAACCTTTAGGAAAAAGTGACTGTAGTATAGTGGCATTTTATGAAGTTTCAGAGTGTTTAATTAGAAACTTGAGTCTTAAACCTAAACGAGGAGACCATGAAGCAAGTAGGCAAATTGGCTTTGGTGGAATGGAAAGCTGTGTTAAAGTTTTCACTCTAAATGGACAATGTCTAACAATTAAAGAACTAATACACAGTTTACAGCGCAAATACAGTAAACATTTTATTAACCTGCACCTATGGAACCAGGATTGTATCAGTTGATCAAATAGTCCAAGTGATCAAGAGGTCCACATAATCATTATCAGGGTGCAATGTATCTCACGGTATGGAGAGGAGTTCTCAGCCCTCACCTGCTACTGATAAATCTTCTGAGATCTAATGTTCCCAATGGAAATTATTTCTGCCAGTAGCCCTGCACCCTGCTGCCATTGAAATGTTAGCCACTGTGACAACCTGTGTAAGATGGTGAAGGCGAATGCCGTATTTAATTGGAGCTGTATTTGCTCTGGGAGTATTTGGTGAGATACTGTAGAGGTCATTTAACTCCATATCTAGGCTGTGTGGTACATTCCTTTGGAGTGTTGTTTGAACCGTACTCATCTAGGCTCATGGGGAGTATTTTCTCAGACTCTTGATTTGTGTCTTGTAGATGTTGCAAAGTCTTTGTTGAATCAGAAGGTGAATTACTTGCTGCAGAATTACTTATGTGGAATAGAAGTTATTGCAAAACAGAATTGCTTCCTTTCTGTTGTAAATATTTACATTAAATTTAAGGACAGGTTTTGAATCTAACTGAATATATGTTGTACAATCGTTTTTCGTTTTATGTGGTCTGAATGGTTTATGGTTTATAGCCACTGGTGAAACCAAGAGCATAGTCTGCATTAAGAGCCAAAGGCAAGGGAAATAATGATATGATATCCATGAGAAAGTCTGTAAGGGCTGTGCAGTAGCGGCCAACAGTGCTGGCTATCCGTACAGAATCGATGTAAGCTGTGTAGTGCCATTGGAAACTACAGTAAGGGTACTAAATATCGCCCCTCCAACAAATATAGTAGTGCATCATGTCAGTGCCATTGAATATCCATTGACTATCCAGCTGGTGACCAAATGTGTAAATGAGAGTAGTGAAATTGAAAGTATGAGGTTTGATCAGTAAATTTATAGATGACAAAAAATTGGCAGTGTGCTAAATTGCAAGGAAATTAGACTATAGGACAATACAGATGGGCTGGTCAATTGAATCTTACAGCCTTGCACTTTCACAATAACATTGTACATTTTTAAAAATTATTTTTCAAGTGGATGCTTGTAGTTGAAAAGTAGGGAAATCTTAATCTCATTGTAAAAGCCTAACTTTCCTTTATAGAACATTTAACCCAGATTTATTGTTTCATTTCTAAATTTCTCAATGTTGAGCAGTGTTTAACAAGGCTTCTCTTACAAGAAGAGTTATGTTAGATAACTGAGGAAGGCAGCTGAAACCATTTTTGTTGTGTAACTGAGGCCATCTAGCTCTTTTGTTTCAGAAACAACTAAGGCTAGGTATCTCAGTGTGACTTGGCACAGCATGTGACCTTGCAAAGAGTGCTAGGAGATTTGTGATTCAGGCAATTGTAGAAGGGGGTGCTCCTTTAGATGAGCTTTTTCCAGGAATTGATTCTTCCTCCACTACAGGGGATAAAGCTTGGTGAGTATCTTTTAAGAGGTAAGGTCTCTTATGTTTCTGTATTTTAATGTAGTATTGATACTAGTGGTTAAATTAGTAAAATATATATAAAAGGAAAATAAATAATTGATTAAAATCAAGTAGCAAATTAAAACACATTAAGGATAGCAAGACTGGTGATGGGTCTTTATGTGATTCAGGGCAAACACATCTGTAGTAAGTACAAGGAGCTTCAACTTCCTGAGTTTATGAGCTGATGGCTGAGCTGCAGGCTCAGTGGCACAACAGGATGGAATAGTTACCTGGATGCTTTGTACCAGAATTCAGTTACACACCTTAGGATAGGCTGTGGTAGGATATGTTTAGAGATCAGGGACTGGTGCATTTGACTGCAAGTAAGGCTGCGTAGAGGACCAAGAGTGCAGGAATGTAGGATCCTCAGCTAATCCAGTCCAACATATTTGAAGTTCTTTTAGTTTGTTTGAATGAGAGTCAAGGTGCCAGAGTCGATGAATTAAATGATTGTGGCACAATGCAGGAAGCCATTCATGTCGGCAAAGCGAAAAGGGCAGTAGTGGTAGGTTAGTGTAGGGGAATGACACTATTCTCTGCCGCAAAGTGCGAGAATCCACAGTTATATTGCTTGTCCATTCTAGGTCTTCCAAATTGCCTGTCTGGGCTGGTGTCCTAGAAAGCTGTCTAAACTTGGGACGTTGAGAATGCTTCAACCTAATTAGTGAGAGTGAGGGATCAAAGTTGAGAGATATGGTAAATCAACAGTAGAGTCAAAGCAAGACAAAACAGTATTAATAATGGAAATGATAAACACATCATGACTGGAAGGGGTGAAAAATACATATCTAAGATTAAGTCAACAAGTAAAGCTCAACTTAAAAAAAAAACAATAAAAGGGCAAAGCTACAGGTTCTGTAACTGAATACACATTGCATTTGAAACAAAATTTTTGAATTGATTGTGCAATCATATCCTTTTTATAGTTTGTCAAACAGAACTGCACACAATATAGCTTTGGTCCAACTAATGTTACATATAGCTCCATCATAACTTCTTTGGTGTTTTATTCAATGCCTTGGCTAATAAAAGTGAGTACCCTATGCCTTTATAATCTCTTCATTTATCTGTCCTGCTGCCTCCAAGAATCTATCGATGTGAACACCAAAGTCCCTCTGACCGTACCATTCGATGTGTACTCCCTTGCCTTGGTAGTCCTCCCAAAGTGCATCACCGCACATTTTTCAGGATAAAATTCTCCTGTTCACATTTGACCAGCCCATCTATGTTGTCCTGTGGTCTAATTTCCTTGCAATTTAGCACACTGCCAATTTTTCATCATCTATAAACTTATTGATCAAACCTTCAATTTCACTAACTCTCATCTCCATAGCTGGTCACCACCTGGAAAAATTCAGTCAAATTTTGTTAACCATGATCTCCTCTTCACAATGCCATACTGACTCGCCTTGGTTCTTGCCTCTCCAAATGGAGATGATTCTTCTCCCTCAAAAAATTTTCCGATAGTTTCCCTACAATAGATGTTAGACTCACTTTTATGAAGGACAGGAAACTAGGAAAAGTGTGGATGAGTGTCTCTTACAATTAATTATTGCATGAACACAATAGAGGTGGATTACCTAAGTTTAGGAAACCTGGTAGTAGAAGCAACTAGGCTCAGGATGAGAAATGTTAAAGGCAAATAGTCACTTGTGGATGTGTTTTAAGGGCCTATAATACTAACCATAGTAGGATGGTGTATAAAGGAAGAAATGAAGCAGTTTTTCGGAAAGGTACACCAATAATCATAGAACATTGTAATGTACGTATGGACTAGAAAAATTGGACAGATACAAGTAGCGTTGAAGAGGCATTCATGGAATGTTGTCAGGAGAGTCTCTTAGAATAACACATTCTAGAGCCAGTCAGAAAGCAGGCTATAGAAAATCCGTTGTAGTGCAATGAGATAATTAATGGTCACAGTGATCTTAACATGATTGAATTCACATTCAATTTGAGGGAGAGAGGAATGGCTCTGAGACCAGTACTTTAAGGTTTAATAAGGGAAATTATGAGGACATAAAAACAGTGCTAGCTAAAATGAATTGGCACAATGGGTTAATTCATTGGCCAATAGAGATGTAATGGCGGACATTTAGTAGAATATCTCAGAATATGCAGAATTGATACATTCCATCAAGAAAGAAAATTCCCAGAAGTGCCCACTGTTTAGGATTAACTAAAACCAAATAGTATTGAACTGAAGCAAAAAGCATACCAGTGCATGAAGATGGGTGACAGGTGAGAAGATTAGGCATCATTAAAAAAAAACAAAATTAGTAAGGATGGACAAACTAAAGTACAAGAGAAAGCTAGCTAGACATTTAAAAAACATACGGTAAGGCTTTTAACGGATTTTAAAAATAAAAAGTTGACAAGGTGAATGTTGTCTCTGAAGAAAGTGACCCTGGGGAATTAATGGAAATAAGGAGATGGCAGATGAATTGAACAGGTATTTTGCATTGGTGTTCATCAAATGATCTGTGGATAAAATTGCCTAATGATGAAAGGTTGAATAGGCTTGGGTTATATTAGTTGGTCAGGTTTGGCAAAGTAAGCGGCAATTTGTTGAAACAGATAAGATCAAGGGGAGTTTTGACGAGTGAGATGTGGAGAAAATGTTTCCTTTTTAGGGAGAATCTAGACAGACACACTTTAAAAATGGTGTCACCCATTTAATTCAGAGATGAGGTGAATTTATTTCCCTTAGAGGGTTGACAGTCTTTGAAACTCCTCCTCAAGTCATGTGGAAGTAGAATGTTTGAACATTTTTGAGGCAGAGGTGGGTAGATTCTTGGCAAATAATGAAGTGAAAGGTTATTGGTGGTAGGTGAAAATGTAGAGTTGAGCTTACAAACAGACCAGCCATGATGTTATTAACAGAGTAGCGAATTTGAAGGGTCAGTAGCTTACTTCTACTAATCTATATGCTTGTGCACATGTATTTATCCATTTCCCTTTTGAAAATTATTATTGAATATTCTTCTGGGCAGTGTATTCCATCTCATGGACACCATTTTGTATGACATTCCCAAAGTTTCAACAAGACTGAGGAGTAGTGTTCCACTCTGTGTTTGTCTCTACTCTATCATATCTGAACTCAGAATTTTGGCTAATTATTGATCTAAAATATGTTTTATTGTATTAGTAATCCCTTAATTATTCTTGTCATCACAATGTTCCATTAACTGCACAAAAACAATCCAATTCTATGTAATGTTAATGATAGATGTAATTAACAAAGCATGTCTGATTCTCGACATTGCCATTGGTGTGATTGGTTTCTTCAAGCTGCTATAAAAGATGTCATCCTGATGATGAGATTACTTTTAAAGGTGCTAAGGGAGTGAGACTTTTTTAAAAAATAATCCTGATCTACTGAATTATTCTATAAAATCAATCCTGATAGTTAGGCTTTCTTTATAAAAGACGTCTTGATGTGAAGACCTTCTTCAAAGATGGCCCTGAGCGCGTAAGTACTTTCAGGAAGTCTGATGCAAAACACCCTTTAATAAAAACCTGGATGGTGAGGTTCCATTAGGAAGTAGGATTCTACATAAACTAATTTATAGATTTCAGTCCATTATGCCTATACGCAGTAATGCCTATCAGGCATGGAGAAGTTGCAAACTTGTTTATCTGTGTGTCTGCAGTGTGCATAGCAGTCCTATTGCTGGCGTCATTAGTACTAGACATGGGTAATGTTGTCAGAAGAATGAAAGAAAAGTCAGAAAAATGAGTCATTATGTCATTTGAAAAAAGCTGTTTATAGTGTATCTCTCTGTCTCACTGTCTGTCTTGCATCACATTGATCCCAATTATTAGTATGGGAAAACATTGCTAGTGTCCTGTGGAAAAATCTCCACATCCTGTTTATGTTCAACATCAGCTTTTTCTCATTTCTGGTGTCCCAGTGTGTCTGTCCTCAATATGCCACGTGTAATTTGTGGTGACTCCCTCAACTTTGCCTAATTATTTTTGGGGTGTGGAGGCTCCGTCTGAATGGTGGCATGGAGTTGGTTTGCTCATAGACTTTGAGATCACGCAGAGGCATCTGATTACAAAGGGATGCACATTCTGGCTTTCCTCCTGTCCCATTGGTTGGTTGACTGTCAGTACCAAATAGTTGAAAGAAATTTTACTTGTTGCTGTTTCTGCCACTTCTCACCAAACACACCAGGAGCAGCTACAGATTAGACACAGAGTAAAATTCCTGTACACCATCAGGGCAAATACGGCACAGTTAGGTAGAGGTAAAATTCCTCTACTGTTTTATCAAATGCACCCATGCAGGAACAGCATAGGTTAGGCATAAAATGCCTCTACATTTTCTCACAAAACAATTGCAGAGCAACTGTAGCCATGGTTTAGGCACCAAGTAAATATCCCACCCACCAGGAGTGGACAAACATTTTGGGGAGGACTAATTCTGGGGATGGAAATGGATAGGCACAGGGAAATGTTGCTGTAAACCTTCAGGAAATGAACACAAACAGAATTTCCTTTTGAAATAAACATAAAATAACGTACCATCATATCAATGCATTTCACACAATTATGAAACCACAACCTATCTTTTTCACACCCTTTTAGTTTAATGCAAATAATGCAGTTTGTCACCCTTTAACAATGGCATCAGATTCTGGTGCCACTCACTTTCCATATCTCCACAGTTAGTAAGTACTTGCTGTTTTTATTTCAGATTTTCAGTCACTGGAGTATTTTCCTGTTATTTTGCCAATCTAAATGTTTTACTATGGCCTCCTACATGGCATTGCAAGAACTGCCAAGTGAAAAGCAATAAAAATAAATGGATAGGAAACATGACAAGGCAAAAGATATCTCACAGTCACCACAGCTTGTGAGAACACAGTGATCTATATCCTCTCTCTACCTTTCATTCCTAGAACTGGGATTTAATAACTTCATGACACATTTTAAAAGGTCCAACCAATTGCATCTGTAATTTGTTCCACACCTGTTATGCAACATGTTCCTACTTTGTCATCCCATAAAATCCTAACCCAAAATAAAAACAGAAAACACTGGAAATATTTAACAAATCTGGCAGCATCTGTGTAGAAAAAGAGTTAGCATTTAAGTTTGATAATCTTTCATCAGAACTGAAGAATGATAAGTTTATTAGGTTTTGGCCCTAGCTTACAACTAGATACTCTTTGTATTAAAGTCCTCATCCTTCTTTAAAAATCTGAACCTTGACAGTGGATTTTTTTTCAACTCTAACTTTGAAAATTCATAAGTAACTGAGATACTCATCTAAAAATGTTAATCTGAGATTGGTTGTGGAGATCTTCGGTCAATCATCACTTGAGACTCTCTGCTGCTGACAGCATTCATGCTTGGATGTTTCAATCCTTTTTCCACCAGCAGGATTGCAGATCAAATTTTTATTGATTCTCTCAATCTGATATTATTTGGTTCAGTTGTCAATTACTTTAAATCTATGACTTCTGGATACCCACCCTCCTACCAGAAATAGGTTCTTTTCTTATTTACCTAATGGAACCCTTCATGATTTTGAGTTTCTCTATTAAGTCTGCTTTTAAACTTCTTTGCTGAAAGGAGAACACCCTCAACTTTTCTCTTCTCCCAATGTTAATTGAAATTCCATATTCCTGGTAGCATTATCAATTTAGCTAAGGTATTTTGTTATATGACAATTTAACAGGATATTTACTGTAATGCAATTATTTTCATAGATTAAGGATGAAAGTTCTCTTTGAGAGAGACCTTGCAACAGTTTAAATGAGAGGAAAGCAACATGTCAGCTTAAAGCAGTGTGAGAGAGATATTTGGTGAGAACTAAAGCAACAGGAGATTGAGGAGACATCCAGGGAAAACTTTTTTTTCTGAAGAAGAGTCTAGGTCTGAAAGGTCAGCCTTCCTGCTCCTCTGATGCTGCTTGGCCTGCTGTGTTCATCCAGCTGTACACCATGTTATCTCAGATTCTCCAGCATCTGCAGTTCCTACTATCCCAGAACTTAAAGCGGCTTGTGAGGGAGAGAGACCTGATGAATGCTAAAAGCAGCCTGAAAAGGAGAAGTAGATAGTGAGACCGTAAAGTGACTTGAGAGGTAGAGATGCTGGTTGGGTGCTTAAAGGGGCTTGAGAAGGACAGGTGCATGGTGAACGCTTAAAATGACACGAGAGGGAGAGATATCCAACAGGACTTAGAATGCTAGGTCACATAGATCATGTTCTGAGAAAAATCAGTGTAATATCACAAGGGCATAGCTAAGTGATTGGTTGGTGAGGCTTTTGCTCTTACCTTTCATCGTATATAATTACTAATTAATCACAGGATAACTAGAAGGCAAGGCTTGGGACCTTCACGTTCACTTACTGTCAGGGAATGTTGAGAAACCTACACCTGCACAGGAACGCAGGGAACCTTCAGGAGCCTTGAGAATTGATAGAGATATTGAAATTCATGAAGGGTATAAACAAATAACTTGGGAAAAACATTTCCCATTGTTGGAAGAATTCAGAACTGAAAAATTTAAGGTGATTGGCAAAAGAGACAATTAGGACATGACAGAAAATCTATTTTGCAAGTAGATGTTAAGATCTGAAATGCACTAACTAAATGTGTGGTGGAGGCGGATTAAATTGTGCCCTTTAAAATGGAATTGTATAATTATTTGAAAAGGAATCAAACTGTAGGATCATAGGGAAATAATGTGAGAATGGGACCAGTTGGGAACTGGCACAGATGTGATGGACCCAAATAGTCTCTTGCTGCCTTACAATCATTCTAGAATCTGACAGCTGATTCCAACTGGGAATTGCTGATCATCAGACAGTCTCAGACATCAGGAGTCCCTTATGTTCACTAATCTGTTTTTCATTTTGGATGCTGGTGAGGGTGTTGCTTCCTCAGAGGAGTGCAGCTTGGGTTACATACATGGCTCAGCTATGCAAGAGGGGAGGATGAAATGTGGAAAAACCACAGTGATAGGGGTTTACTATTTAGGTGAATAGACAAATGTTTATGCAGCTACAGATGCGACTATAAGATAGTTTGTTGCCTCCCTGGTCCGTGAGGCTTACTTACATCACTGAGCAGCTGTGGTTGAAGGTTACTATCTAGACATTATGGCCCACATAAATACCAATGGCCTAGGTAGAAAGAGGGATAAAGCCCTAAAATTCGATTTCAGATTGCTAAGAAAATGATTTAAAAAACAGGACTTCACAAGCAATAATTTCAGAATCATTCACAGTTCCTCTTGCTAGTGAGTACAGAAATAGGAAGTTTACCAAATTAACACATACTGAAGAAATATGCAGGAGGAAGCCTTTTAGATTTCTGAGATGTTGGGACTGGCCTGGGACAAGTAGGACTATGCAAGGTGGATGGCTTATACCATCGCAGGACTCTGGTCAACATCCTCACAGGAATATATGTTGGTGTTGGGGAGAGAAGTGTTTAGACTGGTTTGGTAGGGCAATGTGAACCTGTGAGCGAATTCAGATAGAAGAGCAACAAAGCTCGTCATGGTAGGAAGAAAAGTAATAAATGAAATTGAAAGTCAGTGGAAACGAAGGCCAGCATCAAATGGAGTCAAAATACAGAAAAGTGATTGAAAAAAATATAAAGTTCAATTGACTGTATATGAATGCATGCGGCATTTGCAACAACGTAGATGAATTGCTGTCACAAATAAAAGTAATGGGTGTGATCTGACTGCTATTAGAAATATGTTTCTGCAGGGTGACTGGGAATGACTAGCTGGGAGTTTAATGTCCAAGGTTATTCAACATTTAGGAAGAACAGACATGCAAGAAAAGGAGGTGGAGTGGCCCTTTTAGTAAGGATGAGATCAATGCATTGATGAGAGTGTAGAATAAACTTTTATGGAGCTAAGAACTATCTTGGGATTGCAAACACTAGTGGCAGTTGCTTATAGACCACCCAAAAAATAGTGGCAATGTGGGCATGGTATAAACCAGGAAATTAGAAGTACATGTAATGAGGGTAATACAGTAATCAAGGAAGGATTTCAGTAATGTAACAAACTGGGTAAAGCTAATTATCATAAATGTTGTGGATGACAAATTTCTGGAATGTATTTGAAAACTTTTTCTGGCATATTGTGAGAAACCAAAAGAATGTGTTATTTTAGATCTAGTTTTTTGCAATGGAAAGAGAATAATTAGTAATCTCACTGTGGAAGACTCTTTCAGGAAGAGTGACCATAATATTAGAGAATTTTACTGTAAGTTTGAAAAAGTGATGTAGCTCAATAAAAAATTACTGTCTTATATCTAAGTGAAGTTGGCTGTGATAGACCAAAAAACTACATGAAAAAGGTATGATAGGCAAAGGCTGGCATTTAAAGAATTAATACATTGTTTAAAATAAATATACATTACTTCAAGGTACAAAGATCCAATAGGAAAAGAGACCTAACCATGGTTAACAAGGGAAATTAAAGGTTTTATTTGAGCAAGGAAAGAGACCTTTAAGGTTATCAAAAATGTAGAAGCCCAAGGATGGGAGCATTTTAGAATTCGGCAAAGGAAAGCCATGGATCCCCAAAAGGGAAAATAGAACATGCTTGTAAAGTAGCAAGAAGCTTGAAAGGGGACTGTTGAAGATCCTATGAGTATGTTAAGGAGAAAAAGATTTTTTAAAAATGCAGGCCTATTACAAGCAAGGCCAGGAGAATTTATAATGGAGAATATGAAAACAACAGAAAAACTGAATAAATGCATTGCATCTGCCTTCACAGGGGAAGAGATCAGAATAATTCAGAAATACTACAGTGTCAGGGGAATATTAGAATGAGGAATAGAAAGAAATTGCTGTCAGTTTTAAAAAAAACTTTACTGGAGAGGTTAATTTGTTTGGAAGCTGGTAAATTTGTTGGACCTGATGACCTATGTCCCAGAGTCCCAGAGTGTTAAAATTTGCGCTGTAGAGATACTGGATTCTTTGGTAATCATCTTGCAAGATTCACTAGATTCTGGTATGGGTTGTGCATGCTGGAAGATAGCAAATATAACTCCAAAGAAAGGAGGAAGAAGGTAAACAGGGAACTACCACACTGGTCAGCTTGACATCAGTAGTAGGGAAAATACTTCAATCTATACTAAAGCATTTAATAACCGGACGCTTGGCAAATCATAGAAAGATTGGGCAAAGTCAATATGGACTATGAAAATTATTTTGAAAAATGTACAGATAAAGAGCTCTGAAAATTGAGTAGGTCTGGGACCATCTGTGAAGTGAAAATTAGAGTTAGTGTTTTGAGTCTGGTATGACTTCTTCAGACTTGAAGAGAAGTGGAAATGTGATAGTTTTTATGCTTTGAAGGAGGAGAGGCAGGTAGAACAAAAGGGAAGGTCAAACACATTTACAGTACAAGATATGAAAGATCAAGGATGTCATGGGGTAAAGGCAAAGTTCTAGTTCTAAACAAGTGACTGATACACTGGTCCAGCATGGGTGTTAATGACAGAATAAAAGGTCAATTCTAACTAAAAGCAAAAATATGAAGTTAAGGTACAGAGACTGAAGGGATAATATCAAAGTACATGTATGAAGTTACTGGGTCCAGTGCTGAGTTCAGAAGGCTGTAAAGTGCCGAATTGGAAAATGATGTGTTGTTCTTTCAGCTTATATTGGGTTTCACTGGAATGTTGCAGTACGCCTAGGACAGAAGTGTGAGCATGTGAGCACATTAGTGTAATGATAAACCCATTGGGAGTTTTTGGAGGCTAAAACAGAATATGCAGGAAACACCAATGGATTTGGAGTATTTGGATTTTCAGAGGCTTTCAGTAAGGTCCCGCACAAGAGTTTAGGATACAAAATGAGACCATGGACCCAGGAGACTGAGGTAATATACTGGAATGATTGAGAATTGATTAAACAAAACAAAATGGAGGAGGAATAAACAGTTCTCAGGTCAGGAGGCCACAACTAATGGAGTGTGGCAAAGATCAATGATCAGACTCCAGCTATTCACAATCTATATCAATGATTTGGAAGTGGGGACAAAATGTAATGTTTCCAAGTTTGCTAAATGGGAGTAAAAGTTGTAAGGACGATGCAAAGAAGCTTCAAATGGATTTAAATAGGCTAATTGAATGGGAAGGGACACGGTATATGGAATGAAATGTGTAGTTTTGCACTTTGGTCAGAAAAACAAAAATACAGAATTTTCTTAAATGGTGGGAGATTGGAAATTGTTAGTTTGCAAAGGACTTTGGATTCACTTGTTCACTGAATCACATGAATCACTGAAAGCTAGTATGCCTGTGTAGCAGAGATAACAAAGTGTTGAGCTGGATGAACACAGCAGGCCAAGCACCATCAGAGGAGCAGGAAGGCTGACATTTCAGGCCTAGACCCTTCTTCAGAAGCTGTGTGTAGCACACAGGGAAGTACACAGCATGTTTGCAAATAGACGTTTAATGCAAGATGATATAAGTACAGGGCAAAGATGTTTTACTGCAATTGTATAGAACCTTGGTGAGACCTCACCTGGAGCACTCTGTATAAATTTTGTCTCCTTACCTAAGTAATGATATACGTGCTGTGAAGTCAGTGCTGTATAGATTCACATTGATTCCAGAAGTGGTGGGATTGTTTTTTGAGTACTGATTGAGGAGACTGGGCTATATGCTCTAGATTAAGAAAAATGAGAGATGATTTCATTGAAATATACAAACTTCTTACACAGCTCGACAGTGTACATGGAAGAAGGATTTTTTTGCCTGGCTGGAACCAGGAGGTACTATTGAAACAGTGAGGCCATTTAGGACTGAGATAATGAATCTTTAGAATTCTCTACCCCATTTAACTGTGCCATTGAGTATGTTCAAGACAGAGATTGATGGATTTTTTGATATTGAAGACATCAAGGGTTACAGGAGTATTGCAGGAAAATGGTATTTAAGGTAGAAGAACAGCTGTGATCTCTTTCAATGATACAGAAGGCCCAAGGGGTTGAATGGCCTGCACCTGTTCCTGTTCCTTATGTTTAATACATTACTGTTATGCATACGGATCAGAAGGTCCAATGTTTCAAATTCTAGACTGCTAACATTCAACATTAGAGCCCAGCAAGAATATGCACCTTTAGAGAGGGAATTAGAAAATCAATAAACAAAACTATGTAACAGTTGACTTGATTTTTCGTAAAGAGCTTTAAATAGCTAAGTAGAAGTTTTGAAATTACAGTGCATATTCTTGCAAAAACCAAAAAGAAAATAAAAGCTGTGGTAATCTGATGAGTAATTTTGAATCAATATTACCTTGTGCTGTCTGCTTCTCCAAGTGCATTTGCTTCTGTGGTGAAAAGACAGGGTTACCATTTCAAGTCCAGTGACTCTTTGTCAGAACTGTTTTCTATTTTCTTCCCACAAGGTGTTGCTAGACCTGTGGAGTTTCTCCAGCAATTTTTATTTTTATTTCAGATCTCCAGCATCTGCAGATCTTTGTTTTATTAGAAAAAATTAAATCAGCCTGCATTTTGGGATATGTAGCCTTCATTATCCAGAGGTTGTCTGTTGTTTTCATTGCTTAGTAACATGTATAATGTTTGATGTATCATTCGTTCAACCCCTGTATATTCTTGGTGGTTAATAATTGTTTAAGTGCTCAGTTGATATTTACAGCCTGTTAATTAGGCCATAATTTCTTGCTATGATTTTCAACGTACCTTTTAAAAACAGTGAAATTTTCCACACATGTGACTGTCAATAGATGAGATACTCTTTTTCTAAATGATCAGCTTCTGTGAGCTGACAGGGAACAGCATGACTAATATACCAACTCTTGAAAGACCTTGTAATTTCTGTTCATAGACTATAATTAGGTGTGTTTTCTAAATATGCCCATTAGATGCAGAGGAAGTAATACCACAGGGTAACATCAGGGCAGGTTGTAATTTAAGGCATGTAATTAGATTGTGGAATGTAGGATTAACAAAACATGATGTTCTTTAACCTATAACAAGTTTGTTATGTTGTGTATTGTGATTACTAGACTGACAAATTGAAAGGCAACTCTTTGTGATGTTTGGGTTTAGACTACCTCAGTCTGCAATGCATGAATCTCCTTTCAGGAGTTAATGGGAGTTGACAAATGAGAATGACTACATAGTCACATGATTTTTTTACTCCTCTTTCCAGTTTTCTTTCCATCTTTCTAAGTGTTTCAGGCAGTAGAGCAAAGCTGCATCAATGCTGACTGCCTCCTGGTAGTTCTCCATTCTTGATAAATTAAGAGGAGACAGTGGTGAAATAGTAATGCAGCTAGATTAGTTTTTTTAGAATCCTAGGTTAGTGCTCTATAGGTGATGATTCAAATTCCAACATGGCAGCATTTTAATTAATAATTCTGGAATTGAAAGCTAGCCTCAATAATGATAGCCATGTAGCTATTGTTAAATAAACCTGGTTTCCTAATGTCCTTTAGGGAATGGAACCTGCCATCCTTACACTGTCTGGCCTATATCTCGCAAATAGGATCTTTACTGGTCTCTGAAATGGCCTAGCAAGTCATTCCATTTAAAGGATGAAGAATGGGCAATAAAGATTGAAATTGCCAGCCATGGCGACATACAATGAAAGAATAAAGAAGAAATAATGCAGGCAGTGAGTATAGGCAGTTTACACACTGTTGTGAAGTGTGATACCCAAGCATCAGCCTGTTTTTATCCAACACCTTGTTGAGACTGAAAGGGAGAACAACAATTTTCATTGTTTTGGTACTTATGCAAGGCTATCTGAGATGTCCACTTTTGCCATGAACAGAGTACAGTTAAAATGGTAATTTGTGTTTGTTGACATATGCCACAAGAAATTCAAACCACCCCAATGTATTCTTTGTCTTGTCCCTATTTTTAATCTTTTACTTGCTTTCCAATATTTTACTCTTTACCAAATGGAAACAAGGGTATAGCATTTGAGGAGACTGAACTTTCCTATCGCACTGTTAAGAAAAGGTAAAGGGCCCAGTCATGATACACTAAAGGAATGCAAAAGGTAACAATGGACTAAACATAATGCTGGCAATTGCCCAACAGTTTTGAGATTCTTTCAATTTCTATGGATGAGTAGGTGCTGCAGAAAAGAAAATTGACCATAGCATCATGGTGGGACCAATAACAAGGAAATAGTTGTAACAGGGGACAGTATAACTGGGGGATACATACTATTTCTGAAATGAAAGTGAGTCCTAAAAGCCGTGTCACCTCCAGGGTGCTAGGGCTAAGGATATTTCTTCAGAACTAGACAGGAACTTGGAAGGGAAGGATCTTGCTGTTGAGGTTCACCAAAAGACCATAAGTAAATAGGTGTGACCAAGAAACAGGTTCCACCAAGAGAATATGAGCAGCCAAGGCCTAAATTGAAAAGCAGAGTCACAAAGATAATAACCTCTGTTCTACTATCTGAACCGTGAGCAAATTGGTAAAGGGTAAATAAGATCAGAGATTTAAATGTTGTGGCTCAAAGTCTCGTATGAGACAAATGAGTTTTAATTCCTGGGACTGCACTGATACTGGGGAAAGAGGGGTCTGTATGTTTAGGATAGCCTTTGTCTGTGCTGAAGCTAACACAGGCAAATCATATAACTAAGGACTGTTGAGAAGACATGAAGCTAAGTCTTTCCACTTGGAGAAGAATGATTCACTCTTCCTCAGATTTCTTACACCAGGTGGCTTATTGGGGGAACCAAGGACAGAGTGCTTACTGACTCGAGGCCTCAATTGAACGCTTGGTTCTTGGTTTACACACAAACTCAACCTTTCCAGATTTGTGAATGGCCACGTTGTGCTTTGCTAAACTCAGTGATCAAGTGCTGATTGTCTCTGTCCTGATCCATGTGGTTTAACCGTCTAATGGCATTGAATTCACAAGTTGTGGGCACCCCCATCTTTAGCTCCTCCCTGCCCCACCAAGAATACGTTAGTGACCCCTTCCTCTTTCTCATCTGCTTACCCCTCAGTGATATAATCTTGCACGGGGGCAAGTTTCACAACTGAACGAACCACTAATGACACCCAGCTCCACATCTGCACTGTGTCTCTTGATCGTTCCAATGGCAGACTGCTTGTTCCATATGCGGTTTCGGTGAACCATAATTTCCTTCAGTTGGAAATACACGTTATTGTGTATACCGCTTACCTATGCACTTGTACATGTGCAAACACATGTGAATCTGTTTGTACATATACTTGCATATTCAGGTACAGATGTAAGGACATATACATTTTTTTTCTGTTTTTGCATGCTGGCAGGTTTGTTTACATTGACAATCTGCAGTCATAGGCATTGTGTAGTAGTACCACACGAATGTTAAATGGGACGGAGGGCAGCTTTTCCCTTTCAAAAAGGGCATTCACAATCTAGGGGTAGATGTTGGTGATCTGACTTAAGTGGATCACCTGCTTTATTCCAAATCATTCTGATGTTTGACTTCTAGAATTTTACAATATAGAAGAATGCCATGTGACAAACAGAAGTATATTGACTCACTTGATCTCATGCCACTGCCAATTCCTCGTGTAATTAATAGATTTTTATTTTCCAAAATGCATTGTTTCACTTGTTAAAGCTACTATGCTTCCTGCTTTTGTTATAGAGAACATTACAGCACAGTACAGGCCCTTCAGCCCTCGATGTTGTGCTGACCTGTCATACCAATCTGAAGCCCATCTAACCTACACTATTCCATGTACGTCCATATGCTTGTCCAATGATGACTTAAATGTACCTAAAGTTGGCGAATCTACTTCCGTTGCAGGCAAAGCGTTCCATACCCTTACTACTCTCTGAGTAAAGAAACTACCTCTGACATCTGTCCTATATCTTTCACCCCTCAATTTAAAGCTATGCCCCCTTGTGCTCGCCATCACCATCCTAGGAAAAAGGCTTTCCCTATCCACCCTATCCAACCCTCTGATTATCTCACATGTCTCAATTAAGTCACCTCTCAACCTTCTCTCCAATGAAAACAGCCTTAAGTCCCTCAGCCTTTCCTTGTAAGACCTTCCCTGCATACCAGGTAACATCCTAGTAAGTCTCCTCTGCACCCTTTCCAAAGCTTCCATATCCTTCTTATAATGCGGTGACCAGAACTGTACGCAATACTCCAAGTGCGGCCGCACCAGAGTTTTGTACAGCTGCAGCTTAACCTCACGGTTCCGGAACTCGATCCCTCTATTAATAAAAGCTAAAACATTGTATGCCTTCTTAACAACCCTGTCAATCTGGGTGGCAACTTTCAAAGATCTCTGCTCATCCACACTACCAAGAATCTTACCATTAGCCCAGTACTTTGCATTCCAGTTACTCCTACCAAAGTGCATCCACCTCACACTAAATCCCATCCGGCCCAGGGGACTTATCGATTTTCACATTCTGTAGGATTTCTAATACCTCTTCCTTGTGAACCTCAATCCCACCTAGTCTAGTAGCCTGTATCTCAGTATTCTCCTTGACAACATTGTCGTTTTCTACAGTGAATACTGTCTAAAAATATTCATTTAGTGCTTCCCCTATCTCCTCTGACTCCACACACAACTTCCCACTACTATCCTTGATTGGCCGTAATCTTACTCTCGTCATTCTTTTATTCCTTAAATACCTATGTGAAGCCTTAGGGTTTACCCTGATCCTATCCGCCAACAACTTCTCATGTCCCCTCCTGGCTCTTCTGAACTCTCTCTTTAGGTCTTTCCTGGCTACCTCATAGCCCTCAAGCGCCCTAACTGAGCCTTCACATCTCATCCTAACATAAGCCTTCTTCTTCCTCTTGACCAGAGATTCCACTTCCTTCGTAAACCACGGCTCCCGCGCTCTACGGCTTTCTCCCTGCCTGACAGGTACATACTTATCTAGGACACACAGGAGCTTTTCCCTGAATAAGCTCCACATTTCTAATGTGCCCATCCCCTGCAGTTTCCTTCCCCATCCTTTGCTTCCTAAATCTTGCCTAATCTCATCGTAATTGCCTTTCCCCCAGCTATAACTCTTGCCCAGTGGTATACACCTATCCCTTTCCATCACTAAAGTGAACATAACAGAATTGTGATCACTATCACCAAAGTGCTCACCTACTTCCAAATTTAACACCTGGCCGGGCTCATTACCCAGTACCAAATCTAATGTGGCTTCACCCCTTGTTGGCCTGTCTACATACTGTGTCAGGAAGCCCTCCTGCACACACTGGACAAAAACTGACCCATTTATAGTACTCGAACTATAGTGTTCCCAGTCAATATTTGGAAAGTTGAAGTCCCCCATGACAACTACCCTGTCTCTCTCACTCCTGTCGAGAATCATCTTTGCTATCCTTTCCTCTACATATCTGGGTCTATTCGGAGGCCTGTAGAAAACTCCCAACAGGGTGACCTCTCCTTTCCTGTTTCTAACCTCATCTCATACTACCTCAGTTGATGAGTCCCCAAACATCCTTTCTGCAACTGTAATACTGTCCTTGACCAACAATGCCACACCTCCCCCTCTTTTACTATCTTCTCTGTTCTTACTGAAACATCTAAATCCCGGAACCTGCAACAACCATTCCTGTCCCTGCTCTATCCATGTCTCCGAAATGGCCACAATATCGAAGTCCCAGGTACCAACCCATGCTGCAAGTTCACCCACCTTATTCCGGATATGTTATAATTTGCCTAAAAATCAATTTTGTGTATAATTTTCACTGGTCTTGCCTTTTTTTATGAGTTAAAATATATGCCCTCTGGTTTCTGATTCACTGACCAAGAGAAATTGTTTGTCCCTATTTATCTTACCATAGCCTTTTATCAGTTGACTACCTGTCATTTCATTCAGTTGGATATCATTTATGTTCCACTTAGAGCAATGTACATTTAACATTGCAGCTTTGCTTTTAACCACGTTAATAAGACTGTGGATCCATTCTGATATTTTTAAGCTTGTCCTCTGATTGTGACTTCAAACCCTGAAGTCTCTTTGTTCTGTATGCCTTTTTACTCTTATTATTTAGTCACAATTCCTCCCAATTCATACTCATTACAACATAAAATCTCAGAGTAAGTAGAGACAATATCCCCTGAATTCAGCTCTGCCACTTAAGATTCTGGCACATTCGTGATCTGTAGACTGTTATATTCTGAAATTGCATGACTTCCCTAGAGTTCAAAATTTCTATTGATCTCTACCTTGAATGTCGTACTACACATAATTAATAGAATGCATGAGAGCTAATGGAAGAAAGTTCTGGAGAAGTTCTGTTCTGTCTACAGTTCAATATTAGCTTGTGCTGGTATCATGTCTGGTCCTTGTCTGTCTGCAGCCTCCAGAACCTCTTGTGTTAACTTATGGTTCCAGTAGTAATGTTTGGTCTGAAACCAATTTACAAGAGATTCCCAGTCAACTCTGACAAACTGAAAAGTCTTTAGCTACTAGAATGCACTTGAGAAAAACATCCACAGCAGAAATCAGAGAAACTCACCAATACCTGAGCTTAAAGACATGCAATAGAAAGTGCTTCAAATGTTATATATAGCCTCACCTGCACCCCTGCCTCACCTCACACCCTTGTCGCTGTAAGATTAGAGTCATAGTGTCATACTGCACAGAAACAGACTTCCCTACAGCTCAAATCCTCCAATCCTGGGAACATCCTTGTAAATCTTTTCTGAGCCCTTTCAAGTTTAATGACATCTTTCCTATCACAAGGAGACCAGAAATCAATGCAGTATTCCAAAAGTGGCCTAACCAATGCCTTATACATCTTCAACATGGCTCCAGTACTCCATGCACTGACCAATAAAGGCAAGCATACTAAACATCACCTGCACACTACCCTATCTACCAACAACTCTGCCTTCAAGGACCTATGAACATGCACTCCAAGGTCTCTTTATTCAGCAACACTCTCCAGGACCTTACCATTAAGTGTATAAGCCTGGCCCTTTCCAAAATGCAGCACCTCACATTTATCTACGTCAAACTCCATCTGCCACTCCTTGGCCTATATGATCTGAGGTAATCTTCTTCACTGTTGACTGCACCTTTAATTTTAGTGTCACCTGCATATTTACTAGCCATTCCTCCTATACTTACATCCAAATCATTTTACATAAAGGATAAAAAGCAGTGGACCCAGCACCAATCCCTGTGGCACACTGATTGGTCACAAGCCTCCATTCTGAAAAACAACCTCCCACTTCCACCCTGTCTCCTACCTTCTAGCCAATTTTGTAACCAAATTGACCAAGCCTTGCACATAACCGACTGCTGTGATTGCTTTAAGTGAAACCAGTGTTACAGAGGGATGGTTAAGTGAAAGAAATTTCTGATACTTACTTTATAAGCAACAAGTAACAATTTATTTATCTAACTGTAACAGTGAACAAATGAACAGGCCTACTAATGAACCAAATATTCTAATGATAAGCTGTTCGAATAAATAGAAGTCCCACTTATATAAACCAAATTGACAAAAAAATTGAAACTTTATCTCTAAATTACAGCCAGGATAGGTTTTCCAGAATGTTATTTGCCTTCTCTGCTGTCCTCCAGTCAGGAACACATTTCTCCATCAAATTCTTGTGTCAGGAATATTAGCTAAGAGTTCTGCGGTATTTTTAGTTTAGATGATGGTTTTCTGAGAGCTTAGAGAACTCTGTGAGAACCAGCGATGCTTTGTTTTATCGCCGAGAGCTGTTCTCTTGGAAAATGACAGTTTAGTCTCACACCAATTTTCAAATGCCCTCTTCTTTTAAACACTTGCAGACCTATTAATTTCTTACAATAGGATTGGTCCAAGGTTGTCAAAACTATTAGATTTAAATTTAGTTGGGCTCTGGCATCTAGGGCCTTGTTTAATTAATTGGCTAAATTCAAAAACCCATTGTCTTGATGAAAATGCTGCTTTGCCTCCTGACAGTATAGCCCTTTGATGCAGTGTTTCAATTTGTAGAACTCTTTGTGCATCTGCTGCTGCCTGCAGACATTTTTTAATCTCCAGGCCTAGAACAATACAATGGACTTGCTGAAGAGCCAGATAACATTTGGATCAGTCTGTTCCTTTGTACAATTGGCATGGGATATGATTTTATTTCACAAATGGGGCAGATGCAAAACTGTTAGCTTTACAGAAGTCATAGAATTGTACAGCACAGAAACAGACCCTTCGGTCCAACTCATCCATGCCTACAAGATATCCTGAATTAATCTAGTCCCATTTGCCAGCATTTGGCCCATATCCCTCTAAACCCTCCCTATTCGTGAACCCATCCCGATGCCTTTTTAATGTTGTAACTGTATCAGCCTCCACCACTTCCTTGGCAGTACATTCCATACACGCAAAGTTTTTGAGCTTACAATTCATACTTTGCTTTGCTTGGCAATGCTGTTGCCGACCAGGGAAGGATCAGGAAGTCCATTTGAAGATCAGCTAATTGGGTAACAGGCCAATTAGGGTGCTAATCAACAAGTGCCCTGAGAAGATACAGGCTGTGGTTGTCTCACTTGCATTGTGACAGGAAAAGGCTTCACAGGTGCTAAGCAGCATGTTGCAGTAGGAACATGGCATTTGGAAATAAACTGTAAAAGACAGCCCTTACCAGTCTGCAAGTATCGAAGAAACAGAGAATATTACTGATAAAAGAGAAATTTGTTGAAACTTTTCATCTTGCGTACATCGGTATAATTTATAGGAAAACTAATTTGAGCAGAAAACCAACATTTTTGTGCTAGAAGGATGGTATTGATTTGTTGAAAGAATACCTAGTTGATCTCGCACATGCATGTTCTTGCAAACATCTTTGTTGGATTCTGTAAGAACTATGTCTTTGATAATAGCCAATGGCTTGTCTGATTTTCACATGCTACGTGAATGTCTGGCTCCACTGCTAATCTCAACAAACAAATCAGTACACCTGACAAAGGTACTGAAATTGTCTCCCAAGCAAACATATGTATATCAAGAAAATGCAAAAATGTAACAAGAAATACAAATTTTTATATGTTGGACATTAAACTTAGCATGTTTGGATAACCTTACTCAAAAGCAAGCTGAAAAATAGTTTGCTGGACTTGTGGCAGAGGATTGGGCTGCCATTTGATATGTACAACAGGGTCTCACGGCTCACCATAGCTGTGTACGTATGGGCTGTACAAGACACACAAAAATGATGTCCCTTTATGGCCCTAAATTACTTATGACCAATTCTGCACAACATGGACTGACCAAATGATTCGGCGAATTGCTACAACCAGCTGTGAGCAGGTTTTCAACTTATGCAATGAAGGTTTCCTACATATTTTCGAAAACTATACAGGACTTGCATATTGATACCAGTGCAGAGTCATGAGCTTATTTGACAATGCTAGCCTAGACGCCACTCAAGGAAGCCATTTGCACCCCAGCACCGTATCATGTTGAACTAAGTTTACTATCATATGGTAAAATCGGTACTCATTGAATTTCTTAACTCAACAACTCGCACAATTGCGTTGCTTTAATGACAACATGGTTGCCCAAATAGATGTCATTACCATGGGATATCTGCTAGGCCTAGTTCTTGCAAACATCTTTGTTGGATTCTGTAAGAAATATGTCTTTGATAACAGCTAACCTCTTATCCCTTCCAAGCATAGATAATACATTTGCTATTTTTGAATCTGCTACATGCTCCATTCTGTGTTCAAAGCCACATTTCAATGGAACAATCAAATGAAATCTCTTTCCTCAATGCCCTAATTGGAAAGAAATGGCCAGGGAGTTCTCTACTAATCTCTACTGCAAACTTACCTTCACTGGCCAGGATATAAATGGGGATTCCTACAATTTTACATGCTATGAGATTGTCCCAATCAACAAGTTTGTAAAAAGGATCCTGCAAAGCTAATTTTGAAACAGTGTGCATCAAAGTCATCTTGTAGGATAATGGCTACCCTGATTAGAGAATTTCTCATTGGAGTTTAGAACAATGTGATGGGAAACCTATAAAATTCTAATGGGTCTGTTCAGGGTAAATGCAGGAAGCGTGTTCTCAATAACTGGGGAGTCCAGAACCAGAGGTCTCAGTTTAAGTGTTTGTGGTTGGCCATTTAGGATTGAGATAAGGAAAGGCTACTTGGCCCAGAGAATTCTCTGATTGAGACTAAAACATTAAATATTGTCAAAAACAACTTATATATAAAAAAAACAGAAATTGCCGGAATTCATCTGATCAATAATCACTGGACTCAATATTTACTCTGCTTCTTTCCCACAGATGATGCCAGACCTGCTGAATTTTTCCAGCAATTTCTGTTTATTTGTTTCAGATCCCCAGCATCATAGTTCTTGTTTTATTTTGGGATTTATGTACAGATCTTAGGTCTATAGGGATCAAAGCATATAATGAGAAAACGGGAACGGAATCTTGAATTTAATGATCAGCCATGATCATGTTGATAGGAAGACCAGACTCGAAGGTCAAATGGCCTACTTAGACTCATATTTTCAATGTTCCTATGTTACTCAAACTTTCTTCACAGAATTGAAATCTACAGAAGTCTTGGCTAGATGGAACTTCATTCAGTATTTAACCCATGCTGTACCTGCCCTGGAAGTGTTTAGGGCAGTGTACTTTGCCTGCTTTGGGAGTGTTTAATGGAGCATAATGGATATGAGCCAAATGTGCTGGCAATGTGATAGCACCTCATGCTCATTTTCAGATGGGCAATAGTAAAGTTCATTAGGCTACTTATGATTAAGGGCATGAAACCCAAGAATGACACTATCCCTTCTAATGATCTGTTTCAGACACTGAAAAATCAGGAGTAGGACCAAATCTGCTCTCCTACCCCATACCATAAGACCATAAGACATAGGAGTGGAAGTAAGGCCATTCGACCCATCGAGTCCACTCCGCCATTGAAATCATGGCTGATGGGCATTTCAACTCCACTTCCCTGCACTCCCCCCGTACCCCTTGATTCCTTGTGAGATCAAGAATTTATCGATCTCTGCCTTGAAGGCATTTAATGCCCCAGTCTCCACTGCACTCCGTGGCAATGAATTCCACAAGCCTCTCTGGCTGAAGAAATGTCTCGTCATTTCTGTTTTAAATTTACCCCCTCTAATTCTAAAGCTGTGCCCACGGGTCCTAGTCTCCCCGCCTAACGGAAACAACTTCACAGCGTACACCCTTTCGAAGCCATACATTATCTTGTAAGTTTCTATTAGATCTCCCTTCAACCTTCTAATCTCTAATGAGTGCAATCCCAGGATCCTCAGCTGTTCATCGTACATTAAACCTAGCATTCCAGGGATCATCCGTGTGAATCTCTGCTGGACACGCTCCAGGGCTAGTATGTCCTTCCTGAGGTGTGGGGCCCAAAATTGGACACAGTATTCTAAATGGAGCCTAACTAGAGCTTTATAAAGTCTCAGAAGCACTTTGCTGCTTTTATATTCCAACACTCTTGAGATAAACAAAAACGTTACATTCGTTTTCTTAGTCATGGACTCTACCTGCAAGTTAACTTTTAAAGAATCCTGGACCAACACTCTCAGATCCCTTTGTACTTCTGCTTTACGAATTTTCTCACCATTTAGAAAATAGTCCATGCCTGTATTCTTTTTTCCAAAGTGCAAAACCTCGCATTTGCTCACGTTGAATTTCATCAGCCACTTCCTGGACTACTCTCCTAAACTGTCTAAATCTTCCTGCAGCTTCCCCACCTCCTCAGTACCACCTGCCTGTCCATCTATCTTCGTATCATCGGCAAACTTCGCCAGAATGCCCCCAGTCCCTTCATCCAGATCATTAATATATAAACCATTTGGTAACAATGTGCTAATGTTTGAGCCTTTAACTGTGCACTAATGGAAATCTGCTAGCTCAAAACAAGGTCGAAGTTGAACCCAGAACTTCCTTGTTTTTGCCGCAGTGAAACATGGAAGAGCTTATGCTCAGACAATTGCACCGATTTTAAGCAAATCACTGAACAATCAAAAGTGATTTTCTGAGCCGCTTTCAAGTATCATGAACCCTGTAGTGCATTTTATTTTTAATTGTTTTGGAAGCCTTTGCACTAAATGAATGCACAGTCTCTTTAACTACTTATTCCAACGACCTTATGTTTTCTTGTGTTCCCTTGGATCATTCAGATGAGCTCTGGCTGGCAACAGAGGTCAGGAGGAGCCTTGTTGTCTCCCTATGAGTTTCTGTTTGCCTCATATCTGTGTGCTTGTCAGATGGTGTGCAATGCGTGTCTGAGTGAGCGGCACGGAAGTGCAGCAGGCCCGGCATGTTACCCGAGATGTTTGGTGCTGTCATTGTGGAGCCTTGCAGCTGTCAAAGTCTGGCAGCAGTTGGAAACAACACCATGGTGACAGCTTCAGGAATCCAGCTCCAAGCTGACAAAGTTCGTAATCCCCAGCAATCATTCAAAAAGCTGGTGGAAAATGTCTGACTAGCACAAGGACTGAATAAATTTCATTTGCAGGGGAGGCAAAAGCAAAGAGTGCTGATATTTACCACTACAGGTTCTACACTTTACATACTTAAATATACAGTGGGTGCACAGATATAGTGAATGTACATTTTAAATAAGGATGCCTGAAGATTGATTTAAGAGTAGAATCAATTATCCTATTTACAGTGATAGATCCACAATTCTCTGTAAAAGGTTCCATTGATGTATGGATCATAATGGTAGAAAAGTTACAGCACAATAGGGGATCATTTGACCAGCTGCATTTAGACCAGCATTCTGCAAGATCAGTGTATTTAGTCTTACTGCCCTGCCTTTCCTTTGTAGCTCAATTAATTTCTTTCTTCAGGTTCTATCCAATTTCCAGTGCAGACTGTAGCCATTTGCTACTTAAAAATCTTATTCCTTAGATTTCCTTTCATTCTTTTGATTCCCCCTTTACATAAGATATAGGAGTAGGAGAAGAGCATTTGAACTTGCCAGGTCATCCAGTACAAAAATGGTTGATCTTCAGCCTAAAATCCACTTTACAGCTCACTCCCAGATCTCCTCATTCCCTGAAAATCCCAAGAATGTCTCAGTCTTAAATATATTCACCACTTGAGCATCAATAATCTTTTGCATTGAGAAGTTTCAGAGATTCTCAATCATTTAAATAAAGAAATTTCTCCTCGTCTAAAATGATTTACTTCAAATGATAAGGCTAAAGCTCTCACGGCAATCTTCAGCCAGAAATGCTGAGCGGATGAACCATCTCAGCCTCCTTCAGTGGTCCCCAGCGTCACAGATACCAATCTTTAGCCATTGAATTCACTCCATGTGATATTAAGAAATGTTCGGAGGTACTGGATTCCGCAAAGGCTATGCCCCTGACAACATTCTGGCAATAGTACTGAAGACTTATGTTCCAGAACCTGCTGCTCCCCTAGCCAAGGTTTTCCAATACAGTTACAACACTGGCATTGACCCAACAATGTGGAAAATCATATGCAAAAAGCACAAATAAAACCCAGCCAATTATTCTTCATCGTTAATAAAGTAATAGAAGGTTCTGTCAACCGTGCTATCCAGCAGCACCTGCTCAGCAATAACCTGCTCAGTGATGTCCACTTTGGGTTCCAAGAGATCCGCTTACCTCTTAACCTTAAAAAATGGTCAAAAAAGTTGAATTCCAGAGATAAGGTGAGAGTGATTGCTCTTGATATCAATATCATATTCAATGCAGTGTTTTATTAAAAGGCCTGAGAAATAACTGGAATCAGTAGGAATTGGGGGGGGGGAGCGGGGTGTGAAGTCTGCTGGTTAGTCAAGGCTAACGCAAAGGTTTGTGTTTTGTGGTAATTGGAAGTCCACCATCCACGTTCCAAGACATCTGTGCAAGAGTTCCTCAGAGTAGAGTCTAGACCCAACCATCTTTGGCTGGTTTAACATCGGTGCTTTTCTCTATCTTAAGATCAAAAGATATTTATGGAAGATTGCATTGTGTTCAGCACTATTTGCACCTCTTCAGATACTGAAACAGTATATGTTCATGTGCAGCAATACAACACAATATCCAGACTTGGGTTGACTTCATGGCATCCTATAATACCAATACAACTTTTCGTAATTCATACATCAGCCACCTTTGAGAGTAATTTTGTGTTTGATACCAACAGTTGCTATATGCTGTGTTGAATCTACACAGAAGTTTGCACAGAAGTTTCAGATCTAGAGTATAAGACAGACTTTCATCCTGTAGTCTACCATGGAAATGACTACTGTGGACAGGAGCAAACAAATAGTTGTGCCTTCCTATAGTTTTCTATTGCCAACTATTTTAACAGAATAATTGATTTGTTTTTTAGTTTTAAATATTTGAATAAATTGTCCATAGAACATAGAACATAGAAAAGTACAGCACAGTACAGGGCCTTCGGCCCACGATGTTGTGCCGTGGAATAATCCTAATCCAAAAATAAAATAACCTAACCTACATTCCCCTCAATTCACTGCTGTCCATGTGCATGTCCAGCAGTCGCTTAAATGTCACTAATGACTCCGCTTCCATAACTACCACTGGTAAACTATTCCATGCGCTCACAACTCTCTGGCTGAAGAACCTCCCTCTGACGTCTCCTCTATACCTTCCTCCTAACACCTTAAAACTATGACCCCTCGTGGCAGTCAATCCCGCCCTGGGGAAAAGTCTCTGGCTATCGACTCTATCCATGCCTCTCATTACCTTGTACACCTCGATCAGGTCACCTCTCTTCCTCCTTCTCTCCAGAGAGAAAAGTCCGAGCTCAGTCAACCTCTCCTCGTAAGACAAGCCCTCCAGTCCAGGCAGCATCCTGGTAAACCTCCTTTGCACCCCCTCCAAAGCCTCCACATCTTTCCTATAATAGGGCAACCAGAACTGGACACAATATTCCAAGTGTGGTCTCTCCAGGGTTTTGTAGAGCTGCAGCATAACCTCACGGCTCTTAAACTCGATCCCCCTGTTAATGAAAGCCAAAACACCATATGCTTTCTTAACAACCTTATCCACCTGGGTGGCAACTTTGAGGGAGCTATGCACTTGAACACCAAGATCCCGCTGTTCCTCCACACTGCCGAGAATCCTGCCTTTAATCCTATATTCAGCATTTAAGTTCAACCTTCCAAAATGCATCACTTGGCATTTATCCAGGTTGAACTCCATCTGCCATTTCTCAGCCCAGCTCTGCATTCTGTCAATGTCTCGCTGAAGCCTGCAATAGCCCTCAATACTATTAACGGCACCTCCAACCTTTGCGTCATCAGCAAACATACTAACCCACCCCTCAACTTCCTCATCCAAGTCATTTATAAAAGCTACAAAGAGCAGAGGCCCAAGAACAGAGCCCTGTGGGACACCACTCAGCACTGAACTCCAGGCAGAATACTTACCATCTACAACCACTCTCTGCCTCCTGTCAGCCAAGCAATTCTGAATCCAGACAGCCATATCACCCTGTATCCCATACCTCCTGACTTTATGAATGAGCCTGCCATGGGGAACCTTATCAAATGCCTTGCTGAAGTCCATGTACACCACGTCCACTGGTCAACCCTCGTCAACCTGTCTCGTGACTTTCTCAAAGAACTCAATACGATTTGTAAGGCATGACCTGCCCCTCACAAAGCCATGCTGACTCCCTTTAATCACGCTTTGCTTTTTCAAATAGTCATAAATCCTATCCCTCAGAATTCTTTCCAAAACCTTGCTGACCACAGATGTAAGACTGATTGGTCTGTAATTTCCAGGGATATTCCCTTTCTTGAAAAGAGGAACAACATTGCCTCCCTCCAATCTTCTGGTATGATTCCCATGGAGAGTGAGGAAGCAAAGATCTTCGCCAATGGCTTAGCAACCTCCTTTCTCGCTTCCTGGAGCAACCTAGGATAAATCTGGTCTGGCCCTGGGGACTTATCAATCTTAATGTTTGCCAAAATTCCTAGCACATCAACTTCCTCAATCTCGACCTGTTCAAGCCTGTTTCCCTGCTCCTCAAAAGTTCTCATTCACAACAAGGTCCCTTTCCTTAGTGAAAACCGAAGCAAAAAACTCATTTAGGGCTTCCCCTATCTGCTCAGATTCCATGCACAAGTTCCCTATGGTATCCCTGATCGGCCCTACCTTCTCCCTGATCATTCTCTTATTCCTCACGTATGAGTAAAATGTCTTTGGGTTCTCCCTAATTCTTCCTGCCAAGCCTTTTTCGTGCCCCCTCCTGGCCCTCCTCAGTCCACTTTTGAGCTCCTTCCGAGCAAGCCTGTAATCCTCTAAAGCTGTGCTAGACTCTTGCTTCCTCCATCTTACGTACGCTGCCTTTTTCTTTTTGACAAGAAGCACCTCTGTACCCGTCATCCAAGGCTCCTTAATCTTACCCCTTCTTACCTGTCTCAGAGGAACAAATTTATACATCACTTGCGACAACTGCTCTTTAAACAGCCTCCACATGTCTGCTGTGCCCTTTCTGAACAATTGCTCCCAATCTGTACTTCCCAACTCCTGTCTGATAGTGTCATAGTTTCCTTTACCCCAGTTAAATATCTTCCCCTGGTAACTGCTCCTTTCCCTTTCCATGGCTATGGCAAATGTGAGGCTCTTGTGGTCACTGTCGCCAAAGTCTTCTCCCACCATGAGATCTGACACCAGTCCTGGCTCATTGCCGAGCACCAAGTCCAAAATGACCTCCCCCCTCGTCGGCCTGTCCACATACTGAGTAAGGAAACCCTCCTGAACACACCTGACAAAAACGGCTCCATCCAAACCATCTGCACTAAGGAGGTTCCAATCTATATTGGGAAAGTTGAAATTACCCATAGCAACAACCCTGCTACGTTTGCGCTTTTCAACAATCTGCCAGCCAATGAGTTCTTCGATCTCCCTACTGCTATTTGGGGGTGTGTAGAAAACCCCCAGTGAGGTGACTGCTCCCTTGCTGTTCCTAACTTGCACCCATACTGACTCAGTCGGCAAACCTTCCTCGGCAACCTCAGCCCATACCACCAAAGTGGACAAGTCCTCATCACAGGTTCTTTCAGCCGCCATTATACATTCCTTAACCAACAAAGCCACACCTCCCCTTCTTTTACCACCTTCCCTGACCTTAATGAAAGATCTAAACCCTGGAACCTGCAAAATCCATTTCTGACTCTGCTCTATCCATAATATGCTGTGTCTAACATCCTATGTACCTAACCTGTGCTGTTGTGAGAGTGTTATGGCAAAATGTAGAGGGAATCTTACTGTCAAACCTGTAATGTACTTGGCTTGAGTGTAATGGGACAATGCAAAAGGAGCTTTACTCTAACTGGTCCATGTTGAAATAGCCTGGGAATGTTGGTGGTGCAGTATTCTATATCCAGACATTCTGGTTCTTTATCTGGGAACGCTTGCTGTTGTTATTGGATTTGCAGGGTGGAAAGTATTGCATTCTCACCAAAGATTTCCTTAACTTCGATAAAAATGATCATCAAGAAAATATTTTAAATGGAGTTTCCAACTAAAATTACACTGCAAGTTTAGAAGGTCGCCTGGCCCAGTAAAGGCTATGCATTAAATAAGACTCATGTCCTCATATTGTCAAGTAGGTGCAATGGTTTCTGTGAGTTTGTTTGAGCTAACATTAAAATAGATGACAGTCTATAAAAACATGTTAAGCTTTGTTACAGATTAAATATGTAAAGTATTTGTTTAAAGAAAATATCACTAAAATTTAAACAAATAAACAGAATAGTGAATTACTAAACCTTACATCAGTATGGTGAGCTATCATTTTTCTTAGTGTGTAACATCTGCTGGTGACTGACAGCTGAAACATGAAATTGTCAAAAATATTTTAGGAGAGCAGGTTTCTGTTCAAAAGCAAATCGAGTCACACTATTTCTGTCAAACCACATCTCAAATGAGATTTGTGATGGCAGATCTGAGGGATAGCTTCCAAAGTAAGGTTTAAGAAATTTCTTTTCCTACTTGCTCTCCTGAAGGTGCATATTTGCCACGTACAATTCTAGTGACAGCAACTTCCTTCCAGAGAAAAAAGTCTAACTTCATGTGATGTTTAGTATGATATTTGACTATGACATGCATTGGAACTGAATCCAATTTTGACTTAATTGATTTCCACACGTGGAAATTTCCAACACTTTCACTGGAAATTGATCAGGAGGTGGCATTGGCTCATTTTTCATTTCTTAACCTTGGTGTGGAAAGGCCAGTTTGCAGTACTATAAAGTTAGCTAACTCTAGGAATTGAATTGAGGACATTGTAAACAGGACTTTAACAGCCAAGGCCATGGGTGAATTCTGAAGAAAGATTACACTTGGCTAAAATGGGAATGTAGGATACCCTTCAAGATTGAGGTTTGCAAAGGATTTTTATCATACTATCAAAATGATATTCTATACATTATAAAGGATTGAATATAAGACAGTGAAACACTAGGGTTGTGTCAGGAAACATATTGCAAAGTGATAAACAAGAGGCCAATGCAACAATCAATTATTTATAAAATCTATATTATCTTCACCTGCCCCCATCATAAGAATAATAAGAGGTACTAACTCAATTATTATTTGGATAGTTCTAACTCAAAAGACTTCAGCCAAGGACTATTTGTGACATTGAAGTAACCTGTGGCCAAATGCAGCAAGATCTGGGCAATATCAAGGTTTTGGCTGAAAAGTGTCACATAACATTCATGTCACATAATGTCAGGCAATAACCATCTCCAGCAAGAGACAATCTAACCAAGATCTCTTGAAATTCAATGGTATTGCCAGAACTGAATTCACCACTATCAACATCCTGAGGATTATCATTGACTGGAAACTGATCTGGACTAGCCATACAAATACAGTGGCTACATGAAGAGGTCAGAGGCTAGGGATCCTGCAGCGAGTAGCTCTCCTCCTGACTCACTGGAACCTAGCATCTACAAGGCACAAGTTAAGATGTGATGGAATACTCCCCACTAGCCTGGAGGAGTACAGCTCCAGCACTCCGTAATTTTGACACTACCCAGGACAAAGCAGCCCATTTGATTGGCACCACTGCCACAAGCATTCACTTTTTCCACCACCGGTGATCGATAGAAACAGTGTTTGCCAATGATACAATGCACTGCAGAAGTTCACCAAGGCTTCACAGAGTCGTGATCACTTAGATCTAGAAGGTCAATTGCAGCAGATATGTTGCCAGCTGCAATTTTCCAATCACTGTCTTGACTTATATTACTTCACTTCACTGTTGCTGGTCAAAATCCTGGAAATCACTCTGTAACTGCTGCAATCCATGTACTGTAGGTAGACCCACAATGGTGTTCAAGAAGACAGCTCACCTCAACCTTCTAAAGGGCAACTATGGATGGGCAATAAATGCTTTCCCAATCAGCTAAATCAGTTGTCTGCAATATCCCTCCAAGTCTGTGGTATCCATGGACTTAAAAGGAGCAGAGAATTAGGGCCTTAGTTGGGGTAAATGTTGACATGAGAGAGAGTAATTGTTTAGTTGGGAACTGTAACTTCATAGTTGGATGTGAGAATGTGGATTATGAAATCAGTAACTGCAGATACTATCTTGGTGAACAGAGGTCAAAGACAAACCTATTCAAGTTTAGAGGGTTCCAAGATAATACAATGTGAGGCTGGATGAACACAGCAGGCCAAGCAGCATCTCAGGAGCACAAAAGCTGACGTATCTAGGCCCGAAGCGTCAGCTTTTGTGCTCCTGAGATGCTGCTTGGCCTGCTGTGTTCATCCAGCCTCACATTGTATTATCTTGGGATTCTCCAGCATCTGCAGTTCCCATTATCTCTGATACAAGTTTAGAGGGTGTAGTTTTTAGTGAATTGGGACCAGGGACAGGGACAGACATAGACAGAAGTACTGTTTATTGATAGACAGCAAAATGGATTGCTTTCTAATTTCCAAAACGTTATAACACTGAGTAAAGTAGGGCTCAGCTGCTGATAGAACACTGTGCTAAACATCCCTGACTTCATCTCAGCATGTGTACTGTTTTATATCAATGTCAGGAGGCTGGCCTTTATTAATTGAATAATGATTTCTGCTGATTTGAATAGATTCTCCTGTACTCTGATATGTTATGTCACTTTCATGTATTTGCAGATTGGAAATATCCTGGTATACTCAACATTAATGATACAATGAAGTATTTCTTTCAAGTGAATTATGCCCTCAACAGGATTTGCCAATCAAGTTACTGGATAGCCAAGCACGTTTTAAAACAAAAATCATCACTGCTCTCTGCATGACTGCCTCATTCGCTCCACACTTCCCACTGGCCCCACCACCCCTGGCACCTTTCCCTGCAACTGCAGGAGGTGCTACACCTGCCCGAACACCTCCCCCCTCACTTCCGTCCCAGGCCCCAAGAAAACCTTCCACATTAAACTGATGTTCACCTGCACATCTGCTAATGTCATATATTGTATCCACTGTTCCCGATGTGGCCTCCTCTACATTGGGGAAATCAAGCAGAGGCTAGGAATCTGCTTTTTGGACACCTATGCTGAGTTTGTACTGATTTTCTTAGGTTTGTAATAGGTTTTCTGTCATTGTATTGGCTTATCTGAGCATGTACTGGGTGTTCTGAGTTTGCACAGAGTTTTTGCCGGTTAGGACTGCATTGGGTTTTTGAGTTCGTATTGAGTTTTCTGGGTTCGCACCAGAGTTTCACTGCTTACGCTGTACTAGACTGACTGGGTTTGCACTGGGTTTTCCCAGTGGTGTACTGGACTAATAGGATTTGCATGGGGCATTCTGGGTATGTGGTGAATTTCCTGGGTTTGCACTGAGTTTTCCAAATTCACATGTGGCATTCAGTGGTGTGTTTTCCAGTTTGCAATGATTGGGCTATCTCTGTTTGTACTTGACTGATGGGGATTGCACTAGGCCACCCAAGGTTTGCTGGGCTTTTTGGGTTTGCATTAGGCTCTCTGGGTTTGCACAAGACAGTCCACATTTTCCCCTTATGGTCCAAGTTTATATTGGGCTCTCTGGGTTTGCACTGGACAGTTTGGTTTCACAAAAGATTGTCCATGTTCACCATCAGTTGTCCAGGTTTGTACTATGCTTTCTGGATTTTCACTGGATTTTCAAGGTTTATATTGGGCTGTTCAGGTTTATATTGGGTTGCTCTAGTTTATACTGCGCTATCAAAATGTGAACTCAATGAGATTAAATGTCTTCATTTGATCCTGGGTGTTTGGACAATTTTAAAATGTAATCACGAGTCTAAAAGTAGAGTTTTAAGCCAATTTTTAGACTTCCTCTGTCTTTACATACATTGTTGTTATTGTTTTTTTGAGGGTCTTGCGGTTCTTCCTTGATCTTACTGTAAATTTTGTTGTGTGCTTTGAACATGAATTCCAGTTTTCATCTCTCCCAGTTTTTGGCTCCTTTCCTATCTTGAAGTTTATTCAGTGTCTAATATAGGAAAAAGGTTACAAGCCACATTGGTCGGTCATATGCCTCCTAACCGGTTCAAGGTGAAACAGGCACTAACATTTCAGCATGCAATGCAGAGATAACCATCATGAAACATTTAAAGGCACAAGCATGTGACCTCTTGGAGAACATGCCCTAGCCCATCCCTGTTGGAGATTGATGGTGCAGTAAAACTTACCCATGCATGTGAGGGACAGAAAGCATCAGGTCAGTCATTCCTTGTTTGTTGATTTATAATCCAAATACCAATCTACAATATGACCTGGATGTGTTCATTCACCAATTACATCATTCTGAAGTATTCAAAAATAGAGTCGACTCTCACGTGCCTCCGCTGTATCATTGCCAAGTCACACTTTTTCTATTTTAGCAATCTAACACTCATTTTGTGAGAGGAGTTCTTTTACACTCAAGGGCTAACTTAGATAGCACCTGAAATCGGGCATACAATCACAATGTTTCAGGATGATTCAGGCAGCAAGAAAGCTATTGAGTGGGTGCATACCTCACAGGGAGCCTTTTGAAACAACCTTCACTACTTAAAGTCAAATGTGGCTTAATTTGGCTGCAGCAATGCCAGAGAGCTGTTGAAGAAGAGTAAATACCCATAGAAAAAGACAGGTGTTGTACAACAAGCCAGAGAACATGTCCCAAGCTTTATCAGAACTGTGCTGCAGGCATTGATGCAGGTGTTCAAGGGAAAGAGATGTTCCTTTCCCTCAGATGGCTGTGAGGCCTGACAAATAAATGCTGCAAATACGGAGAGGGGTGACCTGGTAACAGAAATTCTCATCAGTGTACTCCTGAAGACTTGGGTACATAGCCTCATACTAAACATTTAGTACCCATGTACTTATCAAAATGTCTCTTAAATGTTGCAACTATAGCCACATCCACCTGTTCCTCTGGAAGTTCATTCCACACACAAACTGCACCCTGAGTAAAAAAATTGTACCTCATGTCGTTTTTAAAGCTTTCTCCTCTCACTTTAAAAATATGCCCCTAGAGTCTTGCAATCACCCACCCTTGGGAAACAATACCTGCTATTCACCATATCTATACCCCTGATGATTTTATATAAGGTCACCTCTCCTATGCTCCAATGAAAAACATCCCACCTATCCAGCGTCAATTTATAACTCAATCCCTCCATTCTTGGCAACATCCTGGTAAATCTCCTCTGAACTTGATCCAGCTTAATAATATCCTTCCCATAACAGCGTGACCAAAACTGGACACAGTATTCCAGTAGAGGCCGCACCAACATGCTTTCACTTTAACCAACAGTCAATATAAAACCGTGACTGCAGCCTCACATTCAGCAAAGAGACCAGTCTGAAGAATGTCACAGCAATGCAGTAATCTGTACTCAAACCGATCACTAGGATTGTTATAGAACATAGAACATAGGAAAGTACAGCACAGTACAGGCCCTTCGGCCCACGATGTTGTGCCGTGGTATAATCCTAATCCAAAAATAAAATAACCTAACCTACATTCCCCTCAATGTCCAGCAGTCGCTTAAATGTCACTAATGACTCTGCTTCCACGACTACCACTGGTAAACTATTCCATGCGCTCACAACTCTCTGGGTGAAGAACCTCCCTCTGACATCTCCTCTGTACCTTCCTCCTAACACCTTAAAACTATGACCCCTCGTGGCAGTCAATCCTGCCCTGGGGAAAAGTCTCTGGCTATCGACTCTATCCATGCCTCTCATTACCTTGTACACCTCGATCAGGTCACCTCTCTTCCTCCTTCTCTCCAGAGAGAAAAGTCCGAGCTCAGTCAACCTCTCCTCGTAAGACAAGCCCTCCAGTCCAGGCAGCATCCTGGTAAACCTCCTTTGCACCCCCTCCAAAGCCTCCACATCTTTCCTATAATAGGGCAACCAGAACTGGACACAATATTCCAAGTGTGGTCTCTCCAGGGTTTTGTAGAGCTGCAGCATAACCTCACGGCTCTTAAACTCGATCCCCCTGTTAATGAAAGCCAAAACACCATATGCTTTCTTAACAACCTTATCCATCTGGATGGCAACTTTGAGGGAGCTATGCACTCGAACACCAAGATCCCGCTGTTCCTCCACGCTGCCGAGAATCCTGCCTTTAATCCTATATTCAGCATTTAAGTTCAACCTTCCAAAATGCATCACTTGGCATTTATCCAGGTTGAACTCCATCTGCCATTTCTCAGCCCAGCTCTGCATTCTGTCAATGTTATGGTGCTGACCCAAAGTAGAAGCAGCTACCTCCTTGGAGATTGAATCTACTGGCCTCTCAAGTGACAGCATTGTGGGTCCCTTCTGTTAATTTGTCTCCAGCTACCTGTCAATCTGCCAGCTAAAACCAACTGCAGCAATCCAGGCAGAGATGCCCACTTCCAGCTATGTGTTCAAAGCCAAAGCTGCTTAACTGTGATATGCAGTCCCTCTGTAGGAGCCCCTACTGATGTTCAATAGCTTTCTAGCAACCATTCAGCAGCCACTGAGCTGGTACTGCATTGAAGCAGAAGGGCATCACAGTGACATCGATGTGGGCCCAACGCAAGAAATGTGACTCTGTTGTTGGTTGGTCCAGTGCAGGTGGCGGCAAGATGGTGCCAAAGGCCCATTGGTGAAAAATGGCGTCTGAGGATCGGTGACTTCCATGTTGGCTGGGTCCAGCGTAGGAGCGGTGTAGGAGGGATGGCAGCACAGGTACCTTTGGTGATAAGCTGGCTCAGGACTGATGGATTACATCTTTCTTTATTTTCCGCTTATTCTTAAATTATTCAAAATAGTGCCGAATCGTGACGATTAATGGAAGATTTTTACTATTTTGTTGTATTCTTACTGTAAAATGCACGTAATAACAGAATAACTCATCATTCAAAGGCATCCTTCAGATAGACACTCATCATTATCAGCAATCACTCACTTATGAGTATCATATTCCATTGAGGAAATTCCCTGTCACTGTCAGGCCTTACATGGCTGATGAGTCCATGTAGGGACTAAGGGAATGCACAAGGATAGTTGAATTGGGTGCTGTGTAGAATATTGGAATAATGGATAATGTTTAGAAGCAAGGTTATTGGGGACATTTAAGAGACTGCTGGACATGTATATGGTCACAGAAATTTGAGGGTGCATACATGAGGATCAATGGTCGGCACAACATCGTGGGCTGAAGGGCCTGTTCTGTGCTGTACTGTTCTATGTTCTATGTTCTATATAATGATTGCTTTGTGGTGATTTTTATTTCAGCATTGTGGCAAAGGGGACACAGATAATGTCACGTGGGTGTAATAAAGTGAACCTTTGAACAAAGTGAATCTGGATTTCTTTCAGAGGAACTGGAGTTTGATAACGAAACCAAAGTTGCTGGAGAAGCTCAACAGAGTTAACGTTTTGGGTCCGGCACCGGACCCGAAACATTAACTCTGTTGAACTTCTTCTGGTTTTTATCTGGAGTTTAATAAGTTGCTCCACAGACAGGCTGCCTATATTGTGGATGTGCTGGCTGCCTCCTCCCCTCCCATTCCCCTGCTTCCTTCTTCCTCCTCTTCCTCATCTATTTCTAATTCTCTTCCTCCTGGTCTTCCTCCTGAACTGTTCCCTGAGCCCGTGGAGACAAAAACTATGTCCGAAATTGGCTAGCTTATGAAGAATACAAAGGACCTCTATGAATTAGGTCATTTGCTTTGGTGAGTACTTCTGGAGGTCCCCTTTCAAGTGGACCAGGTAGTGGAAGTGTTGCATCAGTACATCAGTGGCGTGCTCAATGACATTTCTTGTGACAGTGTGAGACCTATTATACGAATGCTGACCTTCGTTAATTGGGTGGCGGAGGGGAGTAATCCACCAGGTTTAAAGCAAGTATCCATTGGCACTCAGAAGCTGCCCTGTAGTTCGATGTGGTGACTGAAGAATAGCTGGAACAATAGACCAATAAGGATGAATAAATATTGACTGCTGCAAATGTAATGTGCATTCGTGAGCAAGGAATGCTGGATATGGTTGCACAAACATAATTTTTGTGCTGACAGTACATCTTGCCATTGAGATGCAGAGCCTGCAAAGCTAATTATGTATAGCAGATGCTCCCCCACCTCCACCTATGGGAAAACACACTGCTGTTATCAAGCTATGAGATGAATCTCTCTGTTCACATATAGGACACAGAAATCCCTTTTCCTGGTGTATGGAACATCTGTGACCTCCTGGGTGTCAAGGTTATTTATACTGACATTTTATTTGAGTTCTACCACACTTGTGCAAAATATTGATTTGATGTGGATTCTGATTATAGATCTCCACCATCTTATAATGCGCCTTTTCTTCAGCTGAGCTGAGGTCAAGTAGCAAATTTGCGTTGGTGTAAGGACATTAATATTCATGTGATGACACACTGGACTGCTGTTACAATTTTCTTCCTTCCCCAGTTAATTTAGTTTCTCTAAACATTTATTTTACATGTATACAATTAATTTATTGTTTTTTTTATGATGAGCTTATCTAGAGAATTCTCAAAGTTAACCTTGCATTTATGCTTATCTGTTAACTTTACATATGGCTTCCTAACCAAATATTTTGGAAACTTTGGATCTTCCTGTAGAATCTTTTCAAAACCCTAATACAATATTTTCTAACTAAATAAATTTCAAGAGTACTTTTGGGTTTTTGTTCTCATGTGGAGACAGTAGACATAAACATGGGGTTTCAGCATGTGCTGAGGATTTAAAAAAATCTTGCAACTTCCTCATGCAAGTTTCACTTTTTCCTACTTCACATTTTCATCATCTCTTGGTATTCATTATCGTTAATCAAAATGCGTGAAATGAGTATTGATGAGATGTGGACCAGGAGGTATTGGTGTTATTTGTCAACTAAGACTTATGACATTTCACACTTAAAAAAAGAACAAGAGGATTGTGTTTAGAGAAATGCAATTAGACATAGTATGCTGGCTGACTTGCATTAGTCATGTAACCTCTACTTCTGCTATAATTGTTTCACTTAGTTTGTAGCAGCCATTAAATACATTACCTGAAATGTGAAGTCATAAGTATGAAGCTTAGTTGTAAATCTTTTCTGCACCTTCTCCAATTTAATAATATCCTCCCCGCAGTAGGGCAACCAGAATTGTACACAGTACTTCAAAAGTGGCCACGCCAGTGTCCTGTACAGACGCAACTCCTGTACTCGACGGTCTTAGCAATGAAGGCAGGAGTACCAAAAGCTTTCTTTACCACCCTTCACCCTTTCACTTGCATAAAGCTATCTACTTGAACCCCTAGGTCTGTCTAAATAAAAACCGAAAGAACTGCGGATGCTGTAAATCAGGAACAAAAACAAAATTGCTGGAAAAGCTCAGCAGGTCTGGCAGCATCTTTGAAGGCGAAAGACAGAGTTAACATTTTGGGTCTGGTGGCCATCCTGAGGAAGGGTCACCGGACCCGAAACATTAACTCTGTTTTTCCCTAGGTCTGTCTGTTTGACAGCACTCCCCTGGGCCCTATCACTAGCTATGTGCATCCTGCCCTTGTTCATCTTACCAAAATGCAACGCCTCATATTTATCCAAATTAAGCACTATCTGCTACTGTTTGGCCCATTGGCCCAAATGATGAAGATCCCTTTGTAATCTTAATTGCCTCCTAAATTCCCATTCAAATAATTTATATGAAGGACAAATAAAAGTAGACCCAGCATCGTTCCCTGTAGAACACTGCTCATCACAGATCTCCAGTCAGAAAAGTAATCTTTCACCACCACCCTTTGTCTCCCACCATCAAGCCAATTTTGTATCAAATTGGCAAGCTCTCCCTGAATCCCATATGATCTAACTCTACTAACCATTCTGGATCATAGGAGGTTGAGGGGTGGCTTTGTAGAGGTTTTGAAATTGTGTGTGGCACATATAAGGTGAAAAGCAAAGGTCTTTTCCTTAGAATAAGTGAGTTCAAAACTAGACAGGAGTTTTTTTAAGGGGAGAGGAGAAAGATTTAAAAGGGATTTGATGGGCAACCTTTTGACACAGAGGGTGGTTTGTATGTGGAATAAACTGCCAGAGGAAGTGGTAGATGCAGGTACAGTTACAAAATTGGAAAGACATTTGGATAAATACATCAGGTTTAGAGGGATATGGGCCAAACGTGGGCAAATAGGACTGGTTTTGGTTGGAAGCTTGGTCAGCATGGATAGTTGGACCGAAGACCCTAATTCTGTGCTGTGTGACTCTGTGAGTGAATTTTCAGAGATGTAAGAGTAACAACTATGAAAAAGCAAAACATAAAATCATAATCTGCAACTTTAAAATGAAAGGTGAATAAAAATGACTGTGAAATTTCTATTCCCTGTTGGAAATATGAAAATGATGGAAGCAATGAAGCAGAAATGGAACTTTTTTTTCCCTGTTTTATTGGCAATTTGTAACTGGCACAGGTCAGTTGTCACCTCAGTCATAGATAGTGAATGTGAGGGATAAGATATATTTATGAAACCACTGACATATGTCCACAATTGGAGAAGGAAAATAAGATGTCACCAGTTGCATAGAGTACAGAATAACCATTATTCCTAGAGGTCCACTATTCCCCAACAGTAACAATGGATCAGCAACAACAGTTACTTTGATAACAGCATTTGCCACAGGAAACACATTTACCAGAGGTGGGACACCACCAAGGAACAGCCAGATATGAGATGAACAGCCAACAACGATTAGAGCCCACCACCCGAAACATCTTCCACTTCCTACCCATCCCTGGCTTCCGTAAGGACCATTCCCATTGCCACTCCTTAGTTCACGCCACACTGCCCATCAACCACTCCAAGCTGCCCAGTATCTTTCAATGTAACCATAAAGCTGGAAACACCTGCCCACACACCACCTCCCTCACCTCCATCCATGGCCCTAAACAGTCCTTCCATATGAGACAGAGCTTCACCTGCATCTCCCCCAACATAGTCTACTGCATTCAGTGATCTCGATGTGATTTTCTCAACGTCAGTAAGACCAAACGTAGACTAGGTGACCATTTCGCTGAGCATCTTCACCTGGCCTGTAATAGCCAGCCTAAACTCTCAGTTACCGCCCTGTCAACTCCCCGCCCTACTCCCGCTCTGCCATGTCCATCCTCGGCCTCCCCCATTATCACAGTGACTCGCAATGAAAATTTGAAGAACAATACCCTATCTTCCACCTGGGCACCCTACAGCTCAGACGTTTCAACATTGAGTTCTCCAATTTTAAATAACTTTCTCACCCATCCTTCTGGTTCCCTTTCCAGCCCCACCTCCTCCCTTTCATTCCACCTTCTGACCCTTCCGTCCAGCCACCAACTGGGTTCATCCCTCCCATTGACCGACCAGGTCATACCGGTAGTATTCACCTATCACCATCATTCTGCTAAACCCCCACCCCTCCACTTTATCTGCAGTTCCCCCTATCACCACATCCAGTCCTAAAGAAGCGTGATATCTGAAACATTAACTTCTCCTTTCCTCCAGATGCTCAAAGATAGCAAGAACTGCAGAAGCCTGAATCACAGTCAATACAGTGTGGAGCCAGAAGAACACAGCAGGTCATGCAACATCAGAGGAGCAGGGAAGTTGATGTTTTGGGTCAGGACTCATTAGTGCTGATGATGGTTCCCGACCCAAAACGTCGACTTGCCTGCTCCCCTGATGCTGCCTGACCTGCCGCGTTCTTCCAGCTCTGCACTGTTTTGACACTTTCTCCAGAAACTGACAGCCTCCTCTTTGTCTACCTTGAATTACAGCATCTGCAGTTTTTTTTGTCTGTAAAGAGGTAGCTATGAATTTAGTGATTAAAAATTAAGATTTTGCTCTGTTTTCCATACTTCCAAATGGAAGAGATTGTTTTATCATTGAAATAAGGACAAGACTAGCATGGCAGTAGTTCTTGCCCATTCCTTGTTATTGTGAAGGCATTTATATGCAACTACATATCTTAGGATGGTAGGTCTAATTCTCTAAATTGGCTGCGTCTTTACAATAATCCAAATATTCTCATTCTGTTATAAATGGTGAGAATGAATTCAATTTCACTTCATGCCTAGGTGGAATTTGATCTCACTTTACAAACAACCTTGCAGCCTACGTACCTGGCATCTTAAACCCTTCACCAACTGCCTAACATCAACCTACCTTATATGCTTATCTTTTCACAGCAGCTGTCAAAGTGAATATAGCTGTGCTGCTGAACACTTAAATCTCTGAATACGGCAACTAGCTGCTGTAAAGGGTGAGATGGGGGATGCAGTTTTACTTTTCCCAACTACAGGGGAACAGCGGTGATTTCAGCTACACTCTGCAGTTGTGAAGGAGCTGGGGTCGGAATTCTGAATTTGAAGTGTGGAACTTAGTACTAACACAGTAAAAATGAGCAAAGTGGCAATCCAACTGTGATTGTCACTCCTCTGAATATCTGGTACAAGGTGCTTGTAATTGAAGTTAATAATGACATTCCTGTAGAACTATTTTCTAACAGGTACTAGACTATAAGAATGTGCAGCCCTAGCAAGAATACAAAGTAGGTGTTATCAAAGACAGACTTTGTCCTGTTCTCATCTAGCACGTAATTTCCCACAGAAGCCATTGGATCAGGAATGTTCTTCCTTCAATAGCCAGGGTGCCAGTTATACAAATGTGACAGTTCCTTCTCCTAAGATCAGTTGGTTCATTTCAGAGCAGGGATTGAATTATATGTCTGAGTTAAATTCTGGCTTTATTAATGTACCCACTGTGGGACACATATTCAAAAATGAATCAATTTTCTGTATTGTCTTTGACAAGGTGTTATGTCAATCATAACAGCCATTTCTGCTGCATTATGTCTGAAAAGAAGTTATTTATTCCATGGTTGCTGATGTGTTCCTGTATTACAGGCTGCAAGGGGAGGCAGCTGGATTTAAAAACAACAATTTGGAACCCTCCGAATGCAGCTATTTAGGTGACAAAAAAATGCTCAAGTTAAGTGTTTTAATCTAACTGCCAAATCACTGCATATTCATTTCATACAAAATTGTGATTTTGGTGCAATGAGCAAACTGTTATAATGAGCTGGGAAAGATGGTGTAATGTACTTACCATCTGGCTGAGTATTGGGAAGAGGAGCACTTTAAACTGTTATTTTAGTCTGAGTGATAGTATAACATGAAAGTGCTATGCTCTTGAGTGTTTTTGCAAGTTGTTCCAAAAAGGAAGCTTAATATCATTCCATCTGACCTGCTCCACACGCAATAGTTTGATCAAAGGTTTGCTTTGATCCCGGGCAATTCAGGAGCATGATTATGCTCCTGATCAAATGTTTCTGTTGTTATATGTATTAAAATATTTCAGTTATATTAAAATGGGTGCTGATTTGAGTAAATTGGAATGGCATTGGGACACTCTTGCTAACATCTGTGCTCCTGGATTGGAAAGTCAGTGGAAAGTCGTTGAGAGCAGAGTTAGAATCATAAGATGGTACATTGTAGAAGCATCAAGTCTACATCGAAACTAAAGAGCATTGCACCCAGACCAATCCCCCTACCTATCCCTATATTTCCCAAGGCTAATCCACCTAGCCTGCACATCCCTGAACACTATGGGCAATTTAGCATGGTCAATCTGCATCTTTGTGTGGGTTTCCTCCCACAGTCCAGACACAGGAAGAACATGCAAATTCAACACAGACAGTTGCTAGAGGGTGGAATTGAATCTAGGCCCCTGGTGCTGTGAGGCTGCAGTGCTAACCACTGAGCCACCGTGCCGCCCTTATGCAGGTTGGATTTGGTGGTATAAAAACAAAGTCTTGAGTGTGTTGTAAATATGAAATAAATCAGAAAATACCAGAAACTGAGAAGAAATTGTGGAGAGGTTTGTTACTTCTCTCTTGTTTCTTGCTTAGTCCCTTTACACTCTGATAGCTACTACCCTGCCATTCACACATCCTCTAGACGTATCTCTTGCTTCTTTACTTGAACTCTTGCCAATCCTTTTGACCCGAATGATGAAATCTTTCGTTATTTTAAGTGGTCTTTTGACCACCCTACCACACTTTACTTTTTGCTCTTATTTCTATTCTTCGCTCTTTTACGTACTCAATGCTGGTGAAAATTCAAAGCTGAAAACTTAACTCTTGCTCTCTCTCTTTCTCTCTTTCTTCCTGACCTGATGAGTGTTTACAGTATTTTTTGTTTGCATTTTGGATTTTGTAATACTGCCACATAGTCAAGCATCCACTCAACACTTAATTGCTCCAAAATATCCATGGATGGTTAAACAAGCTTATGGTACAGATCCAACTTGTGCTGTTCCTGCTGCAACATATAGGATTGTAGGAGAACAACATATTAACATTTAGTTAATAAGCAACTGTGCTGCTCAGGCATGTCTTCAACACCCTCTAGCCATATGCTTCAAAGAAATCCATTGCCTGGCCACCATTGCTCATGGAAAGCAACACCTCCCCCTGCCTCCACTGCCCAATTACCCAACCCACAAACTGAAGTCTCCTTAGAGTTTCTTCTTTGACCCCGTGTGTAAAGCCAATTTTGAAATATTTGAAGGAGAAATCCATAAGACCATAAGACATAGAACCAGAAATTAGGTCATTCGGCCCATCGAGTCTGCTCTGCCATTCAATCATGGCTAATAAGTTCCTCAACCCAATTCTCCAGCTTTCTCCCCGTAACCCTTGATCCCCTTGATAATCAAGAACCTGACAGGTCTGGATGGAAGTTACATCCCTACAAGGTCAACCAGTAACTCCAAGAATTTATGGGACTTTGTATATCCCAGTCCCTGCCAGTTTTTGGTTGCAATTTATTGACATTTGATTTATAACATTTCAAATGACATCCAAACAAAGTCAATGGGAACCCGCTGTCAATGGCTGTTGCAAGATAGAAGTTTGTAGTTGTTCATTGCTAGTTAACCTCTAGCAGTTAGGGTCCTGTTGTGGTGCAGCCCTATGCTTGGAGCAAGAGACCTGACTTCAGGCCCCACCTTCTCCAGAGGTGTGTGATAATGTCTCTGAATAGGCTGATTAGAAAAATAAGTAATCTCTAGCAGTTGGTAGTGAGTAGTTTGCATTCAATAATTGGCAGCTTGTTGTTAGTAGATAACTTTGCAGTTCATAAGTAGTACTTGGTAATAAGTAGATGGCAATGATTAGTTGCTAGGTAATAATAGGAAAAATTTGATAATTGATACTTGCTAAACTACTAGAGGAAAGGCTAGACAGGCTAAGCCTTTATCCTGTGGTGTTTTGAAGAGTCAGAGGTGATTTAATTGAATGTGCCCAGAATCTGCCTCAGGAATTCTAGACCAGATGTCATAACATCAGTAGTAGGAAGAACCATGTGTTTCAAACTAGAGTGAATAGAAGTATGTTTAAAAATGAGAAATATGATCTGTGTGAATTTCAAAAGGAAGCATCTTGATTGACCAACGTAATGAAATTTGTTTGCGGAGGTTTGCCACATGAAGAGATCCTTGCCCATCTATGGGAGAATACCAGCAATGGGGGGATGAGGGCCTTGACTGAGCATTAATTGATCATGAGATAGGAAGATCATCCACCTATCTTGGACTTCAAGATGATGCTGACACTGTGTGACCTAACTAACATTTCTTATAACTGTTCTACTTTTCTCATTTGATTAAATGGCTCCTGTCACTGACTGAACTCAGCATGGTGGAAATCACAAGTTTCTACTCAATGTTTCTTCTTGTGAGGAAGTGCATAACTAAAGACCATCAATATGAGAGCGTGTCAACTAAATATCTGGTAGGCAATTCAGAAAATATGTCTTCACCTGAAGTGCTGAATGTGGAACTCACTGCCGCGGAGAACGGTTGAAATGAACAATATAAATACATTTAAGTTGGAGCTCAACAAGCAATGGAGAGAAGGCAATAAAGGTCCACAATGATGGATTTGGATGAAAAAAAAGTGGGAAGGTGTTTGATTGAAGCATAAGCACTGGAATGAACTGGTCAGTCTGAATATACTGTTCCTTTGTCTTATTTGTATGTAACAACGTACACTCCTGGATGCCAAAATTTCATTTCATACCTGAGGGAGTCAAAATTCCCACACTATCCTGTCACATATGGTGGAAGCTATTCATCTGTAGACAACAGATGGTATTAGGAGCAAGTTGCATTGCTCTCAAATTCACTCTGAACCTTTCTGCTTATCTTGGCATAAAGATGGCAGTACCAGCAAGGTAGGTTGCATTAGGGCTTCTGGGCCTATCCGCTCCAGGCAGCCACATCTGACATCTTTTCCTTCACCACCTTCCTGTCGCCAGTGGCAGAGGGGGTGCCATCATGAGGGAAGAGGCTGGAGTGGAACTCTTGGCGAGCTGACAGCCTAGCCTGGTGGCAGAACCAGGGACTCTGGTTATGGTGGGCCCGAAGCGGGGAACCCAGACATCGGACAAGGTGACAGCTTCAGCAGAGCCAAGGACTGCTGGTTGTGGTGGATCCAGATCGTGGACTCCAGTTTATTAGTGTGGCAGTTGTGGCTGCTCCTGACTGTGGTAGGCCCAGGACTGTGGTCTTCTGGTTGCTGGCGAGGCAGCAGTAGCAGCAGAGGCTGTTAATTAGGGGGGTGTGCTTTGGAATTTTCAGTCCAGCACAGGACCTGGTAATGGCAACCTGCTAGTAGGGTGGGCCCAATAATGAAGAGATGGCACTTGAAGAGTGGCATCTCCGTTGGTGGGTTGATGCAGCTGGCAGCGCAAGTGTTTTTGGTCGGCCAGCTCAGGGAGCTCGAGACCTAAGGTAGAGGTGGGGGAGCGAAGATTAACTTTCTTTTGGCTTTGTATTCTTATTCTTTTTATTCTTGAAGTATTCAAATGGCGTCAGATTGTGGTGCAGTTGATGCTTTCCAGGATATTTTACCAAGTTGTTCATTGTAGAGTACTAGTGACAATAAATCATCATTCATTATAATGCTCAGCATGTTGAATAAGCCAAATACTATGGATTTGGTGGGTGGCTTGCTGCTATTCATAGCCATAAAATGCAGTCAACACATTCAGGAGAGGGGTGATGATATTGGGAGAGAGTGGGAAGAAAATAAGCATTCAAGGTGGCTTTAAGCAGTCTGCTACATTATTTTCAATGTCAGACACTTTCCAAATAGCCTAGCTTTCACTTGTCTGAATTATGTCAAATTCATTTAAAAAGTGTATAAAAAAATCACACTGTGTAATAACAATTGATGAAATATTGCCATTTATAATGTCCCAGTGAATTGTTCTCAATCTCTTAGGCTGTTTTATTTTTTTCAAAAATCTTAGTTGCCAACCACAGCTTATTTTACATTCAGATGATACTTGCTGATGGAGAGAACAGCTTATAGACTTGGGGTGAAGTACTATCCCAGAAGATACGCCGTCAATAGATGGAATGGTATGTAGCTGACTCTTCAGCTTTATGTTCCTCTCAATATGATGGAACAGTGCTAGATTTCAAAGTTACAAGCAGAAGAAAGTCTTGGCTGCAAACTCATGCAGTGACTCAAAGTAATTCCTCTTTTTTTCTTTAGAGGAACAGTGTGAGAAACACTGGAGTTAGAAATCCTACTTCCTGTTGCCTCTGTGAGGTGGCTGGAAAGCTCTGAAATGGTAGCTGTTTCTTTAGCAATAGGCCTTGAGCCATAATAACTTCCATGTAGGCGGGAATGAGATCTTGTCAAGATCCAAGCCTAGTATGCGTTGGGCTGAGGACAATGATTGGAATCCATCAAAGTTTGCGGATCAACTCAGAGTAATGTTCAGGTATGCTCTCTGACAAATGGCTAAGTTGGAAATCCATTATGTTAACTTTACGGTGTACGTTTAGGAGTGTATCATTCAGATTTCAGCTGGCTCTTCTTTAAAATTCCAGCTCAAGATGCAAGACTAAACAGCTCCTGTCAGCTGTCTGAAATTTATACCTCTTAAAAATACTCTGCTTTAATGTGTCACACTGTGGGCACAATCCTCCGTTATGTTCTAAGTTTTTCAGTCAACATGGAAATGAGCAACACTTCTGCTTGTCTTGTTATGTTATACTGTACTGTTATTAGCTCACAAAATATGCATATGCAAGTGGCTTTTTCAATCTTGCAGCCACAGACACAAAAAAGCCCTTGCTCCCACTATTTCCTACTGCCTAGCTCAGCATTTAAGGGCACCGAACAATTCTTAAAATACATCGGGCAGCAGGAGGATCCACCCTGAAAGTCTGCAATTCACCTTCAAAACTTCGGTCTTTGGGATGACCAATCAGAAAAATGTTGCTGCTCCTCCCTGTCTCTGCTGAAATTGATGGTAGGACATAGTGAGAAACTGCTTCTCCAGACATAGGCTACTCTCAGGCTTTCTCTTAAACCTAATCAACAACAAACACAGTAAAGTAACATCCTTACATTGGAGGATCAGAGTGCAGATAGGGAAGTGAGAGCTGGCATTGAGGTGCTTGCTGGAGAAGTCTTTTGCTAGAAGCTATGTTCTGGGGATCAAGGTTGATAACTGTGAGCCAAGGTCCGGAAGCTCAAACCCAAGGTCCTGGATTAGGGAATTGACGGGTGAGGCCCAGGAGGAGGGACACAAGCTGGGCAGGAATGCACTGAGAGCCACCTTTCTCAGGGGTTCCTTCCTCCAGGGAAACCATTTGTTGAGGCTCTAGGGTTTTTAGCTACATCTGGGTACTTTGTTTACTGGGGACATCAGCCAGGAGATGGAAGGGTTTGTGGAAGGCAAAGGAGGCTGTGAAGTGGGTATGCATAGGATGGGGTGAGAAGGAGTTTGTAAAATGGGAAATGGGATTAGAAGGTAGCTACAAGAGGAGAGGTGAGGGGCAGGGAAGGAGTTTGCAGTAATGGGTAAGAGAGAAGGAGGATGCTAGAGATTCATTGTGGGACAAGGAGACTGCACAGAGGTATGACGGATGGAGTACCTGAAAGATAGGTAATCGAAGAGGGGGGAAAGATTGTTGATTCACACAGAGGTAGAATTACAATAATTCATCAACATCCTCAATAATTATCAGTCCAATTAAAGTTAAAGCCAAAACATACAAGGAAAGCATTAAGTTCCTAAATATCACAGTACATAAATTGGCACAGCAATTTAGCAAAAGCTTTTTGTTCAAAATAAACCACACAATAAGAACCATTGGCCTAAACATACCTTCCGTAGACAGGTGAGATCTCACCCAGGGTTTTTCCATTTCATCTTGACAAAACTGGATTTTTAATCAGGCATGTACTACCTTTCTAATTGCATCTCAGATCTCAATCTCAAATTTAAATTTAGCAATTGACACAATGTTGGTTGCAATCACATCCACTACAATCTTCCCCATAGAGTAGCACTTGAACATATGCAGCCATGAGCTAGAAATGCTGCATTTATTTGCAAGAGATTAATTATTTCAGTGATTTCAAGTTTTCCTAGCTAGTAGTTAGCTGAGTGTTCATTTGTTCACAGGTGCAAAACTGTTCTTTTTTGCGGCCTCCCTTTCTGTTTTCCACATTTTTAGCTTGCCCCTCTCGCTTCAAACCATTTGCAGCCCTCTTTCTTGATCTCACTGATCGCCTCTCACTCTCAGCCTGTTGTAACATCTCTCTGTCACACACATTGTAGCCTCTCTTTCAATCTGTTGCATTCCTCTCATCATCCCCCTCTTTCTCCCTCCACCTTTGCAGGCTCCCTCTATCTCCACACAATCATGAACCTTCTCCTTTTTTCCCGACCTCTTGCAGCTGCCCTTTCTCTCCATCCTTGCTGCTTCCTCCATTTTTCTCCCATCCTCCTACAGCCTTTCTCTTTTTCCTAACTAACCTGCAGCCTCCTCCTCTTCGCCATACTCTTCGCGGCAACCTCTTTCTCCTTCACTTGTAACCTCCGTCTCTTCTGCAGCTTCCTTGACTCCTATCCTATCTTGCAACCTGTTCATTTTCATACTCTCCAACATTTCTTACAGACCCCTCTTTCACGCACATCTCTTTGCCACCTGCAGCTTCCCTATCTCCACTGTAAACATCTTGCTATCTTTGTGACTTGCCTTAGCCACCTTGTTATCTCCCTGTAACCCTCAAGCATCTTTGAAGCCTGATGCCCTCCAAGAATCCTGCTGTCCGTGTCTTCCCAGGGACCTCTTGTACCCACTCCTGTGTCCTCACAACACTCTTGTCTCTTATGCCCATCCAGCCCTCTTGAAGCCTTCTATCTTAATCAACACTTCCTCAGGGGGCAAAAAGTCAGCTCCAGACCCCTTCCATCATGGCATTTGGAAATTAGCTGCTCCTCGCCCTGTCTGTCCCCTCCTAGTCTCTGCAAAACAGTGATCAGCTCCTAGCCCTGGCTCTCAGCCTCACTCAATTCTACACATAGGCCTCTTCTGGGACTCCACCCCCAGACTTCAACATCATTCCAAACAACCTATCCTATCCAAACTTCATAGATAACTTCCTCACTGCCAGCACTTACTTACCTAGCTTCCGATCACTTAACACTTCTCTCCAGTAATAAACATATGAGTAGCAAGAATTGGGAGAGAGAAAGCTGGGATGCATCACTCCATGAGTGAATTTTCCTGGATGATCTGGGAATTTCAGTTTCACATGCTGCCCCATGTATTTGGAGCATTGTACCCATCTTCCCTACCTTAGCCAATTTCCATGCCTGATGTAACTGATACTACTGATGCCTGATCTCAGTGATAGCATGGGTAATATAAGCAGTCCCCAAAGTGAACAAAAACAAAGTTGCTGGAAAGGCTGAGCAGCTCTGGGAGCATCTGTGCAGGAAAAAACAGATAATGTTTTGGGTCTGGTGACCCTTCCTCAGGACTGATGGTGTCTGGGAAATAGTCAGTTTATATGCAGAAAAAAGGGGAGGGGGATGGGGTAGAGAGTAAGCGATAGAATAAAGCCTAAAGAGAGAGAAGAGCAGTTGGACAGACAAAGAGTTGATAACAATCAGGCTGGGAGGGTGAATAGTTGTTAATGGGCACTGTTAGTGACTAATAATAGGTAATGTCTAATGGCAGGCTATGTGGTAACAAGGCCTGGTGTGTGGAGTAGGGGGCTGGGACATGGGAGAGTTTAAGCCCTGAAATTATTGAACTCGATATTAAGTCTGGAGTGTTGCAAGGTCCTCAAGTGGAGAATGAGGTGTTGTTCTTCCAGTTTGCGTTGAGCTTCACTAGAACACTGCAGCAAATCAGAGATAGACATGTTGATTGGGGACAGGGTGGTGCATTAAAGTGGCAGGCAAAGTGAACAAGACAGAAACTACTCACTCTAAAATTTTCTTGAACCTGACCAGGTATCTGGTGAAAGTCCTGTTGTGCCATTGTGAATGTAAAGACACATATTGGTTGACTGTGTTGAGCTGAATTGGAAAAAGAAATTTAATTCTGAAGAGCAAACCTTTTCATGAACATGCATATTGTAATTGCATGCAAAAGGGCTTCTAGGTGCTTGCTGCCAGGAAGCTCAACCTGCCTTAATTGTAAAAGTTCATCCCTCCTTCAAGATTCTGAATTTTGGCTTCCTGTGCAATGTTTGCCTGCCTTGTTTCCCTCTCCAAAGAGCAACACAAGGTTCTGCCATGTCTATGGAAAACGCCATCATTGGTACTGAAGAAATTGTGTGATACAGTTTGTGTGGAACTAATGATAACAGCACAATTGTTCCTAAAGATAAAATGAAACAAGTAATAAACTTTAAAATTGGAGGTAGCAAGAACTGCAGATACTAAGGTCAGAGAAAACAAAGTATGGAGCTGGAGGAACACAGCAGGCTAGGCATCATGTGAGGAGCAGGAAAGTTGACATTTCAGGGTCCCAACCTGAGAAATCAACTTTCCTGCTCCTTTGATGCTGTCTGGCCTGCTGTGTTCCTCTAGCTCCATACTTTGTTTTCCCTGACTCTAGTGTCTGTGGCTGTTGCTATCTCTGGTTTTAAAATTTATTACTTGTTTCATTTTATCTCCTAGACAGTTGTCATTACTTCAGCAGTGTAGCAGTTCTTGCTGTTTGTGTGAGATCGAGTCAGTGGCTGGGGTATGGCCTCAGCTAAGCTTATCTATACTTTCCAGTCACAAGACGGAAATCAGTAACAAGAATTCTGTCTGATAGCCTCCTCTTGTTAGTCCAGAAGAAGTAACCTTAATTATCATCTAAATCAGCAGACACCAGAAATTGACCCAAGCTCAGAGTTTCCTGATGTCAATTGCTTAGTTACATGCTCCCTTTAGCTACTAAACCTTCAGGGGAGCTATAAATTACTTTGTGAAAGGGCTACATCTTGCTACAGGGTAATGTGCATGACAATTGTTGTGTATTGAGAAGCTTCTTGAGTTGATGTGAGTTTCAGGAAATGGGAGGAACATGTCTCTTCAAATACACACAGCATTTAAAGATTCCAAAGAAACACCTTTGCACGATATATTCAGTGTTTTTCACTCCATAGTTATTGCCAGATCTGCTGATTTTCTTCAACATTTCTGTTTTTATTTCATTAAAAGGTGTAGTTTTCTCATTGCTTGTTTTATGCATCTTTCTGCACATTGTCGTAATTATTGAAAGGATTTAATTTAATTGGGGAAGTGGAAACTATGACGCGATTAGACATGAGTTAGGAAGGATGGACTGGGAGCAATTGTTCCATGGTAAGGGAACTATAGACATGTGGAGACTGTTTAAGGAACAGTTGTTGCGAGTGATGAGTAAATATGTCCCTCTGAGACAGGCAAGAAGGGGTAAGATAAAGGAACCTTGGATGACGAGAGCCGTGGAGCTTCTTGTGAAAAGGAAGAAGGTAGCTTACATAAGGTGGAGGAAGCTAGGGTCAAGTTCAGCTAGAGGGGATTACACGCAGGCAAGGAAGGAGCTCAAAAATGGTCTGAGGAGAGCCAGGAGGGGGTACGAGAAAGGCTTGGCAGAACGAATCAGGGAAAACACAAAGGCATTTTACACTTATGTGAGGAATAAGAGAATGGTCAAAGAAAGAGTAGGGCCGATCAGGGATAGCATAGGGAACTTGTGTGTGGAGTCTGAGGAGGTAGGGGAAGCCCTAAATGAGTTTTTTGCTTCTGTCTTTACGAAAGAAATGAAGTTTGTAGTGAATGAAACCTTTGAAGAGCAGGTATGCTGGAATGGATAGAGATAGAGGAAGCTGATGTGCTGAAAATTTTGTCAAACATTAAGATTGACAAGTCGCCAGGCCCAGACCAGATTTGTCCTTGGCTGCTTTGGGAAGCGAGAAATGCAATTGCTTCGCCACTTGCGAAGATCTTTGCATCCTCGCTCTCCACTGGAGTCGTACCTGAGGACTGGAGAGAGGCAAATGTAATTCCTCTCTTCAAGAAAGGAAATAGGGAAATCCTCGGCAATTACAGACCAGTAAGTCTCACGTCTGTCGTTTGCAAGGTGTTAGAAAGGATTCTGAGGGATAGGATTTATGACCATCTGGAAAAGCATGGCTTGATCAAATACAGTCAACACGGCTTTGTGAGGGGTAGGTCATGCCTCACAAACCTTATCGAGTTTTTTGAGGATGTGACTAGAAAAGTTGATGAGGGTCGAGCTGTGGATGTGGTGTATATGGACTTCAGTAAGGCATTTGATAAGGTTCCCCATGGTAGGCTTATTCAGAAGGTCAGGAGGAATGGGATACAGGGGAACTTAGCTGCCTGGATACAGAATTGGCTGGCCAACAGAAGACAGCGAGTGGTAGTAGAAGGAAAATATTCTGCCTGGAAGTCAGTGGTGAGTGGGGTTCCACAGGGCTCTGTCCTTGGGCCTCTACTGTTTGTAATTTTTATTAATGACTTGGATGAGGGGATTGAAGGATGGGTCAGCAAGTTTGCAGACGACACAAAGGTTGGAGGGGTCGTTGACAGTATAGAGGGCTATTGTAGGCTGCAGCGGGACATTGACAGGATGCAGAGATGGGCTGAGAGGTGGCAGATGGAGTTCAACCTGGATAAATGCGAGGTGATGCATTTTGGAAGGTCGAATTTGAAAGCTGAGTACAGGATTAAGGATAGGATTCTTGGCAGTGTGGAGGAACAGAGGGATCTTGGTGTGCAGATACGTAGATCCCTTAAAATGGCCACCCAAGTGGACAGGGTTGTTAAGAAAGCATATGGTGTTTTGGCTTTCATTAACAGGGGGATTGAGTTTAAGAGTCGTGGGATCTTGTTGCAGCTCTATAAAACTTTGGTTAGACCGCACTTGGAATACTGCGTCCAGTTCTGGTCGCCCTATTATAGGAAAGATGTGGATGCTTTGGAGAGGGTTCAGAGGAGGTTTACCAGGATGCTGCCTGGACTGGAGGGCTTATCTTATGAAGAGAGGTTGACTGAGCTCGGTCTCTTTTCATTGGAGAAAAGGACGAGGAGAGGGGACCTAATTGAGGTATACAAGATAATGAGAGGCATAGATAGAGTTGATAGCCAGAGACTATTTCCCAGGGCAGAAATGGCTAGCATGAGGGGTCATAGTTTTAAGCTGGTTGGAGGAAAGTATAGAGGGGATGTCAGAGGCGGGTTCTTTACACAGAGAGTTGTGAGAGCATGGAATGCGTTGCCAGCAGCAGTTGTGGAAACAAGGTCATTGGGGTCATTTAAGAGACTGCTGCTGGACATGCATATGGTCACAGAAATTTGAGGGTGCATACATGAGGATCAATGGTCGGCACAACATTGTGGGCTGAAGGGCCTGTTCTGTGCTGTACTGTTCTATGTTCTATGATTTTACAGGACAGATGACAGTAAGTAAAAATTTAGTTAATGAGCAGCGGAGCCTCCCATAATATGGAATTATCACATTCTATGGTCATTATATCACAGTAAAATTTTATTATTCAAAAACCCCAAAGAACTGTAGATGTTGGAGATCAGAAATAAATTTAGAAATTGCTGGAAAAACTCAGCAGATCTGGCAGTATTGATAGAGAGAAAGCAGAGTTAACGTTTTGGATCCAGTGACCGTCCCTCAGAATGGATTTTAGCTTGGAAAAGGTTGGTTATATATGCTGAAAATGGAGTGGGGGGAGTAGTGAGGAGTAAACAATAGATGGATTTGGAGCCGAGGGGGTTAGAGAAAAGCAGTTGGGCAGACAAAGGAATGGGTAAAAGGTTAGGCTGGGAGAATCATTAACTGCTAATACAGACCGTTAGTAGCTGACAATGGATTGTTTGTGGTAGCAGCCTATGTGATGACAAGGTCTGAAGTGTGGGGGTGGGGGTAAGGACAGGGGAGAAAGTGCTAAGGCTCTAAAATTATTGAACTCGATTTTGAGTCCAGAAGGCTACAGGGTCCCAAGCAGAAAATGAGCTGCTGTTCTTCCAGCTTGTGCTGAGCTTTGCTGGAATACTGCACCAAGCCTGAGACTGCGGGAACAGTATTGCTGATGTGGCAGGGAAGAGAAGGAGCAAAGGCTGAAGTGTGGGAGATGGGTCGAACACCACTGAGGGCCCTGTCAACCACTGTGGACATTTTGTAGGTCCCCCTGCAGAAGCTGGAATCATTGGAATAGATGTGACAGAGATGGAGAAAATGGGAAAATGGAATAGAGTCTTTACAGGTAGCTGGATGTGAAGGTGTATAGTCAAGGTAATTGTGAGAGACAATGGGTTTTTTTTTGATATTGATGGCCAGCTCATAGTCAGAAATAGATATAGAGGTGTCAAGGACGGGAAAGGAGGAGTCAGAGATAGACCAGGTAAAGATGAGAGCAGGGTGGAAATTAGAAGCAAAATTGTTATACTTTTACAGTTCTGGACAATTGAGGGAAACAGCACCAATGATGTTGTTAATGCACTGGAGAAAGATATGTGAGTGGGGGCCTGAGTGGGACAGGAACAAGGAATGTTCCATGTATCCCACAGAGAGACAGGCATAAACTTGGGCCCAAATGGGTATCCATGACCACACCTTTGATGACATGAGTTGTATGCATGTATATATTACCATGTTATAGAGATTTGGCATAAATATCTGTGACTTCCTTCAGCAGCAAGCTAATAATGTTGAGTGAGCACATAGACAAGACATTGCTGTTAACATACAGATTGCATATGGTCTCAGCAAATCAGAAGGAAGCCTTTATCATGCATATGGAAAACTCCAGAATTGGCTGTAAAAGTTCACTCAATGATTTTTCAATGCATTGTATGGAACCAGTCATACAATGTCTGTTGAGATATCACTTTTACAGGTCTGAGACGATTCACGTGTGAACATAGGAGGCCATGAGGTAGAATCCTATTGTACTTGTTACAAGCCAGCTTTTCACTCATACATAAGTTTAAAAAACGTTTTTGTAGTTTGAATTCAAGCAAGACTGTGTGATCATGTTAGCAAGCAAATCCAATAGATGGAAATTTTGAACCATCATAAAGAGCAAAGTGCATTTTATCAACATACTTGTGCTTGTTCATTTTGGTCCTTATGTTAGGCTTGCGAATATGCAACTGTAGGTGGATTCTGAGGCCTTGCAATGCCTCCAGATATTTCCAGTGCATGTGAACTGCCTGTGTAGACAGTTGTTAGATATCCACTATATACATGTGCTAAATCTACTAGAACCATGGCTTTCGATATGTAGATTATGATCAAGAGGTCAATTGCAGAATCACTGACAGTCATTCTCACATTCTGCTTGCATTACCTTGTGTGTGCTTCTCTGACAGTTGATTTCAGCATCTGCCCCATTTTTTTCACGTCCACACGTCAATTGTCATTACTGATGCTATGAGTTCCGCTCTGGGAGCCGCACAGCTGAAGAAAAGTTCGTGCTCTTAATGGGCTTCGCTAGCTTATTGCATTATATTTCAGTTTGGTTGAGGTGGATTGTGACTGCAAATAAGTTTTGTGGTGGCAAACAAATAAAGGGAATATCGTAGGAACTGATGTGTGAAGACAATATATTAGAATACAAGAAACATAGGATGCTAGATACCAAAGTGTGGAGCTGGATGAACACAGCAGGCCAAACAGCATCTTCAGAACACAAAAGCTGACGTTTCGGGCCTGGACCCTTCATCAGTGGCCTAGGCCCGAAACGTCAGCTTTTGTGCTCCTAAGATGCTGCTTGGCCTGCTGTGTTCATCCAGCTCCAACACTTTGTTAACTCGGATTCTCCAGCATCCGCAGTTCCCGTTATCTCTGAAACATAGGATGCTATTCAGCCCATCATGCCCAAAAGGATGTGGCAGTTCAGCCAGTTCTGCTCTTCTGTCTGCTCCCACCCCCTCTACTGGCAGTGTGTTCCAGGCACCCACCAACCTCTATGTGAAAAATTTTCCCCGCATTTCTCCCTTAACGTTCTCCCCGTTACTTTGAACATGTGATTTCTTGTAGTTGACCTTTTCATACTTGGGGTAAAAGCCTCTGACTATCCATCCTACCTATGCTTCTCATAATTTTGCAGACTTCTGCTTGTCTGGATTAAGGTCCATCTGCCATTTGTCTGTCCAAATCTGCAATCTATCTATATCCTGCTCTATCCTTTAATAATCTTCCCCACTGTTTGCAACTCCGCCAATTTTGATGTTATCCACAAATTTTTCCTACATTTTCCTCCAGATCATTCTTATATGTTACGAACAGCAAAGGTTCCAGCACTGGTCCCTGCAGAAAACCACTAGTTACTGAATCAGTGCTGTGATTTACTTGTGTGATGAATGTTCTTATATTTATGTTCAGACATTGAGAGAAATGCTAGTTTTTGAGAACAAATGAATTGTTTGGAAGCCTTTTCAGATTTAGTGTTTGCTGTTTCTAAATACATAAGTTGGATGTTTTTTCAACAAACCCAGTATAAACCAGGGTAGAATATTGCGCTTGTTCGAAATAGTGTAAATAGAAAATGATAAAAGTACTGATGAAGTCAGGTAACATTTACAGGGAGGGATCAGATTTAGTTTTTCAGGTTGATGACCTTTATCAGAATATTTGAATTAGTCTGAAATGATCCAGAACAGGTACTTGGCTTAATTTGTTTCAAAGTATGTGATTTATACATATTTGTATAACTTAATTCATAACTTGAATTTTGAGTTAGTGGCGTGTGAATTTGGTTTCTGTGTTTGGGGTTTGAAAATTAATTTGTCATCAATTAAGCTGCAGTTTTAATGTAGTACCAACTTTTAAAGAACCATTTAGTGAGTCTAATAGATTGTGTTGGATCCTTACCCAAAATCGGGAATGGGAACCAATGATTATGGATCAAAAGATTTCCTGAAGCAGTGCCTTGGGAGAAAATTACTGCAATAGCTCTAGTGGAAATTTTGTTCAACTTTTAAAATAAGATATGGATTGCCCAAAGTAATTCAATCAGATTGAAATGCAAATTCTATGTTGCAAAAGTTCAAAAAGTGATTAATGTGTTTATTTTTTATTCCCAAACAATTTATACTGACATTTATATGGAAAGATGGCATCAATACTTGAAAACTGTGATGAGATTTTACAGTCAAGAATATCAGAATGATTGGGATAAGAGAATCCCTTGTTGCATTTGCTGTCAAAGAAATTCCAAAAGAATCTACAATGTTTAATCCTTTTGAACTCAAGTGCAGACACAAGATGAGGGTCCACTTAAAATAATTAAAGAAAAATAATAATTCAAAACTCAGATTAAATTTCCAGCCCATTTCAGAAGGAAACTGACCAAGGGATGTATGGCCAAAAAACATTTGAAGAGTTCTTAACTAACAAAGAAAACTAGAGCTTATAAAAATGCCAAAGTTCAATATTTTGTTCCTGGAGGTAAGATGTTAGTGTTTCATAGAATCCCTGCAGTGTGGAAACAGGCCCTTCAGCCCAACAAGCCCACACTAACCCTCAGAGTCTCCCATCCAGACTCATCCCCCTATAACCCACACATCCCTGAACACTACAGGCAATTTAGCATGGCTAATCCACCTAGTCTGCAAATCTTTGGACTGTGGGAAGAAACCAAAGCACCCAGGTGAAACCCACGCAGACATGGGAAGAATGTGCAAACTCCACACAGACAGTCCCCTGAGGCTGGAATCGAAACTGGGTCCCTGGTGCTGTGAGGCACTAGTGCTAACCACTGAGCCATCGTGTTGCCCATGTTGTTACCTGACTCTGGGGAACCACTTAAAAGCAAGTCTGGGCACACAGCATGAAACAACCCTGATCAACAGACAGGGCAGGTGACCAAGAGCAAGGATTTGCTGAATTCAAACCAAAAGGAAACTCAATTATGTAATGTATGTAGTGAATACTCCAGACAAGTCTGGACAAAAAAATTGAGTGAGACATATTGATATATTGCAGAGTTATTATGACAGGCATGATAAACAGTAGAGTATATTTACAGTAGGGAAAGAAGTAGGGCGTGAAACAAAAATATTAGAGTAGTTGGAGGATGAATCAAATTTAAAATTCATAAATTGACTCCATTACAATCAGATTGGATCATTTAGATGTGCTTAAAAGGTTAGCATAATATTTTACCTTGTGGAAAGCTATCAAAGTATCTTACACAACCTAATGCAGAATCTTAAATCAGTTTGTGGAAGATGCAAGGAAAAACATTTTTGCCTGTTCATGGAGGTAAATTTGGGAATATGCTGCCTATAAAACAGTATCCTTATGGACTCAAGCCAGAAAAATTCACTGAAGTGAAAATTAACTTAATGATGAACAGTGACATTATTGAACGGATTCATACTAGCTGAAACTCATCAATTGTGATGGTGGCGAATCCAAGTGGATCATAAAGATACAGTCTCGATCATCACGAAGTCAACATGGTAACCAAAATGGACTGATATCCTATTCTAGCATAGGAGGACTGCATTAAATTAATTTGGTAACTTGTCACCAAAATTAACTTGCCAGAAAGAATAATGTGAAGTTTCAGTGATTGATAAAGAAAAGAAATTCAACTTTTATAACATTTATGAAGTTTATCAATGCAAAGACGTGCCATTTGAAACAAAAAGTGCACAACAAATGGTACAACAAGTAACGGATAAAGTCATTGAAGTGCTTTGTAATTGCATGGTTTACATTGACGCGTGGTTGTTTGTAGCCAAACCTGGGAAGAGCATTTACACAACTTGGCTGAACTATTTGATCAGCTTTAACATCCAATTTGTTTATAAATTTGGCTAACAGAGAATTTATCAAAGCAAAGTGACCCACCATGGGTGACAAGGTGGGGCAAAGCCAATTGGCACCTAGAGACACATAAGTAAGGGCTCTTTTGGATTTTCTTGTGTTGAAGATAAAAAGCCCAAGTTTGTGATATGTTGGCATGAGTAGATTTTATTTGACTTGTTGTGAACTTCAGCATTGTTGAGACAACTCCAACAAATTTATTGAAGAAAGGCAGTGAAAGGGACTATGTAGTGCCAACATGTCCAGGCAAGCACAAAGGGTGAGAAAACTCTGAACAACAAGGTTTAGCATAGCACAATCAAGTCTGGGCATGCAGAGCATGAGAGAACCCTGGTTAACAGACTAGACAGGTGACCAAGAACAAGGATTGGCTGAATTCTAACCAAAAATGGATATTATATCAATTGTGCTTTACAAATTTAGATGTAATCTCTTGTGTAATCAGTGGATCATGTGAACACTGTGCTCTATTGTACCTTGATACTATAAAATATACTCTAACTGTTGCTTTGGGAGTCAGAAGCAACAGTTCTGTTCTTTGGCTGAGTAAAGGAGGTCAATAAAAGATACCTCAAGTGTTCAGTGTGGGTTTTCGTTCCACTGAGCAACAACAGAAAATTTGAATATTTGCAGGAATGTCAGATGATTTTGACTATTTTAAAGCTGTGCTGACATCTGCAGTTGCACAATATTCTGAGAAGACATTCAAACTGGCTGTTGATGTCAATGACATCAGTGTTGGGGATTGAATGGCCTATCTATTATTTTTCAAAGAAACTGACTACATATCATCAAAATATTCAATGATTGAAAAGGAGACTTTGACCCTTGTGTTGGCTGTACATCATTTTAAACCATACATCACCAACATTAAAAGATACTGTTATTCATATGGATCACAATCTATTGATATATTTGAAAACATTTCAAGATAAAAACTTATAGTTGCTCTGACAGAACTTAATTCTCCAACAATAATGTTTGAAAATTATTATGTGTTTGGAAAAGGAAATTTACAGATGCTAATATGTCGAGAGCACATATTATGGAAACTGAGCGCTGTGATGACCACGGATGTTTGTAAAGTGTAGTTGCACAGTCATTCATTGTGTGTTTAATGTTAATATGTTATTACTGTTACTGTGACATTGAGGTAGTGTTCAGATAATTTTTGATAGATAGTGAAAATGTCTCATAGATACATTTTCTTTCTTTAGGTGTGTGATTTATCTATATTAGCGTAACTTATTTTAGATTTTGGATATTGAACTAGTTTTGATCTATGTGTTTGAGATGTATTAATCATTAAAATCAAACAAAACACTACAGATACTGGAAACCTGAAACAAAATCAGAAATTGCTGGAGAAACTCAGCAGGTCTCACAGTATCTGTGGAGAGAAAGCAGAGCTAACATAACTAGTCCAGTGACCCTTTCTCAGACCCTTCTGTTCTGAAGAAGGGTGTCTGGACTATAAATGTTATTTTCGCTCCTGGAGAAAGGATACCTCATAACAGTTAAGAAATAGGTTACCTCAGTATAAGGGTTTTAGTTTGGAAATTCCATGTCAGAAGTGTTGGGTTAGAAATCTGATGGGGATTATTTGAAGTTAAGAAAGTTTAAACTCAATTATGTGAATAATAAGAAAATGGCTAGAACTCTTAAGATCATGAAATAAATAGTTACGTCAGATAGAGAGAGAAAGTAGGAAAGTGAATTGTATCTCTTTTGTGTTCACTGTAAAGTGGTAGCTTTGAGCTAAATGGAATGTTATTTTTGCTGTGTGTCTTGAAAAATTTCAAATTGTACCGAATTATAAATAGTTTTGTTTCTCCCCATTTCATATTAATTTTTTGTGTATCGAACTTCTGTTTTATTGTTAAAGCCAAATCTGCAGCTTTATGTGATTATATTTCAGTGAAAAACAAACATGTTAAATGAAACGAAAATAATATATGGTCTGTCAAGCCAGGTTTCAGTCCGGGACTTGCTTTGTTGAATAATAACATCGGCTGTGATCATAACCGTATCAATTAAGTATTGACTACTGGTCCAGAAAACATTTGATGCCATTGTACCATGAGTGACAGATATTATAACATGGGGATATATGCTGTGCCCTGAGATAAAACAATATGACAAAGCTATTTGCAAACTGCAAGTTTTTAAATTGAGACAGCTGTGGAGCTTAAACTGATTAATTGAGATATGATACACGAGGCATGCTGATATGAGGACATCTGAAGTATGAAGAGTCATCATGCACGTGTTGGTGCCAATAGGATAGTGATTTAAGAATTCTGTCAAGAGAGTGAGAGAGATCACTGGGAAAATTCAAAAGATACAAAATGATGGAAGTTAGAGCAAAAAGACAGTGAGAACTTGACAAAGAATAGGCATTAAACAATGCAGCAAATAAGCTTTCCAGAAACAAAAAAAAAACTGCAGATGCTACAATCCAAGGTAGACAAACAGGAGGCTGGAAGAACACAGCGAGCCAGGCAGCATCTGGAGGAAAGGAGAAGGCAACATTTCAGATATTACCCTTCTTCAGGACTGGATGTGGGAGTAGGGGGAGCTACAGATGAAGGAGAGATGGTGGGGGGGCTAGCGGAATGGTGGTGACAGATGGACACTGGTAGTAATTATGACCTGGTTGGTCAATGGGAGGGCAGAATCTGGTTGGTGGCTCGAAGGAAGGGTCAGAAGCAGGATTGGAAGGAAAGAGGTGGGCCTGGAAAGGGAGATGGTGAATGGGTGGGAAGGTTGTTTGAAATTGGAGAACTCAGTGTTGAATTTGAGTGAATTTGAGGATGGGGTGGAAATCGTTGGCAAAGTTGATGAACTGCTCCAGTTCCACCTGGGTGCAGGATGCAGCACCAATACAATCATTGATGTTGGGCATCAGTACCGCTGTATGTACCTAAGAGAGATTGTTTGACATAACTGACAAATAGGCTGGGGTCCATGTGAGTGCTGATGATAACCCCCTGGATTTGGAGAAAGTAGGAAGAATTGAGGATGAGGACTAGTTTAGTAAAGATAAAGTGCTGGGGACCAGGGAACTGGAAGTTTATAAAGTGGTGGAGGGCATGCTTTGTGTCCTGGAGGTAGGTGGGGGCGTGCCTGGACCAAGGGGGAGAGAATGGAGTGGAGGTAGGTTTCCAATTTTACAGACAGTTCAAATCCGAAACAATAAGGGCCTGTACTGTGCTGCTGTAATGTTCTATGTTCTATGTTCTATGTTCTATGTTCTATGTTCTATGTTCTATAATAACATTTTTGGGACCAGTGATACTTCTTCAGAAATGGATCCAAAATGTAAACTTTGCATTGTCTCCAGAGATGCTGCCAAATCTGCTGAGTTTCTTCAGTAATTTCTGTTTTTGTTTATGAATTCTAGCATCTACAGTTCTTTGTTTTATTTTTGTACTTTGGGATATTGTGGTAGGACAGATACGAATTGATTCCCATCAAAGCAGCGACACATCTTCTTTGCAATTTACTAACATTTTCTGCCTGGTAATTGAAGCTGTCAGTTCTTTTATGTCTGGATTCGTGCCTGTCCCTCCTGGGATCTCAGTACCTGTTTATCCTGCTACAAGACTAACAGTTATAATTGAAAATAAATCCAGCATCTGCAATTCCCATTATCTCTGATACAATTTTAAGCTCACTGCGAAGCCTCTTCCAGAGATGCCTAACCTGAAGAAGTTACCCTCCTCCCTCCGGACAAACCTCAGAGGATCTCTCTCCTCTCCACCTATCTTCTCCTCTATCCATCTTTGACCCACCTCCCCCTATCTCCCTATTTATTTCAGAACCCTCTCCCCATCCCCCTTTTCTGATGAAGGGTCTATGCCCGAAGCGTCAGCTTTTGCACTCCTAAGATGCTGCTTGGCCTGCTATGTTCATCCAGCTCCACACTTTCTTAGCTAGAAGGGCAAGTGGGTAAAGAGAGCTTCCAAAATGAAACATTGGGTGTATTAAGGGACCGTATGCAGGAAAAGCTTGTGAAGGGATTGCAGGCACTGTTTCTTGTGGCAGAATGCGAGCTACCGAAGAACACACACTGTCAATGAGTTTATTATTCCAGTTGATCAGTGGAGAGACTCTTGCTGCCAAAGTGAAAAGGGGAAGGCGGCTATTCTGTAATGTTTCCTGCACCAGTTAGGTCATTAAGGTTTTGCAACACCTAGTACCACTACCACCTCATTCCACTGGTTATGAACATTGCTTCTAGTGGCCTCTTGCAGGTGAACGTAATAGACAGTCCATCCTGATGTATCCCGGGAACATTTGCCTGGGCTTGCTGCCTTCTGTCTGTACTTCCTGCAGTTGTCCTTCTGAGTGACTGTTCTGTAAAGTTGGAGGTATGATAAAGCTTAAAAGAAGCAAAAACAATCCTTTGGTAAGAAATCAAAGCAGGGGTCGTTAGCTTTTTCATCAACATAGATCAGATGGTGCTAACAGCATGGAACATGATCCCTATGCTGGCTGGATGGTCTATTCCTCCCTCTGCTCCGGGTGGAGGTTGGAGGTACTGTGAAATGGAGCAGAGAACTTGAGAAGATGTGTAGACAAACCAAATAAGATAAAAGGATTTCTGTCTTGACAGCGTTGGTTATGAGAAGATGTCGATACTTGAAGCAGATTACGTGAATGGTAGAATCCACGATAGTGGACAGTATACATGGATTATAGAAGGAAATGAAATTGGTGGGTAGTCATTAACAGAATATTCAGCAGCTGTGGCTGAGTTCAATGGGCCAATACCCTTTTATTATTACATAATTAAGGTGACCTATTGTGCAAAGTGGGGGAAGGGGTGGTGGGTGATTAGATTAGATTCCCTACAGTGTGGAAACAGGCCCTTCGGCCCAACAAGCCCACATGGCCCCTTGAAGCATCCCACCCAGACCCATCCTCCTATAACCCACACACCCCTGAACATTATGGGCAATTTAGCTTGGCCGACCCATCTAGCCTGCACATCTTTGGTCAGTGGGAGGAAACCGGAGCACCCAGAGGAAACCCACGCAGACACGGGGAGAATGTGCAAACTCCACACAGACAGTTGCCTGAGGTTGGAATCGAACCCGGGTCCCTGGTGCTGTGAGGCTGCAGTGCTAACCATTGAGCCATAGTGCCGCCCACAAATGGGGGGGGGGGATGGTTACAGAGTACTGACAGTGATGAAGAGTGAGAGAAAGTTAAAAAGAATGAACAATTTACTTTGAGTGGGAGCTCTCACGTGACCTCACATGGAAGAACCTGATAGGATCGAATTATACTGATTAGTATTCTGGCCAAGTTGTCGCTGCTAGGAATTAGCCAAGATATTGCCTGGCAACACAATTCAAAGTACAACAAAAAAACTGAATTACTGGGCTGCTCCTGGGAATACACAGTGCAAGCATGCTGTGCTATGTTGTGCTTTGCTGTACAGAATGAGCAGTTCCTGGCAGGTGACAGCTCTTCACAGTACCAAGGGACTAGTTACTAAACCAAAAGTAGGAAATGTGACAGGATAGAGGTTAGCACTGTAGATCTGTGGAAGATTTTGCTCATGAGTGATCTGATTTATTGCTGCCTTAAGTTGTGTAAAGGTATGTGTGCCCGTGCACATGCACATGGCTTGTGTGTATATGGCTTGCACTCACAACTGTATATGTCTCCATGTGGCTATCTGAGCATTGCAACTATGTGCATGTGTGTGCACAAATGCATACAAGTCATGTGCGCATACATATTCATATACTTTTTGTGTTTATATGCAACTTTGAATTTGTATATTAATTTGTTTCTCTAGATGTATTTATATACATTTGTATATCTATGATTGTGGGTCAGTTTCTGTTTGGGATCTATTTTTGTGTTTGTGTATATCTATTGTATGTATCTGTGTGTGTAATTTTTGTTTCTGAATCTGACATATCTGTATATGCATGTGTCTGTAAGTGAATGCATGTGTGCCTATTCAGTGTGACTGTTTATTTCTCCTTTTTTGTGTATACATGCTGATATCTATCTGTCTGTGTATTTATGTCTGCATTGTACGTGAATGTTTGAGTGCATGTGTGTGTATTTCTGTGTGTGGTCTGTACCTATGTGTGTTCCTATTTCTGTGTGTAGAGTGGGTTTGTGCATTGCTTTTTGTATCCTTGTGTATTTCTGTGCATATGTTTCTATCTCTCTGTGTCTTTGTCTTTGAGTGGGTACGTCTGTGTCTGCCTATTTCTGTGTATGTGTTCTCAGCCAATATTTTCCATGTACATTTCGGAAGTTTGTGTGTTTCTGTTGTTTGTATGTTTGCATGTCTATCTCTAGGTGTGTCTGACTATGTGCGTACATCTGTCTGTATTTATGTACATGTCAGCCTGTATGTGTGCATGCCTGTATCTGTATTTATGTCTGTGTGTGACTATTTCTGTGTGCATACTTGTATATACAATTTGTATATATATTGTGTTTGCCTTAGTCCATTTTGTTTTGAGTGTTTGTTTGTTTCTGTTTGTGGGTCAGCGTCTGTACTTTTTATGGGTGTGTCTTTCTATTGTATATGTGTGTCTCTGTGTCTGTACGCGCCACTGCTTGTGTCTGTTTCTATGTGTCTAGTGTCTGGTGTCTAGCGTGTGTTTCTGTTGTATATTTGTATCATTTTGGCAATAACTATGCATACATGTACTTGCAAATATCTAATTCTGTGTGGTGGCAATTATATGGGTATATATACTGTGTACATTTCTGTGTCTGTTTGTGTTCATGTGTGAGCGTGTATTTGTTTCATTTGTGTACAGCTGTGTTTAAGCAAGTGCATTTCTGTCTGCATGTGCCTCTTTCTGCTTGTACATTCCTAAGTGCATGAGTTCATACTCTGTGTGTCTATATGTGTGCGTTTCCACTTCTATGCTTGTGAATGCATTTATTAATAAATAAATGTACTTTGCTTAAGGAAGCATTCATCAAATTGCACCTGATCTGGACTTCCAAAATGTACATGGAAAATATTGGCTGAGAACAGATTGGCCTGTTGTGGACTTTAATTTTCCGTGAACATTTTGATTTCCCATTAAATAGATTATTCAGTTTCTAAAAGAAACCCCACTTGATGCATCACACTTTTAGCCCTTTGCTGCACTTTTGATAGTCTTCCAGTATGTTGGTAGTTGTCAAAAAATCTTATTGAAGCTGGAAATTAGAAACACAGGCAATGAAAAGAAAATATTGTCAGATGTTTACAGTGAAAATATTAAGTGGCATATCATGATTGCCTGTAAACATTGATAGTGTAGATTTATTTTTCATCACTCTTCCGAATGTACAAACTCCTGACCCGAGTTGGATTTTACATGTATCTTTCACTGTTCAGGACATTGTTCAAATTACCATTTTTCATGAATGAACCTCTACTGTGAGATCAGCAGTCACTTAATGGCAAATAAGATTTCTTACCTGCTCTCGAATACATATCAAACTGTATACACCCACACACACATTCATATAATTGTACGCGCACTATTATACATGCAAATTTACACGCTTCCCCAAGCACATATGCATGTACAAAAACACACACACACATACACACACCCTGATACATGCGCCCATATGTGCATACACTTGTGTGCACATTTCTGCAGACCCATAAACGCACATGCATACATACTTACACTTATGAACCCATCCCTACACAGGAGAAGGTGCCTGCCAACATTGTGTCTAAGCTATAAAACACCAGATCTGTTTCTGTGTTTAAATTCTTCATTCTTCCTGATATTCACAAAGTGCATGGCTCCCCCGAGAAAGTGGGAGTGCCGAATCAGGTCTCCTGTTTTAGAAGAATGTCTTTTTGTAGAGAAAAAAAATATCCTGGTTGAATACTGTGGATGAAGGATTTGTTATATTTCTGTTTATCTCTTTACAGTGCTGCCACATTTAAATCACTGTTCTTAAATATTCTTATGATTGCAAAATTTAAGCATATCTTTGAGGGAGGCAAGGAAAGGAATTAAGGTTAAAGGATATACTGCTCAGCATCTGCGGCTGAAAAAAATATAGAAAAAAGATGAATCTCCATTTCTGATGGCTTAGAAGAGAATGTGTTGGAGTGGCAGACAATGTGATACATTTTCATTTCAACACAGTAAGAATGCTGGAAGATGAAAAAGGGTAGACTGGCATGTTTTCAGCACAGTAAGAATGAGAATGTGTATTTTTGAGCTTTATCCAGAATGAAATGAAGTTAAGTTGTTCATTTAAAGCAGCAATGATTGTAGAGTTATACTGTTACTAATACAATGGCGAGAGCATGGTAGGCTGAAATGATTTGGTTGAATTAGCCAGTGTACTTCAGTTCTATTACACTTCAGACTTGTAGTTGACATTATTGAGCATCTTAACTAGTTGAGCCTTTTCTAAGCTGAAAAATTGAAATGAATGAGAAATATTTTTCTGAAAAAGGGTCCAGACCCGAAATGTCAGCCTTCCTGCTCCTCTGTTGCTGCTTGGCCTGCCGTGTTCATCCAGCTCTACACCTTGTTATCTCAGATTCTCCAGCATTGGCAGTTCCCTCTATCTCTGTATGACACAGATAGCTTTTGCACTGTAAGTACTTATCTGGTCAATAAAAGGCATTCATGTTGCAGATGCCCATTTCAGATTTAGTGTGGATGTTACATCCGTGCATAATGAATGCATAGTGCCCATACAGCCATAGATCTAGAAGGAGGAGGGTTTCTCCACTGAGTCAGTGTGGGTGGAAGTCAGAAACAGAAATGGAGCAGTCACTCTACTGAGAGTTTTCTATAGACCCTCCCCCCACCCCAGCCAATAGCAACAGAGATACTGAGGAGCAGATTGGGAGACAGGTTTTGGAAAGGTGCAGAAGTAACAGGGTTGTTGTTATGGGCAACTTCAACTTCCCTAGTATAGACTGGTACCTCCGAAGTACAAATAGTTTTGGATGGAGTAGATTTTGTCAGGTGTATCCAGGAAGGATTTCTGACTCAACACGTAGATAGGCTGACTAGAGGGGAGGCTATATTGGATTCGGTGCTTGGCAACGAACCAGGTCAGGTGTCAGATCTCTCGGCAGGTGAACATTTTGGTGATTGTGATCACAACTCCCTGACCTTTACTATTGTCATGCAGAGTGATAGGAGCAGACAGTATGGGAAGGTATTTAATTGGGGGAGAGGGAATTACAGTGCGATTAGGCAAGAACTACGGAGCACCAATTGGGAACAGATGTTCTCAGGAAAATGTACGATAGAAATGTGGAGGTTGTTTAGCCAGCAGTTGCCACAGGTACTGGATAGGTTTGTCCCACTGAGGCAAGGAAGGGATGGTAGGGTGAAGGAACCTTGGAATATAAGACGTGTTGAACACCTAGTCAAGAAGAAGAAGAAGGAAGCTTATTTAAGGTTGAGGAAGCAAGCATCGGGCAGGGCTGTAGAGGTCTCTAAGGCAGACAGGACGGAACAGAAGAATGGACTTAGGAGAGCTAGAAGGGGTTATGAGAAAACATTGGCAGTTCCGATCAAGGAAAACCCCAAGGTTTTCTATACTTTTGTAAGGAACAAGAGGATGTCCAGCGTGAGGGTAGGGCCAATCAGGGATAGTGGAGGGAACGTGTGTGCGAAGTCAGAGGAGGTAGAGGAGGTCCTTAATGAATACTTTGCTTCAATATTCACTAGTGAGAGGGACTTTGATATTTGTGAGGACAGCATGAAACAGGCAGATATGCTCGAATAGGTTGATGTTAGGAAGGAGGATGTGCGAGAAATTTTGAAAAACACGAGGATAGATAACTCCCCGGCCCAGACAGGATATACCTGAGGTCACTATGGGAAACTATCTGAAAAGATTGCTGCCCCTTTGGCAGTGATCTTTGTGTCCTCACTGTCCACTACAGTAGTACCAGATGATTGGAGGGTGGCAAATGACATCCCCTTGTTCAAAAAAGGGAATAGGGGTAATCCTGGAAATTACAGACCAGTCAGTCTTACTTCTGTGGTGGGCAAATTATTGGAGAGAATTCTGAGAGATCGTATTTATGATTATTTGGAAAAGCACAGTTTGATTAGAAGTAGTCAGCATGACTTTGTGAGGGGCAGGTCATGCCTCACAAGCCTTATTGAATTCTTTGACGATGTGACAAGGCAGAGGAGTAGATGTGGAGTATATGGATTTTAGCAAAGCATTCGATAAGGTTCCACATGGTAGGCTCACTCAGAAAATAAGGAGGCATGGGATTTTGGGAAATTTGGCTGTCTGGATACAGAATTGGCTGTCCAATAGAAGACAGAGGGTGGTAGTAGATGGAAAGTATTCAGTTTGGAGCTCGGTGACCAGTGGTATGCTGCAGGGATCTGTTCTGGGGCCTCTGCTCTTTGTAATTTTTATAAATAACTTGGATGAGGAAGTGGAAGAGTGGGATAGTAGGTTTGCTGATGGTATGGAGGTTGGTAGAGTTGTGGATAGTGTGAAGGGCTGTTGTAGGTTGCAGCGGGACATTGACGGGATGCTGAGCTGGGTAAAGAAGCGGCAGATGGAATTCAATCCAGAAAAGTATGAAGTGATTCATTTTGGAAGGTTGAATTTGAATGCTGAATACAGGGTTCATGGCAGGATTCTCGGCTGTGTGGAGGAACAGCAGGATCTTGGGATTCAAGTCTGTAGATCCCTCAACGTTGCTACCCCAATTGATAGGGCTATAAAGAAGGTGTATGGTGTGTTGGCTTTCATTGGCAGGGGAATTCAGATTAAGAGCCGCGAGGTTATGCTGCAGCTCTATAAAACTCTGGTTAGACCACACTTGGAATATTCTGAGATAACAAGATGTAGAGCTGGATGAATATAGCAGGCCAAGCAGCATCAGAGGAGCAGAAAAGCTGATGTTTCAGGTCTAGACCCTTCTTCACTTCTGGTCACCATTACTGGAAAAGATGTGGAAGCTTTAGAGAGGGTGCAGAGGAGATTTACCAGGATGCTGCCTGGACTGGAGGGCAGGTCTTATGAGGAAAGGTTGAGGGAGCTAGGGCTTTTTTCATTGAAGTGAAGAAGGATGAAAGGTAACTTGACAGAGGCTTACAAGATGATGAGAGGCATAGACAGAGTGGATAGTCAGAGATGTTTTCCCAGGGTGGAAAAGACTGTTATGAGCGGGCATAATTTTAAGGTTATTGGAGAAAGGTGAAGGGGAGATGTCAAAGGTAGATTCTTCATACAGAGAGTGATGGGCATGTTGAATGCACTGCCAGCTGTGGTAGTAGAGTCAGATACTTCAGAGAGTTTTAAGCGACTCTTGGATAGGCGCGTGGAGGATTGTAAAATGTAGGGTATGCAGGGTAAATTGATCTTAGTTGGATAACAGGTTGGCACAGCATTGTGGACCGAAGGGCCTGCACTGGGCTGTACTGTTAAATTTTCTACGTTCAATGTTCAATAAGACACAGGAGCAGAATTTGGCCATTCAGCCTGTTGAGTCTTCTCCACCATTCACTTCCCCATTCTCCTGCCTTCTCCCTGTAATACTCAAACCTCTTACCAATTAGGCACCCATCTATCGCTGTTGAAAATACACTCAATGACTCAGACCACAGCTCTCTGAGGTGATGAGTTCCACAGATCAACCACCGTCTTTGTGAAAAAATTCTTCCTCATCTCAGTACTGAGTGTTCATCCCTTCGTTCTGAGGCACTGCCCTTAGGTCCCAGTGGAATATCTTCTCTATGGAGTCCACTGCATCCAGGCCTCTCAATATTCTGTAAGTTTGAATCAGATCCATAATCCCATCCTTCTAACCTCCAATGAGTGTAGATCCAGAGTCCTCATATGACAAGCTGTTCATCCTCTAGACTCCCTTCAATGCCACTGCACCCTTCCCTTGGTACAGGGTCCAGAACTGCTCTCATTCTTCCAAATGGTCAGACCATGACTGTCCTCTTGACCTTGCTGCTCTAGTTAACTCCCTACTTTAAATATACATTGCCAAACATGCATTCAGCAGAGGGTTACAAGTCACCCCCACCACATTAATGCTGTCTATAGAATCATCACTTAGCTTCCAGGATAGGTGCTTCTTACTTCTTGCTGATTCTTGCTGAGTTTCTGGAAGTGCTAGGTGATAGAATTCATAAAGTTTGGTGAAATTTGCAAGGAATGTGGTGCTGGATGTTGAGACAACATTGGTTGCTACTGTAAGTGCTGTGAGCACCCCTCTGTATCCCAATTACGAGAGTTGTAGTCTCAGTGCTATATGCGCTGAAGCAACAAAGGGAGATGGAGCAGAGATAGCAAAGAGGATAAGGAGAAGAAAGGGTTCTTAGTAGGAGGCCTCATCTCCTTAGTATTTTGAGGGAGCCATGCTGACCAGATGCCAGATCCTAAACTGATCGAGTCCCATTTGCCAGCATTTGGCCCATATCCCTCTAAACTCTTCCTGTACATGTTCCCATCCAGATGCCTTTTAAATGTTGTAATTGTACCTGCCTCCACCACCTGCTCTAGCGGCTTATTTCATACACATTACCTTCTGCGAGAAAAGGTTGCCCCTTAGGTTCCTTTTATATACTTCCCCTCTCACCTTAAATGTATGCCCTCTAGTTTTGGACTCCCCTACCCTGAAGACCTTGGCTTTTCACCCTATCTATGCTCCTCATGATTTTCTAAACTTCTACAAGGCCATCTCTTATCATCTAATGCTGCAGGGAAAATACTCCCTGCCTTTTCAACCTCTCCCCGTAGAACAAACTGTGTAAATCTTTTCTGCATGTTTTCAAGTTTAACAGCATCTTTGCTATAGCAAGGAGACCAGAATTAAACACAATGTTCTAAAAGTCACCTAACCAATGTCCCGCACAGCAAGAACATAACATCCCAGCTCCTATGCTCAATGCACTAACCAATAAAGGCAAGTGTACCAAACACCTTCTTTGTTACCTTGTTTCCCTATGATTCCATCTTCAAGGAGCTATGCACCTGCATCCCAAGCTTTCTTTGTTCAGCAACACTCCCTTGGATCTTACCATTAGGGGTATGAGCCCTGTCCTGATTTGCCTTTCCAGAATGAAACACCTCGCACTTATCTAAATTAAACTCCATCTGCCACTCCTTGGCCCATTGGCCCATCTGATTAAGGCCCCATTGTACTCTGAGATGACTTCCCTCACTGCCCACTACACCAGCCATTTTGGTGTCATCTGCAAACTTACTAATCATTTGTTGTATATTCACATCCAAATCATTTACCGGGAGTAATTATGATACACCAAAGAACATAGAACGTAGAACATTACAGCACAGTACAGGCCCTTCGGCCTTCGATGTTGTGCCGACCTGTCATACCGATCTCAAGCCCATCTAACCTACACTATTCCATGTACGTCCATATGCTTGTCCAATGACGACTTAAATGTACCAAAAGTTGGCAAATCTACTACCGTTGCAGGCAAAGCGTTCCATTCCCCTACTACTCGCTGAGTAAAGAAACTACCTCTGACATCTGTCCTATATCTTTCACCCCACAATTTAAAGCTATGCCCCCATGTGCTCATCGTCATCACCATCCTAGGAAAAAGGCTGTCCCTATCCACGCTATCTAACCCTCTGATTATTTTATATGTTTCAATTAAGTCACCTCTCAACCTTCTTCTCTCTAATGAAAACAGCCTCAAGTCCCTCAGCCTTTCCTTGTAAGACCTTCCCTCCATACCAGGCAACATCCTAGTAAATCTCCTCTGCACCCTTTCCAAAGCTTCCACATCCTTCTTACAATGCGGTGACCAGAACTATACACAATACTCCAAGTGCGGCCACACCAGAGTTTTGTACAGCTTCACCATAACCTCTTGGTTCCGGAACTCGATCCCTCTATTAATAAAAGCTAAAACACTATACACCTTCTTAACAGCCCTGTCAACCTGGGTGGCAACTTTCAAGGATCTGTGTACATGGACACCGAGATCTCGCTGCTCATCTACACTACTAAGAATCTTACCATTAGCTCTGTACTTCGCCTTCCGGTTGCTCCTACCAAAGTGCATCACCTCACACTTGACTGCATTAAACTCCATTTGCCACCTCTCAGCCCAGCTCTGCAGCTTATCTATGTCTCTCTGCAACCTACAGCATCCATCGTCACTATCCACAACTCCACCGACTTTAGTGTCGTCTGCAAATTTACTAACCCATGCTTCTACGCCCTCACCCAGGTCATTTATAAAAATGACAGAAGGCAGTGGACCCAACACCAACCCCTGTGGTACACCACGAGTAACTGGTCTCCAGGATGAACATTTCCCGTCAACTACCACCCTCTGTCTTCTTTCAGCAAGCCAATTTCTGATCCAAACTGCTATATCTCCCACAATTCCATTCTTCTGCATTTTGTACAATAGCTTATTGTGGGGAACCTTAACGAACGCCTTGCTGAAATCCATATACACCACATCAACCGGTTTACTCTCATCTACCTGTTTGGTCACCTTCTCAAAGAACTCAATAAGGTTTGTGAGGCACGACCTTCCCTTCACAAAACCGTGCTGACTATCCCTAATCAATTTATTCTTTTCTAGATGATTATAAATCCTATCCCTTGTAAGCTTTTCCAACACTTTACCAACAACTGAAGTAAGGCTCACTGGTCTATAATTACCAGGGTTGTCTCTACTCCCCTTCTTGAACAGGGGAACCACATTTGCTATCCTCTAGTCATCTGGCACTATTCCTGTAGACAATGACGAGTTAAAGATCCATGCCAAAGGCTCGGCGATCTCCTCCCTGGCTTCCCAGAGGATCTGAGGATAAATCCCATCCGGCCCAGGGGACTTATCTATCTTCACCTTCTGAAGGATTTCTAATACCTCTTCTGTGTGAACCTCAATCCCACCTAGTCTAATAGCCTGTATCTCAGTATTCTCCTCGACAACATTGTAGTTTTCTAGAGTGAATACTGTTGAAAAATATTCATTTAGCGCTTCCCCTATCTCATCTGACTCCACACACAACTTCCCACTACTATCCTTGATTGGGCCTAATCTTACTTTCGTCATTCTTTTATTCCTTAAATACCTATAGAAAGCATTAGGGTTTACCCTGATCCTATCCGCCAACAACTTCTCATGTCTCCTCCTGGCTCTTCTGAACTCTCTCTTTAGGTCTTTCCTGGCTACGTTGTAACCCTCAAGCACCCTAATTGAGCCTTCACATCTCATCCTAACATAAGCCTTCTTCTTTCTCTTGACCAGAGATTCCACTTCCTTCGTAAACCACGGCTCCCGCGCTCTACAGCTTTCTCCCTGCCTGACAGGTACATACTTATCTAGGACACACAAGAGCTTTTCCTTGAATAAGCTCCACATTTCTAATGTGCCCATCCCCTGCAGTTTCCTTCTCCATCCTATGCTCCCTAAATCTTGCCTAATCTCATCGTAATTGCCTTTCCCCCAGCTATAACTCTTGCCCAGTGGTATACACCTATCCCTTTCCATCACTAAAGTGAACATAACAGAATTGTGATCACTATCACCAAAGTGCTCACCTACTTCCAAATCTAACACCTGGCCGGGCTCATTACCCAGTACCAAATCTAATATGGCTTCACCCCTTGTTGGCCTGTCTACATACTGTGTCAGGAAGCCCTCCTGCACACACTGGACAAAAACTGACCCATTTATAGTACTCGAACTATAGTGTTCCCAGTCAATATTTGGAAAGTTGAAGTCCCCCATGACAACTACCCTGTCTCTCTCACTCCTGTCAAGAATCATCTTTGCTATCCTTTCCTCTACATCTCTGGAACTATTCGGAGGCCTATAGAAAACTCCCAACAGGGTGAACTCTCTTTTCCTCATACTACCTCAATTGACAAGTCCCCAAACATTCCTTCTGCAACTGTAATACTGTCCTTGACCAACAATACCACACCGCCCCCGCTTTTACCATCTTCTCTGTTCTTACTGAAACATCTAAATCCCGGAATCTGCAACAACCATTCCTGTCCCTGCTCTATCCGTGTCTCCGAAATGGCCACAACATTGAAGTCCCAGGTTTCAAGTTCACCCACCTTATTCCAGACACTCCTGGCATTGAAGTAGACACACTTCAAATCAACTTCTTGCTTGCCGGTGCCATCTTGCTTCCCTGAAACTTTATTTCGGACCACCCTACTCTCAACCTTTTCTATAGTCAAACTACAATTTTGGTGCCCATCCCCCTGCTGAATTAGTTTAAACCCACCCAAACAGCCTTAGCAAATTTCCTCCCCAGGATATCGGTACCCCTCTGGTTCAGGTGAAGACCATCTTGCTTGTAGAGGTCCCACCTACCCCAGAAAGAGCCCCAATTATCCAAGAGTCCAAAACTCTCCCTCCTGCACCATCCCTGTAGCCATGTGTTCAACTCCTCTCTCTCCTTATTCCTCACCTCACTAGCACGTGGCACGGGCAACAAACCAGAGACAACAACTCTGTTCGTCCTAGCTCTCAGCTTCCATCCTAGCTCCCTGAATTTCTGCCTTAAATCCCTGTCTCTCTTCCTACCTATGTCGTTGGTGCCAATGTGGACCACGACTTGGGGCTGCTCCACCTCCCCCTTAAGAATCCCAAAAACACTATCAGAGACATCATGCACCCTGGCACCTGGGAGGCAACACACCAACCGTGAGTCTCTCTCGTCCCCACAGAACCTCCTATCTGTCCCCCTAACTATGGAGTCCCCAATGACTAATGCTCTGCTCCTCTCCCCCCTTCCCTTCTGAGCAGCAGGGACAGACTCTGTGCCAGAGACCTGTGCCCCACTGCTTTCCCCTGGTAAGTCGTCACCCCCAACAGTATCTAAAACGGTATACTTATTGTTGAGGGGAATGGCCACAGGGGATCCCTGCATTGCCTGCCGGTTCCTTTTCCGTCCCCTGACCGTAACCCATCTGCCTTTTTCCTGTACTTGAGGAGTGACTACCTCCCTGTAACTCCTCTCAATAACCCCCTCTGCCTCCCGAATGATCCGAAGTTCATCCAGCTCCAGCTCCAGTTCCCTAATGCGGTTTTCAAGGAGCTGGAGTTGGGTGCACTTAAAATGGTCAAAGAACTCTGCCACCGATGGGAAGCAGACATACAACCTTAAAGCTGGGTGCTGCCAATGGCTATGAAAAAGAACATAATACTGAATCTTATTTTAAATGCATCTTTCTGGCTGGAACAGGGAATGTAGCAAACAACTCTCAGTTTGCTATCAATTATTGCATGCAGGAGGTGGCAGAGGCTCTGTACACTCAGAAAGGGACCTCACTGTCTTCTAAACAGAGAGAAACAGGAATGTGCAGATGACTTTACTGAAATAGAAGTCTTCATCATTGTGCAGGGTGCCATGGACTAGATAGAAGTGGCTTTGCAGGTTCTATATCTGAAAGGCAGGATGTGTTGAAAGTGTTAGGCCTGCCACAGGAGTAATGTGCTGTTACAGAAACAGAAAATGCTGGAAATTCTCAGTTGTGTCTATCGTTGTGGAGAGAGAAAACAGTTAGTGTGACCTTTCATCTTCAGCTTGAAACATTAACTTTGTTTTTTCTCTCTTCACAGATGCTGCCAGCATTGCTCAGTATTTCTAGCATTATTCTTTTTATTCCAGACTTCCACCATTCATAGTACTTTGCTGGTGACTGGACATACAGTTACTGTGTAAGCCATGCGCAGGAAACTGGAAGGGCACTGTCAGAGTAGCAGTAGTGGTAGCATGCATGACATCAACCTGAGAGAAAACAGCAGGTTCACGCTCCTTATGAAATGCCGCTTCCTTGGGGCAGCTGCACAGTAATCCGCACTCTGATTTGTAATATCCTTTCTCACAGTGACTCACCAAGTGCAAGTTCTGTCTCTTTGCCTCTCTTTTCAGTAAGTGAGGTTCTGGAACCTGAGCTTGTGGTTGTGACAGTTCATTGAGTCAAAGTATACCTTCCAGTCTTCTGCTCCATTAGTTGGGCTGGGGGCGATTCTTAGGTTTCTTAAAGCATGAATTGAACTTAATGCCTACAGCATAGGACCCAGAAGGGTGCTGTCACCAAATGGAAAAAATGTCAGGGATGTGCCAGGCTGACGACAATCACACTGTGGTGAATCAGTCAACTTCAAGGAGTGCAATGCCCATTCAGCCCCTCACGAGGTGGGCAATGAGGTACTGAGTGTAGTGGATCCTAGCAGAAAGGTAAGTGTTGGCAGCATCTTTTCAGGGCTACCAGACCTGTATGCACACCTTAACGTGTGGGATTCGCTGGAGCAACAGTTGTAACGTCGCCTCCCACCACCATCCCACCCCCCCCCCCCCCACAGACACACACACACACACGCGCGCGCGACCGGCTGTATCGAAGACTCAACACATCTGATCAAACTGGAATCCCCTGAACCCATCTGACTTCTTCAGGCTCAACAGATAATCCACAGAGGGGACCCGAAGCTGTCGCTAACAAGAAAGTGGGAAGATCTTGGGATGCTGCCTAGCTAAGTGATGCTTCCCTACAGATTCTTCTCCTGGCTGCATGGAAAAGAAGGAGGCGCTGTACCCTAGAAATGGCAAAAATGACTTTTTCCCCCTGAGCAAGGGATCTTGGATGGAAATAGCATCAGAGGTCAGTTGCTGTGGCATTCATCAATGCCCATAGTGCACCGTCACCGAAGACCCAGTTATCTCCTCTGCACTGCCAGGGTGCATCCTGCTTAATACTTATTCATAGTGATTACAATTAGCATTGCTTGCTATGTGGGGAGAGATTGACCAGATCAACCCAAGCATTGGGGTGTGCCAGCACCAATTTCCTGAAGATTCATCGATGCGTCTGGATGATTGGCATTTTTATTCGAGAGCTAATTCTGGCAAATCAGTTAATGGATGCTGGTGCTATGTGCTAATATGTATAGCATCAGGTTAGCCACGGTCTCCATGCAGAAATAGCAAGGTGATAGGGGGCTGAAATACCTCAAAAAAAACACTGGGGATATATGGATGTTAAGAATTTTCCTTCTTGTGTTAAGGATTGATAATATTATTTCAATAAATTACTGTAACATTTTGAAATGTTAGTAGATGATGGAGTAAATTATGTTGGCCAGATGGAAGATGTAGCTATGCATCCTCAGTTAAATGCCAGTGTAGGAGCAGGCAAAATCTCCTGATTTACTTAATTATAACAGTGTGCGGAGAGGCTAAGTGCTCGGTGAAGATGAGTAGTAAACGGAAGCAAATGTCATGAGATTTTATTAAGCAGGCTTTCCAAGTGCATCAAAGTTGTAGGAGGAAGCATGAACAGGGGTTTTCTGAGTTCTCTTGTGCATCTATTATTTTTGTTTCCAGTACAGAGGCCTCATCATTGTGCTCTTCTTCGTGCTCCGCATCCTCCCTATCAGATGAGGAATGAGGCTTATCTAAGTGTTCAAGACCTCTCTTGACGATTAAAGTCTTCGTTGCCACTGGTGCACTGACACCTGAAGATAGCGCATATGAATCTGAAATACTGAGCCACAGTTGTCTTGTCTTGGCACAGTTTCCTAAAGCTAGTCTACTTGGTGTCTTCTCTGGCTCACCTAGCTTGGAATCAGCCCTCATGGCACCAACAATTGTTCTTTGCTCCATCTGTACTACTCCTCCTCTTGTTATCATGTTTAAGGCAAAATTGATAGACCCATTGCATGCCTTCTGATATCCCCAGTAATTGTGCGTTGCCTTGGAAGAAATACTCCTAAACACCATTGGTCTTGTTAACCTTCCTTGGTGTTGTAGCGCTGCACCTTTGCTTGTTTCACCGAGAAGCAACAACTAAAATCTACTCCTCAGCCAACGCATTGGTTCATGCCCCTCAATTAGATTCCCCATTCCCACCTAACTATGGCAATAGGCTTCTTTGTTCCCATAATTGAAAGCATACAAAGGGCAACTTTGTTGTGGCAGGTTTCCACAGGTCAATCTGAGACCTTCTGTAGGTGTTACCTATTTTACGCAGTCAGGGAGAAGACTACAATGACCCTTGCTCAATGAATTCAGAACCATTACATTGAATTTTGTTCAGCCACATTTAAATGAGTGTGAATTACAATTCATTTTCCACAGTGGCAATACCATCTTGGAGGATTTCCATCACAGGTAGAATGAATCTGAACTTTGAATCTGTGCTCCAAACTTCCATCTTGTGGCCTACATTCATTGGCTATGTTCCATTTTTCCCTAAAAATGCAGAAAGTAAGGGTTGGGTAAAGAAAGCAAGAGATGCATGATTATAACATCCATGGGTTATATATTATAACATTGTGGGATGAGGATGCAGTGGGATTTGAGAAGATGCATTGGACAGGAATATATCATCATCCTTTATGGTTTCGGGGGTATTATTTCCCACATACTGAGTGATGTTTGCTGCAATTGTTTCTTGCACTGTGTCCTGAATGCAGTGCAATTTGGTCAATGCAGTCATGCCTGCCACCTGCCCCATAGCTGCTTTTCTGACCATCCTGGCCTACAAAAAGATGAAAAGTTTGTCACTTGGGTAATTTGCCAGCCACAGTTGATCATTTGGCTATGTATACATGTTTACAGATGTGTGCTCAGTTTCCAGCAGTGCTATCACCGTGAGAGCGAGGTGAAACACATGAGTTGGAAAATGAGTTGGTATTGATAGATATGCCCAATGAAAATGTGAATCTGGTGTGGTGAATGGAGCAACATATGGGGTTGTATGTCAGTGACTTAAACTTGAATGTCGTGATCATAATCAAGAGCTTTGGAGCTGATGCCAAAATTTTAAATGTGGTTGATGATAAGGAAGTAAACTAGATACTGTAAAAAGAGATCCGTGCACTTGTCAGGTGGTCAAAATTGTGACCAATGGAATTCAATCTATAAAAATGTAAGCTAATGCATTTGGAGAAGGCAAACAATGTGAAGTAATGCACAATAAATGCTCGAACACTGAAAAGTATATAGCAACACAATGACCTTTTGTGCATGTCTACAAATCCCTGAGCGTAGCAACACAGACAGCTACATAATTAGGAAATTTAATTTCTCATTTGAGGCAGAGAATATAAGAGCTCAGTGTTTGTGCTGGAACAGTGTTAAACATTACTTAGGTCACAGCTAGAGTACTGTAAACAGTTGTTTTCTCCGTATTAGAAAGGGTCTGAATCCAATAGAAAGGATACAGTGTGGAATTGTAAGGCTGTTCAAGAATAGAAAATTTTATCAGAGAGAACGCGATTTGATAGATGGGGTTTATTTACTTTGGAACTGAAGGAAAATTTGATTGAATTATAGATTTAATTGAGTTAGAAATTTCTGACAGACCTAACAAGTTTGGATAGAAAGGCCTAATTTATTTTTGCTGAGATGTCAATAATAAGGGGATATGAAAAGATTAGAAGTGAGATGGGGGGTAAGTCTTGTCACCTAGAGATTGATAATGATCTCAGTGTCACTACCCGAAAAGGTGTGAGAGGCATTTCTTTTGAGAAAATACTCATGCTCTTAAAATATAGAATTACTGACCAAGATTGGAAATTGAGATTAGAATGAAATTTTCTATGCTCATAGGTGATGATTAAATGTTTTTCACTCTGCATCCAGGTCCCCTGTGCTAGATTGCTGGCTTTGATACCTGTGGTTATCTGCTCCTTATGTATTCTCAGTAATTATCTAGAGGACCTCCTAGCTTCTTGAAGGAACTAAATCTCTTCGTTGCTGTCCATTTCTTGCATCTAGGCTTCTGGTGTGGTATCTGAAAGCCTGGGGACAAGCTCTCTAGCTGGTTGCATAATTTATTTTGTGTCTTGTAGATGTTTCACCCTTAAAGCATTTTCAGCCGGCAGCCAAAATGCACTTTGTCTTTAAAAGCTACAAACTATCCTTAAGTAGTAAAAGATAGCTTTAAACTCTAGATTAAGCTTGGATGCCCTGATGCAGTGCACTGCCACCCACAGGGTTCACACTATGGTCATTATAATTAGCAGTTAGCATGAAGTTTGCATACTGCCTGAACATTTTTGAATGGACGTGGGGCAGTCATGTGTCATAATAATCAAGTTTGATTTCAGAGCTATCCAGTTTAGTTTCTCAAAGTTAGAGTAGCAGTATTATTATGGTAAATGATGTCTGTATGTACATCTTATAACAATCTATCATCTTTGACATGTTTGATACAATTGTATTGAAGAAGGCTTTCAACAGGAGTTTTTGTATTGTTGCAAACTTCTATTTCATATTTAATGTCTTTTCGCATATCATTTTTAGATTTAGAAATTAAAGTTTAACAGTAGAAATTGAAATAAATGCAACTGAAGCACCTTGAGGTCCAGTCCATTTTAAAGTTTTGTTTTCCAAGGTTAAAGCCAGGGAGTTCCAAAGTCATATTTTTAAAGTGAAGAAGTAGAATTCCTTGCAAAAGACACCAAGGTTTAATGAGATTTTGTAGTTGACCGAATCTTCCCAGACCTCAAATGACATGGACATTGGTGCGGAAGTTTGGGGAATCACGTGAGATCAGCCTTGAAGAACTTTCCACTGTGGAGAGCTAAGACTTCAATTTTCCAACTAAGTGTGGAACAACAAGTTGAGCTTCTCACTAGTGAGAGGCGAGGCGCCTGTTTGCTTGCATTGGCACATGTTAACATCCAAGACTCATCTGAAAGCAAAATACTGCAGATGTTGGAAATCTGAAACAAACAGAAAATGCTGGAGAAACTTAAAAGATCTGGCATCATCCGTAAGATGTGCAGATTCATCAAAGAAACGTCATATCAGACTGAAAATGTTTCTCTCACCACAGATGTTACCAGACTTGCTGAGTTTCTTTAAAGTTCACTGTGGTTTGTTACATTATCTCACCACATCAATATACTGTCTCCCATTCTCCTACTTGCTGGATAGAAACTTGATGATGACAATTCCTGATATGAAGCTCGGAGCAGTAACCTGATGATTCCAGTGTGCCACTTGTTCCTCCAAACCTACATCAGTGTTCAGCATCGCAAGACATACTCCATGGGCAACGGCTGCATAAACCCACCATCTAGCACGATCTCCATGGCCCTATTGGTCAAGCAATATGTCACTTACCTTCTGTCAGACAGGTCTAGAGCAGATAGTCAAAGCATTCTCTACAACTCGAGCTTCCAGTGCTTGATGGGCTTTAAAGGTGACATCAATGCCAGGAGGAATCCCAGGAGATTTCAATAACAGCCTCCACCTGTGGTAGAATAGGATGAGTGAGGCACCAAGCTGCCATGGTACAGAGATCATGAGACCATTTTGGGAAAATAGAGTAAGAAAACTCTTTTGGACTCACAGAGAAAAACCCTTCGTGAAACCTGCCAGTATTTTTTTATCTTCAGCCCAGTGTCACGAATATCAAGATGTCTTGATGAAGTCAGACATTTAAAGTGCAGTCTGTGGGGTGACCAACCGCAGCTTGTCTGTTTACTTATATTTACCTCATGTTAATCCTGAATGTTGACATCTCAGTTGTATATATTGTGTAGATGCTTTAAGATAACTATCTTGCCCGTTCACTATATCCATTTAGTCATTATTGCTGATGCTTGTTTTGTTCAAGTATGCGTACAAAGATTTTATGGTGTGTTTCAACACAAATCTAGAGTTCTACCACTTATATTCTTACCCTTGGTTCTCACATGAATCATATTCATGAAATATTATGGTGTATCAAGCCAGATCATAACATATTCTCATACAGGGGATACTGACAGCGTGGAGAATTGAAACAAGGAAATGCTATGTAGGAACTAATGTCCTTGAGTTCATAATCAGGTAAAGACACAGTTATCTTGTCATCACTATTAAACAAGAATAATGAATTAATGTGATAGCCATAACTTATCAGAATAGCTTAGCATGATAATCCATGTCCAGCGAAATATGCTTTCAGTATATGGCAATACTACGAATATCAGCAACAATTGCAATTAATTGCTGCTTAACTTATTTTTGTCCAAGTTCAGAAAGTTGTACAATTATTAGAGTTTATGCTGTGAGAAGCTAGATCCTTAGGATGTTGTTTAGAAACATTGCTAATCTGTCTGCTAAAGATACTGATTCTGCGATTGGTGTGGGCTTCATGTTTAAAAGTTGGGTGGATAGAATGACCTGCAGATGTGAGTTCCCACCTGTACATAATTTGACCATCCTCCCCACACATATATGCGAGTTTATCATGGACTGGGTAATGCCAGCAATCCAATGTGTGTGACAAGGGTTCTTCTTTTGTCTTTCAGAGTTTGGGGTCAGCAGACAAGAAAGATTCACTTCAGAAAAGGTAGGAAAATGCAAAAGAAGTAATACTGAGCGATCTTAACCTTTGAACAGACATGAAAATCCAGAGCACTTTATTTGTGATGGTTTCTACATTTCACAGGATTTCTATACTTTTGTGGGTTGTGGTGCAACATGAAATATTTTGATTACATGGTTCTGTAGACACATGCACAGTTCTGTGTAGTGTGTTGTGGCACTAGACATCACTATGAATAGAGTTGATCACTAATTCTCATTTGGAAATAGACCACCTCGCAATCTGATCATGAAAATGGAACAGAAAATGTGTAGCTTTCAATTGTTTGTAAAACTAAACTTATGCCTACTTGCATGACAGCATTCTTTACATGTGAAGATGACTTTACATGTATCAGTTTGTTAAATGCCTTGTGCTGCATGATTTTAAATTGGAAATAATGGGTTGAGAAGAAGGATAGGACAGGGGATTTATTTGACACAGAGTTTATGCAGTGTTTGACCATCAACCTGTTTAAGAGGATGCCAGGTTACTGTTTGATATTTTCTCGTTCCTCAGATGATCCTAGATTGAGGCAGAGACAATGAGTATGGTTCAAAAATAAATTGAATATTTGTTTACAAAGAATATACAAAGAAGTAGGGCAGAAAGTCAGGTAAATTAGCTGAGATGAAGAACTAGTAACAACATTGGCCTGATAGTCAGAATTACCTTTGTGCGAATATGCTAACTTTCAAAACCATTGGTTCCTTTAGACACAATGTTAAGCTCCCAATCCACCAAGTTGTGGGTCAAAGTTGCTCCCTTACATGAGACTGTATTCGTTCATGCTGAAACATTTTAAAAAATGTGTATCTGTCCTTTTTTGTAAATTGATGAAGTTCATCCTGGAACATTTGTTATTACTAGGATCACCTTTCACAATAGCATAAAATGAATGAGCTATGGAAAATGACCATAATCCAAAATGATTAATGTTATTTCCAGATTTATGCTGGGCAACTGGCTTAAAGTCAAGACAACCCAGAATCTTACAACAAAAGCAATATTTTTGCCACAGGTAAACAGTCATAAAAATTAATATACATTCATATGAATGCACAGATGGAAGTATTAAAATGGACTCACAGACTGTTGCATACACTGTGTTGGAAATAGCCCTTCAGTGAAGCACTTGTTATATGTCCATGCTGCTGTTCTTCTGATGGGATAATGCTTAAATCCTGCTAATCTAGAGACGTAGGTAAACACTGAGATTCTTTGGAAGAAAAGCAAGTTCTCCCAGTGTATTTGCCAACGTACCTGTGAGCCAGAGCACCAAAAATAAATTGACCCATCATTATCTCATCACTGTTTTCAGAACACTGTTGCTACAAAATAATTCCAAATTTTGTCAGTGCAAGAACTGCAGTGGCATTTTATAATAAAATTGAGAGCTGAACCTTACCGTTCTTCAGCTAAGTGCACGTAGGATCTATATTTTTTGAGCATTTTCCATTGTGAGGCCAAGCAAAATTTCTTACGTATCTAACTAAACTCAGCTCATTACTTACTCCACTTTTTAGCTGACCCTGGCATTCAATTCTATCCCTATTTTACCATGCACTGCTCCTGGAACAACTCACCGCTCAGCAGATATCCACTGAAAGATCAGTAGCTCTTGTGTCTGCTCCGTCTTTGGAAGGCCACTATGCATCTGGACAAGCATTAATAGCTTGGCATTGCTGTTCACTAACAAATTAATGGCACAGCAGCCACAAAGCCGTGCTGCTCATGCCACATGGTTGACACTCTCTCCCCACCTCCCGCCCTACTGCACCCTTGGAAGTTGCACAAGTAATGGATTGCATTTGGCCTCTTTTTAAGTCATTGATGCTAGTTGAGTATTATTGGAGCTCAATTTGCAAGACCTATGGAATGGTGAAAATCAGCTTTGCCCAGCATTGGACACTAAGTACATTTACTCTACATGCATTGCAAATGGGCAATGAAATGATTGCAAATTAAGTGTAGCTATGTTTTTCAGTTGCCTGCTTCATGTATCTGCCCTAGTTTCCAGCAGCTGTGGCTGCTGCTGCTGTTGCCATTCAAACTGACACCACCCCCTGAGTGTTGTCCCAGCCATTTTCCAGATGCTTTTTGCTAGTGGAGAGCAGCAGGTGATAGAAGGGAATGCAGTGTGCAATGGATACCATCACCATTGTACTCTTCCTGGTTACCAATAACTTCCTCCTAAGCCTGCATGTCCCCTTTTATCTTGCACTTTGCCAACAGCACATTTCCCTCCTCCATGTGGAGACTCACCCCAGTGAATTTGCATCCATGACTTCCCTGTCCCCTGAGACCTGATGTTTCATCTTATTGATACCTATTCTGGTCCTCAACTCAATCCTGTGAAGGACATCGTGGTGATCACTGCCAGTGGCCCCTTCTGTAGTCTACTGTAACTTCTGATGCTGTTCTGCCTAACTCCTCAAACACTTCAAGTTTCCCCCATGTCACAATTCTTGTCCACATCTCTACAAAAGCCTCTACTTTCCCTTGGCAGCCTTGACTCCTGACTGCCCCACCCCTTTTGGAAGACATCCTACTGCTGTTCCTACAGAACCTTCACTGAACCCTCTTTAATGATCGCAGACTACACCCACACCCCCCGCCCCGCTCCAGACTGTATTCACCCTCGACTGCTGACCAACTTTAACAAGCAGTCCATAGACATGAGTGACCAGACCCCTGACTGCTGTGTTTGCAGCTCCCAAACTAACAATATGTAAATCCCTTGACTGCAAGTGTTGGCCCACCAAGACTAACTGCTGAACACTCCTCACACCGTAGTCAGATAGATCCATTGACCTTAAACTGCCCGAGTTAATGACTGACCAGGATCAAGCCCCTGGATTGTGTCCATCTGTGCCCATGACTGAGGAGTTCCAATATTCCTGACAGGTGATGCCCCTCCACTTGACTGGAAAGAGGGCTAGCCCCCATTCAGTTTCCAATAAGGTCATTTGGTTGAATAAACTTATAGTGTGTTTATTGTGCAGGCAGCTGGCACGTGCTGTAGCTATTAGATTAACGTCTCAATTTTCTGTTCATAAAGACCACACCTGGACAGATTCCCAATGAAACTCATGTCAAGTAGTCTGTCTGTAGATCTGCGAAAAGGAACACATCAGTATGGCAATGCTGATAGCCTTTGGCTCAGGGTTAAGTGTCTTAGCACTAACAGGCATGGCAAGGCAAATTATGACAGAATGCAGAGAGACACTCAGAGAGCAAGTGGGCAGCCCACAGATGCAGTCCGGTCCAATCCATAAACTGGTGCATGATCCTCTGCGCAATGTGTCCTTTCAGAAGCCTTTCAGTAGCAGTTGCAAGTCCTTGCTTCTTAAGCAAGCTGCAAATGGATCAGAGTTGCCATGATATCATAAGGGTTTACAGATACTGGGTACGAATGTCCATGAACCAGCAGTGTGTGAAGCTGATGGCCATGGATTGTCCCCTGCTTTTGGTGCTGACCAACATGGAGACTGTTCACAGCCAGTGGTAAGCTGAAACTGCCATATACCCTGTCTGACTTCTCTGTTGAGAATTCTTGACATGTAGTTTATTTGGTGTGCTTGTTTAGATAGCTGAATATTAATAAGGTGAATTGTGTCATTAATTACATTTAATAAGCCCTAGTCCCCATAATTGGCAACCCCAACTCTCTAGTGTAAAACTCACAATGCTGCTTGGCAAATGCATAAAAGATGTTGCGAGTTACTCCCAACGTGTGATGCATCTTGTTAGATTTCTTGCCCATTTCTGCGACAATAGTGCCTGTTATTACAGGCCCCTATAAGATTCTACTTTGAGTGTCTGCAAATTGTTATGAAATGCTTTGGAATTTATTGACTTAAAAGGTTTCAAATAATGTTTCTTCTATTCATCACGGGTTGTGGGTATTGCTGACCATGCCAGCATTTATGCCTGATTGACCTGGAGACAGTGATGGTGAAATGTCCTCTTGAATCACAAGCAGACCTTGGAGTATAATGACACAAGCAGTTCTCTCAGGAAGGGAGTTCCAGAATTTTGACCTTGCAACAGTGAAGGAAGGTAATATAGTTCCAAGTCAGGATAGTATGGGGCTTGCAGGGAATCTTGCAGATGGTGGTATTCCCAAGTATCTGCTGCCCTTATCCATCTCATTTGTTGCAGTTGAGCATTTGGACTTTGCTGACAAAAGAAGTTTTGTGAGTTGTTGTAGCAAATCAATGATAAATCAACACCAGCGGTATTACATTAATTTGGACTCTGGGCATTGAGGTACTTAGATTTCCAGAAGGCATTTGAAAAGGTGCCACGTAAAGATTATTTCAGAAAAAAAGAACTTCATGATGTAGGGGGTTGCAAATTGGACTTGACAGAAGATTGACTGGCTAATAGAAAGCAGTAAGTACACACAGATGAGATAACAAAGTGTTGAGCTGGATGAACACAGCAGGCCAAGCAGCATCTCAGGAGCACAGTTTGGCAAGATGTAAAGACATGGTGTGTTAGAGGGATCGGTGCTGGGATCTCACTGGTTTACAATTTGTATAAAAGACAGTACAAGAAGATACAGTTGTCAAATTTGTTGATGTCACATAGATAACGAAGGTAAGTTGTGAAGAGGATATAAATGACTACAAAATATATAGATTGGATAAGTAGAAAGAGATCTGACAAATGGAGTATGAGATAACAAAGTGTGGAGCCGGATGAACACAGCAGACCAAGCAGCATCTTAGGAGCACAAAAGCTGACGTTTCGGGCCTAGACCCTTCATGAAGATGCTGCTTAGCCTGCTGTGTTCATCCGGCTCCGCACTTTGTTATCTCGTATACTCCAGCATCTGCAGTTCCCATTATCTCTGACAAATGGAGTATAGTGTGGAAAAATTTGAAATTGCCCATTTTGGCAAGAAGAATGAAAATGTATATTTTCTAAATGTTGAGAGATGCAAATCTCTGAGATCTCGAGGAACACGGGCATCCTAGTATATGAAACACAAAAGACATGAACGCAGGTCTAGCAAGTAATTAGGAATAGAATATTCTCATTTACTGCAGGGGAATTAAATACAAAACTAGACAGGTTATGCTTCAGGTATAGAGTATTGCTGAGATGACATTGGGAGTATTATACAGTATTAGACACCTTATTTAGTGAAGGATATAAATGCTTTGAAAGAAGTTCAAAGAAATATTACCTAATGAATAACTGGAGTAGGGAGAGTTTTGAGGAAAGGTCGGACAGGCCAAACTTGAATCTGTTGGAATTTGGAAGACTAAAAGGTGACTTGATTGAAACAAATAAGCTCCTGCGGGGTCTTAGATAATGAAATGTGAGGCTGGATGAACACAGCAGGCCCAGCAGCATCTCAGGAGCACAAAAGCTGACGTTTTGGACCGAAGGGTCTCGGCCCGAAACGTCAACTTTTGTGCTCCTGAGATGCTGCTGGGCCTGCTGTGTTCATCCAGCCTCACATTTCATTATCTTGGATTCTCCAGCATCTGCAGTTCCCATTATCACTCCTGCGGGGTCTTGACAGGTTTGATGTGGAGAGTGTATTTCCTCTTATAGATGAATCAAGAATTAGGGGGTCACTGTTTAAATATATGTGATCACCCATTTAAAACAGATCAGGAATTTTTTTCTCACAGAATTGAGGAACTATAGATTGCTCTTCTGGAAAAGGCGGTGGAAGCAGAACTCTTGAATATCTTTAAGGTAAAGGTGGATAGATTCTTGTTATACCAGGGATTGAAAGGTTTTCAGCGGTAGGGATAATCTGCGATTACAGTCAGAACAGAGTACTACTGTTCAAATGATGCAATTTTGTGCAAACCTCAGTATGATTTTAATTCTTCTTTTGCTGGGTTCAGCTTTTTTCCTTGTTAGGTGCCCTTCTGTCTTTTGCTGTATCCAAGAACGTGAAAAAGTGGATGGTTTAATCATGTATTTGTCATTTTGCCTGATCTTGAACAAAATACAACCTAGTTCCAGGACAAAGCAGCCAGTACCCCATTCATCACCTTCAGCATTCACTGTCTTCATCACCCACTCATAGTGGTAGCAGTCTTGACTGTATAAGCAATACATTGCAGCAATTCATAAAGGTTCCTTTGAGAACACCTTCCAAACCCCACAATCTTTACCGCATTGATGGATCAGAGCAGCAGATACTTGGGAACACCATCGCCTGCAAATTTACCTCCAAGCCACACCCCTTCCTGACCTGGAACTATATCTCTGACCCTTTGGTCAAAATCCTAGAATTCTTTCTCTCTGAGCACTGTGGATATTGCTGTACCACACCCCGTGGACCGCAGAAATACAATAAAATGCCTGACCACCATTTCAAGAGCAGTTAGGGTTGTGCAATAAATGCTGACTATGCCCCATCCTATGAGTGAATAAAAAAATCATATTTTCTTTTGCCTCTTCCTTACTTTCATCAGAATCAAGCTAAATTTATTAATGTAATAAATTCTCAAAATGCACCACAGCGTAATCTACCCTCTCAGCCATTTAATAAAAGTTGAAGGTGATTAAGAAGGTAAATTTTTTTTTAGAATGAGGGATGCTCGAAGTAAACACCTCAATCTCAGACTGTGGCAGATATCCACAACTGCAGGATTAATGTATGTTTGATGTATCCTGTTGTGGCGGTATGAACTAATTAGACTTAATAGCAAGCTGACTAAGCTTTCAGGAGCCTGGATAAGTAGAGGCCTGTGATTGTTGATTGTGGGGTCTCTAGAGAGGACTGAGTTGAAAGGTCAAAGATGCCAGGTTTGAATCCTGGTCTGTACTCTTGATAGCTGATACACCCATCCAAAAAAAGCTCAAGTTTCTCCTGTATATTTGGTACCTGCTGCGCAGAACAACACATAATTAGTTCTACGTCAAGAACAGACAGATCATTGTTTCACTAATGGAATGCATTCAAAGCATTTGTACTCTAATTATATTCCTCCTGTTTGTAAGGTAGAATGAAAACCTGCGACTTCCAAACTTCTTGACGCCTAAAAATTTTGTGCCTGACAATTCAGCATACCACTGCATAGAATAAAAACACACTTATCTTTCTCTCTTACTAATTTGATTCAAGAAAACAGAATAAATGAGGATGTCTGGATTTGACGCCCCTTACTGAATAACTTTAATTAAAGAGCTTGAGGATTGTCCTCTTTTAAAAAGACAGTTAATAAGAAAGAGACGATTCCTTCCCTTTCCCAGTGGAATTATTGGAGCTACATCATTATAATCCAATGTTTTGTAGATTTCTCCCTGGTTGTGTGTTGCATAACACCTTCACAGTATGCTTTGAATTGATATGAGCAAGCTTGGCATTTGATGAAATTATTTTGGGTTTTGTACAGTGTCTTCCATGCAGTCTTCAGGATCCTGTGAGACCTTTTTTTAATTTTGTCAGGTATAATTGAAAAAGCAAGTAGTGTATTTTTCAGTGAAGACAATTCTGCAGCCATGAGTAGAGGTGGGTGCCATATAGCTAAGGGTTATTGTAAGATATTGTAATATATTTCAGCTGATAATAGCATTTGTCTTATTGCCCCAACAATTTTAGTGTATCCAAAAAAATGAGTGGGCATGGAAAAATTTAAGATGGAGCATTATGAAGCTGCGACCTAGTAACCCAGCTTAAAAGTTTTAACGAAATATGGTTATTTTCAAAAACACAATTTTTGAGACAAACTTGTGGAATAAACTTTAAGATAAAGAGGTGAAGACAAAAACATTTGGACACTAAAACAACATACATCTATATTTATGTAGAACCTATAATATAATAAAATGTCATGGTGCTTATGGCATTATAAAATAAAACACTGGGCAGAGAACAAGCTATTGAGTAGAATTTGCTGTTCCAGAGAATTAGTGGGATTGTGGCGGCAATGGCACACAGTCAGGCTGGCTTGCCATGGGGACATTTTGGCCTATTTCCTGCCAACTGAGAAATTAATTTCTGTGTTGGAAGGCCCAAGTTTGACATTGCCAACCAGGTGCTAAGTAAAGCCCTCAAGTGGTTTATTATCAACACCTCTCCTCTCTCTCTTGCCATGATTTAATCTGTGAATGTGTGGGCAGTCGTAGCCTTCCTGGTTAAGGCCTGCCTGCCGGTTTGAAAGGCCTTGATTTTCCCCATATCCGGCATGGAAAGAGGTGTGAAGTGGGAGGATACTGCTGAAATCCATGCTGCCGCCCATGTATCCGACACTGCCATCCCTGTAACCCCCACTGTAAAGTGTCATTAGTAAGATAGTTCCAGGATTTTGACCCAGCAACAGTGAAGAAATGACAATATAGTTCCAAATCAGAATAGTATGTATCATGGAGGGGAACTTGCAGATGGCGATATTCCCAAGCACCTGCTGCCCATGCACTTCTAGGTAGTAGAAATCACAGGCTTAAAAGGTGCTGTCAAATGAACCACAGTGAATTGTTACACTGCATTTTATAGATATTATAGACATCTACCACTGTGCATTGATGGTGCAGGAAATGAATGTTTAGGCTGGTTGGTGGCAAGGCAGCCAAGGAGGTTGCTTTTCCCTGTGTTGTATTGGGTTTCTTGAGAGCTTTTAGAGCTGTACTCATCTAAGCAATGGAGAATATTCCATCACAATCATGACTTATGCCTTGTAGGTGATGGATAGGTTTTAAGCAGTTTGGAGATTTGTTACTTCAGAATTCCAAGAATCTGACAAGCAGTTGTAGTTTTTGTATTTATTTGGCTGGTACATTTCAGTTTCTGTTCAGTAATAACTCATGCGTTGATCGTTTTGAATTCAACGAAGGTATTGCCATTAAATGTCATGGGGATATGGTTAGATTGTCTCATGTTGGAGATGGCTTTTGTCTGGCTTTTTTATGGTGAAAATTTTATGTGCCATTTACACGGCCTGAGCAACATACAAGCTTGTGTTGAATTAGACACTGACTACTTCAGTATGTGAGGAGTCATGAATGATGTTGAATGTTGTTCAATTATCAGAAAACACCCCCATCTCTGATCTTACAATGGAAGGAAAGTAATTGATTAAGCACCTAAAGGTAGTTGGGCCTCGGACATGACCCTGAGGAGTAGTCGCAGCAATGTTCTGGGATAAAAAATAATTGATGTCCAACAGCTACAAACATCTTTTTTCTCTGAAGAAGTGTCAAGGCCCAAAATGTCAGCTTTCCCGTTCCTCTTATGCTGGTTGGCCTGCTGTGTTCATCCAGCTCTGCACCTTGTTATCTCAAACATCTTTGTTAGTCTAGTATGACTCCAACCTGCTCCTTGTATGCATGCAGCTGAGTTTCTCTGAGCAACTGTTTGAAGTTTTATGTATTTTTAAAAAATATTCTACTTTTCTATTCTTGCTACCAAATTGAAATTGTTTCTTAGTCACTTAACCTGTCGATATCATTTTGTGCTTTTTTTGTGTCCTTTTTACAGTTTATAATCCCACCTATCGTCACCATACTTGGGTATACTACTTCTAGTTACTTTGTCAATATCACACATACAAATCATAAAGGGCTTAAGCCCTAACCTGATCCTTGTGGCATTCCAATAGTCGCATCCTTCCAACTTCAAACTTGTAAGTCATCCTTTTATCCTTACCTCTGTTTTTGGCTGTTGACAAGTCCTCTATCCATGCTACTATACACCTGACTCTGTATGCCCTTATCTTGCATAATCAACTATTTGTTTGAGATCTTATTGATTATCTTTTGGAACTCCAAATATACTATATCTACCGACATCCCATTGTCTTCCCTATAGTTAGATCTTCAAAAACTTTAACAACTGTGTGAAGCACACTTTCCATTTCATAAACCATGTTGCCTTCATCTGATCATACTGTGATTTTTGAGCTGTCAGGCGGATTTCCTTCATAATATTCCAGCATTTTCTTGACAGCTGATTTTAGGGAAGAGGCCTCAAGTTCCCTATTTTGTGTCACACTCAATTCTTGAAAAGAGGTGTTATATTTGCTGACTTTCAACCCACTTGATCAAGGAATTTAGGAATTTTTAAAAATCACAACCAGTGCCTCCACTATCTATCGGATGTTTTGTTTTTTAGTCTTTTAAGTTTCTCCAATGCTTTTTCTCAGCTAGTATTAATTACCTTGGGTTCCTCACTCTTATTAGCCGTGTGATTAGCATCTATCTTTAGTGTATAGTTTATGTCTTCTACTATGCAGATATACACAAAACATTTGTTCAGTATTTGTGATTTTTGTTCATTCCCTTGATTATTTATTTTGCCTCTGCCTCTAAGGGAACAATGTAAACTTTATCTCCTCTCCTCCTTTACATATATATTCAAAAAACTCTTAAAATCTCATTTTTAAAACTCAAAACTAGTTACTGAATGCACATTTCAGAGAATATGATTTTTGATGAGAAACGGGTTGCGCCGTGGATAGGCTTAATGATAGTGCCTGTGAAACACCAAGATTTTTAAGAGAGTCAGAGTACTAGAAGAATAGGATTGGATTCAAGACGTGGCACTGCAGAGTTGTTATTATGGAACTTTGGATACTAGAATAATGGACTTAATCAGGGAAGATAGGGTATGATAGGAACTGCTTTGGATTGGAGTTTAGGACACTCACAAGGATAGGCATGAAAAATGAGGATGAGGATACCAGATGGGCAAAAATCAATGGGATGATTAATGGCAGAGAAACAGGGTTCTGTATAGAAACATGTGCAAATTGACTCTAATTTATAAGATTCTGTAGACGCCAATCAACCATGAGATTTTGAGATTCATGAACTGCAAGGATCTGATGAGTTAGCTTGAATTAGCTGACAGCAATAGCCTTTTGTGATGCAGTCACTTTGAACATATCTTATAATCTTTTTTGCAACCATGCAAATTACCACATTTTAGTTTTCCTTATTCCCGATTCTTTTGTACCTCAGTGACAGCCCTGGCAATTTTACCTTTGTCCTGTGTAGCAATTTAATGAGACAAGACATGATGTCAGCCAGTTTCCAGCAGCCTGAAACCTCAGCTGCACAAACCACACTGACATTTTCAGGAAAAAGGCTGATACAACTGGCTCTTGTATCACTTTCCTTGTGGCTTTTTTCCTTGCATCAACAGATGACAAAGCTTTTCTTCTCACTTGGTGCACATTACAGGAAATCAGGTATTCCTCTTATTCCCTTCTGTGGGGTTGTTCCACTCTCCGTTGTGATACAGCACTGTTTGTGAAATTTCAGTGGATAATTTGAGTGTAAGGCAACACAAATTTACTGAACTCTGTGCACACACAATGTCCATAAGTGCTGCTAGATAGACACAAAGAACATAAATTCAGGCTGATATTCATCCTCCATAACCTAAGATGATGGAGTAATTAATTCCAATTGTAATCTTGCTTTATATCCATTCGCTTTCAACAATTCAATCAGTGAGGGATAGGATTCAAGTATATCCATTAATCCCCCCCACCCCGCTAACAGATGTACTCACTAAAACAAAAACCAAGAATGTTGGAAAAACTCAGCAGGACTGGCAGCATCGGGGGGAGCGATTCAGAGTTAGTTCTTTATGCCTGATATGACTGTTCTTCAGAAGTGAAAGGGTTTGAAAATGTTTTTTTAAATACTTTTGACAAAGGTCAAGATGGGACAAAAGCAGCAGATAGTATAAAGGTACAGTGCAAAAGACGAAGGGATTGTTTGTGGTGGTGAAAGAGAAAAATAATGTAAAATGATATAAATTAAAGTGTGAAAGAGAGAAAATGGGTCATCTTTACTGAGAGCAAAGTAAACAAAACACAAGCAAACAAAGGCTTGAAGGGGTATGGAATGAAATGTAAAAAAATGGAGAACAGATGTCGTGCAGACATGCTCTGAAGTTGTGGAATTCAATATTGAGATCTAGAGGTTGTAAAGTGCCCAAGTGAAAAATGAGGTTTTGTTCCACCAGCATGCATTATTGGATCATGGCAGCAGGCCCAGAACAGATATGTTAGCATGAGAGTGAGGTGGTTTATTGAAATGGCAAACATCTGGAAGGTCACAGTCATTCCTACAGATAGAGTAGAGGTGTACCACAAAGTGGTCATCCAGCCTGCCTTAGGCCTCACCAGTATATAAAAAAAATAGTAGGAGAAGTGAATACAGTAGACTAGATTAAAAGAAGATAACAAAGTGTGGAGCTGGATGAACACAGCAGGCCAAGCAGCATCTCTCAGAGAGCTCTCTGATGAAGGGTCTAGGCCCGAAACGTCAGCTTTTGTGCTCCTAAGATGCTGCTTGGCCAGCTGTGTTCATCCAGCTCCACACTTTGTTATCTTGGATTCTCCAGCATCTGCAGTTCCCATCATCCCTAGATGAAAAGAAGTCCCTTTTACATTGGCAACACTCCCTTTCACATTTTAATTTACACCCATTTTACATCTTTTTTCTCTCTTCATCACCATAAGCAACCCAATATCTTTTGCAGTAGGCCTCTACATGACCTGTTCCCTTTGCTCGCCCCTGCCACTGTCAAAAATGTATAAAGAAACATTTTCCAACCTTTTTCAGTAATGACGAAGTCATATTGGACTCTCAATTTTAACTCTTGTGTTTTCTCTCTCCGCAGATACTGCCACGCCTGCTACGTATCTTCAATATTCTCTGTTTCAGATTTCCAGCATGCAGTGTTTTTCTTTTATTTGAGATGCATACACCTGATAATCTGTTCCACTGGAGACACTTACTTGGCAGTCTCACCCCAGCAGGGTTACTCACACACTCTGATCCCACTACCAATAGATATACTCATTCATTGATACTACCCCAACGGAGACATTTACCTGCCAGTGTGTTGCAATAGAAATAGTCAACTAAATATTGCATTCCGACAGTGACACTTACCCATTAATCCCATTCTAATACAGATGCTTACCCAAAATTCTTACTCCAAAAAAGTCACCTACTGTGCCCCAAAAGATACCCATCAATCCCACCCCAACAGAGACACTCACCTGGCAATTCCGCCACATAAGAGAAGGCCATTTGCCAATCCCACCCCATTTACCCAGCAATTTTCCCCTCGTGGGGAGGTGGGGAGAAGCCTTTTGATTTAGAGAGTTATTAGTCTCTGCGACATTTTATCTAAAAAGGAAACAAAGTTATTTCCATATTAAACTTTTAAAATGGAGTTGTCCTTGTTCTGGGGTAAGGGGAACTTATGAATGTTGTGTACATAGTAATATGTGACTAAGTAGTCCTGTTTTCTCAAAAGCAAAGGACAGACATGTTTGGCCAATTGGTCTTCTTTTGTGTTGAAAACTTCTATTTTCCTGTGAACAATGACTCTCTATTTCTTGAAAGTGTTTCCTTCTTGCTGTTTGATTTTTCCCATAGTTACTACTACCTAAGGAAGGGGCATCAGGTCAGCATATTCCAGTGATAGCACCAGTACTGCTCACTGAACTTGGGAAAATAGTTCAAATAGTGCCAGTGAAATCAGCAACGAATGTCCATGCATTAACATGTTGACACATCACATCATTTTAAATATTCCTATCCTCTACACATCATTCCGAACATTTCTGAACTCGACATAGCATCCCTAATATTCTTGCCCTCTGTATATTGCATCGAGCAAAATATTTCCATCCTGTACAGATGACATTTATAGCAAACGCTCCAGTATTCTACATATTACATCCCAGATAACTGAGATATTTCCATCTCACTTTAAATTTCTTCACTTCTTGGCTGAAAATGAGGAATGGGGAATCTGAAGTTGAAACTGCTTTGAGTGTAGCAGTTGCATTTTAAGTTCTCTTCACGAGTAAGGCTGATGGACATCTGGTTGAAATTAACACTGATGTTCCCAAAAGACTTCTTTGTTTAAAAAGTGCTGCTTTAAACAAATGAATATCCATTTCAAACCACACTCCAAGATGCTTAATGCTTTTTGAAGCAGTTCTCGCGTGCCTCATTTAAACAAATCACGCTTAGCTGAATTTAGTTGAACTGAACTGAATTCAGTATTCCTCAGTATGGTACGGTCTCTCGTCTTCTTTATCCAGACTGTGTGTCAAATTGCACATCTTGATAGTAAGAAGGCTAACATAGCAAATTTGGATACATTATACTCTGCCTCCTCTTCCAAGTTGTTAATATAGATACCAAATAAGTGAGCCCTAGGGCTGATCCTTGTGTAACTCCACTCATTACATCTTTCCAAGCTAAAAACGATCTTTTAATCAGACTCACTGTCTTCTCTGTGTTAACCAATTCTCGATCTATGCTATTACTGCCAATACTGAGAGTTCCTATCTTGTGCAAAAATGTTTTATGTGACACCTTACCGAATGCCTTCTGAAAATACAAATGCACTACAATTACCAGTTCCCCTTTTTTTAATTATGCTTGTTATATCTTCAATGAATTCTCGCAAATTTGTCAAATACCGTTTTCCATTCACAAAATCACATTGCCTCTGTTTGATTGTGTTAAGCTTTTTTGATTGATCTGCTATTCCTTTCTTAATAATGGATCCTATCATTTTCCCATGTAAACATTTCACCACATGGAGTTAGGTTCGCATAAGATATCCACCATAGAAACCAGCCATTCAGCCAAATCAGTCCATGCCACTTCACTTGGATTTCCTTCTATCTTTCCTCACATGAATCTGTCATTCTCATCTAAGAGTATACAGAGATGTTGCAGGGTGATTTGGACAGGCTGAATGAGTGAGAAAATTCATGGCAGATGCAATACAATGTGGATAAATGTGAGGTTATCTACTTTGATACACAAAAAAGGAAGGCAAATTATTGTTTCAATAGCTGTAAATTGAGAGGGGGTAATGTTTAACAGGGCCTGGGTGTCCTTGTGCACCAGTTGCTGAAAGTAAGCACACAGGGGCCGCATGCAGTGAAAAAAGTGAGCTGTATATTTACCTTCATAGGGGAGATTTGAGCACAAGAATAACTTTCCAGGCCATACCTGGAATATTATGTGCAGTTTTAATTTCCTCATCTGAGGAAGCATGCCTTTGCTATCATGGCAGTATAGCAAAGGTTTACCAAAATTGATTCCTGAAGTGGCAGGACTGATGAGTGAGGAGAGATTGAGTCGGTTAGCTTTGTATTCACTGGTATTTAGAAGAGTGAGAGGGCATCTTCTAGGAATTAATAAAGTTCAACCAGGACTAGACAGATCAGTTGCAGGAAGGATGTTTCCAATGATGGTGTCCAGAACCAGGGATTTAAGGATGAGGGGAGAGCATTTTAGGATTGAGATGAATAGAGATTTCTCCACCTAGAACATAGTGAGTCTGTGGAATTCACCACCATAGAAAGTAGTTGAGGCCAAAATATCGTGTTTTCACAAAGGAGGTAGCTTAGCTCTTGTGGCTAAAGGGATCAAGCAGTATGGGGAGAGGGTGGAATTAGGTTATTGAGATCGATGATCAGACATGATCATGTTGAATGGCAGAGCAGACTCGATGACGTCAACCTGCCTACTCCTGGTCCTATCTCTGTTTCTGTGTTTCTAATTGTCCACTTCCTTCTCCCTCACATGCTTGTTTAGCTTCCCCATAAAAACATCTACAAATTCTTCATCAATCACTCCGATGATTGTCCAAATTCTCATTAATCTTTGGCTAAAGAGTGCAAAAGGGGTAAGGTTGGGATTCACTATTTGATTTCTTAGTGACTAGTTTATGTTGAAGACCTCTAGTTATGCTCTTTCCTGCATGAGAAAACATTCTACACTGCTCTATCCAGTCTTATCAAAACTTTAAAGATCTCTATTTTGTCACCCCAAGCCTTTCTTCAAGAGTAAAGATATCCAACCTGCCGATTCTTTCCTGACTTATTTCTGGTATTGTACCTTTCTAGTGCCTCTATATCCTTTTCAGGATTTGGCAACCAGAACTGTATGCAATACTTAAAATGTGTTCTAATCAAGATTCAGAGATAATGGGAACTGCAGATGCTGGAGAATTCCAAGATAATAAAATGTGAGGCTGGATGAACACAGCAGGCCAAGCAGCATCTCAGGAGCACAAAAGCTGACGTTTCGGGCCTAGACCCTTCATCAGAGAGGGGGATGGGGAGAGGGAACTGGAATAAATAGGGAGAGAGGGGGAGGCGGACCGAAGATGGAGAGTAAAGAAGATAGGTGGAGAGAGTATAGGTGGGGAGGTAGGGAGGGGATAGGTCAGTCCAGGGAAGACGGACAGGTCAAGGAGGTGGGATGAGGTTAGTAGGTAGATGGGGGTGCGGCTTGGGGTGGGAGGAAGGGATGGGTGAGAGGAAGAACCGGTTAGGGAGGCAGAGACAGGTTGGACTGGTTTTGGGATGCAGTGGGTGGGGGGGAAGAGCTGGGCTGGTTGTGTGGTGCAGTGGGGGGAGGGGACGAACTGGGCTGGTTTAGGGATGCAGTAGGGGAAGGGGAGATTTTGAAACTGGTGAAGTCCACATTGATACCATATGGCTGCAGGGTTCCCAGGCGGAATATGAGTTGCTGTTCCTGCAACCTTCGGGTGGCATCATTGTGGCAGTGCAGGAGGCCCATGATGGACATGTCATCTAGAGAATGGGAGGGGGAGTGGAAATGGTTTGCGACTGGGAGGTGCAGTTGTTTGTTGCGAACTGAGCGGAGGTGTTCTAATCAAGATTCAGTGCAGATTTAGGACAATGTCCCTACTTTTTAATTCTCTCCTTCAACAATAGACTAGTACTTTTGTTTATTGGCTTGCCAACTAGTGATGCCACTAAAGGTGCTTGTTCTCAGAGATCACTTTTGTTTCATCCTAACTGGGCTTTGAACTTCCAAGTGATAAATTACCTCCCTATTCTTCCTACCAAGATGGACAACCTAATATTATCTGTTGAATTCAGGAAATAACTTCTTCCCCAACAGGTGATGCTGGATTGATTCACATCCATTCCCTCTTGTAAGTTTTCTGTTCCTAAACAATAAAACAAGGGGGCATGATCTTAAAAATGGATAGCCAATCACCGTTGAGTCTGACCCTATTATCAAAAGGTGGTATGAGAAAAAGGGATGAAGTTCCATTTAACCTGCTCATTCAACAGAAAACCTCCTGTGTATATCACCTAAATGGCATATATGATCCATCCCTACAATGTCATTTTTGTTTCATTTTCAATATTTCCAGTTACACTGCTGAAGGTCTCAACATCCAGCATGTAGTCCTGCATTTTCTCAACTTACCCATGATATAACTCATTGACCATCCCTACCATTTGACAAGGACATTCTCACTTACATTTGTTGCCCTCTTGCCTCCAAGGAAATGTCAGGGGAGTGGAGATCGGGGCCAGGTCTCTGATCCATAACATCAGAATTCTGTTATCACAATGATTGAGATACTGTTTTATCTATAAGATTAACCAAAATAGCTAACTTTTATGTATTTGCAAGGCTACCGAATCATATAAAAAGCCTAAACTTAAGGCCCCCTGGATGTTGGCTGGAGGACGGAGTGTGTGTGAGATAAAATCACAGCCTATCTGTTACACTCCTACTTTTGTGGCATTTTATTGGTGGCAGGAACATTGTCGGACAGGTTTCTCACTCAAAAGCAGAGGGCACTCAATTTCAATAATTTTACAATGAATGTAGAACAGTAGCTGGGCTGCAGGAATTTATGTCTCTTGAATAAAATGTACCAATGTACGGGTAGAATCTAACCAAAATGTACAGATGGTTAAATGTTAAATAATGGATACCTGGTAGTGAGTTCCAGGAATCTAAGTAGGGGACTTAAGTGATATGATGAACAGTGATTGTGCTGTGCTGTGGCTGATCACTCTTCATAAATATATTTTCAGAATTCTTTCCATGGATTATTTATTTTGAAAGTAATACACTGCTTGACGATTCTTGGAATAAGCCTTGAATACATTAGCAGCTGTTGCTACAGGACTGAATAACAATGAGGATTGCAAGCTTTGATCAAGACGCTAGAAGTTAGTGGGAGGAATGCAGCTACTGGAGTATGAGTAATGTAAGAGATAATGATCTGTGTACATACTGACAATAAGCATTTCATGCTCACAGTCACCATGTCATTATTTACTGGCAAAAGTCAATGGAATTTGTTCTTGTGCCTCCCAGTCCACCCACCAAAACCAGTGAACAATGCCCGGGACAGATCTCAACAGTGTCCGATAACCAATTTCTGCAATTGCCACCAATATATTGTCTGGACTTATTTCCCTGCTCCCATGTTTTGGACCAAGCTGACCAAGTTCAAGTGCTCTGATTCTCATTTGTACTTGTCATAGAGTCATACAGCATAGACCCAGGCCCTGCTGCTCAGCATGCATCTACCAACCAATAAACACAAAGCTACGATAATCCTATTTACCTGCATTTGGTCTATAACCTATTGTGTTCAATTCCAGGATATCAGTTGGTAAAGGATAAAACCGGAGCTAACCTTTGAACACATTTATTTAGAGTTGCTCATCATAAACATATACCTCCTAACCCAACAACTGCAGTTTTAGTTCATCTTTACTAGGGTCTCAAGTGCTTATTCACTTAATGCCCACCACCTGTATATATTAAACATATGGGAGACATATCAGGATAAAATTGATGCTCCAAAAGATTTTATAGATTTATAGATATTGGAGAGCAAGTTAACGACTGCTTCAATGTTTGCAGAATATTGATGACTCTATCTTGCCATTGTTCAGTCTCATGCGTTAATTAGGATCATTGCCAACAACACGCCTTATTTCAGTTCATGGACTAATTCATTGGTGTAGGGCAGATGTGACATTTGCTGTGACAGCAAGTCCTTACCATCATTCAACTGTCTTATGAAGTACTTTCTGGCATTACTTCAATTTGGAAAATTTAAACTGGCTAATACTGAACGAATGCTGTTGACGAAGTAACCAACTCCTTCAATTCTTCACCAGATAATTCACACAAAATCCACCTTTACATCCACAGCCATGATCAATTTTGCTTTTATTAACTTAGGCATAAAATCATTTATGATTTGAAGGACATTGCTAAGTGGTTCTGGAGATGTGACATGCATTTTAATTCATTATTAGTCAACCTGATTAGACATGTAATGACCCACTTTTGGGGCAGGTGGGATTTGAAGCCAGACATTCTGCCCCAGAGGCACTGACACTGCCATACACCACTAGACCCTAAACTTCCTTTGTGGGAGATAGGCATGTACACGTTTTATAATTAGAATGTTAGACATTTCAATTAGATTCTCTCCCGCTCATTCTTCTGAACTAATGTATACCAGCCCAATTGAAATAATTTATCCGCAGTTTTGCCATTCCAAGTCACTTTTAGGAACAGTGCAGTCACCAAGGCCATGTAGACTTTCCATTGTAAAATACAGAAATGTTACAGAGGCCTTAACACTAGGCTTGCTCGCCATTACCTTAATCTCCTATCTGTTCCCATAGAATCCCTACAGTGTGGAAACAGGCCATTTGCTCCAACAAGTCCACATCAATGGTCTAAAAAGCATTCCACCCTGACCCATTCCCTAGCCTATCCCTGAAACCCTGCATTTCCCATTGCTAATACCCCTAATCTACACATCCCTGAACACTATGGGCAATTTAGCATGGCCAAATCACGTAACTTTGGACTGTGGGAGGAAACTGGAATACCCGGTGGAAACCCACGCAGCCACGGACAGAATGTGCAAGCTCCACACAGTCACCAAAAGGTGGAATCAAACCCAGGTCTCTGGTGCTGTGAGGCAGCAGTGCTTGCCACTGAGCCACTGTGCCACCCAATGGAGAATTAATTTCTAATGTAATGGCTTCATGACAATGTTGACCATCCTGGATATTGCCTATTTTGCTTAATGTATTCTCTGCTGTTTAGCTGTCTTTTCATTACACCCTTCATAGCATTTGTTCAACTATGGAACATATGTTGTTGAACTACAGTTTCATTGGCTGCTTGTCTGTTCCATTTCCCACTGGGCAGCAAAGTTTGTGGAAATGTATCTTTAATAAACAGCTTAATTAACTCATGAATGAGCAAGTTAGCAGTGTTATTTCAGATTTGTCTTCTGAGTATATGTAAGAATAGAGAGCAAGAGTAGGCTATTTGGCCCATGGAACCTTTTCTACCAATTATAAGAGTGTGTCTAATTTGATTGTAGCTTCTACTTTCTTGTCTTTTCCCGTACACATTTTGACTCCCTGTTCAATGAAGAATCTAACTTGCATAAAAATATTCAATAACTCTCATCCATTGTTCTCTACCTAAAATGGGAGACCCTTTATTTTCTAAATACCTGTAGAAACTTACTATTGATATGATCCCAGCTGATGTTGCTACTAGACAAGTTAGATCCTAAAATGAAATCTGGCCTGAGAGATCGAATTTTGTTCTTGTTGAATATTGTCAGTATTTTGCTAAAACATGAGACTGTAGATTTGGTTTCAACAAATAAAACAGACGTCTATTATACAAAAGAATTAAACATAACATTAAACAAATACCAACTACATTTAGAGATAATGGGAACTGCAGATGCTGGAAAATTCCAAGATAATAAAATGTGAGGCTGGATGAACACAGCAGGCCAAGCAGCATCTCAGGAGTACAAAAGCTGACGTTTCGGGCCTAGACCCTTCATCAGAGAGGGGGATGGGGAGAGGGAACTGGAATAAATAGGGAGAGAGGGGGAGGCGGACCGAAGATGGAGAGTAAAGAAGATAGGTGGAGAGAGTATAGGTGGGGAGGTAGGGAGGGGATAGGGCAGTCCAGGGAAGACGGACAGGTCAAGGAGGTGGGATGAGGTTAGTAGGTAGATGGGGGTGCAGCTTGGGGTGGGAGGAAGGGATGGGTGAGAGGAAGAACCGGTTAGGGAGGCAGAGACAGGTTGGACTGATTTTGAGATGCAGTGGGTGGGGGGGAAGAGCTGGGCTGGTTGTGTGGTGCAGTGGGGGGAGGGGACGAACTGGGCTGGTTTAGGGATGCAGTAGGGGAAGGGGAGATTTTGAAACTGGTGAAGCCCACATTGATACCATATGGCTGCAGGGTTCCCAGGCGGAATATGAGTTGCTGTTCCTGCAACCTTCGGGTGGCATCATTGTGGCAGTGCAGGAGGCCAATGATGGACATGTCATCTAGAGAATGGGAGGGGGAGTGGAAATGGTCTGCGACTGGGAGGTGCAGTTGTTTGTTGCGAACTGAGCGGAGGTGTTCTGCAAAGCGGTCTCCAAGCCTCCGCTTGATTTCCCCAATGTAGAGGAAGCCGCACCGGGTACAGTGGATGCAGTATACCACATTGGCAGATGTGCAGGTGAACCTCTGCTGAATGTGGAATGTCATCTTGGGGCCTGGGATAGGGGTGAGGGAGGAGGTGTGGGGGCAAGTGTAGCATTTCCTGCAGTTGCAGGGGAAGGTGCCGGGTGTGGTGGGGTTGGAGGGCAGTGTGGAGCGAACAAGGGAGTCACGGAGAGAGTGGTCTCTCCGGAAAGCAGACAGGGGTAGGGATGGAAAAATGTCTTGGGTGGTGGGGTCGGATTGTAAATGGCGATAGTGTCGGAGGATGATGCGTTGTATCCGGATGTTGGTAGGGTGGTGTGTGAGAATGAGGGGGATCCTCTTAGGGCGGTTGTGGCGGGGGCAGGGTGTGAGGGATGTGTTGCGGGAAATACGGGAGACGCGGTCAAGGGCGTTCTCGATCACTGTGGGGGGAAAGTTGCGGTGCCTCAAGGCCCTCCGCTTCTTCCTGTCCCGCAGGCCCGACCAGTCCCCCTCCACCGACACTCTCATCCGCCTAGCTGAACTCGTCCTCACCCTCAACAACTTCTCTTTTGACTCCTCCCACTTCCTACAGACTAAGGGGGTGGCCATGGGCACCCGCATGGGCCCCAGCTATGCCTGCCGCTTTGTAGGTTACGTGGAACAGTCCCTCTTCCGCACCTACACAGGCCCCAAACCCCACCTCTTCCTCTGGTACATTGATGACTGTATCGGCGCCGCCTCTTGCTCCCCAGAGGAGCTCGAACAGTTCATCCACTTCACCAACACCTTCCACCCCAACCTTCAGTTCACCTGGGCCATCTCCAGCACATCCCTCACCTTCCTGGACCTCTCAGTCTCCATCTCAGGCAACCAGCTTGTAACTGATGTCCATTTCAAGCCCACCAACTCCCACAGCTACCTAGAATACACCTCCTCCCACCCACCCTCCTGCAAAAATTCCATTCCCTATTCCCAATTCCTCCGCCTGCGCCGCATCTGCTCCCACGATAAGACATTCCGCTCCTGCACATCCCAGATGTCCAAGTTCTTCAAGGACCGCAACTTTCCCCCCACAGTGATCGAGAACGCTCTTGACCACGTCTCCCGTATTTCCCGCAACACATCCCTCACACCCCGCCCCCGCCACAACCGCCCTAAGAGGATCCCCCTCGTTCTCACACACCACCCTACCAACCTCCGGATACAACGCATCATTCACCGACACTATCGCCATTTACAATCCGACCCCACCACCCAAGACATTTTTCCATCCCCACCCCGTCTGCTTTCCGGAGAGAACACTCTCTCCGTGACTCCCTTGTTCGCTCCACACTGCCCTCCAACCCCACCACACCCAGCACCTTCCCCTGCAACCGCAGGAAATGCTACACTTGCCCCCACACCTCCTCCCTCACCCCTACCTCAGGCCCCAAAATGACATTCCACATTAAGCAGAGGTTCACCTGCACATCTGCTAATGTGGTATACTGCATCCACTGTACCCGGTGTGGCTTCCTCTACATTGGGGAAACCAAGCGGAGGCTTGGAGACCGCTTTGCAGAACACCTCCGCTCAGTTCGCAACAAACAACTGCACCTCCCAGTCGCAAACCATTTCCACTCCCCCTCCCATTCTCTAGATGACATGTCCATCATTGGGCTCCTGCACTGCCACAATGATGCCACCCGAAGGTTGCAGGAACAGCAACTCATATTCCGCCTGGGAACCCTGCAGCCATATGGTATCAATGTGGACTTCACCAGTTTCAAAATCTCCCCTTCCCCTACTGCATCCCTAAACCAGCCCAGTTCGTCCCCTTCCCCCACTGCACCACACAAGCAGCCCAGCTCTTCCCCCCCACCCACTGCATCCCAAAACCAGTCCAACCTGTCTCTGCCTCCCTAACCGGTTCTTCCTCTCACCCATCCCTTCCTTCCACCCCAAGCCGCACCCCCATCTACCTACTAACCTCATCCCACCTCCTTGACCTGTCCGTCTTCCCTGGACTGACCTATCCCCTCCCTACCTCCCCACCTATACTTTCTCCACCTATCTTCTTTACTCTCCATCTTCGGTCCGCCTCCCCCTCTCTCCCTATTTATTCCAGTTCCCTCTCCCCAAGCCCCTCTCTGATGAAGGGTCCAGGCCCGAAACATCAGCTTTTGTGCTCCTGAGATGCTGCTTGGCCTGCTGTGTTCATTCAGCCTCACATTTTATTATCTTGGAATTCTCCAGCATCTGCAGTTCCCATTATCTCTAACTTATTCTGTTTACTGCTTTGAACAATCTCCTTTTCTAGGACAGATAATACTAGCATCTGACTTCAGTCAGGTATCCTCAAACTAAACCCAAAAGCTTTTGTCTAAATAAAAACGTGTTCATCCTAGATTCTGCTAAATTAATGACTTGATGTCTTTTTTTCTGTCTAGTCACAAACCACCACAGTATAAACAAGCTTCTATAACTACTCCAGAAGACAGCTACTCATTTCAAATCACAGTTTCAGAAAGGCTGACTGAGTTAATTTATTAAATTGTTCCAAAATAAATCAACATCCACATGCCACTAGTTTAAAATCCAATCTCTAAAAATATGACTAAAATATATAAACTACAAACCTGTAATCATACTGTTTTGTATTTCTTGCTAACTTTCTCTAATATACTAATTTTTACCTTTATATTTGGCAATTATGTTGCTCTTTAAATACTCTAGGTTTAGATATTCCACCCTTCATAGAAATGTCCACTTTTAATTCTATCAGTGTGAAAGTATCATTAACACCCTTAGCTAACCACAGATGGAGCATCCTTCCCATAGAATGTTTCTTCTTCACTGGAATATATCCTTGTTGAGTGCTATGAAATATCTCATTAAATATCTACATCTCTACTGATGAATCCTTTAAACTGATCTCCCAATTCACATTAGCCAGCTCTATGCTTATTAAGATTAAATACTAGTCTTAGACACATTCCTTTCTACCTCAAACTGAATGGAAAGTTCAATTATGTGATAAGCACGAGTACCTTGGTATACCTTTGTTATTCGATCAGTGCTTAATCCTGTCACATTGCTTAGTACCATATCTAGAATAGTTTGTCTTCCAGTGGGTTACAGAACAAGCGCTGGAGGAAACTGCCCCCAAGACTACATATCTTTGCAAACTTACATTTTACAATTTATATGCTGGTTAAAATAACTTTTGACAATCACTTGCTGTAATTTTCTCACAGACCCCCATTATTTTTTTCCTGTGTACCCTGATCTGCAGTGAGGTTATTGTTCAATGACCTTTGAAAGTAATCTCATGTATGACTTCCTACCTTTGCTATTTCCTATCTCTGCCCAAACTGTCAGGCAATAAGACTTGAGAGCAGAAGGAGTCTGCTTCATCATTCAATGAGACCATGGCTGATCTGATAACCGACAACTCCACTTTCCTGCCTTTTCCCCATAACTCTCGATTCCCTTGTAGATTAAAAATCTTTCTGTCTCAACCTTGAATATACTTAATGACTCAGCCTCTAAAGCTCTCTGTGGTAAAGAATTACATTCATTCTCAGTGCTGAGAGATAAGAAATTCCTCTTCATCTCTGTCTTAAATGTGCGTTAACTTAATCTGAGATAAGCCTTCCATCCCACCTACTGAATCTGTTGACTCCTCCAATTCTATTTTCTTAATCCCTATATCTGTGTCACTTACAGCCACTGACCATAGATCAAAGCTTTCTCCCGTCCTTCAGTGTCACACTACATCCCACACCTCAATTGCAGTTGGGGTAAATTGGTTTTATTGTTTATAATTGGAGCACGATTTGACAACTGAGAATGCCACCAGGGAAGCTTGAAGAGATTTTGATATTTAAGCCTAGTAATGTTTTAAACATAACAGCAGGAGGTGAAGGCTGTAAGTTCTGCTGACCAGATGGATTCTAAACAACTGGACATGGACAGTCATTTTTTGTTTTTTCAAGTGTTGTTGAACATAAATGGAGCACAATTGATAGCATCACAACCTGAAAGCATTTACTGTTAGAATCTTGCCAGTCAGAAGCTGGTGGTTTTGTTTAAAAGACATTCTAGTATTTGCAATAGAACTTGAATCCATTGTTTACTTTTGGTCTGCAATGAAGGCACTGAAACTTAATGATCTGAAAATGTTCAGCTCACTCTCTAGTCTGTACTAACTTAGCTGATCTCAGCTGGTGAGAAAGTGAAAGAGTTACAAAAGCAAAATGCTGTGGATGCTAGAAATCTGAAATGAAAGCAGAAAATGATGGAAATATTTCGCAGGTCAGGAAGGATCTGCGGAGAGAGGTAAAAAACAGCATTTCTTGACAGCTCTCTTTCATCAGAAAGACAATGGCGGGGAAGGGTGATCTTCATTTGGCTTCAGTGCCCAGAGTTAGGAAAGGTTAGACAGGCTTCCAAGTAAATGCAGTGGAAATATTGAATTTAGACTTCAGGAGAACACAAGGCTTTGTTCTGTCAGCCTCTTCAACATTCCATAGGTTCCAACCACTGGGTTCTAAGTTCATGCAAGAGAATGGTTACTTTGATAGGGTACTGGAAGTCAACCAATGGTCATGGAAACATAAAACATAGGAGGAGTAGGCTATTTGGCTGTTTGAGCCTGCTCAGCAATTCAAATAGCTGATCCTATAACAATATTGCCATTTTCTCCCTTACCAATTGATGCCTTTAAAATCTAAACAAAGTCTATCTCTTTCTTGATTATATTCAGTGACTTGGCCTCCACAGCCTTCAGTGGTAAGAATTCTTCAGGTTTAGGTGAAGAAATATTTCCACCTCTCAGTCCTAAATGGTTTACCTCATATCCTAAGATCGTGTCCCTTATTTCTAGACTCCCCCAACCAGCAAAAAATACCTTCCCTGCAACTATTCTGTCCAGGCCTGTTAGAATTTTTTATGTTTCAATTGATTTGCTCTCATCCTTCTAAACTCAGGTGAATACATACCCAGTCAAACCAATCTCTCGTCATATAACAGTCCTGCCACCTCAGTGTCAGCTGAGTGAATGTCCACTGCGCACTCTCAAGGAAAGCGATTATTTGTTACAAAGGGAGAGCAAAATTGCACTCACTAATCCAAGTGTGGTCCCATCAAGGTCCTGCATTACTGCAGTAAGACTTTACTATTTCAGAATTCCAATCCTCTTGCAATTTAATAGTATATTGCCTTCTTAATTTGCAGCTGCACCCACTTGTCTGCTTTGGTTATCAAGGACGCCCAGATCCTGATACACTTCCCAATATAACACCATGTACAACTTTATATTTAGCTGCACAGCACTGCATCTGCCATGTGTTTGCCCACTTACTCAACTTGTCTAAATCACCTTGAAGCCCCTTGCATCATCCTCAAAACTCAAAATCCCCCACCCAGTTTTGTTTTTTCAGCAAACCTGGAAATATGACACTTGTTTTCCTCATCTAGGCCATTTATATTTGTCAGAGGTAGCTGGGGCCTAAACACCAATCTTTGGTGTACCCCATTAACCACTGCCAGCCACATTGATAAAAGACCTATTTATTCCCATTTTCTGTTTCCTGTCAACCGGTTCTTGATCCATGTCAAGATACTAACCCGCCCCCATCCCATCTGCTTTAAATGTGCCCTCTAATCTGTTATGAGGGATTTTAACAAAAGGTTTCTAAAAATCCAAATATACCACATCTATTGGTTTTCCCTATCTATTCTGCTGGCTATGTCCTCTGAAAACTCCAGATTTGTTAAGCATGATTTGCCTTTCATAAAACCATGCTGGCTTTATCCAGTCCTGTTAATGTTTTCCAAATATTCTATTATTACATCCTCTGTAACAGACACCAGCATTTTCCCCACTACTGATGTTAAGCTAAAAAGGTGGTAATTTTCTGTGTTTTCCCTCTTTTTTTTTAAAAGAATAAGAGTATCATTGCCACCCTCCAATCTGTAGGAACTGTTTCACAGTCTCTAGAATTTTGGAGGTTGATCACCCACATATTCAATATTTCCAGGGCCATTTTATACCATGATACATAGGAGCAGAAATTAGGCCATTAAGCCCATCGAGTCAGCTCTGTCATTCAGTCATGAATGAGACATTTCACAACCCCATTCTCCTGCTTTCTTCCAGTAACCCTCAATCCCTTGACAATCAAGCTCCTGTCTAACTCTGTGTTAAATATGCTGAATGACCTAGCCTCCACAGCCTTCTCTGGCAATGAATTCCATAGATTCACCACTCTCAAGTTTCTCTTTATCTTCATTCTAAAGGATCTTTCCTTTCCTCTAAGGCTGTGCCCTTGGGTCCTAGTCTGTCCTGACAATGGAAACATCTTCCTAACGTCCACTCATTCCAGGTTACTCAGTGTTCTGTAAGTTTCAATTAGATCCAACACCCCACTCCCCCTCCACCCCCAACAATCCACTCCACTGAGTATAGACCCAGAATCCTTAAACATTCCTCATATGTTAAGCCTTTCATTCCTGGGATCATTCTTGTGAATATCCTCTGGACTCACTCCAGGGCCAGTACAACCTTCCTGAAATATGGGATCCAAAGTTGCTCACAATATTCTACATGTGGTCCGATCAGAGCTTTATAGAGCCTCACAAATACATCCCTGCTTTTATGTTCTAGTCCTCGCAAAGTAAATGCCAACATTGTGTTTGCTTTACTAACTACTGACTCAATCTGCAAGTTTACCTTAAAGAAAACCTTCACTAGGACTCCTAAGTCCCTTGCATATCAGATTTCTGAATTTTCCCCTCATTTAGGAAATTGCTTATGCCATTATTACTCCTACCAAAATGCATGACCTCACACTTTCCCACATTATACTCCATCTGCCACTTCTTTGCCCACTCTCCTAGCCTGTCTAAATCCGTCTGCAATTCTCTCCATCTCGTCAATACTTCATGTCTCTCCACCTGTCTTTGTATCATCTGCAAACTTAGCCAGAATGCCCTCAGTTGCTTCCTCTAGATCACGAATGTATGAAGTGAAAAGTCATGGTCTAATACTGATCCCTGTGGAACACATTGAGTCACTGGCTATCATTCCTGAGAACGACCCTTCTAACCAGACACTGTGTCTATCCACGGTAATACCTTGCCCTTATCTTACTCAGCAGCCTCCTGTGTGGCACCTTGTCATAGGCCTTCTGGAAGTCCAAGTAGGCAACATCCATTGGTACTTCTTTATCTAACTTGCTTGTTACCTTCTCAAAGAACGCTAACAGATTCGTCAGGCATGACCGCCCCTTGATGAAGCCACGCTGACTTTGCCCTTTTTCTCATGCACTTCCGAGTATTTGGAAATCTCATCCTTCACAATGGACTCCAAAATCTTACCAATGACCAAAGCCAGGCTAATCAGCCTATAATTTCCCGTCTTTTGCCTCACTGCCTTCTTAAACAGGGTGGTTATAGTAGTGATTTTCCAGTCCTCTGCGACTGTCCCTGACTACAGTAATTTCTGAAAGATAACCACTTATGCCTGCACTATCTCTTCAGCTATCTCCTTCAGAACTCTGGGGTATGGTCCATCTGGTCCAGGTTACTTACCCACATTCAGACCTTTCAGTTTTTCTAGCACCTACTTCTTGGTAATGGCTACCACACTCACCTTGAATAATTGGGATATTACTTGTGTCTTCCACTGTGAAGACTGATGCAAAATACTTATTCAGTTCCTCCACCATTTCTTTGTTGCCCATTACGACTCTCCAGCATCATTTTCCAGCAGCCCAATGTCCATTTTTGCCTCACGTTTGCTGTTTATATATCTAAAGAAACTCTTGCAATCTTCTTTTATATTACAGGCTAGTTTACCCTCATATTTAATCTAATTGCTCCTTATTTTGCTGTGTCTCCCGAATTACTCCAAGAAACTCCTGCCATTGCTGTTCCACTGTCTTTCCAAGATAATAAAATGTGAGGCTGGATGAACACAGCAGGCCAAGCAGCATCTCAGGAGCACAAAAGCTGACGTTTCGGGCCTAGACCCTTCATCAGAGAGGGGGATGGGGAGAGGGAACTGGAATAAATAGGGAGAGAGGGGGAGGCGGACCGAAGATGGAGAGTAAAGAAGATAGGTGGAGACGGTGTAGGTGGGGAGGTAGGGAGGGGATAGGTCAGTCCAGGGAAGACGGACAGGTCAAGGAGGTGGGATGAGGTTAGTAGGTACCACTGTCTTTCCTGTTCAGTTCCTCTCCCAGTCAGTTCAGGTCAGCTCCTCCCTCATGCCTCTATAGTTGCCTTTATTCGACTATAGTACCGTTACATCTGATGCTACCTTTTCCCTGTCAAATTGCCGAGTAAATTCAATCATATTATGGCCACTGCCTCCTAAGGGTTCCTTCACCTTAAGCTCCCTTATCAAGTCTGCCTCATTGCACAACACTAAATCCAATCTTGCCAGTTCCCCAGAGGATTCCTCCACAAGCTACTCCAAAAAGCTATCTTGTAGACATTGCACAAATTTCTTTTCTCACAATCAACTACCAACCTGACTTTCCCAGTCCACCTGCACATTGAAATTCTCAATGATCACTGTAACCTTGCCTTTTCTATCTCCTGGTGTATGTTGCACCCCAGCTCCTGACTACTGTTTGGAGGCCTGCACGTAACTCCCATTATGGTTTTTTATTACCTTTGCAGTTCCTCAACTTGACCCACATAGATTCTATATCATCTGACCCTACTTCATTTCTTGCTGTTGATTTAAATTAATTTCTTACTAATAAGGCAATCCCACCCCCTCCACCCAGCTACTTGTCTTGTCAATAGGATGTATATCTTTGGATATTTAGCTCTGAGACCTGATCCCTTTACAGCCATGTCTCTGTGATGCCCACCACATCATACTTGCCAATTTCAATCTGTGCCACAAGCTCATTTACCTTATTTCATACACTGTGTGCACTCAGATACAACACCTTCAGTCCTGTACTGACCATCCCTCTATTCGTTGTCATTCATTTATCCTGTGTGCTAGAAGTTTGATTCCTAACCCTTTCCAAACACTGTCCTGTTTCATGTGCTGGAGACTTTAATAACTTGCCCTTACTTCTCCCCTCTTTTCATTTTTTCCCATACTTTCCCATGCAGTTGAATCCACACCCACAGATGGTAACCTGCTGCTTTGTTTCCCGTTCGCCAATATATCTATTGGAGTTTTACTCTTCCCTTCCTTTCCCTCCCCATTTCTAGCTTAAAGTCATGTTGACTGCCCTATTTACACTTTTCACTAGAACATTGGTCCCACCTCAGTTTACATAGAGACAGTCCTACTGGTACAGATCCTTCCTGTTCCACTACTGATGCCTGTACCCCATGAAAGGGAACCCCTCTTTCCCATACCACTCTTATAGCCACTTGTTTACTTCCCTTATTCTCGCATCCCTATGCCAATTTGCACATGGCTCAGGTCATAATCCAGAGATTATAACCCATGAGGACCTGTTCTTTAATTTATTTCCTAGTTCCTGGTAATTCCTAAAGAGGTTCTTCCTAGTCTTGCTTATGTTGTTTGTCCCAAGGTGGACCTTAACAACTGGATCCTGCCTCTCCCTCGCCAATATCCTATCAAGCTGGTCAGAGATGTCCCTCACCCTAGCACCGGGCAGGCAACATACCATGTGGGACTCTCGATCCCGCTTACAAAGGATGCTATCTATTTCCCTCGCTATAGAATCCCCTACAACTACCACTCGTCTTTTTGCTTCCTCCTCTTGAATGGCCTCCTGTGTCACTTTCTCGAGTATTCTGGATGTAGATTATCTGGCCTTGGTGATTTGTCAGCCTTTAACTTCAATAAGTTCGTCTTACTAATACTGTACTGATTTCCTTCCATGCTAGCCTCACACTGGACCCTTGGTTCACTAACATTTCTGGGAGGTTACTTATGCCCTCATCTGTGAAGACAGAAGCAAAGTATGTGTTCAATTCTTATGCCATTTATTTGTTGTCTATTATAATTTCCCTGACTACTGACTGTAAAGGGTCTTTAAGGTCTTTACTAATCATTTTTCTTTTCTCACATTTGTAGAAGCTTACACAGTCAATTTCTATCTTCCCTTCAGTTTTACTCTTATACTGTATTTTTCTCTTATTGATCAAACTTTTGTCCTGTTTTGCTGAATTCTAAAATGCCCCCAATACTCAGACTGGCTGTTTTTTCTGGTAATTTTTTTTGCCTCCTCTTTGGATCTAATTCTATCCCTAATTTAGAGTCATTCAGCATAGAATCGGACCCTTAGGTCGTGAATGGTTTCCTAAACCAAGCTAGTCCCACTTGCCTGTGTTTGGCCCATATCCCTCTAAACCCTTCCTATTCATGTACTTATCCAAATGTTTTTAAATGTTGTAACTGTACCCGCATGCACCACTTCCTCTGGCAGTTCATTGCTCATACGATCTACCCTCTGCGTCAAACAGGTGCCCCTCAGGTCCCTTTTAAATCTTTCTCCTCTCACCTTAAAAATATGCCCCCTGGTTTTAAACTCCCTTACCTGAGGGAAAAGGGATTTGATATTTAACTAAACTATGCTCCTTACGATTTTATAAACCTTTATAAGGTCACACCTCAACCTCCTATGTTCCAGTGAAAAATGTCCCAGCCTATCCAGCCTCTCCTTATATCTCAAGCAGGCAATCAGAACTGTACACATTACTCCAGAAGAGACATCACCAACACCTAGCTCAACATGACACCCCAAATCCTATACTTAATGGTCTGAGCAATGAAGGCAAACATGCTAAATGCCTTCTTAACCACCATGTCTAGCTGTGACGCAACTTTCAAAGAATTGTGTACTGAACCCCTAGGTTTCTCTGTTCAACAACACTACCCAGGCCCTTACCATTAGCTGTTTTAAAACCTGTAAAACTGGTTCATTTTACCAAAACGCAATACCTCACATTTATCTGAATTAAATTTGCATCTGCCACTCCTCAGCCCGTTGACCCGGTTGATCAAGATCCAGTTGTAATCTTAGATAACCTTCTTGACCCTTAACTAAACTACCAATTTTGGTGTCATCCACAAGCTTATTAACCATGCCTCCTAAATTCTCATTAAAATCATTTACATAATGAGAAACTACATGGACCCAGCACCGATCCCTTCAGAACACTGTGGGTCATAGGTCTCCAGTCCTGAAAAACAACCCTCCACCAATAGCCTCTGTCTCCAATCGTCAAGCCAATTTTGTATCCAATTGACCAGCTCTCTTTGAATCCCATGTGATCTAATTTTACCAATTAATCTACCGTGTGGAACCTTAACAATGTCTACTGCTCTGCCCTCATCTATCTTTTTGGTTACATTCTCAAAAAACTCAATCAAGTTTGTGAGACATGATTTCCCACACTCAAAGCCATGTTGACTATTCTAATCAGTCCTTGCCTCTCCAAATGTACGTAAATCCTGTCTCTCAGAATCCCTTCCAACAACTTGCCCAACACTGATGTCAGACTCACAGGCCTATTGTTCTTAGGCTTCTCTTCACCGCCTTGCTTAAATAAAGGCACAACATTAGCCACCCTCCAATCCTCTGGCACCTCATCTGTGGCTGTAGATGATACAAATATCTCTTCTAGGGGCCCTGCAATCTTTTCCCTAGCTCCCCACAATGTCCTGAGAAACACGACCAGGTCCCAGAGATTTTTGCATGTTTATGTTTTAAAGACCTCTAGCATCTGCACTTCTGTAATGTGAACTGTTTTCAGGACATCAGTATTATATTCCCCGAATTCCCTTGTTTCCATGTATTTCTTAACAGGAAAAACTGATGCAAAATATTTGTTTAGTATTGCTCCCATCTCCTGTGGGTCTACACATAGCTGACCTCATTGATCTTTTATATTCTCTCCCTAGTTGCTCTTTTGCTTTTAATGCACTTGTAGAATCTCTTTCAGTTACCCTTAATCTTTTCTGCCAAGGCTATATCATGTCCACTTTTTGCCCTCCTGATTTCCCTCTTAAGAATGCACCAACATCGCTTATGCTCTTCAATAGATTCACTTGATCCTAGTTGTCTATGCCTAATATATGCCTCCTTCTTATTCTTGGCTAGAGTCTCAATACCTTTTTTCATCCATAGTTCCTAACTCCTGCCAGCCTTACCTTTACTCTAATGAGAACATACTGCCTCTGAACTTTCATGATATCACTTTTCAAAGCATGCCAGCTGCCAATCACCCCTTTACCTGCGAATAGTCTGCTCCAACCAACTTTTGAAAGTTCCTGTCTCATAACATCAAAATTTGTCGTACTCCAACAAAGAACATTAACTTTTATACAAGACCTAACCTTTTCCATAACTATTTTAAAACTGATAGAAATTTGATCACTGGCACCAAAGTTCTCACCCCACTAACACTTCAGTCACTTGCCCTGCCTTACTTTCCATTAAAAGGTCAAGTTTTGCTCCTTCTCTATTAGGTACATTTACATATTGATAAAGAAATTAACTTGAACACATTTAACAAATTTCTCACTGTCCAAGCACTGTGGCAGCCCTAGTCTATGTTGGGAAAGTTAAAACCCTCAACTATTAACAACCTTTTGCGAGCCACATTTCCACTTTTATTTTTGCACCAGGCAGGAATGAGGTTATTTTTAACTGATTCATGTGTGGCTTTTTAAAACATGAACCATTGCCTACCCACTTCCAACCTCTTTAGTAAGGTTGCCTGTCCATCCTTGCCAATTCACACTTCATACCCTTGTTGTTCCCTTTATTTAGACACAGCATCCTAGTTTCAGATTCAACTATTTCACACTCCATCTTCATGAAGAATTCTGCCATATTATGGGCACTCTTCTTCATTCGAATCTCATTGCATAGTACCCAGTATAGAATAGCCTGTTCTCTAGTTGCTTCCTCAATGTATTGGCCTAAAATGAACCATCACAGACTGTCCAAAAAATCCTCCTCAACAATACTATTGCTAGGTTGGGTTTCTCCGATCTATATGTAAATGACTGTCACTTATGATTAAAGTTGTATCCTTATTATGTGCCTTATTATGTTCTCTTGTTTAGCCTTTCTTTATATCTCCACTACTCTTGGGGGGCATACAGACAACCTCCAACAATGATTTCTTCCCCTTAACGTTTCTTTTTTCCACCTGTACAGATTCCACATCATGATATTGTGTACCAATGTCCTATCTCACTATTGAGTTGATTCCTCTGTTGTTAACAATGCTACCCCACCTCCTTTCCCATCTTTTATGTTTCGTCTAAATATCCCTGTATGTCCAGTTCCCATCCTTGGTAATCCTGCAGGCTAAACCTCTCAACTCACAACTATATTAGAACAGTTGTAACCTATTTGCGCTGTTAATTTATCTACCTTATTGTAAATGCTCCACATATTAAGACACAAAGCCCTTTGGACTTGACTTTTTAAGTGGGAGCAAGATCCAACCAAAAATCGAGTTATTCAGGAAAAATAGGGAGAAACTGACTCTTGGAATTTCTGCAGGAATTCACTTTGTCACTCATGATAATTTTGACAGAAACCTTGTGAATAGTTAAACATAGCATTCGTAAATTTACTGCAAACTATTCATCAAGTAACAGAAAGAGTGCAGCAAAACATCGTAGAAATTCTCCCTTCAAATAATAAAGCAAAATTGGAAATGACTCCAGTTTTAAACCAGTCTTGTTTACTTTTCCACTCAGAATGTACTAAAAGCTTTTTTCACACTTCTCTGGAGTTAAAAGTACTAAAACCACAGAACCAAAGGCACTGAACTTTGTCTAAAGTATGAAATGTTTCAATGCATCAAGTTGGTTTGTAAACAGAAACATCATATTGTTTGTAAAACAGTGTCTCTGTTATAAATGATTAGTAAATCTTCCTGATAGTTTCCCTGTGTAAAATTTACCAAGCGCTTTTGAACAGTCCTTTTCTACCTACTGAATAATTTTTCAATGAATAAACTTCCATCTGTCCAAATTTGCCTCCTACTGAACTGCCAAAGTATCTTGTGCTTTGCTATTCTATTTACAACATTTAACACTATTATAACATTTTCCTGATGAGTGGTATTAATGTACCTGGCCTATAGTTCCCTGTTTTCTTTCTCCTTCCTTTCCTGATGAGCAGTGTTACTTTGCTAGTTTCCAATTTGCTGAGATGGTCCTAGGATTTAGGGAATTTTGGAAAATTATGACCATTACCAGCATTATCCATGCAGCTACTTATTTTAGAAGCCAAAATGTCAGCATCAGGGGATTTGACAGCTTTCAGTCTTTCAGTCTTTTAGTATTTTTCCTCTGCTGATATCAATCACCTTCGAAAAACAACAGAAGCGGGCCTGGCTAAAGTAGCTGTCAAAAGGTACAGGTAGTGGGCCATGGAAGTGATTGTAATCCTAACTGCCTGCCTCTCTTCTGAAGCTACATCCATGCCCAAGTGCCCATGGAAAGGGAGTGCACAATGTCTGTCAATTGCATCACAACTTTAAAGAGAGAGATGGGCTAGAGTGCATTAACCCCCGCCGCCCCCCTGCCAAACCCTAACAATACCGTATTGATTTAGTCCCCTGTCTTTTTCAAAATTGTGCTATTGTCACACTACCTATGGAGGACAGTTTTTATTTGTTAATTGTTAAGTGAGTGATTTGATATATTCGTGGTGCTTATTGAAATAAAGAAAACGTGCTCATTAGAAACTTCCCCTGGAGGGCGGTGTTTATAATTTGTCATTTGGGCGTTGTTAGTTTGTTTTTAAAAACATGAGCTTGATTCTATTTACAAATATTATTTTGTGCTGTGGAATCCATGAACCATACATCTATTGGTTTTGGGCGATTTGAACTGCCCTCCCCTTAAGTTCCTGAAAAATACTGTTGTTGTTCTTTTGGATCCACTTCGGACTCCAACCCCCGAACTTATGGCATCCAATTAGGAAGGCTCAGGCAGGTCAGCGGACCTCTTCAGGAGCCTATTCTTGAGCTTGGTTGAAGTAGTCATGAAAAGGTCCAGTCAAGGCACTATGGGAACATTCATAATTCCTAACTACCTGCCTCTCTTCCATGGCCATGTTCTTGCTCAGGTGTCCTTGGAGAGGGCACATGTAGTGCCCACCAAAACCCTTGAGGCATTACAGAGAGGTGAGCATAGCAGGAGTAGAGTGCATTATCTCTGCCTATAACACTATTTTAATTTATTTGCCTCTGATTCTTTATACCCTACTTTTGTTTTTTGTTATTGTTGTGTCACTCTTGGTAGAGGTTCTGAATTTCTGACGAAGTGTCACTCGGTCTGAAATGTTAACTCTGACTTCTCTCCACAGTTGCTGCCAGACCTGTTGAGACTTTCTAGCAATTTCTGTTTTTGTTTCAGATTGCCAGCATCCACAGTTCTTTCATTTTTTGATCTGCATTTCTAACACTAGCATACTCCTTTATGTATCCTTGTTAAAACTGTAACAATCTGTTTTTGTATTCCTCACTAGTTTAACTTTATTTGCTTTTCCTTGTTATCAACCTATTGGTAACCCTTTGTACATGTATAAAACAACCTAAATTCTTCCAGCATTTTTTGCAACATTGTAAGCTTCTTCTAATCTAATACTGTTGTTATCTTCCTTAGTAAGCCATGGATGGATTTTTCTCTCTGATTTTTTTGATCTTTAATGGAACACATTTATGTTTGTCACTTGGTATTTTTTCTTTAAATGTTTCGCAGGGCCTTCTTGAAACTCTGTTCCATTTAGTATAGGTACAATGCTGTTAGGAAAGGAGTTACAAAATTTTGAGCAAGTGACACTGAAGGAATTGTGATATATTTCCAAGTCAGGATGGTGAGTGACTTGGTGGTGATATCTGCTGCCCTTCTTTATGGTAGTGGTGGTGATTTTTGAAGGTACTATGGTAGGTGCCTTGGTGAATTCTATAATGCATCTTATGGATGGTACACATAGATGCTACTGACCATCAATGGTGGCGGGAGTGAATGTGTGTCAATCAAATGGGTTTCTTTGTCCTGAATGGTGTCAAGTCTCTTGTCAGTCTCATCACAATCCTGCTCTAAGCTGTGAAGATAGTGGACAAGCTTTGGCAAGTCAGAAGCTGAGTTACTGTCTTAAACCTGTTAGTTTTTGACCTCTTGTTGCCATACTAGTTATATGGTCCAGTTCAGTTTCTGGTCAACAGTAACCCCCAGGATATTGGTAGCAGTAGCTTTAGTAATGGTAATCACATTGGACATCAAGGAGTGATAATTAGATTAACCTTGAAAGATGGTCATTGCCTGGCACTTGTGTGATGTAAATGTTACTTGTCACTTGTTGGTCCAAGCTTGGATATTGTCTGAGCCTTGCAACATTTGGAGATGGGCTGTTCCAGTATCTGAGGAGTCATGAATGGTACTGAACATTGCGTAATCATCAGCAAACATCCCCAATTCTGATCCTTAAAATAGAGGAAAGGTCATTCTTAAGCAATTGAAGATGAATGGACCAAGGACATTACCTTGAGGAACTCCTGCAAAAATGACCTGGAGCTGAGATGACTGACCTTTAACAACCTCAAACATCTTCCTTTGTGCCAGGTATGACTCCAACCAGCAGAGTTTTCCCCTGGTTTGAAAATTTAGCATGACAGTGCCACGTGTGTAACAGAGGATAGTCTTAATATGAAGATATGTCTCCACAAGGAGGGTGTAGTGTTCACTTTTGATGAAACTGTCATGGACAGATGCATCTGCTACAAACATTTAGTGAGGATGATGTCAAATATGTTTTCCCTCTGGTTGGTTCCCATCTCTATTGCAAACCCAGTGTAGTAACTATGTTCTTTAATACTTGACCAGCTTGGTCAGTGGTGCTGCTAAGTAACTTCTGGTGCTAACATTTGAAGTTCTCTACCCAGAGTACATTCTGCATTCGTACCTCCCTTGATAACAAAGTGTGAAGGTGGATGAACACAGCAGGCCAAGCAGCATCTGAGGAGCACAAAAGCTGACGTTTCGGGCCTAGACCCTTCATCAGAGAGGTGAAGGGTCTAGGCCCGAAACGTCGGCTTTTGTGCTCCTGAGATGCCGCTTGGCCTGCTGTGTTCATCCAGCTTCACACTTTGTTATCTTGAATTCTCCAACATCTGCAGTCCCCATTATCTCTCCTTACTACCTTTGATGCTTCAACATCATATAAAGGGTGGAACAGTATGTGATAATCAGCATGAGGTTTCTTTGTCTATTGTTGACCTGGTGCCTGGAGATTTCATTGGATCTGGAGCCAGTGTTGAGGACTCCCAGTGAAATTCCTTCGCACCTGTATGCTACTATGCTGCTAAGCCTGTTCGATCTGTGTTGCTGGTGGAATAGGCCATATGACTGTAATGCCTGGGATATTGTGTGTAATGCATGAATCTGTGAATATCGCTGTCACACTTGCTTGACTTGTTTGTGAGATATCTACTGTAATTTTGGCACTAGCTATCAAGTTTTTATAAGAAAGATTTTGCAGGGGTGACTGTGCTGAATTTGTTACGGTTTTTGGTGCTTCTGTCAATGCCAGTGGCCTGCATGATTTCTTTCCTTTAATGATACTGTTTAGCAGCTGATACAATTGAATGGCTTGCTAAGCTAGTTCAGAAGGTGGTTAAACTTCGCCTAGCCTATTGTGTTTCTGAAGTCACATATAGGCCTAACCAGGTAAGGATAGCCATTTCTTTCCTTAAGCGACATTTGTAAATCAGGTACATTTTTACAATAATCAACAATGGTTTTATGGTCATCATTAGACTTTTAATTTCACAGTGGAATTTAAATTTGAGTCTGGAGGGCTTCTGCATTACTAGCCCAGCAGCTATACCACAATGTGATTGACTTTGCTATGTGGCAATGTCTCAACCTGTGTCCTCTATATATTGTTCCAGGAAAAAGTCACAAAAGTATTCTACAAGCTCATCATTTAGGCCAGTTTTGCTAGTTTGATTGGCCCATGCTAAATGAGGGTAATAGCCTCCTATTATTGTTACAAGCTCCAATTTTTCTGCCCTTGTACTGTGCCGAATGTCTATTTATTATCAGAGGGCCAATAAACTACTTACACCTTTTCTAAACCTTGTTGATCCAAATCTTGTCTAATTTCTAAACCTTGTTGATCCAAATCTCCACACAAACTATGATTTCTGAACTTTTGAACCAAGGTTTTTTTCCCTTGTCTGTCCATACGTCATTCTTTCCTATCAAGACTACTACTCCTCCTCCTTTTCCATGTGCCTAAATTTTGGAGGTGTGTGTATACAATAATATTTATTTCCAAAGCTTGGTCACCTTGTAACAATGAGTAGAATTTTATGTAGGCAATAGTGTTTTTACACACTAGCTAGAAATCTGGAAGGAACCTCAGGTTGTTGTCATTGAATATGGCCTGAAGGAATGTACGACACCTCGTGGAATGAGGGAATAGGGGAATAGGTGATGAATACATTAATCGAGTGTTAATTGGGTGTGCATTGGTTGCATAAATGTGGGGAGCTAGTAATCAGTGATGTGTGACTTTTATAGGGTGTAGACTTGGACTTGTTAAATTGCAATATATCTCTAACAAACATAACACTTTGCCTCTTTTAGGGAAGGCTCATTGCATTGTGCCAAAAGTACTTAACCAGTCCCAGTCATATGATTCACCAGGCCACTGATCATAGGTTAAATTGGAGTCCATTCCAACAGGAAGGATCCTTCTGTCCAAGTGCTGGTGCCATTTCATGAAACTCCTTCCTTCCATACCACTGTTTAAACCATACCTTTAAAATTTACATTTCTGAAACTGCATGACCCCAAACTCCACCCAGTAGCTGCTGGTACCATATACAGGATACACTTGAGCAAATCACATAGGCTCCTTCATTAGCATCTCTCAATCTGTGACTTCCACCATCAAGAAGTACAAAGGCAGCAGGAGTATGGGAAAGAATATGTATCAGTGATAATGTGCTCCTGAGATGCTGCTTGGCCTGCTGTGTTCATCCAGCTCCACGCTTTGTTATCTAGGAGTATGGGAAAATCCAGTTTCTCATTCTCTTTGAATTCATACACCATTCTAACTTGGGATATAAATTGAGTGTTGCTAGGCCAAAATCACGGAACTCTTATCTAACAGTTTTATTGATTTTGTTTTACCACACAGACTACTCTTCACTGCTGTCTCAAGGATAACCAGGAATGGGCAATATGTGGTGGCATTACCAGTAGCATCCAAAAAATGGAGAGTTAAGTAAAAGGAAGGCTCTAATCAGAAGTAATGGAATAGTCACCACCTGCCTGGAAAAATGCAGCCACAACAACATGAGAAAAGCTTAACACCATTCAAGCCAGAGCAGCCATCTTGATCTGCATCTCTGCTACTGGTATCAATACCCAGCTCTTTCACAGTCAGTGCCAAAATCAACTCACCCATTCAGAGATAACATCTCCCATCTCCACTACTCCCATCCTTATAAGGACATGACTAGTAATATTTTGGGAATACCCTCAAGTTCCCATCCAATTCATACATGATGCTTCTCTGGATAGTCGTATCTTTCCAGCTTCATGTTTGTGTCAAAGCACTAATGTGGAACTGAACACCGTTATTAGAGTGTGCTAATTACAAGCACTTTTGCATTTGGAGAAGAAAGCTCACTGTCCTGCTCAGTGCAATTGGAATGGTCAACAAGTGCTGACTTTCTTATGTTGTGCATTTAATTAAACTAAATAAAACAATAGCAGCCATTCATGAAGCTTGGTGGGCTATTCCCCATGCATGACGTCTGAAGCCAGTTACAATCTCACCTGACTTACATGTAGATATTTTCTACTAAACCTATTAAGAAATGTTAGGACACATTTCTGGAGCATTTGGGGTTCGAACCCAGGTCCCCTGATTTAAGAAGTAAGGAAACTACTGCTGCACCAAAAAGAGCCTCTTTGAATTGCCCATATGTTCGTGAGGAAACAACCAGGGTTAGGATGTTTAACTGATTTTTTTTTTCTATTCTGCATCTTGCAACCATGATTTTTCTATTCTGCATCCTGGAAACATTGAAACCAATTAAAGCATTTTCAGTGTGGCTCTAGATCCAATGAGCTAACCCAATACAGGCTGGGGTTGCCCTGTGTGTCAGCAGTGGCTCAACTAGTACTGCTCTCATCTCGCATACAGACAATTGCATGATTCAAATTCCACACCAAGATTTGAATTGGTCTTGATAATCAAGGCTTATGCTTGACTGAAACACTAAGAGAGTGCTGCACTGTTAGAGGTTCTGTATTTTGGATGATATGTTGTACTGCGATCCAATGTGCTGTTTCAGATCCCATTGCATTACTTCAGGCTAAGTAGGGTAGTTATCCCTGGTGCCTGGCCAATATTTATCCTTTCGTCAACATCAGAAATGAAATTGTGGTGATTATCACTTTGCTATTTATAGTATCTTGCTGTGTTGTTTATACTACATTCCAAAAGTATATAATTTGTTGCAAACATATGCCCTGTGATTGTAAAATGTGTTATGGAAGTTCAGGTCTTTCCTTCATTTTTGGGTTTTCCTGGTCAGTCTGACTCAGCAATAGACTTATACTATTATCTAGTGAGCCATTTGGTATTTTAAGTAGAACTTGTGAGTGATTGTCATCTTCATTTATAGGTAATGCTTTCGACTTCGATGTCTAAAGGAACAAGAACCATAGAACTGTGAAGGATATTCTGAAATCATAAGGCTATTTATAGAAAGCACCCTCCTGTGGAATAATTAATGAACGTTTTTGGCCAACTCCTTGGAAAACCGCACAGGCCATAAAAACTCAGCTTGGCTGTTGGTTTTGGGACAAATAGTTTTAAGATTGAGTTAGATAGATTCTGAATTGACAAGCAAATCAAGGAGTAAAGGGGATAGACAGGCAAATGGAGGTGAGACCACAATCAGAACAGCCATGATTCTATCAAGTGGTGAACCAGGCCCAAGGGACCAATTGGCCTACTTCTGGTTTCAATTAGTACATTTGTCTATCCTGACATTTGTAAGTAACTGTCAAAGGCCATTAACTGTGTTACCATCACAGCTTTTTCACAGCTACGTGTGATTTTCCATTCTTTAGGACAGTCTGGCCAAGCTTCAGGGGAGCAGTCCATGTTCTCTTGTTCAATGATGAGATTTTGCATATGACTCCCAACATCTACATTAATTTATCTCATCCCATAGGGTGGCTAATGGGAACAGAGCTTGAATAGGGTAAAAGGCTTAAAACAATTCTTGATCTATGAGAAACAAAAATGTGAACTTAGAATAATATAACAAACTGAAATTATGATTTGCTAAACATATGTGTTCCGTAATTTCCAGAATTTAATAAGATATCTCATGAAAGGTTATTAGGATTAAAAAAACCTCAAGGTGTGGGGGAGTGGGTAGCGTATTTGTAGGAATAGAAGTTTGGCTGGCTAACTGGAGCAGGGATTGGACATGAATAGATCTTTTTCATGTTGGCAAGCCTCAACAACTAGTGTGCCATATGATTGCTATTGGGACCTTAATGGGTTTGTAACTTATACCAGTGACTTAGATGAAGGAAGGTATGGCTGCCAAATTTGTTGATGACTCAAAGATAGGTAGAAAGGTAAGTTGTGAAGATCTGCAAAAGGAAATAGATTAAGTGAGTGGGCAGACATGTGGCAAATAGAGTATAATGTGGGGAATATGAAATTATCCATTTTGGAAGGAATAATAAAAAAGAAGCATATTATCTGGATGCTGAGAGATTATAAAACTTTGTGATACAGAGGGATCCACATGTCCTGTTGTGTGAATTGCAAAAGGTTTGTATTCAGGTACAGCAAATAATTGGAAAAACCAATGGAGTATCCTCATTTATTGTGAGAGGACTTAAATACAAAAGTAGAAAGGTTATGTTTCACTTATACAGGGCACTGGTGAGACCATATCTGGAGATCTGCATACTGTGTTGGTCACCTTATTGAGGCAGTGCATTGGAGTCATTTCAGAGAAGATTTACCAGACTAATGCCTGGAATGGTGTGGTTGTCCTATGAGGAAAGGTTGGACAGGCTAGGCTTTTATCCACTGGAGTTTAGAAGATAGGAGGTGACTTGAGTGGAAAATATAAGGTCATAAGAAGTCTTGACAAGGTAAGTGTGGAGAGCAGGGAAACATGATAGAAATGGGAGAATTTCTGAAGAAGGGTCCTGACCCAAAAGGTCAACTTTCCTGCTCCTCTGATGCTGCTTGGCCTGCTGTGTTCCTCCAGCTCCACACTGTGTTATCTCTGACTCCAGCATCTGCAGTTCTTACTATCTCTGAGAACTAGCAGTGGATGTTTAAAACTATTTAAAACATAGATGAGGCCGATTTTCTTCCCTCTGAAACTTTCTTCCTGAAAATGTGGTGGATGCAAAAAAACTTTGAATATTTTTAAAGCAGAGGTAGATCACTTGTTAAGCATGGGGTGAAAGGTTATCAGAAGTACGCAGGAATGCGGATTTGAAGTCACAATCAGATTAGTCAGAATCTTACTGAACGGCACAGCAAGCTTGAGGGTCTGATTGACCTAATTTTGCTGCTAATTTGTGTGTTTATGTGTTTGTTCTTTATATTTATTTTAGGTTATCTATATGTGTGAGTATCCAAATTAAAAACAGACTCAAATCAAACTGTCTATAACTTAGAACTTCCATTCAATTTGAGGGATTGCAGCATTGTGAAATGTTGCCTTCAACTGAAGTTTTAGACAAACACACTCCTGACTTGGAACTACATCGCCGTTCATTTTCCATTGATGAATCAAAACCCTGGAAATCTCTTTCTAACAACGCTGTGGGTACACCTACCCTCTTATGTTTTGCAGCAGTTCAAGAAGACAGCTTTACACTATCTTCTCGGAGTGATTGGAGATACGAAATGAATGCTGGCCTAGCTAACAACGCCCCCCTTCTGTCCAACTACAGGTTCCATTGCTGCCTATCACCTCTTTCTTCCACTTCTGAAATTGTAAGACCCTATGCCAATTGCTCAATGCCATCCTGGACAAAGCAGTCCTCTTGATTAGCATTCCATACACTAGCTTGAACATTTAGATTCTTCACCAACTCCACGCAGTATACAAAATAAATAAATGTATACATTATCTTGTGAGAATAGAGAGTGTGCCTTCTGTGCTGTTCGGCAATTCACCTTCAATCATATCAATTCATGCCTGTTGATGGAAACTCATACCGAATATTGCACTACATTTTACTGAAAATGACCTTTTGAGCTCATGATGCAATTAATTACAGTCATGGATGCACATCTACCTTTTTGATCTGTCTCTTGAATATATTCAAAGACTGAGCAGTGACAGTACCCTGGAGTAGAAAATTCCAAACACAGAAGTTGCTGGAAAAGCTCAGCAGATCTGGCAGCATCTGTGAAGAAAAAATCAGAGTTAACGTTCTGGGTCTGGTGACCCTTCCTCGGAACTCAAGTTCCCAGCCTCATTTTATGTAAGACAAACACTTTGTTAATTTTTCTTTTAAGAAACTTTTTATATTTTTGGTCAAATTTCTCTCATACTCTAATTTTTCTCTCCTTATTAATCTTTTCATAATTCTTTGCTTTTCTTTTGTGTTCAGACCAATTTTCTGATCTGCCACCAACCTTTGCAGAATTATTTGTAGTTTTTTTTAGTTTGGCACTGTCTTTAATGTCTTTGGTTAACCAGAGATGGCAGTCTGTACCTTACAATTTTTCTTATTTGTCAGAATATTATCAATTCTACACTTTCTGGAATATCCTCTTAAATATTTGTTTGCCACTGCATCTCATAGATTTGTCCATTAACCTAAATTGTGAGTTCACTCTTACTTCCTCTTTCACTACTGCTTTCCTGTCCTCATAATTACCCTTGTTTAAATTTAAAGTGGTAGTCTTGGAACCATTCTTCTCTCCCTTTAAGTGGTATGTAAAATTCAATCATGTTATGATTGCTGCTACCTGGAGCTGCTTTCGTTATGAGATCAGTGATTAATTTTATTCCATTGGTCAAAACATTGATCAAAACATTGATCAACTCAATTTTTTTCCCCTTGGTGGTTTATGCTGATCATAAAAATTCTTCTGATCTAATCTAACAGCAATAGCCAAGCTGAGAAATCCTGTTCATTCCAGTAAATTTCTGTTCATTCAAATAAATTTCTGTTATGCAATATTCTGCTTTATACTTTGTACATTTGATGAATAGATATATTTATTTAATGTGACCCTCTGGTCAAAAACACTCACTTTCCCAAAACAGCAATTCCTCAATAATTGAAATAGATCCCGATTCTTGGTGCACTGAACTCAGAATCTGACTGACTAAATAACTGCATATGATGTTGTTTTGAGAGAAAAATGGCAATGATGCAGTAGAAAAAGATTATAACAATTTTGTGCCATTATTAAAAAAACCACAAATAAAATTGGCGTCACAAATACCCGAGCCTGCCGACAGTCTATTGCTTGGATGCCTATTTTCAGTGGACCAAGTCTGTATTTTGTAAAAATTGGATCAGATCCAGTGATACAGTGTTCTATGTGGTTCTCTAAATTCACCTACTATTCCCTAATCCCTTCTTGTGCTGAGCCTTGGCAAGCAGTAGCAGGAGGAAGTAATGGTAATATCAGTGAAGCAACGGGCCAAACCACATCAGAGAGCCATCGATGATTATTAAACCATCTTGTCTTTCAGGATATCATCAAGCCAAGCAAAGCCACTTTGCTTTCATTACGGCTGTTTTGTTTTTAGCCACATCAGTAGTCTGCTTCTGTGTCAGTCCCCATCAGTCTAGGACAGACAGCACACATTGTTTATGGAGGAGGAACGTGGATAACATTCAGCCAGTTATTTCACCCTTTTGTAAATAATCATAAAAATGTGGCATCTTGAAAGTTGTGACAGTTCGAAAAGAACAGAGTTCCTTATTTTACTAAAAAGGAAACAAGGATTGATATCCTTTTGTGCCATATTTGTGGTGGAACACAATTTTTTATGGAAATATGGTGCTCGATGGTGACTTGGCAGGGTAAATAGATTGGTACAGAATATTGGGAATCTAAGCAAGGTTTCAGCATTCGATAAAACTTAAGAATGCTGAGTGAGAACACGGTAAAGGACTATGCTTGGGCAAGGAGAACTAATGGTATTAGCCTATTGACTGTCTGCATCACTGTTTTAGAAAAAAGTAAGGGTTTGCTTACTGTTTTACCAAAGAAGAGCAGTTAAAATTATGTGAACTCATGTTTGTATTGCATGATGACCTACAACATTATTGTAGGTCATCATACATATAACAACTGTAACAGTTCATACAGTATAAATATTATAATGGTTCATGGAGTTGTTGTGTAACAGGTGACTGAATTATAGGACTGAAGGTAGTTCTCTGCACCCTTTTTTACTATGTGCCCTGCTATTCAGTTAATCTATGGCTAATTTGTGACTCAAATTCATTTAAGTAACTGAAGGTCCTGTTCCTTTGCTGTACAGTTCTCTTTCTACCTTTGTTTCATACCCCTTGATCCCCTCCCTAATAAAAATCCATTGATCCCAGCCTTGAAAGATCCTCATGCCCCAGCATCTAATCCCCTGGCATAAATATTTTTTAAAAATCATTCTTGGGACATGGTATAGCTAGCTGGCCAGCATTTATTGCCCTATCCTAGCTGCCCTTGAACGGAGTAGCTTGCTAGGCCATTTCAGTGGGCCCTTGAGATAGTCACAAGTAAGGTAGACCAAGTGAGGATGGCAAATTTCCTTCCCTGAAGGATATTAGTGAGCCAGATGTGTTTTTCCAACAATCATCAATGGCTCATGATCATTAGTAGATTCTAAATTCCAGAGATATTAAAAAAATGAATCCAAATTCCACCATCTGCTGTGGTGGAACCCTGGTCCCTGGAACCTTAGCTGAGTTTCTGGATTAATAAGCTAGCGATAATACCACTAGGCCATCACCTCCCCAAAGTGTTCAGATTTCTGCTACCCTTAATATGAAGAAATGCTTCTTTATCTACTCTCTTGATTCATGTTGAAAGCCTTGATTAAATCACCCCCATCTCACTTTTAAGGGATAATAAGCAACTAATTTTATCAAATGTCACAATTAATTTTGTGTTTAGTCTCACCTTAATATTATTCCGTCTTTGATGATGCTGGAAGCGTTATATCATGAATCTGTAACACCTATTGAGCCGTCTTCTCACCACAACAAACAATAGTTTCTTCAGACGCTTGAAATCCTCAGTTGGTGACCTTGGCGTCCTTGGTCAAAAAGGATAGCATTCCAACTTTACATCTTCTTTCACAAGTGAAATTCAGTATTTATATGCCATCTCATACCTGGTTCTAAACTCCCGTCTCTCTGTCTGGCAACTTTCTGTCTTCCTTCTCTTTGACTACCACCCTTTGTTTTACCAACCTCTGCTATGACATACTCTGACTAATGTTCTTTGCTCTGCTACTCTCTGCTCTCCCTTGCTCTGACTGCCCTTTGCTCTGTTTCCTTCACTTCTTCCAGCCCGTGCACCGATTCTCTTTTGTGCTCCCTCCCTCTGCATTGCCACCACATTTTTCCACTCATTGCGCGACTTCTCTCTTCCTTCTCCATTTCCTTCTGAGCCCTGGTCTCTTTGCCTTCTTGATCTTTCATCATGCTCTATCCTGTCTTCTTCTGTGCAGTCTTCCTTCACCCTGCCTCTCTCAATAGTGTCTCCTTCTGTGCTGCCTTCCGTTAAACCCTACCCTCTACCCTGCTCACCCCTACTGACTTTTGGGGATATATGGTGCATGACATGGGAATAAAAGTTGGAGGAAAAAGAAAATTGAGTAATTTCTAGAGACCTATGTGACAGATTGTACATTTAAGAGGACAAAGTGTGAAGCTGGATGAACACAGCAGGCCAAGCAGCATCTCAGGAGCACAAAAGCTTTTGTGCTCCTGAGATGTTGCTTGGCCTGCTGTGTTCATCCAGTTTCACACTTTGTTATCTTGGATTCTCCAGCATCTGCAGTTCCCATTATCAATGTACATTTAAGAGATGAAGGTTTGAACCTTACCATATTTTGTGAGGTGTAATTTTCAATAAATGTCGTGGAAGTTTTCTTGGTGTGAAACCCAGCCAGTTTTCTCACACTATCACACCAAATACGTCTCATTAACCAGCTACCATACCCTCACAGCACCCCTCTCATCCAGTGCTTGCCTGATCCTTCCACTCACGATAGCCAGAAGTACATGTCACTGCAGGTATACCCAGGATCACTGATACCAACATCCACTGGGCACAGGCAGTATGCAGCCACTGCCTGTGCAGTGGGCCCTAAGATCTTAGTGCAGGGTATCCAAGATAGAAGCCTGGAGGAACTAGCACAAGTTTGAGTCACGAAGTTCCTGTTCAGAGATTAATTTCACAAATTGTTAGCATCGAGTTTTCATTTGGCAGATGGTAGGATGGGAGCCTGATTTGGAAAATTCTACCTTAAATTTTGTAATTTGGGTTTTTCTTTCTGGGAACATGTTTAGGCAACCGAACCTGTAGCCAATTTATAGCAGCACAAACAATTTTATTTTCAAATGTATTATATTATTAGTTATCTATTTACATTTTCAGATTCTGCTATTTTCAGTGCATTGTTGTGAAGCAATATTTTCTAAGTAACAGGATCTATTAAAATAAACGTTCTAGGTTTAAATTATAGAGGCATTACTATGTCATTTGAAAGCTAAGATCAAGTGAACTATTTTGTGGTAAATTAAAGAAAGGTAAACTCTGGTCTCTAATTCATACTCTGAAATGAAAAGGAATTCCAGTGTCAGAGATAATGGGAACTGCAGATGCTGGAGAATCCAAGATAACAAAATGTGGAGCTGGATGAACATAGCAGGCCAAGCAGCATCTCAGGGGCACAAAAGCTGACGTTTCGGGCCTAGACCCTTCATCAGAGAGGCCCTCTGTCATCAGAGGCCCTCTCTGAAGAAGGGTCTAGGCCCGAAACATCAGCTTTTGTGCTCCCAAGATGCTGCTTGGCCTGCTGTGTTCATCCAGCTCCACACTTTGTTATCAGGAATTCCAGTGTCAACTGTCCCTAGGATTCTGTCAGTATGCAGAGCAACAGCAAAACCTGCAGATTCATTGGTCTTTCCCAATACAACCTGTGAAGTTCTGTCAGGAACTTATGTTTCGTTGAATCATAGAAGCCATACAGTAAGGAAAGATGCCATTTGGCCCATCTCATCCACACCGCCCCTCTGATGAGCATCCCAACCAGAGCCAGACCTCGAACCATTCCCCGTAACCCCACATTTCCCATGGCTATACATCCCTGGACTCTATAGACAATTTACTATGGCCAATCCACGTAAACCTCCACATTTTTGGACTGTGGGAGGAAACCAGAACACCTGGAGGACACCCAGGTAGACACACGGGGAATGTGCAAAGTCCATACAGACAGTTGACCGAGGTTGAAATCAAACCTGGCACTATGAGGCAGCAATGCTAACCACTGAGCTAATGTGCTGCCTGGAGTGAAACCTGTCCAAAAGCTGAATATTTGGAATGTCAGGTTACACATTCAAATTCTCTTTGTGCACCTCAGTTACTGTCAAAGACAATATTAGTCCAAGCCGTATTAACTATAAGACCCATTAGTCTTCCACTTCAATACCACTGAGATGGCTTGTCATAGAATTAATTTATTATTGTTCTTAACCATTATATATTGTTTGCTGTCCTTTGTTACACTGAGTATTTATTGTGCAATCAAATCATAAACCTTTTTTAAAGAATATGGCTTTGGTTTTTGTACACAGTATAATTACAAAGTTTGCATTAAGTAACTGAGGACACCAACAGTACTTTTCAATGTTAATACTTGATCAATCACGAATCGTTGTCCAGAAATTGCAATATCTCTGTTAACTGGCAGCATGATTGTATGATCAGTGCTGCAGACCTTGACATTGAAGGAATATTCTTCCTCAATATCACCCTCAGAGCAGCATTTCTCACTGTACCAGTGTGATATTTTTACACTTCTCCCATTCCTGTTGGCATGGTGCATCTGACTGAATTTGACATGTAGTTGTTGATCACGGATGGCTCTGTGCTGAGAGTCTGGGTAGTGGCTTAGATTGTCAAAATTTATTCTCGTCTCAAACCTTTACAATCTGCAGCCAGAAAATACTTTGGTTTGGGTGTATGCAAATACCAGAGATAAGAACTTACATTTACACCACTGCAATGCGTAGTTTGTTGGAGTGAATATCATTTTTAATTTTGTGCCTTTTTTGAGGATGGTTAAACCATTGTGCTGAGCTGATGGAAGCTCCATTATACCAGACAGTTTAACTTTTATTTTCCTGCACAAGTTCTTAATGTTTGTTAGTCACACACTTAAGTAAATTACATGCAGATGGCGACACAGCTAATTGTCTGGTGCTTTCAAGACTGGTGCTGGATTTTCTGGAATGTTCAGGAATTTGTTTAATTCCTTATGAACTAAGGGCGGAGAATTCTGTGGCATGAACGGGAGCTGCTTGTGGTGGGTTGCTTTGCACGAAGGTGGTGAGATTGAGGGAGAGAAATCATACTTTGTCTTCCTCACCAGATCCTTTGTGATGATGTTGGGTGCTTTGCTCAAACCTCTCAAAGCTATTGAGCTGCCAAAGCTGAATTTCTTAAAGGATCTCAATCTCATAAATAAAATCATTGCATCTTCTGTCTTTTGCTGTCTACATCTTCCCTGAATAACCTATGTTTAAAGAAAACATATTCATTAAATTGCAACTGTGCTAAAGGCATAGTAAAGAACTATTTTTCCGACTACGTTACAGGCACAGGCACAAATAGCAGTGATAAAATTCATGATCAAACATACAATGTATTTATTCCCAGATGACATTTGATAGAAATGATGCTCAGCTCTTTGCTACTTGTCATTTGAGTTTAAAAAAAATCTGAAAAGAGTGCCCCTTTGAAGTATGCGCTTTTGTTATTGAACTGAGGTGTATGTTATCAAGAGATATTATTAGTAACCAAGATCTTAAAAGGATTAGATCTTTCAATACATGTTTGTTAAAAGATGGTGAAGATGTTGATTTTAGTTGGGGTTAGTTATTTCTGCGTTAATACTATTGCTGACATCCTAATATCTTTATTTCTGTAATGTTAGTTATTGTTTTACTGCTGTATTTTGTGAACTGGAAACAAACACAATTACCCAAGCAGGAGGAACAGGCAGCTTTCCAGGATCTGCTGGCACTCTTGGAGATAAAAATCTGACATGTAAGTTAAAGAAAGGTATTTGCTGGTAAACAATAAAGAAGAGATTTGCAGCCATCTGTTTTACTGTAATGTGTTTACCAACGTGCACTTAGGCCATGCAACAGCAGTGAGATATTCAGCCCAACTAACAATCACCTGGCTATCATATGACACAAGATTTTTAGTTTACTTTTATTTTAACCAATTTTCACAACTTTTTCTATCTCGTTTTTACTGAATATGGTTGGACAAGAAGTGCATCTTTTCAGCATCACGGTGAATTTGGATTGTCATTGTAGCAGTGCTACATCAGAGGTTGAAAATACACTCATGTGATGTCATCCCCTTCATACCTACATTAGGCAATGCCATCTCACTCTCTATCATCATGATCTAAGAGTAATTCCAACTCCACTAGTTGCAAAAAAAAAACAAGAATCAGTTGTCACGAAAATCTCAAGAGCATGTTTACTTTCTACCTTGACTTTCTTGCGATATCTACTATGTTCCAGTCTTAAAGAAAGGGATCAACTTATGGATCAGCTTACAGGTGGAGCATGTAAGTCACTCACAAGAACACAAAGTTGAAAACTTGCCATCTTTGATCCAAAATCAATGCAATATGGTACAAAATAGCTGCCACTGCTGCATGCAGAGTGGGTGGAACAAATTACCTTTTTTTTACTTTGGGAATAGAGTAAAATTGTTTGAATTTGGACATTTACATCAATAATGTGTCCAACGATTCAATCATACCATTTGTATACCATCAAATTGCACTTCCTTGGCAGCTCATTCATGGCCCTAGGATGCACATTATTAGTTATCATCAAACAACTATGACTTAAATTGTTTGCACCAATGCTTATTTCAGTTATTGCTGGAGGATAACACTTCACAGCTGCCATGAGTGCACACTAAACTGTAAGCATCCAAGAACATAGCTGTGATTACAAAGGTGCCTTTTTTTGATGGAGGTGCTGTCATGGTGGCATGTTGGCAGATTTCTACCCCTTCAGTGTAGGATGAATACTGTGGTTGTGAAACATTCTTTGGAGTAAGATTACACACTCCAGAGCTACTCAGTGAGACATGACAGTGATCTCCTTGGGGAGCTTCCATGTTCCACTGTGTCAGAGCATATCGTAATTGATGTGAGGGCTCAGGAGCACCATCAATGAGATGTTGCTCTCTTTCTGACATTCCCCACAAAATATCTGCTCACTCATCTGACATGGCTGGAGTTCTTGTAGCCTTATTTCAAATGTGAAAGCAACGTAGAAAGAGAGAGCCATTACAATGTTATCAGCAAGCCCAACAAGAACAGCAATTCTGCACAACCTGTTCATAGCTTGCTCTGTGACAAAGAGAGTCAAGCAGCACAGGAAGAGGAATTCTTCATCATCACTGATTTTCCCCAGGTACAAAGTACTGTAGACTGCATCCACATTGCTTTGTGAGTACCCTATCACCAACCTGTAGGATTTATTAGCAAATAAGTCTTCACTCTGGCAGTGTTCAAACATGAGTAACCTTTGGGGTCAGCTTTTGGGGGTCTGTTCTACATATACTGGGAGTTATGATGACATTGAGACCTATTAGTTCCGGCCTCTTCAAAGGCTCTCAGATCATGTGGGGATACTGCTGGAAGACAAGAACTACCCCATTCAAACATGGCTGATGTCACCCTTATGAAATCATGTGATTGATGGAGGACAATGAATTATAGCTGCTCATCTCTCTGCCAGGACCATGATGGAACAAATCAAAGGCCTCCTTAAAATGAGACTGTGATACTTGGACTGTTTCACTTGGCCTTGCAGTATTGCTGAAAAAGGGTGTGCCACATCATTGATAACACAGTGTGGGGCTGGAGGAACACAGCAGACCATGCAGCATCAGAGGAGCAGGAAAGCTGATGTTTTGGGTCGGGACCCTTCTTCAGAAAATGAAGAAGGATCCCATACTGAAATGTCAGCTTTCCTGCTCCTCTAATGCTGCCTGGTCTGCTGTGTTCGTCAAGCTCCACACTGTGTTATCCCTGACTCCAGCATCGACAGTTCTTACTATCTCTGACACATCATTGAGGCATGTTGTACTTTACACAAGAAGAATAACAAAAGGTGGATGTCCTGAATCTGGAGAAAATGGCAAATTGGCAGCAATCTTCTTGAGGATGAAGATGAGATTGGAGTTCAAGCATTGGTCCAAGCATGATAGAATAATGTGTTGTCAAGTCTGAGAGGTCAGAACCGAATAGAAACCTGCTTCCAGGCTAAATGAACTGAATTTGGATTCTCTTTAATTGTTTAACATTCTATTGGTTCTATGGAATTAGCCCTGCTTGGTGCAGAGGGTGTGTGGACCTTCTTATTGTTGTAGCCCTTCACCTTTTCTTTCATTGAATAAATGTTTTGTTAATCATCTGGTTACATGCTTCATTTCTTCTGGTGAACCCATTTTCAAGTACCTGCACATTACATATCTACACATTCCGCACTGCTTATTAGGGAAAAAAAACACAGCTGTCAGTGACACAATGCACTATCATTGCATGGCACTAAGGTTAGGTAGCTCTTAAGTCTTCAGTTAGCAGATGATATCTGACTGTGTATTCATGTCTGACATGATAGGCAGCTTGTTGAGAGGAATTTTAAATATCTCCTTTTGACCCATCTTAGGTTTGCCTTCAATGTTTCAGAGTGCATGTGGACTGCTAAGTTGGCCTCAAACATTCTGTGGATATGTTGGTGTACCCATACAACACATGAACTACAGCTGTTAGAAAGTAGTTTTTCCGTTGCCTTCTTAGAGGCTTTTTGGGTGGGAAATACATAATAGCCTTGCCTAAAATAGGCAAAATAAAATAAAATAAGCAAAGTGTTCAGGAGACAGCTGTCAGTTGCCTTCCAGGCTGATTCAAAGTTTTGACTCAGCTTGAAGAAGCATTGGGATAGCATATTATTTGCCACTACCCCATTCTGTACCATTCTGAGAGTATTTGACGCAACCTTGTTGAGGTAGTTTTATTCTGTATCTCACCTGTGTTGCAGATGGGAGTGATTGATGGGATAATGAAGCAGGGACTTAGCTTTGTTTGAAACTAATGCATACTATGACCTGTAACTGTTGACAAACTCATGGAAAGATCGAACAAAACTTTATATTCAGGAAGTGGGCAGATGTTGTTCCAATTTAATGTAATTCAGACTTTGTGACCTTTGGTCAAATCCAATTGTGCTTGATTCCAATATGTTGGAAGGCGAGTCCGTTTGGAGGCAGACGTTTGTCTGCAAATCACTTATTATGCCGTTGAGGCAATTACATTGACAATTACCTGGTATGTTATGAGACTTATGAATTACTCTTGGTTACATGGACTATGTGGGCAGATGGCATTTGTAGCAAGGTGCTACGCAAGACTCTATTTTGGGTTAAAAGCCTGTATTAGAGGAATACATTGAGGAGTAAAAGATTAAAAGGAGTAAAAGACTGAAGTTCAGTCTGTAGGAGAGGCCAGTGAGGTTAGAGTCATCAACTAATACAGCACGGAATCAGGCTGTTTGGTTCAAATTGTCCATGCCAACAAAGTTTTCCAAACTGAATTACTCCTATTTACCTGCATTTGATCCAAATCCCTCGAAATTTTTCCTATTCATGTACCTGTCAAAATGTCTTTTAAATGTTGCTTTGTGATTACTTTGTAGACAAGAGTGTAATTGAGCTGCGAATGGGGTTATTTGTAAACAACTCAATGGGAAGAGGGACTTGAGCCAGGGAGAGCTAATTACAGAGTTAACAAGGTGTAGAGTTGGATGAACACAGCAGAACAAGCAGCATCAGAGAAGCAGAAAGCTGACGTTTTGGGCCTAAACCCTTCTTCAGAAAAGAGTCTAGGCCCGAAACGTCCGCTTTCCTGCTCTTCTGATGCTGCTTGGCCAGCTGTGTTCATCCAGCTCCATACCTTGTTATCTCAGATTCTCCAGCATCTGCAGTTCCTACTATCTCTGAGGTAATTACAGAGCAGGCTGCAGTAAAAAAAACCCGAAGGGACCTTGAGGAGGCAATGGCCTATTTGTGTTATTGCTAGACTATAATCCGGGCTCTCAGCTAGCATTCAGGGGACCTTGGTTCAAATTTCAAGTAGCAGATTGTGAAATTCAAATTCAGTAGATTTGTGGAATTAAGAAACCACTGCTGATTGTTGGGCAAAACCCACCTGGTTCATTAATGCTCTTCAGGGAAGAAAATTTACCATCCTCACCTGGTGTGGCTTACATGTGACTCCAGACCCACAGCAATGTGGTTAACTCCAAGAACGATCTTATCTCTGGTGCATGGCGCAGAACAAATATGGAGCAATGCACACTTCTTCCTTAGAGGTGAATGCCAATCTCTCAGGGTCAGTGTTGTTTGGACCAAGGAGTGAACTGCTAACAGAAAAATATGGATGAATCAATCTCAACGAAGAGGAACACCTTGTAAAGGTAGCGTTTAACAGTCATGCAATCATATGACATAATACAGATGCGGTGATCTTCACCCACTGCACTGCAAACACAAACACACTTTTCATCTCCTGTCTGTCCCAGTGACAATCACCACAGGACTAACACTGGCCTCTCCATTGCCAACTGATCTGGTCCTGTGCTGACTGATGGAATCCAAAAAGGCCTCTTCGATCCAGCACTGTCAGGTTTCAAACTCCTGTCATCAATCTGATGTGGGCATTGTGCACTCTCTTCTATTGAAGAAATATTGGGAGACTGGTGAATTCCATATCTGGATGGAGCTAACTATCATGATCCAGCTCAAGTTCATTTGGCAATGTGGGAAACATGCATCCACAGCCTAGCAGATACTTCCCATGTGTGTAGCGTGTCTCCTCTCTTTACGTTGTGTGATTATAATGACGGTTAGACTCCTCACTTATCTTTGAAAAACATACAAGAACACCCTGTTTCTGCAACCCAGTCATGCTTTCATTGTCAAGTTGGGATTTATCCTCTTGCTATACCATGAGAGAATTACCTCCTGTTGTTCCTTAACAGCCTAGGGGAGGATACGTCGGGAATCACTATTATACTATGGGGCCATCTGTGTGTGTTCCTCTGATGGATGAATGCATGGTTGTCTCTCTGCAAGCTCTTGAGATGCACGGATTTGTGCCTTCCGCCTCCAAATGGTTCATGGTTAATCTGGCATAATGAGGCTGAATGGATTGTGCCATCTACCTACAGTCTACCTTGAAACTGCAATCTGAACTTCTCTTCCTGTCCTCCTCTTCAGCAGGATCCAGCTTCTGGCATTCCTTTAAACTTCCTGCCAGCAGCAGCTGCTGTCAGTGAGCCCACCCCTTTCCTAACATTCAAGTCAGTTCTGGCCTCTCTGTCACCATGCTTCCTACTGTTAATTGGCTGCCAAACACATGGTTGATGTGGGTAGATGGGACAGGGTAGGAGCAAATGATGTGCTTACTTCTACTTCCAACCAAATCACCAACTTGCTCCCCATAAAATTGTGCCCATAGTTTTATTCTCTATTCAACTTCTTTTACTTATGACTTGCAGAAAGCTAAAATTACCCCTGGATGTTAAGGTTATGAGGAGCCAGATCTCTTGCACTGTTATTTCTGCCTTCATGTGAACATTGATCAAAAAGTAATCTTTTCCTTTTCTTGTTGGAAATTTTACTGTGCTTTCAAATGAATGCGAATCAGTGAGTTCTTCAAAGGACTAGTTGTTAAAAGATTTCCCAAGTGAATTTAATTGACAGTTTCCACTGTGAGATAAAGCAAGTGCCCTGCAGGAGCTGTTATCTGCACACAACATCTTTAAGCCTTCTTAATAACAAAAGCAATTTTAGAAATAATAAAACCTGGGATCCACACAGTCCTAGTGAATGTTAAGAGACAAGCCAGTGAAGTGTGATGTATCCCTGGAGGACTAGTTGACAATTTTGCTACGCAGTATGATCAGCTGCAACTATACGAGTTAACAAATGCCCTGAAAATGTACAGGCTATATCTTCCCACAGAACATACTCAGAATTCTTAATGAATTGTGTTAGACATTCACTTCCTATAATTGTCACAATTACTTCCTGTAACACTTTCCCTTTTATCCCGACAAAGCAAGTGAAAGGTGTGTATATGTGGACTATGGAAGATCTGCCTCTGCAGCAGTGATAGGGAATAACCAACAAATTATTCAAAGGCTGCTTTCATTAGATATTTGGTAAACTGTCTCAAGTAATTTTAATTCATTTAGACTGTCATTTGCAAATCCTACAGTTCACAATAATTCTCATTAACTAATAGCAATTCTTGGAGAAACTCTTACAGCCAAGATCATTGGTTTATAGGTGCCTGTGTAACTACAATGGAAAAATAAACAAAAAATCACACCAATTTTTAAAGCACCTCAGAACGTACTGATGTTTCATATTAAACAGTTATAATCCTGTTCTTACTGCAATCCAGATTCTAATATTTTACTCTGGTGTAATGTCCCTTAGAATCAGGAGGCTGTGGGATATGTTGAAGTGACATTTCTACTGGAGCTTCAAAGAACTGTCGTACCAATCCATTCAATAATGCTGATATTTCTGAGGAACCTGCTTCTGGCCGTCACCATTTTACACTTGTAAAGTTGATCCAGGATTCATTTGTGGTAGCAATTAAAACTAGGCTGTCTAGAATCAAAATCAGGGGGAACTTCTTTCATAGAAAGAGTACAGGAAATCAGGAGTAGTCTCCCCAGAAAAGCTACAAATGTTCAGCAATTAAAATGTTCAAGATTGAGATCGGCAGCATTTTTTTTTGCGTAAGGGCTTCAGGGAATATGAATCAAAGGTTGGTAAATGGATTCGAGCCGTAGTCTAATTGAATGTTGGAACAACCCTGAAAGGCCAAGTGGCCTTCTCTTATTCTTAAAGCTCCTCTACTCCCAGCTTGAAGATTCCAAGTTTGTGCTCCTTTCACCAGGGACCTGGAACTAGCTGCTTTAACTCAGAAAAAGAAATCAATCAAGCTTCTTTCTTTTGAATGCAATTTGGTTACCCCTGCAGGCTGATGCTTTTGTGGGTTGTGAAGCGAACAGGGTGCAGTTCAGTTGTGATATTACTCATCATTAAACAGTCTAATAATAGCCGCTGTTGTATATGAAGCATAACAATTTGTGTACAGCACTGAAGGCTACTGATTTCCTTCAAACTCCCAAGTGATCATCAGGACTTTCAGAAGGGCTGGAGAAGAGAATTGAACTGAAGTAGGTGTATTCTTTCAATAATTAAGTTCCTGAATGTTCTGGAGTGAACGGACTTTCAGTTAAAGAAAGGTAAATGGATCTGATTGTTCTCCAACTCCAAAATCAAACAGCACTGATTATATCTCTTAGCTGACACTTGTTAATTATTCTATGTTTCTGTTTGTGCACTTGAGCCTTTCAGAACCAAATACTTAGACACTGTTCAGTGATTGCTTTTATTCAATTAGATGTTCTTCCACTGTGCATGTGAGAGTGAGGGTGTGGGGAGAGGTGGGTGCTCCCATGTACTTGATGAGATGCTGTTGTGTACTGTGTGAGAGAGAGAGAGAGAGAGAGAGAGAGAACAATAGTGAATCACTATGTAAAAGGGCTGAAAATCTTCCAGTGGAGGAATTTAAGCCACGTGACAAGTTTTTTTAACTAATCCCATCACCATGGGAGCAAGCTTTGAAAATAAAAGATACACCACATGCTTGAGGTAAAATGGAAGTGTGGCTTTCAGTATTGGGCAAAAAAACAGGCAGAATTGGCCAGTAACTGCTTCTTCCTCCTTGATTGTTTTAGTTATTGCTGTGAAGATGATTAGGACTTGGTCGAAGAGAGCGACCTGCATGTCAAAGACAACATTTTAAAAAATCTAGGAATGCTAGAACACAGGGGCTTCCCAGAAACAAAGAGAGGTCCGTATTTGATTTGTGTACTCAATAGAAGGCTACAGGTGAGTGGTATAATACCCATCTCGGGTTTTGCAATACTGCTGGAGTATTATGTGTTGTCTGTTGTCTGTGATTGTCAAATAATACTTGCTCAGAATGATAGCTTTGCATATCAGTTCAAGAGTTGGAGACTTGGAAAGATTTTAATATAGTGAACATCTGATTTTACCTTAGTGCAGAATGTGTCATCCTTCCCAAAAAAGGGTGTTGTTAAGTGTAAAAATGCCGCAATTAAGGGAAGCTGGACAAGTATATGAGGAGCGAGGAATAGGTTAATAAACTGATAGAGCAAAATGAAGAAGGCTGCGAGGCAATGGCTGTGGAACACAAACATCAGCACAGACGTATTGAACCAATGGCTTGTTTCTGAGCAAAAAATTCCATGTAATGGCAATATAATTTTGAACTTGTTATTTTTAAAGAGTTAGATGCATGTTGAAGATATTTTTCCTGACTATGGACTCTAGGCAATCTGCACCTGTTTCAGCTTCTTGCAGTTAGTTTTCACTCATGTTGACAAATACAAGGGCAGCAGGCTGATGCAGCATAGAGTGAATATGATCACATAAGTGTGATTCTCTGAGAGCAGGATAGCTCAGAGTGTACTGTGTGCTTCCCAAAATGGGGGTCAGGAGACCAAGTGCGATCTCAAGCTGAGATCTTGGAATTGTGAGCTCCAAAGCATCAATGCTGCAACAGAGCTCTGCACCCCATCCCCACCACTACCTTCTGTCTCTCTCTATCTCATAGCTCTTTCTGTCATCACTCCCTGCTCTCAGTTATGCTCCCTTAAACCCCAACTCTCAATTTTCAATGACTGGTCATGAGAATTTCTATGCCTTGAAATGGGGTTCCAGTGTAAAAGTATTTGGGTAGTGCTGCTAAGGTATATTGTGAGAATTACGGTGTTTTTGCTGCCCATTCATTCTGAATTGTATTGATTGTTGATTAGAAATTAAATTGAAGCATTGTAAATTCATTTCAGATCTTAAACTGCTTATTTATTTAATGTAGTTCCTGATATGGTACCATCATTGCAAAACAAAGGAACAAGACTGTGGTCGGAAATTAAATGCATAATTAAGAATATCTCTTCCTGCTTATGTGCCTTCTCAGCACGAAAAAATGGAAATTGTTTTAATAGGAAAGCTCCCTTCAGCCCCACTATCCCTTTAGCTGTCTCTTTATTATTGATTAATCCTATTTACCCATGTTTTCAAAGCAGTCTTCAATTTATTCTGCAAAATTACCACTAAACCATATGTAATTGTTTCAATCTACCTAATAATTTCCACATGAATGTCGTTCCCCGGTCATTTATTCCACAAGTTAAATACTCTTTGAGCGAAACTGTACCTTTTAACTTTGCTTCTGAATCTTATGAGATAAATAATTTTTTCAGAAGTGAAATGAGGATACCAAATTTCTGCAGTGCAAGATGCTCTTGTGAGATTTAAATTAAGAGTCATTGTAGAGGCAAAAAAGGAAAAGCTTTAATATGTACCTAATCAATCTAGGCTAGATTTCAATACAATCCCAAGATGAATGGACAATTTTAACTACAGTTAACTGTGACTGTCTTCGGGTAAGGAGAAGACTTTCCCAATTATCTCGTATAAAGCCAGCAGTTTATGTACTTACAAAGTTTTGCTGTGTATACCTGATTCCTAAACACAATTTGCAAATGTTTTTTGCTGTGGAATTTGAAGTGGAGCTCATACTTGAGCCATATCAAAAATGTAAAGGCTGTGATCTTTTATTTTACTTTTTTTTGATTGTGAACTAAATTGGGCAAAGTTCTGTTTTACAACAAAGGACTGAAGAAGGAATTCCTATGTAGTTAAAACAAAAAAAAACTGAAACTCACTGTAATTCATATTTACAGTGTTGCTTTGCAAGAAGTAGGAGAAGGTGTAAAGAAGCAACATGGCACCAGGACATGTGTACAAAGTAGGATTCGGCTGGCAACACATAGCTGATTAATAAGGGCAGTTGTGGATGCCAAAGGTCATTAGCCTGACAACTCTTTGATTCCTGGGTAGAGAGAAGAGGTAAAGGAACACAAAGGAAAAACAATCAAAATTAAAGAACTTGAGAAACAAAAGGAACCTCTCCAATGAATCCTGGAGACTGATGTCATTAAACTGTTTCTCTAATATTTTTCCTCTCCATTCATAACACCATTTTAAAAAATCTGACTGTGTCTTTTTTTATGGAGAGTTAAGTTAGAATTTTAACTAATAGAATTACATGTCAACAGTTCATAAACGTTTTCTTTGGTTAGAATCTATTTGTTCTTGTAATGTACAGAAATATTGTCCTTGTTTTCTATTAACTTCAGTTGATCAGAAAGGTAAATTGGGGACTTTGTGTAGCTTGACAACATTTTTCAATTTTTTGTGATGACTTTAAGAATGGCTGAACTTCATTTTAGGTGTGTTCCCATATCCAGGCATAACAAAAGCTACAAATCTTTCAATGAACTATTGTTCAATTGCTGAAATAAATTTTTTTTTCCTGTTATCCTTTCTGGATACACCCACAGCAAGTTACATATTTCCATTAGGAAGCTACGAACAGGAGGCAGCCATTCAGCCCCTCAAACCCTTTACACTATTCAATGTGTTCATCAGTTGTCTGTGACCTAACTTCATTTATCCACCTTTGCACCATTATTTCTTAATGCCTTTATTAGCAAAAATATATCACAATAAAGTTTAAAATTAATTATTACTCTAGTAGTCCTATTAGCAGAAAAGAGATCTCAACCTTAACAAGCCTTTGTAGAGGGAAATTTAAAAACAAGTATCTAGAATAAGACCATAAGGTCTAGAAGGAAGAGTAGACCATTTAGCCCATAAAGTCTGTTCTGCCATTCAATTAAATCATGGTTTATCTGATAATTCTCAACTACACTTTCTTGCATTACCCTATAACTCTTGCAGGCCTCTCTGCCTGTCTCATCTTTGAATATTCTTAATGACCCTGTCTTACCAGCTCTCAATGGCAAACAGTTCCACAAATTGGCTACTCCCTGGGAGAAATAAGTCCTTCTCATCTCCATTTTAAATGGGTGACTCTCTTAATCTGAGAATATACCATCTGATCTTAGACTGTCTCAAGGGAGAAGCGAGCTCTCTGCATCTACCCAGTTAAGCAATCCTAAATGTTTCAATAAGGTCGCCTCTAGTTCTTCTAAGCTCTCATAAGCATAGGCCCAACCAAGTCAACCTTATAAGAAAATCCCTTTGTACACATAATCAATCTAGAGAACATTCTGTGGACTGCTCCAGTGACTGTATATTTTTACTTAGACAGAAGCATAGCTCCTTTGGGTCTTCACATTAGTCCTGCCATTCAATAAGATCACAAATGTTCCTGTAGCTCAACTCTGCTTTCTTGTGTTACCCCCATATCTCTTAATTACCCCAAAGTCCATTGATCAAAATCTTGATGATATTCAATGACTGAACATCACCAGTTATTTGCAAATTCCCAAGATTCATAACTCATGAGCTGCATAGTAGCTCAGTGATTAGTACTATTGCCTCACAGTGACCCCAGTTCAATTCCATGGGTCGGCTTCCATGCTATATGATGGAATGACCCTTGGCAACTATCTATGTAGAGTTTGGACATTCTCCTTGTGTCTGTGTGGGTTTCTTCCAGGTGCTTCGGTTTCCACCCACAGCCCAAAGGTGTGCAGGCAGGTGGATTGGCCATGTTAAAATGCTCATAGTGTCTGGGAATATGCAGGCTGGGCAGATGGGCCATGAGGAATGTAGGGTTGCAGGGCAAGTGGTGCTTCTGGATGGAATGCTCTAGAGAGCGTCAGTGTGGACTCGAATGGTCTGCTTTCACAATGTAGGGATGATCCTTTGAAAGAAGAAATTTATCTTCATCTCTGCCATAAACTGTCAACTTATTCTGACGCTGTGTCCCTGTATTCTAAATTTTTCAGTCAGGGAGATTGTTTTCTCAGTATCTACCCTGTAGCTCTTCTCAAGAATCTTATATGTGACCTAGCTCTAATCTCAGGCATTGCCTCTCAATCCTGAGGCCCCCAGTCAGTGGAAATTCTTTCTATCTTCTCATTTGTTCCCTCTGATAACTTAAAAACTTTGATCAAATCATCATAACCTTCTCCTCCAGGGAATACAAATCTAATTAATATAATAAACCCTTGCACTTTAACTCACGGAGTCCAGGTGCAATTGTGGTATATGTATGCTGCATTGCCTCTGAGGCTAATATACGCTCCATGAAGGAGGTCCATCAAACTGCTTATAGTACTCCAGGTATGGTTTAGTCAGGATCGTATAAAGCAGAAGGATTATTTTTGTTCCCTTATATTCTAGTGCTTGAGATTTAAAGACAAATATTCCTTTTTGAAAAATTATTTTTGGTAACTGTTCATGAATATTACTTATCTATGTTCCTGGACCCTCAAGTCATTATTTCCAGCTATGCCTAATTTGGCAAATATTCTATTCTATCCTTTTTAGGTTCAAAGCTCATTCTTCCCTGAATTGAAGTCTACGTGAAACAGTTCCATCTACATGGCTACTAATAATACCCATCTTTTTGCATTAACAGATTAAAAATGTAGTTTGAAATTCCATCATCAAAGTTGTTAAGAAAAACAGGGAATGATGAAGTTCCAACATAAATCTCTGTGGGACACCATCAGTCATGTCCTGTCAATTAATGTATTCACTCTCTGTCTCCTGTTGCTCAGCCAAAGACAGTCCTTTGACCCTTACTTTAGTCACATCTATAAAACAATCAGTCAGGTTACCTACCCTATAAAAATCCATGCTGGCTTGTCTTTGAAAATCTGAATATTTTCAATAACTCTATTCTTAATTATGCACTCTAGTAATTTCTCAGCAACAGATATTAGGCTAATTGAAATTTAGTTCCTTGGTTTCCTTCTTTCTGAAATAATGGAGCAACATGTGCAACATTCCAATTAAAGGAATTGTTCCTAAATCAAGGTGACTTTGTCTGATTGTAGTGAAGTATTTTCATTATTCTCACTGATGTTCTTTACAATCCTGAGATAGAAACTACGTGGTCCTCATGATTTGTCACTCTTTATTTTATTCATTAGCATTGTTTTGTTTTTATTAATTTTTGATTAATTGGTTTTAGCTTCCTTGAGATATGCTGATTCTTTCCCTACTCTAAATACTGAAATACGTAATTATTCAGTATTTTATTTTATTCACTGGATGTGAGCATTGCTGGCAAGGCTGCAGTTATGGCTGAAGACTATTCACCCTTGGGGAGCATATTGTGAGTCACCTTCTTGAATCGCTGCTGACACTGTGATGTACCATGTGCTGTAAGGCAGCAAGTTTTAGGATTTGAAATCTGGACAATGAAAGTACATTATTTCCATATATTCATTGTCAGTATCCCCAATACTGGTATAGCCCTCTTTTACTCAAGTTTTTTTTTGTCTTGGAATTGTGATTTGTTCTGTTGATCTGAACACCCTTGTTAACCTTTTATATTTTCTTCTTGGATCTCTTACTGTTTTGACATTCTTTATCATCCTTTATAGCCTTATCATTTGCCAGGATCTAAATTATTTCTGGCATGTCTGTACACTTTTTTATGTAACCTTATTTAGTCTTGTACTTCATCTGATGTTCATGGTTTCCTTTTTTCAATTCGGTCTCTTGCCCTTTAAGGATATAGACTTGTTCTTTATCATACTACATCTATTGTTGAACATTTCACACTGATCTTGATTTATTTTACCACTTAACAGATTTGTCCAGTTTACACTTTTCAATCCCTGTAGCAGAGTACTTCAGCCTTGCTGAAACCTATAGGTTCAATAATAAAGCAGAAAATCTTGGAAAGCACGAGTTGCTGTTTCACTTTCCTTGCTGTCAAGCATCACACCATTAGATAACTTCTCATCTATAATTAAGTTGTCAAGAAAATTGGTTTCATTATTACTAATCAAATATGGCATGCTCCATTGTTGGCTCTAGGATGTATTTTTGCAGAAAATTATCACAAAAATAAATTCAAGAAATTCACTACTTTATTAGCATTTGTTAGTTTGTTTTGCTCACTCCCCCATAAAATCCCCCATTAAAACCACTCTGTCTTTGCTAGATATTTGTCTAAACACCATGTCTCTAAAATAGCTGCAATACCAAGTTGAAAATTTTTCCTTCTATTTACTCCTCTTGTCTTTTCACTTTTTTTTAACCTTCTTTTACCAGAACGTCAACAGAGGCTATGTGTACGTAGCTGTGACTACATTAACAATCAGTGTATAAAGGCAGACCTAGCCTCTGATATTAGCAATTTGATTAAATTTATTTGATAAAGTCAAGTTGGTTGATACCAGCATTATTACTGGCAAGGAGATGCTGTCGTGGGTCACTGAGAAACAAAGTCTCATGCAATACCTTTCTATTTTATTTAAATATGTTGTTTCTTCTAGACTATAACAGTTCGGAATCTATCTTGTTTATTTTTTTTAAAAACTACTTAAATTACATCAAAAGCTTTGCATGGTCTTTCCTAGTGATACTGATGGCAATTCCACGCTGGGTTAAGAGCAGTTTTTGTGCTGTGTGCTAAAGACCTTGAGCTTCCAGTCTGAGACTTCACCAGTCATTTAATATATCCCCATACAGCCAGCAGACAGTGAATGTTCTCACCTCATCAGTCTGGGCTGGGTTCCCAAGGTGAATGACTAATTGACTGTTTTGTGGGGTCATCGACTTGCTTTAATGTTTGGGAATGTCCACATCAGATTTTAAAACACTCAAAGGGTTAGTGGAACTGTAGGTGATAAGTTTCACAATTAGGTATAAAATGCCAAAATCTCTGAAGAGTTTTTTTAATCACACTTCTCTCCTGCAGTTCAGTGACAAAGCTAATAATTTTCCTCAGCTCCAATTTTCCACTTTACTATAAAAGTTAATAACACAACTGGTCTAGGTCTGAGCACCCCCAGCACTACTGTGTCGCCTGTCCTTCTGGCACATTCCCTTCATATTGTTTTAATTTTTATTTAATATTTCCCTCTTGCTTTTTAAATGCCTACTTTGATTTGGCATGGATCTAAGCAGGTAGGGCGTAACTTGGAGTAGAAAAGAAGCATAAAGGGCATCTTCACACCCAAAATAAACATAATGCTGGACCCTTTACCAAGCTTTCCTCTGTATTTTATGCTGTCAAAGTGGGGCATTTTACTGCTAGAGAATGAAACGCTTTGCAATTCAGAAACCTGAAAAGGATTGTAAATTCGCTTGAAGCTTGTACTATCAACCAAAACAAGCTAGAGTCTCATTACAATCCGAAACTGGGATCCTTCAATTACTTTGCAGGGCACAATGAATTTAAGTGAACCATTATTTATGAATCTATTACAAGCGTTCATATTACATTGAAACACTTAACTTCTGGATGTGAGTTTGTTCGCTGAGCTGGAAGGTTAGTTTTCAGACGTTTCGTCACCATTCTAGGTAACATCATCAGTAAGCCTCCAACAAAGCGCTGGTGTTACGTCCCGCTTTCTATTTATCTGGTTAGGTTTCCTTGGGTTGGTGATGTCATTTCCTGCATTGGTGATGTCATTTCCTGTTCTTTTTCTCAGAGGATGGTAGATTGGCTCCAAATCAATGTGTTTGTTGATGGAGTTCCGGTTGGAATGCCATGCTTCTAGGAATTCTCGTGCGTGTCTCTGTTTGGCTTGTCCTAGGATGGATGTGTTGTCCCAATCAAAGTGGTGTCCTTCCTCATCTGTGTGTAAGGATACGAGTGATAGTGGGTCATGTCTTTTTGTGGCTAGTTGATGTTCGTGTATCCTGGTGGCTAGCTTTCTGCCTGTTTGTCCAGTGTAGTGTTTGTCACAGTTCTTGCAAGGTATTTTATAATGACGTTTGTTTTATTTGTTGTCTGTATAAGGTCTTTTAAGTTCATTAGCTGCTGTTTTAGTGTGTTAGTGGGTTTGTGGCTACCCTGATGCCAAGGGGTCCGAGTAGTCTGGCAGTCATTTCGGAAATGTCTTTGATGTAGGGGAGAGTGGTTATGGTTTCTGAGCCTGTTTTTTTGTCTGTTTGTTTGGGTTTATTGCTGAGAAATTGGCGGACTATGTTCGTAGGGTACCCATTCTTTTTGAATACGCTGTAGGTGATTTTCCTCTGCTCTGCGTAGTTCCTCTGTGCTGCAGTGTATGGTGGCTCGTTGGAATAATGTTCTAATGCAGCTTCGTTTGTGGGTGTTGGGATGGTTGCTCCTGTAGTTCAGTATTTGGTCTGTATGTGTTGTTTTCCTGTAGACTCTGGTTTGAAGTTCCCCATTGATTGTTCGCTCTACTGTGACATCTAGGAATGGCAGTTTGTTGTTGTTTTCCTCCTCTTTTGTGAAGGTTATGCCAGTAAAGGGTATTATTGATGGTCTTGAAGGTTTCCTCTAATTTAGTTTGTTTAGTCTTCTCAAAACGCGTTAAACACTTAACTTGAATGAAGAATACACAGTTATCAACGTAAACTCACGTACTTGCTGAGATATTGTAACAACGCTCTATAGTATTAGAGATAATGGGAACTGCAGATGCTGGAGAATCCAAGATAATAAAATGTGAGGCTGGATGAACACAGCAGGCCAAGCAGCATCTCAGGAGCACAAAAGCTGATGTTTCGGGCCTAGACCCTTCATCAGAGGCCCTCTGATGAAGGGTCTAGGCCCGAAACGTCAGCTTTTGTGCTCCTGAGATGCTGCTTGGCCTGCTGCGTTCATCCAGCCACGCTCTATAGTGTTAGATTAGGTTTCAGATTCACCATTCAGAATTTTTCATTTATTTATGTTTTTATACTGTAGTCTGGACAAAAGGGACAAATAACTCAGTCAGACTTTAATTCTACTTTCACATGACTAGATTGTAATTGCAGTCAAATGAGGAAGTTAATAGATGCACAAAATTCAGGACTGATATCAGTCCTGAAGTTAATAGATACACAGCGAGAATGAATATATTTACAGTTTTAAAGTAAATAAATAAATTGCCACCTATTAAAACATCATCAGTATATTTGCATTTATTTAAATAATCGGTTAGATTTGAATTATATCAGCGTAAATTTTGAGTACTTTAGAATGATCTGTAGGCATGAAAATGTCTCAGAGTATTTTTTCAACATAAAATTATGTATCATGAGATACGGTGCATTATATCAGGACAGGGTTAGCTTATAAAAAGTCAAGATCTATTACCATAATTCCTGATCATGATTCATTGATAGATCTGCAGTCAGGAATTATTGATGGAATACCACCTTGATTCACTCACAGATCCAGTCCCATTTTGTTCATGGATCTAATCAGAATTCATTGATACGTCTGGAATTGATTCAGTGATTGTTCTACAGTGTTGATTCATTGATAGATCTACCATCCTAATTCACTGATAATAAATTTGAAAAGTCTCTGAGCTAAGAACTAATTGATACAATTCTAGAGCTAGGAATCATTTATAGATCTTGTAAAGACAGGATTTACAAGGTCGCATAGTAAAGATGGACCAGAAGACCATTCATTACCTTTAAATTCACTCAGAAATACCTTAAAGATCCAGCAATACAGCATCCAAATGTACAGTTAATGATATCAGTGTTTCCATTTTACTGTTTTCAGGAATTTATTCCATATTTTCATAATTCTTTCTATATAAATAAAGATGCATTTTCTGACATCAGTTCTGAATTAAATTTTATGAGATCAGTCCTAGAAGTGTATTTTAGAACTTCTTGTTACACATGTTGATCTGACATAGTGTGCTTTTCAACCGCGTAAGTCAATGAATTATATGATTCTGACTTTGATGCGATTGATTCAACAGCACACTGATGGATTTAGGCAGTTATGCTTGTGCTACCTTTATTGAAAAACTTCAGTTTTTGATACCCTGCAACCATTCAAGTTCTCTGAGAAATTGATAATCTTGATGTCAGTCCTAGCTTGGATCAGTGATTTCTGGTACTGTGGACTTAGGAAAGTATCCTTAAGGGTATAGAGATTATTGAACCAGACAGGGTGGGTATTTGATGAACAGAACTTTATTAATGAAATCTGCGCTCAAAGGATGTTGTCAAAAGTAGATGCCATGAACAAGGAGAAGTCACCCTTCTCTCAGTATTACCTTTGGATGCCTTCAGGGAAATAGCTACAATGCTTTAGATGTAGGACAAACCGTTTTTTTAAATTCATTATAGCCTTCTCCACAAGAGCTTCAATAGCAGTCAATGAATGAATGGGGAGAAGTACACAGAATGGAAATCACTGACTGCTTTAATGCATTGGACTCATTTTTCTAATCTATTTTAATTGAAGGTAGATCTCTGTGGTAGGGTAATTTTTATTGTTGTTATTACATTAAATGAATTAGGAATGTATCCAAAATAAATTTCCTTACAAATAATAAAGTGAAATTGAATTGTATTGAGTAAATTTATGTCATACTTCTTTGAACATGCGTCCTCTTGTTCTGCTCTTGCAGTTAAAAATGTAGTCCATTTTATAACATAACATCATCGTTTTACATAGAATTACATGACAATATGTAGGTTTTAGGCATCAAAACAGGTAGGCATGTTTGGCAAATTAACCAGTAGTGTTGAAAATGGGAATGCATTTGATGTAGTTCACAAGCACTTTAGCAAGGCCTTTAACAAGGCAGACTGGTCAAGTAAGTAAAAGCCTTTGGGATGCAGAGCATAGTGCTGCGTTGTATCCAAGATTGGCTGAGAGGCAGGAAGCAGATGGTGATGACAGACCAACATTTCTGTCACTGGATGGCTATTTCCAGTGGTGTTCCACAGGGCTGCGTTGGGGCTTTTTCTGTTTGTAGTGTACATTAATTATTTGGATTAAATGTGTAGGAAATGACCAAGAAATTTGTAACTGAAAATTAAAATTAGGAGAGTGATATATAGCGAGGAAAATAGCTGTAAATTGCAGGAGGATATCAACAGATTGGTCAGGTGGCCAGAGCAGTGCCAAGTAGTATTCAACCCAGAAAAACGTGAGATAATGAATTTGGGGAGGGCTAACAAGGCAAAGTGATTATACCATGAATGTTATGACTTTGTAAAGCATTCAAGATCAAAGGGACCTTGCTGTGCCTATCCATAGATCCCCGAGGATGACAGGGTAGGCCAATAAGGTGGTTGAGAAAGTATCTGGGATTCTTGACTTCATTAGCCAAGATGTAGAATACAAGGGCAATGAGGTTATGCTGGAACTGTGTAAAATGCTAGTGATGCTACAATTGGGGTACTGTGTACAGATCTTAATCTTCACATAAAAGGAGGGATGTGATTGCACTAGAAAGTGTACAGAAGAGAATTACCAGGATGATGCCTCATCTAGACAGTCTGGGATGTGGGAAAGATTAAATAAACTGTGGTATTTTTCCCTGGAGCAACAAAGGTTGAGAGGGGACCTGATAGAGGTGTGAGAAGCATATTTAGCGTGGTTAGGAAAACACTTTTTCCATTAGTTGAGGGGTCAGTAAACAGAGATATGGATTTAATAGGGGGTAGAAGGCTAAGAGGAGAGTTGAGAAATCTTTCACTTAGATGGTGCTGGGAGTCTGAAACTTACTGCCTGAAAGGATTGTTGTCAGAAACTCAGAATTTAGATATTCACTTGTATTGCTGTATACTCCAGGACTGTGCACCAGAGACGGAAAAATGGGATTAGTGTCGTCAGATCTTTTCTGGATCTTGGCCTCTTTCTGTGCTGAAAACATCCGTCAGTCAATGAGTTAATATGGCCCATGCCAGCTTTTATGCCTGACCATCTACTTCCTTCTCCCTTATATGCTCATCCAGTTTCCTCTTAAATGCAGCAGCACTGTTTGCTTTAACCAGTGTCAATGGTAGTGATTCCACATTCTATCACTTTTTGAGTGCAGAAGTTCTTCTGCATTTGCTATTGGATTTCTTGGTGACTGTTTTAAGTAGATGACTGCTAGTTATGCTCTTGCCCAAAGAGTAAATACTCTCTTTGTATCCACTCTGCAAAAACTTTAATAATTGTAAATACCTCTAGCAGGTGGTCTCTCAGCCTTCTTTTTTTTCAAAAGGAGGGGAACCCATCCTGACAATTTTTTTCTGACATACATCCATGCCTTTCTGGTATCAGCCTTATAAATCTTCTCTGCTTATTCTTCACTGTCTCTGTATCCTATTATTAATATGATAAAGATTGCATACAGTATTCCAAGTGTAGTCTAACCAACATTTGATACAAATCTAACATAATTTCTCAACTTTTCAATTCTAACCATCTAGAAAAAACCTAATGCTCAGCTTGCTTACCATATCATCTTGCCAATCTGTAGCCAACTTTTCGTGATTGATATCTTTTATTTTAGTTTATCTAGACCAACAAGATCATCTTACAAACAAATCCGTTCAACATGAAATGCTTACATTTGTCTTACCTTTCCTCATAATCATAGTTTTGAAACTTTGTGCGAGCTTTGTGCTTCAGTGAGTCATCTTAATGATCACAACCCAACGAGAGTACTCAAGATGCGGTCTAGACATGGCCTTCAGATTTGATTCACATTTCACAGGGCATATTCTATAGTTAGAATTCCTGGATAGGTCTCTTGCAGTGGCATTTATTGATGATTTCTTTGAAGAAAATCAGCCATTCAACTTTCACAATATAGCTGTATATGTTAATGGCATCTAACATCACTGGAAGCTAATTGAGCATAAAAACATTGATTTTTTTTTGTTGCTTCCCCAGCCCAGAAGCCGAATGCAAGTTTTTGCTGAGATATGCTGAAGCTGAAAACCTAACTCTCCAAGCTACCATGGATTTATTTATACTCCTTGAACAGAGTCATTCATCGGGAAAAAAAAATCACAATGATTAACCAAAACCTGAGAATGGAGAAACATAAGATTTGATTTCTTCTTATGTGATCTTGGTGCAGGCAAATGACTACTGTCACAAAGGAGTTAATAGCTAAAGAAATTGATAGTTTGGCAGAGAATGGATTAGAGCAGGACATAATTTGAATGCTGCAAAGTCTTCACAGCATTCTGACCTCTTGGGATGGGAAATATCCCTCACGAAAATTTTAATTTTTCTGTCACAACCCAGAACTGGATAACAACACATGCTATGTCTCGTTATTTTGTCTGCTATTCATTTTAATGTTTTTAATTTAACAATAGTTATTTTCTTTCCCCTCCCTTTATCAGGCTCGAAAGCAGTAAATTGAAATTGACTCAGCGGTTTTGCCACAAGGAAAGGTACAGTCAGCACGAGAGTGCAGTGAATGAGCAGTCCCTCTCCTGCCCCCGCCCACGATCTCTCAGTTTAGACTGGTAAGTATGATCTTTTCGGAGGCTCCCTCATGCTGAAACACATTCACTTCTCATGTTGTGCTGCTGTGGTCACTGCTGCTTTCAGTTTTCCTCTTATATTCCTTCTAAACTCCGAATATCCAGTCTCCTAATGAATCTGTCTAATTCTTAGATTTCTACTGATCAAGACTTATCGGACTGTTTCCTGCTCTAACTCTAACTTTTCTCAGATCACAAATCTGTGAAACTCCATGTTACTTATCAGTCTCTGCTTGCTCGCACAATCTTCATGGTTTCAAAACCCAAGAATGATGTCGCTTTGTCTGGATTAACTTAATTTTCTTCTAATTCTCACGGTCCACACTATGAACTTTATGTTTTGTTTCTTCTTTTTGATAAAAACATGAAAATTTAACAGTTTTGAAAGATATTGAGACTGGCATGCTGCGGTGTTGACCTTGTTTCTTGGTGCTTTCCAAAATTGGAGAGTCCTGTGATTGCTATACGTTTATGTGTTAACCAAATATATATGTTAATGAGACCCAGAAGTGTATTTTACAATAGTACATAGCATACATGACACGAAGCTATGTTGGAAGAAGACTGAAGTTAACCACTGCTATCTCCAATTATTAATTGAGTGTACAATTAACTGGCATCAAAATCAACTGGAATAAGACAAAATGCAAAACAATGAATATTTATGATTAAGCAACAAATTTTCAAGCACAAAGCTCGCACTGACAAGGTAAAGAACTGAAAATAAAATGTGAGGCTGGATGAACACAGCAGGCCCAGCACCATCTCAGGAGCACAAAAGCTGACGTTTCAGGCCTAGACCCTTCATCAGAGAGGGGGATGGGGAGAGGGTTCTGGAATAAATAGGGAGAGAGGGGGAGGCGGACCGAAGATGGAGAGAAAAGAAGATATGTGGAGAGGAGAGTATAGGTGGGGAGGTAGGGAGGGGATAGGTCAATCCAGGGAAGACGGACAGGTCAAGGAGTGGGATGAGGTTAGTAGGTAGGAGATGGAGATGTGGCTTGGGGTGGGAGGAAGGGATGGGTGAGAGGAAGAACAGGTTAGGGAAGCAGAGACAGGTTGGACTGGTTTTGGGATGCAGTGGGTGGAGGGGAAGAGCTGGGCTGGTTGTGTGGTGCAGTGGGGGGAGGGGACGAATTCGGCTGGTTTTGGGATGCGGTGGGGGAAGGGGAGATTTTGAAGCTGGTGAAGTCCACATTGATACCATTGGGCTGCATCGTTCCCAAGCGGAATATGAGTTGCTGTTCCTGCAACCTTCGGGTGGCATCATTGTGGCACTGCAGGAGGCCCCTGCAACCTTCGGGTGGCATCATTGTGGCACTGCAGGAGGCCAGCTCAAACTTCACCAGCTTCAAAATCTCCCCTTCCCCCACCGCATCCCAAAACCAGCCCAGTTTGTCCCCTCCCCCCACTGCACCACACAACCAGCCCAGCTCTTCCCCTCCACCCACTGCATCCCGAAACCAGTCCAACCTGTCTCTGCCTCCCTAACCTGTTCTTCCTCTCACCCATCCCTTCCTCCCACCCCAAGCTGCACCTCCATCTCCTACCTACTAACCTCATCCCACTTCCTTGACCTGTCCGTCTTCCCTGGACTGACCTATCCCCTCCCTACCTCCCCACCTACACTCTCCTCTCCACCTATCTTCCTTTCTCTCCATCTTCGGTCCGCCTCCCCCTCTCTCCCTATTTATTCCAGAACCCTCACCCCATCCCCCTCTCTGATGAAGGGTCTAGGCCCGAAACATCAGCTTTTGTGCTCCTGAGATGCTGCTGGGCCTGCTGTGTTCATCCAGCCTCACATTTTATTATCTTGGATTCTCCAGCATCTGCAGTTCCCATTATCACTAAAGAACTGAAAATATGCTTTGGGATGACTGAATGAATAGCACCTATAACCAATCAGAATGGTTATGTAACACTACTTCATATAAATTATATCCTCACCAATGGAACTATGCTGGAAAAGTGAACATTTTTAGTCTGTCTATCTGTAGTTAGCGTCTGGTATAGAACAGAAGGGAAATGTAATATGTTGTACATGAAACATTCAAAGGGTTGATAGTGTGGAATTCTCTGTTTATTACAGGCCAAGCTCATCAACAAATGTAAATTTGATGGGGGTTTTCCAAATTATAGCAGTGTGAGATGCCAACATTTTCACACCCATCTCCTTTGCAGTCTCACTGCGTAGAAACCATAAATGTGTTGACATTCTTTGCCCTGCAGTGCCACTCAATGTTATTCAATGTCCACAATGACTGATCCCGGACAGTTTTGGGCCGTAGTCTTATCCTCATTCTCCTACTCATTAACTCAAAGCGTCTTTTTGTTCGCTAGGCAAAGGAGATTGATACATTTGCACTCCAGGAGCCTGGTATAAATTAGCGCCTTAAACTAAGGGTAGTAGGAATATTGCTGAGCAGACCACCTCATCTTTCTGCCTTTGCCCTTGTTCCCACTATGCACTTTTGTTGTTGTAAGATGGATGAACTATTCATTCACTTTTTGTATGCAGTGTGCAAACAGCCCAATAACAGATAAGAGAACAAGTAAAATATCACTATAAGAGCCTTCCGACCACAGGCATAGTAACAATGATCAGCATTAAAGAAATGGCATGGGTGTTTATGGTGGAAAATGATTTCAGATGTGTCTCAGGGGTGAGCCCCAGGACCCGTATTTAGCATTCGGCTGCTATTTTCTTTTTTATGAAGTCAGTAAAATTTCACAGCTGCGTGGCAGCCCACAAATGAATTGCACATGCAGCAGACGCTGTTAATTGAACACTTTAAACAGCAGATTACAAAATTTCAGCCAAAGAATAAATAAAAGTGGACTTCAAACATTATTTCACAGCAGTCAGTTTTTACCCTATTATAATATTTCAGTAAGACAGTCGAGTCAACACAAAGAGCTGTTAAGTGGCTTCCTAAGAAACCACAGGCTCTGTCCTGTATGAATTTTTTACTTTCTCTCTCTCTTTCTATCATCTCCCATGTAACACTCTCCATTTTTTAAAAATCAGACTTTGTCCTTTGCTTAAATACCCTTTTCTCTAACCTTGTGGCTTTTTCTAATCTCTCTCTCCTGTTTTGACATTTAGGATCTTTTATCTACCTCCGTGCCTCTCTCTCGCTCTCTTACCTTTTTTTACTCCCACTTCTTGGCTTCTTTCTCTGTTCCTCTGTCTGGCTGTCAGACATTGCAATTCTGTCATCGATGTCGATGTTGTTCAAATGGCCCTTGCATTCATTCTTGCCACTGAATTCCTTAATGGTAGATCAGGGCCTGTGCACATTAATCTGTTGTGCTAACACACCAGCATTGCTATTGTAGAGGCCACATCATTTTACTTCCTTTAGTTTTGGACTATGGATTTAGAGAGAACGTATTGCTTTCAACCAAGGAGGCAATGCAAAGTTATGGCTGCAGTTTTAAAGACTAATTTAGTGGAGTCCATTGTGAGTTGTGGAACAAAAAGAGCAAAAGCAGACATTAAGGAGCTGATGGGTTCTGAACCAGAAGGACAATTGGTTGACAACAACATTCTGATTGGTTCTTGGCCAGGTTTCTATGGCTTATGTGGGGCCAATGCAGCAGAGAAACATCCTGCCTGTAAAACCAAAACATCCCAGAAATCTCTCTCTATGCCTATTTATCTGTGGTGGTGCCAGAAGGTCTCCAGTAACAGCTAATTGTCTGCTACTTACCTTTCTAAAAATCTCCACTGAAGGAGGATAAGACACCCTCAAAGATAGTAGAAACATGAATTTTCAAATAGTGAATGAAAGAGAACATAAGCGCATAAACAAACATGTGCCAATAGCAAAGAACTAGAAGGAATTGGAAGACACCAAAAGAAAGCAAGAGCTCAACCCTAGATAATAAAATGTGAGGCTGGATGAACACAGCAGGCCAAGCAGCATCTCAGGAGCACAAAAGCTGACGTTTCGGGCCTAGACCCTTCATCAGCTCTCTGATGAAGGGTCTAGGCCCGAAACGTCAGCTTTTGTGCTCCTGAGATGCTGCTTGGCCTGCTGTGTTCATCCAGCCTCACATTTTATTATCTTGGAATCTCCAGCATCTGCAGTTCCCATTATCTCCAAGAGCTCAACCCTAGCCTAGTTCCTTTGAACTGTGGTTTCTCTAATTGTTTTCCTTTTCTCCCCTGAATATTCATGCCTTGTTTATCTTTCTGTGTTTGTCTGTTTGTGAAAGATGATGTTTAAGTTATAGTTATTTATTGATATTTGCTAATTGCCATTGGTTAAAGAATTTGTTCACAATAAAGATCTCTTTTCCTGTTAAGTACAGAAACATTGTGAGAGCTTTCTTTTAACCCGAGTTCATCAGTCAGGAAAGTTGGGACAGCGGATAGTTTGATTAAATCATTTTACACTTGTGATGACTTCAGAAATAGTGGGGCTTAATTAGTAGTGCACTACCCCAGTGAGTCATGACACTGCTACCCAGGTTAGTTTTGAATTAGACAAGTTCAACTTAAGTGTTAAATGCCAGTATTCCATTTTTAACAAAATAAGACAGAGAAAACATCATTTTGCCCACAACTTAAGAAAGTGATCATAAATTCAAATACTATTGTGAAATATGTGGAGAGAGTTTTTATATCAGGATTTTGATAACTAAAATAATCCAGCTTGCTGCCAGAATGAACAGTCATTTTATAATTTATTTCACACCCAGACCACTGCTTGGGATCTGAAACCTGCTCAGTCACAGGCAAGAGAAGACATGGTGCTTAAGGCAATCAAAGACTTTGTCCACATGTACAAGGAGGAACGGTTATGACAGAAAGGATTGAGGGATGCAATGGCTCAGAGTACAGAGGCTTCAGGAGTGCAGCTACATTAGGGCAACCCAGCTGCTCCAAACATGCAGTCAACCTTGGATAGATTGGTGGCTGCCAGGAGAAGCAGCTGCAGCATCCTCAAGGTCTGGTGCTCCATTGACTTCGGGACCAAAGGCAAGGTAACTGAGGTTTGGAGGACCTAGCATGCAGTCCAGATGCCCCTTCCTTAGAAAGAGATGGGTCAGTGCCAGGAGATAGCTAGTTGGAGGAGGAACCAGACACGTTCCTCTGAAGCCTACTTATAGGACACTTCAGAGATGGCTGGGTCCTCCACCTCCATCCCGCCTGCTCCCATCCAGCTGTTGAAATTGAAGCCAAGGGGCACCCATTTGCCTCTGGCAAGAAGACCCCTGCTATATCTGAACTGTACAGACACAAATGCCCTAAGGTTGCACAACTAGATCCCCAAGGCCAAAGGACTCCACTGCTGAATAGTCTTCCTCCACCTCATCTACCAAACCTGGGACAACACTGAGACTTGGTGGAAGTGAAAGGGAAAAAAAACCTTTTGAGGACACTTTGGTGGTATGGGTGACTGTACACTGTATATAAAACAATTTCATTTATACGAAGTTGTTTGCTGTTTATCCTCTGAAGTGTCTCACATCATCGGGTCATGTAGCCACTTCCCTCACAAGTTGAGATATTAACTTTGCCCACTCTGACTCTGGATGCAGCTATTTTCTTTCCAATTGTATACTTTCTGCACAATGGAAGGTGATAGTGTGTACTCTTTGGGTACTAGATTCCAGTTTTCAGGAATTGGGACCTGAGAAGGCGTGAAGCCTACGGAGTTTGTGGGAAGGATTATCAGAAAGGGGATCTGGATGATCAGGGCTTCAGAATTTTGATAACTAAAATAATCCAGCTTGCTGCCAGAATGAACAGTCATTTTATAATTTATTTCACACCCAGACCACTGCTTGGGATTAGAAACCTGCTCAGTCGCAGGCAAGAAAAGACATGGTGCTTAAGGCAATCAAGGACTTTGTCCACATGTACAAAGAGGAACACTCGTTCACTTAGCACCTACCTGCAAGCTCACAGCTACCATGCCTTGCCTTGCCATGACTATTAGTGCAGTCACGCAATCAGGCAGCTTGCCGAGCTGGTCTGCAGCCTCAGTCAAGGAGGCGTACATCTTTCTGTACAGTTACATCAATCTCACACCTGACCATGTACTAGTAGCTTACACAGCAAACACAATATATGTGCAGTCAGCATGCATCACATCCAAGTTTCAAAGCTTTAGCAAAATAATCCTCATGTAACTCCACGGAGACACCTGTCGTTCTGGAAGTACCAGCACAGCAAGACCAGGGCAACCCCCAATACCAGACCAGTCAGTGTTCTGCTGAGGTGTTCTCAATCAGGGGTATCTGTGTCTCTGCAGTCCAGGGAGTGGCCACAGACAGTCCTCTGGCCCCATATTGGCAAGTCCAGGAAATAGAGTAATGGATTTGCAAACATGTACAGGCATCTGTCAGGCGTCTGGACACTTTTCATTCAGGGCTGACTGTTTAGGCTGCTCAAGGGAGTAGATTATGTTCTGTCCATTAAATTGGTCCAAGTGAACGAGCGTAATGAGAGCAAGCAAGCAGCCCTGAGATGTAGCCTGGTCTAATCTGTGAATTGGGTGCCTTTTCATGTGTGCAAATTGTCCTTGCATCAGCTCTGCAATACAGCTCTCAGTTCCCGATGTATCCTACAAGTGGATCAGAGAGATGCCATGAGAATCTGGAAGGGTAGGTGAATCTCGGAATCAGTGTCTGTCAATTAGGGATGGATGAGGCTGGCCCCCTTGAATCGTGCCTTGAAGTAGTGTTTTGTGCTGGGCAACATGAGACTGTCCACAAACAGTGGCAAGCTGAATTCGTCCGTTCCCCACTTTGACTTCTTTGCTGAAAATTCTTGACTTTTGTTTGTTTGGTGCATTTATTAAGATAGCTGCATATTAATGAGATGAGATGTGCACTTAATTAAGGCATTTAACAAGAAACAATCCTCTTTATTCGGCAATTCATTGACATGACAGTGAGATAGGTCTTACAGATTTCTTGCACCAATCTGCTACAAACTTCTGCCCCTGTCATTCAAGCTCTTGTAAAATTCCATCTATAATTTTCGTTAAAACTTTGCTATTGACTTTGTTTTTACATTATATGACAGTGATTGAGCAAATCATTAAGATTTAAAAAACATATATGGGGCAGTTTACTATTTTTTATTTACTTTTCAAATTCAGACGAACAAGACTCTGCATTCGTTCTTGCAGTGGTTGTTATATGCTGTGCAATATATAAAAGGTTCATTGTTTTACAAACCTATGCTTCACATAGTGAATGAGAACAGTCTGCTTTCCAGCCCACATGAAACGGGGAGATGATAGTGAAGTCTGTCAGGATGAGCTTTAAACAGACAGCACAGCAGATCACTGGGAGAGGCTCCAAAGTGCTCCAGAGTGCAAACATTTCTAAAATATAAATAAGAATGCCAAGATAATAAAATGTGAGGCTGGATGAACACAGCAGGCCAAGCAGCATCTCAGGAGCACAAAAGCTGACGTTTCGGGCCTAGACCCTTCATCAGAGAGGGGGATGGGGGGAGGGAACTGGAATAAATAGGGAGAGAGGGGGAGGGGACCGAAGATGGAGAGTAAAGAAGATAGGTGGAGAGGGTGTAGGTGGGGAGGTAGGGAGGGGATAGGTCAGTCCAGGGAAGACGGACAGGTCAAGGAGGTGGGATGAGGTTAGTAGGTAGCTGGGGGTGCGGCTTGGGGTGGGAGGAAGGGATGGGTGAGAGGAAGAACAGGTTAGGGAGGCAGAGACAGGTTGGACTGGTTTTGGGATGCAGTGGGTGGGGGGGAAGAGCTGGGCTGGTTGTGTGGTGCAGTGGGGGGAGGGGATGAACTGGGCTGGTTTAGGGATGCAGTGGGGGAAGGGGAGATTTTGAAACTGGTGAAGTCCACATTGATACCATATGGCTGCAGGGTTCCCAGGCGGAATATGAGTTGCTGTTCCTGCAACCTTCGGGTGGCATCATTGTGGCAGTGCAGGAGGCCCATGATGGACATGTCATCAAGAGAATGGGAGGGGGAGTGGAAATGGTTTGCGACTGGGAGGTGCAGTTGTTTGTTGCGAACTGAGCGGAGGTGTTCTGCAAAGCGGTCCCCAAGCCTCCGCTTGGTTTCCCCAATGTAGAGAAAGCCGCACCGGGTACAGTGGATGCAGTATACCACATTGGCAGATGTGCAGGTGAACCTCTGCTTAATGTGGAATGTCATCTTGGGGCCTGGGATGGGGGAGAAGGAGGAGGTGTGGGGACAAGTGTAGCACCTTCCCCCACTGCATCCCTAAACCAGCCCAGTTCATCCCCTCCCCCCACTGCACCACACAACCAGCCCAGCTCTTCCCCCCCACCCACTGCATCCCAAAACCAGTCCAACCTGTCTCTGCCTCCCTAACCTGTTCTTCCTCTCACCCATCCCTTCCTCCCACCCCAAGCCGCACCCCCAGCTACCTACTAACCTCATCCCACCTCCTTGACCTGTCCGTCTTCCCTGGACTGACCTATCCCCTCCCTACCTCCCCACCTACACCCTCTCCACCTATCTTCTTTACTCTCCATCTTCGGTCCGCCTCCCCCTCTCTCCCTATTTATTCCAGTTCCCTCCCCCCATCCCCCTCTCTGATGAAGGGTCTAGGCCCGAAACGTCAGCTTTTGTGCTCCTGAGATGCTGCTTGGCCTGCTGTGTTCATCCAGCCTCACATTTTATTATCTTGGAATCTCCAGCATCTGCAGTTCCCATTATCTCTAAATAAGAATGCCTTCCATTTTCCCTAAGAAGTTATTGGTTTAGTTCAACTGCTTTCAGCTCTCCCAAATCAAGATTGTTCAAAATTATTTCAGAAAAATTGTTAGAAAAGATCTGGTTTATTTTACTGATGATTGTAATTATTTTCATTAAAACAGTACCATCAGTGCTCAGGAATTGTTAGATAGTAGGTAATATTTTACAAAGAGTGGCAATCTCATGCAGAGGGGAAACCTTAAGGGAATTTGGCATTTCTGAGAGATGATTCCAATTGTGGCTCCCTCAGAAACACAGAGCTATACTTCCCAGCTGACAGTACTCTCGTAATGCAGAACTGACAGGGAAAGGCAAACATGCCCTTTTTCACAGCAATCAGCTGCCATATTCTGAAATTTGAAGGTACTAACAAACGTTTTGACAGCTGCTGTTGGTAAGTGTGTAAGTTAAGTTCGCTATTAAGGTGCTGGGATGAAAGTCTGCCAGATGTGTAGGTGTGTAGGATGCCACATAAGTAGAATACCAAGTTGGTAGCTTGCTAGGTATGTAGGATGACAGGTAGGAGGGATGCCAGTTGGGGAGAGGGTAATGTGCCACAGGTAGGATACCAGATGAGTAGGAGTTGGTAGCAGAATAATAGGGTGTCAGGTAAATTAGGTACCAGCTTAGTAGGGTGCCAGCTGAGGAGAGAGTCAGAGTGCCAGAGATAAGAAGCCAGACAGATATGTGGTAGTGTTCTAGGATGCAAAGTAAGTAAAGTGACAGCTGGATAGAGGGTAGTGTGCTTGGGGAAGGATGCTGGAGTAAGGGTAAGTGCCAGCTGGGTATGAGGTACAGTGGGAAATGGGTAGCGTTCAGGTTACATTAGGGTGGTTGGGAGAAATCAGGTCTGGTGAGGGGTGTTAGTGTATGAAGAATGTCTTGTTGAGTGCGTGTGAAGTAAGTATGGAATCTGTGGAACAGATACTCGGGAGTTTCTTTATTTAGTTAATAGCTTAACATTGCCATTTTCTCCTGTGTAAGTAATGCCCACTGATTATTCATTCCTCTTTACAGTGTTTTGTGGCTTTAATTTGTGAATACTCCTTTTCTCCTGGGAGCATAGCATTCAAACACCTCCAAGTATGATGGCATGCTACATAAAACTTATTATTTCATAAAGACAAAAGAAAGTTAAGCTCATCATTTATGAACCTATGAAAATTTAGTTCCCTGGTCTATTTTTTTGTGTGGAAACGAAGATCATAAAGATTGCCTGGTGTATAGTTGATTATTACTTGTAACAAATGTCTTTCATTAAATTTGTTGATACAATTCACATCAGTCAGGACAGAGTTAAAGAGCTGCTGGAAGTGATGCAGTTGCTATAGCAACTTATCTAAAGCATATTGTTTTAGGAATCAGAGCTGCCAGTCTACACAGAATTTTTTGTAGGTTATCTTCTTTGATTGCTGTCGAGCTATTTCTCTTTGTTCATGAAACAAAGTGTTTTTTCTGAGGTTGAACTTAAAAGGGATTTTTTTTCAATTTCACCGTTTGTACAGGATTTTGAAAAATTGCTGCAATAAATCAAGTCCCAATTAACTAGCCCTTTAAGTTGCACATGCTCCTGACCTGGAAATATAGCACTTTTCCTTTACTTCATGAAATTATGTGTGTACCTACACCACATAGATTGCAGTGCTCAAAATGGCAGCTCAGCATTAAATTTTCAAGTGTGATGACGGTTTATCATATATTGTTATTATTTCGGAACTTGGATTCAGAAGTAGAAGTGAATGCATTAGAGGTTTTCGTTCAGTGAGGTATCTTGTTTCACTGAAAAGGATAGAAAGATATTTAAAACAATGAGTTTGAAACAGCATTTCTACAGACACATGTAATTTAATTTAAGTGATTAGATAAACTAACTGGCAAGATACTTGCTGGAATGTCTTCCAAATTAAGCTAGTATGACCTATGAAAAGAAAGGATAGGGACTCAAACAGATTTGGTTCAGAAAAAGGAAAGGCCCATGCCAGCAGAAGGGCAGTTTTAGTTTTGGCAGTCTCTAGGCTATTAGAGCTAGTAAGAAATCTTAAGCTATTTTAACAGTCCAAGCAGATCAGTCTTAAAAAAAAACCTTAGCTTCTCTTGGCATTCAGTAAGAAACGTCAATGAGTTAGCCTGTGCCTATGTGCCTCTGCTAAAGATGGAGAATATTTGGTCTGATGAACGTGCAAAAAGTCAAGAAAAGGAATTTCTTGTAAACTCAGCAGTTGAGTAAGAAATTTTAAAGTGAGGAGAGGAGTTATACTTCACCGGACTTGAGTGCCTATAAGGAACATTGCTGGGAAAGGAAGTGTTGAATCTCTTTTGATATATGTCTTTCCAAACAGTTTTTATAGCTTTGTTTTGTTTTCTCTTGTGTATTAAGCTTATGTTATTTTGTTAAAAGTATTTTGAAATCCTTGTGTGAATATGATCAGTGACTGACCATCATGTAACCCAATTTATCCATTTCTGGGGTGAACTGGCTCCCCCTTATTATTTAACTACCTTCTTGGTCATTTTAGAATTGTTTTCTGCCAGATCAAGTAAATTTATATATTAAAAAGAACCTGCTTTCTTGAATTAACAAAAGAGTGAGTTTATAAGCTGTTAAACATGAGCAGAAATAATGACAACAGACATACACTCAGAGATAACGAAGTGTGGAGCTGGATGAACACAACAGGCCAAGCAGCATCTTAGGAGCCAGCTGTGTTCATCCAGCTTCACACTTTGTTATCTCGGATTCTCCAGCATCTGCAGTTCCCATTATCTCGGGCATACACTCAGATTAGGAATAAAAGGTGATTCCAAAGAAAAGCAAAGTTTTTAAAAAATAGATATACAGATCAGTCTCTTGAGATGTTGACTAAAATGTATGTTGTAGACTATTATGGCTGTTTTATTGGAATGTATCAGAAGCTTTGACGTTGGTAGTTGAGAAGTTTTATCTCTTGATTCTGCAGGTTAATTGAAATTCTTTTGTTCTTGTTCCTTTTGATGATGGCTTGCTAGCAGCAGTCAGGATGGGAGAATATATATTCCCTCCTTTATGAGCAATGTAGTAGGTTTTAATGGCAGTTCTCAAGTTGTGATCGCCATAACACACTAGGACCATAGAGTCATCAAGGCATACTGCACAAATAAAGGTCCTTCAGCCCATTGTGTCTGCAGTGGTGAAAATCATAACACCTAACTATTCCGAGATAACAAGGTGTAGAGCTGGATGAACACAATGGGCCAGGCAGTATCAGAGGAGCAGGAAGGCTGACGTTTCGGGCCTAGACCCTTATTCAGAAAATGATCTCAAATTCTCCAGCATCGGCAGTTCCTACTATCTCTCCACCTAACTATTCCATTTTCTGTAGCCTTGTATGGCTTGGTGTTGCAAGTGCACATCTGAATGCTTCTTAAATGTTATGAGGGTTTCTGGCTCTACCACCCATACAGGCTGTAAGTTTCAGATTCCTACAACCCTCTGGGTGAAACAAATTTCCTTCACTTCCCTCCTGTAAAGTGGATTTGAAAACTGCACAATTAATACTCTTGCTGTGACCTAACCAGCATTTTATGCAGTTACAGCATAACCTCCCTGCTCTTAAACTTGTGTCTCAACAAATAATGGCCAGTCTACCTTATGCCTTCTTAACCACTTATTCCACTAGTCCTGATAGCTTCAAGTACTAGTATTAATGCATATGAAGACCCCTGTGATTCTCAGTGTTTCCTACGGTCCCACCACTCATCGTGTGTTCCATTGCCTTGCTTGTTCATATATTCCCTTCCATTATCTTGTTTAGTCCATAAGCAAACATGTTGGCCATTAACACATGCAGACCACCTTTTACAGTTTGTTTTTAATCTGTTTCTTTGTATATCAGAAGTGTAAAACACAAACATGTTTGGGAATAGTGGCAAGGCAGGGTAATCAGCCTCACATTGTCCCTTGATTTTTTGTGTTTAGTTTGAAGTTTCTCTGCCCATGTACACTGTGATGTTCCATGCATCTATACAGGACTCTGCCAGACAATCACTGAAGTTACATCCACCGTCATCTTATGGCTATAGCAGACCTCTTTCAAAAAAAACACATGTTGGAATTAAAGTTTAAGATGACCATAAGTACAGTTGTTGACTTGCTTGCCAAGCTGGCTTGTTTTCAGAAGTTCTGTCAGCATGCTAGGTAACATCATCAGTGAGGCCTCTGATGGAGCCATGAATAACATTGCTTCATGTAAAGCCTCACTGATGATGTCACCTAGCATGGTGACAAAATGTCTGAACGAAAACAAGCCAGCTTTGCAAGCAAGTCAACAACCTCACCCACAACCTGAGCTACAAATCTTTGCTAAAACCTTAAATGACCACAAGTAATTTGAGATTCTGATCTGTTACCATGACATTAAACAGTCATGTTGTATAGTGGATATATGCTCTTTGTACAGTTTGCCTGACCTTCATCCCAACCTGATTTAGGTATAAGTACCTAGAAGATTGAACCTATGGTTAACGTAGTCCATGAAAGGATTCTCCGTTATTTTGGGCATATTATGTTGCTTTACCTGGATTGTAGGTAGGTCTAACTCCTTTTGAGGAAGTATAGAGTGAAAACTTATCTCCAAAATTATCCAAAAAGCATTAACTATAAACAGCAATAGTCAAGTGGGTTAATTCTAGGAAAGCAACATTAATGAAATGTTAGCCTGTGCCTTCTAATGGGACAGCGACCATAGTTCTCAGGCTTATACCTCAACAATGCCATTTACCAACAGACTGAGCATAGCAATTGTGTAAGCTTAATGGAGTACAATAAAATTAGGATTTTGACATAGCAAGTGTGTCTCATCCACGGAATATCCTATTCCATTGTAAAGACTTCAGGTTGAAGGCTAATATGTAAGATGTGTGTGGAAACATACCGTGTACTATGTTATGATCTTAGTAGAGATGCATAAATTTAGGCAAACTTTGTAATCACAAATACTTGTTAAAGGAATAAATCCAGGCATTTCAATGGTGTAAAACAGGAGAATGTTTACTCCTTAAGAGTCCATAATGCAAATGCTAGCTACCATTGCAACACTACTCTAACACCTAGAATGAACGTGAGCTCAACTAAATGGCAAATTATGGTTGAATATAATCTTAAAATTAATACATTAAATTGCATATTCAGCTAAGACAAACTTTATAAATTGGTCCATTCATATTTTGGTGATTACACCCAGTCACAAAATCCTTCTAGCTTTGTGTTCCTCACATGCAATTTCAACTTGTCTGCATCTGCATCTGTAGTCTACTCCCCAGATAACATCACAATTTATCCGAGTTCCATGGACATGATCATGACCATCTTAGTCTCTCTGGGTTAGGCTCACAAATATCATCTTAAAGAAACAGAAACAGTCGTGGCAATTTATTCTTGGCTTCTGTTTTGAACCTGCCTACTTCAGTGCTTCACTTTACCTATACCGGACAAATGGACTCATAAACTGCTTCTGCACAGCTTGGACAGATCTGTGACCATTTATTTCTTTTAAATAGGTTCAGTTTTCCAGAATTTTGGATTCCAAAACCTCAATTTGTTTTTTTTCCCATAGAAATTAGAGAAGTCAGTTTCCTGTCTTTGTTTATCTATTATGTTTCCTTATTTTGTTTCTTTCCATGTATTTTTGTAAAGGTCTGGCTCAAAAGATAGAAGTTATATTTAAATACACAGACTCCCTCACAATTACTGTTGACCTTATTAATGTAATAGTTGAGAACAAATCCAAAATGTGACATGTTCTACCTCACTTATGCAACATATTGCTTTGACTGTGTCAAACAGATCTGAGAATCATAGAATCCCTGCAGTGTGGAAGCAGGCCATTTGGCCCGTCGAATTCACACCGACCCTCTGAAGAGCATCCCACCCAGACCCATCCCATTACTCTATCCCGGTAACCGTACATTTCTCATGGCCCACTCACCTCGCCCGCATATCCCTAGACACTATGGACAATTCCACACCAACCCTCAAAGCGTCCCACCCAAACCCATCCCCCTGTAATCCATCTAATCTACACATCCCTGAACACTATGGGCAATCGAGCATAGCCAGTCCACCTATCAAGCATGTCTTTCAATTGAGAGGAAACTGGAGTACTCGGAGGAAACCCACAAAGACATGGGGAGAATGCACAAATTCATCACAGACAGTCACCCAAGGGTGGAATGGAACTTGGGCCCCTGGCTCTGTGAGGTGGCAGTGCTAACCACTCTAAAATCCCTCTGATTATTATGGTACGATGAGCTCTCAAATATTCTTCCATGGACATTTGATATATTTCTTCTTCCGAAGAACAGGATTTGGCAGTGCTTCCTTTCCCAATAAACTGGAAACATGCTGCTGTAAATTATTCTATTGAAAACACTCTCGGAACTCTTTCCCCACTCTTCCCCCACTCTTCCCTTGCATGGCTATTAACCAGCCTATAATTGGATAATGAAAGTGCCCCATCATAATTACTTAATTTTTGCACCTCCTTGCAATTTACTTTGCTCTTTAGGTCTAATTAAATTGATCTGTCCTTGACCTGGGCTTCCTCCAGAACTGCAAAATTCTCCTTAATGCTGCTACTCCTCCCACTTTTCATGCTTTCCTACATTTCCTGAACACCTTGTATCCAGGAAAATTTAACACCCAGTCCTGTCCTCATTGAACCAGGTCTCTAATAACTACTACATCATTTTCCACTTGCTAATTATTGCCTGAAACTGACTAATCTTATTTACCACACTTCATGCATTCACATGCATGAACAGTAACTCTAAATTAGACTTCATTACTTTCTCTCTTACTTTGACTCCACCTATGAACTTACTATTCCCTATTCTTGTGTATTTTATCCCTCCCAAAATTCAAGGCACTTTGGTATTCTTGTTTGATCTTATACCCTTGTTCCCAAACCCCTACGAAGTTTGTTTAAATGCTCCCAATAACAGGAGCAAATCAGCTACAGGAAACTCAGTCATGGCTGTGTTCAAATTCAAAACTTGTGTAGTTGTGTAGCTTATATAGTTCCCATTTCCCCAGAGTTTGTCCCAAGAATCTAAAATGCACCGTTATATACTAACTTTACAGCTTTGCAATCATCTGTTTTATTCTCGTATTTTTATAATTACTTGTGTATGGTACTGGCTTGCTAAAGGTTCTAAGACCTCTAATTTCTGACTGCTGAACATGTCCTTTTTTTTTCTATTTATGTTGTTGGTTAAAATATGGACTGCAGTGTTTCCTGTTTTTCAATTTTCCCCATGTGAGTACTCCGCAGCTGTGCAGTGACATCCTTGTCCACAGAAGCAATACACCATCCTGGATTCATGTCTGCAGCCAGGGAAACATTTATCTGTTTCTTTAACTATGAAATCACCCATCACAGTTGCTCTTCGAAACAAGGGCTGGGATAAGCATGAGTGCAGGCATTCAGTAATTGCATTGAAATCTTGAAACTCTTGTATATAAGCCTATTGCACAGTTAGAAACTAGTGTCATTTTTGCATTGCTCGGGATTTATAAAACATGCAATACTTAATAGGTGTATAATAAGCCAATAACTTTAGCTCACTTCTACGTATACATTGCTAAATGGAGTCAAGAGGCTAAGACCCAGTGTTAAGAGTCATTCAATGGGGTAATTTTGATTTGGCAGTGCTGCAGAGCAAGAATTAGTGATTCAGCTACTGTTCAAATTACTCCAAGTAATGGTGCAGATTGATGGATTTGACATTGAGGTCCCAGGTTTCTGGATGTTAATCTGGCAAATATGGCATGTTGATATCGACATTAAACTGCCACTTGGGTAGTAATGAGGAGTTAGAGACGTAATGCCTAGTCCATTGATGTGTAATCAATGACCACACCATCTGCTTTTGGGCATGCTGTGTGGGGAATTGGTACACAATGTGTCATCTTTAAACATCTCCAGTGGTCAACTAATGAGGAGATTTTGTTGTTCAGTGGATGCATGGCATCCCTGTCCCTGGAGCAAATCTTTCAGGCTTAAGTCCCCCTCAGCTAATGCAACCAAAAAAGTTGAATGTCAACTTGTATATCCTTCCAACATATGTTAATGGCAATCGGGAGACACTCCTGGTCAGCCATCTGCAAACTGTGGAACTGCCTTGTTAGGTATAACAATGAAGCAACACAGGATTCTATATTCACCAATGTCTTTTCAGGGCATGGTATTGAAGAAAGAGAGTCAACTATGAGCAGTCATGACAAAACAATGGCAGTGAATGCCCCTAGCCTCAGCAACATTGGAACAATCGAAAAATCGAGGCACGTCATTGAAATAAAAGCAATAATGCTCTTCCAGAGTGGAACTGGGCTAGATGGCTAGAGGGTTCTGCATTCCAGCATATGTGAAACTCTCTTCCAACCAGAGTCTGTGTGTATAGGAAAGGAGGGGAGAATATTGAAACAAAATAAGAGGAAGTGAAGCTTGAAATGGTATCATTAGGGAGCATAAATACAGCAGAAGCTGCAGGAAAGATCAAGGCAGCAGGGAATGAGTAGTGTTCAATGACAGCACAAAGTCTTACTGAGAAGGGAATCATTCACAGACACAAGTGGCAATTTGTGGAAATTCTGACCCACAACTTGTCTGTTTTAATTCAATAGATTTCATTTCGCTGCATGTAATTACTGTCATGGACGCTCTAACAATTTTAACATATTGCTTTCCTAAACAATCACAGCTGCTATCCCTTACAAATTAATAAACTCTCAGTGATGCCATCCTCATTATCAAACACTTTTATTTGGCTCCCAAATAGTTTGTTATGTAACAAGTGCTGCAGGATGAAACTGAACTAAAAGTGGAAAGTAAAGATCCCTGCTCTAATGTGTTTGCGTGTGCGCAGGTTGTGGGACTAATAAGTTGCAAGAGAAAAGATCTGGAGGACATTATATGTAACTTAGATTTACAGAATTAAAAATGTCATCATTATGAGGTTCTTAGAATTCTCATTGATTTTTACCATTTTAAACAAAAATATGCTTAGCTTCCTCTCCCGGTGTCTTTCACTAATGTACAATTCCATTGCATCTAATACCCTCCATGCAGCTTCCAGTACTTCACCCAATATTCCTCCATTTTGCAAGTACTACAATTATTTTATATGCAACAAGGTTACAGAGAGCAATTGAACCATGGCGAACACCTTAGGCTGCCAGCATATTCCATCTGCATGTATGTCACATGAATGGCTATGTTGGCAAAAACCTGGTGAATTGCAAATATGTAATAAATCAGGTAGCTGCTGACCCATAACTCAACTCCATTTGTCTGCCATAATAAGATGTAGAGCTGATGGAACACAGCAGGAGCAGGAAAGCTGACATTTCAGGCCCAGACTCTTCTTCAGAAATCGGGGAGGGGAAGGTTGTTCTGAAATAAATAGGGAGACAGGGGGCAGCAGATAGAAGATGGATAGAGGGGAAGATAGGTGGAGAGGAGACAGACAGATCAAAGAGGCGGGGATGGAGCCAGTAAAGATGAGTGTAGGTGGGGAGTTAGGGAGGGGGTAGGTTAGTCCAGGGAGGACAGACAGGTCAAGGGGGGGGGGGATGAGGCTAGTAGGTAGGAGATGAGGTGGGAGGAGGGGATAGGTGGGAGGAAGGACAGGTTAGGGAGGCGGGGACATGCTGGGCTGGTTTGGGGATTCGGTGGGGCAGGGGAGATTTTGAAGGTTGTGAAGTCCACATTGGCTTCTTTACTTCTTTAACTGTGAGCCTAACCCCCCCTCGTACTGACCCCTTCTCCCGCCTCCAACACACCCCCTCCTCCTGGACACCACCACCAGGCCTCTTACCCTCCCTCGACTTCTTCATCTCCAACTGCTGTTGTGACATCAATCGCCTCAACCTCTCCACCCCTCTCACCCACTCCAGCCTCTCCCCCACAGAAGATGCAGCACTCCGGCCCAATCCCAACCTCACCATAAAACCCGCAGACCAGGGAGGCACAGTTGTAATATGGCGCACTGAACTCTGCATCGCCGAGGCCCGGCGCCAACTCTCTGACACTTCCTCCTGCCACCCCCTTGATCATGACCCCACCGCTGATCACCAAACCATCATCTCCCAAACCATCCACAACCTCATCACCTCAGGTGACCTCCCACCCCTAGCATCCAACCTCATCGTTCCCCAACCCTGCACCGCCCGCTTCTTTCTCCTTCCCAAAATCCACAAACTGACCTGCCCTGGTTGACCCATTGTCTCTGCCTGCTCCTGCCCCACCGAACTTAGCTCCACCTATCTGGACTCCATTTTCTCCCCCTTGGTCCAGGAACTCCCTACCTACGTCCGTGACACCACCCACGCCCTCCACCTCCTCCAAACTTCCAGTTCCCTACTCCCCAGCACCCCATCTTTACCATGGACATCCAGTGTCTGTACACCTGTATTCCCCATGCAGATGGCCAAAAGGCCGCCCTCTGCTTCCTGTCCAGCAGGCCTGACCAGTCGCCCTCCACTGACAACCTCAGCCAAACTTGTCCTCACCCTCAACAACTTCTCTTTCAATTCCTCCCACTTCCTACAGACAAAGGGGGTGGCCATGGGTATCCACATGAGCCCAAGCTATACCTGCCTCCTTGTAGGTTATGTGGAACAATCCCTGTTCCGTACCCACGCTGGCCCTAAACCCCACCTCTTTCTCCGTTACATTGATGATGGTATCGGCGCCGCCTTGTGCTTGGTCAAGAAGCTGGAACAGTTCATCCACTTCACCAACACCTTCCACCCCAACTTTAAGTTCACCTGGACCATCTCTGATACCTCTCTCCCCTTCTTGGACCTCTCTGTTTCTATCTCAGGCAACCACCTGGAAACCGATATCCATTTCAAGCCCACCGACTCCCTAGAATACACTTCCTACCACCCACCTTCCTACAAAAATGCCATCCCCCATTCCCAATTCCATTGCCTCCGCCACATCTGTTCCCAGTATGAGGTATTCCACTCCTGAACATCTGAGATGTCCTCGTTTTTCACCTCAAGCCCCTCCCTCATCTCCTACTTACTAACCTCATCCCGCCCCCTTGACCTGTCTGTCCTCCGTGGACTGACCTATCCCCTCCCTAACTCTCCGCCTACACGCATCTTTACTGGCTCCAATCCTGCCTCTTTGACCTGTCTGTCTCCTCTCTATCTATCTTCTCCTCTATCTATCTTCTATCCGCATCCCCCTCTCTCCCTAGTTATTTCAGAACCCCCTTCCCCTCCTCCATTTCTGAGGAAGGGTCTAGGCCCAAAACATCACCTTTCCTGCTCCTCTGATGCTGCTTGGCCTGCTGTGTTCATCCAGCTGTACACCTTGTTATCTCAGATTCTCCAGCACCTGCAGTTCCTACTATCTCTGAATCCATTTGTCTGCCATTGCTTTATATCCCTTGCTGTTCTTATCTGATAAAAATTGACCAATCTCAGTCTTGAAAGTTTCATTTGAACCTCCATTACATCTTTTTGGGAAAATGATTTTGAGGCTTCCACAATTATTCTTGTGAAAAAAGTATTTCCCTTCAGTCCCAACTAGTCTATGTTGACGATGTTCCCCAAACCAAACTAGTCTCATTTGCCTGCATTTGGCCGATATTCTTCCAAACCCTTCCTATTCATGTACTTACCCAAATATTTTTTACAAGTTGTAACAGTACCTGCAACCACCACTTCCTCTGGCACTCTTTGTGTAAAGCAAGTTGCCTCCTATGTCCTTTTTAAATCTTTCTCCTCTAATCTTAAAATATGCTGTACCACCCACTCTCAGGAAAAAGACCCTTGCTCTCTACCTTATCTATGCCCCTCATAAGTTTATAAACCCCAATAAGGTTGCCCCTCAACCTTCTACACCTCAGAGAAGATCTTCCTGTCTATCATTATAACTCAAACCTTCCATTCCTGGCAACATTCTGGTAAATCTTTTCTGAATCTTTCCCAATTTCATAATATCTTTCTTATAGCAGGGCAACCAGAACATATTTCTCCAGAAGATGCCTCACCAATATACCATACAACTTCAACATGGCAACCGACTCCTATACTCAAAGGTCTGAGCAAGAAGCAAGCTAAATGCCTTCTTAATCTCCCTGTCTATATGTGACACAAATTCCAAAGAATTGTGTACCTGAACCTCTAGGTCTTTCTGTCCTACAACACTTCCCAGGGCCCTGATATTAATTGTATGAGTCCTTCCCTTGTTTGTTTTGCCAAAATGCATTTATCCAAATTAAAGTCCTTCTGCCACTCCTCACCCCATTGACCCAATTGATTAAGATTTCTTCATAGTCCTTGAACCTTCTTGACTGTCCACGATACCACCAACTTTGGTGTCATCCGCAAACTTATTAACCATGTCTCCCAAATTCTCATCAAAATTGTTTATATAAATAACAAACAAAAACGGACTCAGTCCCGATCCTTGTGGACCACCACTGGTCACAGATCTGAAAAACAAACCTCCACCACCACGCTCTCTTTGAATCACATATGATCTAACTTTACTAAATGGTCGACCATGCAGAACCTTGTCAGATGTTTTACTAAAGTCCATGTAAATAATATCTATCGCTCCACCTTCATCAATCTTTTTGGTTTCTTCTTCAAAAATTTCAATCCACTTTGTGAGGCACAATTTTCCTTGCACAAATCCATGCTGACTATCCATAATTGTTCCTTATGTCTTCAAATGTATGTAAACTTTATCTTTCAGAATCACTTTCCCACCATCGATATTAGATTCACAGAACTGTAGCTCCCAGGCTTCTCCTTACCGCCTTTCTTAAATAAATACACAACATTAGCCACCCTCCAGTCCTCCAGCACCTCACCCATTGTTATAGGTGATACAAATGTTTCTGCCGCGGCACTGCAATTCTTCCCTAACTTCCCACAATGTCCTGAAGATTTATCCACCTTTATGTTTTCTAAGACACTCCAGTGCAAAACTGAGGGGATACTGCACGACTGGAGGTGCCACCTTTCAGATGAGATGTTAAACCAAGGCCTATGAACCATGTTGATTGGCTGTAAAAAAACTCATGGCACCCTTCTCTTAGTTTCATGTGGTCATTTCTGATTCTTCCTTTCTCTCCCTTCCTTAACTTCTCTGCACATTTTCCAGCTATAGGCTATCAACTAGTATTCATTTTGACCACAATGACTCCTACAGATATTATTATACTTTCTGACAGTCTACATCTTGTAAGGTCTTCATTCTATTCTCTGAGTTCCTCTATCTCTGTTAAATCTGTTCTGATGATGCAATGTTTCAAACAGAAGAACCTTCTGAAGATGCTTTCTTTTTTCTTCTAACTTAGGATTCTGTTCCATGCGTAATTGATGGGGTTCTCACACTAACATCTTTGTTCTTGGCATGCTACATTGTTGCAGTGAAGCTGAATGCAAACTTGAGGAATAATGCTTCAATTTTTAGTCAGGTACTTTACAGTCTTCTGGGCTCTGTAGGTCAGTAAATTCAGTCTAAATTCTGTCCCATTATTTTGTTTCCTCTTCTGTGCATGAATTTTGTTTTTCCTCACTATCACTTTCAGACAGTAACCCACTCGCTCTAGGCAAATTGCTTGTTTCCTGGTTTATATTTTTCCCCCCTCAACATTTCCATTGATCCCATACAACTAAGACTTAGGTGAATCAATTTATTCTGTCTTCGAGCTTATAACAGATCTTCCTGTTGTTCTTGTCCTACACACCCCTTGCTCAAAATCTATTACATCTCTAACATTTTCCAGTTGTGATGAAAGGTCACGGACCTGAAATATTAACTCTGTCTCTGTCTCTCTTTGTTATTTCACATATCCACTGGCCACAGTCTCCGGCTTTTTGATTGAGATATAGCCCAATGCCCTGGCCATTATTTATTCCTCAATCAATATCACAAAAAGTTATTTTGTTATTGTCTCTTTGTTGTTTATGGAAATTTACAATGCACTTATTGGCTCCCATGTTCCTAAGTAACATGAGTGAGTACATTTCAGAAGTACTTTAAGACACTTTGTGATCCTGAAAATTGCTTTATGAATGCAAGGCTTTCTACTTATTAAATCTTCTTGAAGACTAATGATAATAACTGCACATAGAGAGGAGAATAAGAAAGGTAAATCATTAGCAGCTGATTGTCATTGTTTGTCACCTAGGGAGAGGCCTGTTTTCTACAGTTGTAGTCATAGAGTTGTAGAGCTATACAGCATGGAAACAGATCCTTTGGTCCAAATCATCCTCAACTAACTAGGTCCTAGATGCCTTTTAAATGTTGTAATTATACCAACCTCCACCACTTCCTCTGGCAACTCTTTGAGGAAACTAACAGCAGATGAGTGCAGTATGAGTCTGCCATTCATGTGACTATGCAAACTATATCTCTGGGACACAGTATTGCTTCATATTGCTTGCGAGTTGAAATGAAAGTACGCTTCTAGCATACAACATCTGCTTATGCCTCTGTTTATGAAACATGTTTCTCTATTTATTGCTGGTGAAATCTAGCTAATTTAGAAGAACTGGGGATTCCGCCCTGTAATATACAGTTGTGTGTTTTAGGCCAAGATGTACAAGAGAGAGTTTCAGCTGGGGAAGTAAAAATGTGGATTCGAGTAGGGGATGTGCAAGTCTGAATTCCAGCTGGGAGTGTACAGGTGTGGATTCCGGCTGTGGGTGTACAGGTGTGGATTCCAGCTGGGGTGTAGAGGTGTGGATTCCAGCTGGGGATGTACAGGTGTGGATTCCAGCTGGGGATGTACAGGTGTGGATTCCAGCTGGGGATGTACAAGTGTGGATTCCAGCTGGGAGTGTATAGGTGTGGATTCCAGCTGGGAGTGTATAGGTGTGGATTCCAGCTGGGGGTGTACAGGTGTGGATTCCAGCTGGGGATGT